>NC_059137.1:88240234-89553385 GCF_020740605.2 Lemur catta
AAATTCATCAATAGGACCATAAATATAACTGTAGAATCAATAACAATTGTAAATATATATGCACCCAATATCAGAACACCTAAATATATGAAATAAATATTAACAGATCTGAAGGGAGAGACAGACATACAATGATAGTAGGGTACTTTAACACCCCACTTTCAACAATGGCTAGCTCATCTGCACAGAAAATCAATAAGCAAACACTGGACTTGAACTGTACTTTAGAACAAATGGGCCTAACAGAAATATACAGACCATTCTACCCAACAGGAACAAAATACACAATCTTTTCAAGTACACAAACAACATTCTCCAGGATAAATGATATGTTAGACCAAAAACAGGTCTTAACAATTTTAAGAAGACTGAAATACTATCAAGCATTTTTTCCCAATCATAATGGTATAAAACTAGAAATCAATAACAGGACAAAAACTAGAAAATCTACAAATATATGGAAATTAAACAACACACGCCAGAACAACCAATGAGTCAGTGAAGAAATAAAAAATATCTTGAGGCAGAGGGCAGGAGTAGAAAGAAAATAAAAACAGTTAGAGAGAAATGAAAACGAAGACATCACATACTAAAACATATAGAATACAGCAAGAGCAGCCCTAAAAGGAAAGTTTACAGCAACAAACACCTACAGGAAGTAAGAAAGAATGATCTCAAATAAACAACCTAACTTTCCATTGCAAGAATTAGAAGAACAAACTAAGCATAAAATTTAGTAGAATGAAGGCAATTCAATGATTAGACAAGAAATAAATGAAGTAGAGACTAGAAAACAGTAGGAACGAGCAACAAAAATGAAGAGATGATTTTGTGAAAAGATAAACAAAATTGACAAAACTTTAGCTAAACTAAGAAAAAAATTCAAATAAATAAAATCATAAATGAAAGAAGAGACATTACAACTGACACCATGGAAATACAAAGGATCATAAGAGACTACTATGAACAACTATACATAAACAAATTAGATGACCTAGAAAAAAAAAATGGATAAATTCATAGATGCATACAACCAACCAAAATTGAACCATGAACAAACAGAAAACCTGAACAGACCAATAATGAGTAAGGAGATTGAATCAGTAATAAAAAGCCTTCCATCAAAGAAAATCCCAGGACCTGATGGCTTCACTGGTGAATTCTACCAAACATATAAAGTAGAATTAATACCAATACTTCTCACAATCTTTCAAAAAATTAATAGGTGGAAATGCTTCCAGATTCATTTTATAAGGCCAGAAGTACCCTGACACCAAAGCCAGACAAGGATACTACAAGAAAAAAAATTACATGCCAATATCGCTGATGAACATAAATGCAAAAATCTTCAACAAAATACTGGCAAACCACATTCAATAGCACATTAAAAGGATCACACACCAAAATCATGTGGGATTTATCCCTGGGATGCAAAATGGTTTAACATATGCAAATCAATAAACATGATACCACATTAACAGAATAAAGGATAAAAAATATATGATCATCTCAATAGATGCAGAAAGAACGTTTAACAAAATTTAACATCATTTCATGATAAAAAACTCTCAACAAATTAGGAATAGAAGGAATAAACCTTCAACACACTAAAAGCCAAATATGACAAGTCCAAAGATAACATCTTAGTCAATGGTGAAAAGTTGAAATCTTTTCCTCTAAGGTCAGAAATAAGACAAGGATGACCAACTTGCCACTCCTATTTAACATAGTACTGGAATTCCTAGCCAGAGAAAGTAGGCAAGAGAGACAAAAAGGCACTGAAATTGGAAAGGAAAAAGTGAAATTGGAAAGGAAGAAGTGAAATTATCTTTCTGTGCAGAAGACATGATAAATGAATTCAGTAAAGTTGCATGCTACAAAAATCAACATTGAAAAATCAGTTGTGTTTTTGCAAGTTAACAACAAACTATCCCCTCAAAATTAAGAAAACAATCCCATTCACAATAGCATCAAAAATTAAATACTTAACAATAAATTTAACCAAGAATGTGAACGATCTATACACTGAAAACTATAAAACATTGGTGAAAGAAACTGAAGACACAAATAAATGGAAAGATATCCCATGTTCATGGATCAGAAGAATCAATATTATCAAAATATGCATACTCCCCCAAATAATCCATGGATTCAATGCAATGGCTATCAAAATATTAATAGCATTTTTTGCAGAAATAGAAAAAAAGTCCTAAAATTTGTATTACGCCACAAAAGAGCCCAATAAATAAAATAATCTTTGAGTAGGAAGACCAAAGCTACAGTCATCATACCTCCTGATTACAAATTATATTACAAAGCTACAGGAGTCAAAACAGTATGGTACTCTCATAAAAACAGACACATAGACCAATGGAACAGAATAGAAACTCACACAGAAAGAAACTCACACATATGCAGTCAACTAATCTTTGGCAAAGGCACTAAAAATACACAATTGGAAAAGGATAATCTCTTCAATAAATGGTGCTAAGAAAACTTGGATGAGCACATGCGAAAAATGAAATTGAATTCATATCTCCTACTGTACCCAAAAAATCAACTCCAAATGTATTTAAGGCCTGGACATAACACCTGAAACTGTAAAACTCCTAGAAGAAAACGTTAGGGGAAAAGCTCCATGATATTGGTCTTGGCATAGGTTTTTTGGATATGACACAAAAAGCAAAAATAAATAGAACTATATCAAACCAAAAAGTTTCTGCACAGCAAAGGAAACAATTAACAAAACAAAGTAGCAACCCAGGAATGGGAGAAAATATTTGCACACCATACATTAAAAGGAGAATAATATCCAAAATATGTAAGGACTTCATACAACTTAATAGCAATAAGTAAATAAATAACCCAATTAAAAATGGGCAAAAGACCTGAATAGACATTTTCCCAAAGAAACACACAAACGGGCAGTGGGTACATAAAAATGTGTTCAACATCACTAATCATTACAGAAATGCAAAACAAAATAATGAGATATGATCTCATACCTGTAGGATGGCTATTATCAAAAAGATAACAAGTGTTGGCAAAAATGTGGACAAAAAAGAACCCTTGTATATAGTTGGTAGGAATGTAAATTGATACAGCCATTATGGAAAACAGTATGGAGGTTCTTCAAAAAATTAAAAATAGACATACCATTTGATTCAGCAAACTCACTTCTAGGTGTATACCCAAAGAAAATAAAAATCATTTCCTTGAAAAGACATTTTCACTCCATGTTCACTGCAGCATTATTCACAAAAGCCAAGATATGTAAACATATGGATGAATGCATAAAGAAAATGTGGTAGGGGTATGTATATGTGTGACATACACAAGATAATATACACAATAGAATATTATTCAGCCTTTAAAAAAAATCTTGCTATTTGCAACCACATGGATGAACCTGAGGTGAACAGAAATAGATGAAATAAGCCAGACTCAGAAAGACAAATAGTATATTATCTTACTTATATATGGAATCTAAAAAAGTAAAACTCATAAAACCAGAGTATAGAAGGGTGAGGGATTGGGGTGGGGGAAATGGGGATATATGAGTTAAAGGGTACAAATTTTCAGTTAAGATGAATAAATTCTGGAGATCTAATTATATTAGAGAATGATATCTACAATTAGCAATAATGTATATTTGAAATTTTCTGAGAGTAGATATTAAGTATTCTCACTATAAAAATTAGGTAACTATGGAGGTAATGGACATTAATTACCTTGATTTTGGCAATCATTTAATAATGTACATGTATATCAAAACATGACATATATCTTAAATGTACACAACTTTTGTTTGTCAATAAAATGGAAAAAAAATAATTCTGAGATTTACATTAAAAATCAATTGCATTTCTATCAACTGGCAACAAACATGTTATAACTGAAATTTAAAAGACAATAAATTTAAAATGTATAGTTATAATGTAACAAGACATGTAAAGGACCAGTGTGCTGATAATTATAAAATGATGATGAAATAAATTTTTAAAGAATTTTCATTTTCTAGTTACTCAACATAGTAAAGATATCAATTCTCCCCAAATTGATCTACACAATTCATAAAAAAAAAAATCTCAGCTATGTTGTTTGTACATTTATAAGGGCTTATTTTAGAATATATGTAGAAAGGCAAAGGAAATAATTTTGAAAAGCAAATAGAGATAGGAATGAATCAACGTTAAGACTTAGTATATAGTGACAGTAATTAAAGACAGTATGGTATTGGCAGAGAGATATTAATACAGATCAATAGAAGAGAATAGAAAGCCCAGAAGTGACTCATATATATAAGTTTAATAAAGGTGCAAAAGTAATCCCATGGAGAAATAACGGTCTTTTCAACAAATAGTGCTGTAGCAATTGGATGTTAATAGGTTAAAAAATAAACAAATCCTGACCTAAACCTTATATCTTTCACAAAAATTAACTCAAATAAATCATGGATATAAATGTAAAATGAAAAACTATAAAATATTGCAAAAAATAGGAGAAAATGTTCAGGTGTAGGGCTAGGCAAAGATTTCTTAGATGTAGCAGTAAAAAACAATAAATAAAAGAAAAAATGCTAAATAGAACTTTATGAAAATTTAAAAGTTTGCTTTATGAAATATCCTGTTAAAGGAAGAAAAGACAAGCTACAGGCTTGGAGAATACATATGCAAAGCATACACTCAACAAAGGATTCCTATCTACAATGTATTTAAAAGACAACAAAACTCAACAGTAAAAAACAATACAACTATGAAATAAGCCAAAGACATAAACAGATATTTCATCAAACAGGAGATAATGATGCAAAAAAGCACATGAAAAGATGTCCAGCCTGAGCAAGAGCGAGACCTCATCTCTACTAAAAATAGAAAGAAATTATCTGGCCAACTAAAATATATATATATATAGAAAAAAAAAATTAGCCGGGCATGGTGGTGCATGCCTGTAGTCCCAGCTACTTGGGAGGCTGAGGCAGTAGGATCATTTAAGCCCAGGAGTTTGAGGTTGCTGTGAGCTAGGCTGACGCCATGGCACTCACTCTAGCCCGGGCAACAAAGTGAGACTCTGTCTCAAAAAAAAAAAAAAAGAAAAGAAAAGAAAAGATGTCCAACATTATTAACCTACAGAAATACAAGTTAAAACCATGAGGAGACGTAACTACTAACCTATTAGAATGGCTAAAATAAAGAGGAGTTAGCAAGATGGCAGACTAGAAAGCTATAGGCTCTTATTCCCCCAGGGAACATTAAAAAGTAAAGACTAACTAAAGTCATTTTATAGAAGCTCTAGAAACCAGTCAAAGCTCTATAGCAACCAAGGAAATGCCCAGTCAAGAAAAATTCACATTCAACATGGTAGAAAATTTCATGGTGTTTTTACTTACCCTTGCCCCACTTCCTCCCAGAAATGGCATAGTTGGAAGAAAGCGACCCAATACCCAATTTTTTCCCTTCAGGCCAGAAGGGGCAAAGTAGAACATATTATAACGTTCTAACTAGTCTGTGGACTACCCTAGGGACTAGTTTTTGTCTCAGCTGACATGAATCTCAGACAGAGAACAACAGCATAGCTCAATTCTTTGGCTTCTCTGGAAATTACTGAAGGCAGCAGAAGGTAGAAGGCACAGCAGCACAGAAAAACCACCTGGGGGATTGTATATCTTGGGATGCCTGGTGCAAGAATTATGGGTGGAAGAACACAATAGAATATGTAAGGCCCTAAGAAGCAGCTGTGGTAGGAATCTTTGGAAAGTTAAGACATTTAACAGCAGCTATATACATCAGTGAAATTAGAAAAGTTTAAAAGGGGAAAAAAGGACGCATATGGCCCAAGCAAGATGCATGCCCAGAGGAGACCTGAAAAGATGTTAGTATTCAGCCTGGGTGGATCTCTAGGCCCAGGACATGCCCTGCTAATTACTGAAGATCTTCCAAAATAGTCTGCAAAGACTGGGAGAGGTGGCTGTTTTCTCACATGCCCAATTTCCAACAAAAGATCACAAGGTATACAAAGAATCAAGACAACATGAAACATTCAGAGGAATGAAATAAATCTCCAGAAACCATCCCTGAAGAACACAGGCATCATAGTTACCACAGATTTTAAAATCACTGTCTTAACTATGTACAAAGGGATAAAGGGGGAAAAGAAACCCAGGCAAATAACTAAAAGAAATCAGGAAATTGATATATGAACAAATTAAGAATATCAACAAAGATATAAAAATTATTAAAAAGGAACCAAAGAAAAATTCTGGAGCTGAAAAATATAATAACTGAATTGAAAAATTCACTAGAAGGATTTAACATCAGACTCCAACAGGCAGAAGAATGAATCAGCAAAGTTGAAGACAGGTCACTGAAAATTATTGAACCTGAGGAGCAAAAAGAAAAGAGAATGAAGGTAAGTTAGCAGAAACTAAGGGACTTGTGGGACATCATTAAGTGAACCAATATACACATTATAGGAGTCTCAGAGAGGAGAGAAAAGAACAGCAAAATTACTTAAATAAAAATGACTGACTGGGTGTGGTGGCTCACACCTGTAATCCTAGGATTCTGGAAGGCGGAGGAGGGAGGATTACTTGAGCTCAGGAGTGCCTCAAGACCAGCCTGAGCAAGAGGGAGACCCCGTCTCTACTAAAACTAGAAAAGTTAGCCAGGCATGTACTTGGGAGACTGAAGCAGGAGGATCACTTGAGCCCAGGAGTCTGAGGTTGCTGTGAGCTAGGCTGATGCCATGGCACTATAGCCTGGGCAACAGAGCAGGAGTGTCTCAAAAAAAAAAAAAAAAAAAGACTAAAAATTCCTTAAATTTGAGGAAAGACAAAGATCTACAAATTCAAGAAGTTCAGTAAACTCCAAGTAGGATAAACCCAAAGAAATTCAGCTGAAGACACATTGTAATACAGCCACAAAAAACAATGGTGATCTAGCACCTCTTGTATTATCCTGGATAGAGCTGGAGCCCATTCTACTAAGTGAAGTATCACAAGAATGGAAAAACAAGCACCACATGGACTACACCATCAAACTGGTATTAACTGATCAACACTTATGGGCACATATAGTAGTAACATTCATCAGGTATTGGGCAGGTGGGAGGGGGGAAAGGGCATGAGTATATTCATACCTAATAGGTGTGGCACGCGCCATCTGGATGATGGACATGCTTGAAACTCTGACTCAGGTGGGGCAAAGGCAATATATGTAACCTAAACATTTGTACCCCGTAATATGCTGAAATTTCTTTTAAAAAAGACAAAGAGAAAATCCAAAAAGCAGCAAGATAAAAGTGAGACATTAGGTAAAAGGGATCTCAAATAAGATTATCAGTAGATTTCTCAGCAGAAACCTTACAGGTCAGAAGGCAGTGGGATGATTTTTTAACATGTTAAAAAAAAACAAAAAACAAAACACCGTCAACCAGAAATTTTATAGCCAACAAAATTGTCCATCAAAAAATAAAAACAAAAACACATGATCATCTCAATTGATGCATAAAAAGCATGTGACAATCATCAACAGCCTTTCATGATTAAAACACATACACACACCAAGCAGGATGAATAGAAGGAAATGACCACAATGTAATAAAGGCCATTTATGAAAAGTACGCAGCTAACATCATACTCAAGGAAGAAAGATTCAAATTTTTTTCTTTAAAATCAGAAAGGCAAGGATATCTACTTTTGCCATTTCTATTTAACATAGTGCTGGAAATCCTAGCCAGAGCAATTAGGTAAGAAAAACACTAAAAGCATCCAAATTGGAAAGGAAGAAGTAAAACTGTTTCTGTTCAAAGACTACGAGTTTAAATGTAGAAAATACAAAATATTCCACCCTACTCCCCAAATTTAAAACCAATAAATGAATTCAGCAAATTGGAAGAAACAAAATCAACACACTAAAATCAGTTGTGCTTCCATACAACAATGAACAATCAAAAAAGGAAATAAAGAAAACAATTCTAATTAAAATAGCACAAAAAATTTACAAGTAAACTTAACCAAGCAGGCAAAAAACTTGTACACTGAAAACTACAAAAGACTGCTGAAAGAATTAAAGAAAACAGTAAATGGAAGGACACCCTGTGTGCATGGATAGGAGAACTTAATATTCTTAAAATGTCATTACTTAGCCAGAGATGGAATGCTGTGGTCCAAACATATCCCCCAAAATTCAACTGCTGGAAATTTAATCCCCAATGCAAAAGTGTTGGGAGGTGGGGCTCTTTGGGAGGTGTCTGGTGGGGTCTTTTGGGAGGTGTTTAGGTCATTAGTGCTCTGCCCTCATGAATGGACTGATGACCCTATAAAAAGAGCTTGTGGGAGTGAGTCTGTTCTCTCTTACTCCTTCCCCTTCCACTAAGTGAGAAAGCAGAAAGGAGGTCCCTATAAGATGCTGCCCAGACTCCAGTACTATGAGAAATAAATTTCCGTTCTTTATAAATTATCCAGCCTGTGGTATTTTATTATTACAGCAGCACAAAACAGACTAAGACATCTGTTCTTACCACTATTCAGCAATGTAATGAAGGTTCTAGCTAATGCAGTAAGGCAAATTTTTAAAAGGAGGAGACATTATAGGCAACTAGATTGAAAAGAAAGAGGTAAAACTGTTATTATTCAAGATGACATGATGCAGTATATAGTAAATTCTAAGGAATTCCCCCTAAATACTACCAGAACTAATAAATAAGTTCAACAAGGATACAGGATACAAGATCAACATACAAGTATCAATTGTATTTGGCAACGAACAATCTGAAAATCAAATTAAGAAAACAATTCTATTCATAAGAATATCAAGAAGAATAGAGAGCCGGGCACTCCAGATACTAAGGAGACAGAGGTAGGATAGACACTTGAGCCCAGGAGTTCGAGGCTATAGTGTGCTATGTACACATCTGTGAACAGCCACT
Organism: Lemur catta; assembly: GCF_020740605.2. Lineage (NCBI taxonomy): Eukaryota > Metazoa > Chordata > Mammalia > Primates > Lemuridae > Lemur > Lemur catta. Next base: position 88,249,163 of record NC_059137.1, read on the forward strand.
GCACTCCAGCCTGGGCAACATAGCAAGACCCCATCTCTTAAAAAAAAAAAAAAAGAATAGAACAGGAATAAATTTGACAAAAGAAGTGTAAGACTTATACACTGAAAACTATGAAACATTGCTGAAACAAAGATATAAATAAATGGAGAGATCATTCTAGGTTCATGGATAGGAAGATTCAACATTGTTAAGATGGGAATCTGGAATCTCTGTCAAAAATCCCAGCAGATTTTTTACAGAAACTTACAGGCTGATTGTAAAATTTATACAGAAATGCATATAACCCAGAATAGAAAAAAACATTTTGAACAAGGACCAAGTTGGAGGACTTATATTACTCAATTTCAAAACTTGATGAAGCCATAGTAATCAAGACAGTGTGGTACTGATACACAGAGAAGCATACAGATGCATGAAACAGAACAGAGAGTCAAGAAATAAAGCCTCATACATATAGTGAATTAATGTTCAGTTAAGGTACCAGGCCAATTCAATTGGAAATGAATAGACTTCTCAACAAATAGTCCTGAAACAACTGAATATCCAGAAGCAAAAAGATAAATGTAGACCTTTTCCTCATGCCATATATAAAAATTAACTCAAACTGGATCACAGATCTGAGTGTAAGAGCTACAATAAGACTTGTAGAAGAAAACACAGAAGGAAATCTTTATGCCCTTGCATAAGGTAAAAAGTTCTTATATATGACACTGTAAAGCATGATCCATAAAAGAAAAAATTATAAACTGGACTTCATCAAAATTAAGAACTTTTATACTTCAAAAGACACCATTAAGAAAATGAAAAGCCACAGACTTGGAAAAGCTATTAATATCTCTGATAAAGAACCTGTATACAGAACATAGAAAGAATCCTAACAACTCAATTATAGAAAGACAAACAAGCCAATGAAAAAATGGTCAAAAAGATGTGCGCAAGCATTTCACTAAACAAGGTACAAGAATGGGTAATAATTCCATTAAAAATGCTTAACACTGTTAATCATTATGGGAATGCAAATTAAACAAGATACCACTACACATCCACTAGAATGGCTATAATCAAGAAGATAGACAGTATCTAGTGTTGGTGAGGATATAAAGAAACTAGGACCTTCATAGATCTATGTTTGGAATATAAAATGTTATAACCACTTTGGAAAAGAGTTGTGACAGTTTCTTAGAAGGTTAAACATAAATTTACCATACAATAAGCAATTCTACTTCTAGGTATTTCTCCAAGAGAAATGAAAACTGATGTCTACAGAAAGAACTATATGCAAATGTTCATAGCAACATTAATCATAAGAGCCAAATCTAGAAAATAATCCAAATGCCCATCAACTGGTTAAACGACAAACAAAATTTGGTATCTACAAAACAGAATACTATTTATAAAGAAACAATCTGTATGTCACACCATGAATGAACCTTAAAAACATGCTAAGTGAAAGAAGCCATATTCAGAAGACTACATACTATTTTGCATTGCAGTTTTTGAGTAACGGGGTAATTTTTTCCCACTATTCAGATATCTTCTGTTCTGCCATTCACCACAGTCTGTCCCCTTTACCCCTCCACTGGGGTACCAAAGATATAAAAATAATCCTAAGATTACTTACAGAATCTTATTTGCTATCTTGGGAGGTAATAAATGTAGGCCAGGCGCGGTGGCTCACGCCTGTAAACCTAGCACTCTGGGAGGCCAAAGCAGGAGGATTGCTTGAGCTCAGGAGTTCAAGGCCAGGCTGAGCAAGATCCCATCTCTAGTAAAAACAGAAAAAAATTAGCCAGGCATGGTGGTGCTCACCTGTAGTCCCAACTACTCAGGAGGCTGAGGCAGGAGGATCGATTGAGCCCAGGAGTTTGAGGTTGCTGTGAATTAGGCTGATACCATGGCACTCTAGCCCGGGCAACAGAGCAAGATTGTCTAATAATAATAATAAACCAAAGGTATTAGATCTCAAACCTTGAGCATCTTTTCAGATTTTCTCAACCACTTCCTTCCTCATTTTGGCCATTGCCCCCTCTGCTGGGTCACCCCTCTTTCAGACTAAACACCACATTTCAGGGTATAGTATGTGGCTTCCTAAGCAGCTGCCAATGGGCTAAATGGTGCAATCCAAAAGTTTAGAGAAGTTAACTCCCCATGGGGATCTATGACAAGTATGTTCTAGACTAACGAGAAGCAAGACAAAAACATAGAAGGGTGCTGGGAATATTTTAAGAAGCAAGAATATATACAGGCTGTTCTCACTTTGCATGGTACAGTATTAACACAAACTCATTCATATTGGAATCTTGTTCTTACTTTGCATGGTTCTCTGCCACACAAAGCACAGCCAAAGGACAGACACAGTTCTAATGTGCATGAATTTGTTAACAATGTAACACACAAAGCAAGGACTACACACACAGACACACACTGCTTTATTGAGAACCTGTCGTGTGAATTGTGCTCATATTTAGTACGCTAGTATGTACCTAGGTGTCTAAAGTGAGATCTTGCATTTAAGAAACTTAGTTTACATTACCTAAATAGGTATATAGTTTGCTTTAAAAAATGTTTCTGTGTAAGTCTTTCATTGTAAATCATCAAAGCAATTCTCTACTATGTTCTGCACTAGGGTAACTGTAGAGGCTCAAAGTTTGCAGTTACCATTCAAGAGCACAAAAATCTAACTTAAATATGTTGCTGAATATCTTAAGCCCCCATTTCTGCTGAATGAAATTTCATCCATTTAAGGTAAATTGTCTTGATTTAAAGCAGTTTTAGGAGAGCTGGTCTATCAAATTCAGGAGAAATTAAATTTCCAAAGGGCTTAACTCATACCAACACCAGAGAGCGGTATCTGGTCTACACATTATCTGAGCTTGGTCCTTGCTGGCTGCCACTTCTAAGACCCAGGTTTCTGAAATGCGGTTGGCATCAGGCTCTGCCTCATGCTATGTTCATGTTCAGGGTCCTCCCATGATGTCAAGAGACTCACTCTCTATTATCCTTATTTAAGTCAAAAGACTTTTTCCTATCTGATGGGCTCTTAGCACCTTCACTCTTCCCTCACACTTGGGCTTTCCCTGGACTTCTCTATGTGGGATCCCGTGAGGGGAGCTTTCCTGTGCAAGTACCCTAATAGCTATTCACTACAGGGCAGTTCATTTTTCTCACCTAATACAAAGTGTGGAGGAGGGCAAATGCTGGCATTTGCTCAACAGCTCAATAATGTCAAGAACTCTAGGTTGGCATTATTGACCTACCTACACCCATGGTCACAAGATGGATACAGTAGCTCTGATCACACCACATTCAAACATAAGCAGCAAGGTAGAGCACAGGCACTTTCTCCTTTAGAAGTTTCCTCTTAAGAAACTCTCACCCTACCACCACTCCTTACATCTCATCAGTCAGATCTGGTCACATGCCTATCCCTAAACCAAGAGCTAGGTCATCTTTCCTCGGATCAAGGATCCATACCTCAACAGGATCAAAATTTTTCTAGCAGGACATTTGGGCAGGCAAGTTAAGGGTGCCTGCCACAGCATTTCCGTCTTTAGCTAGAGTATCCCTCAAACCTCTCACTACTGTAGGGAGATGATGTACACAAGGATTCTCTAGCTTTGTGGTCTTCTCAGGTTATACCCTGGGGGGCAGGGGGGAATGCAAATCCGCCATCCCCTGCTCCTGGACTCCCACCCACAGGGACCACTTATTCAGCATTCATTTAAGTCTAACTGGTTTCTTTTCCTCCTGTTTTACTGCTTGCTGCTAAAACTCTACTTCAGTGGAAAAATGGCTCTTTGCTAATTTTCCTGTAGTCCATTGTGTATGATGTGACTCATTGTTCTCAGCCTTCCAGGTTTAGCTCTTCGTTTATGAAAAATTCCAAAAAGTCATTTTCTCTTAAGTACCTGCTTCAGTCATTAAGAATCAATTCTGGCACTCAAAAATAAGTATCCCTTGGTCACTGCTATTTGTCCTTCCATGGGGCAATAAGCTAAGCCTCTTAGCCTAATTCTAATAGTGGAAGAACTTCAAAGACAAGGGAAAAACAAAAACTGCTTCCTATGATCAGGAAATTGACAGTGAAGGAGGCTATGTGTACCCGGGGACGGGGTATATGTGAACTCCATACTCACCACTCAATTTTGCTGTGAACCTCAAAGTGCTCTAGAAACTAAAGCTTGCTAAGAAATGCTTTCATAGTTCAGTTCTATACCAGGTCCTATGCTACAGGTAAGATATATGGCAGAATTAAGTAAAATGGAAGGCCTCCCTCTCCTAACCAGCTTCCTCTTCTCGCCACAAGAAAGTTGACAATCCCACAAAACCCTGGCTTTCTGAACCTTCCTAGACTCCAGTAAGAATTTCTCAAGCCCAGGGTTGGGAGGGGAACTGCTCAAATGAGACCACTAAGTTTAACAGCAGGAGCAGAACAGAGCTTGTCAGGCTTTATACAGTTTTTTTTTTTTTCTTCTCCTAATGTCCACTGCTGAAGACATAGTTGCTAGCATTTCCTTCCTCTCCTTCCTTACTAATGGAACTGTGATTTTACTTTTTAGCCTGGCAATACTCTCCAGGATCCCTTGAAACCTAAAGTAGTCTATGGTTCCAACTGACAACATGTAAAGGAGTCACGAGGTCATGTTTCTGAGAAAATTCTTTAAACAAGTTTAATGGAAAACTGTCTCCCTCTTGACGTCTTCATGCCTGGAAAAAGGATGTGGTGGCAGCCATACTGTGACAAAGAGGTGACACTGAGAATGGAAAGCATGTGTTAGGGATGGCAGAAAAAATACAGCAACCTAAGACACTGGTCAGGAAGCTTTCACACCAGCACTGGGCTACCTCCATTATTTCAACCCTATTGTTTTTCTGTCACTAGCAGCTCAATGCAGTTAGTCCATTTATGAAAGAATAGTTTTTAAGTTAAACTAAAATTGTAATTTATGGGTTTTTCAAGCAAGTGGGATTTCAGAATCTCAAGGAGTCAGAATACAACAGATGCTTCCTTCATGTCAGCCATTCGGCCAGCAAACACTGCTGAGGGCCCCTTAACTCCTCTCCTTAACTCCTCTCCTAGCTCTGCCCTCAGTAACCCAACAGTGGAAATCAAAGGAAACACAAAATGGGGAGCAAGGAACCTGGAAAATTAGCTCAATGTAGTATGGAAAAAAACTGAGAGCTAGCTGATTTAACCTAAATATTTTAATAAAGATGGTTAGAGATACAAGGTATTTATAGTAATTTTTTTTTTTTTTTTTTGAGACAGAGTCTTGCTCTGTTGCCCAGGCTAGAGTGAGTGCCGTGGCGTCAGCCTAGCTCACAGCAACCTCAAACTCCTGGGCTTAAGCAATCCTACTGCCTCAGCCTCCCGAGTAGCTGGGACTACAGGCATGCACCACCATGCCCGGCTAATTTTTTGTATATATATTTTTAGTTGTCCGGATAATTTTTTATTTCTATTTTTAGTAGAGACGGGGTCTCGCTCAGGCTGGTCTCGAACTCCTGACCTCGAGCAATCCACCTGCCTCGGCCTCCCAGAGTGCTAGGATTACAGGCGTGAGCCACCACGCCCGGCCTATAGTACTTTTATATAAGCAAAACTAGAAATTTTGAGTTATTAAAAGGAATCACCCCTAATCCTACTATATATAGCATCATTCTCATTTCCTTTCTCTTTTCCTATGTATTTTTCACTTAAATCAGTGTACATGAAATCAGTGTAGTTTTGTCACAAGTGAGATCTCTAAAGATTTTTAAATCTTTGATTTTAAAGAACTGCACCATGTAAAAAGTGCCTTAAAAGCCACACCCAACTTTTCAATTTATAAGGGAAATTTAAAGCCCCAAGTAGTCAGAGGAGCAGAACATGCCCAGCATCCACCTCCTTCTTACCACTAGACCCTTCTCTGAGGACGGCTGGACAGCAGAGGCACAGGATGGGAAATTTCAGTGAATTCCCTTTCAACTTTACCTTGGAGCCTTTTAAAATAGTTGGAAAAAAGGTAAAGTTTTCCCTGGGTCACTAATGCACACATCCCAGACTTAGCACAATCCCTGTAATGGTAAATGCTTGAACCAGACTGGGGAAATGAGGAGGGATAATCAGAAGTTTTTGCAACGTAGTATCTGCTTGAGCAGACTCAAAGAACAAGAATTACCCAAGTAAAGAAAGGTGTTCTGAACAATCTAATCATGTACAAAAGCACACAAGTGTTAACAAAAATAGAAGAGCTAGATATGGCTTGAGTTAGCTTTATTAATATACATCTGTGAATGACAGTACTATCAACAAATTACTGCTAATGAAAAATGAAATTAAGTAGTTTAACAGATCTTAAAATAAGTCTAAATATTTGCAAATGAAAAATGCATCTAATTTTGTAAGGATGGAGATGAGGGTTAAGAATGACTTACAAAGCACAAGTTTTGATGTAATATTTTTATTGAAAAGATGTTTAACAAATTATAGTAACTTCATTATCTTGCCAACCATTTTCATTTTTTTATTGAACTTCTATCCTCATACACATTAATAGACCAATCACAGTGTTATATACCATAATGAGCAACTCAATGCAATGACCCATTCCCACACCACGCAATACTAAGAATTGTTCCAAATTTTAAGTCCAGAAGACAAATTCAAAAACGCAGCAAGATAAATATTTACAAATACAGTGCAAAAAACAGTAAAATATCTTAATAATTTAGTCAAATGCTTTCTTTTAGGCACAATGTAGAGGCTACAGAGAGAGAATAGCTGAAAGCCTTTGGATCAAAAGGGAACTTGAACACAAACAAAAAACCTTCTATACTTTCCAAAACCTGCCAGTGACCCCAAAGTGAGACACATAACCAACTAGGTATATATACTTTAGCAGTCTCAAATTCTCATTAGTTGACTTGCAGTAATCGATGTTAGCACCTTGCTTCTGTTTACAAATCACTAATGTAAACACTGCTCTCTTTGGTATTCCTGCAATATTTTTTCACTCATGAGAAAACCTTAAGAATTCTGCTTACACCAAAGGAAAGTAGCAAGAAAACAGGTTACCGTGGAAGAATAAGGCCCTAAGAAAGGCAGCAGGTCGTATAGTTACCTCCGTGTGGGCAAAATCCCTGCCCTAAAACTATGCAACCTACTACCTCTTCCTAGGAACCCATTTTTTTTCTTGCCGATCTTCTACTTGGCAGATGCACTTCAAATTAACCTGTTACGTTAGGCCATACTGAGTTTCATTTCAAATTCAAACCAACTGGAATTCTTTCACTGATGATTTTGAAGTTACTAGGCATATGACTTTGGTAAAAGCCACAAATCTATCTGCTTAAAACTCAAACCTCAAGTTACACAGGAACAAGAAAATAACAATTACACCAAAGGATGTAATTATCTAGTCTAATACCTAGCCCACCAGATATCATTGGAGCCGACTTTTACTTAAAATATTTAATTACGAAAGTTAAGTATCAAATTTCACAAAATCTCCAGCCTTTGTTGATACAACTGGGAAATTCGGTGACACTGTATATAAATCCTGCTTACTAACTATCAACCAGAGCAAATTAACTTAACTGCCTGTTCCCCTTACATGTCATGTTTCCTAGTTACACCCAGCCCTTTCTGGGCCTCTGAAGGTTTATCAAGTTTTTGACCCCTGAATTACAATAAACAGAAGCAAATTCTGATCACGCTTTGTCACTATTAAAAACAAGTTTTTAGAGACTTCACTCTCCATACAGGCACTTTTAAAGTACTTTTACACAATGTACCAGTTCTCCACAATTCCAGCCATATACTGTTTGACTAATGAGGCCCTTATATGTAATTAATAGAAGATGTAAATTCATTTTCAACCATACTTTAGTTACTAATTAGATAAGTTTCCAATTGCAGAGTGGTAATCATAATCCACACTGAAGGCATGTTGTGTCAGAAAACCACAAAAATACATGACTACTTGCTACATTTTCAGCAGTGAGTTATGCATACTGTCAACTTAACAAAGATTAAGCCAAAGACAATTTCCTGCACATTCCCATTTTTGCCTTTGGCACACCAAAAGACAATGAGTATCATTTCCCCATTGTTTATATGCCCAGTTTAGAACAAAGACCAATAATCCATGGATGTGTCCATTTATATGACAGGGATAAAATAAAAAACATAAATTTGATCCAGGAGAAATCACCTGGGTTAGGCAAAACTCAAGGGAGAGTTTCATGTTTCCTCTCATGTAAAGTTCTGCGGCCAATGGCACTGCACTGTGATTATCTTAGCTATTAAGCTTCAGCCTGGGCATGGTTGCTCATGCCTGTAATCCCAGCACTTTGGGAGGGTGAGGCAGGAGGATCACTTCAGCCCAGGAGATTGAGGTTGCAGTGAGCTATGATTCGCTGCACCACTGCACTCCAGCTTGGGCAACAGAGTGAAATCCTGTCTCAAAAATAATTAAATTCAGGAAAATGGAAATATTTGTAAAGAGGTGACCTCTCCCTCACCTCCACACTTTGCCTCTTTCCCTCTTCTACCAAAATAAAATAGTTGGAACAGCAAGCAGAGAGCTTTTAGCCTTGCTTGACTGATTATAAGGCCCAAGGTAGCAGTATGGTTTGGCCACTGGAGGCTGAAACACAGGCCTTCATGAATGTTAATTCACATGGCCCCTTCAAGCATTTTTCTCTTATTTTCTTTACAGCAACAAATTATGGGCTTCCCCATCTGACATTTAAGGTGATTCCCCCTTTGTAAATGAAGGGCCACTTCAGGTTTGGGGGACAAAGCAGAGATCTTAGCAACTTACTAGGGAGCAAGGATAGAACCCAGAGCCAATCCTTCCTTTTCCAGGGTGGTGAGTAAAGCCTGTCTAAATCAACAGACCAATGAAACAGTGCTTACGATATTCTCCACAGCCACCCAAAACTCCAACTGGGAATGAATCATAATCAACCTGACTCACAGACAGTGCCCTTCCAGTTTGTATATTTATCTTTACCAACCAGGACCTCAGCCCGGACATGTGTACCAGGATGTAAAGCAGGGAACCTGTTCATAATTCCAAAGAGGTCTGCACCCCTATTAAGATTTCCTGAAGGGTACTTACTTTCTCCACTCTTTTTGCTTAATTTCAAATTTCTGAAATATACCACATGTAAGAATTAAAAATATTTTATCACTGTGTCTATCATACTATAACAGAGAAAATTTACAAGTGATAATCTGTAAATGCAAAGGAATGTTAAATTTAATTCTTCTGAGTTTTAATATCTAGATAAAAACAAACAAAATAATGCAGCAAGTCTACTCCTCAGGGAAGGCAATAGATTGTATAGTTATCTCCTGAACAGGGTAAAATCACTACCCCACAACTATACAATCTACTACCTCACTCTGATAGAGCACTCTGATCTTTTCTTCTGGAATGGAGAGTACAATCTTTTTTAAAAGAAAATTTCAACATAAAATTATAAGCATCAATGAAAATATACACTTATTCTGAAATAGAAGAATGAGACAAGAAGCAAAAGTATCCCTACCCCCGGATAGTCTACTTGCTAAAATCTCCAAAATAATAAACAACTTGCACACCATAAACAAATGCTGCACTACAGCCTTTTTAGACAAGTCAATCTTAAACACTGTACAAAATTACTGACTTTCTATGAGGCCACCTGGATGCAGACTTTTCTATCACGTTAGGAAAGACAGTAGATTGTATAGTTATCTCCCAGTGGTGGGTGTGACCCTAAAACTATACAACCTACTACCTCATCCCACAGTGAAGAGTACATCCAGGGTGAATGCTGAAAAGGAACCACAGCTGAGCACCACGGAAGGCTTTCTCCTCGGCAGTCCTGGTTCCCTGTGTGAGTAACGGGGGAAAAAAAACTATTAGACCATTTTAACTCACTTAACTTGAACATAAAGTTTAACTGAACATTTTTGCTACATGCATCATCTATGCTGTGCTTTCTTTTCATTTCCTATATTTTGTTAATAGTACTTTAAATGCTTGGTTATCCGAATCCACTTCTAAAACCACACATTAAGAAGATTGAGAAATCACCTTCTTACCACTACCCTCATACTATTATCAGCTTTTGGTTTTCTTATAGTTATTACAAATGAAAATTCATGAAATCACTTATTCTTCCTTGAGAAATAACAAAAAGATCATTCATTACAAAGGAACATAATAGTCTCTAATGAGACCCAATGACTTTAAAACCCCAGAGTCCTATACATCATGCACAATACATGACTAAATACACTAGTACAAAGGGATGGTATTAAAAACATGCATACATTAAGAGTAACTAATTTTTAAAGGAACCCACTCATGTATACTATGCCACAAACACTAAGTGATCGTATTAGGAGAAAAATCAATCACCTGAATTTAATCAAGATCCTTTCTTTTAACTAGAAAGGTGCTACGGGGATGGAAGGCAAAGCCCAAAATATTTAACAACCCCAATTAATCTAAACCATATTAGTCTTTTATAGACATCATCCTTAGGTAGCTACTGTAAGTATTGTTTAAGGTAAGCATTAAATTTAATGCTGAAAAAATTTATTGTGTAGTTACTTAGTAACCAAAAATACTCATTTTTTTCATTACAAAACATAATCAAAAACATACAGCTCAAGGTAATAGAATTTCAAGTCCAGAAATAAACCCATATATTGTGTTAACAGATTTTCAACCAGGGTGATGACACAATTCAATTGGAAATAACAGTTTTTTTCTACAAATAGTGCCAGGACAACTGGATATCCATATGCAAAAGAATGAATTTGCATTCTTCTTTGTAAATTGGCATCCTTTGCAAAAGTAACTTATAGCAATTTAATGGAAGGCAAAAGATGTAATAGATATTTTACCAAAAATATCGCTCATAAGCACAAATGGCCAATTAAGTACATGAAAAGATGCCTACAACATTATTCATTATGGAAATGCAAACCAAAACTGCTTCACACTCATTAGGATGGCTAAGAATCAAAAAGATAATACACTGTTGGTTGGCAAGGATGTGGAGGAACCCTCACAGACTGCTGATGGGAATGTGAAACAGTGCAGCTGCTTTGAAAAACAGTTTAGCAGTTCATCAAAAAGTTAAACAGTCACCATATGTGGAATCAGAAATATATATATTTGGTTTTTGACCCAAGTTGGGCTTTAGGAACATACAGCTCCTAAAATCCCCAGACTCTCCCAAGAGATGAATGTCTTTTCAACGCTAATGAGACGACTTGTGACTGGAGGCATCTGGATAGCTTCAGGAGGGGTGCTGGTCACTAGGAAGACCATGGCATGATCAGATGGGTGTAACTTTCAGCCTCACCCCTTAACCTCCTGGGAAAGGGAGAAGGGCTGGAGAATGAGCCAATTCTCAAAGGCCAATGATGCAATCAATCCTGCCTAGGTAATGAAACCTCAATAAAATCCCCCCCATGTCAGGGTTCAAAGAGTTTCAAGCTGAAAAACACATCCTTGTGACAGGAGGGTGATATGACTCCAACTCCACAGAGACAGAAGCCCCTGTCCTGGGAACCCTTTCGGACCTCATCTTAAGTACCTCTTCATCTGGCTGTTCATTTGTATCCTTTATAATGAACTGTTGATATAGCAAGTAAGTAGTTTCTTCCTGTGTTGTGAGCCATGCTAGCAGATTATAGAGCCAGGAGGGAGTTGTAGGAATGTCCAGAATTTATAGCTGGTTGAAGTTCAGGTGGCAACCTAGGACTCAAAGCAGGTATTTGAAGCGCGGGCAGTTTTGTGATTGAGCCCTTAACCTGCAAAGTTGGTGTCAGAACTGGTTGATGGGTAAAAACCATTCACCGTATGACAAAGCAATTACATTTCAAGGTATATATCCAAGAGAACTGAAATCAAAAACTGGTCCACAAATGTTCACAGTACTACTCAATTTGCAGTCAAGAAAAATTGAGGTTCAAATCCTGGCCCTATTCATTCCCTATCACTGTAATCTTGCACAAGTAATTTAGCCTTTCTAATCTTTCAGCTTTCCTAGCTGTAACATCAATGCATCTGTAAGAAAAAGGAATTTACCACACATCCAACACATGAAGGCTCCACTCCATCTTCTCTGGGTGAAAACTGGTGCTAAAAAGTTTAACTTGTTCCAAATTAGAAGAGATAGCACTGAATCACCAAACTGTACTATACCTTAGCCCATTTCAATTCTACAAGGCCAGGTGATTCAAGGCATGAACTTTAGACAATTGTCCCTGAAAAGTCAAGCTAAAACTTTTCCCCAGAACCAGAACTGTACTTACTTTTTAAAGAATGACAGCCAACAGCAAAAACGCTATCTCCAACTCCAACCAATTTTCTCATTTAAAACATGTTTAAATCTTCAAACATTATACAATGTATTATTTTTCCAATCTTGGTGAGTATAGCATGCTTGCCTTGTACTATCTTTCTCAATCCAGCAATGTAAATAAGTGTCATATTGCTAGAAAGCAATCTGATAATTTACATACCAAGGACTATTAACATGAATAGCCCTCAATTTTTCAGAAATCATATACAACAATAATCCAATAAACAATATTGTTAACAAATCAGTACTAACCCTTAATCTTGTATGTTACTTTATTATACACATAAATTGATTTTATATTCTAATGGCTCCCAACCATGTTGTCAATAAATCTAACAGCTGAGGAGGGGCAATGTTCAGTTAGGCAATTTTTCATAAACATAGATCATAATCCATATACTAGAATTTATGAATTACAAGAACCCATGGAAATGTTCATTTGAAATAAAGTAAAAACCCAAACACATGCACTAAACCTAACTATACAATACCCGGAAGCTGGGAAAGAGTGGGGTATCTAGCTAGTGTACATTCAGTTCTCGAAATTTTTCTGCCCATAGTTAAAGTCTGCTTCAGAATCAAAGACCTGCTCCCCTATTTACTATGTTCTTACAGGTATCATGTAATCTCTGGGCCCTTGCTTACATTTTTAGGATACTATTAGCTAAAACTATCAGAATTTGAACATTCAGATAATTCTCTTTTAAAAACTAACTAATATACTTTTATGTCCACTATCCTTCTTCATATATTGCCTCAATCTATAGACGGAACTTCCCATTAAAAATCATGACAATTTAAAGTCAAAGTTCAACTTAGACAAAATGTATCTTAAGATGCTCATTTCATTCAGCTCAACATACCAGTATAGGAAAGGATTTAAAATGGCTTTGGGATCAAGCAGCTACTTAGTGGCTATATTCTTGGGATAGGTTTAGTTCTCTCATCTCCAATTAAAGAACTACAACATTCACAGCTCATGGGGTTGCTGTAAGGACTGGGATGTATGCAAAGCAACTTAATGACCCAGAAGTTAAGAATTCAACAAATGGCAACTGAATTCTTAATAAACTAATTTGAGAAACTGTCCTAAGAGAGTAATTTTACCTTCCTAGATATACTTGTAAATACTTACCATCAATTAAAAACATGCTATGAAGAGGCAAATCACTTACTAATTATGAATAAACTTGTCTGTCTATATCTGCATTTATATCAAGTTTCTATAACTAAGTCTGTTAACATTCACATTCCTAATTTTTTTTGCAATTTATTTTTCAATTTGTTTTAAGCTGACAAAAATTATTTTTGTAGTGTATGTGTTTTGAAATATGTATACATTATGAAATGGCTAAATCAAGTTTATTAACATATGCACTACCTCTCATACTTAATTTTTTTGTTGAGAACACTCAGGACACATTCCTAACTTTAAAATGGTAACATTTTAAAAATATCTTCTAAATCCTTAAAATACACTAAACTTAGTCCAGAAGCAAACACATTCTACGTTCTATATACTTAATATCTATTAAGAGTTTGAATTTTCTGAGCCAAAATGTTTTCCCAAGTTTGATTTCCTACCTTTTGCATTAATTTACATACACTCCTATAACAAAGTAGCTCAGAAACTTTTATTTTTAAAAACCTTTATTCAAATTTCATCTTATGGCTGCACAAATCTCATTTTGGCTAATATTCCCTATGTGTAAAAATTTCATCCAGTTTCATGTGCTGATACAAATCAAAATCAGAACACTGGCTACATGCTAAAGACTTCTTGCAATCTCAAATATTCAGCTGAATATCAATGAAATTATCTGCTGCTGATGCTAGCTGGATATTATATTGCTATTAAGCAAATTCTCCAATAGTATTTTGCTTCCTTTGACAGACAGCATGCATAATTGACAAGATAATGAAGGTTTTACAATTAAAACCAATAATCAAGTTTCTCTAAAGAAAGTTAACGTAATTCTAAGATATCATTTCTTATCCTATCAAACATTTTACTAACCCTGAGATTCATGTTAAATTTTAAATAGCTAGGTACTAGGTCAGGTTTCGCAAAAGGATCATTTCCTTTCACTGTCTCTTAGAGACACAGCAGCATTTAAGATGCTCTTACTGATTAGATCAACATACTAAGTTCTGGGAATTTTTTAAAAGACAGCTAATGCTATGTCAATTCCCAGTGTTCTTCTAAAATTTTCCAATGCAAACTGTTAATTTTGGACCACCTTCCCTGCTACCACAAGCACATTCTATGCTACCTCTATATACTTAAGTAAATTCTGCTGCAAATCCTATAATGCATGCAAATACTTAGGGTGATGCAGAGCATCCAACTTGGGTGACTTGTGCTTATTGATCATCACACATACCACTACTGTACAACCCTTTAAAATCTTATGTCCTCATATCCTCCATTATACTGATCTCTTCCTGGGTTGGGTGGGGGGAATTGCTTCCAGGACACCCTCCGATCACACACACACACACACTGCCCCCATACCAAAATCCAAAGATACTCAAGTCCCTTACATAAAGTGGCATCACATATCTGCATAGAACCTACACACATCCTCCAGTATAGTTTAAGTCATCTCAATTATTTATAACACCTAATACAATGTAAGTGCTATGTATGTAGTTGTTATACCGTACTTTTTGGTTATTATTTTTATTGTTGTATTCTTTTTTGGGCACCCCCACCCCAGATATTTTCAGTATGAGGTTGGTTGAATCCCAGGATGCAGAACCCTCGGATATGGAAGGCTAACTGTACTTAACAGAAGAAAAAAATGCTCTCACATCATATTCATCATCTGTTATTTTAAAACAAATCACCTAAAATATCCCTAAGGAAGCAAAAGTAACTTAGCAAAAGTATAGATAGCTGTCAGCTGCCTCAGAACACTTAAATCTTGTATCTCAAATGAACCTAAGAAATCACCTGATGCAATTTCCTCACACTGGAGATGACGCTGTGGAGAGACAGAGAGCATTTTCGGCTGGTTATCTGAAACTACAAATATTTAGCTAAAGAAATCTAATTTTTTAGAAGCAGATAGAAAAATCCACTAGACTTACACTGTTCATTTGGTAACCACTAGCCACATGTCACTACTGAGCACCTAAAATGTGACTAGCCCAAAGTGTTATGCACCATAACTGTAAAACACACTCTGGATTGCAAGACTTAGTACCAAAAAAGAATAATGGCTCTCATTCTATCTAGTTATTTAAGGAAGTCCACTCTTAAGTGATTATGCTCAGAACATCCACCCACACAGGCAAAAAGCATGTAATGAATGATCAGGCCTCTTTTACTCCAGTCCTGAAGTCACTGAGGCAATGTTGACAATTCATTACTGGGAGTCTGGATTCTTCTATTTTCACCTAGACATGGGAAAATCATTGGCAATTAATACTCTGGGATGGAAAAGATACTTTACAGTGTAAATAAAAGCTTCTCAGGCTATTAAAAATATTAAGTGATTTCAGGCATGCTGAACGGCAAATCTATTTCCCAACTGGTGAAAACTAAAGTGAGAGGAATATGTTTCACCAAATATAAATACACCAGGACTGCTTTTAATATTCTTTGGAGAAGACCAGTGCTATAAGTGAGAAAACCACTCTTTAGAAAGACTGTTTTTCAGTATTTCTTGACACCCTCACAAAAAAATGCTGCAGCGGACCTCCAGCCGCAGCATTCATGTATAACTGAATCAACACACTATTTCACGGAACACACTATTTTCTTTTTTTTTTGAAATTCTGATCACCACTCACTAAAGTGATTCCATGACCCAATGACTCAAGACCTACAATTTGAAACACTGGTTTGGTACTCCTAATACTGAGTAATTCCCACTATGAGTAAAGCTATTACATACTACCTTAGCTACCAAAATAAACAGTGCACAATATCTAGCGTGCTGTTCTCTAAACCAAGAAATGTCTAGTTAATGTTAACAGGAATAAAATGCCCTTAAGGAGTAAACATGAGACCAACTTGTTTAATATTGATCTCTTCACTCTGTAAGTCTGAACTCTGCGAGTTACAAACTTTTGCTTTTCATAAACAGGTGTTTTGTCTCCCTATACTTTTCAGACTTGCAAAATTCTTGAGTCTCCCAAATTCAAGAGGTTCAATTTAGTGATAGGCACCCATAGCCTCTTTCAACATATAGGAAAATACCTTTTGTCACTGCAATATAACTATCCAAAAGCATTAACTTTCCCCCCACGTGACTTATAACTGTACCCAAATGACAGGTTAACACATTAACTGCCATGTGAGTCATATTTAACTCATGCTAGTCCTGAGACCAGGGCCACGTGAAGCATATGTAACTCATGTCTCTTCACCTTGGCAGATGTGAGAACTATTTTTCAAGTCGCATGTAAGTCACGCACAAAAAATAAAAAACAACAAATTTTTCATTAAATTAGAAAGGATCGTTTTGTTTTTGAAGTTTTTTATTTTGTTTTCGTAATAAAACATCATGGGCCCAGGGAAAAAATGTTTTTTCCTAGTGTGGCAGTCAGTGTGTTAAATTGCTAGGCATCACTGAATTTACAAAACGTCAAGACACTCGTCTACTCTCTAAAAGTGTCAAAATAATACTTTTAATAAATATGTATAATAAACATCTTCACAAAACCCAAAGTAACTTCCAAGTTTTTACTTCCTTAACTACACATACTTCCTGAACATACTGTAAATGAAACCCGACTTCCAAACAGCAGAAAAATCTGGACATAATTATTTTCTAAGCTACATATAAATTTAGAATTTGACACTGAATTTTCTTATACTATTGCATGATTTTCAGGCCACAAGAAATAAAGGCAAAGAAATGCCAAATGATGTTTGTCAAGAAAGCAGTATATATCAACAGAAGTTAAAAAAAGAAAACCAATTTCCTGATTTACTTCAAGATTTAACAGTCTCCACTACCTTTTCCCCGTTTGCCAATCCTCTCGTAAATAAGTCTATATAAAAAAAATTCATAAAGCTGAAAAATACACACCATCATCTCTGACACCGAACCTACTGTAAAAAGTTGGAAGACCGAAGGGCACTGCTGGCCAAGGACATAAAGGTTACCATATTCCTCACACTAGAGCCTCCTGTCAAGGAAGTTTATTAGTTAGCCTTGGAAGCACTCAGTTCCAAGAGTTGGCGGCGTCAAGTCAAAAGGCCAGCACCGTTTCCGGTGACATCGAGCCGCAAATCTCCCAAACCCTGTCCCCTGGACATAATTTCCTTTCGCTCTCGCGTTCCCCTCCCCCTCGCCAAGGACGGCTGCTGCAGCGGACCTCCAGCCGCGGCAGCTGCTACAGGAAGGGAGGCTGCACTTGGCCGAGGGGAGCAGGGGCAGAGAGCCAGCCCCGGCTCTCCCGCCCTCCCGGCCTGCGCCTTCCCGCCCCGTCCCGCCCCCCCACACTTCCTACCTTCCCTCCTTCATCCCAACCCCCAAGGCCAAGGTCTCCCCGGCCCACAAACCTGATAACGGAAGTGACGTCAGAAGGACCTGGCAGCGCCCGCAGCCAGTCACGCCACAGCAGGAGGCGGCACCAGCCAACGGGCGCACACCAGAGGGCGGGACTTCCGCCCGCCCCAAGTTTGATTGAAGCAGGGGGAAGGGAAGAGTAAAGAATGTGAAGAATGACCCCCCTCCCCCGCCCCTCCAGTGAGGGGCTGGGCGGGAAGCTGAGGGGGTTGGGGCCGGCCCCGCAGTGGCCACGCGGCACCCCTCCCCCGCGCCCGCGCCCCGAGCACCCGCGGCCTCGGCTGGCAGCTCGCCGGCCGCCTAAGGCCCACTCGCCCGCCCGCCAGAGGGGGCCAGGCCGCCCCACGGGCCCCAGGCCGTACACTAGCTGGGCAGGCGCGGGCCGGCCCACGGCTCTCCCCTCCTGCCCTTCCGTCGCCGCGGGTCTGAGGAAGAGAAAATGGCGACGGCCCCGCGCTCGCCGTCGCGCCCGCCGTACCCACCTCAAGCTCGCGGAGAAAGCCGCCACGGGAATGGTCAGGCCCTCGCGCCCACCGCTGCCCGGCGCCACCGCCCGGAAAGCAGCGCGCGAGGACCCGGATGGGAGCGCGGGCGGGCGCCGCCGCGGCGGCCTGAGGGAAGGCAGCGCGGGCGCTGGGAGGCCGAGGCGGAGGCGGGCGCCGCGGCCAGTGCGCGAGCTCATTGGTGGACCGTCTGATTGACGTGCGTCTAGCCCTTTCCCCTTGGAGGAGCTAGGCTGGCCCGTCCCCCTTCGAGGGCGGTGGCTGGGCCCACCGCGCGCTAGGAGGCCCCCGCAGGAGAGGCGGACCTGGCCCGCCCACCCTGACTGTCTCCTTCTTTCCCATTGCAGGGCCGGAAGAGTGGCGGGGGCGGTGTCCTCCGGACCCCGCCCTCCGCACGTGATGGGCAAGCCTTGTCACGTGGCCGCCGAGCGCGCTGCCCGCGGGGCGGGGCGGCGCGGCCTGGCGGCTGTACTCACTCTGGCCCTTGGGGGCGACTTCCACGTGCACGTGCCCGAAGGCCTGGGTGCAGGCCAGTATGCAGCGCCCCCAGGAGGCCTTGGGCCAGCCGGTCTTCTTTCCATACCTCAGTTTGCTCTTTTGTCAATTGAAAGAGTTATGCCTGCCTAACATCTCACTTTTAAGTTTTCTTTTTGTTATTTTGTGTCCCATATTTTGAAAATTTTTGTCTTAAAACGTTTTTCAAAGCAATCCTTAATTTTCCTATTTTAAAGTTGACCCAAAACAAAGTTCTTCCACCCACATTACTACTTTCCCATACTAGGACTCCAGAAAACAAGGCACTGGTTAAGGTGCCCTTTAAGGTTTCTGCCAGTTCTAAGATTCTGTGGTTGCGTCCCCGCAAAACCTGGGCTCTAGTTCTGTTTTTACCAATTCACTACAATTCTGTGCACAGCACTTTTAAAAAAATTGGATCCTCATCTGTAACAGAACTTTGGGAATTAGCACTTTACATTTTATGCTACACGTTTATGTTTGTGATCTCTGGTTGTGCCACCTGGTATCTGCTATCCTTTTAGCACTTGCATTAATGCATGCTATAAATGCCAAAGAAGTTAAGAAGATGGAGACTTTATTTTTTGGGCTAAAGTGAATAAGAGAAACTAGAGGAGAGAAAACTTGAGCTTGAGCCTGAAGGATGGGTGGGATTTAGGGAAGGATTCGCCGGCCAGAAAGGAGGTTGTGTTCAGAAAGGAGAGAGCAGGCCCCTGAGCTAGAGTGCAGTTCAGGAAAAGATTGGGCTTGTGTTGTAGAGCAGTGGTCCTCAACTTTTTTGGCACCAGGGTCTGATTTTTCTGGGGGGCAGGGCGGGGAGTGGGGGGTGGTGTTCAGGATGATTCAAGCACGTTACATTTGTTGTGCAGTCAAATCTCTCTGGTAATATGATCAGTATTTGCCACCACTCCCCAGTGCTAGCATCACCACCTCAGCTCCAGGTCAGATCATCAGGCATAAGATTCTCTTAAGGACTGCACAACCTAGATCCCTCCCATGCGCAGTTTACAGTAGGGTTCTTGCTCCTGTGAGAATCTAATGTCCCCGCTGATCTGACAGGAGGTGGAGCCATGATGCCAGCAATAGGAAGCGGCTGTAAATACTGATGAAGCTTCTCTGGCTGGACTGCAGCTCACCGGTTTCTGGCCTGGGGGTTGAGGACCACAGCTGTAGAAGGCATGGAACTCTTACGGCAAAGATTGTATTGTTCATGTATATCCCAAGTACCCAGCGCAACCATAGCGTGGTATTAAATGAAATCTGGTAATGATGAGGTAGGCTGAGGTGGGAAGAAAGTATTAACAAATAAATGAGGATATTGTTGGGTATTAAAGTTTAGAGGTGCTATTAATATGAGCTTCAATTATATAGTAGAGGCTGGTGGGTCAATGTGTTAAAGAAGAAATTTATAGCAAGAGGCCCTGTAGCACTATGAGCCTTTCTGACATTTTCTTCACATGTTCGTTGGAAAGTTCTTGGTAAGTGCTTTTGACATCTATTACTGTTTTCTTTCTCATGCTTCATTTTCTACCCTTCAAGGCCAACTAAATGACCGTACAGTAGAATTCATTGAAAAGATTAATAGATTTGACCGTATAAATGAAACTGAATTTTTAAAAACTTTAAAGTTAAAAGACAAATAACAAATTGGAAAAGTCATTTGTAAAAGCTGTAAGAGACAAAACATTAATTAGACTGTCTGGTGGTGAAAAGCAAGGATCTGGAACCAGACAGCTGAGGTGAATCCCAGTTCTGCCTCTTCCCAGCTATACAACTGCACAACATTAGAAAAACTGAATTATCTTTTCTGTGCCTCAGCTTCTTCATCTATAAAATGAGGATTATAATAATACTTACCTTATAGGCTGTTGAAAGGATTAAATGTAAACATCCCAAGTACTTAGAAAGTGCTTGGTATGTATAGTAATTGTTTGCTAATAATATGGTATCCTTAATATATAAAGTGGATTTTTTGATCAATAAGAAAAGTGAACAATGCTATTAAAATATGGACAAAGGAAATGAACTAGCAATTCACAAAAGAAAAAATGAAAATGGCCCGTAAACATGAAAAGATGCTCATCCTCATTAGTAATCAAATAAATACAAATTTTAAAAAGCACTGAAATCTTTCTCAACTCTTAGTTAATCAGTGACATTGTAGAAGAAAACATTGGAGGCAGGAGTGTAAATTTATATGACTCTTTAAAAAATATATATCCTTTAATCCAGTAGTTAGCCAC
Organism: Lemur catta; assembly: GCF_020740605.2. Lineage (NCBI taxonomy): Eukaryota > Metazoa > Chordata > Mammalia > Primates > Lemuridae > Lemur > Lemur catta. The sequence goes on from NC_059137.1 coordinate 88,270,304, forward strand.
TGCTAGGAATTTGTGCCTAGAAAATAACAGGACAAATGTACAAAGATTCCTACACAGGCTGTTCATCATCTTGTCTATAGTAGCCTCAAATCACAACCATATCCCAGTATACCATAGTTGATTGCATAAATATATTATGGTCCAAACATGCCATGAAAACCTATGATGGTGATGTGGATCTAGATTTATAATTGTGGGAAGATTATCAGGGTATATTGTTAAGTGAGAAATAAGGTTACCAAAAAATGTGTATGATATCCCATAAACCTTAAACAACAATTAGTTCTGGAATGACTCACGATCTTTATTGTCCTTACGCATTTCTGGATTCTTGGCAGTATTTCTTTCATAATCAGGAAAAATATAAAAATAAAAGCTATGCCACAGACTGTTAGTTGTTCCCCAACATCCATTGTCTTCTTTTTCTATAGTAAACAGAAAGCCTGTTTTTAGGTGATTGCAGAACTATTAATAAGTCACCCTTGAATGTAACTATGTGCCCAAGTTCTGGCTGGTGAACTGTGAGCTGAAGGATGGGAGGGGGTTCTGGTTCTGCCCATCTAGGGAAGGGCTTGCCCCCTCTCTCCCCTTTCCGATTTCCAGCTGTCTGGGTGGAACACGGGTATGGTGGAGAGCCACTGTGCCCACCAGCTGAGAGCAGCTACATAAAGCAAACCCAAGTCCCCTGGTGGGCATCACGTGGCACTTGCCACACAAGGATGGACTTTAAGTGAGAGAGACATAACTTCCATCTCATTTAAGCCCCTGAAATTTCAGGGTACTTCCACTAGAAGCTAGTCTGATGAGGCAGGCATGCATGTGGGCATTGTATGGAAAGAGCACACAGCCTTTGGAGTAGAACAAACAAGGGAGAAGAATGCACAGCAACTCTGTTTCCTATGGGACACCCTTGGGAAATTGAAATATCTCTGCATTTCAGTTAGATCAAACATAGGAAAGTGATTTGGGGCTGCTGAGTGCTAAACAGACCCCGGTTGTCATTAACAGTCATTTGGCAAAGGGTAAGAAGAGCATGCATTTGACTCCTTGCCCGGAACCAAACAGAATGACCCGACTGCGGTGCAGACCAGCCCGTGGAATACCATAGTTGGTTCCAGTCCTTAGGTTCTAGTCCAAGTACATCCCCATGGCCTGGCCTCAGCCTCTCTCCACTCCCCACTCTTGGTGGTGGCACAGCTCCTACTGCTGCTCAGGTTACCTGGCAGGCTTGTCCTATCTTTATCTGGTCTGCCCTAGGCATTCAGATGGCATTTGAATCTCCCCTGTTCCGAGAGGAGTTTCCTGGCCACCCAGTCTAAGTCCCCACCTCAAATCAGTATTTCACCACTACGTTTCTGTAACATCTACAACATTTTAACACTCTCTGAATCCATCTTGCTTGTTTTATTGATGTTCTCCCTCCACGAGGGCAAGGAACTTGTCTGGCACCTTTTCACTACTGTGTGTATCCCCGTATCCTAGAACAGGACCTGGCACACACAGTAGGCACTCAGGAAATATCTCTTGATGTGTGGAGTTAAAAGTGAAGAGACTGGGATAGTTTGCTTGAAGGATACAAATAGAAGGAGAAGCCATAAAGAGAGCTCAGGTTGTGAGGGTCAGGACCTGCAGAAAGTATGAATAAGCCAAGGAAGAGGCAGCTGACTGGGCCCAGGAGGAGAATTGGGTGGAGTTGCTGAGTCTTGAGTAGGCCAGCAAACTCCTGCTGCTGAGGTTCTCACTGTAGCCAAGCCCCAAACCACAACCAGAGGCCCCGTGTCCCAGAGGCCTTGCCATCTCATGATTCCAACTCCACCTCTCTATGTACAGCCTTAGGAGAGAACCCTCCCTTCACCCTCCTTAAACTAGGCAAACAAGTCTGTTTTCTTTGCAATGAAAACAACTGAGGTAAAGCAAACACACTCCTGGAGACTTTCTCTGACCTTCACCCTCCCTCAGCCCCCTTTCCCAGGTAAGATTAGTGCTCTGTCTTTGTGCAGCTGCTCCCCTCTGACCCTACACTTGTCATGTGGCACTGAAATGATCAGTTTGCCTCTTGGTCTCCCTACTTATTCATAGGTCAAACTCCTTGCCCTGGGTGTGATGATTAGTTTCATGCACTAACGTGCCTGGGCCACAGGGTGCCCAGATATATGGTTAAACATTAGTTCTAGGTGTGTCTGTGAGGGTGTGTGGAAGAGATTAGCATTTGAACTGACGGACAAAGGAAAGCAGATGGCCTTCCTCAGTGTGAATGAGAGGGCAGCATTCAATCCATTGAAGGCCCGAATAGAACAAAAAGGTGGAGGAGGGTGAATTCATTCTGCCTGAATGTTTGACGCGGGACATTGTCTTCTCCTGCCCTCCTCACTCCTGGTTCTCAGGCCTTCAGACTCAGGCTGAAATCTCCTGCATCGGCTCTCTGGTTCTTTAGCCTTCAAGCTACACCACCAGATTTCCTGGGTCTGCAGATTGTGGGACTTCTCAGTCTCCACAGTGATGTGAGCCAGTTCCTCATTATAAATTTCTTTGTATCTGCATATATCTCCTCTGGGTTCTGTTTCTCTGGAGAATCCTGACCAATACATTGGGTCTCCTGCAGCAGTCAGCCCAGATCTTTCCCAGGGCAGAGCATGGTGGATGTGTTGACCACAAGGGGTGATGTCTGGGCAATGCCTTCCAAGACCTCACCCACTCTGACTTCCCTTGACTCCAGGAGCCTCCTACCTTCTGTGTGCCCAGAAGTGTTGCCTCCTGAGGAGTTACAGCAGAAACAAGGAAAACCTACAGCTGGAGACTCCAGGCACAACAAACATCCCCTGGGAGCATCCCTGGGAGGAGTGGACATCTTATTATATTTTCTACCTTCAACCAGAGGTTTGCAAACTGGTGATGGCCTGGTGGGGGGTCACATCTGGCTCACAGAAGTGCTTTGTTACACCCACACAATGTTTTAAATCTATTTTTAACTAGCTGACAGCATTCAAATGGATTTGAATTTAACACGAAAAAAATCTGGATTTCTTGTTTTTCTAAAAAAAATTGGAATCACTGGCTACACTCAGCCTACATTCCAACATGACAATATTTTCTTTATCTGCAGCGTGGACTCTGCTATTCGTCACAGTCCCCACTGAGCCTGCTTCATCTTTATTATAAGCCTGGCCCCTGAAGTCATCTAAGTTTGTGTCCTCTGGCTGGAAGCACAGTCTTTTTTCTTGGGATGCTGCTCCTGCCCCACCTTGGTGGTGGGGTTTTGGTCTCGGCTGTTAGTCACACTCCCTTAGCCACAGAGATGAGTGGGTGGCTGGTCAGTCCTACAAGGGCACAGTACCTAAATGAGGCCAATCAGAGTCCCACTGGGATGTATGAAACATGAACTAGGAGAAGAAAGTCCTGTTAGCCTCAGACGCCAAGCTGTAATGACAGGTGAGAAGAGGTTGAATTGCAAGAAAGAAGCAAAGCACGAAACAGAGACCAAAGACAGAGAGAGAGGTCATGACAGCCGCTGAGTCTCTGCATCCAGGCATCCTCAAGGTTACCCCAACCTTTCCCTGCCGAATTTCAGAAGATGTGCATTTCCGTCTTCCCAATGGGGGCTGGATGGAGTTTCTACCACTTGCAACTTGTGAATAACAATGAGGGGGTTCGAAGGAAGACAGACTTCAGAGTAACATTCAGAATCCACATTTCCACCATGTTGCTAACTCAGAGATTTTGGAAAATTAGCTGATCCCTTCCTCCTCAGTTTCTTTATCTGTAGAATGGGTTCTTATTGCTTACCTTCTCAGGTGGAATGGAATTCTCATGATGTAATGCATGGAAAGCACTAAATTCAATGTTTGTGCATAATAGGCACTCACAAAGTATTTTATAAACACTTACTGAATTTTATGATAGATGTTTAATAAAAACTGGTGGACTGGAACTAAGAAGAGTGAGCTCACTCCCGAAGAATTGTAGCAGCGTTCTTTAAGGTGATATTCCCAAATCAATACTTCCTTCAGAGACTTTGGGGTAGCCTGGAAGAAGCCAGGCCTCAACCAGGTAGGTAGAGTTGGATTTATATTATGGTTCACTGTGTAAATAACTGCATGATCTTGGACCAGTTATTTAAGTTCTTTGACCATGAGTTTCCTCCTATAAAGCAGAGATAATAATTCTCAGTTATTTCAATTATTTTGAGAATTAAATTAATTCATTAACATAAAGAGTGCCTAGAAGTATATAGTAAGTATTCAATATATTGTAGCTATTATTATTGTGAAGGAAAATGAACAAAAGCCACAGGCAAGAGCTAGCTAAGAGTTTCATTTCTGAGGAATTGTTGCTATTGTGATTTCTAGTATTTGAGTTTCAGTTGAGCTAAAATTGCATGTAAGTCACCAGAGCACAATGCTGTTCTGTTTAGTTGTGCCAAGAACTCACCTCCTGCACCAAGTCCAGTCCAGCCAAGCCCAGCATCTCCCAGTACTCAAAACCCTCCTATGTTAGCTTCCAGCAATAAGCCTTTAAAGCAGGTTTCCATTAAAAATTAAAAAAAAAAAAGCAAAAAAAAAGCTTTAGGCCGGGCGCGGTGGCTCACGCCTGTAATCCTAGCCCTCTGGGAGGCCGAGGCAGGTGGATCACTTGAGGTCAGGAGTTCGAGACCAGCCTGAGCGAGACCCCGTCTCTACTAAACATAGAAATAAAAATTATCTGGACAACTAAAAATATATATAGAAAAAAAATTAGCCGGGCATGGTGGTGCATGCCTGTAGTCCCAGCTACTCGGGAGGCTGAGGCAGGAGGATCGCTTAAGCCCAGGAGTCTGAGGTTGCTGTGAGCTAGGCTGACGCCACGGCACTCACTCTAGCCCGCGCAACAAAGTGAGACTCTGTCTCAAAAAAAAAAAAAAAAAAAAAAGCTTTGGATGATTAATTAGCAGCAGAATAATTCAAATCACGAGAGATCACAATGTGGAAAGAATCTTTTTTTCTTTTTAAGAAGTGAAGTCTAACAACTTTCAAACTGCAGCCAAGATGATCAAGGTTTTTGACATTTTTAGGCCAAAATATGACTTTACACTGTTGACTCCCTAGACCCACGCCCACTTCCCTGTGCAGAGGACACACCGGAGGAAGAAGTGGAGGAGGAATAAGATGGGTCCCCAGGAAGCTTTGCCTCTCTGTTTGGTTTTGGCAACAAGCCTAACCCTGACTTGCACAAAATCTCCTGGCGTTTGTTCCAACAGCCGGCCTTGTGTGGCCCCACCAGCCGGCCAGGCCTTGCACAGCCCTGTTGTGGTGGCCGGGGCCTGGGCTGATTCAGGCAGGATCAAGCCCGCGATGTCTATTCCTTTAATGAGCTCTTGAAAATAGTGCCTGATGGACATGTTGCCCTTCGCGGGGACCTGGGGCACCACAGTGCTGTGCATGAGCCTCTCCATCTCCAGCCTTTTTGTCCTCACGCAGAAACTGCATTGCGCTCCTGTGCTGCTGCAGGACTGTCTGCACCTGCTGACAGAGCTGGTGGGGGGCTGTGAGGTCGCGGCCCACCTGCCGCAGCCTCTCCAAATTGGAGGCGTGCTCGAGCTCCAGGTCCTGCTTCAGGGTGGCCATGTGGCCACGGATGCCACTGAGCAGACAGCTTCCGGTGGTGTCGATCATGGTCTGCTTGCCGATGGCACTGATGGACAAATTCCCTGTGAGCCTTTCCGTGTCCTGCGGAGGAAGCATGAACATGCCCTTAGGAAAGCCTTGCAGGGAGGCTTTTAGGCCTGCAAGCTCGTGCTTTGCCTCAGCCTGGCCTTTCATTCTGAGGCAGGGAGGCCTCGGGCCTGGCAGACACTGCTGGTTGCCTGCCTGCTGCCCGTATTTCATCTTTCCTACCCAGAGAACTCTGATTCTTTGGGGGCAGCAATGTGGGGAGCTAAAAATACTACAGTGCCCAGAGCTGAGGAGAAAACGAGGAGGAGCGGGGTGGGATGGGAGTGGGGACTGTGGAGCCGTGTCGTGTTTGAGCTGCCTGAGGACGTGCCGTGGGATGTCACGCGGGAAGCTGTCCGTGCGGGGCTGGAGCTGGAGCTGCGGGCGCGAGCACGGCAGGCCCGGCGCGGGACGGCTGCGGGCGAGGTGTCTAGCTCTGCCGGGCCAGGAACGCCGAGAAGGGGCCAGGTTGGCTGTGGAAGGTGAAGAGGACAGAAGAGTCGGGCTCCCCGAGGCCAGGCGGCCATCGGAATCCATTCAAAGCCCGCAAGTCGGTCCTGGACGCCGACCGCTGCGGTCCGGAAACCGGGTGCCCGGGATGTGGGCACCGCGGGCAGGAAAGAAAGAAGTTAACACAGAGAAGACCAGGGGCCGTGCTGTGTCCTTCACCCACTTGGGTCTTTCAAGATTTTAAATATTTCTTTGTATTTCTTGTGTGTTTTTAATACTAGCTTGGCTGTTTTTTAGCTTTCAAGAAAATTTACAGTTCCGTACTATGTAGGAAATATTACAGTGCTACAAGTTGGGGATTATTTTACTCTTGTAAAACGATCTATTTTCTGTTAAGTAAATGTAAAGTGACCTTCCTCTCTCCCTCCCTCCCTCTCTCTCTACCGTCCAGACGGGGCTCAGGGTCGCCCTGTCGCCCAGGCTGAGAACCATCCTCCCACCTCCGCCTCCCGAGTCGCTGGGATTACAGGTCTCACCACCGCGCCCGGCTAGAAGATGATCCATTTTCTGATAAATGTTTTAGGGCTTTATATAAAGAACAGAGCCACAAATACAAAAATTTTAACATAGACTACAAAACTTAGTCATTAGCTTGAATGAGTCATTTAAATTTCTGTTTTTATGACAAAGAAGAGATGGCACAGTAAAATTATTTTTGAATAGATTAACTCCCATGGAGAAGTTCACAAAAGAACAAGCTTGTTTATTTCCCCCAGACTTGGGGAGTAAATGTGGTTTTCCTCCGTATCCCTTGGTGTATAAGCCAGGTGAGATAAATATGGTGCCCAAAGCAGAGCCCTCCAGTTCAGAGTGTACCATTGGGGCATTTCTCCAAACTATTAGTTTTTGCTCTTCACTACCATTGAACTTTAGCTTAAAACGTTCTTATTCCTTCAATAGAACGAGATACTAATGGGTGACGAATATCTAATGGTCAGACCAAAGCATTTGTAAGCAACAGGAGGAATAAAATTCATTGAGCTGGAATTCTGTCTTGCTCACTGTTGTACCCCTAGTCATCACCACAGAGTCTGGCACTGGACAGGCACCAAAGAAAGATATATGAATGAATGAGGAAAGTATATACTTTGTTTTCTTATAATACCATGCTTGTTAGAGATCAATATGCCCAATTTTTCAATATCCTTTAAGTTTTTAAAACAACTTTGAGTATAATTGATGTACAAAACAGTGTACAGTTTGATAAGTTTTGAAACTTAATGTTTTGAAGCCATCACCACAATCAAGACAATGCACATACCTATCCCTCCCAAGTTTCTCACATCTCTTCATAACTTCCTCCCTTCCACCATCTCATACATCTCCTCCCCAAGCACTGACCTTCTTTCTCTGATTGTGTATGAGTTTGCATTTTCTAGAATTTTATGTAAATGGATCCTGCTGTTTTTTTGTCTTGCTTTTTCCGCTCAGCAGTTGTCAGTTGTCTCCAGTTTTTGTCTACTATTTTAAAAAGTTACTTTGAACATTTGTGTATAAATCTTTGTATGCATATCTGTTTCCTATTCTGAAATGTTTTAAAACCTAGGAGTAGAATGATGGATTTAACTTTTTTAAAAAACTGCCAAACTGTTTCCCAAAGTGTTTGCACCATTTTACATTACCAACAGCAGAGTATGGGCTCCAGTCCTTGCCAACACTTGGTATGGGTTAGCCTTTCTAGTAAGGTGGAGTGGTAGCTCATTGTGGCTTTATTTGCATTTCCCTAATGACAATCTTTTCATATGCTTGTTTGCCATCTGTGTAGTTTCTTTGGTGAAGAGTCTGTACAATACTTTGCCCATTCTTTTGAGTTGTTTTCTTATTGTTGAGTTTTGTATTCATCTTTTGTACGTGTTTTGCAGATATTTTCTGCTATATTTTCTTATTTCAGTTTTATTGTTTTAGGTGTTAGGTATAGGTCTGTGATCTATTTAGAGTTAATTTTTACAATATAGTGAGGAATGAATGCAGATTCATTTCTTTTTCTTTCTTTCTTTCTTTTCTTTTCTTTTTTCTTTTGCCTATGGATATTCAATTGTTCCAGCACTGTTTGCTGAAAAGGTTATTATTCTTTCTCTCTTGCAGTGCCTTTTGCAGCTTTGTCAAATCTCAGCTGTCCATACGTGTGTGGATTTATTTCTAGGTTCTTTATTCTGTTCCACTGTTCTTTTTGTGTATCTTTATGCCATTATCATTTTGTTGTTTTTTATTGTTGTTTTGTTTTTTGTTTTGAGACAGAGTCTCACTCTGTTGCCCAAGCTGGAGTGTAGTGGCCTCATCATAGCTCACTGTAGCATCAAACTCTTGAGCTCAAGCGATCCTCCTACCTCTGCCTTCTGAGTAGCTGGGACTACAGGTGTGTGCTACCACACTGGCTAATTTTCACGGGATCTTGCTCTTGCTCAGGCTGATCTTGAACCCCTGGCCTCAAATGATCCTCCTTCCTTGGCCTCCCGTTATCATTTTGTTTTGATTGCTGTAACTTTATAGTAATTTTTGAAATAAGGTTGTTAGCACTTCAACTTTGTTCTTCTTTTTCAAAATTGTTTTGCCTGTTCTAGAATCTTTGCCTTTCCATCTGAGATTTAGAATCACCTCGTCAATTTCAAAAAAAAAAAAAAAAAAAGTTTGCTGGGTTGTTAATTGCTTTAAATCTATAAAACAATCTGAGGAAAACTGATATCTCAACAATATTAAGTTATCCCATGTATGAACAATGTATATCTTGGTTTATTTAGTTCCTCTTTAATTTCACTCAACAATATTTAGTAGTTTTCAGGATATAAATATTACACACCTTTTGTATGACTTATCCATAAAGCATTTCATATTTTTGATGCCATTATATATATATGCATATATATATATATATTTTAGAAATGGGGTCTCACTCTGTCACCTAGGTGAGTGCAGTGGCACGGTCATAGCTCGCTGCAACCTCTAACTCCTTCTGCCTCAGCCTCTCAAGTAGCTGGGACTTGCTACAACACTTGCACGCCACCATGCCTCTCTAATTTTTCTTATATTTTGTAAAGATTGGGTCTCACTATGTTGCACAGGCTGGCTTTGAACTCCTGGGCTCAAGTGATCCTCCTGCCTTGGCCTCCCAAAGTGCCAAGATTACAAGTGTGAGCCACTGTGCCTGGCCTATAATGATATTTTTAATTTTTAATTGTTTGTTGATAATATATAGAAATCCAATTGATTTTTGTATCTTCATTTCATATCCTTCAACATTGCTAAACTCACTTATTAGTTCTAATAACTTGTAGGTTCCATCAGATTTTTTCACAGAGATGATGATATTATCTATGTATAAAGACACTTTTACTCTTCCTTTCCTATTTGGATACTTTTATTTCTAGATGCTTTTATTTCTTTTTCTTGCCTAATTGCACTGGCTAGACTTCCAGTATAATGTTCAATAGCAGTGATAAGAACGGACATTTCTGTCTTGTTTCTCATTTTAGAAGGAAAACATTCAGTGTTTCAAGATTAAGTATGATGTTATTTGTAGGTTTTCTTGCTTTATATAGGTTTTATCGTGTTCTATTCTGTGTTGTAATGGGAAATATATATTTGGTCTTAGCCCCCAGTTTCTGGCATAGAGTGCCTAAAAACTTGGAATTTCTTGAGTGATAGGAGTTGTAGGAGCATCTTTTGTTATTCAAACCACACCTGAGTTTATGCTAATGAAGTGACTCTTGGTGGGTCCTAGATAGCTTCCGGATGAGGGCTTGTCACCAGAAAGAACAAACTACGATTAGCAGGTTGGAACTTTCAGACCTATCACCCAACTTCTGGGGAGAGGTGAGAGGCTAGAAATTGAGTCAATCACCAATGGCCAAGGATTTGATCAATTATGCCTGGTAATGAAGCCTTCATAAAACCACTAAATAATAGAGTTTGGGGAGCTTCTGGTTTGGCAAACACATTGATAGGCTGGGAAGGTGGATGCAATGGACTGAATGTTTATGTCCCCCCAAAATTCATATGTTGAAACCTAGCCCCTAAGGTGATGACATTAGAAGGTCATTAGCAGAGCTGTCATTATTAGGATTAGTATCCGTATAAAAGAGACCCTGGAGAGCTAGCAGGTCCCTTCTACCATGTGAGGACATAGTAGGAAGGCACTAAGAGGAACTGGGCCCTCACCAGACACCAAATCTGTCAGAGCCTTAATCTTAGACTTCCCAGCCTCCAGAACTGTGAGAAATAAATTTCTGTTGTTAATAAGCTACCCAGTTTATGATATTTTGTTACAGTAGCCCAAAGAGTCTAAGGCAGAAAATTGGTACTGAGAATCAGGTACTATTATAACAAATACCTAAAAATGTAGAAGTGGCTTTGAAACTGGCTAATGAGTAGAGGCTGAGAGAGTTTTGAAATTCATGATAGGAAAAGCATACATTGCTGTGAAAGGACCATGAAAGGCAATTCTAGTGAGGGCTCAGAAAGAAAAGAGAAGAGCTATAGAGAAAGCCTTAGTCTTCTTAGAGAATATGTAAGTGGACATGAACATAATGTTGGTAGAAATATAAATGTTAAAGGTCATTCTGATGAGGTCTCAGGTAGAACTGAGGAACATGTTATTGGAAACTGGAGGAAAGGTGACCGTTATTATAAAGTGGCAAAAAACTTGGCTGAATTGTGTTTGTGTCCTACTGTTTTGTGGAAGGTAGAACTTGTGAGTGATGGAACTGAATATTTAGCTGAAGCTATTTCTAAGGAAAGTGTTGAGGGTGTGGCCTGGTTTCCCCGTGACTGCTTATAGTAAAATTTGAGAAGATAGAAATGACTTAAAGATGGAATTGTTAATCAAAAGGGAGACAGAGCTTAAAGATTAGGAAAATTTTCCGCCTATCCACATTGTAAAAACTGAGAAAGTATGTTCAGGTGAGAACACCAAGGGTGTGGCCAAATGACCATCTGGGAAGGAGATTAGTCAGTCACCTAATAGAAGCCAGGAGCTTTGTCCAAGACAGTGGAAGAAGGACCCTGAGGGCAATTCAGAAATCATCAGGGCTGCCACTCCATCAGGATGCCACCAGAGAGGGCAGAGTCACCACAGAGAGCCCTCATGAGAGCAGTGGAGCTGTGGGGGTGGGGCTGCCCCCATGACCCTAGACTGGTAGAGCCAGTGGTTCAGGATTCTAGCCTGGGGCAGCCGCACGTGCACCACCCAGAAACAGAGCTGCCATGGGGGCAGGGCTGCCACCCTATTGTGTCCAGAAGGCAGGACCCACCCCAGTGAACCTGGAGGGCTAAGCAAAGAGCCAAAGGAGATTGATTATTATTGATCTCTAAGATTTAATACTGTTTGCCTTGTTGTGTTTCAGACTTACTCAGGACCTGTTACCCCTTTCTTCTTTCCTTTTTCTCACCATTGTATTTTAGAATCACTTAACATGTTTGATTTCACAGGTTCACAGCTAGAGAGCAGTTTCTCTCAGATGAATCAAATTTTGAATCTCACCCATGACAGATTTAGATAATATTTAGATGAGACTCTGGACTTTAGACTTTTGAATTGATACTGGAATCAGTTAAGATTTTGGGGGCTATTGGAATGAAATTAATGCATTTTATTTGGGAAAAGGACATGAATTTTGGGGGCAATGGATGAAATGCAATGGACTATATGTTTATGTTACCCCAAAATTCATATGTTGAAACCTAGCCTCCAAGGTGATTGTACTAGGAGGGGAGACCTTTGGGAGATAGGTCATGAGGATGGAACCTCATTATTGGTGCTCTTGTAAAAGAGATCCCCAGAAAGCTAGCTTGCTCCTTCCACCATGTGAGGACACATCAGGAAGGCACTGTCTTTGAGGCAGTGAACCGTTACTAGACACTGAATGTGCCAGTGCCTTGATCTTAGACTCAGAGCCTCCAGAACTGTGAGAAATAAATTTCTGTTGTTGGAAAGCTTCCTGGTTTATGGTATGTTGTTATAGCAGCCCAAAATGACTAAGACAGTGGCATACCTGGAGAGGGCATGGAAGATTTGTGCCACAGTTTATTTTTTCTTTTTGAGACAGGATCTCGCTCTTTTGCCCCAGCTAGAGTACAGTGGCCTCATCATAGCTTATTGCCACCTCAAACTTCTGGGTTCAAGCGATCCTCCTGCCTCAGCCTCCCAAGCAGCTGGGACTACAGACACCTGCCACCACATCTGGCTAACTTTTCTATTTTTTTGCAGAGACAGTATCTTGCTCTTGCTCAGGTTGGTCTCAAACTCTAACTCAGGCTAGTCTCAAAATCCCAAAGTGCTAGGATTACAGGCATAAGCCACCCCTCTCCATACCTTGCCCTGTGCATTTCTTCCATTTGGCTGTTTCTGAGTTTTATCCTTTATAATAAACCAGTGAATGCAAGTAAAATGTTTTCCTGTGTTCTGTGAGCTGTTCTAGTGAATTATGGAACCTGAGGAGGGGCTGATGGGAACCCTCCTCCTGAGTTTATAGCTGCTCAGTCAGAAGTATAGGTGGCAACCTGATACTTGTGACTGGCATCTGAAATTGCGGCAGTCTTGTGGGACAGCTCTTTAGCCAGGGGTGGGGAACATGCAGCCTTAAGGCCACACATAGCCTTCTAGGTCCTTAAGTGTGGCCTTTTGACTGAATCCAAATTTTACAGAACAAATACTTTTATTTTTATTGATGCATTTTGGTTTTTTTTTGTATTTTTATTTTATTTTTAAAATGACCATATTTAAAATACCCAAGAATTAAATAGGTTTCAATGAAATAATCCTCCCAGAATGACCAGCACAATTGGAACACTAGTAAGCCACAGGGCTAAATTGACAGCTGCCATGCTTGTGATTTAGTTCTAACTTCCCCTGCCTGCCTGGTGCCACTACCGCAGGAGGCTGGTTGGTGGGAGTTCATACGGGTGAGGTACGCCCGTCTGTTAACAGTTTTTGACAAGAGTGCACTGTGTTTCTGTTTGAAGTGGAATTTGTAAATAGTTGCACAGCTTGATACTATTTTTTATATAGTCTTTTTAACAGCCCATGATGTCAAAGAAGATCAATAGAATTCTGAAGGAAGAAACAGATTTTTTAATGAGCATTGGGAATTTACAACATTATCTTGTTTCTGCTAAAGGTAAGATGATTTGCTTGTTTTATGATGCCGCAATTCAACATTAAAGAAATTCAATGTTTGTCAGCATTATAACACTGCTAAGGACCACAAATATTTTAAATTAGAGGGAGAGGTGTAAAAGGTTGTATTGCAGAAACTTAAAGATGAAAAGCATCAGCAAAGGCAATTCCTTCAAGCAGCAGTAAGACCTGGAAATAATGCCTCTGAAACAACTTACAAAGTAGCTCATATACTCGGGAATAAAGGGAAGCCACTCAGTGATGTAGAAATTGTGAAGGAATGCATTGTTGAAGTTGTAGGTTGCTTAGACCCCCATAACATTTCAAAGTACAAACGATTGTCTCTTTCAAGGAGAACTGTAACTGCTCAGCAGCATGAATTAGCCTTCAACTTGACAGAACAACTTCATGCAATATTTCAAAAGGAAAATATATATTATTCAGTCACTTTGGATGAATCAACTGATACTACTGACTCAACACAGGTTTTATACTTCATTTGGGTCATAATAAAAGATTTTCTTTGCTAGGAAGAGGTACTTACTTTGGGCACTTTTGAAAACAGAACACAGAGAATAGCTATCTTCAACAACTTTCAAGATAAATGTCACGAAGTTGGACTGAATTTGGTAAATTTAGTGAGTGTATATAAAGATGGTACACCTTCCATGGCAGGAAAACATGAAGGGTTTATTGCACAGATTAAAAAAAAAGTATTAACAGATACAGATGCTCTCATTTCTTTTCATTGTATCTTGCATCAGAAAACTCTGTGCTAAAGCTACTATTTTAAGTGACACTTTGCAACAAGATATAAGTATTGTTAACTATATTCCTGTAAATGAAACATGGCATTGTCAGTTTTGTAACATGCTAAAGTTAAACAATGAAGTATCTAGTGTGGATTTGTCCTATCATTTTAAAGTGTGTTGGCTATTGCATAGACAGGTATTAGCCAAAATTTTATCTCTGTGAGAACAGATAGTTAAATTTTATGAAGAACAGAATCAGCAATGTGAATTATTGAAAGAAGATTTCTATAGCATGCAGCATTTCTGTGTGGTATCATGGCAAATGAAAATGACATGAATTTTTTTTGCAAGGTAAAACTAAGTCTATACGTGATATTTGTCAAAAAATCTAAGCATTTCAAAAAAAGCTATCTTTTTCCAAAACACTTCTTTTTCAAAAGGAAATTTCAGATGAACATTTTTCCCAGTTAGCAAAGGTTGTTGATGAACAGGATGACATATGCAAATCATTTGAAGAATACACAGATGTTATAGACCTATTAATTGGAGAATGTAATGAAAGATTCACTGACTTTGAGAATCATGACATCACACTCAAATTAGCATTTCAGCCTCACCTAGTTGATATCACCAAGGCACCTAAAGAACTAGACATGGAATTGACTGAGCTCTCAGTAGATGACATTTCAAAGTCATTGTTTGATGCTAAGAAAGATACAATTGAAATATGGAAAAATGTAGTAGAATACCCATGCCTTTGGCAACATGCCCTAAAAATGCTTTCTGTGAATCTACATTCTCCTACCCAACCCAATTCAAGATGCCCTTAAGGTCACAAATGAGTGATGCCCGTCTCGAGGATCAACTGGAACTGCAGACCTCCATGCTGCAACCAAATATTCAAATGCTTCCCAACAAAATGCAGACAAAAGAAAGTCAATAAAATGTTAGTTAACTTTAAAATTGACAAATAGCTTTCATTTTTGAAATTATTAAGTATTCAGTAGTTGGATTTTTACAGAACAACGTACATTTTTAAGTATATCTAATTAAAGTTTCTTGAATGTGGTCTTATTTGATTACAGCTAAATTCATGTGGCCTTCCAACATGAAAAGTTTCACGTTGGAAGTTTAAGTTTTATCATGCTGTTTGTTTAAGAGTCCAAGTTTAAGTTTTATCATGCTGTTTGTTTCTATTTGTCCAATATGGTTTTTGTTCCTTTTTTCTACCTTCTTTAGGATTAATCAAGTATTTTTTTATGATTCCATTTTATTTCCTTTGCTGGCTTACTAGCTATGAGTGTTTCTTTGGCTGTGTTAGTTGCTGCTTTCGGGCTCACGGTGCACATTTCTAGCCTAGCCCCGCCCGCCACGTGGCAGGACACCACTCCACGCGCGGTGGGAACTTCCCTTTGGCCCCTCTTGGCCTCCGTGCTGCTGTGGTCATGCGTTTGCACGCACTGTACGTTTCACATATGCTATAAACCCTACACTATAATTTTTAAGCAATTACTTTTTAAAGAGGTTTAAATAATAGTTTAAAAGTCACATAGTTATGTTTATGGCGTCCATTTCTGGTGCTCTTCATTCTGTTGTGCAGATCCAGGTTTTCCTTCTGCCTGAGGGACCTCCCTTAACGTTTCTATGGTTCAGGTCTGCTAGTGGCAAATACTCTCAGCTTTTGTTTGTCGGAAAATGTCTTTATTTCATTTTCATTTTTCAAAGATATTTTCACTGGATGTAGAATTCTAGGTTGGCTTTTTTTCTGATTCATACTTTTAAAATTTTTGCTCCATTGTCTTCTTGGTTGGATTGTTGCTAAGGGGAAATCTGATGCTATCCTTATCTTTGTTCCTTTGTATCTAAGATGTCTTTCCCCCTACCTCTGGCTTCTTTTAAGATTTTCTCTTCCCACTGCTTCACTTGACCAGCCTAAAAAAAAAAAAACTTTTTATTCTATTTATCATTACTTTTCAGCAATTTCACTATGATGTTCTTTGGCATAGTTTTCACCTTGCTTTTTGTTCTTGAGGTATGCCGTAATGATGGGTGTGAATTTATAGTTTCATCAATTTTGGAAAAATTTTGGCTATTAGTCCTTTAAATAAGAACTGCCCCTTCTCCACCCTATCATTCCCTTTAGGGGCTCCCTGTACTCATATATTGGGTCATTTGAAGTTGTTTCATGGCTCACCAATGCTCTTTTTCAAAAATTCTTTTTCTCCTTAGTTTTATCATGTAAAATTTCTATTGTTATATCTTCAAGATCACAAATCTTTTCTTCTACAATGTCTAACCTGCTGTTAATCCCATCTAGTATATTTTTCATGACATTGTAGTTTTCATCTCTAGAAATTCAATTTAAATATTTTTTATATCTTCTATATCTCTAACTTTTTGAAATATAGAATACAATTATAACTTTTAGTGTCTTTGCTAACTCTAACATCTGCCTCAGTTCTGATTTTATGTTGATTTTGTGACTATTGTCCTCATAATTGGTCATATTTTTCTGTTTCTTTGCCTGCCTGGTAACCTTTGATTAGATGCCAGACATTGTGAATTTGCCTTTGCTGTGCGCTGGATATTTTGGTATTCCTATAAATCTTAAATTTTATTCTGGGATACAGTTGAGTTACTTGGAAATAGTTTTATCTTTTCAAGTCTCGCTTTTATTATTTGTTAGGTGGGTCCAAAGTGATGGTCAGTTTAAGGCTAATTATTCCCCACTATTGAGGCAAGATCTTCGGAGTATTCTTCCTCATGATTTATGAGTTCGTCCAGTCTTGTTAGTGGGAATAGGCATTGTTCCTTGTCCTGTTTGAGCTTCAGGCATTGTTGCACCAATCTCTTACATGTCTCCTTCCCTGACCTTGGGGACTTTCTTTGTAAACATTTGGTGATCAGTGCAGTGCTGAATGTTCAAGGGAGACCCTTTGCGGGTCTCCGAGTTCTCTCTCCATGCAGCCCTCTCCTCTGTGGACTCTGTCCTGGGTACTCTAACTGCCCTGGTCTCCCCAGACGCTCAGCTTTATCTTCTGAACCCAGGGAATCTGCCACGTTTTGCTTGGGGTCCCTTTTTCTGTGCCATGGCCTGGACACTCTCTCAAGGTGGCAAGGCGGAGCAATTGTACACTTACCTTGTTTGTTTTCTTCCTCTCAGGAATTGTTGAGGTCTTGTGTCTTTAAAACTATCGTTTCATATGTTTTATGTTTATTTTATCATTGTTGTTTCAGAAGTGAGGGTAAATCCAGTCCCCTGTTACTCCATCTTGGCCACAAGAGAAAGTAATAAACCTAATTTTAACAAACATTGTTTGGTATTAAGAAGATCTATGAACATCAACCGTGGTAGACACAGAGGCATTCTGCCCTAACTTCAAGGAAGGACTTGGGCTGCTGCGCTGAGTATCATTAGCCTCTGGCTGTCAGGGCCTTTCGGTTGCCCTCAGCTGTGCCCTTCCTAGAGCAGCCCACCTGACTGAGCGAGACGGATCGATAACGGCCTGGCTGCTCCAGCCCGGCGGGGCACTCTGATGGGCAGTGCTGGCTCCAGAGTCCCCACCAGCACGGGCTGCTGCGTGTCGGCCTGTATGGTAGTTCAGCTTCCTCTCTGCTTCATCCTCCTTCTTCCTTTTACAGCTGTTGATTTACATAACTTGCACCCCAAAATCTGTCTCAGCTTCTGCTTCTAGAGAACCCAACTTGTGGTACCAACTGATAGGTGGCTAGTGTGGTCCAGATAATAGTGTTCTACTCCAGGTATCAGTCCCCAGGGGCCTCTGCCCACCATTCTACTGAAATCACTTCTCTACAAGAACTGAAAGCTCACCACTAGAATTTGTTTCTAAATAACTATCTAGTTTTCAGCATGTGTCTGTGAGATTTAAAAAATTTTGTTCTTTTCGCAAAATTTATCCAGAGGTTAATTTTTTAAATCTATATTGCAGGGGGAATAAAGTCATGAAATGAGAAAAATAAGCTACAGGAGCTGTGATATATCTTATTTATCTTAGAGGGTGAATGATGGGGCCAATAACTTGCCATTTTTGGAAGCCCCGAAAACGGTCAGAACCCACCCATTGCTGCAAGTGCACACTTCGCAACTGGACATGTTTCAGGACAAATTCAAGGAGAACCTGTCTAGGAAAATGCAATGTGTGATTTCTCCCTTGCATTCAAACACTGCCTGTGTCAGCCTGGTGCCCTGAAGGGGAATTACCAAAGCCAGAATGAAATACTGTCCTCCTGTTTGTGTGAGGAAATGGCAGGAACCACACGAGCCGTCCCTCAATGTTTGGGCCGTGCTCTCAGATCTCCGCAGCACCCGCCAAACGTCCTCAGCAAAGCCAGCTTTCCTCTCTGTGTAGGCATCAGCAATCTTGGCCACCTGGGGACTTGTGGCCCCCAAAGAGCTTGCAGATTCCTCCTATTGGCTCTTCATCGCTTAGGCACATCTGAGTGCGAAAACAAAAGTCAGTGCAACTTATTTCCCTTTCTGTCCGACCTTGCGCACTTGGGGTCGGCATACCCAGGCTGACGACATTCTGAACGTATTCTTAAGCAGGTATTAAAAGTCCGCTGCACAGGACACCCTGGTATATGGAGGACAGAGGTGAAGACAGCACTAGGATGCTCTGGTGGCAATCTAGTAGACACGGATTGCTATTTCATAGAATCTTCATAACAACTCTTTGCTTTAGACAGTATTATGCCTGTGTTATGGGCAAGGAAACTCAGAAAGCTCCAAGATATTAAGTAACTTGCCAGAAAGAGTCAGAAAGGTCTTTCTGACTTCAAGGTCAAAGCTTTTTCCACGTGGCCATGCCACCTGCCCCACAGGGCTGTTGGAAGGATCAAATACAGTGATGCCCATACAATGCCTGTTGTGGTGCCCAGCACGTAGAAGACATTAAACACGTGGTGGCCATTGATTCTATTACAAGGACTTCCACAAATGAAGCTGAGCCCCACTATAGGGCCCAAAATAAGCTGGGCGTATTTTCAGAAAGAAGGGATCAAGGAGAAGCCATCCCCCTGCCTGTTCCCTCTGAGTGTTTGTTCCTTCCTCTGCCTCCCCTTCCCCACCGAGCTGATGAGCAGCCTCAGATGAGTGCTCTCCTCTTGGAAGGGAAGGCAACTGCTGAGGATGAGGCACAACCATTGAGAATTTGTGATAAACTAAACTAGTTCTCAAAGGCACAATCCAGAGAGGAATACCTAACTGCATCCTATTCTCGTGTGCCCTCTTAGGGGCTTGCCCTCGCCCGCCCCCAGCAATGCCACCAACCTCGGCAGCAGGAGAAGCGGAAGCTGCAAGGAAGAGAGCAGAGGCCTACATGTCTGGGAGCTCCTGGGGGGCTGGCGGAGGGCAGAGGATCACAGGGAGACCCTGTGATCAAAACTAGGAGACCCTCTTTCAGAGCCACGTCTCTGCTTCAGGAATTGGCTTCAGAGCTTCAAGTTACGGTGAAATTATGAAGCCTCATGAATACTTCTCATTTCCTCCAAAGAAATCACCAACTTAGTTTATACCTGAAAATTAACACAGCAGCCTAGCTGAGGATTCTAAATGTGGTGGTTGCTGCTGTCTGATCTATGAAACATGGAAAACGCTGCCTTCCCCAGCCCCTCCAGGGTTGTTGGAGGAATCACACGAGCTAAAGGTTGTGAATATGCTTTGTCAATAACGAGTAATTAAAGCTGAAGAGGTGTCACATCTGACACAAGAATCTGTCCTAAAGTCAGTGTCAAAGGGGAAAATTATTTATGTCAAAATTCCCTTTGAAGATCCCTTAGTGAGGGAATATGGACTATATTGTAGAGCACACACGGTTTTGTGCAAGGCACACAGATGTGTGTGTGTGTGTAGAGCATGGTGCGGGAGACAGTCAAGGGTTCACAGGGCGTACCGTGTGAAATGCCATGCTGAACATTTAAACATCGAACCACACTCGGCTCTCTAACCTGTCTCCTCCTCATAGGCAGTGCAGGAACCCACAGAAGGAATGACACATTTGCAGGTCTCATCAGATCCCACCCTTTCTCTCTGGATGACCCAGGGCGGCTGAATTCTCATAAATCTGAGTATGATGTCACTTCACTGTAACTATCCTGGCCCCTTCTACCTGTGGCCCCCGAATCCTGCTGGGAGTTGCATGGCTGAATACCACCCCCGACTGCCATACACACACCCCTACCTCTGGGCTCCATCACTAAGAATGAAGGATAAAGTCAACACTGATGTGTGAATTTATTTGGAAAGTAATCCTCTACTACACTCCTGAGTAAATGTCTGGTTTCAACTATGTAAGGTTGCTGAGTAATTTGACAGATTGCACAGCTAGGCAAAAATAAAATAAAAAGTATAATTTAATACCAGAGTCATGATTTCTCCATGCTGTTCATACATTTGAGCGAGCTGCTTTTGCTCCTTGGTGTGAAGTGTCTCAAGTGCTTCCTTGAGACTTCCAGTATGTTTTCAGCCAGAATGTTCCTCTGTAACCCATTTGTTCCTCTCCCCTTCAAATAAATGACCTAAAACATAGAGAGAGCGTGAGTTTGTGACAAATTCCCCTGGCCAACTATCACTCATATCGGGGGAGAATTGAGACACTTCCCTTCCTGAGCACACAAACACCATCCAGGAGGAGCAGAGAACTTATGTCCCACCCTCGGGAAGGCTTGACAAGACCTTCAAAAGGAAATGACTGAGACGTCTCTCAATCCCTGCAAAATTACACCTCCAGGCTGGTGCTGGTGTAGACCTGTTGTCAACATCTGTCATGAACGTCACTACAAACTCCATCAGGTGAAACAGGAACCTGCATTCTTTCACTCTGTGGATTTTGCTTAGTACCTGGTGTGTTCCCTAGAAACTTAGCCCACTGGGGAAGGCAAATGCTTACAGTCAATGATGGTACAGTTGAAGGTGCCAGGGGAGCACAGAGAAGGAAGGGCTAAGTCTCTTGGGAGTGACAGAAGAGACTGGGGCCTGGAGTCTCTAGAAGATGACACCTGAACTGGCATTGAAGATCCAGTTGTATTAACCATGGCTTTTATGGTTTATATTTTGATGCTTTGACATCCGGGGCCTTGCTGGCTCTGGAAGGACAGCCCCTCCCAGGGTTGGCCAGCTTCTAGAGGTGGTAAAGACTATGCTTTTCAAATGCAAACCAATCAAGCCAGATCCCACACACCCAGCCACCTCACACTCCGGGCCACCGTCCACCTGCCCTCGGCACCCCAGGGCCAGGTATTAGACAACAACGAGGTACAGCCCCTAAGCCCCATAGCCCGCTGAAATGATTCAAACTAGCCCATCCTAAGCCTGCTTATCTTGCCTCACCCGTTCCTTCCTGCGGAAACTATAATAAAGGCTCCTGATCGTGGTTCTCCTCCCCCCAGCCCGCCCACCTCCTGATCAACCCTGGTGCTTCCTGCTTCCTCCTGCGCCCCCACCCCTGCAGCACGCTCTCTCCTCTTGGCAGCTGTAACCAGCTTCCTTTCCGGTGGAGACCGTCTCCTGATCTATTGGCCTCAATAGAAGCAGTGCAGGAGAGTGATTTCTTTTCTACCCTGCTCAGAATTTCCCTGGTCCCTTGGGAATAAAAAAACTTCACTTGAGAGGTAGAGGACCTGGGTTTGAATCCCAGCCTAGCACTCACTACAAAGTGCCACTGTTGTGGACATCTCCTCCAGAATTCAGTGGAATTCCGTGGAAGATGACTTGGCCAGCACCTGGGACTAAGCCTTTTTTCCTTTTCAAAGAAAATCAAGGACCACTGAACAGGTCCCAGATGGCCTACCTTCAGAGCAGCGCATGTCTGTGTTTTTCTGCTCTCCTCTCAAATCTCCTCCTCTACTCAATCAAGCGAAGTTTTTCCCACCTACCTAAGCCGCAGGTGCAGCTGGTAGCCCAGCCAGCACCGTCCCTGGCCCACTGCTTTGTGTCCTGCCAGGGTGGGGCACACCCAGCTACGCCTGCTCAACGCCATCTTCCTCCTGGGACCGCACCTGCATGACCCACTCCCCCCCAAATCCAAGCTCAACAAAAGACCTCTAGGGGACTCCCTGTGCCCTCTGCAGGCGCCTCCTGGGCTCTCGGGTCTGCGGGGACTCTGTGTCTGTGCGGGGGAGGAGGAAAGGCAGAGCAGGGCAAGGGAGGGCAGCCTCGCCTTACAAAGGGAGGAGGCCGAGGGTTCTGTTATCTCTAGTCCTTGGAAGGAGAAAGAGAGGTTTATGTGCATCACCTAAAATCACTGCAGAGAAACTAAAGGTCGCCACGAACGGGCTGAGGGAGGCACCTGAGAGTGAGATGCTCCGTCGGCAGAGAGGACAGAGCGCCAGAATGGCGAAAGCTGACGGGTAAAGAAGTGAGCAAGGCGCGCGCGGTACCCAGCGCTGTCGGGGCAGCCACAGGGCGCGTCACGCAGGGAAGAGACCGCCCCTGGCGGGCGGGGAGGAGCAGGAGCAGACAGCGCTGGTTTTCAGTACAGACTCTTTTTTGCAGTTTACGCTTTTAACCTGGTGTATGGATTTCTTTCATAGGTTTTTAAAATAAATTCACAGATAAGTGAAAATTTCAGGTTGAGAAATAAAATTATCCACCCAAGCATCTGGTGTCTTTGAACTGCTGCCCCTCGCCCTGCCATCTCCTCACTGGCACCCCACCGCCCGCTCTCCTCCCCCGCCAGCACCCTCTGGATCCTCTTCCTGCAGCCTACTCATTGTGTACTTTCTCCCTTCCAAAGGGCCTGGAGAAACACCAATCATAGTTCCTACATTACAGCTGGGAAAAGAAATGCTATGCAAGTCGTGACACAAGAAGTTTCTACAAAAAGATGCCATGTATATCATGGTGCCCTTTCAGAAGTCATGCTACGATGACCCTCTCCAGGTTAAACATTTTTTCTGGCTCCCCATTGCTTATAGGAGAAAATGCAACACCCTTTGCCTGACATGCAAGGCCTCCTTGAATCTGCCCTCTCCTCCCCTCTGGTAGGCACCCTAATCCCCAGGTGTCTCCCCAGGACCCTGCACTCCAGCCTTCCTTACCTACTGGCTGGCCCTGCAAGCACCTCCTATCCCAGACCTCTTCCTTGGCCCTTGGTATCTGCTACTCTCTCTTCCTGGGTTGCCTTCCCGTCCGCGTCTGCTCTGCTCTGTAGTTTCTACCCAGCAGTCTCCCACTCTGAAGCTTTCCTGGCCCAGTGCACGCCTCAGACATGCACTGTGGGACATCTCACCTTGAAGCCTGGAAGTCAAGTCCTCATCAGCTCTGTTTCTCTGGTGTCCTACCACAATGACAAGCCACCTAGCAAGTGCTAACAAATGCAGCCCTACGCCAGTGCATACAGGATGAGTGACAGTTAGCATAATCTCTCAGCCATTCTCGGAGAACCTTCTCTCCAAACTTAAGCCACCGTGCACATCCTCCTGTAGCTCCTCCCCATTGGTGCTGCTGTGTCTTCTAAGCCTAAAGGAGATGGCTGCTCCCACCATCCCCCTACAACCCTTTAGGCCTTCATTCTGGGGACCAGCATCCCTAGTTCTTCCATGGACCAGGGCCTGAGGAGTGCTGACCAGGAAGAAGTCTGCTAACTCATGTAGCAGAAGGGCCCTGAATCTCCTTACTTTCCTACACACTGGACAACAGAACTGCCCCTGGACAGAAGCTGCCCCTGGAGCAGGAGAGCGGCAGCACGGGGCGAGCAGCTCTGTGCACACGGGGCAGCTCTGTGCCGCACCCAGCGCCTCCATGGCTTTGAGGCTGCCGCCCGCCAGGCTTCTAGAACAGGCCAGGAATTTGCTCCAGGAGCCAGGTCACAATAGAGCCATGACCAGCCTGGTGTTCCCCAGCGGGGAAGAAGCAAGGAAGCTCTCCGGGCGCCTCGGGACGCCAGCGCATGTCGGGGAGCCAGCTGGCCAAATCCGGCCACAGCTCCTTTCTGTACAGCTCGCGAGCCAAGAATGCCTTTTTACATTTTTAAGAGACTCTAAAAAACAAAAAGCAAAAACAACAAAAACAGGGATATGCCACAGAGACCATTTGCAGCCCACAAAGTCTCAAATATTTACTTTCCTGCTTTTTACTGAGTTTGTAGTCCCCTGTAATCTAGAAGATAAACATAACTGGAGTCCTGCCTCCTCCTGGGCACAGCTGGCTCAGCCTTGGGACTCAGAGGGTAGGGGGTCAGGGGAGCAGGGACAGCAGGCTGGGCCACCCCACCATGCCACCTCTCGATGTCCCCACTGGACCATCTGGGCAGGTGGCCTCTGGCCCCTCCTGCTCTTTACACACAGCATGTTGAATGAGGTCATCTAGGACCGCTGTGCACATGGCAGCATGTCACGTGACCTCTCCTGGCCCCCAAAGTGTATGTCTTCCCAGAGCCATCTGGGAGTTCCTCAGGTAGTCCAACCAAGAACAGAGATTGAGCACTTACATTGTCATGTGTCCCTCTCATTTAATCTCCACAGCCCTAAGAGGCTTGAGGGATCAGCTTTCACTTGAGCCAAGGGAACCGAGGCAGAATGCCTTGTACAAAGCGCGACGTGTGCTGTTCCATGTGGCTCTTCTTGCTCCTACCAGGCTGTTACCTCCCAGATGAGATCATCCTATAGATGTGAAGGTTCTGGGTCAAATGTGTGGCTGTGTCACACTGCTGCAAGTGCTGACAAGACCACAGACGGTGGGGAGGAAGGAGCAAAAACCTGAGCCTGATGCACTCAGCTCACATTCTAAACACACGCACCCAACATCAAATGCGTTCAGCAAACAAGAAGGGCTGTAGGGGGGCTTAGGGTGCTACTGCAGGTGCTCAGTGTTGACAACGGGTGACGGCCACTCTGAGGGATGATCACATGCCGGTTCTCAGCATGAACCTTCCATTTATCATCGCAACACTCTTATGTAATCAGTTCTAAATCATAAAAGAAGAAATAAGGCAAATCCCTGCTGCCAGAAGCTCTCAGTCCAATGGAGAAGACAGACACGTAAAGAGAGCTGGCCTACCAGTCATCATGTCCCTGGCCATATTCCACCAAGGCCAAAAATGTCAACCACTCCCCCCAGCAGACTCTCTGACATCGAGGGATGTTGTTGGATATGCTTTTGTCCAGTGAGACATTGAAGTCTGAGAGGTTTGGGGGAAATTTTTTTGCTCTCCTGATAAAAGAGACAGATGCAAATTTCACGCTTCCCCATATCTTTCTGCCTTGTATGAAGACTTCAGACCCGGAGCTGCAGCAGCCATATTGTAGCCATGAGGGAAAATACCAATAGAATCACAGACAGTGAACTGCTGGACCGACACCCCTGCTCATCTCCCTCCAACTTATCATGTGACAACAACAAAGCCACCATTGGTGAGTCTGAATCCTAATTGATAAAAAAAAAAAAGGTAGGGACTATTATAAGCCATGAGAGATAAGAAGCTGCAAGAATTTAGAGAATACATGATCATTTGCAACTGAGGACAAAAAGGATTATGGAAGGTGTAACAGACACTGTGTGTCACTCACTCCACTAGAGATGATCCCTTCTGTCTTGCTGAGTGAAACCCGACTGCTCTCTGGACTCCCAAGTGCCCCATCCTGAGATGAGTCCCTGGCTGGGACAAGACCATCCACACCCTCCGTTACTACCCACCCTCGGCCAGACACCATCCCAGTCACTGAACATTTAGGACAGGCTTGGCTACCTGGCCCAGTTCTCACCAATGAGATGTCAGGGAAATTTTTCTAGAAGGTTTACTAGGAAATGTTTCTCTTTGTAATAAAAAGGAACATCTCCCACCTTTTTTTCACCTGCTCCCTCCACTTCCTCCTGCCTTGAATACATTTGTGCCAAGATGTAATCTACAACAGCCATCCTACAGTCAAGAAGCAAAGCCCCGAAGATCAGCAGAGATGCAGACTCAGACTGTTGACATTGCCATCAGAGCTGATGAAAGAATCCTGGAACCACCTCACTTGGGACTTCTTGTAAGTAAAGATAAACGTCTTCATTACTGAAGCCACTGTCAGCTGGGTGTTCTATTGCTTACTCTCGGCTTGTGCACAAGCCTTCCTGGAGGACTTGGCATTTGAGCGGAGGTTTGAAGGATGGGTCATGTTCGGATATGCATGGGTTGAGAAGAGGCATATTTCAGAAAAGGAACTGTTTTGAGCTAAGGTGTGGAGATGGAAAATGCAAAATATGTGGAGAGAGTGAGTAGTTTGGTTTAACAATAGTGTTAATAGTTTACTGGCACCGAGGAAATGCAGCGTGTGTTTGATGGTTTGCAGGAAAGAGAGATGGGAGGCTGGGGGCTGGGCTGAGGGCTGGCAGCAGCTCTGGAGGTGGGACCTGCAAAGGGGAGCAGTCAGGGGCCACAGATGGCTCTTTGCCACAGCGAAGACCCAGCCCCTTCACAGGAACAGAGTCTCCCTGGGGAGTCCTGCGGAGGAGGAGCCCAGGTTCAGATCTACGTGGTGGTAGACCCTCCTTGTCACCCACTAGCCACCTGCTGCTCTGTGTTTCCCAGCCTCCCTCAGACTGTACGGTCAGTCTGGTCCTAGGACACGGAGCAGCCTAGGGTTCCAGCCCTGTGGGAGTTCAAACAAGAAGCAGCTACTGTCAGTTAAGCCACTGAGATTTAGAAATTGATCTGTTGTTGTGGCATAGCCTAGCTCGGACTTCTTAAACTACGATAAAGGGCCAGTTCTTTTTAAAATTTTCTAATATAGCACGAGTCAGTACTTTCATAAAATAAAAATAAATTACTGGGAAAATGAAAAAAAGAAGCCATCCAAAATACAGACTGAACTTTTTAATTATTCTGTTCATCAGACACGGTCAAAGTGGCATGGAGTTCCAGACCCTCACTCTCACTCTCCGCACACCGCGTTCCAAGTGGAGGCCACCCCTGGAGCCGCCTGGCGGCCCGGCCGCCCCACTTGCTCCCGGGTCATGTGTGTGGCGCCCACTGACCGGCGAGTGGACTGAGACTCGCCGGGCTGTGCTCCAGGCTGTGTCAGCCCTGGGGACACTTCCCGCTCATTTGCTCCAAGGTGAGGTCTGTACGTTTTACGTGGTGGTGTCCAGCAGGGAACTGGACATCTGTGACTGAAGACCTAGAGACAACTTGGGGGTCCCGTATTGACCTATTACTGTTACAGATGCCGGGAGTTGCGCTCAGGCTTCCGCACGTATCATCCTATTTTATCAGTGAGGTAACTATGCAAAGCAGGCACTATGTGCCACTGCTTTTCCCTTCATTTTTAAAAATATTCTAGTAAAATATACATAACTAAATTTGCCATCTTAACCGTTTTTAAGCGTCCAGTCCAGTGGCACTAAGTACATTCTCATTACTGTGCAACCATCACCGCCATATGCGTCTCCAGAACTCTTTTAACATTCCACACTGAATCTGTCCCCATTAAACGAAACCCTGGCAACCACCATTCTTGGAACCGAAACAGAGGGTGCAGGAGGTTGCAGGAGCGCCAGGCCTTCCCCCGGGTGGAGGCCACGTGCTCAGCTCTGGGTGGCGAGTGTGGCTCGGGAGCCACAGCGGCTGGAAGCGGTGAGCGCAGTGGGGTGACCGCTCCCCAGGAGGAGTGAGGGTCGTGGGCAGCACCGACACTCGGGGGCAAGAGAAGGAACAGGACCCAGAAAAGGGTCCGGAGCAGCAGGAGGTGCCGGGGCAGGAGAGCGGGTAGACGGAGGGGGCGGAGGTTTGGAGGCTCAGACCTCACCGGTGACCTTCAAGAGAGAGCAGAGCTCGGCGGGCGCGGCGTGGGGCCGGGCGCTGGGATTCCGGGCGGGGGGCAGAGGGCCAGGGAGCCGCCGGCGGGCGGAGGCTACTCAGGGCGCCCCCGCTTTGCTCCTGTGTGGAGGCTGCCCCGACTTCCACGGAGGTGGGCCCCTTTCTGACTGTCTAACCTGCGCTGCTCCCGCCTGCACTTCCCGATCCTAATGTAGTTTTCTCTGCTCGCCCCCTGCCGGGAGCAGATTCTTCCCCTCCTCCGACCCCTGGGACACCTCTAGACGCTTTGCTGGTCTGGGGATGAAATCGCAATCGGAAGCCACCCCTGCCTTCCAGGAACCTGCAGTCTGGGGCCGCAGCGCGCGCACGACCCCACCGCAGGGACCGAGCACTCCTTGAGGAGGAGGATTTGCCACGTTCCCCGAAGCCCTGGGGTCTAGGGAAGCTGTGCAAAGAGAAGGTCCTCCGAGGTGGGCCCAGGAGGACAGATGTCACCGGGGGAAGGGTGGAAACACGGCAGGAGTAGGGGCTGAGAGGTGAAGGGACTACACCAGTGCAGGATGCAGGGTCAGCGGCCCTCACTGGTGGGGACAAGCTGGGCTCTGGCTGGGGCCCGCTTTAGTATGTGTCAGGCCAAGGAGACCATGGGACTCTGAAGCAGCGAAAGGATGTGATGAAGACGGGCCGTTAGACAGGCCGTGAGCAGTGTGGAGGGAAGTTCAAAGGGACCCGGGAACTGGCCTGGCGGGTGGAGATGGAGCTGAGAGATGTTTGCCCAAGATTTGTAGACAAATTGGAAGGGTAATTTACAAAGAGAAAGATAAAAGCAATTTCCCTGGGGTCAAGAGAGTCTCAAATTAGAAGGCAAGTCTCTGAACTCCTGGAACCCGATCACCAGGATGTGTGTGGTTGCAAACCTCAGACAGAACCATCCACCGTTCACCGTGGAACGGGCACTGGCTTGATGCTGGGGTCTTGCTCCTACCGCCTGGCTGGGCTGGAGAGCAGCCCTCTGTGTGCTTTGGAAAGGCAGGCCTCCAGGGACAACTCTATACTCTAAGGAGAAAACACGCACATGTTCCAGCCTTGCCAGAGGTCCCTGCCCTGAGGTACATATCTCAATGGCCCAGGCTCCTGGCAAGTGGAGCAGAGGGCCCCGCCCCACATCTAGGGCTACAGAGGGTCCCGGAACACTGGCACGTTCTTGGAGGCCCAGAATGACTGAGATCAGATATTTCACCACCAGCCTGGAGAAAGATGGGGCTTGGAGTTAATGGTGAGTTGATTTAAAGAAAGTAAAGAAATGTGGTATTTCTTGTCCACCTGTATTTGTGGACTTAAAAATACTGTGTGGGGCGGGGAGGTCTTTGAAATTTGTCACCAGAATGACCTTCCCACTTTATTTCTACCCCAACCCTCTCCTTAAAATCCAGGGACAAAGAATTATTGGGTCTTTTCAGAACAAAAGGCCAGAAGTGCTCATATATAGTTTCTTTGTTTAGAATTTCTGTACCTCTGTTTTCTGCATACTAATCCACAAGGCCTGTCCCCTCCTATGTGGAGTCGTCTACATCTTCCCAAAGGGATCTTGGCCCCACAAGACCTGGAATGTCCCACGGTAAGAACCCATTCTACCTGGGGCTGCTGTGGGTCCCAGAGTTCACCTCCCTCCTCAGCTGTGAGCTGCCTGGCGGCAGAGGAGGGACTGGGAAGTCGCTCCTAAGCGCAGGACTGAATGAGCGGTGCCAGAGGGAAGGAATTCAGATGGCGCCATATTTCATTCAAATCTCTAATCTGTGGCTCCGATACAGTCCTTTCCAAAGGAGCATTTCTCGTTTGCCTGAAGGTTTATCTCCCACGCGGGTCTCTTCCCGACGCGGCTCCGGGCGGCGGCCAGGGGCGCTGCGGTCGGGATCGCGGGGGAGGCCGCGGGGGCGAGGGGATCGGCCGGGAACCCTCCCTGGGCTCCAACCGTAATCCAGACTTCCGTGCCTTCAAATTAGCTTGTTAATGCTGGCTGTCAAAATTTTAAATTGTCGACAAAAATAATTACGTTGATATGACAGCTAAATCTCCTCTGTAACTTTTAAATATAGAAAGCAGGAAGGCAAACATCTGGTAATAAAGTCTGTGCGCGGAAGGGGCGGTGGCCAAACCCCCCTTCCTCCCAAAAAAGCATTAGTCAGAGTCTAGAAAAATAGTGTTTTACTTTTACCAAGTAATATTTAGAGACAGAACTGAAGAGGGAATGGAAGACATCTGTTAAAGCAGATTTTTCCAAACATGGTCCTTTAGAAATTGTCAGGAAAAAAAATTCTAAATAAGAAATAAATTTCAATTCATTTGAAGATATTTTAGATTGTGAAAACAGAGTTCCTTACTACAACTCATACAGGGTCACCGAAGATTCAGAATCAACAAACATCAGAGTTCAGTTGTGAGTGAGACATGTTTTTTAACTTAAAAAAATGACACAGTTAATATATGGGCACATTTGTGTCATAAAAAATCAAATGATGCATTAAAAGCACAGTGCCTGTTGTACATAACAGCCCATCCCAATCCCCTCCCCAGAGAAAAGCACTGTGACTACTTCAGTGCTCCTGCTTCCAGTTTTTTCCTCATTTACAAACATGGTTTTTCTTTATTTTAACAGCTTTATTGAGGTAAAATTGACATACAATATTTGAAGTGCACAATTTGATAAGTTTTGATATATGTATATACCCATGAAACCAATACCACAATCAATATAGTGAATGTCTCCATCACCCCTTTGTAATGCCTCCCTCCCAACCCTCCCTCCACCCCCAGGCAACCCCAGATCTGCTTTCTTTCACTATAGATTGCTCTGCATTTTCTAGAGTTTTCTATACGTGGAGTCATATAACATATACTCTTTTGTTGTCTGGCTTCTTTCACTCCCCATAACTAGGTTGAGACTCATTTCTGCTGCTGTATGTATCAATGGCTTATTCCTTTTCACTGCTGAATAGTATTTCATGTGTGGCTATAAACACAATTTGCTTATCTATTCACTTGTTCACAGACATCTGTGGTGTTTCCAGTTGTGGGCTACTCCAAATAAAGCTGTTACGGGTGGGGTGCGGTGCCTCACACCTCTAATCCCAGCACTTTGGCAGGCTGAGGAGGATCACTTGAGGACAAGAGTTCGAGGTTACTATGACTGCACACGCACTCCAGCCGGGGTGACAGAGCAAGCCGCTGTCTCAAACAAAACAAAACAAAAAGCAAAGCTGCTATGGATGCTATGAACACCTACGTACAAGTCTTTATAGGGGACATATGTCTTTTTTTCTCTTGGGTAAATGCCTACAAGTGGAATGGCTAGGTCATGTCCAACTATTTCCCAAAGTGATTGAGCCATTTTATATCCCCATTGGCAGTGTGTGAGTGTTTCAGTTGGTATGGTCAGTCTTTTACATTTTAGCCATTTTTAAAGTGTGCAGTCGTGTTTCATTGTGGTTTTAATTTGCATTTCTCTAATGACATAATGCTTAGCATCTTTTCATGTGTTTATTTGCCAACTGTACATCTTTGGCAGTTTATT
The DNA here is from genome assembly GCF_020740605.2 of Lemur catta. Classification (NCBI taxonomy): domain Eukaryota; kingdom Metazoa; phylum Chordata; class Mammalia; order Primates; family Lemuridae; genus Lemur; species Lemur catta. The sequence continues at coordinate 88,301,692 of NC_059137.1, forward strand.
CAAACCTTTTGCACTTTTTGAAGTTTGGGCTTTTTTTTTCTTATTGTTGAGTTTTGAGAGGTTTTATATAGTCTCGATGCATGTCCTTTATCAGATACATGCTTTGCAAAGATTCTCTTAGTCTGTGCCTGTCTTTTCAATCTCTTAATGGTGTCTTTTGAGGAGAAAAGTTTTAAATTTTGATGTTTGACTTTCCAATCTGTTCTTCTGTGGATTGTAGTTTTGGTGTCGTATCTAACAAATCTCTGGTCAACACAAGGTCACGCATATTTTCTCTTATGTTTTCTTCTAGAAATTTTACAGTTTTAGATTTTACATTTAGGTCTATGATCCATTTTGAGTTGATTTTTAAAATATGATGCAAGATATGGATCCAAGTTCTCTTTTTTTTTTTGACATATAAATATGCAATTGTCCCAGCACCATTTGTTGCAAGACTATCCTTTTCTCCACCACATTGCCTTTGCACCTTTGTCAAAAGTCAAGTGTCCATACATGTGTGGGTCTATTTCTAGACTTTGTATTGTGTTCCATTAATCTATTTGTCTATCTTTACACTGATAACACTCAGTTTTGATTACTGTAGCTTTATAATAGTTCTTGAAATCAGGTAGTGTTAGCCCTCCAACTTTGTTCTATTTCAAAGTTGTTTTGGCTATTCTAGATCCTTTGCCTTTTCACATGGAGTTTAGAATCAGCTTGTCAATCAAGCTGATTTGCTTGGATTTTGATTAGCATTGCAATGAATATAGATAAATTGTGAGGGGGTGGTGATTGAAATGTTAACAATCTTTAGTCCTCTAACTCACAAAGTGCATCTCTCCATTAATTTAGGTATGTTTAATTCCCCTCCCCAATATTTTATAGTTTTCAGAGTACAGTGTAATGAGTTGAATCATGCTCCCAACCAAAGATATGTCCATGTCCTAGTCCCCAGGGCCTGAGAATGTGACCCTTTTTTGGAAAAAAGATCTCTGCAGATGTAACTAAGGGTTTCAAGATGAGGAGATCATCTGGGTTATCCAGATGGACCCTAAATCCAAAGGCAAGTGCTCTTATAAGAGACACACAGAGGAGAAACAGGGAGGAAGGAGAGGAGACAACGTAAAGGTGGAGGCAGGTTGGAGTGATGCAGCCACGTGCCAACAAACATCAAGGAACATCTGAAGCCAACAGACACAGAAAGAGGCAGAGAAAAGACTGTTCCTTTTGAAAGGACTGCAGCCCTACCAACACCCTGGTGTCAGACTTCTGGGCCCCAGAACTGTGAGAGAATAAACTTCTGTTGTTTTAAGCCACTAAATTTATTATAATTTGTTGTGGCTGTCACAGGAAACTAACACAACAGGTCTTTCACATTTTCTGGCAGATTTGTCTCTTAGTATCTTATCTTTTTGATGCTATTGTAAGTAGCATTGTTTTTTCAATTTCAATTTTGGATTGTTCATTGCCAGTACATAGAAATACAATTGATTTTGTATGTTGATATTGTATCCCTCTCCTTTGCTAAACTCACTCATTAATTCCAGTAGCTTTGTTTTTGTAGATTCCATCAGATTTTCTACATACACAATCATGTCTGAAAATAAAAATGGCTTTACTTTCTACTTTCCATGCTTTTTCTTTTTCTTGCCTGAATGCACTAGCCAGAACCTCCAGTACAAGGTTGAATAGGAACAGCAAGGGTATGTGTATCGGATTTGTTCCTGATCCCGTGGGACAGAATTAAGTCTTTCATCATTGTGTACGATGGTATCTTTTTGTTGATGCCCTTTACCAGGTTGAGAAACTTTCTATTATTAGTTTGCTGAGAGTTGTTTTTTTTTTTTTTGAGACAAAGTCTTGCTCTTTTGCCCAGGCTAGAGTGCCGTGGCGTCAGCCTAGCTCACAGCAACCTCAAACTCCTGGGCTCAAGCAATCCTCCTGCCTCAGCCTCCCGAGTAGCTGGGACTACAGGCATGCACCGCCGTGCCCGGCTAATTTTTTTTTCTATATATATTTTTTTAGTTGTCCATATAATTTCTTTCTATTTTTAGTAGAGACGGGGTCTCACTCTTGGTCAGGCTGGTCTTGAACTTCTGACCTTGAGCGATCCACCTGCCTCGGCCTGCCAGAGTGCTAGGATTACAGGCATGAGCCACTGTGCCCGGCCTGCTGAGAGTTTTTTTTTTTATAAAGAATGGTTGTTGGATTTTGTCAAATGCCTTCTCTGTGTCTCAAGATGATAGCACGATTTCTCTACTAATATGGTTATTTCCTCATTAGTGATCAGTGCTCAGCTGAACACTCCAGGGTGTCCCTTTGCAGATCTCTGGGGCTTTCTGTCTGTGCATCTTCTCCTCCCAGGCTCTGTCCCATCAGCTGGAGCTGCCTCGGTCTCCCAGACTCTTAGCTCCATCTCCTTAAGACAGGGGATCTGGCAGTTTCTGGCTTTGTTCCTTGTCTCTTTGCTACAGTCTAGAAACTCTAAAAGTAGTAAACTGTGGCAGTTGTGCAGCTCAGGATGTTTGTTTCCCATCTGTTAAGGATCACTGTCTTTCATTGTTTGAGGTGTTGTGTCTTACATACCTGTCATTGTTGTGTTGGGTCACTTCAGAGAGGGTAAATTTGGTTCCTGTTACTTTATCCTGGCTAGAAGGAGAAGTCATATGTTGTTAAGGTTTAAAAAAAATTACGCTATACATATTGCTTATTTTAGCTTGTATTATGGAATATTTCAAATGTTTACAACATAGAGAAAATAGATCCCCATGTATCCATCACCCAGCTTTAACAATGATAAATTTATGGCCAAGTTTTTCTATCTATAACAATGCTCACTTCTCTGCCTGTGTCCTGATCTTATGAGTATACTTTTCCCCTACTAAATAATTTTGAAACTAATTAGAGACATTGCATCATTTTATTTGTAAATACCTCAGTTTTTATCTCTAAAATATATGATTCTTTTAAAAACATAAATGGTCATTCCATAATATCATCAAATACCTAGCTGCTGTCATTTGCTGGCTTGAAATAATTTATTCACATCAGAATCCTAACCAGGTCCCCACATTGTATTTGGTGGATAAGTCCTTTTTAACCTATAGATTCCTCCCTAATATTTTTCCTTGTGATTTATTTAAGAATGCAGGTCATTTGTCTTATATAGTTTCCCAGAAAATGGATATTCTGGTTGCATACTACCCACATGCCGTCTTCAACATGACTCTCTGTCCCCTGTTAAACTTACAGCTAGGTATGATTCAGGTTCCAGTTTTTGGCAAATATTTCAAAAGCTTTGGTGTATAGTAACATCATGAATTCATAATGTCTACTGTCCCTCTTTTGTAGTGTTCTAGTAGCCTCCTGTGCACACTCCTACCACATGGTACAGCCATGCACCTTGTGTTTAGTCAGCTCAGGCTGATAACAAATCACCGTAGACTGAGTGGCTCAACAATAGAAATTCATTTTCTCACAGTTCTAGAGGCTGGAAGTCCCAATCAAGGTCTGGCAGGGTTGCTTCCTGGTGGGGGCTCTCTTCTTGCCTTGTAGACGGCTGCCTTCTTGCTGTGTCTTCATATGGTGTGGAAAGCTCTGGTGTCTCTTCCTCTTTTTATAAAGGCACCAGTCCTATCAGATTGCCCTCCCCCGCCACCGCCTTATGACCTCATTTAACACTTACCACTTCTTCACAGGCCCCATCTTCGAATACAGTCACATGAAGTTTAGGGCTTCCACATATGAATTTTGAGAGACCCAAAGATTCAGTCTATAATATACCTTAAAATTGTCTGTCTTAAAAATAATCTTTTTTAAAGAATAGTTTTAGTTTAACAGAAAAGTTGCAAAGATAGTACGGAGAGTTCCTGTATATTCCTGACCCATTTTCACTATTGTTATAATATTCTATATCACCGAGAAACCTTTATCACAACTAAGAAATCAACATTGGTACCTTGCTGTTAACTATATGCTTGATGTTTTATTTTCATTTCATCAATTTTTCCTCAATGTCCTTTTTCTGTTCCAGGATCCAGTCCAGGATGGCAGGTTACATCTAGTAATCACGTCTCCTTAGGCTTCTCTGCTCTGTGACAGATCCTCAGACTTCCCTTGTTCTTCATCACTTTGACAGTTTGGAGGAGCACTTTCCAGGTTTTTATTGCAGAATGTGCCTCAATTTGGGTTTGCTTGATGTTTTTCTCATAGTCAGTGTGGGGCTATAGGATTTTTGAGAGGCAGACTGTGGAGGTGAAGTGTCTTCTCATCTTAGCGTGTTATGGATACATGCTATCAACGTGGCTCATACTGACGAGGCTCAGCCCGATTGCCTAGCGGAGGTAGGCTTTGTCAGGTTTTTCCACTGTAAAGTTATTTTCCACCCCACTACCCCTTCCATGCTCTTCTTTTTGGAAGTAAGTTACTGAGTGAATCCCACGTTTAAGAGGGAAAGAGAGAAGAGTCTACACAGATTAATTTGGAATTCTTCCCTACAGATTTATCTCATCTCCTTCACTTTTTATTGTTCAAGCATTTGTTTATATCTATATGGGTATTTATTTTATGCTTTTTATATGGGTCATGCACCATATAAAAACAAGTAGTTGGCTGGATTTGGCCTGTAGGCCACAGTTTTATGATTCCTAGTCTAGAATTCTTCTCAGGAAGGACTCATATGAATAATATTCCCTGAGTTATTCTATTTTTATACACGTTTGTGGTCTTTATATACAAAAGTTGCATTGGACCAGGTGTGGTGGCTCACGCCTGCAATCCTAGCACTTTGGGAGGTTGAGGTGGAATAATGGCTTGAGGCCGGGAGTATAAGACCAGCCTGGGCAACACAGCGAGACACCATCTCTACAAAAAATTAAAAAACATTAGCTGGGCGCGGTGGCATGTGCCTGTAGTCCCAGCTATTTTGGAAGCTGAGGCAGGAGGATCACTTGAGCCCAGGAGTTTGAGGCTGCTGTGAGCTGTGATTGTACCACTGCACTCCAGCCTGGACAACAGAGCAAGACCCTGTCTCTTAAAAAAAAGTTTCATTGGCTGAATAGAAAATGCTTTTTCCATTTCTGTAAAGAAAGGTTGTTGAAATTTTGATAGGAATTGCATCAAATCTGTAGACTACTTAGCATAATACTGACATCTTAACAAAATAATCACTTGAGTATCTTACATAAATCATTGCCATTTGGCAAAGTGTTGCTTTTGAAAAGTCTGATGTCAATCTGGTATTATTTCCCTTATAAATAACTTGGTCTTTTTGTCTGATTGTCCAAAAGGATTTTTCTTTTCTCTTTAAAATCCAGCAGTTTTACTAGAATATTTCACATTGTTGGCCAGCTGGGTTGATTTTCCCATGTAAATGGAGTGACTTTTCAGTATGTAGTTTTAAGTCTTTTATTGAAAAATACATTTTTGTGTGTGTGTTATAGTTTTTTAATAGTTCTTTTATTCCATTACCCTTCCTTCCTTCCTTCCTTCCTTCCTTCCTTCCTTCCTTCCTTCCTTCCTTCCTTCCTTCCTTCCTTCCTTCCTTCCTTCCTTCTTTTTCTTTCTTTCTTCTTTTTTATATTTATATATTTTTATTTCAGCATATTATGGGGGTAAATATTTAGGTTACGTATATTACCTTTGCCCCACCTGAGTCAGAGCTTTAAGCATGTCCATCCCCCAGACGGTGCACACTGTACCCATCCCCTTCCTCCTCCCCCACGACCTGCCTGACACCAGATGAGTGTTACTACTATATGTGCATATAAGTGTTGATCAGTTAATACCAATTTGATGGTGAGTCCATGTGGTGCTTGTTTTCCCATTCTTGTGATACTTCACTTAGTGGAATGGGCTCCAGCTCTATCCAGGATAATACAAAAGGTGCTAGATCACCATTGTTTTTTGCGGTTGAGTAGAACTCCGTGGTATACATATACCACAATTTATTAATCCACTCATGTATTGATGGGCACTTGGGTTGTTTCCACATCTTTGCAATTGTGAATTGTGCTGCTATAAACATTCTAGTGCAGATGTCTTTTTTTCCTTTGGGTAGATGCTCAGTAATGGGATTGCTGGATCAAATAGTAGTTCTACTTGTAACTCTTTGAGGTATCTCCATATTACTTTCCACACAGGTTGTACTAGTTTGCAGTCCCACCAGCAGTGTATGAGTGTTCCTATCTCTCTGCATCCATGCCAACATTTATTGTTTTGGGACTTTTTGATAAAGGCCATTCTTACTGGAGTTAAGTGATATCTCATTGTGGTTTTGACTTGCATTTCCCTGATGATGAGAGAAGACCCCACATAGCAAAAGCAATCCTTAGCAAAAAGAACAAATTGGGAGGCATCAAATTTACCAGATTCAAGCCATACTACAAGGCTATAGTAACTAAAATAGCACGGTACTGGCACAAGAACAGAGACATAGACCAATGGAACAAAACTGAGAACTCAGATATAAAACCATCCTCATATAGCCACCTAATCTTTGACAATGCAGACAAAAACATACACTGGGGAAGAGAATCCTTATTTAATAAATGGTGCTGGGAAAATTAGATAGCCACATGTAGAAGACTGAAACAGGATCTTCACCTCTTACCTCTCACAAAAATCAACTCACGGTGGATAACAGATCTAAACCTAAGGCATGAAACTATAAGAATTCTAGAAGAAAATGTTGGCAAAACTCTTATAGACATTGGCCTAGGGAAAGAATTTATGAAGAAGACCCCAAAGGCAATCACAGAAACAACAAAAATAAATAAATGGGAACTGATCAAATTAAAAAGCTTCTGCACAGCCAAGGAAACTATCACGAGACCAAACAGACAGCCTACAGAATGGGAGAAAATATTTGCATATTACACATCCAATAAAGGGCTGATAACTAGAATCTACATAGAACTCAGGCAAATCAGCAAGAAAAATCAAATAACCCCATTAAAAAGTGGGCAAAGGACATGAACAGAAACTTTTCAAAAGAAGACAAACTAATGGCCAAGAAACATATGAAAAAATGCTCAACATCTCTAATCATCAGGGAAATGCAAACATTTTCTTTTTTGGATATTCCTATTTTACTTATTTTGATTCTTCTTTGCCTATCTTCTACATCTATTACTTTTTCTCAAATCTTTTTCATCTTTCTTTATTTTTAAAAAATTTGGTTTGTTTTTCTCCTTCTCACCTCTTGGTTTTCTTGAAGAGATTTCTCTTGAAGACTTATTTGCTCTTGTGTTCCATCTAGTTTAATCTTTAGTTTCTGAAAGTTTCTCCCTTCATTTCTAATTCTTTCTTGAGTTCATCATCTTTTTTTCAGAACTGCTTTTTATCCAATCATCTTATTTTTGAGTTTTTCAAATTCTAAATTTTGATGTTCAATTATAACTTCTATAATTTGCTTAATTTTTAGAAGGCTAGAAAGTCTGGTGTAAGAAAGTAACCACTTGAACTAAAGCCAACCCAATTTTCTTAATTTTTAGAGTTCATTTTGAAATGTTAGGTCCTTATTTTGTGAGTACATATTTCTGGCATACTTTTATTATTCATAGGGAAGTTATTCTGCACATTAATCCATTAATTTTTTTGTTCTTTTAATAATTTTTGTATGGGATTAATTGTGGTCCTCTACTATTGCCCCTGCTATTTGAATTGGGGCAGGACTGATTTCCTAATTTCATGGCTTAAGGGCTTCTTTCTCTGTAGTTTCGAAAAATGACCCCAAAAACGAACTTTCTGTTTCTCTTCCTACTTTTAACTAGACTTTCTCTTTCCTTTTCCCCAAATTTCTCCTTCTTCATTAAATTGAATTCTACTTCCAGCAGCATCTTCTTAGTGGGAGGCTTTTCTGGAAAGGAGTTTTGGTTGTTCATTAGTCTTGAGAATTTATAGAGCGAGTACCATATCAGGGATATTTGGGAGACCTGAAACCCTTTCAAGGTATCTGAAAGGTTAAAACTATTTTCATTATAATAGTAAGATGTTATGTACATTTTTCACTCATGAATGTACAGTGGAAATTTCCAGAGGCTATATAATGTGTGATGCTATAACAGATTATATGCAGAGGCAGCTATGATAATCCAGCTGTCTTCTATTAAGTCAGACCTTAAAGAGACTTGTAAAAATTTAAAACAATGCCACTCCTCTCACTGATTTTTTGAATATGTATTTTCCATAAAGATATTTATGTTAACTAGTCCTGAGTTTATTATATTCCTTTAAAATGAGTTATTACTTCAGAAATTTCCATTTTAGTTTCTAATATGTATGTATCAACAGATATAACACACACAAGCAAAACTTCTTTGAGGAACTTAATAATCTTTAGATAAGCAAAGGGGTCCTGAAACAAAAAAGTCGGGATTGCTACAGCAGCAGCCATTGTGCTATGTGTGTACATTTCAGTTCTTCTGTATCTCTGCTGATTTGTCTAGCAGTTCTATCAGTTGCTGAGAGTTGAGTGCTGAAATTTCCAGCTATACTTGTGGATTTGTCTATTTCTCCATTCAGATCTATCAGTTTTTGCTTCATGTATTTTGAAACTCTGTGACTTGGTGTGTACATATTTAGGATTGTTATGTGTCCCTAATGGAGTGATCCTTTTATCACTGTGTACTGTCTAGTAATTTTCTTTGCTCTAAATTCTACTTTATCTACTACTAATATGTTTTTAAAAAATTAATGTTTGCATGATATCTTTTTCTATCCTTTCACTTTTAACCTGCTTATGACATGATGTTTCAGTGAGCTTTGAAGTTAGCACATGGACTCACATTTTTATCCATTATGTCAGGTTTTTAATTGGTGTATTTAGACCATTTGAATTTAAATTGTTTATCTATATGTTAGTGCTTAAGTTAGACATCTTATAGTGTTCTGCTTGTGTCAAAACAGAAAAAATGAAAACTGTGTAAAATAATTTAAAGAGATTTATTCTGAGCCAAATAGTGACTGCAGCCCGGGGAACATATGTCAAGAGATCCTAAGAAAATGCACCCAAGGCAGCCAGGTTACAGTTTAGTTTTACGCATTTTAGGGAGATAGGAATTGCAGGTAAAATCATATATCAATGCATGGAAGGTATACATTGGTTTGGCCTGAAAAGGCAGGACATCCTGAAGCAGGGGCTTACAGGTTATAAGTGTGTTCAGAGATTCTTTGATTTGTAATTGGGTAAAGAAATAAAACTTTGTCTAGAGGCTTGGAATCTGTAGAAAGGAATGCTTTAGGATAAGGAAATCTGTTAATCAGAGAGTAAGCTACAATATACAGACTCAAAGTGATGCCCTGTAGGTGTCACTTAACCTTTGCCTTTCATGGGCTTAGGTCCTGTCTGCAATTAGTTTAAACTCCAAAAGGGAGGAGGCATAACGAGGTACCTCTGACCTCCTTTCCCTTCATGGCTGAGAACTCAGTTTTAAAGTTTTTTCTGAGGCGATATCCATTCAATTGTCAGGGAGCTTAGAATTTTATTTTTAGTTTACACTTGCTTTCTGTGTTTTTGATTCATCTGTTTCTTTTCTTAATTTCCTGTGGGTTACTTGAATGTTTTCTAGAAGTTCCATCTTGACTTATTTTAGTTTTTGAGTGTATCATTTGGTATAGTTTTCTTAGTGATTACTCTAAGTATTGCACATATCCAAATGTAACTTAGCACAGTCGATGTAACTTAGTTGGTGTCGATGTTTTACTACTTTGAATGAAGTAGAGAAAACTCATACCCTCCCTAGTCCTCATGTCCTCCCTAGTTCTATAATGTCCTCATAACCCTCCCTAGTTCTTAAATATAATCACCTTAGGTATTTCCTCTATATGCATTGAACATCGCATCAAAAGGTGCTATAATTTTCAACAATTAAATATAACTGAATAAACTCATATGGATAGTCCATTATATTTACTCATTCCAATGTCCTTTTTTCTTTTCTGAAGTTTGAAGCCTTCTTCTGTTATCCTTTGCTTCTGTTTAGATAATTACCTTTAGCCATTCTTTGACTGGGCACTCCATTATGAATATTTATACAAAAATTCTAGACAGAATGCTACAAACCAAATTCAGCAGCGTTTTGAAAGGACTATACACCATGATTAAATAGGATGTATTCCAGGAATACAAGGATGGTTCAACATATGAAACTTAATCAGTTTAATACACCACATTATAGAATAAAGAAAAATACCTGTATGATCATCTCAATTTTTGCAGAAAAAGCATTTGATAATAAAAATACTAAACAAACTAGGGATAGAAGGAAACTACCTCAACAAAATTAAAAACCATACATGAAAAACCCACAGTGAACATTATACTCAATGGTGAAAAACTGAAAGCTTTTCCTCTAATATCAGGAAAAAGGCAAGAATGCCTGCTTCTGCCACTTCTGTTCAACATAGTACTGGAAATTTTATCCATAGAAATTAGGCAAAATAAATAAATAAAAGGCATCCAAATTGGAAAGGAAGAAGTAAAATTATCTCTGCAGATGATATGATCTTATTTATAGAAAACCCTAAAGATTCTGCAAAAAACTTCTTAGAAGTTTCAGAAGTATTCAGCAAAGTAGCAGGATACAAAGTCAACACATACAAATCCATTGCATTTTTTATACACTAACAATGAACAATCTAAAAAGGAAATTACAAAAACAATTCCATTTACAACACCATCAAAAAGAGTAAAATACTTAGAATTAACTTATCCAAAGAAGTGAAAGACTTCTACAGTAAAAACTAAAATACATTGCTGAATAAGCCCTTGAGAGAAGAAGAAACACAAATGTCTCAGAACATTTAATAAGGTAACACACTGAGATACTATCTCACACTATCTGAATCCGGCAAAAATCAAGATGTCAGACAATACTAAGTGTCGACAATGATTCAGAGCAGTGGGAACTCTCATTTACTGCTATTGGGAGTATAAACTGGCACAATTTGTCATTGTATAGAAAATTGAACCCCTCATAAATTCCACTCTTAGCTACATGGCCTAGAGAAACTCTTGCCCATGTGCACCTAGAGACACGTGCAAATATAAACAAGCCAAATGTCCATCACAAGTAAAGGGAATAATTTCTAGAGTATCTGCAACATGGAATACTATGCAGCAGTGAACACAAATGAATTACAACTTTTCACATCAATATGAATGTGAATAGGATGTTAAACAAAAAAACTAAGTCAGAGGAGAATATGCACTGTAATTTTTGATTTGTGTAAAGTTTTAAAATACTTTACAAAACCAAGCAATATGTTGTTTAAGATAGAATTATAAAGGTATAGTGGAAACACTGAGGAGAAGCAGGGAATTTTGTGTTCTGTATTAGTTTGCTAGGGCCACCGCAACAAAGTGTCATGGAATGGGTAGCTTAAAGAACAGAAATTTATCATCTCACAGTTCTGGAGGCCAGAGGTCTGAGGTATCAAAGTGTCACCAGGATTAGTTCCTTCTGAGACCTCTCTCCTTGGCTTACAAAAATGGCTGTCTTCTCCCTGTGTCTTCACTTATTCTTCCCTCTCTCCATGTCTTTGTCCTCATTTCCTCTTATAAGAACAGTCAGATTGGAATGGGGAACACATCAATGACTTAATTTCATCTTAATTATCTCTTTAAAGACCCTATTTCCAAAGACAATCACATTCCAAGGTGATGGGGGTTAGAATGTCACCATATGAATTCTGTGGGGGAGACATACAGTACATAACACCTCCCCATCTCTTTGACCTGTGGGGTAGTTAGGTAGTTGAATTTAATTATATTTAACCAAAAGTTAATTAGCACATATTCTGTTTCAAGGAAACAGAGCTGAGTTTTGAAGGACATTTGGAATTAACTGGATGATAAAGTGTTCAGTATTATTGTTTCAGCATTGTATAGAAAGAATTAAAGTGTGGACTGAAGGAGGTATCTAGGTGGTAGACAATGCAGAATTAATTAGGGTGACAACAGAGGTACAAAAGATGGCACGGACAAGCACTAGACTTGTAGATATGGACACACACCAGACTTGTGTCTTAGTCTGTTTTGTGCTGCTATAATAGAATACCTGAGGCTGGGTAGCTTATAACCAACAAACATATATTTCTCATAGTTCTGGAGGCTGCGAAGGCCAAGATCAAGGCACTGACATCTGGTGAGGGCTGCTCTCTGCTTCCAAAATGGTGCCCTGAATGCTGCATCCTCTGGAGGGGAGGAATCCTGTGGCCTTACATGGCAGAAGGTGGAAGGACAAAAAAGCACCAAACCCTGTCTGTCAAGCCCTTTTATAATGGCACTCATCCATTCGTGAGGGCAGAGCCTTCATGACCTAAACACCTCCTAAAAGGCTGCACCTCCCTACACTGTCACATTGGAGATTAAGTTTCCAACACGTGAATTTGGGGGAACACATTCAGACCATAACATTCTTCCCCCGACTCCCCAAATTTATGTCCTTATGTGAACTAAAATAAAATTTTAAGCCCCACCCCCTAGCTGACTGAATGGTCTCCCTCTTGGCCAATGGGGCCCCAGAAAAACCTTAAAGCTGAGTTGTCAGTCAGTCATGAGGAGAAGGGAAGTCAGAGATGCCAAGTTACCCCCCCTCTGTTCTAGAGTTACTCTTTGTAACAATAAGTAAGGCCTGTACGGCAAAGGTTAAACCACAACAGCAGGTCATCAATTCATTTAACAGATCTCATGAGTCTATGTCCAGTGACTTGTCTCTGATTAACAGACTTCCTCATCTTAACTTACAACATTCCAGGCCGTTAGACAAAGCTTCATTTCTGTAACCAATTATAAATCCAAGAATCTTTAAACTCACCTATAACCTGTAAGCCCTCTGCTTTGAGATACCCTGCTGAGCTGAACCAATGTGTTCCCGCCATGTATCGATTTATGATTTGATGTGTCATTCCTGTCTCCCTAACACATATAAAACCGAACCGTAACCCAACCACAGCAGGACCACTTGCTCAAGGCTTCTTGGGGGTGGCTCTCCAGGCCATGGTCACACATATTCAGCTCAGAATAAACCTCTTTAAATTATTTTACAGAGTTTGGGTTCTTTTCTGTTGACATATCTCACAGGCAAAATACATTCATTCCATCCCAGTAGCCCCCAAAGTCTTAACCTGTTCCAGCACCAACTCATAAGTCTCATCTAAATCAGTTATGAGTGAGACTCAAAGTATGATTCATCCTGAGGCAAACTGCTCTCCAGCCTGTGAAATCGAACAAGTTATATAATTCCAAAATACAGCGATGGGGCAGGTATTGGATAAATATTCCTATTCCCAAAAGGAGCAATACGAAAGAATTAAGGCATAATAGGTCCTAACTAAGTCTAAACAGGACAAACAACTTTAAATCTTGACGCCATGTCCTATCTTCCAGACACACTGGAAGGAGAGGTTAGGTCCCCACGGCCGCAGGCAGCCCCCCCCCCCCCCCACAGCTTTGCTGGGGCACAGCCAAGGCTTCTGCTCTCACACATTGCAATCACGAGCCTGCAGCCTTCCCAGGCTGGCCCTGCATGCTGGTGGCTCTACACTTCTGGAATCTCAGGGGCAACCCTGCTCCCATGGCTCCACTAGGAACTGCCTAGTGGGGGCTCTCTGCAGTGGCTCTGCTTCTGTAGCAGCTCTGCCTGGGCCCTGAAGCTCTGTGAGGCAGCCTTTGAAATCTAGGTGAAGGAAGCCACGCCTCCACAGCTCTTGCACTCTGCACACCTGCAGAATTAGCACCATGTGGACCCTGCCAAGGCTCACTTCTTGTGCCTACCAGAGTAGTGGCCTGAGCCACACCCAGGCCTGCTTGAGTCAGTGTGGGGGTGGCCACGTAGCACTGTTTCAGAATGCAGGGAGCAGAGACCCTCGGCACCCCTCAGCAGTGAGAGCTGAGGTCCCATTGGCACCCTGGGCCCCTCCTCAAAATTGTTCTGCCCCCAAGTCCACAGCACTCTGGGACTTTGATGGGTGTGGCTGCCCCCTCTCCCCAGTCTCTGAAATGCCTTTGGGGTCATTCTCCCAACGTCTTGATAAATAGTACCTGGGCTTTCTTCTATCCACACCGATCTCCTTATCAAATGGTAGCTTGGCCACGTCCTTGGTGTTCTCTCCTAAACACACTTTTAATTCTTCACATGGCTAGGCTGAGACTTTCCCAAATCTTTATGTTCTGCTTCCCATTTAATCATAAATTCCATTTTAAAATCATTTCTCTTCTCTCATTCTACTATAAGTAGTTAAGAGAAGCCACTTAGCATGCTGAACACTTTGCTGCCTAGAAATGTTTTCTGCCAAATATCCTAGTCCATTGCTTATAAGCTCTGCCTCTTACAAAGTCCAACAAGAGACACAATTCAGCTGAGCTCTTTGCCACTTTTTAATAACGGTGGCTTTTTCCCCAATTTCCAATAAAATATTTTTCATTTCTGTCTATGAGCTAATCAGAACAGCCTTTACTATCCATGCTTCTACCAACTTTCTGTTCACAACCACTTACATATTAATAATTACTAATAATTTCTAAGAAGAATGAAATTTTCCCTCTTCTTCTGGGCCCTCACCAGAATCACCCTAATGCTCCACTCATGGTAATATAAGCTTTTTCCAGCATTCACTTCAAAACTGTTCCAGGGTCTGCCCATTACCCAGTTCCAAAGCCACTCCCACATTTTTTGGTATTTGTTGTGGCAACACCCTACTCCTCTGGTACCAATCTGTGTCTTAGTCCATTTCGCACCACTGTGACAGAATACCTTAGACTGGGTAGCTTATAAACAACAGACATTTACTTCTCACAGACCTGGAGGGCTGGGAGGGCCAAGATCAAGGTACCGCCGTCTGGTGAGGGCTGCTCTCTGCTTCCAAGATGGTGCCTTGAGTGCTGTGTCCTCCAGAGCAGAGGAATCCCGTGTCCTCACATGGCAGAAGACGGAAGGGCAGATAAGGACTAGACTCCCTACATCAGGCCCTTTTATGACCTAAACACCTTCCAAAAGGCTGCAGCTCCCTACACCATTGCATTGGGAATTTTCCATCACATGAATTTTGGGGGACACATTCAGATCACAGCAACTTAACTCCTAGATGGAAGGATGAATGACTGCATAATTGAATAAATGATTCCTGTGTGTCCCCAGATTCCGGAGAGAGCCAAGCAGAATAGGCACAAATCTGTTGCCGAGAGAATGAGTTTCATATTGGTCTCTTGTATTGGAACTCTAGTGTGAGCAGGCAGGATAGTCTTAAAAAATAATTATCTAATGTAGACCTTACCAAAATTAATTCAGGAAATATCACCTACCAGGCCAGGCCAAGAAACATTAAGTTTAATATTAGATTCAACCATATGAAATGGCCACTACATATGGTTCAAACTAAATCAAAACCTGAGTAATTTGTTTATAAGAAGAGAAAAAAAATGATAAGGCAATCCACTAAATCAAAACCAGAGGGTATTGGCACAGACTGCAACCTAATGGTCAGGTATAAGTAGGAACCCATCCCCAAAATGAAACTTCTCCCCTAAACAGGCAATCTTATGAGTAAAATATTTTTCCATTTTAATCAAGAAATCCACGAGGCAAGGGCTTGGCAGCCTTCTCTTACTATATAAATCATAGTGGGTGTATGAAACTTTTATTTTCACTGCAAAGGTTTCAAGACATTAAAGTCTTATTGGGACATTACTTTTAATGACTGGATGGCTGAGAACAAAGGCTCGTCAGGCGCCACTACTGAATGGCTCCATCGTGATTACTTATAAATCAGTTTTATTGTCAGGTGTTCAGCTAATCAGAGATCAGCTCATGCCTGAAAGCATAACTAAAAAAATAATGCACCACTAAGGAGCAGGATTTTGTTGAATTTTTCTTCTGCCACTTCATCTGTAGACAATTTTCAACCATCGAGTTTGAGAAGTGCTCCCTTAAGTAACATACTATTCTTGGGGCCACATTCGTAAAAATAAAAAGTACTAAAGGGAGTGTCATTCTCGATTTACCTGTACTGAAAATATATTAATCCTTGTTAATTTGGAACAACAACAATAAAGATCCTATGAGGAAGTTGTCACTTTTTATCAACCCTCAAAATAAATATTTGAGGGCTGTCAAAGTAAAAAACTTGGGGCATGCACTCCGCTACAATACACTGTCCCTGAATATTTTTTTCAGACATCTGGAGAACAGTGTGAAATAGTACCTGAGAATATTAGCAAGTATTCTCCATTTAAGAGAAAAAAGAAACGTTATCTATCTCTTAAATTATGATATATGGTCATTTTCATGGAATCCAGAGTGAGGAGGCAAATACTCTTCCTCAGATAAAACTGGGAAGCTGGTTAAAGAAATGACTAAGTAAATCAGCATAGAATTTGAGGTATGCAAACGGATGAAACAAGCTCTCCACCAGCAGCAGCACCACCTCTCAGCAGGCCTTAGCAAGCTCCCTGAGGCAGGAAGAAATTACCACTTCCTCTAAGTGTGATACGCTAGAGATCATCACAGGATAGTGACACAGCAAACTCAGTCTTTTGCAGAGGACAGATGTGATGGTTTCACTGAAGTGATGGACAGTATGGTGCTAACACCGTCCTGAAATCTTGTGCTAAAAGGACCTCGAGGTCCCTGAGGGTGCTCTGCCCCGGGCAGCTCCCCCTGGTTGAGTCCCACAGGCAGGCAGCATGAGCAGGGAGGAGGGCACAGAGTGGAGTCCACCAGACTTGGCATCCTTTGTCGCACAGGTATGATTAAGATGTCTCTCTCCGTCTGTCAAGAATTCAGTGGGGTAACAGATATGGCTGGCCCACGTAAGTTCTTAGTATGTGTGTGCTCTTGACACTTCAATTTCTGTTGAACTGAATTTTGCAACTTGTAATGTCTCCTAATACATGAGATTTCTGTCCTCTGGGCTACAAAAAACTCCTCCTCCATTCAAATAAAGGACGGCAGGAATCTTGACAGCCTAGAGATTTTCTTCAGTCACTCCTCTTAGGACTCGTCCATGCTGGTCTCCTCCATCTTTGGTCATTCTGAACCAACAGAAGGAGCTGGCACTAACTAGAGCTTGGCTGGCTGACTGCTCAGCCCTCAATCTGCCCACCAGGACAATCAAAGAGCAAAACCTTGTCTTTACCATCAGGGTATGCACGATGCCCAAGAGTATCAAAGTAAAGTACAAGACTAGGGATTTTTTTTCACTTTTATTCAAATAAATACAATACTTGCACATAGCCTGATTCATTTCCCCTGTCTTATCTCTTTTTCAGGCTCATGTGGTTAGATTTTTAGACATGCAGTCCTGTGGTCACATCATGACTGTTCCCTAATTTGAAACAAGTGTTTCAGACGCATAGGCAAACAAACAGCTGGCTTGTCAAAAGCTGTCACGTCACTTGCCTATGTGAGGCTGACTGAGAACAAACTTTTTTGGGGGGGTAAAAACCCTATTTGTATAATGTACCTTTGGATGAAATGGAACTGTTTCCTCCCTTCTTTCCCAGGCCAGGCACTTGAAAATAAGACATTTCAGGAGTGGGCAACCCAGTTCATCAACTTGGATTTGATTTCCCAAGAAAATTCAAACAGTGTGGAAGAACACTGCATTTAGCATTTGCCATTAGAGTTAGTTAGACTGATAATGACTAAAATATTTTTGATGTGCTACATCTTAATTCAGAAATGTAGGAGTTGGAGAAATTTTATTTGTTCTAAATTATTCTTGTTTCCCCTGAAATTCCATCTTTAAGATTAAGTATTAATAGTAGCTTCTTCAGTTTGAAATTCGTCTGATTAGTATCACTTTTATTGGGAAAAACTACCATCCTGTCCATTCAATGGCCTCTTATATCACCACATATTAAATTAAACAAAAGTCATGGCTTCAATTGCTGATTGACAGTTTGGTCTATAACGAACCAGTTTAGGTAGACACCTTTCCTTATCTGATGCCAGTTAGGGTGAAAGTAACCTGCATAGGGTCAAATTCAGTTTAAAAATTTTAATTCTCATGGTAAAAGAGCAGCAAAGGATAGAACCCTGAGGCAACTGGGTCTTTGCAGTGGCAGATTTGGGAGTGCGGGCCGGGGCCAGTCTGCTCATGCTAATACACCATCAGCGCGAGCAGTGGCCCGGCCCTGACTTCTTCCAGCTCCAACAGTTGCCTCTGCAGAGTGCTACAGCACCCTGATAAAGCAGGCTGGCACAGAGCCCTGGCCCCCGCAGGACTGTCCCTGTGGAGTCCCTGGGAAAACAGAGGCAAGTCCTGCTTCTTAGCAACTTCCCACACTGCCCGCCTCTGATCCACTGCCTTTGTAAAGACGCTGTTTAGCTCAGCAGCAGCCCGAGGGAGTGGGAATAAGGCTTGGTGTGTTGAAAACTGCTCCTGCCTCCTCGTGACAGCCAAGGCTGGCGAAGTTGTCTGGAAGCCTGACAAAGAGCAAGTCTACTTACTACAAGTAAAAAATCCCAACCACTTCGCAGTCACTCCGTTAAAGTAAAACTAAATCACTCTGAAAAATAACACACTTCGAAACCCTTGGTCACATTTGTAAGATGAAAAGGAAAAACAAATAATTTCAAAGGAAGTTTTTAAAAAATCCTTTAAAAAATTGTATCCTTCTTAGTAGCCTTCTTAGTAACAAATATAAAACAGTTTAAGACACTTGGTGACTTTCTTAGGTCATGTGTCAGGGGGATGGATACACAGTGAGGTTTTACTACTGAAATTATCTATTTGGTAAAAACTCCAGGAAGAGTTCTGTCAAGAAAATGGTTGTTTTGGAAAGACGAGTTACAACTTTCTCCAAAACGTCAAAAAGAATAAGAATATAAACACCACACATTTAACATGTTAATACAACAATATAAATTCAGTCAAATAAATAAAAGAAAGTGGCACCAACTTTATGGCAATTTTCCAAAACAAAAATGTAGCTCAAGGATACTTTAAATAACTGCTCCAACAAGGAACGATCGTTGTCAGCACAAATAACAGCATTCAAAGTAAAGTGCTATGGTAGAAGGTAGCTCCACAAACTTCAATTTCTTCACATATGAACTGGACATTTAGGTCGGAAATAGTCATCATGAGGGAAAATCAGTTTCACTAGAGGCCAGGCTTAGGACCGTCTTTTGTCATTTTTCTTTTTTCTTCCAGAGCGTGCTTAAATATTTTCTTCAGAGTGCTATAAACTATTGGTCCGTTTTCAGAATCAAAATTAACCTGGTGACAAAGAAATTTATATTCAGGACACTATAACAAGAATTTTAACCAGTCTCTATTTGGGAGAAAAAGAGGGAGGTAGAGAAAAAACTAAGTCTTATAAAAATAAATATATATAATTTTAAAAATACATAATAAATTTTACACATTTTAATTGAAAGACTGTATTAGAACTGCCAACCATGCCAATACCAAACTTATGAATGAAAACTTAAAAATTAAATCTAGTGCCTGGATATTTAGTATAATCACATATGCCTAGTCATGAAGCAAGTCAATAGTGAGTGTGAAGTAAGTTTTTAATTCAGAGACTAATCACTGATGGTACAAGGGAAAAGTATTCCTTATTAGAAGAAAGCACATCAGCCGTAAATGTCCCCTTGAGAGGCCCTGTGGCCACTCTGGGGCAGGGTCAGAGCGACCTGAACAGAAAGCCTGGCTCTCTACCTGCCAGCTGTGCGTCCTCACCTCACACCCAGCCACTCTGGGCCTCAAGTTCATCTTCCGCAAAACAGAGTCCACAATATCCTTTTCCTTAGGATTTTGTATCTATGAGAGTCTAACATAAGTTTGGCATATAAAAATCCTCAATAAAAGTTAGTTTCTTTCCCCTTGATGCGAAGGTATCACGTACACTGTTTGGATTCTCTGCCCTAGTTTACCATACTCTGGGTTAGGAAGGAGGGCAGGACAGAGAACCAGAGTAAGTACTCCAGTCCCCGACCCCACCCCATCCCCAGAATGCGTGACTCACTGAGAAGGAATCAGGATCACACAATCACTGCCTCTCCCCTTCTTGAATTTCTCCTTCTCCGATAAATTTTGACAAAGGGAAGGATGTTCCTTTGTCAATAACTATAAAAGATCTGAGATTTTACCCTGCTTAGCTTGATGGTATTACACTGGGACAAGATACAAGGCTCCTGGGTCAAAGACAAACAGCTTTATTCCTCACGGCTGCACGTGCTTCATACTCACATGAGTTCCTCTGGCCTCCCTCGTCCTGCGGGGGCAATGCGGAGGGGTCCAGCTGGAGGCTGCACAAGCAAGGGCTTTGCAGCATAGCTGAGGAGCCCCAAGTTTAAGAAATCCCCATGTTTTATAAGGAGGCTGCAAGCAAAGCTGCCAACCTTTGCTCTGAAGGGAAATATCACAATTACCTGGGTAGGCAGAACCACATGCCCTGTGCCCTACAGGCAGAGCTACACAGACTTCCATGAAGAGCCGGTCCCCAAAGAGAGCTGTCAGTACATCTGCTCATCAGACTGTGCAGAGACATGAGAGACCCAACGAGGACTGCCTTCTAACATTTTTATAGACAGATTTTAAACAACTGCTTATCTAACTTTTCTTTAGTATCCCCTTAAAAGGCTAACAATAGTTGTAAAGAATTCCCATCACTTTCAGAGACACCAATATTAAGCATTTTTTGTTCAAATTCAGAGATTTAATTTTATCTTGACCACTACATTGTCTATTTACAAAAACTCCTTATTAACATTAATAATGGTTTGAATTCTTTACTTTCTTAAACATCAAACCACAACCCCTCTCACATGGTAGATAGCCTCTTAGTCTATGAAAATGTAAATATAGATGCAAACGATCACGTGATCTGGATTTGGGACCACTGACTGTGGACATTGTGGAGAACAGACTGAAAAGATGTCAGGTGGTTATTGCCATAAAATCCAGACAAGGACAAGGAAGACTGCAAGGAAGATCATACTTTGGAAACAGTGGAGGAGAAGGAGATTGGACAAATGTTAAAAAGAAAGAATCTTCAAAGTTGGGAATGAGTACACGTGATCACTGCTGTTATCATTAATGTTACCACAGATACTGTCATTCAAAATCTGGGTTCTTTGTTTAATGGCATTTTCATGTCGTATATGAGAGATACCAAATAAATTAGCTGAAGGGGTGAGGGGAACCTTTGCTCTTGGCATGAACCTGGCTTTTTATTTCAGGTAGGAAAAACTGCTATAAGCCAAAAGGATGTGCTTTTAGAAAGGAAACATTTTTTTACTCTTTCCTTAGGATATGCCAACCAGGACACTGTACCAAATTGGCAATGTTGGATGTTTAATTCTCAGTAGATGGTTTTTTGTTTAAATCCAAGGTAGAACTTGCTCAACAAGCAAAGATTCTGTGACTCCTACGAGGCACATGATTTAAAATTATGTACTCAACACCCAATTGTTTCTCTTCTCCATTATAAAAGCTCTTTGTTTCAATGTTCTCCTTTAAAAATCCCTCAATTCAGCTCTTCCTAATATCACTGTTTGGAAAATGGTTTTTTTTTTTTTTTTTTTTTGAGGGGGGAATTCTGCAACAACTTCAAGAAATGTCAAAGACATTTCCGTAAAGCGGAAATACAGCTAAAAGTTTATTTTAGAGGAGGATGGTGACCTCTGGATTCTGATTTACAAAGATGATGCTGATCTGTGGTACAGAAGGAGAAAAAGAATGTGACCCACCTTAGTGAAAGCTTTAATGGCATGAACAAGGAAAGCTTCCTCCACGTCCACGGGAACCATCTGCAGGCTCACGATGCAATGTAACACACAGAGAATAGTCTGGTGTTTTCCCTGTTTTTACAGAAATCAAAATCAAAACAGTTTTTTGAAAAATGCCTTAAGAAATCTATTCGAAACAATTGTAGAGTTGAGAATTAGTTTGTGACTAAGTATGCATAATCTCAAATGCTAAAATATCTACCAAGAGCTCTACCAAATGTTTATTGTTATATGTTAATATAATCTGAAAAGCTTTCAGGAGATAATATCAAAGCTGGTTAGTTAGTCACAATGTACAACTGAATCTAAAGATCAGTACAATTTTAAACCAGATGTTTCTCTTGCAGTGAACAGGATTGATTTTTCTATTCTTGTTATTTCTGAATACAATCATTTTGGTTCAGCTAGTACATGCTGACGTGTCACGGTGATACGTGGACTAACCAGTCAGGCACTGAGCGGTCAGTACCTGTGTACCTAGCCCATTGCAGACGCCATGGAGGGAGGTGGTCAGATGAAGAAAGTGACAGCCCCAGGCTCCAAGGGGTGGTCCACAGCCTCCTGACAAAGGTTAATCTTCTCCCTTATCATACTCTCCTGTTTTATCTCTGTGATTTAATTTCTGAGAAAATATTCTAAGAAAAGAACTCCAGATACGGGAAAAATCTTTTCTTAAAAAATATGTGTATCGCACAACTGTGGTGTGTGTTTATGTGTGTGCACGTGTCTGTGTGTGAGGCTGTTTCTGTATGCACATGTGTATGAGCATGTGTGTGTGTGTCTGGTGTGTGTGTGTATAATTATAGAAAATTTTTAATGAAGATTTGGAAACAATGAGGAGATGCTTATATTACAGCACAGTAGGTAACTCAAGGCTGATTTATTAGATAGCATTGTTTCCTAAAACAAGAACAAGCCTATTTTTAAAAGAAAATTTAGTATCTTTATATGGTTAAAAATACTAAACTATATAAAAGGATTCATACAATTTCCAGCCCTCCTTCCTAGATCCATTGTCTCTTAGTATCTTTCCCTAAAGGTGACCACTATTACCAGTTTCTTATTTTTCCTTCTGTATTCTTCTGCATTTTATACATATACAAATTAAATACATATATGTGTGACATCCCTTTTTAAAAATATAAATGAGTACATACTCTAACCTACTTCTTAAGTTTTGTCGGATGTATGCTGATAGTAAGTAACTAGGAACAAATACCCAACAGTGACGAAGCAGTTAATTAATGGCATAGGCCCACGTTAGAGCATCGGTGTGCCCATTCCACTCAGTATTTATGAAAAGCTCATAACAACCATTCATGGGAAGATACCTATGTTATAATTTTAAGCAAAAACGAAATATAAAGTTGTATGTTAACATAATTTTTACTAAGGTAATATATGTACTGATAAGATTAAAAGAAGAATTGAACATTTTTATAGTGGCTCTCCCAAGATTATGGATATTTTCCCTTTTTATTTTTATATTTTCTAGATGTTTCTACTGGGTATTAATTTCTTCTCTTATCTTAGAAAAACTATTAAATTAGACCTAGATATGGGATTCAGTATGAATTCCCTTTTTTATAATGGGTTTCTTTTTTAGTGTGTGAAGTTTATACTGAGGGCCTTAGTTAAAGTCATTAACTAGTGCAACGGCAACTTTACCTTCTCTAACCAAAACAGTGCTTCTGTGGCATCTGCCTGTCTGTCAACCAACATGTCCACATCTTCCTTGGTGATTACGGGTTCCTTCAGTTGCTCCACCCAAGACCACATCAAACTGCACAGGACAAAAGGGTCCCTCTCGCCACATATTCTTTCCCAAGCTCCATCTCGGGAATTTAGTTCTTTCTAAAAAGGAAGAGAAAGAGAGAGAGACAGAGACAGGCAGAAGAGAGGGGGACACCCACTGACACCGGTGATCCTTGGGCTGCCTTCGAGAGCGAAAGCTCAAGCTCTAGGGTACGGATCTGGGACTCCTCCCAGCGGGACGCTGGCCTAAGACACTGAACTTCTGGATGCTGTAGCTTCCCTCTAGGAAGCTCAGCCCCTGCCTCCCGAGGTGCTGGGCTAACGGGCTGGGATAAGGTCTGTTAACGCACACAGGAGGGGCTGAGTTAGCCCACGTTCCCTCCTTCATTCAGAAACCACAGGGGCGGTTCATGAAGACTGAACCTTCCTTTTCAGGCTTCTAGTAAACAAAACAAATATCTACTGCAAAGAAGTAGGATGGTACAGGAGAAGTATAAATAAGGGAACATTTGTAAATCAACCTAGGATTTAAGGAAATGCTCGTAACTGAAACTTCGAAGTACGCAAAGTTGGTAAAGTTGAAAGTTGGCAAATGGGGTATATGTATTTCTTCAAATGCCTCTTTAGAATCCTCTGTAGAACTTAACAGATAACAAGCCCTGCATCCTGAAATTTGATCGGGTGAAAATAACTAAAAGGTCTTGCTAAATACTCCAAATGCCTGGAGACAATTTAAGCATGAGATTTTGAAACTTCACCTCACAGAGAGAAGGGGAAAGTGAATTTTAGTTAATTTTTGACAGCGTTCAGATTTATGTTTTAGTGAATCAAATATATTTTTGCAACAGTAATAAGTGTAATAATTGCTACCATTTATTCATTCACCCATCCAATATTTATGGCATGCATACAGTGGGCCAGAAACTATTACACGTGACTTATCCCTGACTGTCAGAGCACCCAGCAGGGAGGCCCATCACAAATAAATATACTGGGGCTCAAGAAAGATGAAATTACTTGCCTGGGAGCCCCGAGCTAGAAAATAGCAAAGGGAGTCTTGACACCCAGTTCTGCCTTACTGCAGGGTCTGTGTTGTCTCTGCCATACCACAAGGACCCTCTAGTACTGGGTTTCTCTTTTTTATCTTATAAATAAGCCAGCGCTTTTACTTGTTCATATTCCCTCCCATCCCACAGATCATGTACATAACAGAGTAGCTTTTTATTCAATTTTATGTAGCTAGTGAGGAGACAAGCAGGGCAGAACTGATACTACTCAAAAACTCTCTTCCCAAAAAGACTATCACGATGTTCCCTGAGGCTTTCCAGTGATGTTAGGAAAGACACCCTGGGATAACAGAAAGTGTTAAACCCATGAGCTACATATACCCTAGTTCTGTCACATACATGTGATATTGAGCAAGTCACTTACCCTCTGTCACCCTTAGTTTCCTCATCTGTGATATCGAATTCATAAGATTAACAAAGAAAACGTAAATAGTATCATCTGCCTCCCGGGACTATTATGAAAATCACAAGAAATAACATATGTGAAAGGGTACAGTACAAGCACAGGCGGCATTATACTATTGAAATAATGTTCATTTTACTCTCTTCTGGAATTCACTGGGTTTTTAAAATTATTATTAGTACTACAAGGCCTAAAATAAAATCTAGAAAGGAAAAAAAAGGCAAAAATATCCCCATTTAAGGTTCACCTCCAGAAATGCTTTCATACATGCTACATGTTGAAACAGTCTGCCCCAAACCAAGTCCTGACCTCATCATCAGCACAAGCAGAGCTCACGTGGTCACTCAGCTGAGGGCAGTCATGGCTGACCCAGGAGTGAGGGTACGAGATGTTCCACCAGAAGCGGAAGACCCTCTTGCTTGCTAACTCTTGACACACAGTAATGCACAGGAAATATTTGCTGACTAAATGGAAGACTTTTTCAGTTTAGAGTAGTAAATAAGCAACTCATCTTGGAAGAATGCAATACACTTAACTACTCATTAGGCAAAACACTACAATTCTGATGAACAAAGCTCTCATCAAAAGTTCTCTCCTCCCATCATGTGGTTGGAAGTTAGTGTAAAACTCAGAACTTAAATTTCACACTTTGCCATCTGAAGAGAAACTGGCACTCTTAGAAATTTTATATGCCTTAATAGTACACTATGGAAAAGAGCTACGAAAATAATTCATAGTAGAAAATGGGCTGAAAAGTCAGTATTTCACTGAGTCAGGGCTCACTGAGTCAGCCCCCTTTTGGGGCCGTTTGCCTGTTTCTGGTAACTAGGTTTACAGGCCTATCTTTCCTCTACACCCGGTGCTCATCTGGGGCAAAGAGAGCGCAGCTGACTTAAGACTCTTCCTAGTAAAAGTGCAACATAAGAAGGGCTAAAATTTAAAACTTCACATTCTAATTTAAGTAAAAGCCAAGAAATGTACCTAAAAGACCTCATCTCAGATGAAACTAATGGCACAATGGCAGTCTGTGCTTCCTCCCACTTGCTCTCCTGATTCCCACAGTGGCCCTACTGGAGCAGGGTCAGCAAGTCTGAAGGAGACATGCAGAGGAGACAGCATCACTCTTCTCATCTCAACACTGGTGTTGGTGAGCTTTGGAAAGCAACTTTATTTATGTCTCTAGGTCAGTAGTTCTCAAAGTGTGGCTCCCCGTGCCAGGCCTCGGGTTAGAGATAGGTCAGTTTCTAACGCTGTCTGCTGTGGGCAGGTTGCCCCCACAAACCCAGCAAGAAAGAAGGAAGCTACCAATGTCAACGCCTTGTACAGGTCAAACATCATGCTAAGTGCTTTCCTGCATGTGGAAATTTAAATGAAACCACAAAAACACCCCCTTTTGTCTATTACATCAGGCTCACATCATCACTGAATCCTGAAGCTCAAAAGTTAAGTGTCACGCAAATATATCTTCATATTTCTGTAACAAATAAACCTGGGAAAATGCATTGTACTTTTGCTCTGACATAAATGAAATAAGAGTACCTGCCACATTTCTACCTTCCTTTTCACTTCCTCCTTTTCTGCAAACTCATTTAAATTTGCCAGGGCTTTGGCTGCCAGTATTCTCCTTGCTTCCACACTCAATCCAGACAGGAAAGCAGAGTGTGGAGTTGCTTCAGACAGATCTTTGTTGTCCTGGGTTTCATGTCCAGCTAACAGCTGTGCTTTGGGACTGGAGCCACAGTCCAGAGGGCTTCGGTGAGTCCCGCTGTCCTCCTTGACAGAGCCAGGGCCCCAATCACCATGAGTTTCACACTGACGGTGGGCTACTTGCTGGTGAGAAGGGTTTAGATCCTTACGGGCATTTGGAAAGTTGGGTGAAACTGCTTCCCCCGGGCTGTGTGAGCCTGAAACACCTTCAGAGAAAGCTCTACCCTGCTGTGCTTCCTTTGGAATGTTACTCATGTGGAAAAGTGAGGATCCATTATCTTCCTTGTGTAAATCTTCTTTGTGTAAATCTAGTCCTGGAGACTGTGGGACGTAACAATGGCTAACAGGCTTCTGCTGCCTGGGGTTGCGGCAAAGCAAGACCTGGGCAGGCACCGTCTGTGGGGTCTCCCCTTGTTCCAGGAGGGACTCAGCCCTCTTTAAATCTGAGTCACTGTAGCTGAGACACTTTTTCAGACGAGTCAGGGGTTGAAGGCACTCAACATTCCGCCTCTTCCAAAGGGGGTCAAACTCTTGCTCACTGGAAAGAATCACATCCTGATTCTCAAAATCTGCCACCACTGCAGTGGGGTTAATCGGGTCGGATGCATCACTGTCGTGCCTCAGTAACTCTTTGTCCATCTGCATTGTGACCATCTCAGACATGGTCTTTTCAATTTCAGCAGAGAGACCAGGTCCTTCAAACACATCCTTCATTACCACTGGTCTGTTTTCAGCTAAGTCCAGCAGCAATTTGCAAATGAGGTAGATAATTTTTGGCACATGTTTCAGAAGTCGTGCCTCATAACCATGAAGTAGATGACGCTGGCGAATTAGATATTGAGCTAAAGTGACAGCATGAGCTTTGGGATCACAACAAGAGAATATGTTGCGGAGAGGGGTCAGAAACTGAGTAAATTCCCTTATACAGAGTAGCTGTCCTCTGGTTTGTATGGAATTGGGTCGCTTTGCCCGCACAAATATAATTGCTTGGTCAGCAGTCATTCTGGTTGCAAAAACTAAGTAACAGGCTATTAAAACACCTAAAAAAGTGAAGGAGAGACGATTGGTATGAGAAAAGCTTATATTTTTATTTATTTATTTTATTTATCATTCTTTGATGATTTAAAAGTTGAATATGTGTTAAGAAACCATATAAATTAGAGGCACATTTTAAGGACAATTATGATGATAACTTTGTAACTTTTTGTACAGGTGTTATTATTGCACACCCCTTATTGTGTAGAACTTTACCTATCTGCATGGCACCCCATCCCCATGACTGAGCCATCTTGGGAGCCCAGAGATGGACTAACACAGGCACTGGCACAGGACAGGTGAGTGTGCAGGAGGGGAGGGAGACTGAGTGAACTGTACATCTGGCCCATCTAGCCTCCTAATTCTACCCAGCTGTAACAGAGAAGAAAGAAAATCCTGTTTCTATTTTCTACTCTAAACACCTCTTTAGAATTTCCATATAATCAATCCATTCACTTTGTGCATGGAACCTCCCACCCTGCCATCTTCGCCATCAACTGCTGGTACATCCAGGCCTGGTACTCTCCCTGCTTGGGCGGTTTCTTCTTTGGGAATTATTCATATTCACAGCCTATTTTTCTTCCTGACAATTCTTCCACACTTGTATCTATGCTTTGGACTATGATGTGGAAAATTAAGTAATATTAAGGAAGCCAGCCTTAACAGTGTAAACATTATGTAGTCTTATTAACATCTAATTAAAATGAGTAACTAGAGAAAAGGTAATAATTTATCAATTAACTGAAATATAATAGTCAATATTAAAGTAAAAGGGAAATCAAATACACCTGTATGATTCACAAGTTTGTGAATATCTTGTTGCATATGAAAATCAGAACCTCTGAAAACAGCATGTTCTCCAGTTCATAGTAGGGAAGAACATATCTTTCTCACCAGGACATGGGAGATTTAGTGTAAGAGTAAAATATCTGCAGAGCTATCATGCTAATGCCCAGGAACAGAGAGACTTTGGCTTGACCCTAAGAGCTACCAGTCTCTAGCAGAATTGAGTCCCATCCATGAAGAGGCTCTCAGGTGGGTGGCGACTGCTGGGCAGTTGTACAGGTACACCATGCTGAGCTGCAGGTGCTTGGCTGGACCAGATGACAATGAAGATTACAACCCTAAGACCTTTATTTTTACCCTAATACCAGCACTGTAATGAGATTCTGCTAAGTTTTTAAGTAAAATCACTAATTTTTATATAGAATTCTAGGCACAGATAGACTCTCCTTCACAAACAAAATCCTTACACTTCTGAAGGGACAAAGCAGATTAGCTTTGGAGTCAGACAGCCATGGATTTAAATCTTGGCCCTGTAACTTATTAAATGTAGCAAATTACTTAACTTTTCTCAAACTATAGTTTCTTCAACTCACATTGTTAGTAAAGATTTTAAAAGACAGCAAGTGTAAAATGCTTAGAACATAGCAGATAAAACAACTTGCTATTTTCACTGTTATTTTGGTTAAGGAAAATTGCATTTTTAAAAGACATTATATGTATTAAAATGAAGTGTTGACTTTTTTCCTTTACATAAGAAAATCAGAAAGCAGCGTGGTTAGTTAGCTCGTTTTAGCAACCCATCTGTTTACTAAATATGATGAGTTATTCAAATATACTCTCATCAACATTTGGTCGTTGTAATTACCTGTTTAAGATATTTCAAATATCTTTTATTCACTTCTACTTGATTCCAAAGCTTTGATAGGATTCTGAAAAATATTTATCCTTAGAATTAGGAAATCGTATTCCTTTTGTGTTTAAATATGCCTACGAGACAATAAAACCACCTCTTAGAATTTACCTGTTCGACCAAGCCCTGCATGACAATGGACAGCTAGTTTTCCTTCCTGTAAGGCAAATGTCATCACCTTCACCATATCTAGGATGGTGGTAAGAGATGCCACACCATAATCCTTCCACCCGAAATTGTAGAAATAAACTAGGCAATGAAAAAGAGAAAGGGGAGAAAAAAAATCAGTACATGGGAAAAATACTTGCAAAGACATTTGAAGAAAATGAGTGAATTCATGAAAAGTATAAAGATGTAAGGTGTGTGGATCTCATTGGATACACAGGCCTAAAATAATAGGCTTTTTACATTTCCAGTAAGTTTATTGCTAACATTTCCTCACAAAGCACCTTCTATATTACTTAAGACATTTCCTGCTGAAACTCAGCTGGAAAAAATTATGAAAAAGTAGAATTACAAATTAATAAAGTCAATGATCTACACTAAAGTTACTCAGCTATGGAGAGAAAGCATACAATCTTGTTTAAGCAGGGAAAAAAATGACTGATAAATGGCTAAAGATATTACTAGTATATACAGATTTTCTACCCAGTGTAAAAAGAAAAGCAAGACCCAAGCTTCTTAAAAACTAGTTTCAAGACTGCACATGTTTATGCTTTCCAGCCTGGTTGGAAGGACACATGTTGAGGCTGGGCACGGTGGCTCATGCCTGTAATCCTAGCACTCTGGGAGGCCGAGGCGGGAGGATCGCTCAAGGTCAGGAGTTCGAGACCAGCCTGAGAAAGAGCGAGACCCTGTCTCTACTAAATAAAGAAAGAAATTATATGGACAACTAAAAATATATAGAAAAAATTAGCTGGGCATGGTGGTGCATGCCTGTAGTCCCAGCTACTTGGGAGGCTGAGACAGAAGGATTGCTTGAGCCCAGGGGTTTGAGGTTGCTGTGAGCTAGGCTGACGCCACGGCACTCTAGCCCAGGCAACAGAGTGAGACTCTGCCTCAAAAAAATAAAACAAAATAAAATAAAAAAATAATTAAATAAAAAAAAAAGAAGGACACATGTTGAGTACATTCCATCCCAAAGCTCCTGTGACTGAGGAGCTTCCAGGATTGTCACACAAGAGGAACCCTGGGTATCCTTCCAGGGGCAGGCCGGGGTGGCAGTAAAAAAAAGCATGAGCACATCTAGGTTCCAATCCTAACTGCCATTTCTAAGCTGTGTGGCCTTGTTCAAATTAGTAACCCTTGGAGCCCCTGTGGCCTCATGTGTAACACAGCAATACCAACTATGTTACACAGCTGCTTTAAGGAATAAATGAGGTCATAGCATCTGGCATACTGCAGGCAGTAACTACATGTTAACCATTAATACTACAGGGTCTCCTCCCAAAATCCCTCTCCCAGGGAAAATGAAACTCTGTACTTTCAACAGCAACATCAAAGAAGAAGGACGGCATTATGTAAAGTCAAAGTCAGCTCACCTTCACTTCTCATGAGCCCTGCTACTATGCAGCAGGTGTTTATTGCCATCACCTTTCAACCTAAGGGCCAGGCAGACAGCAGTCTCTGAGAGCTGTCCTTGATAATTCATGGAGAGGAGGGTGGGAAGGAACTTACTGCCAGCCTCCATGAAAGCTTCAGGAAGGTATGTGAAACCACTTTCTTGTTCCAGAGGGTTCCCACAGCTAGCATGCTCACCAGGGCGCTGCAGGTTGATTATTGTTTTTATGCCATGGCTTAAAGGAAAAAGAGCAATTAATCATATTGGAAGTTAGCATTAAAAAAATTAGCATTTATTATAAATTATTCTCAAAACCTTAATTTCTTATTTGAAATAAGCTCTTCACTGTCTACTTGTCTACTGTTAAAATGAAAGCACTTTTTCACTTGAAGACAAAAGCAAGGAAGAAGAAAACCCATGAGTTTGCTCACTCCAGTGTGTGAAGGACACACATTTACCTGAGGAACTGCTCAATGATGTGGTACTTCTCCAGTAGCTCAGAGGATGGGCGGGCCATGGCCAGGATATTATCAGTGACCCTGCAGATGAAGAGGGGATCTGGTGAGATGCACAGAACCTAGAATGTTCCATCTTGAAGGACTGAGACATGATTTTTTCTGTGATTTCAACAACTGTGTAAAAATGTTCTTAGACAAATCTGGTTTCAATTTTGTATCAGGATTAGAGCTCTAAGAAACCCCAGTTTTTAAAATCCCTGCAAAAAATCCAGGACATAAATTATTTTTGGACTCAACGAAATGTTTTAGAGGACCCCCAAGACATTCTAGTGGACATGATGGAGAAACCTGAGTGGGTGGCAAAGGCAACAGTCTGGATTAGTTATCCAAGGGTCAGTGACTAAAGGAGGAGGGCCACTGGGAGGCATTTTTAGTTACTCAACTATCTGAACCTGTAACCTAAGGTGTTAAATAGGGATAAAAATGCCTGCCTCACAGGATAGGTGTGAGAATTCAATACAACGTGGGTGTAAAGTCTTTAGCACAAATCCTGGCACATGGTTATAAATAAATGCTGAGTTACT
Source organism: Lemur catta (assembly GCF_020740605.2). Taxonomy (NCBI): domain Eukaryota; kingdom Metazoa; phylum Chordata; class Mammalia; order Primates; family Lemuridae; genus Lemur; species Lemur catta. The sequence goes on from NC_059137.1 coordinate 88,333,683, forward strand.
GTAATTTTGCAACAAACACAGGCTCTGGAGTAAGTTGGGTCTGGTTTCAAATGCTTGCTTTTCTACTTTCTAGGTTGGTAGCAAATTACTTAGTCTCTCTGAAACTCAATTCCTTCATCAATAAAGTGGCATTAACAACTCACAAGAGTTTTATGAAGATGAGAGATAGTAATTTGAAAGCATCTAGCATAGTGCCTGGCCTTTAGCCAAATCAATGTTTACTGAATGAATGAATGTACAGAGGTCCAATAAATAGCTGTTACTCTTATTAGGCCTCTGGGCTCTGGCTTTACTCTGTTCTGTTCAAATTTCTCATCAGTGGCCTGGTTAAAGATACACAAGGCAGGCTATTGGAAGTTGTGGGTCACATGAATCTCAGAGGAATAACAGAGACATTAGATTAGCAGGGCAGGATCCAAAAAGCATCTTCCCCCCTGGAACGATGCATGAAATTTAATATGGACCCCAAAGGCTTAGGGCCCTCCAAATTTAATGATACTTAGTATACAATGAGGGCACATGTGACAGCAAAGCAGCAGAGGTGAAAAAGACTCAAATTGTTCAGTCAACAATAAAACAAAAATATTAATGTGACCTTAAGCTAATCAAAAATTTTCTTGTCTATGTCTCAGGATTGGTGTTTACTTCTCCATATCACTAGTGTGACAGTGAGAGACCAGCACATGCTCTGTGGAGAATAATGATAGTAGACCCCAGATGGATCACTACAAATGTGCACAGCAAATCTAACAGGAAACAGCACAGGCTGCAAGTTAGATAAGCTGGCTGACAAGTATCTAATTAAAAATAGATTCTTGCTGTATAAAATAATTCACTGCTAGAATTCTTTAAACAGTGATTTCCTTTAAGTGTGTTTCAATATGATCTGATTTGATTAACAGAATTTTTCGGATGTCACCATATCAAGAAAGGTATACTTGGCTGTTTACTATTACTAATAACAAGTAGTATGATTCAAGAATGATATTAATTATACTTACACACCATAAACAATGAAAGCATCTTATGTTATCTACTGAGCTGACAACTTGTAACACTTCTTTTAAGGTTTTTGTGTGAAAATGTGTCCTTTCTTACAGAATAAAGGAACAACATAAAAGCGAGGCTAAAATTTACCTGCATGAAATGGAAAACCTACATAGGTATCTCATAATTTTCTCAAACTTATAGCTGAACATTTCTATTATTTCTAGCAGTTTCTGAAATTTAAGAGCTATCTAATTAGCTGTTTTTTTAAAGATGCTTTACATACATAATTTCACTTAATTAAAAAAAATTCTATGGTTTTGGTTTTATTATCTCTATTTTACAGATGGAGAAGCTTAGGTTCAAGAGGCCAAGATCACACAGGGGGTTCCGGGCAAAGCCAGACCTGACTGGCAAGGTGAGGTCCTGACTGCAAAGCCACTGCCCCTTCCACGTGGTATGGCTCTCAGCTCACACACAGTGTCCTTCCTTTATCTTACAGAGCTACGCAAGGCGGCCAGGGCCACTCACCAGGAGGAGTAAACCCCCTCAATGGCTTGCTCCCCCTCGCTCCAGCGGGCCGGGTTCTCATACTTGCACGCTCTACCACCGCACGCCATGGAACACGCCACATGTCCAGGAATGACATGCCGTAAACACTCTCCTACTTTTGTGTACTTTGGTGTTGGACGTTCTGAATTTCCTAGAACATACAGGGAAGGGAAGAGTCACAATTCCACTCTCCAAATGAAACAGCAACATGGGAAACAGCTTCCATTTTATATCAGGATGGCAGATGACAAGCCGGAGCTAAATCCCCTTCAGTTTGTTAAGAAAACAAAACCAGGCCGGGCGCGGTGGCTCACGCCTGTAATCCTAGCCCTCTGGGAGGCCGAGGTGGGAGGATCACTCAAGGTCAGGAGTTCGAGACCAGCCTGAGGGAGACCCCCCCCATCTCTACTAAAAATAGAAATAAAAATTATCTGGACAACTAAAAATATATACATAGAAAAAAAAATTAGCCGGGCATGGTGGCGCATGCCTGTAGTCCCAGCTACTCGGGAGGCTGAGGCAGTAGGATCGCTTAAGCCCAGGAGTTTGAGGTTGCTGTGAGCTAGGCTGACGCCACGGCACTCACTCTAGCCCAGGCAACAGAGCGAGACTCTGACTCAAAAAAAAAAAAAATAAAGAAAGAAAACAAAACCATTTCCTTTTCATCTAAATGCCTATTTCTTAATATTAAAAAAGCTTTCACATACAATAATGTCCACACATATCAATAATGAGAGGAAGAAAATATAAAGGCAGATCTTTTACAAGGGGATGAGTTTTGTTCAAAACTACATTTTCATTAAAAAACCACAAAACATTCCATCATTTTATCTCCCCTTACATATCCACTAAAGTACTTAGCATAACAGACAGTAAAAAGTATAACATAGAATTAATTGCCAATACTTATTTGCAAAGGTATAAACACAACATAGCCTATTCACATTCCTTAAATTTAGATACAAAGGTGTGGCAATCGGTAAGAAAGAGAGCTTTACTTTTTCTCTCAGGGAAAGTTGGGTTCCCCTCGGCACAGGAGAGTGAACACAGAGCCTCCATCACCTGGAGAGAACATGAGCACAAGAGCTTCGTGGCAGAGCTGGAGCCAGAGACGCGCGGGGCCTGCTGCAGCCGCAGGACGGTCCGGGGAAGAACGCCGGAGGCCCTGGAGGAAGGGCCGCGGGGCTGCGTCCTGCACCTGCATGGCACTGGGCTCCCGGGGAGGCGAGAGCTGAGGCAGGGAGAAGTTAGCTCCAGCTTACTCAGTGAGGAAGTCAGGCTGAGACACGAGCATTGTTCTGTGTGATCTAAGAGCCATTCCCGATAGGCTGACTGGTTTCCATGGTGACAAACAAAGAAACTACTGATGGATTTCCACTTAGATCTCAACAGGAAAAACCCTATATACACAGATTGTATTTTGGACACATTGTTCAAATATAGGGATGAAAAATAAGCATTTTAAATAGCTAATTCCTAAATCAAGACTTTGTTTCTCAAACACACTTCAAAGATCTGATCACTCAAAGAATTACCTCCTCAATATTGTAATGAATTTAGAAAAATGTCTTCATGATGCAAACACTATCTTTTACACATGTATTAAACGGTTTAAATTCTTTTATTCCTTTCACAGCTATTCTCTGGATATCTTGAAAAAAAATTCTCTTTCTACTCCTCTCTGCAACAAGGTAAAGAGTGGGATATGTGGGACCCCTTCAAACATTATCAAAATATTCAATTTTCATAACCAACCTCCTCCACATTTTCTTAATAGAACTATTAAAGAAACACTTGGATAGAACAGATAAAGACTTTTTTAGAGCTGATATATTATCAGAAGACATTTAATTTCATATTTTTAGTTTCAAGAATATGAAAACCTGATTCTTGGTTATGGCTCTATTGGATAGTTATAGTAGCCAGGCCTCTCAAAAGCTCAAAAACACTATTCTCTGCCTTTTGTTGTAGTGGGGAAAAAAGAAGCTTCAATAATGTCCTGGCAGAGGCATATGAAGAAAATTCATTATCACATTTTTTTAAGGAACTGGATGGGGGGCAGGTTGGAACTTGAGGATAAAGGATGTAAAGAAAACAGAAAGTGCAACAACACTCAATGCGCTCATTGTCGGCCTCCTCCCTGGTTAATGTCAGGTTGCCGCCAAGCTCGCTCGCTGTCTCTCTGCACAAATGGTATTTCAGTCGCGTGTGCACAGAAACAAACTACTGTACTGCCATAGATGAGGCCCTTCTGTTTTGTTTTAATGATTACTAAGGCTATAAGCAAGCTCGTTTTTAGATGCTACCCTTGTCTTCCCAACAATATGCACTTTTGTCAAATAACACAGGGGCACAGAATCCCAATTTGGTGCCCAAATTCCTACTCCATGTGTAGTATCATGCCCTTGTTATTTAGAATGTGGCAATGGAAAAAAAATCCTTTTAACATCATCAATCCAGGAAGCACAGCTTTCCCGTTGGAGGAATGGTCTGAGGAATATTCTAGGCAAGGCCCTCAGGACCCCCAGGGCAACACGGGAACAGCAGTTGCACAGAAGTTTGTAGGAGAGGAACGCGAACCTGACGGCAGGAGGCCCTAAATGCTCAAACTAAGGAGTTGTGCGTTTGCTGTCTGGGTAACGGGGAGTCTCAGAAGGTTTCTGGGCAAGTCTCTGTGCTTCCAAGTGGGTGGCACGTTAACATTGTCTTGGAGAGAGACAAGACCACGTGGTGGCCTGCGGACAGGCATGGCCAGTGGTCACATAGGTGGGGTATACCTCAGAGGCAGACTGCCACGGTGCTGCAGGTGATGCCCAACTCCAGCTTCTGTGAGTGGTGAGATTCTGCAGCCAGCTGAAACAGGCGCCCACGTGCAGAAGGTGGGAGAGAAATCAGCATGCTCCATTTGAGATGCAAAGTCTTAGTCAGTGAGTGATGCCTGGAGAAATGGCATTTAAGGACATCTACAGAGGAAACTCAAAAGTGACCCTGCTTTCAACTGTACTGAAAATGAAAACGAATTTCATTAGATAAGGGGTAGGACTTATTTGAATCAAGTTAAGGAAAGGATGGCTTATACACCATCTCAAGAATAACCTCAAATAAACACAGAACAACTGAGCTAACCCAAGTTACTACACAGTGACCCTGTGTCAGTAGCTAAGGAAGTCAAGCCTAATGCCAACAGGAATCTGCAAGGTGTAAGCAGCCCTCTCGGCATGTTTGCTTGGTATCCCGACAATGGGGTGCTGGGAATATACCTTGCACTGATCTGGCAGGTGAAGTGAAATCTGCCTGAACATGAGAGATGAGCGCATCAACTTCCCCACTTGTCTGAAAGGCTGCTCCAAAACTATTCCTTGGCAAAATGTCCAATTCGCAGCACAATCTACTTTGTAAAACTAGTTTTATCTATGCCACAAATAGCTTTACAATAGGAAAATGTACCCTCAGTCCCTGCCCAACACTCACTCCTGATTCCCTTCCTGTACTTGTCCACATACATATGGATTTTCTGCTTATCTGTAATCATATTACAAATACATTTTTTCCTGTTTTTTCTTTTTCTCTAATCAGTATAGGAACATTTCCCCATTTGGCTTTTGTCTTCTCACAATTTTCATTTAATGGAAGCACAATGATTATGACACATCAACTGATGCATCATACTTTACCTAATGAGTTCTTAGCTACTGGACATTTAGGCTATTATCAATGATTTTTATTTAAAAATAAGACACTACACATTTTCAGGACAAGAACTTTTTATATCTGTGTTTCTTCTTCAGTAAATTCCTAGGGATGATATGATTGGTGAGCAAAATTAATTTTGAAAGCTTATATTTTTCAGTTGTGTCTACATGTTTTAAGAACCATGTATGAAGAAGCTGAAAGAATGAACATTTTTAGCGACTCAATGAATGTTTTTTTCTGAAGAGAGAAATACAGCATTAAAATAAACATAAAGAAGACATCTTCTTGGATAAGTTTGTGAGCCAACTGTCTTTAACTCCAGAAATTCCATTATCTCCATAATGTGTTGTCTTGTAAGCACACATTTTTATTCACAGCACGTTGCCAAAAAGCAATCATGAAAACAACTTTAGAGGACTTATTTTCTAATTCTTAGTTAGAATAAACAATTTTATACTTGTATCAAACTGGTTTCTCTTTTTATATTCTTTTCAAAATACTTATTTTATTAATGTTGTGAGTCAATTTTGTTAATTATAGCTACACTTGTGACTTCACACATCTATAAGAAAGAATGTTTGTTCAACCACTTAAAAACTGATTAAAAAATTTAAATTGGGATGAATTATAAACTGCTAATGATGAATTGTTTAGACTTTCAGAAATAACATTTGAATTTTTATTTAAAATCACCTACAGAAAAAAAATAGAAGGCTTACCTTTATACAAACAGGAATAGCAAGACTATTTTAATTTCCATTTTATGTTTTATATGAAATGGAAAGTTTTAGAGTGAGAATAATTTTATGAAGGACTATGCTTTCAACAGACACACAAAGGTAAAGAATTTTCTTTATGGAGGCCACAGACAGCATCCTTAGAACTTCACTGACTTAAACTGTGTTCATGTCTGGGAGCTCCTTTTCTCCTTTCTCCATGGTTATAACTTGTAGGTCACAAAAACCAACGCTATTGTTGTTTTCCCACTTACCTGCTAACAACTGATCTATTTTTTCCTCCTCTGACAATGTATTTTCCTAAATACATAAGAAGAAAATTTTCAGTTTTCTGTATTTCATAAGCATACAGTCACAGGGACCGTACCTCAGTTACTGTCTTACTTTTCTCCCCATTTCCAAATACGTTATCTCCAGGAAGAAAGCATGCTCCAAGAAAAAGTAGGAAAATAGTACAAAAGGTAAGCCGCATGGCTAATCCTGCACTCCCCTGAGCTCCTGGAATCATCACCACCTACCTCACAGCCCTTTCTTGAAGTGGAAACCTAACAGGTACTGTGCTTGAGTCTCCAGACCATAACAATTTTGTGGCCACTGGACTGTTTGGTGACGGGCCATCAGACAGAACCAAATTCAGAATAATATTTACGGAAACGAATGAGATATTGGTCATGACAAATGCAAAATTAGCCACACTTGTGATAAGCATAGGAAACACAACAAAGAAACCCACTAAACAGTACCAAAGATTACTCAGCCTTTTCCCCTCTAATTTCTACAAGTGGGTGGTTAAAACACTGAAAAGCCTAAGCAGATCTGGAACACCAAGAACTTGTAATTTCCTTCTATACTCAAGATTTCAGAAAGAGCTCATTATTTCCTATTCAAACAAACTCATACAACAACAGGCCAGGAATGTAGCGGGCGTCCAGTGGGAGTGGGAGGGCCATCTATTTGCATTCTTAGGTCTGCAGGAGTTGCTTCCAGGAATTTGCTGCACAGTTGACTTTCCAGCCTCGTGTTCTCCACTTTTCGGGACGGGAGGTTCTCACAAGGAAACTGACTATTCAATGGTTAGCTCAGAATGCTTTCTTTTCTTTCTTTTTCCTTCTTTTATTTTTTTTAAGAGACAGGGTCTCATTCTGTTGCCTAGCCTGGTATGCAGTGGCTCAATCATAGCTCACTGCAACCTCAAACTCCTGGGCTCAAGTGATCCTCCTGCTTCAGCCTCCCGAGTAGCTGGGACTACAGGCGTGTGCCACCATGCCCAGCCTCAAAATGTTTTCTAATGTTGAGTCAAAATCCATTTCTCTATAAACATTGGTTCTAGTGCTTCCCTCTGAAAATAAAAAATAAGCATCTTTTTTACTTGTAAGGTTATTAAAGACAGACTTCTCCAAAACTTTCCCTATTTGTACTAAATCTCAGTTTTTCAAACATTCCTAGTATATGTCATTATTACTCGATCTTTCACCGTAATTCCTCTCCTTCTAAGGGCACTTCTTCTCTTCTCTAACCAAAGGTGACTGCATTTGCTGTCTCCACTTCTCAACTGTCCCATTCTCAGCCTCTTCAGCTCTGGTCTTTGCCAAGGTCTCCAGTGACCTGTTTCAAGGTGGCCTCTTCCAAGTTCTCACCTTCCTTGAGTGCTCAGCAGCCATGCAACACAGTTGAAAGCTTTGGTTTTAGTTTTTAAATATTTTTGAGAGGATTTTATTTTTTACTTTGAATCAATCTCAAACTTAGAGAAAAGTTACTAGTACAAAGAATATTTTTTCTTGAATGGTTTGAAAGTTACAGACATACTGCCCTATTAATCCAAATAATTTAGTATATATTTCCCACAAAGACAATCTCCACAATTCCCTCAAATCAGAAAATTACAATTGAGACATTACTGTTTGCCCTCTATTCCTCAGATCTCATTCAGGCTTCACGGATCACTCCAAAAATGCTGCTTGCAGTAAAAGGGTCTGGTGCAGAACCACGTTATATTTAGTTGTCCTGTCTCTTTTACCTTTTCACACTAGAACAAATTCCACAGTCTTTCCTCGACTTTGATGACCTTGAAGTTTTTGAAGAGTACAGGTCAGTTACTTCGTAGAATATCTTTCAATCTGGGCATTTGTGTTTCCTCATGATTAGATCCAAGAAGCCCTGATATTTATTAGCGAAGAATGGTGTCTTGAAACCAATTACCTGCTTGTTAGGTATGTATGCTCATCAGTATTAAGGTGTAATTGCTACCAGGCCCTCTTGGTGGACAGAACTAAAGAACACATGTATTATACACAGGCATACACACTACCACACATTTACATTTATTTTTATGTATGTACACATACATATTGAAAACCAAGAGTTTACCCTGATACTACCAATTCCAACCCAACACCACAGGGTTCCTTCTAATTTCCCCTCTTTCTACAACTATCCCTATAACAATGACTCAGTGAGACCGCTGCCTACCATTACCCCTAATGTATTTACCTATCTGACCAAGCACCCGAAGTGTAAGTGATCTCCATCATTGCCGCTGCTCCCTCCTCTATGTAGATACCTCCCTCACCCCATTTGGACTCTAACACCTGAGCCAGGCTGCTGTTGCCACCCACCCTGCTGTGGATGCTTTCCTCACCGCGGCTATGTTCTATTATCCCATGCAGGGTCATCCTGACATGCAGGAGCCCTTCTAACCTGACCTGAGCTCGGAGTCCCCGGGATGTTCTAACACTCTGGCCAGGTTACCCTCCCACACAGACGTTATCCTGCTCAGGCATTATCACCACTGGGTGGGCTGCCTTTCCATATGGATTCCCTCCTCATCCTACTTGGCTTCTCCCAACTGCCCTCATTCCACTTCATTTGTAGGTCAGAGATTCCACACTCAGGCCAGCCAAGAAGACCAGAAGCTACCATCTCTGCTCAGCTTGCAAGTCAGGGATATCATTCAGAAGTGAGTGGGCTGCTCTCCCCGCTCCAAGCTCCAGAGCCAAGGCTAGGACATTTTGCCTACAGGGAAAAGCAAGCCTTAAAAACAGATAACTCTAATGCTCCCCCCAAAGAAAGTATCTTTAACTGAAACATAATATGGGGAAGTTCAAGCCTAAAGATATTTTCAAAAACAATGGAGGCTTTGGTTTTATGCAATTAAGAGGCGCCTGGTAGCTTCATGACAGCAAGAAGCTAAACTGTAGACTAGTTGGCTTATCAGAGAGAATTGGGGAAACAGACAACTAGAAGTACTCTCTGGAGTAAGAATAAACCTCAAAGACTGACCTCAAAAACTACCACTGCCCAAATTTAATTGGATCAGACTATGGGGCAACAGATGCTCCAGGGCTTTATCACAAACAACAGAATAATCAGTGGGCAATCAGTGGAACCCAACAGCTGGTATGCTAACAGTTGAGAGAGACAGATTAGCCAAGAGATTAGTGAAAGAAACAGAGAAAGAAAGCCCTGCTAAAATCGCTGTCATCTCAGGGTCACCGTGTTTGCTTGGCCAAGGCCATAAAAGGCTTCAAACTATGAAGAAAACAAACTTCACTAAGATGGTCTAGTCAAGTTTCTGAGCAAACAGACAAGCAAACAACAACAAAAGCCTGGAGATGGGAGAGGGGAATCAGCATCTAGAGTTGCTAAAATATATTACCTAAAATTTCCAATTTTCAACAATAACAACAAAAATGAGATACGGAAAGGAACAAGGAAGTGTGACCCATACAGAGGAAAAAAGAACAGTCAATAGAAACTACCTGAGAGGGCCCAGACAACAGATCTACCAAAGACTTCAAAGCAGCCATTGTTTATATGTTCAAAGAATTAAAAGGAAACCATGGTTAAAGAAGTAAAGGAAGCTAATATGACAGTGTCTCATCAGATAGAGAATGTTAATAAAGAGAGAATGAAAAATTCACTAGAGGGGTTCAAGAGCAGATTTGAAAGAGTAGAATTAGAGAACTTGATGATAGACTGACAGAGATTATGTACTCTGAAGAACACAGAGAATAAAAAATGAAGAAAATGAACAGAGCCTGAGAGAAATGTGAGTGTCGGATACCACTGAATGTACCAACATACACTTCATCAACGTACCCTAAGAAGAGTAGAAAAAATATTAGAAGATATTAGAAAAAATAATGGCTCAAAACTTCCCAAATGTAAGAAAAAACATTAATTTACATCTCAGAAGTTCAACAAACTTCAAGTAGGATATACATAAAGAGATCCACACCAAGACATATCATAGTAAAAATATTCAAAGAAAAAAAATGACTCCTCATGTACAAGGGAACCTCAATAAGATTAACAGCTGATTTCTCATCAGAAACAATGAAGACCAAAAAGCAGAGAGATGACATATTCAAAGCGCAAAAAATAAGACATTGCCCACCAAGAATCATGCATCCAGCAAGATTATCTTTCAAAATGAAGGGGATATAAAGGCATTCCCACATAAACAAAAACGAGAGAATTTGTTACTAGCAGACTCACTTTATAAGAAATACTAAAGGAAGTCCTTCGGGTTAATGTGAATCCTCATGAAAGAAAGGACACTGGTAAATTATAGAAGACAGTATATATTTATATTAAATATCCTGAAGAGGTAAATCCATAGGGACAGAAAAGTATATTAGTGACTTCCAGAGACTAGGAAGAGGGTGGAATGGGAATTAACTGCTATGATATTGTGAAATATTATCTATCTGGTTTTGTCCTTGCTTCCAGACTTATAACTTCTAAAATCCTTGGAATCTCCCATAACAAGTATCTTTTCGTATGCTAATGAATTGACTGGCAGCTGACAGCCGCTAGGTAGCTTCAGGATAGGGGCTGGTCATCAGAAAGACCAAGGCAGGATTAGAGGGTTGGGACTTTCAGCCCCAGCTCCCAACCTCTGGGGAGGGGAAAGGGGCTAAAGGTTAAGTTGGTCATCAATGGACAATGGTTTAATCAATCATGCCTACATAATGAAGCCTCCATAAAAACCCAAAAGGACAGAGTTTAAAGAACTTCTAGATGCCGAGCATGTGGAGGTTGCTGGAGGGTGTGGGGTGCCCAGAGAGGGCATGGAAGCTCTGTGCCCCTTTTTCCATACTTCACTCTATGCATCTCTTCATTTGTATCCTTTGTAACAGCCTTTATAATAAGCTGATAAATATAAGTGTTTTCCTGAATCCTGTGAGCTGCTCCAGCAAATTAATCAAACCCAAGGAGGGGGTTGTGGGAACACTGATTTATAGCCCGTAGGTCAGAAGCACAGGTAAACCAACCTAGGGCTTGCTATTGGTATCAAAAATGGAGGTGGGGTGGGGCAGTCTTGTGGGACTGAGCCCTCAACCTGTGGGATCCGACGCTACCTCTAAGTAGATAGTGTGGGAATTGAATTGGAAGATATCCAGCTGGTGTCTGCTGCACAATTGACTGCTTGCTTGGTGTGGGGGGAACGACCCCCCCGCCACATACATGTGGCATCAGGAACATGGTGTGAGAGTACAGTATGAGAAACTGAGCTTGTTTATTCCTTTCTATTCTTAACTGCTAATTGGTACAGGATTTCTTTTTGGTTGGATGAAAATGTTCTCAATTTAGATAGTGGTAATGATTGCACAGCCTTGTGTATACTGGTAAAAGCACCAACTACTTTAAAAGGGTGAATTTTATGGTATTTGAATTATATCTCAACAATAATAAATGTGCAAGTGATTTGAATGGGAATTTCTCCAAAAAAGATATAGTAATGGTCAATAAACACATGTAAAGAAGCTCACCTTACTAGTCCTTAGGGAAATGCATATTAAAACCACAATGAGGTACTACTTCACACTTACTAGGATGGTTATAATCAAAAAGTCAGATAATAACAAGTATCAGTGAAGACGTAAAGAAATGAGAGCCCTCATACACTGCTGGTGGGTATGTAAGATGGAGCAAACACTTTGGAAAACAGTCTGGCAGTTACTCAAATGATTAAACAAAGAATTACCATATGACTCAGCCTTCTTCTCCTAGGTATATACCCAAGAAAAATGAAAACATATGTTCACACAAAAACTTACACAAAAATTTTCAAAACAGTATTACTCTTAATAGCCAAAAAGTGAAAACAACTCAAATGTCCATCACCTGATGAATGGATAAACAAGAATTTGGTATATCTATACAATGGAAAATAATTCAACCATAAAAAGGAAGAAGCATTGACATATGCCACAACATGAATGAACCTTGAAAACACTATGCTAAGTGAAAAAAGCCAATCAAAAAAGACCATATATTGTATGATTCCATTTATATGAAATGTCCAGAAAAAGGAAATCTGCAGAGACAGAAATTAGACTGGTGGTTCCTGGGGCTAGTGGTGAAGGGGAGGATGAATGGGGGCTGGAGATTGCTAAAGAGTACAGGGTTTCTTTCTGGGGTGATAATAATGCTCTAAAATTGATTATTATGTTGGTTGCCTAGCTCTGTGAATATACTAAAAACTTTGGATTGATATTTTAAATGGGTGAATTACATCTCAAAGAAGTTAAAGGGAATTTTCCCTTCCTCCTGTGGTCCCTTTAAGAGAGAAATCAAATGTCACCAGGCAGACTTCTGGTTCTGTCAAGATAGAGTAGCCCTATTTCTCCTAGTTTCTACATCTTACAACTAAAAAACTCTTGGACACAATAGAGCAAACACAGGAAGACTCTGAGTGGGGGAGCTGTCTAGGGACCTCAAGACTTGAGGGAAGATATGGTTGTGAGCTCCCTGGGATTCCTTTTTGCTTCCCATATATCCCAAACAGGGTGCTGCAAGAAGCCTTCAACCCAGAGCAAGCTGTAAGAAAAGCCTGTTCCCTGAAAATATATTTGGCAATATCCATGCTACTCCAGTCAAACACCAACAAAAATGCCATATCATCTTCCACCCCACAGTTTCAGAGGGGATGAACAGGGATCTGATCATCTACCAAATGCTCCTGCTCTGCAGAAGAAGAAGTGGACTCTACTTCTCCCATCAGATGGTGTTAGAGGGATAAACAGGAAGCTCTACATTCTCCCATTCAGACTCTCATCCTTCCCTGCCCCTCCTCAACCCACTGCAACCTGGAGAGCAGTTTGAGTTGAGAATTTGGTGGGCAGCCTCCTCTTCCCAGCTGGCATGTGCTCCAGCCTGAGGTTCCCACAGAGAGTGGGGCCCACGCCTTTCCCCTGGAGGACCTGCAGTGGACCTGGGGTGCCTGATTTGGGAGCTCCCTGGCTGCTGGTGTTTCTCAGAGACATACGCCAGTGGGTCACACACACAGGCCGGATCCCATGCTCCCAGGACTCAAGCGAATTGCTAGGGGACACGGGAGGAGGCTTGAGAGCTGGACTCGGGAGGTGAGGGAGCCCACGTGGGTGGAACTGACAGGAGAATACTGTGGGGGTCCAAGATGCAAGGATTTGGGAGCCTGCCCATCCCGGCCCAAGCCACTGTTGGACTAGGACAGGGAAGATCTCAGCCCCTAGCGCCACAGCAACCAAGCAAGGTATGTTCAGGCACCTGGGCTGTCCATGAATTGTGGCCCCGCCCTCACGAGCAGCCTTCCTCGTCTGGAGAGCCTACCTTAACCTCCTCCTAGTAGCTTTTCCCTAGCAGCCCAGAAAACAACCTTGGAGCCCTGCTGAGGCTCAAAGCAGTGCTGTAGCTATTAAACTAGGGATGTTCCCCAGTGGGGAATATCCCGCACTATGGCACCACAGCAACAGAGTGCACACTCCTGGGTTGCTGGGGAATTACAGCTCCTTCAGGAGCAGGCTTTCTGGTCTGGAGAGCTTGCCTTGACCCTGCTCCCAGCGTCTCCCCCTAGAAGGGAGGAAAACAACCTCTAAGCCCTGCTGAGGCTTTGCAAAGCCTTGCAGGCTCCCACAACCTAACCATGCCCAGCCTCACTCCTCCACCCACCTCTGCTGTGGTGGAAATCATGCAACCCCTTGGGAACTACAAGGCTCCTCCCAAGGCCTGGGGCATTCAAGTACCCCACCTGAAGGACTAGAGCTTACCACAGGCACAAGAGAACATCTCAGCAGTTGGCTCTTTCCTCAGGCATCAACCACTAACAGGGAGAACAACTCTATACTTCATTATAATATCTACCAACTCAAGCAAACAGGGTGTGGCTGATTCTTATTCACAAGCATCACCCACCATCCCAGAGATTAAGCTGGGGATCACAATACAATTCACACTGCTAGGAAGACGTGAAGACAGCAGAACAGAGGCAAGGGGATATTGTTTTTTAGGAAAGAAACAAAAGTTACAGGCAGCTCAATCTGTGAGGGGTCTCCCTCTTCCACTGCGGACCTCTGGGCTGACTGGGGAGCTGCTCGGAGTCTGTGGAGAGACATTCCACTGGAGAGCAGGTGCATCAGAGATCTAGTGCCTGCCAATCCCAGATTTCTGCAACTGATGACATCCTGATCGCTCTGGTGCACAGAGCCACATCTGCTTGGGACCCAGAGCCTTACAGCAGTAGCCTTTGCATCACCCGCTCTGGGCCAGGGAGGTAACAGATGCTCCTCTGTCATGTCCTATGACTGGGGACCAAGCATACCTCTTCCCTGGTATGGGAGCCAAACAGAGGAGGAGCCTCAGAAGCAACAGGCAGCACTTGGGAAGCCTGGGGCGAATGCCTCAGTGGGTTCTAGGCTGTGGGGAGAGAACCTTGAGTGACCATCAGCTCCGGCCCGCCTCTGTAGACCCTGGGCTGCTGAGACAAAACCCTGACTGTGCAACTGGGCATCAGCAGTCCCCACGCTGGGGGAACAGCCCCCCATATGGGTATCTCTGAGCCAGTTGGGAAGCTCTGGCTCTGCCTGAGTCCGAGGCTCTGCCCCTGTAGCTCCTGGGCCCCACTGGGCCTGCGATTCTACCCCTGAGACTCCAGGGTTGTGCCAGGTCCCCAAGACCCCACTACTGAGTCCCCACCACTACCGTTGGGCTGGAAGAACCTCCCTGAGGTCCAACACTTCACTCAAGAAGCCCCATCCCTGAGCAGCTGTCATTCCTAGACTAGGTCTGAGAGAGTCTCCAGCAAAGGAGAACAGATGCCTTGCAATTCTATTAACACAGAGCTGAGAGAAGATGAAAAGAAACCAGCAAAAGAACCCTGGAAACATGAAAAAAACAAAATAGCTTGACATCCACAAGGGAACACAAAGGAGCTGTAGTAGTGGACACTACCCACAAGGAAATTGCCAAAATGACAGAAATGGAATTCAGAATATGTATGACAAATAAGATGAATGGAACTGAAGAGAAAGTTGAAAACCAACAAAAAGAAGCCAAAAAAGAAATTTCAGGAAATCATGAAAAAATGAAAAAGTTACTAGAGAGCTAGACAACATAAGAAAGGTTATAATACAACTTAAAGAAATGAAAGAGTCATTTAGGGAATTTCAAAACACAGCAGACAGTTTTAACAACAGGCTAAATCAAGGAGAACAAAGACTCTCAGAGCTTGAATACAATGCTTTCAAGATAATCCATTCAAAGAGGCAGAGAAGAGTATAAAAAAGTCTGAGCAATCACTGAGAGATATGAGACTATGTGAAGCAAACTAACGTTCAAATTATAGGTATCCCTGAGGGCAAAGAATAAAGAGCTAAAAAGATGGAAAACTTATTTGAGAAAATTATTGAGAAAACTTCCCTGATATTGACAGAAATTCAGACATACAGATACAAAATGGACATTGAACACTAGGAATATTCATAGCAAACAGGCTATCTCCAAGACACATAGTAATAAACCTGGCCAAAGTGAAAATGAAGGAGAAAATTCTGCAAGCACATAGATGAAAGGATTAAATAACCTACAAAGGAAAAGCCATCAGGCTAACTGCAGACTTTTCAGTGGAAACATTACAAGCCAAAAGGGATTGACCTAAACAGAACAACTCCCAGCCTAGAATTTCGTATCCTGCAAGACTTAGTTTCACAATAGATGGAGAAATTAAGTCTTTGCCAAACAAGCAAACACTGAGGGAATTTGTCATGACCAGACCTGTTCTGCATGAAATACTCCGAAGAGCAGTATACACAAATCAGCATAACAGATTCCTAACAGTGTAAATTCACCTTTAAAAAGTCGAAAACTCACAACTGTTACAGAACAATGGAACAAGAGGTAAAACAAAGCAAAAAGGGAGTACCTTACAGGATGAACAGAGTAACATCCCACATATCAATGCTATCAATGAATGTTACTGGACTGAATACTCCTCTCAAAAGACATAGGTTGGCTGAGTGGATGAAGAATCACAACCCAAATATCTTCTGTCTCCAGGAAACACATCTAAACCATAAGGATGCACACAGACTCAACGTGAAAGGATGGAAAAAAGTATTCCATGCAAGTGGAAATAAAAAAGAGCAGGTGTAACTTTTCTTATATCAGATAAAATTGATTTTAAACCAACAAAGGTAAAGAAAGACAAAGAGGGTCATTATATAATGGTCAAGGGGGCAATTCAACAAGAAGACATAACAATCCTAAATATATATGCACCCAACATAGGAGCTCCCAGATACATAAAGCAAATTTTACTAGAGCTAAGCAAAGAAATAAATAGCACCACTGTAATTGCTGGGGACCTCAACACCCCACCGTCAGAGCCTGACAAATCATCAAAGCAGAAAATAAATAAACCAACAATGGACTTAAACCAAACTCTAAATCAAATGGATCTAACAGACATTTAAAGAACATTCTACCCTAAAGCTACAAAATACACATTCTTTTCAGCAGCACATGATACATTCTCCAAGAATGATCATATCTTAGGACAAAAAAGGACTCAACAAATTCAAAAAAATAAAAATCATACCATGTACCTTTTCAGACTACAGTGGAATAAAACCAGAAATCAATCACAAGAGAAACACTGAAACCTACACAAAGTCATGGGAATTAAAGAACCTGCTCCTGAATGATTACTGGGTCAAGGATGAAATTAAGATGGAAATAAAAAATTCTTTGAACTGAACGACAAAGGGGACAAAAGCTATCAAAATCTATGGGACACAGCAAAAGCATTCCTCAGAAGAAGATTCATAGCCTTAAATGCCTACATCAAAAAAAAAAAAAAACCAGAAAGATCACAAATTAACAACCTAATGTCATACCGCCGGAAATAGAAAAGAAAAAAAAACCAAACCCAAAGGCAACAGAAGAAAAGAAGTAATAGACGCCAGAGCAGACCTAAATGAATTTGAAAATAAAACAAAATAAAAAACATAAAGGATTAACAAAACAAAAAGTTGGTTCTTTAAAAAGATAAACAAAATCATCAGACCTCTTGCTAGATTAACCAAGAATAGAAGAGAAAGGATCCAAATAAGCTCAATCAGAAATGAGAAAGGTGACATTACAACTGATACCACAGAAATATAAAATATCATCCATGAATACTGTGTAAATCTCTAAGCGCATATAGGAAATGGACAAGTTCCTGGAAATGCACAACTTCCCAAGACCTACAAAGAAGAACTGGTACTCATGATAGAGAAATAATCCCATAATATGCAGGAGGGACTCCTCCCCAATTCGTTCTACAAAGCCAGTATCATCTTGATACCAAAGCCAGGAAACGACACAACAAAAAAAGAAAACTACAGACCAATATCCCTTATGAATATACATGTAAAAATCCTCAATAAAATACTAGCAAACCAAATTCAACAGACATCAAAAAAATAATCCAGCAATCTCCTCAAATCAATTATAGGTTTAATTCTTACCTGCATGTGAATGTACAATTATCTCAATACTTTGATTAAAGATGTATATATAATCAAGGAAAAAAGCCACTAGGCAAGTGCAGGCAAGGATCATCCAACAGAGGTCAGGGCCAAGGCAGGGAAGGCAACCAGTAGGGTGTATGGTATGGGGCCTGGCAGGGTATGAGCCTGAAGTGCAGAAAAGAGCTGAGTTGGGTAATGGTCAGGCAGAGTTGGGAGACTGACTGATTGAGAAAAGGAGGGCTGAGTAAATAAGTACACATATTAGGGACAATAAGAACCAAGTTTCTCATTCTTGGAGGAGAGAATTATAAAAAACGGAAAAGCTACAATGGTATATTGTTGGATTAGAATTGGAAGTAACAATGTGAACTCATGGTTTTCAATGTATATAGACAGAAACAGAAATAAACAGGTGACCTGTGAACAACACGGGTTTGAACTGTGCAGATCCATGAGTTTGAAAAGGCTGACTACAGATGTAAAAGTGGGTAGGTACATATGAATATGTATGAACACATATTTCCTAGCTTTGTCCCCTGAGAGGGCTTGGCAACCACTCATTCCACCAGTAGTGAGCATGCCCAGATCTTGGTTTCTATGTACCATTTTCCACTAAAAGGAACCATAACTCCTCGGAGAAATGGCTGGTTTCAGGACCAGGTCAGAGAAAGAATACGATCAGCTGGAAGATCTTGCTGTGCTAGAGGAATGCAGGAATGGTGGAGACATGTCAAAGGGACACTGGAAATAGCCGGCCAAATATAAGACAACTGAAGCATCACAATAAGTGACAGTATAAGATTACACTCCACTGAATCCATGTTGAATAAATAAATAATCAAGGTTGGGTGCGGTGGCTCACACCTGTAATCCCAGCACTTTGGGAGGCCAAGACAGGAGGACTGCTTGAGCCTAGGAGTTCAAGAGCTGTCTAGGCAACATAGTGAGACTCTGTCTCTACAGAAAATTTTAACAAAAAATTTTTAAAAATGATAATTGAATGAATAAATGAGAAGAGAAATTCTTCCTTACAGTAGAAGGTCAACTAATAAATACAGTACGAATGATGGAATTAGAAAATCTCCATTTGGTTATCTATCATACTAACAATTTAGGCAAGAAACAGCAATGGATGCTAAAACTGCTCGGTAACAGTTGGATGTGAAACAGGATATTTATATAGTCTCAAAGCATCTCTCCATAAAATGTTAATTATAAATGGAAAATAATTTATTATGAATAAATCCTGCAGACACCACTTTAATGACGTGATCAAATTTAACATTACTAGTAATGGAGCAAAACAACATCTCATGCTACCTGATGAGATGCAGTGAGAAAAGTATAGAATCACTTTTGTGCGGTTTCAACCAAAAATGCATAATCTCAGTCTTAGCATGAGGAAATGGCAGACAAACCCAAATTAAGGAATATGCTACAAAATAACTAGCCTGTGATCTTAAAAAAAAATCTGAAGATCATAAAGGTCAAGAAAGGGTGTTACTGGAACAGTTGACAAAACTTGAGTGAGGGTCTCTGGGTGAATAGTATATACGAGGTTTTTTGTGTGCTTTTCTTACAGTTTTTCTGTAAGTTTGAAATTATTTCAAAATAAAAAAATTAACATGACAAAAAGCAAGACAACTAGACAGCCTGGGTATCCTGAGGGAGGATCCTAAGCACCACTCAAGAAATATTCTTGCCAATTAAAAAAAACCAATCTGACTGGGCTCTACATCCATTTACCGATTTATAGGAAATACTATGTAGATATAATCAGCAAAATACAGGCTGTGGCAATCTCTACAGGGCAAAAAACCTGGATTTCTTCAACAAATAAACTGTAAGGAAAAAGAGACAGAGGGAAACTCAAGTTTAAAAGAGATTTAAGATACACAGCAACCAATTACAATGTATTGACCTTTTTGGATCCCAATTCAAACAAATACATATATAAATGTTACATGTAAATATATCTATGAAATATATCTATGAGACAATTAGAAATTGGAACACTACTTAGGTATTTGATATAAACTATTATTATTTTAGGTATGGTAATATGATGTGGTTATTTAATGAATAAAATGATGTGATGCCTTGAGTTTGTTTCAGAGCAATATGGATGCAGGGAACTGAGCAGAGGCAGTGAATGACTGAAATTGTTAACGCTGTGTGATGATACATATCTGAGCAATGGTGCATACGTGGGGGTGGTGCATAACATGGGGGATGATACATATATGGGGATCTTTATTTTATTCTATATACTTTTGTAAATGTTGGATATTTTCCATAATAAAAGTTTTTTTAAAGCAGTATAACCAAGATTTAAATCTAGGTCTGTCTCATTGCAAAGCTAGTTCTTGATGAGTTTCTATTTTCCTTTAAAAATAAATTAAATAATTTATGTACCCTCCTATTAAAATTTCCTATAATTCATTAGCTAATATTTAAAAAATTCTTCCCATTCCCAAACCTAACAAGGTATAACTGACTACCTTTATATGAGATATACTTTACTAAAGTTAGATATGAAGTAAATTTTATTTTTCCATATTTTTGCCTAATTAAAAATTAGCTACATTTATATCAAAAGGAAAATTTAATTAAAAAGTGTTTTAGAAAGGTAAAAATCAGCTTACCTATTGGATCACAACAGAGGTGGTATAACCTTCCTGGGGGTCTTTGGAAATATGCAGGGTTTTTTTCATTGTCACTGGAAGCTGGGGATACTACTGAATTTAGTGGGTAGGCCAGGGATGGTTAAATGTCTTCAAGTGCTCTGGGCTCTCCTGTACAATGAAGAGTTGTCCCATTCCAAAAGCCAACAGAACCCCATTGAGAAACACCAACTAAGAGGTAATATTCCAACAGAAGAAAGAATAGGGAAAAAGGTTCGTCTCACTCTTAGATTTGTTAGCTGGAGAGTTACTTAGGGGGGAAAAACATTACTTTACAAGGGAAGCAGCCAGGAGACATCATTATTGTGTTTATTTTAGACAGCACTTCTTTCTAAGACCACGAAAAATAACACACAGTAAGTCTGGCACACAGAAGCTGTCTACAAATGGTAGTTACCAATAGGGTTAGCACCTCTAGAGTTGGACACAGCAAAGAAGGATGAAGGAGGGTCTACAAGGATCTGGAGTTTAGACAAGATCAGAAGTAGGAAACACTGGTTTTCTTGATGAAAGAGAACTCCCTCTGGTGGCATGGTCAGAGTCCAACAAGAGCTCAATCAACTGAGAACTGACTGGTCCCAGCAAGTGCTGAACTCAATACCTTTTTAAGTAGACCCTTACTCCTTTACTCTTTCTTCTATCATCTAATCCACACTAAGGGATCAAATCCTCCAAAGCTTCCTATACAGTAGGGCTAAAGTGAAGTTGAGCAAAACCCAGAGAGGGGAGTTAGAAAATACTGCCAGGAGAAATTACTCAACATCTCTCTTGGTTAATTGCTGGTGGTGGCAGCAAGGCTAGCAACATAAAGCAGAATCAGAGTGCCTCCCAGTTCAGAGCTTTCGACAGAAAGAGTAAGGGGCCAGTATGGCTATAAGTAAGAGTTCAAGTCACAGTACTTGTCCTTGCCTGGGGTGCCATATAAAAATCAAAAGGGGATAGGAGAAAAAACACTGGGAGAAGCAGGGCTAGAATGCTTCTGAATGTGCTTCATAAGTGACACTCGTAAGTAAGGAAAGACGAAAGAAACGAAAGCTTGATTCACAAGTGGGTGTTTCATGATAGGAACAAATGCATAATCTCAGTCTGCGATAATAACCCAGGGGACAAACATTGTTTGGAACACTCTTTCTTAAAAAGCCAAGATCATTATTCAGGACGTCAAACAGGAATTCTAACAGGCCAAAAATGGTAAGGCAGAAATAAACAAAGGGCCGTAAGTAAAGCCTGCAACTTGGGTCTCCAATATGAAGACAAGAGCCTTTTCTTTCATTTCCATTCACATAATTACTTTTAATAATTAGTAACAGTGTTACTAAAAGTAATTCATACTAGTTAATTACTTTGCACAGAGAGGCAAAAAGTACACTAAAGAGATACTACCTTTCATGTCTGCAGCATGTCCGCTGTTAATCACCAAAGTAGAATATGGTTGTTCATCCTGAGGCAAAACTCCTGCAGCCATGGTAGTCTGTTGGAAAAAAATTATTTTTTGAAATTTTGCCCTGGGATATTCATTTACTAATCACTCATAATGTGCTAGACCTTTGCTGTCCAATATGGCAGTCATTAGTTATGTGGCAACTGATACCTGAAATGTGGCTAGTCCAGGTTGAGACGCACTGTAAGTATAAAATACACACAAGATTCTGAAGACCTTGTCCAAAAAAAAAGAATGTCAAATATCTCACTAATAATTTTTTACATTGAATACACATTGAAATAATGATTTTTTGATATATTGGGTTAAATAAAATACATTATTAAAATTAATTTCCCCTAATTCTTTTTATCTTACTGCATTTATAGGACATTAATCTGTACTTAACAGTCTTCATCAAGCTCATGTTAAATTATATGGCTAAGTGAGTGCTATATTGCCCAATTGGTACAGTTGCCATTGAGGAAAGTTAATTAAATCTTTTTATTTGTCAAAACCCAAAAATTATCACCTAAGTTTTTACTATGTGCTAGACATAAATATTAAATCACTTTTTTCTAACAAAAACTGTACAAAATAGCTATTGCCCCCTCTTAAAGCTGTAGAAGTCGTTTCAGTACAGTTAACGTGCACACTAAGTGGCATGGTGGCAGTTAATCCCATTTTTCGGTTTCAAGTTTGTTTTTTTTCCGACTAGTGCACAGTTGAAAATGACAGAAATCCTAAGAAAGATGATGTCAACATTTTTGAGCTTCCAGAAAAACAAATGTGTAATTTAACTCCATAGTCACAGACTAACTGTACCTCAATTGAAATACTGATGAAAACACAGAAAAATGAGTTGTGGAATTTTATAAACTACAAAATTATTTTCATAAGATGCAAGCACATAACCCAGAAGAGTTTATGGAGTTGACCACCATACAAGAGAATTCTAAGGTTCTTTTCTAAATAATAATTTTACTATTTTTCTTTGCAAAATAATGTTTAATATTTCAGCATTAATGACTGGGAGGTCAAACACTATAATTTTATTAGCTTAATAAATGGTTATGAATTTTTTAAAAGGACTTAAAAACTTGTTGAAACTTCTTATACCAATAAATTAATAGTGATAATTATATTCAGCCCTAATTAATATTTTTCATTGGAGCATTTTATTGCTGTGAGAAAAAAGTCACTTCACAAATCTCAGTGATTCTTTCAAAATTTCAAGTTCACTAAAATTTTACTTCTAAAATCAATTTTTATATGCTCAAAAGGCACAACATTTAAAATCTAATGTCCTATTTGATGAATCTGTATTCCCTCAAAAGAAATATAAGAATTAAAATCACAGGGGTGATTTAATATGAAATAAGAAAGAATGCTTCCTATTAGTAATGCCACAAACTGGGTATCATACTAATTAATAAAAAACTTTATCAATGTCCATAACATTTCAAATGAATGTTACATAAAGACATGAAGTAAAAGGACTAATGGAACAGCTGTTCCAAGACACTCATTAGCAAAAACTTAATTTGAAAGGATATCCACTAAGATTAGACTTAGAGGAAACATTTTTACCATATTATTTTTCATAATCTGGACTATTTTCTAAAAACATACTTTTTCAAAGAAAACAATTAACACCATATCAGAATTACAAAATTTTGGAGCAATTGAGAAGTTATGAACCATGTCCCAGAGAAAGTTCCTGCTTTGTCCCAGACATTCCAGCATGTAAAGTGACAGTGTGTTGATGACAAGCTCAGACCAGTCCTCAATTTCTTTGTGAAGTTTTCCCTATTCCCACCCTTCACTCTTCAGCTGCAACGTAATGAAACAAGTCTACTTTACCATCTCTCCTGTAAACCATGGGGTCAGGAGAGGAGGAGCCATGATTGGTTCATGTTTATGTCTCTAGAGAAGGGGAAGGCCTGTATGGGGCATAGTCATGACATATCTGCTGAACTGAAATGGACCAACTAGATTGAGTTCCTTGGATCTATTCATGTCTTATTTATCTCTATCTCCTAAAGCCTATTAAAAAAGTGTGAGAATTAATCATACCTTTTTGGGTCACAAAGAGTACAAGTATGATTATGGACTATCTTAAAAATTTCTTTCTAACTATCCCCTCAGAAACTCAAAGTTGTAAGGAGCCTCAGAAGTCCTCTAGTACTGCAGCCTGCATTTACAGATGCTCCCCATCGCTTGTATCACCACATAAGCTCCACCTCCTGTCAGATCAGCGGGGACATTAGAATCTCAGAGGAGCGCAAACCCTACTCTGAACTGTGCATGGAGGGATCTAGGTTGGGCTTCTTATCAGAATCCAATGCCTGATGCTCTGAGGTGGAGCTGAGGTGGTGATGCTGGGGAGCGGCTGCAAATACAGATTATCTATCATCAGCAGAGAGGTTTGACTGCACAATAAATGTAATTGCTTGAATCATCCCCAAACCATTCCCCCGATACCTTCCCTGGGTCTGTGGAAAAATTGTCTTCCATGAAACTGGTCCCTGGTGCCAAAAAGGTTGGGGACTGCTGCTCTAGCAGAATTCTAACCAAACGTGAGCATACTCTCTACAATATCACTGTTTGAACAGTAACAGTGACATCATTACACAGCTCTGGTAGCTAGAAAGCTCTTTATAATGCTGCCTCTCTGTAATTTCTACCCACTGGTCCTATTTCTGTACACACATAACAATACATCCTTTTTCCATGTAAAGCTGGTGATCATGTTCCCTTCACTCTGATTTCTATTTTCCCATATGATACATCAGCAGTTCCCTTTACCCTTCTTCAAATGGTGCTAGACCACCTCACCATTTTGGTGTCCTTTTCTATTTACACTCTATAGTTATTAATATTCTAGTGCCCAGAACTAAAGTCTATTCCCCAGAGGTGGTCTGATAATCAAAAATAAAACAAAAACAGTCACCTCCCTTGTCTGAATAGTGTATGTGGCCTATTATCACATCAGTGTTTTCAGCAGTCTCAAAACACACCAGGATATATCAACAGTAAAAGAAAAATGTTGGCCCAAAATTGATCTGTAATATATTTTGAGGTTAAAAAATAGATACTTGCTAAAGATAATTAAACATACATAAAAGTTTAAAGTGAATAAGCAGTACAGAATGAAAAGTGAAAGTCTCTACCTCCTATCCCCCAAGCCAATTCTTATTCCTTAGAGGTAAACAATTTAAATGTTCCCTTTAGTTATTCTGGGCGATAATCCCTATACTTAGATCTCTGGTCCTTATGCTACCATCTTTAAACCACAGTATTGAGATCCAGGTATAAAAGATGAGGAAATTGGCTCTTACACCCTACCTTGCTCCATGTCAAACCTTCCCCCATTTAATATAACACAATATTTTAAAGTCTTCTGATCATCTTTGCGATTTTAAATTTGGATTATCTTTGCACATTTCAAATTTTAAAAGGTTAACATCCTTTAGCCATCTTTTATTCTATCAACTTTCAATAGTATCTTGATTCCTTCTTTGTAAAATAAGTAAATTAGTTTACCTGTACTACTGCCCATTCTCTCTTCCCCTCTACTTTCAAGTTCTGACCATTTCTTTTATATTAAGATTTTTAACTTTTAAGTTTCAGTTAAATAAATCTATAATTTTCTCATGCTTGTCTATAGGTTTGTTCTAAAATGTGAGACGTAACACAATGTAATTATTATATATAATTACATTATATATAATACACATACAATCTGTACACACTTTTTTTAAACCAAGTATTACACTTGGATCCATATAATACAGAAAGAAGTATAATCTTGTATCACCAAATCTGTGCTGCTCAAAGTAAAACATTCCAAGCATCATTATCAAATGGATTATCTTTTCTTTCATTCCATCAGGTGCTTAAAACAAAGGCATATTTTGTTTTGCTGCATATTTGGACAATACATTTCTGATACAGACTTCCCTCTGGTTTTTAATCACTTTTTTCTTACTGACAAAAGTAACATAAATCTTCACTAAATTTTTATCTGTCTGCTTTTTGAAGATTTTTTTCCTGAGAGCTTTGAATTCCTACTCTAATGAGGGCCAAAGTTTCCTAGGCCTACTACATGGCTGTCAGCCTGGGGTTTCTTTTAATTGCACCCCTGAGTTGAGGCCCTCTTGTTTCTTGGATTCTGCTTTGGCTTTGCTGATTTATTTTCAAGTAATTTTTTTTCACAAAGAGTGAATGGAAGTTAAACTTTCTAATAAGTCTTTTCATTCTGAAAATATCTTTTTTTATCCACATACTCAGTTGATAATTTGGCTACTTACAGAATTCTAGGTTGAAAGCCATGCCATATCAGAACTTTGAAAGTATTGTTCTACTGTGTTCTAGCAAACAATATTGCTGATGAGAAATTTGATGTCAATCTGAGACTTGTAACAGGTAAACTTTTCAGGTAGGATCTTTTACTTTGGTGTTCAGAAATTATACAAGGATGTGTATTGGGAGCAGCCCTTTTCTATTCACCTTGATTAGTTCCCTTCAGCAGCTAAAATTGACTGTGCACGTATACTACGATTTACATTAAGTGCTTTACTTTACAAAATTCCTATCATTCTCATGGAATCACTCTGTGAGGTATGCACTGTGATTATCTCCATTTTCTTAGATGGGAAACCTTGTCTGAGATCACGTGAATCTAGCCTACAAAGCTGATGTTCTTACACCAATCCACTGTGCCCCACAGAAAGATTAGACCAATTTACAACATATTAAAAGGTGTGTCCTTTCTCTCACCCTCACTAATGCTGGGC
Organism: Lemur catta; assembly: GCF_020740605.2. Lineage (NCBI taxonomy): Eukaryota > Metazoa > Chordata > Mammalia > Primates > Lemuridae > Lemur > Lemur catta. Next base: position 88,360,329 of record NC_059137.1, read on the forward strand.
ATTTTAAATCTTCTTAACAGAATTACTTCCTTATTGTTTTATTCTGCATTTCTTTACTTAGTAGTATAGGTTTTCAGAGGTTTTTCTTAGGAATTTCTTATTAATAAAGTCCCTGCTTCAGAGCTTTGTCCTTTTTCCTACTGGGGTATTTGCCCCTTCCTTCATCATACACATTGTTTCTTATGTCACCATATAATATTGACATCATTTATGTCAATTTTTCATCATATATATTGCAAACCTTTTTTTGAAAATCAGTTTATCATGTCTTAATTATGTCATGTTATGACTAGCAGTCTTACTTTTCCATGTAGTCCAACCCATAAGATTTTTCTTTTAACTTTTCTGGCCCTAGTGCCACAATAAGAAAGGGCTTCTCCAATTCAAGATGTAAATACCAATTGAATGTCTCTGACTTTGGGGTGATATATATTGTCCTTTTGTTGCAGGTTGGCAATAATATTGCTAAAATTTAATAGTTAATTTACAGATTTAACAATGGTCCACCCTCAAAGAATGTCATGTATTTCCTAATGTTATTACAAAATTAGTCTTTAAAAAGAGGGGAAAAAATTCTTTATGTGTAAATTATCTACATTTGTGAAGCTTCAATACTATGTTTTTACTAAACAACATGAACGAATGCTTTTTATGAAAAAAATAATTCTTCCATCCTAGTAAAAAGTAAAAGAATGGAAAATTTTCTTTAATGGTCTAGTTACCCATGTTACTATATATGCTTACAGTTAAAATGCCAATTTTCAAAGGTTATAAACATTAGTTTGAGAAATAGAGACTATTTCAAGACCTTTCAAAAGTCTAAGAGTTATAATACAAAATCAGCGCTAACTGTATCTGTATACTCCTCAAGAGTATTTGTGAAGATTCCTTTGTTCATTCTTCTTGTCGTTGCCAATCACCTGCCTTCCTCTAAAAATCTAGTTGCCTCAGTTTCACCGCTTTACAAATTAAACAGCTATCCTCTTTGCCCAAACACCGGTGGTAACATTCTTTCTTTTTACCTTACTTAATTCTTTCCAATCTACCTTGCTCAAGGAAATCCCCATAATTTATTCAACAGGTCTCAACTACTAACTCCTTTTTCCTGTCTTATTAGACTCGTTAATAATCAGCTGGATCCTTGCAAGGTCTGCTTTTTAAATTTTGTTAAGGCAGCTCCTGAGCAGCCTTTAGGCTAATTTAGACCCACTGCTAAGGTAACACCTTTCTGAAGAGTCTACCTGCTCCTCTGGATATTAAGCATTCCTCTTATGGCTCTTGGGAATGGGAACTACTGTCAGTCCTCTGAGAACCCAGGGAATTTTTCTATTTCTTTCCTGTGTCTTTTCCTGGCCTTAGTTAGTTTGGGCAGATCAGTACTCAACCAACACCTAGGGCCAGCAAAGCCTTGGGGGCCCTCTGCACACTTTTGGGCTCCCTGTGCTACTCCCTTCTCTACAGGACCCTACTCTGCAAATTCTAGCCGCCTTGGCCACATTAAACTCTGCTCTCTGCACATCTCTGGGAAGGGTCTGTCTGGGTCCCCTGGAAACTGCCCCCAGGGAGACAGCTGGTGCAATGCTTGTTTCTGTTTTCTCAGAAATGGAGGTCCTGAGCTGCCTGCTTTCCAACATGTGAAAACCATTTTTTATATATGTTGTCTGGCATATATATTGTCTGGTTTTCTAGTTTAAGGCAGGAAGATAAATTTGGTCTCTCATTTTTCATCTTAGTTGGAAGTAGAAATCCTCCCTGGCCATCTTCAAATAACTCAAATCCAGGGGAACTCTGAAACAGTGCCCACTATGCATTGCTTTTGCATAAAAACATTAATTTATAGTCCAATTGTATATAACTGCTGATGAAAATTATAGTTTAAGTATGTTAAACTATATTTCAGAGTCAAAAGTTCTGTTGGGTGTGTTTAAGTCTTCACTCTGTTCATTGTCAGATATATAAACTGTGCTGAGCTTCAATTTCTTCTTCTGTAAAAAGAGGATCGTAGTATCTACTTTCCTAGGTTGTTATGAGAATGAAGGGAGATTGTGTATGCATGCACGTGTTTCTAGCACAAAGTGTGGCATATAGGTATTCAACAATTACTTGTTATTTTAACTTGCAAACCAAGAGCTGTACTATCTTTTTGTTTCCTTCCCTTCTTAGTCTGTATTCACTTTACTTTCCTCTTATTTTTATAAGAATTTGTAAAAAACTCTATTCATTATCTGTCCAAAATTCCTGCTAGTAGTTAGTAATGGTTGAGCTCCTCAAGAAGAATTATGAAAACATTATCTCCATTCACAACTGTATTTATTTCATATCCCTGGTTGTAAAGTGAGGAGAAGAAGGGTTTGAATAATAATCCTGTCATTTCACTACATAGTCACATATTATTTCATTTCATTTCCTGTTGTCAATGACAGATATTTTGCTCACTCTATCCTACAGTTTGCTTTTATCCTTAAAAGCCCTCAAAATGACTCAACTGTTTAGAATTAGTCACACGCTTACTAATTAGTACCTAGTATACTTAAAACTTAAGTGTATCGATGGACTATTACTCATACATACTGTTAAGAGTAGTCACGAAGAGTTTGACATATAAGGAAGGTTGTACTTCATAAAAAAGTCATTTCGCACAAGAGACTGGGTTCTGAAATGGACTGAAGGATTCTTAGGTCACTACTTTCCCTTCTATTTTCCAGGCACATGGTGTTCTGCCAAAATCGACATGTGTTTTTTGGACAGAATTTGTGGGGAACTATATTAAGCAGTGCCTGGGAGGTCATAAGTGGTATAATCCTCCCCAGACTCTCAAAGCACTAGCTCTCCAACTTTGGAAGGCACTATAGTATTGCCTTGGGTGCTTGTGGAAATGCAAATTCCTTGGCCCCAACCTCAAAACATCTGAGTTAGTAAATCTGGAAGAGTATTATCAATTTACACTCCAGGTCATTCTGATGTAGGAAGCCCTCTGCCCACACTTTAAGAAATATTGTCAATAAGATGAGATTCTAGACAGCAATCATAACAGAAGAATTTGAGGCTAAAAAACGTAAGCTTGCAAGGCAAAAAAATAGGGATGGAATAGGGATGATACTCAAGTACCTGAGTAAACCTATGAAAGCTATTTAAACATTTTTATGTTCCTTAATTACATAACGATAATAACTAAATCATGTAAACTTACTCCATGCCAGACACTGCTCCAAGTGCTTTATATATCTTATCTAATTCTTACCATACACTATTTAGTACCATTTTTATTCCCATTTGTTTTTTAAATAGACTGTATTTTTTAGAGCAGTTTTAGATTCACAGCAAAATTGAGGGTAAGGTACAGAAGCTTCGCATAATGCCCTTGTCCCTGCCACAGCCTCCCCCACTGTCAACACTAAGGTATAATGACATGTATCCACCATCATAGTATCATACAGAGTAGGTTCACAGCTCTAAAAATCCTCTGTGCTCCAACTATTCATCTCTCCCTGCTATAGTTTGGATGCTGTCCCCCGCCAAATCTCATGTTGAAATTTGATACCCAACATGGTGGTGTTGGAGGTGGGGCATGGTGGGAGGTGTCTGGATCGTGGGGGTGGACCCTCATGAATGGCTTGGTGTCATTCTTGGAAGAGTGAGTTCTCACTCTTAGTTCCCAAGAGAACTGGTTGTTGAAGAGTCTGGTACCTCCCACCCCTTCTCTTGCTTCTTCTCTCCCCACGTGATGCCTGCTCCCCTTTGCCTCCCACCTTAGAATCAGTCTGAGACCCTCACCAGAAGCAGATGCTAGCACCATGCTTCTTGTATAGCCTGTAGAGCTGTGGGCCAACCTCTTTTCTTTATAAATTATCCAGCCTCAGGTTTTCCTTTATAGCAACACAAACAGACTAAGACACTCCCTCTCCCTGAAGCCCTGGAAACCAATGATCTTTTTATTGTCTCCATGGTTTTGTCTTTTCCAGAACATCACAGAGTTGTAATCATATACTATGCAGCCTTTTCAAATTGGCTCTTTCACTTAGTAATATGCATTTAAGGTTCCTCCATATCTTTCCATGGCTTGATAGCTCATTTCTTTTTGGCACTACATAATATTCCATAGTCTAGATATATCAGAATTTATCCATTTACCTATTGAAACACGTCTTGGTTGCTTCCAAGTTTGGGCAAGGATGAATAAAGTTTCCATAAACATTCATGTGCAGATTTTTGTGTGGACCTTTCAGCCCATTTCAATAAATACCAAGTATCATGACTGCTAGATCATATGGCAAACATATGTTTAATTCTGTATATTATCCCCATTTATGGATGAGGAAACTAAGACAAAGGGAAATAACAATTTGCCTAAAGTCACACAGCTATTAAGAAAGAGAGCTAGGATTTGAAATCACACAGTTCAGCTCTGGAGTTTGTGCTCTTAACCACTATACATATAGCTTCTCAACAATAAAGACCTGTCAATGAATAAAATTTCAATACATGGGGTTTTAAAGATCTAACTGGCTTTTATTAGCAATTCATGAACCAGACAGCATCCAGTCTACAAAACAGGAAGGTGCTCTGTTGGGTGTGGCAGAACAATCAGATTTTATAAGGCAGCTTGCAGCAGAAAAAAAGGAAACAGCTCAGTACAGATAGATTGGTTATTATCAGGTTACTTTCCTTGTATGAGTTTAAGCAGAGGGGACTTCCCTACTATGCCAGCCAGCTTGACTAGGTCCCTCTTGATTGGTCACTACAAGTATCCTAGTTTGGCCTGTTCTGGGATTTCCTGGGTTTTGTTTTTAAGTTTCCGTTTAATCGCATGGCACATGGCATGAGTCACTTCATACTGATTTGGATTGTTGGGGACTAGTGCAGAAACTCAGTCCAACTCAATGGGCTTCCACAGATTTTATTTAACAAATACCACACTAAATAATGGGGAATTTCATTATTATTCTATGAATTTTAAATCAGCTACACTGGATTCTGCACTGTTAATTTACATTTATAATTCCTTTGCTCACATGAAACTTTGCAGATCCTGAGATCCACAGTGAGATTTACAAATTTGTTTTGCTTTGTGCACACAATTTACTGATTCTTCACCCAAATCTTCATTCACTGCTGTTCCAAAGACAAATGTCAGGAATACAGCCCCTTTCAACCTCCACCCTCCTAACAGAAACAGGAATACAGCTGGTCTAAACGTAAGATTTTAAAAGCCAAACACATTTTCAATATAGTAGTTGGCACTTCCTAGCTTTGTGGTCTTAGATACACTTATTAACATATCTGAGACTACTACCTACCCTACTGGGTCTCTGTGAAGACTACCAAACTCCATGCCTGACACATTGTTCAGCCTATGCTCAATACTGCAGCCACAGAGATCTTGTGAACCTCAGTCAGCCATGTCACCCCTCTTCAACACTCCCAAAAACACTTTATTTAAAATTTAAATTACTCCCCGTTTCATTTTTCTCCATAGCATTGGTGAAGAAAACATGTCTAATGTATTATATAATTTCTTTATTTATCCTATTTATTGTCTGCCTTCCCCTACAAGAATGTAAGCTTCATGATGGCATAGATTTTGTCTGCTTTGTCAATTGCTTTTTCTCCAAAGCCTACAAGGCCTGGGACACGGGTAGTACTCAATATTTGTTGGATGAATACATGAATAAACATTCAAGAAAAGGTAGCCGCCCCCACCACCACCATCATTTAATCTCTCTCAAGCTAAGCTTTTTCATCCATAAACCAGGAATAATAATCATGCCTTACTCATCTCAGGGTTATTGCTAAGAGCATATAATTATGTGCCAATACTAAACAAATACAAAGAATAGCATTATCCTCATTTAGTCTTCCTGATCACATTTATATTTCTAACTTCTTGTCCAACTTTTACCTGACAGATTTGTGTTCTTTCTACTCTGAGGAGTGAATCTGTTTTCTTCTCAAACACATATGCATGATGACACTAACTTCAACCCTCAACCAAATTTTCTTTCCTTTAGGATGTCTTCTGTTATATTAATTGCATATTTTATTCACATTCCCTCATCATATAGGGCTGAGTGAAGATTTATCTAGGTCTATGTGGCTCACATGCTATAAAAACAGCCTCCTAATACTATGGTAGTATTTTGTTCTTAAAGAATTAAAGCACTTATGATTCCTTACGTAGTAAAACAAAACAACAACAAACTTCTTTTAAACTGAAATGTCCTCACCTTTGAATTTGTAACCTAAAAAAAAAAAACAAAAAAAAAGACAGAACTATATAAAATCCCCTTTCTTTTTAAATCACCCCACAGGCAGGCAGGCAACATTTAAGAAATACCTTTTCTTTTTTTATTCACCGCAACATTTCTAACAAGGTTAGTCCTCAGGGATAGGACTAAGAGCCACCTTGAAAATACATTATATCTGGCAGTTCACTATAAACTTCCCTGGCTTCTGTGATCTCATTCCTGAAATACACCTTAGAGAAGGCTGCAAGGCTCTCAGGAGACTAGTCACAGATGGGGAAAAACAATGCTTCGGCAGGAACCATGCTATTTCATCATTTAAAGAAATAAGCTGCTTGATTAAGATTTTTGAGAAAACACATTATGATAAAGCAAATGTGTTAAATGTTAACAATTACAACCAAGGTTTCTTATTTCCTATCCTTTTTCCACAAGCAGCCACACATGGCTAGTTATTCCTACAGTTTGAAATAACCTCCAAGCAAAGATACAAGCACAGATACTTCTAAGCTCATCAATAGCTTAACAATTCCTAATTTAGCAACCATCAGAATCACCTGGAGGGCTCTTTTGAAAACGCAGAGTGCTGGGCCAAACCTTCAGAGTTTTGAGACTGGGTAGATCTAGGGTAGGACTAAGAATCTGCATTTCTAACTAGTGTCCATGTGATGCTGATGCTTTCAGAACCCCTGCCTAGGTAAGCAGTTTGCATTTTCCTAACAGCAGGTATTCATATTCATGTAGGTTATTGTGAAGGTCTGTTTCCTGGGTTCTGTTTCATTGTCAAGCATTAAAGACCTTCTTTTTACAGTTCCTGAGCCAATGAAATACATTAAGAAGCCCCACATCATCAACCAGATCTAGAAAGAGACTCATATTCGTCGATGAGACCTGGCTGCCAAAATTCTGTTTTAAACCAAACACATCACCTGAAATCAGGGCACTGCTACACAGGTAGTATCAACAAGATCAAAGACTACCTACAACGTTAGCCATTTTCTGGTGAAGTGCCACACTGTTTTGGACACTGTAATTTGAATTCTTAATCAATGTATGTTCATTATGTTAATAGCCTTTTTAATAACTATATAAATATTGTGGATATATAATTATGTTTACCTTCAAATACATATTTTATGACATTACTTAAAATTTTTTTCAATTAATAATTTCAGCTAGTTCAACACAAAAACCTGAAAATACTAGGTAAAGCAGAGTTTGTTATTCACTTTGCTATTCCGATTTACATATAGACAAGGAAGGATAACAACATTTCTACCTCTTCAATTCCCGAATTATTTCTCTAAGAAAAAACTATTATACTGTGAAACATATTTCAGATGCCTGGGTGACTTAAAACACAGGCAGGTGTAAGGCTCCTGGAAATTTGCAAGCTTAGATAAGATCTTCCATAGTAGGATACATAGGATGTCTGGTTTAAGTAGTGATTGAGCTCATGCACTATCCTCCTAAGACCGTTACAGAAATTTTAAAAAGAATAAGCCCATAGAGCAGGAGTGGGTTATCAATAGATTAGCTATCTCAGTGAGCTTTTGGAAGACAGAAAGCCCATGAAAGTGAAGAGGCAACTAAAACTGAGTGAGGGAAGCTGTAGTCCAGAATATGACCATAAAGATGGTCATACCATAAAGATGGTAGGTACCTCCTCCGTAACATAGACGATTGTGTCTCACCAGAAAAATGGAAGTCAGAAGAGAGTGAGATGACCACTTCTTCAAAGTACTGAAAGAAATCGATGGTCAACCAGGAATTTTATATCCAGCTAAACTCTCCAAAAATAAAACAAAACCAAACCTGAGAGAATTTGTTGCTAGCAGACCTGCTCAACAAGAAATACTAAAGGGAATCCTTTAGGCTGGCATGGAAGAACATTAAATGGTAACTTTCACATCCACACAAAGAAATAAGGAACAACAATAAAGGTACCTAAATAGGTATTATAAAAATACACATAAACAAAACTCTTTTCTTGATCTGTTTTAAAAGATACCTGCATAAGGCAATAATTATAAAAATGTGTGGATGAGCTCAACCTCTCATACCACGTACAAAAATTAACTCAAAAGTAATCATACACCCAAATGCAAAAACTAAAAACATAAACTTATAAACATAAGGCAAAAACAAAAGAGAAGTAGACAAATCCACTATTTATAATTGGAGGCTTCAACATCCTTCTGTTAGTAATTGATAAATCAAGCAGGCAAAAAATCAGTAGTGCTGAATAGCACTACTAATCAACTTGAACCAATGGATACTTATAGAACATTCCATTCAACAACAGAAGTGCACATGGAACATTCACCATGACAGACCACATTCTGGGACATAAAACAAACCTTAACAATGTAAAAGAATAAGGCAAGGCTAACAACTGTAATTCCAACACTTTGAGAGGCCGAGGCAGGAGGATTGCTTGAGCCCAGAAGTTCGAGACCAACCTGAGCAACACAGTGAAATCCTGTCTCTACAAAAAATAGAAAAATCAGCTGGGCATGGTGGCCCACATCTGTAGTCCTAGCTACTCAGGAGGCTGAGGCAGGAGGATCACTTGAACACAGGAGTTTGAGGTTGCTGTGAGCTATGATGATGCCACTGCACTCTAGCTTGGACAACAGAGCTTGTCTCAAAAACAAAAACCAAAACCCCAAACAAATGTAACAGAATAGAAAGCATACAACATCAGAATTAAACTGAAATCAGTAACTGAAAGACAGCTGGGTAATTAGAAATATTTGAAAATTAAATCACATACTTCTAGATAACACGAAGTCTTAAGAGAAATTAAAAAATATTTTGAACTAAATAAAAGTGAAAATATAACTTATCTTGCACAACAATGTGAATGTACTTAATACATTGAAGTGTACACTTAAAATGGGTAAGATGGTAAATTTTATGTTATATGTATTTCACCACAATAAAAAATAATTTTTTAAAAATACAACATCAAAATTTATGAGATGTGGCTAGAGTAGTGCTTTAAGGGAAACATAGTATTAAAGGCACATTTTAGAAAAGAAGAAAAACCTAAAATCAATAATCTAAGCTTCCACCTTAGGAAACTAGATAAAGAAAACCAAATCAAACCTAAAGCAAGCAAAAAGAAGAAATGATAAACCACTAACCAAGAAAAAAAGAAAAGACATAAATTACTAGTATCAGGAATAAAAATGGGTCATCATTACTAATCCCTTGGACATCAAAAAGATAATAAAGGAATACTACAAACAAATCTAAACCCATAAACTTGATAATTTAGATAAAATGGACCAATTCCTTGAAGGGCACAAACTACCAAAACCCACTCAAAGAAATATAGATATTATGAATAGCCCTACATCTACAAAAGAAATAGAATTAGTAGTAAAAAAATCTTCCAAAAAAGGAAAAGACCAGACTCAGATGGTTTCACCAGTGAATTGTCACCAAACATTTAAGGAAGAAATAATACCAATTCTACAATCTATTCCAGACAATAGAAGAGTAGGGATAATTTCCCAATTCATTCTGCAAGGCCAGGATTGACCTAACACCAAAACTAGATAAAGAACTTCCTTACCCTAATAAAGACTAATTTTTTTAAAAAAATCACAGTTAACATCATGCTTAATAGTGAGAGACTTGATGGTCCTAGCTAAGTTAATGAGACAAGAAAAAAAAAAAAAGAGAGAGAGAGAGAGGTATACAGACTGGAAAGGAAGAAATAAAGCTGCTTGTATTCATAGACATGATAGTCTACCATGATTGTCTATGCATGTAGAAAACCCCAAAGAATCTACCAAATAACTCCTGCACATAATAAGTGAGTTGAGCAAGGTTTCGAGATACAAAGTCAACACAAAATAGTCAATAGCTTTCCTATACAGTGGCAATGAATACTTGGAATTTGAAATTAGAAAATAATACATATATAATAGCATCCCCCAAAGATGAAGTAGGTAAGTATAAAGCTAACACAGTATGTACATAAAACTACAAATCATTGATCAAAGAAATCAGAGAAAAATCTAAATAAATGGAGAGAGATTTTGTGTTCTTGATTGGAGATTCCAACATAGTAGAGATGTCAATTTTCCCCAAACTGATATGTAGGTTTAATGAAATTCAAATCAAAATCCCAGCCAGGTTTTAGGTAGACACACATGAGCTTATTCTAAAACTGATATGAAAAGGGAAAGGTACTAGAATAGCCCATTCAATTATGGAAAAGAAGAACCAAGTTGCAGGATTCATATTACCTGATTTCAAGAGTCACCGTAAAGCTGCGGTCATGAATGTAGAGGGGCAAAAGAATAAACACATCAATCAATGGGAAATAACAGAGAGATCTCAAATAGACCTAGAAAAATATAGTTAATTAATTTTTGACAAAGGTGCAAAGACAATCCAACAGAGAAAGAAGAATCTTTTCAACAAATGATGCAACACATTTGGAAGTCCATATGCAACAAACTGAACCTCACATCTCACATAAAAATTAACTCAAAATGCATGATAGACCTAAAAGTAAATGCAGAAACTATAAAACTTCTAGAAGAATATATAGGAGAAAATCTACATGACTTTGGATTTGCTGATGAGTTTTAAAATACATTATCAAAAGCAAAATTCATGAAAAAATTTTTAAGTTGAACTTAATTAAAATTAAAAACTTATTCTGCAAAAGACATTGTTAAGAAAATGAAAAAACAAGCCACAGACTAGGAGAAAATATCAGCAAATCACATAACTTATCAGGACATGAATCCAGCATATATAAGCAACTCAACTTAAAAACGGGCAAACAGCAAGAGAAAGAAAGGAAGCAAAGATTTCAAGATTGTGAGAAAATGACAACATTCCCAAGAAGTCTGCTACTCTTTTCTCTGTTGACATATTGGTAAATTATAGATATTACAGATATCTATATATTGTATTTTTAAGTAAAAACCTAAAGTGCACATGTCCTAAGGCCATTAGGATGTGTAAAGTGTGCGTGCTGTAGTAGTTTTTGTTGCAGAAAAGATGCTGGTAATAATTTCAATATTTTTGAGTAAGAAATGGTTGAGCAAATTATAGCATATATTTCTCATGGAAAATAAACCAGTTATATTTTTAACAAGTTAGATTTATCTGTAGTGACCTGGAAAGTTGACGAATATAGTGATAAATTGAAAAAGTAAAAGCAAGTTGCAGAGTAATAATTCTAGTGTAGTCAAATCTATGTGTAAAAACTTGCAAAAGGATAGAAAAATGCATTTGTTTACTAGAAGGATGGGGAAAAACTGGCAGCATATGTGTCAAATGACTTTAACAGCAGTCATTTTCAGAGATCTAGGATTGGAGGGAGAGTATATCCCTCAGAGATGACTTTGAGGGGGTTCAAGACTTTGGTAAAGGAACTGCAGATGTGGTGGAAATAGAACGAGAACCAGAATTAGAAGTGGAGCCCGAAGATGTGACTGAAATGCTGTGATGTCATGATAGAACTTGAATGGCTGAGGAGTTGCTTCCTGTGGATGAGCAAAGAAAGTGGTTTCTTGAGATGGAATCTACTTCTGGTGAAGAAGCTGCAAACACTGTTGAAATGACAACAATGAAGTATTTAGAAAACTACATAAACTTAGTTAATAAAGCAGTAACAGGGTTTGAGAGGATTAACTCTATTTTTGAAAGAAGTTCTATTGTGGATAAAATGCTATCAAATGGCATCATATGCTACAGAGAAATCTTTTGTGAAAGGGTCAATTGATGCAGCAAACTTCATTGTTGTCTTACTTTAGGAAACTACCACAGGCACCCTAAGCTTCAGCAGCCACCAGCCTCATCAGTCAGCAGTCATCAACACTGAGGCAAGACCCGCCACCAACAAAACGATTATGACTTGCTGAAGGCTCAGCTGATTGCTAGTCTTTTTTAGCAATAAAGTATTTTTAAATTAACACATGGTCATTTTTCTAGACATAATGCTATTTCACACTTAACAGACTACAGTACAATGTAAACATAACTTTGATAGGCACTGAGAAACCAAAATATTTGTGTGTGTCACTTTATTGCCATATTCACTCCATTGTAGTGGTCTGGAAGCAAACCCACAATATCTACAAGGTATGCTTGTACAGCATACTTCACTGAAGGGGATGGGGAGGATGAGGTGTAAGTAACTTTGCTAAGCACTGTAATGTAGTTAGCAATGTTGTTTCTTATAGTGATGTGGGTTAACAATTCTGATACTGCTGAACATATATTGTGGGACTGCAAAATGCGTAAAAGAGACAGTGAATGGTGGGAGCCAGGTTTCTCACTGTGGACTGGGAGAAAGGCTAGAATGAACCATGTAGTTTTGAGCTAGATTCTAAGACATCAGGATGATCTGCTGTTTCGCTTAATACAGACACTGATGAGTAAAAATAGAATACAGATATTTATGCATACACTTAATCTACATACATATATTTCCTAGTTCAGGTTAATCTATATACATATATTTCTTAGCTGACAGGGCCTAAAAGCAATGACACCCCAGTAGTGATGAGCACATCAGAGCACATCTGGTTTCTAATACTATTTTCCAAAAAAAGGAACCAGGGACGCTTGTTTAAATGATCGATTTTAGGGCTGGAGCAAGGAATATACAAGACAAGCCTGGAGCATCCTGTAGTGCCAGAAAGTAGGAAAGTGCTCAAAATACAGACTGATGGGAATGTCAAAGAGATACAGAAGCCAACTGAAAGAGTCCCCAATGGCAAAAGCTGAAAAAATTTGAGTAACAAAATAAATAATGCAGTATTCAGTTGTAACTGGCCAGCAAAAGAAATCCTTGACATGCTCAACAGTAATAAAATTAAGTCATCTCTGATATTTTTTCCAACTTTTAATCATATAAAAGTGTGTTACTGTGCAGGTATGTTTGTTCAAGGTAGGAAGACAGAATATACCAGGAACAGAACTTAAAAGGGACACAAACTGGAGCATGTTCAGAGGAGCAGAGACCAGGTTAGGGCTCACACTAACAATAGTCTAATCCAATCTAATCAGTAGCTGAGCCCCTATTGGGTACCAAGAACTATGAGAGGCATAGAGGAATACAAGGATAAATAAAATAGCTCCTGAAGGACTACTTTAAAAGCTAACTCTTTAGCAGAAAGGCTCAAAGAATACAGCCAGAGAGTAATGAATCCAAATATATAAAGGACTATTGTATGGAAAAAGAATCAGATTTGTTCAGTACAATTTGAGGGACAGGCTTAAAATGAAGGATAAATTCTCCAACAGGCAGAGTGGAGCCACATGTCTGGCACAAAGTAAGTGATTGATATAAGATCTCTTCCCCAAATGCCCAACATAAGATTCACTCTGCTGAAACCAATATATTTCACCAAAATTTATGTAACAAAAAGATATTACTTCCATTCTATATTTTGATAGTCACCCAGAAAAGTTAATTTTTGAAAAGTATAAAAACATAAAAGTCTAAAGTTTAATATAAAGAAAAATAGTTCAATTTTATTGCTATCTGTACTAATTTGAGGGTTTTTTAAGTGGATTTGTCTATCAAGGTCTACCACTGAGCCAAGTGGTAATCATTTATAAAACAGAATTTGGAAGATATAGGCTAAAAGTATAATTATTATATAATCTCTTTGTAAAAATTTAAACCATTAAGGACATTCACACTTTATAAATCCACAAATAATTAGTAGAACTGTTTTCCCTGTTTTGAACTATCTAATCAGTTGCATCAGATGGAAGAGAAGAAAATGATCTAAATGAGAATACTTTTCCCATGTGCATCAGGGAACACACACAACTAATCACAGAGAGAAGAAAGCTTCCCCTGTGGTCATTTCTGTTTTCAAATAGCTTTTGCTCAAAGGAAAGAAAACACTGAACCAGAGTTAGTTGATTCTGTACAGCCTTTTTACTAGCAAAACAAGGCAGGCTAAGTTGGAAGCATGCTAGGACTTTTGCAAAATAGGCATACAGAATGGAGGAAAATGTGGACATCAGTCAGCACTGAGACTAAGAGTATTAACTCAGCTATGGGGTAAAAAGAAAGAGCAGTCCAATAATAGCAATAAATAGGGCATGGTGAAGGTACGCTTATTCAGGTAAGCCACTGAGAGAAAGTACATTTGAAGCATACTTCATATTTATATAAGAAATGATAGCAATGATGACAGTGAATATTATAAATTATCCAAGTCAGGATGGTCAGCATATAGGAGATTTCAAGCAGGCGGAGACTGCAGGAGACTTCAGATGGGAGGACTGGGAAAGACAGGTGCTGATATTAGATGTAGTACATTATTTCAACAATATATTAAATATTAAAAATCAATTTATAAATGGTAAAAATTTCTACAATTTAAAGGAAGTCAAATACAAAATTGTGTATAAGTATGTAAAAATAAATATGCATAGAAAACGGACTTGAAAGAGATTGACCAAAGTGCTGCTGATGAGAGTATGACTGACTTTTCCTGCATACGTTTCAATATTTTCCGTTATATTACTTTCTTATTTTGTTACTGTTTTATTATTATTCAAATGACTAAAACAAACTTAAAAGGTTAGCTTACTCATACCTTTCCCTAAAGACATGATGGCCCAGATGTCTATAGATATCCAGGGCAAGTCAACCTGGAATTAAAAATCTGCTGTAGTTTATATACAAGGTAGATAAAAAATTCTGACCTTAAAAAGGAATAAGACCATACATTCATGGAATAAGTTAAAATAAATACTTAGTGTACACATACCCAATTCTAATAAAGAAGGAGTTAAATAAAAATTATCAGAGGCCATTGTTTAGGACTGAGTTGCTCCCCTAGACTCAAGAGGCTAGACCAAACCAGAATGGAGGCACCCATGAACCTAATCATACCAAACTTTGAAACAAGCCAATTCTGAAAAAGAAACAAGAGATTTGCAGCAACCAATCAGAAAGGGCAGAGTTCACCTGAGATGTCATAATAAGGAATTCTCCTCTGTTTTAACACTATAGGGAAAATAACTCTGTTAACTACCAATCAGCTTTTTGTTGCTTCTTTTTGTTTCCTTCAGCCTTTTTCTGCCTATAAAGTCCACCTCCTGTGCTCAGCTCATTAGGGTGGCTTTCGAAATCTTTAGATGGGATGCTGCCCAATTCATAAATCCCTAATAAATCTTTAAACTAAATTTGTTAAAATTTTATTTTTAACAAGGGTCAAAAAACACTCATGGAAGAGCTGTCATTTGATATTACTATTATGAATAGAATCTACCATAGATTAAGAAAGAGAAAGATTAGCTTAGTAAACTAATGAATAATAGCGGTGGGATTGTAAGTGGATTTTTTTTTTTGGCTTATTGCTATTTCCCAAATTTTCATATTCAATATTTTACTTTTATAGGAGTAAATATGCAATTTTCAAATGACTATAATTGCATTGGTTACTATTATATACATTTTTAGGAACATACTTTCATGTTACATTGTAAAATATTAATACATCCCTACCATTGTTTTTAATACCTAGTATAAATTTAATCTGTGGCCTGAGTCATTTGTATACAATTTCTCATAGAAGACTCTAAAGACATTTAGAATGAAGACAAAAATACTAAGTATGTCAAAACAGGGATAATTTAACAGTCAAATATATTTGTATACTAGCAGTAGATTATAACAAAATTGCTAGAAAGTTTGAGGCCATATACAAAAGGCAAAGTGGAATTTTGAAATCAGGCCATTTGGAATATAAAAATTTAAAACTTGAATATTTTTAACCTTCCCATAGTACTCCAAATCCTCTTAACTTCATTCTTGAAGCTTTGCCTGTAGTAGCAATAGAGTAAAAATACAAACATTCTGAAAAGTTGCCTGAAAAGCTTTGCAAAAAAGAAAACTTAAAGTGTTAACTATATGTCCAACTAGATAAACCTTCCTTCAGAGAGGCTCCTCCAGTGGAACCTGCCTATGTTGGGGTGGAACAGGAATGAGAGAAGGAAAGGAGCAGAGAAGTAGATTCTGTTCTTGGGTCATAGTGTGGATCCTGTATAGTAATTTATTAACAGGATTCTTCTGGTCCCAATTCTAGCAAAAAAAAAAAAAAAATCTGTTTAAAAAGAATTGAAATCATGTGAGTAAAAAGTATACTTATTACCATATATTATTAAATAAAAAATACAAGCTACAAAATAGAACACAGAGTTATGATCTCATATTTATAAAAGAAATATATATATTAAAAAATGTACATAGTTCGTGACCAGCCTGAGCAAGAGTGAGACCCTGTCTCTACTAAAAATAGAAAGAAATTATCTGGCCAACTAAAAATATATATACAAAAAATTAGCCGGGCATGGTGGCGCATGCCTGTAGTCCCAGCTACTCGGGAGGCTGAGGCAGGAGGATCGCTTAAGCCCAGGAGTTTGAGGTTGCTGTGAGCGAGGCTGATGCCACGGCACTCATTCTAGCCCGGGCAACAGAGCGAGACTCTGTCTCAAAAAAAAAAATGTACATAGACTAAAAACTGGAAGAATACACACCAAAATATTAACAGGGTAGATTATGGGTGGTTTTTGTTTTCTGATCATTTTCTAAATTTGACACTTAATACATATTACAGAGAAAGAAAAAAAGTATTATTTTTAAAAGACAATTATAGAATATTGCAAACTTCTTGGGAAGCAGTATTGGGAACAGAATAAAATAAAAACACAGTCATAACACTAAATAAACACACACAGGCAATTTAATTCCTAAAACAGAAGAAAATGGAAAAAATGTAAATTCTCTAGAACATTTTCCACCTAGAGTTGAATTAGTCTTTATAAGGTATAAAAGTAACATATTAAGATTGACTTTGCAAAGGCATGACTCTAAATGAAAAAATGTTTCATGAATAGCTAAGGTTGCATGCCCCTTCTTAAGCATACAGGAATTTGCCATGGAATCTCCTAGCAGATCCATTTAAACCATTACTACAATGCCTGCCACATAGGAAGTGCTCAAATTTTTTTGATGAAACAATGTCCTGAGTTCATATATAGGGCAAGGCAACTTTCCTTTTGAAGGGTAGAATGCTATAAATTACTGGATAAAATAGGTGTCAGCAGAACAAACGGTGCTGCTTGAACTGTAATGAATAGAAATGACTCTCAGACATGAAAAAACATGACTTTGTTTTCCTCAAGTAATTATTTGTGAGAATTCTCCTAACCATCCTCCACCTATAGGGGCCAGCTCCCTGTACTAAAAATACTGGAACATCCAGACAGGGAAGTCTGATCCAGAGACTGATATTAATATTTATTCATCCCTACACAGAAACAACAAAGAGAGGAAGTATTCTTTTGTAGCAGCCAGAATCAGGCTAGGTGATGGCCTTGTGATAGAACCTGCCACTCAAAACGTTATGAATTAAAATTATGAGGTTTACCACCTAAAAGGACTAATTTTAGGTTTTAAACCATGACAAAAAGCAATCTAAATAAATCTATGCATTTATGGTCAACTAATATTTGACAACGGTGCAAAGAATACATAATGAGGAAAGGATAGTCTCTTCAATAAATGGTGTTGGGGAAACTAGATATCTACATGCAAAACAAAAACAAAACTGGACCCTTATCTTATACCACCTATAAAAATTAATTCAGAATGATTAAATATTTAAATGTAAGACTTAACACTGTAAAAGTCCTAGAAGAAGACAGAGGGAGAAAGTTCCTTGACATTAGTTTTGGCAATGATATTTTGGATATGGCACCAAAAGCATAGGCACCAAAAGCAAAAATAAACAAGGAAGCCTACAATAAACTAAAAAGCTTTTGCAGAGCAAAGGAAACCACCAACAAAATGAAAAGTCAATCTACAGAATAGGAGAGAATATTTGCAAACCATATGTCTGATAAGAGGTTAATAGCTCAAATATATCAGGAACTCATACAACTCTATAGCAAAAAAAGAAAAAGAAAAAGAAAAAACCATAACCCCCCAGATAATTCAACTAAAATGGGCAAAAAAACCTGAATAGACATTTTTCCAAATAAGACATACAGATGGCCAACAGGTACATGACAACAGGTGCTCAATATCACTAATCATGAGGGAAATGTAAATCAAAACCACAAGGAGATATCACCTCTTATCTGTTAGGATGGCCACTACCACAAAGTCAAAAGATAAGTGTTTTGACTTACTGAGGATGTGGAGAAAAGGGAACCCTTGTGCACTGTTGGTAGGCATGTATATTAGTACAGCCATTATGGAAAACAGCATAGGTTCCTCAACAAATTAAAACTACCATATGATACAGCCATCAATGCCACTTCTGAGTATGTATCCAAAAGATTTAAAATCAGTCCAAGAGATGTCTGCACGCCCATGTTCAATGCAGCGCTATTCACAACAGCCAAGTTAGGGAATCACCTAAATGTCCATTAACAGATGAATGGATAAAGAAAATATGGTTTATATACACAATTGAACACTTTTAAGCCTTTAAAAAGAAGGAAGTTTTGTCATTTTCCATAACATGATGGATTTAGAAAACATTAAGCAAAGTGAAATAAGCCAAGAACAGAAACAAATACTGCATGTTCTCACATGAGGAATCCGAAATACTTGAACTCATAGAAGCAGAGAATAAAATGGTGGGGTTACCAGAGGCTGAGGTTGTGCAGAAGGAGGAGATGATGATATAAGGGTACAAAGCCTCAGTTAGAAAGGACGAAATCAGTTGCACAGCATGGTGAATGTGGTTAATGATAGTTTATTGTACATTTCAAAATTGCTAAAATTTCAAATGTCCTCATCACAACAAGTATTTGAGGTGATGGATATGTTAATCAGCTTGATTTAATTATTCCACATTGTATTCATAAATCATAGCATCACTTTGTACCCCATATATATACACAATTATAAACTGTCAATTTGCAATAAAATTTTTAAAATTCAGGGAAACCACTGAGAAAAAAATTTTTTTGGACACAATTTTCTAACAAAATAGGTGCCCATACTAAATGTTATTAAAGGAAATGATTTCCAAAAAAAATGAAAGTATAACTTCTTAGAAGTTAAGCAAAAAAATTATGAAAACATTGACATTATAATCAAAGAAATGTAAATTACATCTCCTGGATCAATTGTAAAACATTTCAGACCTGGGTAATCTTTAACTATGCTCCCATTTATTTTCCTTAAATCCGGTTTTCTGACACACAATTTAATTTCACAATCTTAATTGAGACTTCAGAGTTCAAGAGATTTTCCTAATATTTTGTCACAAAATTTCAACTCGTAAGGAGCACATTCTTTTTTCCATGTTAACTTCACTGACATTATTTATAGTCTTACTGTTTAAGCATTTATCATAATCTGTAATTACCTTGTTTTATATGCTTACTGTCTTTTTCATATATGATTTCTATTAAATCAGGGACCTTGTCACCTACATCTACATAGTGCTGGGTACATAATAAGTGTTCATAAATATTTGGTGAATTAACAAATGGTTAATTTTGGTCACAAGAGAGCAAAAGATGAAAAAGAGCTAGAGTCATTGTGTCCTTAGTTTTCTCAGCAAATGTTTTTAAAAGATGTTTCATTTTTTTTACAGAATTTTTTGTCTCATATATAGTAAATCCTCCCCCAAAATTTAGCTTTTATGAAAATGAAAATGATCTTAAATATTACAGCAGGCCCGGAACTCACAAATTTGCTCTAAAGAGAGTGAAACAGAACTAACAATAGAAAAACAGTTGTGCTTAGCACTCTACCAGGACATCTTATCTCATGTAATTTTCATAACCTTGGAGGCCTGTTCCCATCTTAAAGATTAGGAAAGTGAGAATAAGAGAGAGGAAGTCACTGGCCAAAGGTCATACAACTAGAAAGTCATGGAATTGGAATGAGAACACTAGTTCTTCTTTAAACCAAAACCCACTTTATTTCCTCTACTTTATGTTGCCTCCACAAGAACCAGAAGAACGAAGTGTACCTTTTTCAGTAACAATACATTAAGTACATTAAATGATCCAGATAATACTTGCAAATAAATGTTTTGATTATTCAACTTATTTTTAGAACAGCAAATATGTCAGTAAATTAAATAAATTTATCTTTTGGGGAGGTTGAAGTGATACGGGAAACATCAGATAAAGTCACAAGAAAAGATGATTCCGAAGAAACATTTCAATGCATACATTTTCATATCCACTATACTCTTTTATTTGGAACAAAAGAAAATATTCAGATTCTAGGGCAGTTTTTGGTTTTGAAAAAGAATGAGATGTGCCTTTAAAAGAACTGTGATTTATGGTTTAGTCTCAGGATAATTTTCAGATTTCCAGATGGAATTTCAAAGTTCAATCCTGTCTCTTAGATGAATTTTCTAAATTTTGTGAACCTGAACAATATAAGTGATTAACAACAGGGAGATCATTAATTAATTAATAGTATAGCAATACAACAGAACATGAGAATTATTGTTAGATTGGTGGCATTAAGGGTGAATTGTGGCTTTTAAACTTTTTTTCACGGTGATTAAAAGTTTAATATTAAGGAGGATCAGAATAGCATTGAAAAAAGCTCATATAAAAAAAAAAGCAAAGCAAAATTGTCAGGACTTTCTCAGAATGAGAGCAGGTCTACAGTGCCAGGTGCTGTCTCATAAACTTTTGCTTCTTCCAACAAAGAATTTCCTTCCAAAACTGGATAGTCACCTATCTGGAACTGGAGATGGCATGTTTGCTTGGGAATTTGAGTCCTTTGGGTACAACCTCACGAAGACATTGGGATTGGGTGGGAAATTAGACTAGAGCACTTCTTCTCAAAATGGTCCCTGGATCACCAAAGTGGGAATCACCCAGGGTGGTTGTTAAAACACAGATTCTTAGGACCAGTCCCAGATGCTGAATTCACATTTCTGGAGTGGGGGTTGCGAATTTGCATTTTTAAAAAGCCACAAGTTGAAATACTTGTGCACAAAGAGGTTTGGACACAACTGGACTGGAGGCTGGGAGACAACATGATGAATGAGTGGTTTTGGAGTCATAAAAACTTGGGTTTAAATCCCACTTCTTCTATTTAATAGCTCTGACTGTAGCAAGTCATCCAAACCCTGAGCTTGTTTTCTCGCATAGAAAACGGAATGACATTTACTTTGTTGTAGAGATCAAATAAAATTGTGTGGTTGTATGTATGTGTGTATATGTATGTACATGTAAGCATGCTGGCTAACATACCTGGCATGAAACTTTTATATGACCTCTCAGGTTCTTCCAGCTCTGAGTCTATGAATGGTCTATGCTGGTTTGTCTTAATCCTTTAACATCTATTAATGTAACTGTCACAGAACACCTGCTTATCTATTTCCCTAAAGCAGTGTTTCTCAACCTGTTTTTTATTTTCCTCCTCTCCTCCTAGACTTTTTAGATATTTTCTTTCCTAATCTACTGCCCCATAAAATTTCAATGCCACAGATATACTGTTTATGTTTGTTTTCTGGCCCTTTGGAAGGCCACAAAGCATCATATTATGTAGGATCTTTTTGTCCCCCAAGAACATGAGCAATATCACCGATGTTGAGAATGCATGTCGGAGAGAGAAGCGATGTGGTCAAGGTAATGTGAATAATTTACTGGCAGAATTAGGTCTAAATTAGAGATCACAGACTGGACCCAGCTTATAAATGTCTTTTGTTTGGCTCGCAGGTTTTTTGAGTTTTTTTAATTGGTTGCCAACTTTTAAAAATCAGATTTCACATAAAAATTCAGATATTCAACTTCTCATAAAAAAATCAAAAGATCAGATCACTAAGCGGCAGCTGAAGGGCGTTCGCCTCCCCAGAGCGTGGGGTTCTCCCCGCCGCGCCCCGCCGCGGCCCCTGCAGTTATTTGAACGTGCGACTCTCAGCCACGACCTTTACACTATAGCTCACGACCCTCAACGATTTGCCTCCAAGTACGCATCACTTAATAATTAGACGTTTAAAAAACAAATCTTTAAGAGCCGTACGCAGTGTGCCGCTAACTGCGGATTCCGAACCTTTTCCCGCTCCGGATTCCGAGCTCTCCAGCCGGCGGGACGCGCTGTCCGTCCGGCACGTCGTCTGGCGCAGGCGGGCGCGGGCTGACTAGGGCGCAGCCTGCACGGAGGCGCTCCCCTGCGGAGGTCTGCGGGTACCAGGCCCAGCTGCAGCCCCCGCGCGCCCCCACGGCTCGGCCCCGGCTCCCGACGCGCCCGCGGGGTAGACGGGTCCCCGCCGGTCCCCGCCCGTCGCCGCCGCACAACGTCTGCCCCCGGCGCGCGTCCCCGGCGCTGCCCTCCGCGCGCCTGCTCGCCGCCAATGGCAGCCGCCGCCCGCCGCACGTGATACTCGCCCGCCAATGGAGGCCCGAAGTGGCCAATTACGGGACCGGCGGCTCCGGGTGCTTTCGAACCCGCGCAGGCGGCGAGGGGAGGATGAGGGAATGGCGCGGGGACAGGGAGGCGCCTAGCGTGAGGGGACTGCCGGGAGACTCGGATTGAGGTGATGGCGCGAAGACGGGGAGGGGACGGCGCCGGCCATGAGAGGTCCGTGCGGGGACGGCAGCTGCGAGCCCGCGGTGCCTGGCGGCGGGGACCGACTTCGCGGCGCTGGCTCCTGGCGCTCCCCGGACGCAGACTGCGGGTGAGTGAAGGAGGAAGAGCACGGAGAGCCCAGGGGCGTCGCTGGCAGAACCGGCCGGACCTCAGCAGCCCCCGGCGCTTCGCTGCCCGCCCCGTGCTCCCGCCGGTCCTCCCAGCCCAGCTCTGCCGGCATCCTGGCCTCCACTTGGCTCCGGGAAGTCCGGAGAAACCCAGGGAGCAGAGTCCGCGGATGGGAGCAGAGTCCGTGGATGAGAACGAGCCCAGCAGTTAACAGAGTGGTTGACTGGGTTCGCCTGCGTGTCACGGAAACCCCAGATTCCGGTGTCCTAAACTCATAAGGGTATTTTGCCTCCCATAAAAGAAAGTGTTAGGTAGGTACCCCCAGGGACTCAAACTTGTTCTGCTCTGTCATTCTTGCAGCCTGTTCCCGTGCACAAATTTACCTCATGGGCCAAAGTCATAGCTGGCACTCCAGCCATCACTCCTTATTTTAGAAAGGGCCCTTCCAGGAGCCCCGCCCAGCAACTTCTACCTACGTCTTGTAGATTGGAATTTAGCAACATGGCCTCACCTAGCTGGGAAATGTCTTAACTAGGCACATTGCTGCCCTTAATTAAATCCCCTTTCAAAGAATAAAGGAAGAATGAATTTGCAAGTGGTCCTGTATCTCACACAGCTCAATAGAAATAAGTCCTCCTGAGTGTGCAGAACAACTTACTAGGCAAATATTTAATACATAACTCTGTGGCAGACCCTATGCTAGATGCTTTATATCTTCCTATTTAATTCTGCAAGGCAGGTATTATTAGCCTCATGCAGATGACACTGGAGGATATAAATGGTGACAAACTACAGTGCAGAGGGGCTCTTAGATATATCAAGTGGCCTGATAGGAGTTGGCTGCATGCTGTTGCAAGCATATGGACCTAAGGAATATAATTTTCTGTACTAAGTCACAAAGACCACTCTGTCTAAAGCTGACAAGAAGCGACAAACAAGATGAGGATAAGACACTGCCCCGTAGCTCAGGAAGCAGGCCCTATGTAATATACACCAATGCAAAAATATTGTTGCATCTAAACACCAATATGGTAATGTGAAACAAAACATTTTTAGTAAACAGTGGTGTAAAAGCACTCAGCACTATCCAATGAAGAACAGTGCCCATACTTGGTTTTATTAATAAGTAATGGGATTGACTTTATGCATTTAATAAACAATGCCTATTGTGTAATTGCGCTGCCCTAAGCATCAACAGTTAATAAGGTGAATCAGACATTGCCCTGCACATAGTCTATGGGGAGACAGACAGTTTGAACATATCGTGATAACTGTATTTGGAGCACATGAGAAGGGCATCCAACCTGGAAGGGAGGAGAGGAAAAAAGAGGGACTTGTTAGACAAGACTTTCTTAACGAAATGATCCCTGAGCTGAGTCTTGAAAATCAAGCTAGAAAAGACCAAACTAAGTAAGGGGAATGGTGATCCAAGCAAAGGAATCAGATAGTACAAAACTATGTTGATGGGAAAGAAGGTAGCATATTTGATTGCTGGATGTGAAGAAAGAAGGGGTAGCAGAGCATACTGAAGAATTAGGCAGTGTCCTGTCATGATGGATCATATATGCCATGCCAGGGAGTTTGCATCCATTGGCCACTAGCATCCATTCTTTCTCTTGCTTGGGGGAATTAGTTCTCCACCTTGTGTGTAGTCTTGTTGATATTATTAAAATGCCCCATGTTCCCCAAACCAACAGATGGATGTGTGACTCTAGTTAGGCCAATTGGATTATTGCCAAGAGTGAGAGGAAAAGTAGTGGGATAGAGAGTTGAGGAGAATGTTTAAATATCCCCACTATGGACGGGGTGGGAGAATTCCCTTTGAATCCATGAAAAGATTATAAGATTGGATGGAGAACACAATCAAGGACAGATGCCATATGTGATGTTTCCTTTAGCAAACTCACTTGTCTTGTTACTTCTTTTTCACATCTTGCAAATGGATATAAATATTGTATTTCAGTCACTTGAAAGGTATATTCTGTAGTTATTGGGATCATATTTTGTAACCAAAAATTAAATAACTTAGTATTTTAAATTAGCACTGTTATGGGAAATCTGGTCTATGTAGACCTTATTTCTCTCCTGCAATGTGAATGGGTATTCCAGCAAAAATTTGATTAATATGTGCAAAACCCTATTCAACTTTACTTCATTCCATGTTTACCTAACAACCATGTTGGAGTTTCAACTGAATAACAAGGTTTCCCAGTGGAAAAAAATGATTGCTGTATTATTTATATTATACATAAATTCTTTAATTTTCTAAATTTCTAAAGGCTTAAAACTCTTACATCATCATGACATGAAAATGACACCATTGCAGATAAACTCTTCTCCCAAGGTTTTGAATATATATTTTTTATTTAACAATGGGATATGTCTATCTTTAATTATAAAATACATGTTCATTGAAAATAGATTTCAAGAAAGGCAGAAAAGAATGAAGAATATACACAGTGGTTTATATTGTCCAAAATGTTTTTCTATTTATATTTATTCAAACATAAGTGTATTTTTAAATAAGATTGTATCATAAATACTGTTTCATAATCTGTTTTTTACTTATACCTTAGACAGCTTTGCATAGCAAATCACCACTGACTTAATGGCTTAAAACACTGCATATTTATTATCTCAGTTTCTGTGGGTCATAAGTCCTGTCACAGTTTCTGTCTCCAGACTACAAGTCAGATATTGGCTGGGGCTACAGTCTTATCAGAGGCTTAACTGGGAAAAGATCTACTTCACAAGCCCTAAGGTTATTGGCAGAATTCATACTAGGTCCCCATTTTCTTGCTGACTATGAACAGGGAGCTGCTCTCAGCTCCTCGAGGCCTCTCTCAGTTCTTTGCCTTGGAGTCCTCTCCATAGACCTCACAACATGGCAGATTACTTCTTTAAATCCAACAGGGAAGAGAGGATCGTTATAATTTTAATGGTAGCATAATATTCCACTGTATAGTTATAACATAGTTTATTTAACTACCCTCTATAGATGTGAGGTTGTTTCAAATTTTTCTTTATTATAGTGTTATCGTGAATATCCTTATGCATACACCTTTGTGACTTCTCCATTGCTAAATCAAATAGTGTATACTTTTTAAATCTTTTTTTTTTACATATTGCAAAATAGCCATCTAGAAAACTAAGCCCACTTACATTTCTAAAAATATATGAAGATGCTGGTTTGTGTATATAACTTGCCAACATTGGCATTACCCATAAATTTAATATTTGCCAATATACTGGGTGAAAAATTTTTTCTCATTGTTTTAATTTATATTTGTTTGATTAGTGAACTCATAATTCTTCATCATACGGTTCTCTAAGGACTTTTTTCCCAGTAATGCCTACTTTTTTCTGAAGTTTTATGAAAGTGTGTCACTTGTGCTGTAATAGCATTATGTGAGAGGACTTATTTGAGACAAATTGACAACAGAGAATAAATTAGCACAATTGACCAGGAGGACGTGGGACAGGGACCAAACCATGAAAGACCTTAGTTAAGAGGGCAGGATGATCTTGCCACAACACAAAGCAATAAAATTAAGGCTAAGGGCACTGAGGCTTCTACTGAGGAAGTGGAGTCATTCATCACTGCAAATGGGCAACTAGAGACAGGGAGGAGTAAGAAGCTGAGACAGCTCAGGCCAGGCTGGAATATAAAACAAATCTCTGAGGTACACTCTTCTGCTCTAGTGAGATTCAGAGAAGAGATTCCAGTAACCAGAAAGCCACAGGAGCTTTTATGACCTGAATGTTTCTTAAAGAATGAATGTGTGAAATGAAAAATCAGAAGCATATTCCCCACAAATATATAGTAACAAGTTACTCATTTTTAAAACAGGTCTAGAGTTATCTATCCTAGAATAACTCAATTTTAAAAGAAACCTTGTCACAGTTACCACAGCCATGATTTTATTTTACAACACAATAATTCTAGAACAACTAAAATGTAAATGTAAGATAAAACCATGAGAATTTTAGAACAAAAATGAGTGAAAAGTTTTATATCCTTAGGTGAGAAAGATTTCTAAGCATGACATCAAAGGCAAAAATTATGTCTTAACTACTGTTTCATAATCTATTTTTTACTTATACCTTAGACAGTTTTGCATAGCAAATCACCACTGGCTTAATGGCTTAAAACACTGCAAATATTTTTCAGAAAAACATTTAAAACTTCTCTGTGGGCAAAAATTCCCCATAAACAAAATTATTTCCTGAAAACAAAATAAAAACTAGCTTGGTTTGGGGGTACACGCCTGTAGTCCCAGCTACTTGGGAGTCTGAGGTAGGAGGTTTGCTTGGACCCAGGAGTTCTATGCTGCAGTAAGCTATGGTCGTACCATTGCACTCCAGCCGGGGTAACAGTGAGACCCTGTCTCTTAAAAGAAAAAAGTAAATAAATATTAACAGACATAAATAAATTAGGAAAAATATTTGCAATCCACAAAGGGCACTTAACAAAGTACTTTCACAATTTGCGAAATGGGCAAAAGTCATGACAATTTACAAAATACAATGTTCAGTAAATACATGAAAATACGTTTGGGTTCAAATGCTGTGACTTACTGTCTGGGATTCCTAACATACACTGCAGGGCCTACTTCAGTATGCGTTCTCAATAAATGTTAATTTCTTCCCCCTTTCTTCTGACTCATCTTCTTTGTTGTCTCAGTCTTAATCACCCGGTGCAGTTACTGATGTATATAAGTCAGTGCTTATGGGATGGTTTCACAACCTTTAATTTCAATACCATGGGTAGTTTGAAGAAATAAATGTGTAAGTATTCAAGAAGGAGTTTAGTTATTTACCAATAATCACAGCCCATTGAATGCCTATTCTGTACTAAGCACTTTGCATGCTTAGTTCATTTAATCTTCATGATAGCCCTGCAAGGTATAACTATTTTTGTTACTCCCACTTTATGCGTGAAAAAACAGAGGTTCAGAGAGGTAAAAGGAACCAAAGTTACCCAGTTAATAAGTGGAGGAATCAAGGTTTGAAACCCTGAACTACAAAGGCCTGTCTGACTACAAAGGCCAAGTAGTTTTCTACTATGCCTTTACGGCCTCTAAAAAGTTCACAAATCACTACCTCAAGAGAACTCTAATCATTGTATAGGCATTGTATAGGCAAGACATTTCAAGTGTGTTTATCTTCTAAAATGGATGAGACCCAGACCCACAGATTGTGCAAGGCCACATGAGCCAGAGAGAGCTCATTAATCTTGAATTCCTTCAACTCGGCTCCCCAGAGAAGAAAGGCAGCAGACGGTCAGTGCGGCTGCTCACTTCCTCAGCTGTACAGCTATTTTCTGGAGACAGTTTCAACTTGACAGTCTGGCTTGAAATTTCTAGGGGCCTTTGGAGCTAGCACATTTAAATTTAGCTGGAGCCTTAATACCTGCTTATTAAATCTGTTCAGAAGGCACTCACCAGGCTAGTATGGTGGGGAGCAGAGTGATGTACTAGAAAGAGTGGTGGATGGGGAGAGGGTAGAGCTGAGTTCCAGCTCACTGGTTTGTTTTGTTCACTCAAACATTCAGCAAAGCTTTTTGAGCTATTTGTCATGTGCCAGGTTCTGTGCTACATTCTGTGTATTTAGCAAGAAAGGGTTTAGGGAGACATCACATAATGATTTCTCCTACTTTCAGGGAAATGGGGTGAATGTACTATGATCAGTATTGTTAAGCAAGTTGCATGACGGTCTGTGTGCTCCTTTCTCAGAAACTAAGCCACACTGAAGGAAGAGAAAAATGGGGCTCCAGGAGATGCTTATGCCGGGCTGCTTTGGGTGGTTCTTTCAGACAGTAGAACCCTCAGTGTTCTAAATTAAGAGTTATGATTAGATGTTATTATAACTCCCAATTTCTGCCCTAAGGAATGTTCAGAAGCAGGGAGGGGTACACATGCTGTGTTCCTTGCTGAAACACTGGCCTGGTCATCTCTGCAGTGCCTTGCTCTAATCTGTAGGGCAGTCCTCTGAGTTAGTCCCCAACTGTGCCAGGTGAGCCGTGCCAGCTTGGGAGTCCAGGGCTGAAGAAATCCCACCTTCAGCTGAGGGCCAGAAGCACTCCAGATACGTCTGAATGTGGCTTGGCATTATCTTGGATAGGAAACAAATGGCCATTTGAAACCCTTTATCTACTGTCTGTTTCTTGGTGTCCTAAACTTCCATCTTATTGTGACTTCCATCTATAGTAAGGCTCACACCACAGGGGAGGCAGCCCCCGATTTTGTCACATTGAAAGAAACATAGCCTCAAACCTTAAGCAACTTTTAGTCTGGTGATGCCATACACTTACACATATTACATCAATTAGACTCTGCTAGGTAGTGGCTCATTGACCCTTACAAAAACCTAGTGGTGTATTTTTTTTTTTTTTTTTAGAGTTGGGGCCTCACTATGTTGCCCAGGCTGGCCTTGAGCTCCTGGGCTCAAGCAATTGTCTCCCAAGTATTGGGACTACAAGCACATGCCACTGCACCCTGCGTGGGTATTTATTATTCTCATCCTGAAGATGAAGAAACACAGGCTTAGTAAAATTTAATGATTTGCCCAGTTGCAGACATGGTGAGTGGTAAAGCTGCCATCAAATCCATGTCTATGATTTCAAAATCCTTGTGTGGTAGACAGGATTCTGTGTCTTCTAAGACTTCCCTCCCTGCCACCCCTCTGTGCTACAATGTCCTTTATAATCCTTGGGACTGAATTTGATGGATTTTACTGCCATGATTATATGGCAGTAAATGTTACATGGCACAGTTGATGTTAAGAGAGTATATGGGTGGGCCTAAGCTAATCACATGAGATCTTTAAAAGCAGAGAGTTCTCTCTGGCCAGCAGCAGCATCAGAAGTCAGAGAGATTTGAAGAATGAGAAGAGTTTAATGCATTGTTTTGCCTTGGTGGAGCAGACCACATGGAGCTGAGAGCTATCCCTAGCCAGTGGCCAGCAGGGAGATGGGATCTTTGTCCTGCAACTGAAGGGAACTGAATCTGCGAACAAGAATGAGTTTGGGAGCAGGTCCTTCCCTAGAACCTCCCGAGGAGAACTCAGCCCAACTGACATCTTGCTTCAGCTTTGTGAGACCCCAATGCTGCGCTGGACTTAGAAATTACAGAACTGTGAGCTAATAAATTGGCGTTGTTTTAAGCCTCTATTTGTGGTAATTTGTTATGCAGCCATAGAAAACTAATACACCTTGCTTTTCTTGCAAAATCTTAAGACTTGAGACAAGTCATAACTTTTCTGGCCTTAATTTTCATTTGAAAGAGGGTTAGATGTGATCTTTAAGGTCTCTTCCAGCTCTGATGATTCTAAGATTCTTAAAACAGTTTTTGTAAGAGTTGAAAGAAAACAATGCACCTAAGAGCACTTTGATATTAAGAAAATAGTATACAAATGAAAGCGAATAATATTCAATCTAATATTTCTAGTCATCTCATGGCCTCTTGAGATCCTATAGGACAGTTTCTCATTATAAATAATCTGTATTTTAGGGCCATAGCTATGAATATGTTGGGAAGATAAAGAATTCTGACTCCGGATTTGCAAGGGCTCCCACCTCATCTGTGGAAGATGTAGAGGACGTGGAGGGAATGATGCACTTCCATGTCCTGAGGCCCTCACTGGAGCTTGGCAGGACTGTAGGAATGAGCCAAGGTGCCTACCCTTACAGTCTGGGGGGGGGGTCAGTGTCCATACAAACAAGCAGTGACTGCAAAGTGAGCATAGAAGCCCCAGAGGAGAAGGGAGGCTTCACTGGAGGACTTAAAGCTTGGGCTGGGTTTTGAAGCTAGGTGGTTTATCGAGCCATTGGTACTGGAGCTGCCCAAACAGGCAACAGCAAATGGGAAGGCACAGGATGTGAGAGAAACTGACAGTATGAATTGTACTTGCAAATTCTAAAGCCCAGGGTGGTATTCATTAAATGGGAACTGTTAGCAAGTAGATTATTGCTGGAGTATTTGGAGTGGTGAAACTGAAGAGAGGATTTTGTGAACAGGATACCTCTGTGCTCAACACATTTACATCAGAGTCTGATACCACCTTTCTCATTTTAAATGCATGTAGTCCATATTTACTCAGCCTTTAATCTTGTGCATATCTCCTCTGAAGAATAGTTTTTTTGAGCTTTACTTTCTGTAGTTAGAATGATAAAATCAATAAGAACATATTGAATATACCCTTCTCAGTGACTTTATGACTTCCCCCAGCTCCCACCTGCCACCTAACACAAGATCCTATTAGCTTCTCCTGAGGATTAAGAATCACGTGTCCAAAATATAAACTTAATGTGAATTATAGAATCACAGTGTTAAAATAAAAATTACCAGATTGCAAACTTCTTGAGGACAAGAGTCCTGCCATTCATGCCTTGATGTCACAGTGGTCTCCAACCTATTTGACACCAGGGACCATTTTCATGGAAGACAATTTTTCCATGGACTGGGGATGGGGGGATGGTTTCGGGATGATTCAAGTGCATTACATTTATTGTGCACCTCATTTCTATTATTATTACATTGTAATACATAATGAAATAATTATATAACTCACCCCAGGTTAGGGACCCATAACCTAAAGCACTCAGCACAGCTTCCTGCACACAGCAGGTGCTTGGTGTTGAATTAAATTTAATTTGAGAAAATTGAAATTAGCACACAAATGAAAAAGCAGAGATCATATGAAAAGCTTCCTGATGGATTTTGGGCAGCCTTTTTGGACACACCAAACTGGAGTGGCTTGAAAGCACAGAGCAGCTACAGCACACTTCTCCAGGCGAATGCCACATTTCAGGCCTCTGCTCCAGGGAAAAGCCATTCAGCTGCCGGAGGGTGGCTGCCAGGAAGAAACGCCCTCCCCACACTAGATCTAAGCTGTTCTCATCCTCCACTGGAGACTCAGTTGTTATTGCTCTAAGATGACTGCTCCATGAGTTGATGGTTAAATTACATTAACAATTAGGGATAATAGTGTGACCCTTAATAGTTTGTAAGCATTGCTAATCTCTCACAGTTATACAGACTGGATATGGTAGAGACTTGGTAGCTGTAGGTTGATCTTTTGTTTATTTTTGATGGGAAGATTTTTTTTCCGCTAAAATCTTTTAAGTTTGAGTCTGGAAGCAACCTTAGAGGTTATCTATTTCTCTGCCATTTAGTCTACCACTAATTTATTCACTGAAAAAATGTTTATTGAATACCTACTGTGACTTAAACACTGGGCTGGCCTCTAGGTTTGAACTGCAAATAAGATTAATATAGTTCCGTACCCTTATATGAAACTTAAAATCTAGAAGTTAGAAATTTCAAGAATATGAAATATTATGATGGCTAAGGGAAAGATGCTCTGGGAGTGTGTGCTTGGGGAACAAATCTAGTCTAGGGAGGTGAGATTCTCTAAGAAAATGTTTTAGGTGATAACTAAAGATGAATGTGACTGAACAAGGGGATGGAGGGAAGAAAGAGTGAGAGAGATTCCAGGCCAAAGGAATAACCACATTCACGTAAGCTAGTTCTTATTAAATTGAAAAATAAAGACTGAATTTTTAAAAGAAAAAGTATATTCTAAGTGGAGAAAGCAAAAGTGAGATTTCAGACTTGGACCAACTTCATTTCTTTTACTGAGAATTGTGCCATCTTGTGGCAGCTGGCTGTCAGTGCATATATTATGTAAACAGGTTTTCTTTGAATCTTAGTGCTTTTGAACTGGAAGGTCCCTGCTTTAGAAAATATCTATTCCAGTGGCTCTCAGTTTTTATAAAGAAGGATTCAACTGATTATCTGCCTCCCCCTCTGGACTTATGTTTTGAAAGTTATCTGTCAAACAAGAATACACTTTTTTCCTTTATTTTTTTCTAACTGGATTTTCTTAGTTACATTATTGAATTTATATAATTCCATTTAAAAGCAAAGAAAGTTGGTTTGTGGCCAGGTGTGGTGGCTCATGCATAAGCCCAGAACTTTGGAGGCTGAGGCAGGAGGATTGCCTGAGGCCAGGAGTTCAAGACCAGCCTAAGCAACATAGTGAGACCCCATCTCTACAAAAATGAACCGCCTCCCTCCCAAAATAGAAAGTTGGTTTTGTGTTTTATTTAGCCTTGTTAACTCTAGCTCTGCCTTAGTAAAGCCATCTTACCTCTTTGTGGGACTATTTCCTTTTCTGCTAATGGAAATGATAAAATAGTTGTAACAACAATTACTTTTAAGTAACTATGAGGAAAAATGAGCCTGTTAAGTGGGTACTTAGTAAATGTTTATTCCTTGTCTAGCCTTTCCATGGGCAAATGTTTGGTTTTATTAAGCTTACTGATCCACATTCATATCATTCAGGGGCCCTGGGAATCCGGGGATCCCAACCTTACTTAGAGTTTAACTCCAGTCTAGTTCTCCTTTCTTATTTTACAGATGAAGAAAGAAGAAGGAAGTGATCTTATTTCTGCCCTTGATCTTAAATTGTGTATCAGCTTATTTGCTGTCATTATAAAGATGCAGTTAATGAAAATAATGCCTGGTGCCTCCCAGAAATGGAAAGAAGCCCAATATGACAGAAGAGTGGGCAAGAGGGAGAAGGCTGGTCAATTAAGTCTGAAAAGGCAGGCTGAGCCCACACCATGCAGGGCCTTCTGGGCCATTTAAACTATGTTGGTCCCGGCTGGGTGCGGTGGCTCATGCCTCTAATCCCAGCACTTTGGGAAGCTGAGGAGGGAGGATTGCTTGAGGCCAGGAGTTCAAGACTGGCCTGGGCAACATAGCAAGACCCTGTCTTTACAAAAACAATTTTTAAAAATTAGCTACGAGTGGTGGCACATGCCTGTGCTCCTAGCTACTTGGAAGGCTGAGGTGGGAGGATCACTTGAGCCTAGGAGTTTGAGGTTACAGTGAACTATAATCATGCCACTGCACTCTAGCCTGAGCAACAGAGCAAGACCCTGTCGCTAAAATAACAATAATAATAGTGATAATTTGGTTCCTATTCTAGGAGCGTAGGAAACCTATAAAGAATGTTAATCAGTTGAAATTTAGAAACAATGGCATTTTTAATTTGTCATCCGTATGTTTGGAATAGTCAAATCACAGGTTTAAGGTTGTAAAGTATTATTGTCTAAGCCAACAGCAAGAAACTACTCTATTTCCAATGAGGACTCAAACCAAAACAATGGGTTTAATTAGACAAAAGAGATTTCTGTTGGATGTGGAGGGAAATTCTTGCCTCAGTGTTGTGCCACACTGGCCACATTACTAAGGATTCTCCATGCTGGAAAAGCTTACGCAGGCAGCAGTATTCCTAGGGTAGATTGTTATGAATCTGAGGGTCTTTAAACCATGATCCATGTAAGATGAAGACTGAAACTGTCTAAAGAACCTTTAAAATATATTTTAGATATTGGGGTTCCCTGCTTGATTTCCTTTAAAAAAATCCTGTGGAATAGGATTGCAGAGTTTGAAAAACTACTGAATCTAGCATATCTTTCATACTAGTTGTAAGTCAGTGATCCCAACAACAAAATACTGTCTTTTTTATATTTATCCATCCCATATCTCTCTCCTGTGCTTAATACCCTATATTTAACAGTCTGTTAGACATCTCTACTTCTTACCCCACAGATTTATCATTCTAAAACTCAATTTACTCTTTTTCCTCCAAACTGCTTCTTCTAGGTAAGTGAATGTAATCCCCACCATGTATCCATTAGCTCAAATCAGAAACGGGGGCATCACTTTCTATGCTTTCCTTTACCTCTAAGCTCACTGGCCATTCGTTTTGTGGATTTCACCTTCTCAGAACCACTGGATTAATAGCTCTTCCTTTCCCCTTCTGTCACGATTGCTGTAACTTAGGTCCTCTGCAGCGTTGCTATACCTGCCTCCTGAGTGATGTCTCTGCCTAGTCTTGACCATTTCCGGTCCATCTTCTGTGCTGCCTCCTAACTGAGCTTTCTAAATACAAATCTGATTGCATCACTCCCTCTTCAAGTGCTTTCATTGTTTTCCACATCCCTTGAAAGTCCCAACTCCTTAGGATGGTGTGCAAAGTGTTTCATGATGTCGCCCTGCCACCCCTTTTCCCATCCACATTTCCCTCAGTCTTTAAACGTATCTCTGCAAACTTTGGGCACTTTGTCAGATGTGCCAAGCTGTTATCACCTTTGCCATACAGCTTTCTTGACCCAGAATGTACCCCCTTTTCTTTTCTCATCCTTCATGATTCAACTCAGTTATTAGTTCTTCCAGAAAGCCTTCCCCCATCCTCCATAATTAAATGCCCACCTGAATTAAATGCCCATCCTGTAAAAAGGACTATATAATTGTACTTTGCAGTTTGCAAAGTCTTTTACATACATAATCCTTTGTCTTTTCAAAAAGCTAGATCAGGTAGATTTATATCCACTTTATGGACGAGGCTCAAGGGCATTGACATGCAAGTTCAGGCAACTGGTTGGTGACAGAGCTGGGTTGTAGTCAGGGACTAAAACCTTGGTCTTCTCACTTTGAGTGCAGTGCTCTTTCCCTTTTACCCCGCGGAAACGGAATCCAAGAGCAGAGGGTGCGTACTTTAGACTGTGACAGACCGCCACAGAAACAGAAATCATCCTGCCTACTTCCGTCTCCCACTGTGCACTCAGATCTGGCCTAGTGGGAAAACTTTTTATATAGTGCAGCATTTCAGGCTGGGGAACGCATTTTTAAACTCTGAAAAATGTCATTTCTCCTGACATTTCTGGAAGTACTTCCAAAAATGAAAGCCAATTAACCAGTGACTTCGCTGATTAATTCATTACCTAATTAATGTTGAGAGGACGCTTAGAAATAGTCAGATGAAAGAGGCTGGATAGAAACAGTGAGAGCAGAACTTTTTCCTGATGTTCTAGGCCCCGTGGCTTGGGGCCAGGGGTAAAGCATAGATTCAGAACAGAAAATGGATTCACAGATTCTCTGAAAACAGATATTTGCGTTCTGCTTGAGGTGGCAACATGAAAGCCTGTGGGGGAATGAAGACAGGGAAAACTCACATCTCCACCCAAGGTTTTCCCTATGGACTGAATTGTGTCCCAATCCATAAGTTGAAGACCTAACCCACTATGTGACTATGTTGGAGATAGGGCATTTAGAGGTAATTAAGGTTAAATGAGGTCAGAAGGAACAGATGAGATGTGTAGGGAAAGATTCTAAAGATGGTAGTTCAATGAGGATGGAATATACTATTAACTTAGAAAAATTTTACCAGTATTACGTGCCAGTTCCTGAGATTCTGGATTAAATGTTTAGCTCCACCAATGAGGAGTGGCTCTAATGTTTGTTTGCCTGATCAACTAAAACCTCAGCCTAATAGTGAACTACAGTCAATAAAATTGAATATAGTAATAACATTCATCGGGTGTCGGGCAGATACTGGGGGAGGAGGGGATGGGTGTATACACACCTAATGGGTGCGGTGTGCACCATCTGGGGGATGGACACACTTGAAGCTCTGACTCGGGTGGGACAAGGGCAATATATGTAACCTAAACATGTGTACCCCCGTAATATGCTGAAATAAAAAAAATTTAAAAAAATTGAGATGCCAAAAGATCACTAGTATAATCTACATTATAAAGAATATGAGAGCTTCCAGAGGTAGGAATCAGAGAGTGCATTTTTTGTGATCCACTGCTATGGATGAATGGTAATCACCCTTCCCCTCCAATTCATATGTTGAAGTAATAACCCCAAATATAACTGTATTTGGAGTAAGGGAGTAATTAAGGATAAATGAAGTCATAAGGGTGGCGCTCTGCTCTGAAAAGATTAGTGTCCCTATAAGAGGAGACACAGGAGAAGTCACTCTCTCTCCACCACGTGAGGGCACAGTGAGGAGGCTGTCTGTAAACCAAGGAAGAGAGCCCTCTCCAGAAATTGAGTGGGCTGGCACTTTGATCTTAGACTTCCAGACTTCAGAACTGTAGAACTAAATTTCTGTTTATGGTATTGTGTTGTGTCATCCTGGGCTAAGATAACCACTGTGTCTGGAATGTGGCTCTCTCCCATTTCAAGCGTTGACAGATTTCTATCCACATTTAATTTTCAGTAAATGTATTGAACTCTCTCACCTGTTGATATTTATTTGTCCCTCTTGTTCTTTTTGCTGTTTGGGTTGATAAGTTTCAGAAATGTCCGCACCTTTATATTAGGTAGGTTCTGGGAGATAAAGAAATTGAACATATGTTTTCTATCTGCCATCTTGACCAGACCCCAATTTTTGGTACTGTGAGTTATAATTAGTCATGATCCAGTCAAGAAAACAGAAACCAACTACCTATTTAAACAGAGAGAAATGTATATAGGGAATTGGTTACAACTGAGTTGAAAGTGCTGGAAGAGCCGAAAGGAAGGCGTGATACCCAGGAATCCAGAAGCTACTCCCACTCCTATGCTACAGGTGCCAGGACTGCAGAAGTGGCCTTGTCATTGCCTGGGCCACAGGAGTTCAGCATGCTCCTCTCCACTACTGCTAAGTACTACTTGCTGTCTGAGCCAAGAGCAAAAAGTGTTTTGTCTTCCTCAGTTCTGATCTCCTGCCAGTGCCTCCTACTGTCAGGATCTGACTCAAAGCCAGACTCTCAGGATATCTAGGAAATGTAGATTTCAGACTCCCAGCTCCAGTAATAGAAAGCAAAGAACAAAAATGTAAATATGAAGCTAGGTCACAACATATATATGACTCACAGTTTACTCCTTTAGCAACTAACTCACCATTGCTACATACCTCACTAGCTATATTTAAAACTGTACACAGCAAAAATGACAAAAACTTCATGCTCCTTCCAACATGATGTTACCATACTTGGGGGCAGGAGTTGCTCTCATTCTCACCCCTAAAAGGAGAAAGACAAAGTCCTAGTAGTCACCGCAACAATGTCTGGATAATAATCCTTTTCTGATTCAATTAAAATTCCACCTGGAAATTCTATGACCCAAAAACTAGTGAAAATTACTACCAAAACTGCTTAATAAATAATGAGGAAGAGAAAGAAAGAAAGAAAACTTATTTTATAGACACCAGAAAAACAAGAAAATGCTTAGCTTTTTCAGTTTTCATTTATACAACTGGTCTTGAAGTTATAGTCAATATTAGTGATTTTCTTCCTTCACTATCCCTTTCCATGTTCTCTGTGCTATCAGCCAGCACCTCAGCTGGTTGAAATACTAAACCTAGTGGTGACCCAAACCTTCAATGATGAAGGTTTAACTTCTTCTTCTTCTTCTTTTTTTTTTTTTTCTTTTGAGACAGAGTCTCGCTCTGTTGCCCTAGCTAGAGTGCCGTGGCGTCAGCCTAGCTCACAGCAACCTCAAACTCGTGGGCTCAAGCAATCCTCCTGCCTCAGCCTCCCGAGTAGC
The DNA here is from genome assembly GCF_020740605.2 of Lemur catta. Lineage (NCBI taxonomy): Eukaryota > Metazoa > Chordata > Mammalia > Primates > Lemuridae > Lemur > Lemur catta. The sequence goes on from NC_059137.1 coordinate 88,398,653, forward strand.
TGGGACTACAGGCAGGCGCCACCATGCCTGGCTAATTTTTTCTATATATATTTTTAGTTGTCCATATAATTTCTTTCTATTTTAGTAGAGACGGGGTCTTGCTCAGGCTGGTCTCAAACTCCTGAGCTCAAACGATCCACCCGCCTCGGCCTCCCAGAGTGCTAGGATAACTTCTTAATGGTCCTGCTATTATTGAGAGGCTGTATTTTCCATGAATTTTATTGAGGTGTAATTTATGTAAATAATATGCACTTATTTTAGTGTAGAGCTCTGAAATTTAAAAAATGCATACACCCATGTAACCACCACCATGACAATCAAAATACAGAATACTTCCATCACTCCAGAAAATTCCTCATGCCCTTTTGCAATGATTCTTCACCCAAGTCACAGCCAACTGCTGGTTTTCCTGTTAAAGTTTTTCATATAAATAGAACCACATCATACGTACTGTTTGGGACCTGGCTTCTTATGTTCAGCAAAATGTTTTTAAGATGCATTTATGTTGATATGTGTATAGTACGTTCCTTTTTTATTGCCTAGTAGTATTCCATTGTACAGATATACAACAGTTCATTTATCCGTTCACCGTTCACCCGCTGATAAACTCTGTGTTGTTTCTACTTTGGGTCACATGCCAGTGGTCAACTTATTGCCTCTTAGCTCTAGATTTGCCCTAAGAATACCTCCCGCCTTTTCCATGATTGACCTGGATATCTCCTTTACAGTGAGCAAGATATTAAGCCCAACAGCAGAAGGCGCTGGAGAGACATTGCATGAGAAAGAGGGCTCTTCCTCTTGATACCCATGTGCTGTTTTCTGCTTTTTCTTCCCTTTGCTACACCCTCTGGAGCCACCCAGTGGCACTGTGCCCCAGCCACACACCAGAGTTTGTGGTCCCTCAGCAACTTCACGGCTTTGGCATAGGCCTAGTGGCCACTCTGCTGCAGCCCTCCCAACATGGACAATGTGCACCACAGACTGTGTAAGTCCTGTTTCCTGCTGCCCTGGGACTGCTGACAGCACTGGCCAAGCAAAATCCTGTGCTGTCCCAGTGGGCTACAACCATGCCTCCAACAACAATGTCCAAACCCCAAACTTGGGAAAGGGGACCCCTTCCAAGTTTGTTCTTCTTCATATATACCCCATACAAGATTACATATATATTACATATATTATGTGTATCACCATTTATCTTACCCAGCCATAAGCTACCCTCAGAGTCCTCTTTACATCTTTATAGTTACTTCCCTAATCACAATTTAATAATTCTGTATACAATACTTCCCATGTTTACTGTATGGTTTCTTTTTCTTGCTTGGATCCAAACTGATACAGAATTGGTTCTGGGACTGATCCTAGGAAATAGACCTGTAAAATTGGAATTTGAGAATGAGTTTGGTCATGTCCTTGAGCTTGTATGCAGTGCGGAGCTCCTTGCCAATGGCAAATGGGAGGCTAGTAACCCATGACACCCAGCAGTGTCACAGTGGTTGCTCATGAGCCAAGTGGCTGCTGCACTTGACCATTGTGGCAATAATGATAACTATACGGGCTGTGGTGTAGAATGAATTCTTTTGGGTGCACTGGATGTCTTGCAGAGAGAAAATGAGAAACTCAGGTCTGTCACCTCTCAGTTCAAGTCAATTCTGACAACCAGGGAGCTTCTATGACAGCCTCTCAAAGTCTCTTATTTCTTGTAGCCACAGGCTGATACTGCTGCAGATAAAACACAAAAATTAGTTGTGTGAGTTCCTGAGTTATGATGACAGTTAAATTTACAGTCCTGCCATGTTTCTCACGTGAAAGCTAGGGTAATGATAGGGAAAGAATGGGATCTTGAAACTTGGAATGGAGAAATCTAGTTGGACCCAGATAAAACCTAAAATATTGAACGCTCAAATCATTCTGAGCCTCCCTCACCAGGGGAAGTGGCTTGCCTTCTGTTGTCCAAGGAGACAGCTGCTTCTGCTTAAAAACCCTGTGACAACTTTGCCTGGGGCAGATGCCTGAGAAAGGGATAGTTTGAGGACCATCAAGCTATTTCAAGACCCACGACAAGCTCTCCCTGTTGTCACTAGATCTATATGTAAGGTCAGAGCTCAGCATGATCTTTGGGAATAGGTACACACTATGACCCAGGAGGATATAGCTCAAACACCAAAAGATTTTCAAGACTTCAGTAATATGTATCAGTATAAACCTGCGGAACACGTGTGGATATGGTTTCTAAGGGTGTTAGACCAAAGGAAGATGGCACATAACACCAGATCAGGCTGAATTCACTGATAAGGGTATACTTACGAGGAAGTCTGACTTTAATATATTAGCTGGAGGTGGCTCTAAAAGCTTACCTGGTTGATTGACTGAAATGTGGGCTCAGCAATGGCTCACATTGAATGAGATGAAGATACCAGTGCTTCCCTGGCATGACATGAAAGAGGAAATCCAAAGGCTTAGGGAGATAGAAATGTTGGACTGGATTTATCAGGTGCAACCTGCACACCTGCTTCCCAACTGTGTTCCACCAGGGGGCCCGGAAGACACTCCCTTCACTACAATATTGGGAAAGACACGAGTGTGAGGGGACCTCCTGCACCTTGAAAAGTGCATTGTGGTGGTTCTGCCTTGTAGACCAGGTATGACTCCAGTGAATTCTTGTTGAATGGACTCCCTTATTTTGATAGAGATGATGAGATTCTAGACTACAAGAGGACATGTGACAGCACCTGACCATCTAAAACAAGGCAGAGGTGAGAGGAGCTGAAACCCCGAATAAGATGGAAGCCAAAGGGGTGGAAAGCAATGGACAGACATTAGGAGTATGTGACACACACACGTGCTGGGCTATTATGATTTGGGGAAACGGGGGAGTGGAGGACAACTCCCAGGTTCTTAGAGTCATGGCAACTGGGTGGATGGCATCATTCATTTAGAAAATATTGAAAAAGAAGGTTTATGAAAGATAACATTGAGCTCAGTTTTGGGCTTATTGAAGTTTGAAAAGCTAGGAGACTTCCAAAGAGAAATTCCGGTTGGCAGTTCAATGTATGGGTGTGGATCTCAGATGGCAGATCTCGGCTTAAGATGCAGATTTGAATGTTTAAAACAGTAATAGTGTGAAAAGTGAGAAAAAGAGAGAAAGGATTATGAGAGAACAAACAGCAACATTTAAATTTCAGACAGAGGAAGAGGAAGCCAGGTAAAAAGTCTTGGACTACGGGGTTGCTTCTTAGTATTTGCTCTTCATATCTTTGTTAATGTATTCCCATAACATAATCACTTTCAGAAACATGAGACATCAGTGGCTCATTTAGAAAACAACTGCAAATTCTTTTTGTTTTCTTTTAAAGTACCTCTGGAGAGTCTTTCCTTATTTTAGAGCTTTGTTGTTAAAAACTGAATTGTATATTGTACTTTTGCTTTTTTCTTATTGAAAAGTAATCCTACTTTGTTGATTCTTTTGTAAGGTCTTGAGGTAATTTAAAATTCTAACCTTATCCACTAGGGAGACAGGAAGTTACATCTCTTTTATTCACTGCTATACCACTAGTGCCTAGAAAAATGACTGGCACATAGTAGGTGCTTAATAAATATTTTGAATAAATTAATATGAAGCATTGATAAATTCACTCAATGCTTTCTTCAAATTTAATGACAATTTTCATTTATTTAGATCATTGATAAGTACATTCAGAGAAATCATAAATTCAGAAGAAAAATACGAGTAAAAAAAGGAGAATAGGAAGAAATGGGGAGGGAAAGAGAACAAAAAGGAAAATTTAAAACTCCTTTTAACTCCCCAGAAATATTTATTTTATTCCCGATTGTTTAAAAAGTGAACCATCTAACTCTTCATAAGCCTTGTAGTGAATGTGTATGGGGGCATATGAATGAGACAGCATTTTAAAGGAAACTTGTGTAAGCATCATAGTGGGCGTCTGGCATGTCTGCAGCCTCTCCGCGTCCTTCGACCAGTCTTCTAAATGTCGGTAATTTCCCACAGTGTGAATTCCAGCTCTGCAAGCTGAAGTCTACAAATCTCACCTTCCCAGTATCTCTCACGTCTCAGACACCAGCATGTGCCCTGGATTCTGCGTTGCTACATTCACGCACGTTTTGACTCCGAGGAGAACATTGTGAGGAGAGAGGGCTGGGCAGCGTCCATCGGGGGTGCACGGTCTGGCCGGAAGGCACCAGTTCTTACTTTCCCAGTTGCCTCCCGACAGCATCGGAGGCAAAGGTCCTGGTGGTAGGGTCTATGCTCCTAGAGGCTCTGTGGACAGTCTCATGGCTTTGGGGACTCTTTCAAGAAGCATTTGCCTCTGTGCATGATTGGCCCTTTTCTGTTAGAATTGGCTGTTAAAACTGGCTAGAGTGAGTTAGCTCTGTTGTTTGTAACAGAAAGCCCTAACTAATGCAACCATTTACAAAATAAATTCACAATGATGATTTTTAATGTTTTATAAACCCAACCCATTAATATAAGTGAGTTCCTGAAGGCAGAGGTTAGCCAGTGGTGGCACATCCATGGGATACACAGAAATTACAGCATAGTTACATTTGTTTTCTCCCCCTGGTCATCTACCTGCAGGTCTATACCATTGCATTTCCATAATTAAATCAATTAATGCACAGGCCTGAGATTAAAATACAAAGTGCTGCATATGCACAAAGTAAAAATACACACTTAAAAAAACAACCAAGGTGGGTATATTTGCCATAAGAGGCAGCAGAGATGTGATGTAGCAATAATCAGAATGCTTTGACCTGCAGAACCATTGGTCGTGGCTAATTGATCTCAGTGAGCGTGGGAGTAAAACAGACGGGCAGCCTACTAGAGTATTGCCTGATCTCTCGAAAAGGGAAAACTCTAAGTCTAGTGGACAAAAACGTGACTTGAGGGGCCACAGTGAAAAACATGGCCTCTTACCTCTTGGAAACAAGTTTCCAAGCTTAGTTTCAAACTTAGTTTCCAAAGTCAGTTCACAGACCCCAAGTCCCTTGATTGAAGGGGAGACTTGCTTCCCTTGAGAAAATACGACTATTGCTTCAGGTTTACACTACACATCTTCCTCTAAGCCTTCCCCAAAGGGACTTGTGGCCATTTACTAAAGTGACTGTACATTGGAGAAAAAGAAATGCCCAGAGCTTTTAGGGAGGGCTGGAAACTGGCTCTGAATTAATGCTAATTCCTAGGGACTCAAAATGCCGTTGTGGTCAGACAAAGTAGAGGCTTATGGCAGTAAGATGGTGGAGTCTTACGTCTCACTCCCAGTGGGCCTCATTGTTCCACAGACCCACTCTGGTTATTTCCCCAGTTCTTAAATGTACAATTGCAGTAGCCCTGCATGGCAGCGGGCACATTCCCCACACTGCTGCTCTGAGCCATGGAGTGAAGGTCATGACGGTAGGAAAGGCTAAATGTGAGTGTCTGAACTTCCCTTCCCTATCAGGACGGTAAACCAGAAGCAGTGCTGCACTCCTAGGAGAGCTGCGGAAATTAAAGCCACCATCAAAGACTTGAAAGAAGCAGAGGTGGTGACACCTATGTCTCCCATTTATTGTCTCTTGAAGAATGACTGTGCATTGTCATAAATGTAATTAGATGAGGACTCCAATTTCAGCTGCAGTCCCAGATGCAGTATCTTTACCAGGGTAAATCAACATAGCCTCTGACACTTGGTATACAGCTATTGACCTGGCTAATGCCTTTTCCTCCATACCAATTTGCAAGGACCATAATAAGTAGTTTACTGTTACCCAACGGTGCCAATAGGGCCAATGCCATCAAGTGTTGCCACCGGCTATGTTAGTTCTCCTCTTTTCTGCCTTAGTCCAGTCTGAAGTGATCTTGATTGTCTTGACATTCCACAAAACATCACATTGGCTCACTCTATTGATGACATTATGCTGATTGGATCTGATGAGCAAGAAGTAGCAAGTACTTTACGTGCCTTAGTAAGGTATATACATGCTGCAGGGTGAGACATACAATCTGCAGAAATTCATGGCATACCACATCAGTGAAATTTCTGGAAATCTGTTAATCTGAAGCATGTTGAGATATCCCTTCTCTGGTAAAAGACAAATTGCTACACCTTGCACCAATTACCACACACACACACACACACACACACACACACACACACACAAGGAGGCACTATGACAGTTAATTATATGTCAACTTGACTGGGCGCCCAGATATTTGGTTAGACATTATTCTGAGTGTGTCTGTGAGGGTGTTTCTGGATGAGATTAGCAATTGAACTGGGGGACTCAGTGTGGAGAGGGAGATTGCCCTCAGTGTGGGTGGTCCACATCCCATCCATCAAAGGCCTGGATAGGACAGAAGCCTGTAGAAGAAAAGAATTCTCTCTGCCTGACCACCTGTGAGCTGTGACACAGGTCTTCTCCTGCCTTTGGACTCAGATTCAGACTTGGGCTGGAACATACACCATCAGCTCTCCTGGTTCTCAGGCCTTCAGACTCCAACCGGAGCTACACCAGCCCTCCCAGGTCTACAGCTTACAGAGGCCAGATCATGACCTCTCAGCTTCCATAATTGTGTGAGCCAATTCCTTATAGTAAATCTGCATATCTATCTATCTATCTATCTATCTATCTATCTATCTATCTATCTATCTATCTATATTTATCCTATTGATTCTGTTTCTCTGGAGAATCCCTAATACAAGTACTACTTGGTTCCCTGTCACCACATGCCTCACAGCATTGTGTCTGGTCTTTGGGGATTTTGGAGGCAATATATATCACATTTGAGTGTGCCATTTTGACCTGTCTACACAAGCCATCATACAAAAGGCTGCCAGTTTCAAGTGGGGCCCAGAGCAAGAGAAGGCTCTGCAGCGAGTTAGGCTTGTTTAGTCCTATGTCCCGGCAGAGCCTGAGAGTTGAAGGGTCAGTGCCAAATAGAATTGCTGTGTGCAACCTCTGGCAAGCACCAGTAGGACACCCACAGTGAAGGCTCCAGGATTTTAGAGTAAATCTATGCCCTCTCCTGCAGATAATTACTCTTTTTTTGAGAAACACTTTCTGACTAGCTACTGGGCCTTCATAGAGGCTGAATGCCTAACCATGGAACATGAGGTGATCACGTGACCTGACCTTTCCATCATGACTTTGGTGTTGTCTGACCTACCTAGTCATAAGATGTAGTGTACAGAGCAGCATTCTATCATCAAATGAAAATGCTATGTAGGAAACCAAGCTCAGGCAATTCTGGGAAGTCCAAGTAAGTGGTGTGAACAGATGGCTCAGACTCCTTCAATATCAACTGCTGTTGCACTGTCTTCTCTCCCTCGACACATGCCTTTGGCCTCCCATAATGTTTCTTACAACCAGTTAAATGAGGAAGAATTCGAGCTCAGTTCACCAACCACAAGTGAATAGCTGCACCCCATTCAAGAGGGACCACAAAGGACAGCTGTAAAGGAAGATTCTCCCGGTAGGCAGAACTTCGAGCAGTGAATTTGATTATGTGTGAGAGAGAGAGATTAGGCCAGAAATACACATCTAAACTGATTCATGATCAGTTGATACTCAGGGACTTGGAAAGAACAGGATTGGAAGATTGGTACTAAGGAAGTTAAGGGGAAAGGTACAGGAATAGAGCCCTCTGAACAGGCAATAGATGTGGAGATACGTTTGCATGCCATGTGAATGACTGCCAAAGGGAGCTCCTGCAGAGGCGGCTGCTATTCTAGTGGGCAAAACGACTTGTTCTGCAGATGTCAGGCAGCCTCTTTCCCAAGCTACCTCAGTGCTCACTCAGTGGCCCACAAACAAAGTTGCCACGAGAGCAGGAGTGGAGACTATGTATGGGCTCAACGATGTGGACTTGTCCTCACCGAGGTCACCTGACCTGGCCGACTCTACGGCTGAGTGCCTCATCTTCCAGCAGAGGAAACCAGCACTGAGCCCTGATGAGGCTCCCGGGCCATCTGGTGGCAGGTTAATCACAGCAGACCTCTGCTAATATGAAGGGACAAGAGATTTGTTCTCACTGGAATAGACAACATGTTCTGGATATAGGTTTGCTTTCCTTACCCATAATGCCAGCACCACCATCCATAAACTCACAGAATACTTTGTTCCCTGTCACGACGTGCCTCACAGCATTATGTCTGGTCAGTGCCCTAATTTCACAGCAGAGAAAATGTAGCCGTGAGCACACGCCCATGGAATTAACTAACTTCCACACACCCCATCACCCAGAAGCAGTTCTTCTAATTGAAAAGTGGGGTAACTTATTGAAGACTCATTTTTAATGCCAGTTTGGAAACAACACCCCGAAAAAGGAAGGGGTACTGTTTTGCAGGATGCGGCTTTAAATCAGAGACTGCTGTCATATATGGTACTGTCTCTCCCATAGCCAGAACACATGGGTCTGGGTATCAAGAGGTGGAAATGGGGGTGGCTTCTCTTACTATTATATCAAATAAAACAACCACTCACAGCCTTTTTGTTTCCTGTCCCAGCAATTTTAAACTCTGCTGTATTGGAGCTCGTAGTCCGTGAGAGGGGAATGCTTCCATTAGGGGACACGATAATTCCATTGGTTTGGAAAATGGGACTGCCACTGGGCCACTTTGAGCTCTTTGTGCCTCTGAAGCAATAGACATAAAGGAATTAAACTTCTGATGAGTGATTGACTGGAATCGCTTTACAAAGTGGTGATTATGTAGGGGAAACTGGGTTACTTCCACACAACAGAGGCAAGAACTATGCCTGGAACCCATGAGATTTTCTAGGGGTCTTCTTCATACTTCCATGCATGTCATAAAGTTGAGGACTCAGACCCCTTGGGAATAAAATTTTGAGTCACTGTGCAAGGTGAATGGAGAGGAGCTGCAGTTCTTGCTGAGAAAAGGGGAACTATGGAACGGGTAGTTGAAGAAGGAAGCCGTAGATATCAACTACAACCTCATGACCAATTATGGAAATGAGGACTGTGGTTGCTTTGAATATTTTCTCTCTGTTTAGCAAATGCTTATTTTTATTTGCGTAGATACCAACCATTTTTCACTCCCCTTCCCATTTTTATTTTATATTCAAGTTGTTTAAGGTTAACTTTACATTTTAGTCTTTAGGTAGCAGAATATTCAGTGGAATCTAAATGAAATTGAGGAGTAATTAATATGATTAGCAATGGATACAATGACTTTTGGGAATGAGTCTTCTTATTTGGGGGAAGGGTGAGAACTTGCAAGGAGGATAACTGTATTTTTTTAAGTAGTAGTGTAGAGTTGTTTTGTTGTGCAGGAGTTCAAATGTGTATAGAGGATGCATATGGAATTTGAGTAGCTGAAGAGGTAGATGGTGATAATTACTAATTTATTACTTCTCAGCTGAAATTCACCCTTCAATATCTGCTGTGCAATAATGGCCTGAACTCTATCAGTATTTCTCTTTTACAGTGAACATGATGTTAATTAAGGTTTGTGGATAGAGGTTGCTGGAAGGCTATTGCAGGAAGAAGGGGGCTTCTCTTCCTGGTACTGACATGCTATATTTTGCCCTTTCTCACTCTTGCTGTATGGTCTCAGCAGTGTGTGTATGTGGTGGAGTGGGGGGAGGCAGGCAGTATCCTATGGTGCTTTGCCCCAGCCATGGGATCGGAGTATTCATTCCCTCAGCAACCTCACAGCCCTGGCTAGGCCCAGTGACCGCCTGACCTTGGCCTTCCTGACATGTACTCTGGCACGCTGTCATTGTTGTGCCCACGGAGGTGCCCTAACCCCTCTGGACATCTGTCCACCAGCCTCAGCTGGTCTGTGTCCCAGAGGGTTGCTGCCAGCTGCCCAGGAACTATGGACCAGCTCTGGTCCAGGCAGCCAATCAAAATTCTGCCCCACCCAGCAGCCTGTAATCATCCCTTCTCCAACAGAGGTCGTAATCCAAGGGAAGAGTTCCCCCTTCCAAGTTTAATCCTTCTTTGGGTATTCTTCTTCAGCTATAGGGTACACTTTGGAGTTCTTTTAACATCATATAGTTACTCCCTTATCGTGGTTTAGTAATTCTCAATGTTAAACTTCTATATTCAAATTACCATGTGGTTTATGTCTCTTGATTGTGCATAACTAGTACAGGGCTATTATGAATAAAGCTGTTATGAACATTCATGTAAAAGTCTTCATGTGGATTTATGTTTTCATTTCTCTTAGGTAATTATCTAGAAGTGGAATTGGTGGGTCATATAGTAAATGTATGTTTCTTTATAAGAAGCTACGAAATTGTTTTCCAAAGTGGCTGTACTGTTTTACACTCCTATTAGCAATGGATGAGAGTTCTTGGTGCTCTGCGTCCTGTCCAACACTTGACATTGCCAGTATTTTTAAATCTTAGCTATTTTGGTGTATATGGTATCTCACTGTAGCTTTTAATTGAATTTCCCTGATGTTCAGTGTCTTTTCATGTAATTATTGTACATTTATATATTTTCTTCTTTCAAATGTCTGTTTAAATCTTTTTTATTGCACTTTCATTTTTTATGAATGACTTATAAGAGTTCTTTATATATTATGGGCACATGCCCTTTATTTTACATATATATATGTATATATATTTTTCAAATATTTACTCTTTTCCTATGACTTATCTTTTCATTTTCTTTGGGAAATTTAAAGTTTTCATTTTGATGAATATTAATTTATCAATATTTTATTTTGTGGTTTATGTGTTTGTGTTGAATCTAAAAAATCTTTGCTCAACCCAAAGTCAAAAATATATTTTCTTTGCTTTCTTCTAGAACAAAGACTTGCAAACTACAGCCCACAGTTTAGTAAACAAAGTTTTACTTGAATTCCACCTATTTTTGTAAATAAAGTTTTATTGGAACACAGCCACACCCATTCATTTGTGCATTGTTGTTGGCTGCTTTAGTGCTACAATGGCAGAGTCGAGTAGTTACGAGAGACCTGTTGGCCTGCAAAGTATGAAATATTTGCTATCTCCCCCTTTACAGAAAAAATTGCAACCCCTGTTCTATAAGTGTTATAGTTTCAGCTCTTACATTTAGAGCTACCATCCATTTACAATTATTTTTGTGTATGATTGAGATAAAATTTGAGGTTTACTTTTTCCTATATGAGTATTCCTTTATTCTAGAATGATTTATTGAAAAAACTAACCTTTCCCCCATTGAATTGATATATACATCTGTATTCTCTGTTCAGTTTTATTGATCTATATTTCTATCCCTGTGCCAATAACACATTGTCTTTTTTGTGTGTGTGTGTGTCAGAGTCTTGCTGTGTTGCCCAGGCTGGAGTGCAGTGGTGTCATCATAGCTCAATGCAGCCTCAAACTCCTGGGCTCAAGCAATTCTCCTGTCTCAGGCTTCCAAGTAGCTGGGACTATAGGCACATGCCACCACACCTCGCTAATTTTTCTATGTTTTTGTAGAAATGGGGTCTCACTGTGTTGCCCAGGCTGTTCTCAAACTCCTGGCCTCAAGCAGTCCTCCCATCTTGGCCTCCCAACATGCTAGGATTACAGGTGTGAGCCACTGCACCCAGCCTTCTAATCTGCTTTTAATCCCATCCAGTGTATTTTTCATCTCAGTGCCATTTTCCATCTCTAAAAGTTCCACTTGAGCCACTTTTCTCTACATCATGTTTGTATTTTCCTTTATAGCATTTACCATATTTATAAGATTTTTATTAGTGATTTTAATGTTCTGTCTGTTAGTTCTATTGTGTCATTTCTCAGTCTGCTGTTATTGACTGATTTTTTTTTCCTGGTCATGGGTCATATTTTCTTGCTTCTCTGCATGTCTGCTAGTTTGTGATTGGAGGCTGGATATTTTATGTGTCACATTGTTCAGTTCTGGATATTGTTGTATTATTATTAGTTTTTTTTTTTTTTTGGACAGAGTCTCGCTCTGTTGCCCAGGCTAGAGTGCCGTGGCATCAGCCTAGCTCACAGCAACCTCAAACTCCTGGGCTCAAGCAATCCTCCTGCCTCAGCCTCCTGAGTAGCTGGGACTACAGGCATGTGCCACCATGCCCAGCTCATTTTTCTATATATATTTATAGCTGTCCATATGATTTCTTTCTATTTTTAGTAGAGACGGGGTCTCGCTCTTGCTCAGGCTGGTCTTGAACTCCTGGGCTCAAACAATCCTCCCACCTCGGCCTCCCAGAGTGCTAGGATTACAGGCGTGAGGCACCGCGCTCTGCCGTTGTATTATTAATATTTAAAAGAGCATTGCATTTTGTTCTGGCTGCAGTTAAATTGCTTGCAGATCAATTTGATGATTTAGACATTTGATATTAATATTAAGATTTATTAAAGTGATTCCAGAGCAGCTCTTATTCTAGGGATAATTTAGTCCTACTACTGGGCATGGCCCTTATGAGCATTCTACCCAATACCCCATACATTACAAGACCTGTCAATTTTGATTTGCAGGAACACAAACTTTTCTCAAACCTATCTATAGCTCCAGAAATTGTTCTGCCTACAGTTTTCTAGGATTTCTTTCCTTGACCTTGGAGAGTTTCCTCCCAAATATGCACAGATTCAATGGGATGCCTCTGCAAGTTTTCTGGACTGTCTCTCTGCAACACCATCTTTTTCTGTATTCTCTCCTAAAATTTCCAGCCTTCTTGAGCATGCCAGCTGAGTATGGAGAATAGTGGCCCCCCAAAATTCTCACCCCTGGAACCTGTGAATATGTTACTTTATGTGGCAAAAGGGACTGGGCAGATGTGGTTGAGTTGGAGTTTTGAGATGAGAGATAATCCTGGATTATCTGTGTGGGCTCCTTGTAATCACAAAGTTCCTTATAATTTGGAGGCAGGAGAGTCAGAGAAGCAGACATGACAGTGGAGCAAAGGTCAGAGCAATGCAGGGCCACCAGTCAAGGATACATGTGGCCTCCAGAAGCTGGAAAAGGTTGGGAATGGACTCTCCCTGCTGGCACCTTGACTATTGCCCAGGGAGACTGATTTCACACTTCTGCACTTCAAAACTGTGAGACAATTCATTTGTGTTGTTTAAGTCACTAAGTTTGTGGTAATTTGTTACCAGCTAGAGGAAACTAGCAATAGCCAGGACAGGACTTAGCACCTGGCCTCCCTGTGGGCTAAAGGAGCAGTTACCCATTTTTCTTAAACCATAGCTCTGCACCAGCTGTCTTTGGAAAGGCTGAGGCAGTATCTGCTGAATTCAGTCAACAACCAATATGTCCAATATCCAAAATATATGCTCCTCCATGGGTTCAGTATGGTGACCAGCTAACTCCTCCTGCCCCAGAAACACCTTGGAAAGCCATTTTCATGCCTGTGAACAATCTCACCTATGAATGATCTTGTCTTGATGTGAACATAAGCAAAACACCTGCCAGCTGGAAGAGACGGTGCCATCCTCCCGACATGCTGAGCCTCGGGCGCTGGGCCGGGGGTGCAGTAGGCTGCATACGTGGTTGCCAGCCTCTCACGTCTGCCTACCAGTGAAGGATGCAAGTGGCTCACACTGGCCTATTCATTTTCATTAAGCAAAAAGTTGCAGGCGTCACCGGAGAAAATGTGAAATGCTAAAATGTTAAACAGCCCAGTTGCAGACTGAATTTCCTTAGTGATATGTGGTCGTCACTGGGGGAGTTACTTATCTCAGGATCATCTATACTGGGGGTTCTCAAAATGTGGTCCCTGGGCCACCTGAGTACGTGACAGAAATGCAGATTCTCGGCCCCACCCTAGATACGCAGCGATCTGTGTTTCAATAAGCCCCCCACCTGGACTCAGATGCACGCTCATGCTGGAACCACTGATGGGCACTGTTCCCTCCTCGCCTCCTCCCGCTGGGTAGTGCTACATACAGGCCTCCAGTGCCGGGCGCTGCCTCCTGAGGCTGCCCATTCTGTTACGTTTGCTTGTCAAAAGCTCTTCCTTGTATTGAATCAAAATCTGCCACTTGTTCCCCAAACTCAACAGTCTCTATTCTGCCCGGGGAGGCACTTAAAAATCAATCTGTTCTATCTGATGCCATTCCTCTGGCCACACGCCTCTGAGGGTGCTCCGTGGTGCAGCTGCCTCTCTTACACTAACAGAACACTCTGGGAGGTCTGAGCGGCCCAGAGGAGAGAAGCCGGCCGGTCTGGGTCCGGGACCTCTGTCAAGGCAGCCAGAGGCTGATGCTGTGCACGTTTCCTGCCTCTCTGCCTGAGGACACCACTGCCCTCTGGGAAGTGGACAGCGTGTCAGAGCAGACACACAGGGTCACCAGAGATGGCCGTCTGCTCCTATTACTAGAACTCGAGAGAGCCCAGTCTGGCCCCTTTGGAGGATGCGGCTGGGCTATGCCCTGGCCCTGCTGCCACTCACTCTTTCTCGCTCGGGTTGGCGTGTGTGGGCGGCTCCCGGAGTTGCACCCTCCCATAGCTGCCAGGGTTTTAATTTGCTTGGGTCCTCGGCTTAGGGCTCCATCTCAGTCACCTGTTGTTCTGTGACCAGTCCCCTCAGCATTGCCTCCAGCTGTGCTGGCTGTTCTTGCCCCGAAGAAGATGCTGAAAGAAGATGATCTTTCTTTACATAAGCAGTTCACGACTGGCCCTTCCAGTTGCTGGAAGTCCACACCCCTCACCCCCCAAACCTCTGTGGGGTGACCCACACCAGTGAGCATCAGGTGTCTGTGACGCTTACCACGCTTGAGCCTCACAGCAGCTCCATGAAGTAGGTTTTCTTAGTAACGCCATTTCACAGATCAGAAAGCAGGCATAGAGAAGTCACATAATTTGCTCGAAATCAGCCAAACCAGAAAGTGGCATTGCAGACATTTTACAGGCAATGTTGTCTGAATTTTCATCCTGATTCTACCACTTACCAGCTATATAAACACTGTGTTCGTTTCCTGTGGCTGCTGTGACAAAGTGCCACAAGTTGGGTAGCTCAGAACAGCATAATTAATTCCCTTACAGTTCTAAAGGCCGGAAGTCTGAAATCAGTGTCAGCAGGGCTGTGCTCCCTCTAAGGGCTCTAGCGGAGAATATGTTCCAGTCTTTTCTCTTAGTGTCTCGTGGTTGCTGGCGATCCTTGGCATGCATCAGCTTGCAGCTTCACACAATCTCCGCCTCCTTGTCCCATGGCATTTTTCTCTTTTTATAAGGATATCATTCATGTTGGATTAGGGCCCACCCTAATGTCCTCACCTTAACTTGATTATACCTGCAAAGACCCTGTTTCCAAATAAGGTCACACCCACAGGTACCAGGAGTTAGGACGTCAACATATGTTTTTGGCAGACACAATTCAGCCTGTAGCACGCACTACATAGCCTTGATCATGTGACTGCCCCTCTCTAAAGTTCACATCACTCATTTGTACACTATTCACTCAACCACTACTTGGGGTGCTTCCTGTGGCCAGACCTCCCATAGTAAGGGCCAGGGGACCCCAGAGACAGCAGTGCAGTCCCTGCCTCTGTAGGGTTATGGTCAAATGTGGCAGATGCACTTAGACAAGTAGCGCTCACAGAAACGTGCACATGCAGGTCGTGGTTTACACTGTGCAGGCATAAGAGTGGGAAAGAGACTCCATCCCTTAGGATTGGGGACCGGGAAGGCTGGCCTGAGGAGCTCATGTTCCAGCTGAGCCCCAGTGGCCCAGCCAAGGGAGAAATGCAGCCCTCAGGGAGGGAAAGAGCTGCCAACTGAAGGGATAGAAGGAAGGGCCTGGGTGGCTGGAATCCCGGGACAGGTGCAGCAGGGGAGGCAGGCAGGCCCGCCCGCAGCCAGCCGGACCGTGTTTGGAAGCTACAGGAGGCTTTCTAACTTGGAGCAACAGGATCCGGGTCAGGATTTAGGGTGGGAAATGGGGTGGAGGAGCAGAGTGGAGATGAGGGTAAGTGGGTGCCTGTGGGGGCTGCAGGAGTGGTGGGAAGGGTAGGCCCTGACAGTAGAGCGAGCGTGGGGGCCAGGAGGAGGACGACGTGGCCAAGAGGGGGGTTGGCGGGAGGAGCACCCTGTGGGTCATTGGGATGCCCAGGAAGCACTTGGTAAGTAGTCATCCCTTTTCAGCTCTGACGCCGGTGAGCTGGGGGCCCCAGTCAAGAGACTGAACCTCATGAGGCTGAGTTCCACCGTCTGTCACACCACTTTGCACGGGGCCTTGCATTGGGGGCGTCCCCATGCCTGCTGCACCCACCTGCCCTCAGTACCACCACCAGAGGGCCTCCATCGGGCTGTGGGTCACGTGCATGGTGGGCGGGGGCTGGGCCGTCCCGAGCCCTTGCCCCGACACCTCACTCGTGGGACACTCCTCCCTATTCCTTGAGGCCAGTGCTGTCCACACTTGTCTGACTATGAGCATCGCTTCGGCTACTTGTGGGAAATAGACTCTCTAGAGGTTCTGAGTCAGAAGGTCTAGAAATTCACATGTCTAGACTGCATCCTGAGGGTTCTCGCAAGGAGGCCTTCTCCTAGCCTGGGCTGGCCTTGCCACCACATGAGGTGATCTCCCGTGGTGGCACTCACTGTGGCCGACGCCAAGTGATCATTTAGGTGGCTGGTGGTTCAATGTGTCTTTCTGACCAACTGTCTACCCTGGGTGTGGGGGTGGCCCCACCCTGCTGGCTTACTTGTGTGTTCCAGTGCCTGCAGATGAATCCGTGAGAGCAGGAGTGAAGGAATGAATGATTCCCAGAGGAGTATGTCTTTCAGGGCAGGGTGAGGAGGAGAGGTGGGGACAGTGGGCTCAGGACCAGGAGGGGGCTGAGCTGGGCGGATGCTGTCAGGAACAATGTCATAAATACTGGAACCTGGAGAAGCCTTAAGGCAGTGTTGCTCAGGCTTGCGGTGTGCACCATTCGGCATCCGTCAGGCAGAGGAGCCCTGTGATAAAGCAGAATGCTCTGGAGCATGGAAAGCCTTCTGCCTGGGTCGGCCCAGGGCATGTGGGAGCAGCTTGAGACGGGTACATCCTGGAAGGCTGAGGAGGAATTTTCCAGGTGAAAACATGTGGGATGGGCATTGCTCTGGCCCAGGGAACAGTGTGACCAAAAATTCAGAGGAGGGAAGGAAAGAGCATGATATGTTTAGGAAACCTCAGCTCATTCTTTGGTAAGACTGGGACACCTTCTGTTCTTTTTGCTTTTCATTATGGAAATTTTCAAACAGAAAAGTGAAAAGAGTAGTACCATGAGTATTCATATCTATCTAGGTTCAACAATTGTTAATAGTTGGCTTTGTCTTTTTATGTATTTTAAAGCAGAGCTACTTTAGCAGAGCTATTTTAAAGTATAATCAATTATAGACATTGAAACCTTTCACCCTTGGCCAGGTGCGGCGGCCCATGCCTGTAATCCTAGGACTTTGGGAGGATCACTTGAGGCTAGAGTTTGAGACCAACCTGGGCAACACAGCAAGACCCCATTTCTACTAAAAAAAAAAATTAGCTGGGCATGGTGGTGCATGCCTGAAGTCCTAGCTACTAGTCAGGAGGCTGAGGTGGGAGGATGTTTGAGCCCAGGAGCCAGCGGTTATAATGAGCTGTGATCGTACCACTGCACTCTAGCCTGGGCAACAGAGCATGACTCTGTCTCTCCAAAAAAAAAAAAGAAAAAAAGGAAAGAAAGAAAACTTCCACCCTTAAACGTATCCCCCATTATCACACCAAAAAAAATTAGCCATAAAACCTTAAAAGCACTCATACCCACTTCTTTCCATTGTGTCTGGTGGGAAGCAGGTGGTCCGCTTGAGCTGTGCAGTCAGTGAGAGACAGTAAAGGACAAGTGACAAGGATGGACCATTAGGGAAAGAGCTGTCAGTCACAGCTCTGTGCCCATAGGGCAGGAGAGAAAGCTGTCTGGAACCCGGAGAAGTAGCTTGCTGGAGCCAGCCAGCCTCTGGCCTTTGGTGGAGGCACAAAACTCATGTGAGCACTTGCGAGGAGAGGGAATAAATCCCCATGCTCCCCGTCTCCCTGTGACTGCCCTCCTCTGGTGTGTCCCCATTGGCCGAACCTGCTGGAAATGAGGATTTTGCTAAGCAAGGTTGAACTGTGGTGACCAACAATCCCAGCGTCTCAGTGGCTCCCAGCAGCCTCCTCTATTCTTGCTCGGGGTTCCATGCTGGCTGCGGGTTGGAGCAGCCCTCCTGTCCAGAACACGCCACGTCCCACCCCGAGGGGCTTAAGGTTCAAAACAAGTCACATGATCAAGCCAGCTGTCAGCAGGGCCAGAAGTATGATCCTTCCACATGGGACTAGGTAGACATGCAGACTCCAGTCATGAGAAGGGGAGGTGAATGTTTGGAAAATACCAACTGGCCAGGGAGCATGCCTGCCGACGCGTCGTACCGAGGGCAGCCCCGGCACAGGGTGGGAAGGAGGAGCAGCGTGGTCCCATGGGCAGGCAGCACCCAGCACACTGGGCCAATTTCAGATCCCCTCAGAGCTCCTCTTTTTAGCCGATCTGCTAAAGCCAGGCTCCAGCCAGGGACCACGAATTGTATTCAGCTGTTATTTCTGTGAGGTCTTTTAGTCTAAAATAGTGCACCCCCTTTCCATGCCAGTGACTTGTGGAAGGAACAGGGCCAGTTGCCACAGAGAACGCCGCCCACTCTAGGTGTCTGACTGTTCCGTACCTCTGTCCAGCTGGGAGAGGTGAGGAGAGAAGGCGGCAGGAAGTGATAACATTCTCAGCTCCTGATCGCCTCTGACTCACCTGACGCAGGTCACACCTGAGATCCCATCACCCTGGAGCGAAGTTGGGTGGCAGACATGGACAGTTGTCCCCTAACATTGGGCTTCTCTTGCCACAGCGTGAATTGTTGGGAAGCAGCTGCCAAGCCCCCGTGAGTCCCTGCTTGTCCCTGTGACTGCATGTGGACGGTGGAATGTGAGCAGAGGTGAGGCGCGTCCCTCGGGGAGGAGTGGCGCTCGCTCCACGGTCCCCACCCGCAATGTCAGTTTGCTGCGGCTGCCGGACAGGTGCCCCAGGCCGTGGGGCTTAAATGACAGACAGTTATTCTCTCTCAGTCTGAAGGCCGGAAGTCTGCGATCAAAGTGTCCACAGGGTTAGTTTCTCCCAAG
Organism: Lemur catta; assembly: GCF_020740605.2. Lineage (NCBI taxonomy): Eukaryota > Metazoa > Chordata > Mammalia > Primates > Lemuridae > Lemur > Lemur catta. Next base: position 88,417,708 of record NC_059137.1, read on the forward strand.
GCCTCTCTCCTTGGCTTGCAGACGGCATCTTCTCCCTGTGTCCTCACATGGCCGTCCCTCTGTGCCTGTCCGTGTCCTCATGTCCTTTACTGAGAAGGACGCCAGTCATTTTGGATTAGGGCTCACCCTGAGGGCCTCATTTTATGGCAGCCGCTGCGGTAAAGGCCCTTTCTCCAAAGGCAGTCAGTCACATTCTGAAGTGCTTGGAGCTAGGGCTTCAGTGTGAATTTGGGGGGGACACCATTCAGCCGTCACACCCTCCCACCACCTAGACACAGGGGACTCCGAGGCCCCAGAGCATGGGGGAGCCGTGGGGCGCAAGAAGCCTGGATCCCCGAGTCCCTGCGTGGGAAACACCCTCGGGCAGCCCCCGCGGCAGGCGGGATGGGAAGGAAACCGAAACGGCTACTGGGTTAAGCCGCAGGACTCTCGGGGTTTATTTGTTAAAGCCACTGGCCATACTCTAACCTTTATAAACAGGTCATTTTCGAAACTGCTGACTGAACGTGGGGTGGAGGATCAGACACGGGAGGGGAAGACACCGCCCAGGAAACGGGAGGACGGGCTGGGGAAGGCAGGGGGTCCCGGGCCCAGGGTCAGACGTTTGCGGAAGGACGCCAAGCCCAGGGCGCGGAGACACCCGGCGAGCAGGGGGCCCGGCCAGCGCTGCTGGGGAGTCCCCGCCCCAGGCTGTGGCGCTGTGACAAGCTCAGTGTGGGATCGGGCTTTGGCATCTCCAGATGGGAGGAACGTGTAAGGTCACCTTGGAGTCATGGTTTTTGCTGAGCGCGTGGCCAGGCAGCGCGCAGTGGGACCGCTCCTGTGAGCGCCCCAGGGCCGTCACCCACCCTTCTCCCTGCTCAGGAGAGCACACTGGACGGCCAGGGGTCGAAGACGGTGTGCACGCAGGCTCAGCCTTGCAGTTCCACTCATCCGTATTAAAATATAAATTATAAGCTTAATTATATCAATATAAATAATTCACAAATCACGAAGAACGAATTATTTGGGGCACCTTGCAAGACTGGAGAAACATACTGCCAAGGTGCCGCTGTGGAGACCCACAGTCTCAGCCAGTCCTCCTGCCCCTACAACTTGCTGGCGGCCGCGCCTCGGGGACAGGGAGCTCAGCACCACGAGGCGTTCCATTTCATCGGCAGACACGACTGTTAGAAAGTTCTTGCTCACATTGATCTGAGCCTGGAGCTCGGCCCCAAGTGCATCCACAGTGGACCCCTTAAACTCGTGTAATTCTGAGCCGTTTTGAAAGCCCTTCTACTCTCTCAGTTTGGCCTTACTACGACTTCATTTTACAGGCAGGGAAACCAGAGCCCAGAAAGTCACACACCCGCAGGTGGCAGAGCCAGCCTGAAGCTCTGCAGATGGGATTGTTCTTTTCATTTCATCACCCCTTTCTCAAGGCCTAATTTTCCTGTGTCCCTCCTCACCTCCTGCCTTCCCGGGCTCAGTCCCGCCTTCACCTGGCCTCTGCCTGGTCCTCGGGCCTTAAGCCTCGATACGGGCAGAGCCAGGTGATGCAGCTGGGGGCCCAGAACCTCCCAGGGCTGGGCCTACAGCCCCCTGAGCTCCACCTGTGTCCCAGGCACTCCTGCTGGCCGTGACCCCGCCCCCGCCCCCACCCCTGGGGATTGGGGCAGAGACCGCCAGTGGAGGGAGGCAGTGTAGCCTGGTCATTAGAGGGGTTCTGAGCACATACTCCGATTCGAGCCCCAGCCCTGCCACTGGCTGCAGAGTGAGCCAGGCAAATTATCTGACCTCTCTTAGTTGGGTAAGTTCCCTCATCTGTCATGGGGAGTAGTAATGCCTCCTCCTGGGATGGCTGTGGGATAAGTGAGCTCATGGATCCAGTAACTGTCTGAACAAATAGGTGCTCGATCAATGAGAGCCAGGCTGAAAATAATGTCAGAGCTAGCAGGGACCTTGAAAACTGCTGAATCCAGCCTTCCTGTGACAGATGGGGAAACCGAGGCCCAGCCATGAGTGGCTTTCCTAAGGCCACAAAGCCTCAAAAGGGCATCCACGGCTCTAGGGCTTGTGTGGCCCTGACTTTGTCATATGTGGAATGAGAGCAGTGACATGTATCTGCAGTAATGTCAGTGCAGGGACACAAGGAGCCTGGGCCCACAGAGGGAACAGCATGTGCCAAGCAACAGCTGTTGTGTCCAGGGCTGCTCCCAGGGTTCCTGCCGGCCGGCCTGGCCCAGGCCTGGTGGTTCTGGCCCAGGTGGCTTCTCCCACATGTGATGGGTTCCAAATCATCTAAAGTTACCTCTTTAGGCTGTGTCTAGTGGCTCATGCCTGTAATCCCAGCACTTAGGGAGGCTGAGGCAGGAGGATCACTTGAGGCCAGGAATTAGAGACCAGCCTGGGCAACATAGCCAGACCCTGTCTCTACAAAAAATAAAAACAATAGCTGGTCGTGATGGCATGAGCCTGTAGTCTCAGCTACTTGGGAGGCTGAGGCAGCAGGATCACTTGAGCCCAGGAGTTGAGGTTGCAGTGAGCTGTGATCATGCCACTGCACTCTAGCTTGGGTGACAGAGTGAGACCCTGTCTCAAAAATAAATAAGTAAATAAAAATTAAAAAAACAAAGTTACCACTTCACGCACGAGGACTGTTCAATTTTCTTCTTTAGAGGGTAATGCTTTCTAGAACGTGTTTCCTTTCTAAGAATGAAATGCAGAGTAACTCTTTTCCTGATGACTCTCGGCCACGAGGGGCCCCCATGTTTTTACCACTCAGGGAAGTGTCCTGGGCAGAACCAGGCTCAGACCCTGGTGCCAGAGATTATTCTGGTTAGCAGGGTTAGTTGTGCCCAGTGTTGTACCTGGCACATCAGACAGCTCGAGTGGATCAATATCCACCCTCCCTTCAGGACACAGCAAAATGAGTTCAAGAATAATCATGAAATGACACGAATAACAATCCTGATCAATAACAGCAAGAAATGAACTCAGTAAACTTTTATTAAGTAAGCAATTAACTTTTATTAAGTAAACTTTTATTTTTACTCCATATCAGTAAAATAAGTAAATAAAATTATTAGAGAACAAATACAAAAGAGCCTAATGGATTGATACTTTTAATTTATATTAATAGTCATGTACTTTTTAAAGGGGGGAAAACTTCAACCTATATATTGGTCTATTACGGTTTAATAACAAATAAAACTTCAATAAGCAGTATCATTTTAAAAGAATCATAAACTTCAATTTCAAAGATTTTAAATTCAGTAAAACATTTCATGTGCAAAATAAATTTGTACTTAGAAACAAAACTATTGTATCTTGTAATTTGCACTATTTCAGTTTATTTTGGGGGATTATTCTTGTCCATTGTTTTTGAAACCTTTTAATTTTGAAGAAATATAGATTCACAGGAAATTACAAAGGTGGTGGAGAGAGGTCCCATGTACCCTTCTCCTCCCGCCCCGTCAGGACATCTTGAGTTAAGTAGCTACAGATAATCAGAATGGAAAGCAGGAGGTTGGCATCGGCACTGTGTGTTGCTCTATGCCATTTCGTCACATGTAGATTCGTGTAACCACCACAGCACTGAAGAAACCAGACACCTTATACTTCACTCCTGGTTTCACTGTAGTAACATTGAAACACAAACAAAAGCTCCTGATGGTCTCACACAGACAAGAGCAGATTTGAAGCAGCTCGAGGTCTGTCTCTACCCCTGCAGTCACCTTGCCCTCAGAACTGACACGGGATCCGCCCTTGACCTGACAGCAGGTAGTGGTCGGTCAGGGGCTGGAGCAGGAAACACCTGCACCTGCCGTGATGGCCAGTGATTCCAAAACGTCACACACTTAGTCTCAGGACCAGCACGTATGGCGTGGCCAGCCCCAGCCATGTGCCTTTGAGTGCTCTGAGTCACCCCTGCGCACACAGTGTGGAACAGATAAGCAATGCACACGTGCTCATTTGAAGCTTGCATACACGTGTGAAACCCATAGGTAACTGTAGCAGTTGTTGAGAATTCAAACCAACGAAGATTTGAGGGTGGGAATGTTTCATGACTGACAGTGTTTAGAATAATGGGTGCATGGTGATAATAAAAAGCAGACCAACTTTTAGTCAGTTTTGCTGACTAAATTCTCTGCAGATAATGTACCCCTAATGGCCTCCCTGCTGCAGACCTTGTCTCATCCCCACCCTTGGGGTGCCCTTCCCCTGGGCTTTGCAGAACTGCCAGCCCAGGTTTGAGTTGAAATTCCAGCCTGGACTTTTCACCTGGGATAAATGTTAAGCTTATGAATAGAGAGGTTCCAAGACAGGGCAGCTGCTTACAGTTGTGTGGGCTGTTCACTGCACAAGGATGCCTGGCTCAGGAGGTCAAGCGGTAACCAGCAGGGTTCAAACCCAGCTGTGCCTACCTGCAGGATGGTGAGTCTTTGTCTAATTTGTATAAAGGTGCCATATGGACAGTGTTGTAGGGTGAATCATGTCCCTCAAAAAAGATGTATTGAAGTCCTAACTCCCAGAACCTATGAATGTGGCCTTATGTGGAAATACAGTCTTTGTAGACGTAACTAGTTAAGAGGAGGTCAGGCTTGATTATGGTGGACTCTGATACAATGACTGGTGTCCTTACCAGGAGAGGGAGATTTGGAGACACAGACACAAGGGGAAGAAACTGAGGGACACTGGAGGCAGAGATTGGCATGAAGTGGCCACAAGCCAAGAAATGCCAAGGATTGTTGACCACCACCAGAAGCTGAAAGAGACAAGGAAGGATCCTCCCCTAGAGACTTCAGAGAGCGTGTTGCCTGCTGACACCTTGATCTTGGACTTCTGGCCTCCAGAACTGTGAGAGACTGAATGTCAACTGTTCTAAGCCAGCCAGTCTGTGGTGTTTTCTCACAGCAGCCATAGGAAACTAACCAGGCCGTGATGGTCCTGTTCTAGAATCCCCCCTTTCAGCGTTTTTAAAAATCAGAACTTGTCCTTATCTTCCTGAGAATTTCTCAGTACTGGGATGGAGGTAGGGATTAGTGGATCTTGTTCTCAAGGAACTGAAAGGCCTAGTGGCAGAGATTTTAAAATATACAAAAATAAATTATCACCTCCTTCCCTGGGGAGTTCTATTCTACTTTCCACCAGAAGAGTTGGCTGGAGAAAGTGCCAGGCTGTGGCTGAGGTGCAGGGTCTGTCTGACAGTAGGTTACCCTAAATATGTGCCGAATCCACAAGGGGAGCCTCTCCGAGGGCCGGGTGCTGAGGGAGGAGAGGTGGAGCCCCACTCCTGCTCTAACGATGGGCAAGCAGTGGGGTCGAGCACAACCTTAGCCCTGCAAGCCTCCAGGTGTCAGAGGTCTGTGTTGAAGCAGCCTGTCTTGATGCACACGTCATCCCAATTCTGCCACTACCTGTGCGGCTGAAGCCAGTCTCTCCCCTCTCTGGCCTCAGTTTCCTACCAGTAAGTGAGGAAGTTGTGCCAGCTGTTGCCCATCCAAACACCATTATTATCTCACAGCCTGGGTCAGGAATCTGGGCATGGCTTAGCTGGGTCGTCTGTCCAGGGTCGCATAAGGCAGCAGTCAAGGTGCCTTCTAGGCTGTGGTCTTACCCAGAGCTCCACCTAGAAAGGATCCACTTCTGAGCGCACTCGGGCAGTCCGCTGAACTGACTTCCTTGCTTTCAGGTCCTGGCCATGGGGCCTCTCCATGAGCCTCTCACAACATGAGCCAGCCAACTTCTTCAAGGCCAGCAGAACTTCTCTGACCTCAGGGAGGACCCTGGTCCCTCTTAGACAGCTTGTCCCACTTAGATCAGGCCCAGGATAATCTCCCTTTTGATCAATTCAAAGTCAGCCAGTTAGGGACCCAATAACATTTGCAAAATCCCTTTTGCCACATCAGAAACACCATCAGAGTAGCGCTATCCTAGCACACTGGTAGGTCCCACGTACAAAAGGATGGGCTATGCAGGGCATGAACACTTTGAGGCACAAATTTTGCTGTGATCTGTATCGGAAACATAAAATGGCAAGCTAGTAGATTTCTTAAGTAAAGTGGATTTTTTAACAGGAAGTGTACAGATAGAACATATTTTCTTCCCTTGTTTCAATAGGTCACTTATCATCTGGAAAAGGGGCACACAGATTTTGAGAAAACTTTGAACAGTAATAGTCTTTTCAACTCCATTTGGTTCTTTGAGAAGAAAAGGAAACAAATGATTGGCAGAACTCCTGTGGGCACAGTCGTGTGGGTTGTACACTGTACAATCAGGAAGTGCCATTCCCAGCAAAGTCAACGACATCCTGGGAGTTATGCAGTTTATAAATGGCTGTCCTGCTCTCCTAGACTGAGCCAGGTTGGGATGGGGTTGGGGCCAGCACAGGGGCTGGCCTGTGGTAGTGGCCCAATACCCTGGGGGTCCTGAACCAGACTTGAGCCCGCAGTGCCCTGCCCTCTGAGTGGAGCCTGGATAGGAAGGGGCTGGTCAGGGAGGGGTGTCTGCAGGGGATGGCCACTCCAGCCTGTCTTCTACACTCAGAGTGGGGCGATGGGTCCAGATCTGGACGTGGTGAGCACGGTGTGCCTGTGGACACCCACCTGTGGTGACCTTTGGGCAGCTGGAGCCGTGGGTCTGAGTCTCAGCAGCAATCAGGGCTGGAGGGAAAGTGGGGATTAAGTCAGAAGGTGGAGGACACGAAAAGGGCCACTGTGGTGCTACGGAGGGAGCGTTGGTTCAAATCCCAACTCTGCCCTCTGTGCCTCAGTTTCCTTGCTTATAAATTAAAGGCAAAAATGCCACCCTCCTGGAGTGAAAGTCGTGAGATTAAATGAGATAATGTAAGGGGCTGGCACAAGGCCTTGCACAGAGGACGTGCTCCTCAGAGGGGTGACTAGGGCTCCTCCAGGTTGGGGAGTGTGCACTGGATCCCATAACTGTACTGAGAGAAGCCCCTTCTCAGCAGCAGGCCCCCAAACTCCCCAGGGCCTTAGGAAAAAGCTCAGGGGATTGGAGCTCAGCCTCTTACGTCCCTGAAGGTCAGGTGCGGTGGCTCTAAAAGTATCCGGACGTAGAGAAACCACCTGTGCCGGCCGGCCTGCTGATGAAAACATGGTCATCCCATCGTGGGAGCTTCGAGCTCGCTGTGAGCGCCTGGAAGCTCCTCGTCCCTGGGGCCGGCCCTGCACGGCTGGGCTCCCGGGTGTCTGCTGCTTTCTCTCTGCTCTCAGCTGTGCGTCTCTCCGCCTGGTCAAAATGTAGTCCTTAAGGGCAGGAAAAACTGCCTTTTTCTTTGTACCTCCAGCATCCATCAGCAAGGTGTCTGGCACACACAGAGGGAAAGAAAGTGCTCTTTTTTAAAAAAAGATTTTCCCCAGCTGTACTGAGGTATAATTAACAAAAATTGAATGTATTCAGGCTATGCGATGTGGTGTTTTGGTGTGTGGCTACATTGTGAAATGATCACCACAGTCAAGCTAATTAACATGCCTGTCACCTCACGTCGGTCCCAGCTTCTGTGGTGAGAACGCTGAAGACCTTTCTTAGCGCATTTCATGCACATAATACATGATTACTAACCATAGTCACCGTGCTACAGATCTGCAGAACTTTTAACTGAAAGTTTGTACCCTTTGATCAACATCTTCCTATTTCTCCCACCCCACAGGCCCTGGTAACCACCCTTCCACTCTGTTCTGTGAGGCTGATGTTTTTCCGAGTCCACACACCTAAGTGCGATCACGCAGTCTTGTTTTCCTTTTGAAGAGGAACGGCGGCTCCTGGTGCGCCCGGTTAAGACTCAAAGTGACCAGCAGAGGGCGCAAGAACCGCGGAAGCAGCGGGGGCGGGGCGACGAGGCCTCCACAAGAGCGAGATTTCCTGGAAACGCTGTTAGCAAGCAAACATTTATAATAGCTGTTTTTCTGTCATATTCTTTTCCTTTGCCTATTCCTTGTCACTTGGCAGCTGCAAAGGCTCGGGGCTTGGGAAACTCCCAGAAAGTCAGGGCAACATTTCAACAGCTGGAGAGGATTTAGATGGAATTGGGAGGAAATGGGAACCGATGTCTGGGAGGGAACACTCTCGCTGACAGTGGCCTTCGCCCTCAAGGGGTTGCCAGCCCAGGTCACTGGGCTCTCAGAAGTCTGTTAGGGAGCCCCCGGAGGGAGAAGTGCCCTGTCACCAGGGGTGTGCAAGGGCCTGGAAGGAAGGGTAGACTATCTCTACTCCAAAGACTGTTGTGAGGATCGAGATGATAGCACATTGTACAATCCAGTGTCTGGGTATAGTATTAATAGCAGGAAAACTTTAAACTGTTGAGAATTCAGACACGGGACTAGAAAATGAACTAGGTGATTCTGTGTTTCCAAGTCCCAAATACTATTAAACTCATGGGTGTTTTCCTGGAAAAAAAATTAAAAAAAAAAAAGTTTTTAAGATAAGGTAACACTTCTGACATGGAAGTGCATTTATTTGTTCAATCAGAAGAATTGAACCTAGACCAGGAATTGGCAAACTACAGCCCATTGCCTGTTTTTGTGTGGCCAATAAACTGAGAATGGTTTTTACATTTCTAAGTGGTTGAAAAAAAATCAAAATAAGAATAATATTTTGTAAAGTGTGAAAATTATATCTAATTGAAATTTTAGCGTCCATAAATAGAGTTTGGTTGGAAGATATACACACTTATTCATGTCTGTATTAATATTATCTATGGCTACTTTCACACTCACTGCAATGCCAGAACCACGTCACTGCAACAAGGCTATACGACTTGCAAAACCTAAAATATTTATCTAGCCCTTTAAAGAAAAAAATTTTCAACCTATGACATAGCCTGTTAAAACTGTCAGGGAGAGGACTTGTCTAAAAACCCTCCCCTGTTTTTTCATTTTGGGAAACTGAGGCTTGGACAGGCAGTGGGCTTGCTGACGGGCAGTAGCAGGAAAAGGTCTGGAAGCTGGGGCCCTGGGCTCATCTCAAGGTCTCTTGTGGGCTCTGCATGGCATTTGGGCGTTTGGGAACCAGGCTTCTGAGGCTGTTCCTGGCACCAAGGGACAGGAGCAAGAGAGGAAGTACAAGTGTGACATGGGGAGGGGGGCCCTGGAAACCCTAGTGCCTGTGGAGGTGGTACCAGCTCCTGTTCCCATCCTCTCTGTCATCTCCAGTCATCTCAGACCAGCAGGAAGCAGGAAGGCTGGCCTAGAACCCGGGTTCTGGCCTAGTCTCTAAGGGGTGGTGTGACTTGTGGCCACTCTCTGTTCCCTCTAGGCCCCAGAATTTTTGCCAGCAAAATGAGCACCATGCCCACTGTTCTGTCGCCTCCCAAGGGCCTGCAGGCAGCCTTTGGGAAGTGCTGCTGGAGGGGTCAGTGCCTGGCCCACCGCTTCCCCTCAGGTCCCGGTGGCGGGGGCGAGGTGTGGGAAACAGGACTGGTAGCCACAGCACAGTCCTGTGTTGGGAAGGACCAATGCAAGTCCCTGCTGGCACGTGGGCAATGTAATCTGGCCTTCTTGCAGCTGGAAGACATTTTGCAGGAGGTGTTGCGGTGCAACTCACCTAGCTAAAGGCGGAGGGCCGGGACCTTCCCCTCAACCCCAGGGCTGGCTCCTGGCTCACGCACAGAGGCTGCAGAACCCCACCCCCAAGGGCTCCGTGCTTATTAAAGTATTAGATCTGCAGAGCTTTGGGCACCTGGTGGGCACCCCGTGAGCGCGAAGGCCCCTTCCCTTAGTAGAAGGATGAAAGTGTGGCTTGGTAGAAACTGAAAGGGAGAGGAGGAGGGGAGAAGGGAAGGAGAGCAAGAGCGAGAGCAAGTGAGCAAGAGGAAAAGCAGGCGGAGGAGGGGAGGGCTTCAAAAACAAAAGAAAGAGGAGGGGGAAATTGACGGAGGACGGGAAGAGAGGAAAGAAAGAAAAGGGAAAAAGAAAAGCGCGAGCCGCTTCAGTGGGCGCCTGGGCCTGTCTTCAGCTGCCGCGTCCTGGAGCCTCGGCGGAGGCCGGTCGGCGGCTTCGCGAGGGCGGCGGCGGGCGCGGCCGATGCTCCGCCAGAGCCATACAAGGAGCGAGCCGGCGGCCGGACACCTGCCTGGACCCGGCCCAGTAGGGCCGCCGGGGCGGTGAGCCCGGACCCTCCCTCTCCCCCAAGGCGGGAGCGTCTCTGAACCCGGACTCGCCCACGGGTGCCCGCGCGGGACTCAGACCTGGTTCCCCGCCTGGAGCCGCGCTGTGCCCAGGGCCGGTTCGGAGGGTCCGCGCTTGCAGGCAGGAGAAAGCTCGTGCGGGCCCCCAGACCGCCTGTGGCCGGCAGCTCCGGCACACGACGTGTGGCCCAACCGAGCCCAGGCACCCAACCGGCCACCACTACCGGGCCCGGAGTGTGGCCTCGGGAGCCGCTGGTTCCAAGGTTCATACGACCCAACTCAGACCCTCTGGCAAGAGTCGCTGCGGAGCCGCCCCGGCGGGCATAAAGTGGTGGGTGTGAAATGGAGGCGGGACCACCCTAAAGCCGAGGGTTCAGAGCGGCTGGGGCCGGCATCTGCGCTTGTCCAGGAGCATCGCCCCGCGATCCCCAGCCACCAAGAGCCGGGTCATCGCGGGGTCGCGGGAGCTATTTGCTAACTACCTATGGATCTATCTTTTTAAACTCACCTCCAAAGAAAATCACACACTAAAACAACAACAAAACCTACAAAACAAAAATAACCAATTCCAAAGGAATAAATTTGTAAATTTCTCCATGCGGGGGAACTTGGAGAGAGGGATTGTCTAAAGGCCCTGGCACCCAAAACACGATTTGACCCCCGAGCTCCTAGAGCTTTGAATTAGCTCAAAACGAAAGCCCACACATGACTTTGAAATTTTCATAAAGGAAAGCGTCACAGAGATGGGCTTCTCCAAAGAGAAAGCGACTTAGTGGTCCCCAAAAGATAGTGACCTGCGAGCGTGGGGATGGGGTAATTTTACAGCCCCGTGATTTTCTGTTTCGAAGGCAAGGCAGACGTCGCCAGTCTGGCATGCGAGCGAGAGCAGAGAGCCGGCTGCCGCCTGCCGGGACGGCGCGTTCCGGCTCAGACCCAGGCGGCCTCTGCCAGGCACTGCCCATCTGCCACCGAGGCCGGGCCCCCAGCCCAAGTGCCCCTCCAACGCCACCACTGCCAGCCTGGCCCGGGCTGGGAGGAATCAGAACCGAAATCTTAAGAAAAAGAAAAGAGGAGGAACGAGCTCCATTCCGGGCGCTCGCGACGCGTCCCGGGGCAGAGAACATGCCCTGGGCGGTGGGTGTGCAGGGCTGCAGAGGGGACCTGAGGCCTTGGGGCTGGGCCAGGGCGGCCTGGGCCAGCCGGATCTCTCAGGGCTCGATGACCCCTCCGTCAACGGGGGGGGGGCGGGATATGGAGACCCCGGCAGAGGACTGTTCGGGCCGATCGCACCCAGAGGTGAGCTAACTGTTCAGGAGGAAACCTCCCCTCCACTCCCGGGCCTAACTTCGTTTTGCGGAGAAAGACACAGACCCGATGCAAGTGGGAGCGGAGACAAAACACGGGCCTCGGCCGCGCGGGGGCTGGGGGAGAGCTCCTCCCAGGGCCCTCCAGGAAATGCAGACGCTCCCGCGTGTTGGACCTCGCTCCAGCTGTCCCTTCGCGACTCAGCTTCCCCGTCTGCACAATGGCTCCGGGACTCTGCGCGCGCGGAGCCACTCCTAAATCCCGCCTGAGAGGCGCTGGGGCAGGAGGCGGGTATGGCTGGAGGCGAGGAGGGTCTGGAACCTGCACACGGGTGCTTAGGGAGTTCAGTTAAGAGAATGCGACCCTCTTCCCGTCCCGCCCTGCCGCCTCCGCCGGGGCTGCCGAGTCTGAGGGGCAGAGCCCCGGTGGGCGGTGCGGTCTCGCGCTCCGAGGGTCCCCACCCAGTGTCGGGGCGGCCCGGAGGACCCCTGCCTCCCGGAGCCCCTCGCCGCCTGGCCGCCTGGGAGGGCGGCTGGCTCCGGGCGCTTAGGTCACCTTTTCCACCGCGCCCGCCGAGAGCGGACGGTTTCCGGGATTTTTGAGGCGGCGGCGGCAGGAGGCCCCTAGAGGGGAGGGTCCCAGGCACTGGGCCTGGCGGCTGCGCCCCCTGGGTGGGAGTTGCCGGTCCTGGCCGCAGCCCCCTAGGGAAGGGGCTTCCGTTGTCTCGACAGGGAGAGGAGGCCCGTTCTCTGTGAACCTCTTTTCCGGCCGCCAACGCTGCCATTCCTGAGACGAGAAGGTTCCCGCCGCCGTTTGTGTGCAATTTTCGCCTAAAAGGGGTTTTTCTGCAGGTTTGCTCTGGGGTCGGGCGGCGGGGAGACTACATGTGTGTACTGGGGGGGAACCAGGGGTAGACCTTCGAGGGAGGTGCTTTGGGGAGGTCAGGGGCGGGGGCCTGGCTCAGCCGAGGTCTCCCGCGGTGCAGGGCATTCCTTTCTCAGCCCTCAGGGCCTCATTTTCAGACGCTGTGACATGCGCCCGCGCTGCAGGCCTCGGCCTGGGGCGCAGGAAACAGCCCTGGCGGGTGTCCAAGGAGCTGGGGGTGCACACCTGTGGAGTGGGTGGGGGCTGGGCTGCAAGTCTTCTGACTCTCCCAAATTGAGAGATGAGGCCTCCATCCTGAAAATTACCTCCTCCCCACAACCAGACCAAGGAGCTACCCCAGGAGACTGACTGGTGGTAAAATAGGTTTAGTGAGAGCTCTTCAATAATGTGATGCTGGTGTCCTTTGATCTGGGACCTGAGAACTCATCTTGAGGATGTGAGACCCTCAGGTCTTCAGAATGGGGCAGAGATGGTTCAAATCTGGGTGGCTTCTGTTAGGGCCCAAATAAGAGGTAAGGGGGTGGGGTAGCTGGGCCTACCCTCAGGAGAAACCACCCCCTCATGCTCCTGAGGAAGACGTGGAAGCAGGGGGGAAGAAGAGGAGGCGCCTGGGCCCTATTAGGATGGGGGAGGGAAAGGGGGAGCCAGGATAAAGGGCCTGGGGCTGGTATGTACAGAGAGCAAGAGAAACCAGCCTACCTCCCACTGGATCCCTGAGCCAGTCCCTTCCTCTTGCTGGGCCTCAGTTTCCCATCTGAGAAAGGAAGTAGTTGGACTGGGTGACACCCAAACACCCATCTAGGGAGGAGTTCTCTGAGCCTACTCATGGGGAGGAGCCCAGCAAGGCCGTCTGGGCCTCCCGGAGACACTGGCTTGTCTCCATTTGTCTGGTGGGAGGTCGCTGGCTGCTGGGCCAACAGGCGTGGGCATAGCCCCATTGTCTCTCCATGTCTCGCTAAGAAGCCTGTTCAGTGGATAGTGTGGGACACTATTGCTCTCAGAGGGTCCCTCATCACCCCTTCTGAAAAGCCATTTTGACTCACAGCACCACCCACCCAGGGAGTCTGAAGCAACTGGAGGCCACTGAGGCCAACTTCTTTCAGTCCTAATGATGACCCCAAGGGTGTCATGCCACAACTGGGGAGGAGAGGCAGTGGGCTCTTAATGTTTGGGTCCTACCAGAGTAAGACATTCTTTGTCCCCACCTCAGCTCCTATGGACAAAGGGTCTTGGCCACCTCCTAGTTCCCCCAGAGTCTGGTGCAGGTGCCAGGGGCCTAGGGCCAGCCTAAAGGCTTCCCTGATAGCTGTGGGAGCTGCAGAAACTGTATCAACTTGGGGAGGGATAAGGTTGTAGAGCTCACATAGGAAATAAGTGTGGCCCAGGACACCAGCTGAGGGCCAGACATTGGCAGTGGTGGATGGAACTGGAAGATGGGACCCATGACTCCCTAGGAGAAGGAGGGGGAAGGGCAGGCACCACTCCCCCAGCCTCCTGGGGACACTCCACCCCTCCTTGCCTGGAGGAACTCTCCTCTCCCCAAACAGACCCTGTGGGGCCTTGAGGTAATGAACACCACACCGAGTCCTCACAGCCTCTGTGGAGCCAAGAGTCAGCATCTCCCCAGGACAGATTAGGGAACTGAGGCCCAGAAAGGGCAGTAGTTTGACCAGTAATGGCAGGACCCAAGAGAGAAACTCAGTGGAGAGTTTAGCTTTGGTATTGTTCATGCCACGGTTTGGGCTTATACTCTCCTAATAATGAAGAGAAGGATCTAGAGAAGGCGCTGCCAACTTGCTCAATTGTGTTGGAGACTTTGAGGCTCAGTGGTGGAGCCAGGTCCCAACAGAGTTTGGTCCCCAGACTCTCAGAGCACCCTGTGGACCCCTGACCACAGCTTCACTCAGTAACAGTTTCCTGACGGTCCAAAGCTGGGAAAAGGCAAAGCTCACCCTTTCTTTTTCCTGGCTTCCATCTCTTCCTCTAACTGGGAGGAGGTAACCCAGTCCACAGCATCCCGGGGTTGCCATGGAGGCTGTGTCCAGGTATCACTTCAATTTGCACTTCAAGCAAATCCTGGCTGGAGAACATTGTTCTCTCAGGGCAGAAGGAGGGGCAAAGGTCACACACGCAGTTCAGCTGGGAAGGAGGTGGCCATGCTCAGCCTCCAGTCCAGGGCGTCAGGCTCCAGTCCTGCAGGGCTGCAGCAGCCTGCAGGGATGCAATTCGAAGAGCGGTGGCCACACCTGTGCACCCCCCCACCACCCGCCTCAGTTTACCGTGAACGGCCACATTTCTCTCCGAGCTGCCCTGAGAGGACGACGTTCTCTAGCCAGGATTTGCTTGAAGTGCAAATTCAAGTGATAGGTGGACACATCTTCCTCGGGAACCCCGGGATGCTGTGGACTGGGTTACCTCCCTCTAGTTAGAGGAAGAGATGGAAGCGAGGAAAAAAGAAAGGGTGCGCTTTGCCTTTTCTCAGCTTTGGACCGTCAGGAAACTGTTACTGAGTGGAGCTGTGGTCAGGGGGCCACAGGGTGCTCTGAGAGTCTGGAGAGCTCCGGGGCTCCTTAACCGCTGCCCAGCCCACTCGCCTTCCTAGCTGTCCCCTTTCTTTACCGTCTCCTCCCTCTGACCGGCCTGCCTCTGTGCCCTCCGGCACGTCACCGCCCGCTGGCTCTCGAACCTCTCTCGATCTCTGTCTGCGCACATCTCGGTGGCGTCCTTGGCACCCTCACATCACTGTCTCGTATCTTGTTGTGTGGCCCACGCTGTCTCCCTCTGCCTCCTCTCTCACCTCTCTCTCTTGATCCCTCCGTCTCCCGTCTGGGGGGGGGTCTTGTCTCCCGAGCTCTCCTGCTCTCCTTCCTGGGCGTGCGCTCCGCTCGGTCTCCCTCCGTCTCGGTCGGCCGGCCTGTCTCACAAGGCCCCCTCGTTCCCTCCGCCCTCCCTTCTGGGTTCCTCCCGCCGGCTCGGCCTAGGGGGTGGGGGCGGCGGCGCGGGGCGGGGCTGGCCGGGAGGGGCGGGGCGGGGCGGGGCGGTGACTCGGGGCTGGCCCCGCAAGAGGCGCGGCGACGCGGGGTGGGGGCGCAGTCCCAGGTCCGACCGGCCGAACCCCGCGCGCCCCGCCCGCGCCCTGCGCCTCCGCCCGGCCGGCCCGCGGGGGAGGGGGCATGAGCCGGCGCCCGTGCACCGCCGGGAGCTGCGGGCCGGCCTAGAGCCCCGCGCGGGCTCCGCGCCCGAGCCGAGCCGCCACTGCCCCCGAGCCGCGGGTGCAGCCGTGGGCACCACGATGCAGCGGCCGGGGGACCTGGGCGCTGCGCGCTTCGGCCCTCCCGAAGGCTGTGCCGACCACCGGCCGCACCGCTACCGCAGCTTCATGATCGAAGAGATCCTCACCGAGCCGCCCGGGCCCAAGGGCGCCGCGCCCGCCGCCGCCGCTGCCGCCGCGGGCGAGCTGCTGAAGTTCGGCGTGCAGGCGCTGCTGGCGGCGCGGCCCTTCCACAGCCACCTGGGTACGTGTGTCGGCCGGGGCCCGCGGGCCGGGCTTGGTGGGACAGAGCGAGCCGCACCGCGGGGGCGCGGCGGAGCTACCCCCCTCCACCCGGGCCCTGTAGCCGTCCGGGGAAGCAGCTCTGGGCGCGCAAGCGCTGGGACCCTTCTCTCAGCGCGCTCCAGCCGGGAAGCGGAGGGTGCAGACGCCAGGCCACACAGAAACCAGGCCTCGTGCCCGCTGGGCAGGCCAAAGAGGGCGTTCGCTCTCACTCACGGCTGCCCTTCGGCTTCCAGCCGGGGGACCCCGAGCCCGCATCCCCATCACGGGCTCTCGACTAGGCTTCAGATCACTGCGAGTGAAAGCGACCTCAGGCCGCGGGCACCTGGGCTTCGCCGCAGGGGGCTGGCCGAGAGTGGTCGCGGCTACCCAAAACGGGAAGCCGAGACCTGTGGGCAAGAGGCCTGCGTCCCGGAGTGCTGGGTAGTGACGCTGGCCCAAACCGTTCCGGAACTGCCCAGAGCCCAGAGCGCTCCAGCGGGCGACCAGCGCGGCCTCGGCCGCAGTGCGGACCTGCCTGGGCCTTGCCTAGAGGCAAGAGGCCTGTGAGAAGAGCCTCCGCCAAGCTGGCCCTTCCACTTCCAGGTCGGCTGGGCCTCTGCGGTACTTAGGCCGCCTGCTCAGACCTTTTTCCTCTGCCCTTTCTCCATCTTCCTTGGCGAGGCCTGCCCTGCGCTGCTGGAGCCGTCTCTGTAGCACTCCACCCTCTCCTTGCCTTTCCCTGTCTCGCTCTCCCTCCGTGGGTCGACCTCCTTGGGCTTCTCTCTCTGGGTCGGTCTGCCTCTCGTTTTCCACCTTTCCCCCGTAGATCCCTTTTCCCCGCCAGTTTTCCTCCCCAAGTTTTCCCACACCTTGGCGCGGTGCTTATGGACTGCTGCGGGGCTAGGATGCACCCTGCAGTGAGAAGCCTGTCCGGGAAGGGAGCTCCTACGCTGTACCCGGGACTCCAGCTCAGCAAGCCGCCTTCCCCACACCTCACACCCCAGCTAGCACTCGAGCTCGCGGGTCGGGGCGGCATTGCCAATTTGGTCGTTCTGAGTCCATGTGTGGGACACAACGTCTCGGCTGCCTTTCACCTCCATTGCTCTGTTGTTAATAATTCGTTTTAAGCGGGCAAAAAAATCATTTTAGGACTAAAGAAAATGGAAACATCTTCACGGGGAAGAGTCTGGAGAGAAAACGGGAACGACAATTTCTGGGTAATCCGGGTGCTTTGGAATTTCTGGGAAGCACCCCAACCCACCCCGCCCCCGATGAGGCTCCAGTGGCCTGACTGCCTCGCGGCTGTTGTGCCCCGCACAGAAAAGCAAATGTGTATACTCCATTCGTGTTCTTTTTCTAACGCGAAAACGCCCATCTTCCTAACTGGTTGCCGTTTCTCCTTGGTTTCCCTTTTTCACGAAACACACACACACACTACACGCTTCTCAGAGCTGCAAACTTGTTCATGGAGAACCTCAAAATCTCAGTCGTGGTTGGGGCCTGGGGGGACGCCGGGGCAGAGCACCGGGAGGGGGTGGGCCACCCTCTCAGACTTCGGGAACACCAGCGTTGAGGAGGGTCGCCCTTGGCGTGTGGCGCAAATCCTCGCGGCCCACGGCTCGGCGTGGAGGTTTTGCCCTGGGTGGCACTGGCTGAGCGCCAGCACCCACGCGGCGCGTAGTGTGGCGGTCCTCGAGGCGGAGGAGCGCGGTCCGACCTCACCAGGCTCCCCACCCTCTTTCCTCGCAGCGGTGCTGAAGGCCGAGCAGGCGGCGGTGTTCAAGTTCCCGCTGGCGCCGCTTGGCTGTTCCGGGCTGAGCTCGGCGCTGCTGGCCGCGGGGCCTGGGCTGCCCGGCGCCGCGGGCGCGCCGCACCTGCCGCTAGAGTTGCAGCTCCGCGGGAAGCTGGAAACCGCGGGCCCCGGGGAGCCCAGCACCAAAGCCAAGAAGGGGCGCCGGAGCCGCACTGTGTTCACTGAGCTGCAGCTGATGGGCCTGGAGAAACGCTTCGAGAAGCAGAAGTACCTCTCCACACCAGACAGGTAGTGTGGGGCCAGGCTGGGGCCAGATCGCATGGGAGAGTGGCTGCCTGCCCTGCTGACGTGCGCCCTGCTCTTTTCCAGAATAGATCTGGCGGAGTCCCTGGGCCTGAGCCAGTTGCAGGTGAAGACGTGGTACCAGAATCGGAGGATGAAGTGGAAGAAAATAGTGAGTATGCCTGGTGGCTTCCCGCCCCTTCAGCTTTCTGTACCATGTCCTTGCGCCTTGCAAAGCAGTTCTTCCCCTGCTTCCCGTAGGAACCTCTGCCCAACCCTCTGGATTCCCTTGGTGCCTGGTGTGCACCGGGACCCCCTCTGTTCTCTCTGTCCCTCTGGATGCCCTAGCTCAGCCAACATTCCTCCCTGCCCCACTGCATCCTCAGGCCTCCTGGCAGCCTTGAACTCCTAGGCCACCTCTCCTGAGAGCTGCGGCGCTCAGACAAATGGCTGCCATTTCCCCTGGGCTTCTGATGGAGGTCTTGACCGCTTCGGTCCCACCTGGGCGCAGGGCACGGGGCGGGGTGGCCAGTGTGTCCCGGTCCACCTCCTGGCTCACCCTGGTGCTGGCCGTCCTCCCTGCAGGTGCTGCAGGGAGGTGGTCTGGAGTCCCCCACCAAGCCCAAGGGGCGGCCAAAGAAGAACTCTATTCCCACGAGCGAGCAGCTCACGGAGCAGGAGCGCGCCAAGGAGGCGGAGAAGCCGGCAGAGGTGCCGGACGAGCCAAGCGACAGGAGCCGGGAGGACTGAGCGTGGCCCAAGGTGTGGCACTCGGGTCCCCAGCGCCCTGTGCTGCCCCCTCAGCCCTCGAGAACCCGCGAGCCGGCCCTTCCGCGTCCAAGCCGTTTGCGTTCTAAACGTTTTATTATTACCTTGTGGACAATTAAGGGCAAAAGGACACAGACCCTAAAGCCAAATCGCTCCTGGGCCCTGACCTGGGAGACTTGCGTCCAGCGAAGCGGAAGTTACTCGTCTCTGCCCTGAGCTGCGCGGTGCCGAGCGCTCGCGCGCATTCACGCCCCGCTCCTCGCCTGCACCCCCACCCCACCTTGGGCCGGCCCTCCGGCCGGGCGCCTCCTGGCACACACTGGCTTCCGGGAGTCAGGGACCCTGCGGCTGGGCGCAGGCCACCAAGACCACAGACGGTGCCCGGACAACCCATAGGCTGCGCCCTGAGGCTGGGTCCCCGACGTCGCTGGGGCCCCTATCCCTCTCTTGCGAAGACAGTGACTTTTTTTTCCAATAAAATATTTTATGACACAATGGAGCTTGATGCAGAGGCTTCTGAATCTGCGGGGTGTGGGGGTGCAGCAAGGTAAGAAGGGCACTCTCGGTCGCCTCTAAAACATCCCATTCTCGGGCTATGTCGAAGGGAGCTGTGCCCCGCTCGACCGGGCCCAGCCTGTGCACGGTGGGCGGCTGGGTTGCTGCAGGATCCTAGGAATATCGCTTCCACTCTGGGGTGAGGGGCCAGCCTAAACCCCACCTTTCCTTCCTTCCCAGTTGGGGCGCCCCAGGCGGTAGCAGTCAGGCTGCACTTGGGGTATCCAAAGAAGCAGGAACTGCAGGCTCACCACTCCACCTGGCTTGCTGCGGAAGTGGCCCAAGGCTGAGAGCCTCCTCGGTTGATGCTCAGTGTCCTGGGACTTGAAGGACCCAGGGTAAGGTCCTTGAGATGGTCCTGACCAACCCTTTATGAGGTGGATTGGTAGCTGAGGAGTCAAGGTTCACACAGAGGCCGGCCACCAGCAGCAGCCGGGGCCCCCTGCTCTCTGCAATAGTGCTGGCTCCCCAGAGTTTGCACATTTTCCGAGGTGTAGAGAGGCAGAGGCATCAAGTCCTCGCTGGGCCCAGTAAGGGCACCTGACTGAAAAACAGAGAGGATTCCGAACTGCCTGTGGTCCACGCAGGGTGGTTTCTCTCAGAGGTGCAGCTTGGCAGTCCCTGCAGGTGGGGTGTCATTCCCTCAAGGGAAAGGTCTCCGTTGCTTCTAGCTGTCCAGGCTGGACTCAGAGCTGCATGTGGGGTCCTATCCTTGTGCTTCCTATGTGAGATGACCAGGGTATGGGGATCGAAAGATGGCCACTTTACTGGTTAAACTCAGGAAGATAATGCAACTTGGCCATGCAGAGTTCCAAGCAGGACCAGGATTTGAAGCCAGGTCCTTCCAGGCGGAAATACAAGGGAAAGAGATTCAGAACATCCACCCTCAGCTGCAGGCTTTGTGTTTCAGACTGTGAAAATGATGCATTATGGCCCCTACCTATGGTAGCAACACCTTCCCTTTTCTATCTTGGCTTTATCGTCTCTTCCCAGAACCTGCACTTGGACTTCCCCTTTCTGGCATCTCCAACTTCAAGGACTGGAGGAATGACAGAGAGCGCACTCCAAAGAGCACTTTCAGAGGGCTGCAGACCGCTCTGCACCCTAACCCTGCTCAGTGTCTGGGAAACCAGCTCTTGCTAGCTCAGGGCTCTTAATTCGTCCTTGCAAACAGTTCCCAGAGTAGTCGCCTGCTTCCCCTGAGGGCCTCCAGAAAACCTGCCCTATTCTGCCTGCATGGAAGGAATGAATCATCAATGCGACTGTACCCCCCAATTCCTTCCGGCCTTGGGGTTACTCCCAGGTCGGTTAACCTAGCCGTCTTGCAGTAACGTTCCTGCACTGGGCCCGACAGCCAAGTGACTTAAATTACTGAGTTTAGTCCTCTCCATACCAAAAGACAGGAAAGTGACTGTCCAACTTCTGTCCCTGGGGAGGCCTGAGGAACTGAGATTCCAGCTATGCCTTTGTCAACTATGCAGAGCTGTAGAAGGAAAGTAGAACTTGCCTGGAGGATTGAAGAGCAAGGAAGGGGATCTGAACTGGATCAGTCACTGTTCCTTCAGAGTCCTCCGGTTTTATTAAATCTGGAGATTGTGACATTAGGCAAATTAGTTGCCCTTTGAGTCTTTGGTGGTTTCCCAAGACAGCCCCTCACTGTTACAGGACCAAGCGGTCTTTGTAGGATCGGGGCTTTAAGAGGTGGGGAGGGGGTCTGGTGAATCGGAGTCAGAGCACAAGGCCCCAATATTTCAGCTTGTACAGCCCCCTCCAGGCTCAGATGGGGAACATGATGCGGGGACTCTGGTCCCGAGGTCACCTGTGGGTCAGTGGGGAAGCTGGGCCTCAAACGAGGGAGTCCAGATTTCTGTGCAGGGAGGGTGGGAGGGGTGGAGTTTCTGTCACTGCCTGTGCCTCTGTGCTTGGTTGCGCGGGGAGCAGGGCGACCGCAGCAGCAGACCAAGCCTCCGAAGCCAGGGAAGAACAGCAGGTCGCGCGCCAGTAGTGTCCGGGCAGCTCAGGATTTTCTTGCTTGGTGAAGTCCCTGAGACCCGATGGACGCTCCAGGCCTGCTCCGGGGAGGAGCCAAGGCACAGAGGCAGACGACTGCCCACCAACCCGGAGACTTCGCGTACAGACTGCTGCCCGCAAAGCTATGACTGTACGTAGAGGACCCCAGCCTAACCACCAAGGTGACGCGCTCTGCCGGGTCTATGCGCCACCGCGCCGCGGCCACGAGCGCTGAGGCCCCCTCCCTGCCCGCAGCAGCTGCGCCCCGCACTCTAGACCCGGGGCTTGAGGAAGGGACAGTCCCTTTGATCCCCACGCCGCACAAGTCTTTTCGGCCCCAAGGTCCTGGAAGACAAAATGCCGAGACCGTGGCCCGAGAGGGCGCGGGCTGGCAGTCTCGCGAGAGCTGTGGCTCTGTGGGAGGCGGGGAAGCCTCCGACAGCCGGGACCCCCGGGACGCCAAGGGCTGAGGGTTAGTCCCGCAGCAACGCTCGCCGGCCGGCGCGAAGTTTGCGCTCACTGCTTTATTCAAGGTGGCTTGGGCAGTAAGGTCGTCTTTGAGGGAAGGCTGGCCTCGGCCCGGGGTGGGAGGAGGGTCGCATCTGACTTGTGTGATCGTGGCCCTGAGCAAGTCGTGAACCCCGGTCCCGGGCTGTTGGGAGAGAGACGCTTCGGGTGGCGCTGAGCTCGGCCAGCGCGCAGGCGTCCGGGGAGGCCCGGCCAGTTGCGGCGGGCCCCGGGCCGCTCGGAGGCTCCGGCCTGCCGCTGGCTCCGCGCAGAGCTCCGGCACCGCCAGGACGGTCACGCCGGGAGCGGAGTTCACCATCGCTTCCCCTGGCTCTCACTTTTTTTTTTTTTTTTTTTAAATAAAAGTTACTCTGGCTTGCTCTCTTTCGCTGTTCTGGATTCTCCTGGAGGGTCTCTGCGGATCCCGGGCCCCGGTTAACCGCGGCGGAATCCGAGGTTTGCATCTCCTGGAGCCGGAGGGCATCCGCTGACTGTGCCGACGGGAGTCCTGGAGCAGGGCCGGCTGGGAGTGGCCAAATGCTGGTCTCTCACCCAGAGTGAGCATCCCTCCGGCCATCTTCCCCGAGTTCCACGGTCCCCGCAGAAACCAGGCGTTTCCTCTGTTTTCCATTGCCTGACAGCCTGATTTCGTTTCTACGCTCTTGGAGCCCCTGCCCCAGAAGACAGCACCGGCAAAGGAACTCAAGAGACATCCCCTGATCCCACCTCCGGTTCCCCGTCTACAGTGAGGACCAACTAATGCTGGAGCCTCTGCCCCCAAGGCCTGTGCAGGCCCAGGTTCTCAGCCGACCGGGGACCCGCCCTCAGCTCAGCCTGGAGCCCACATCTCCCAGTTGAAGGAAACTTCTCCAACACCCCCTCCCCAGCCCCACTTTAGGGAGGTAAAGGAGCGGGGACTCCTCACTCTTGGTCAACGGGCAGGGCAGAAGGGTGACTGTGGCCACAGGGCCAGTACCTGCTGAGTCTGCCTGGCTCTGGGTCAAGCTCTCCACTTATGTTCTGGTCCCTGGGCCACTGGTAACTTCCTGCACCACAGTCTGCTGGGGTCCTCCCTCTGGCAGCAGTAAGGCTGGCCAGAGGCCCCTCAAGGGTGGGGTCTTACCTCCTGGGCCCTCCCTGACTTTGGAAGGGGGGTGTTCTCATTTGTGTAACTTTAAGAGTCCAATTTGCCTTAGTTCTTACGCAATAATGTTACTGTATCTTACCAACTTTAAGACAGCATGTTCCCATTTCTGAAATCTGAGTTGCTATGACAGTGGAGGTGGGGGTGAGAGGTCCAGTGCTGTGGGTCCTATGCCTGCCCCATGTGATTTTAACTTCCCACAATCCCCTCTCCACACACAGGTGTGCTGCCAAGGAGACCGTTTCAGGTGGTCCCTGGCCTCTCAGGCACCAACCCTAGATGGGGAAAGCCAGGACGCCTGAGGGGAGGGGGCATCCTTCAGCAAGGCACAGGAATTCACAGGGCAGGGACAGCTTAGAGGGATCCATTCAGAGAGGTGGCTCTGACCCTTAAGAAGGTTTCAGAACACCTAGCTGATGATTGATTTCCCTGATAGTTTCCTTTTTAATGTAAACTCAATAGTGACCTGTGATTTATTATTTAAAAAGTCTATGTCCTAATAAGCCTAAAAGAGATTTTTGAGTAAGTATAAAATAAAAATTTCAGGTGACACGGAAACATTGGGTCATGGCTTCATGGGTAACATTAAAAAATGTTTCTCAGTGCTCAAGAAATAATTGTGTGTGTCACATCAGTGGCATCACAGACTCTCTGCTATTTACCAAGCTTTTATTTCAGCCCTTCATTCATTCACCAAGCATTTATTGAGTGTGGCAGACCAGCTCAGTGTTGGGGGCACAGCCCCTCCATTCTGAATTATCTGGCCAATCCAGTGACAGCCCAGTAAGCTAGGTGCTCCTACTCTCATTTTGTAGTTGAATATAAAGCTCAGAGATGTTAGGCAACTTACCCAGGAACACACAGCTATTGTTAATAGAATTGGATCTGACTTCAGCTCTGTGGGTCTCCACTGCCCCTCACTCAACAGTCTTAAAGTCCAGCTTGGGGTGCCCCAGACACCTTAGGGTCTCCAAAACCCCTGCCCACCAAGAATGAGTCTCGTCCATGTGTTCTCGACGTACTTACTACTGTGTGTCAGGTACTGTGCTAGGCATGGCGGGCACAGCCAGCGACCCAGGAGCTTATGTTGGAAGGGACAGGGTGGCCAGATAGTGAAGAAGCCAGTTAAATCCACAAGACGATTTCAGGGAGTGACAGATGCCACCTGTAAAATGAAGCAGGTGATAGACAATGAGTGGGGTGGGGACTTTAGTCGGGGTGATCTGGGACGATCGGTCTCAGAAACGGACCTTTCAATTGAGACCTGAATGACTGAATGACGAGAAGGAAGCGAGCGAGTGTAGCAAGCGCAAAGGGCTGGGGCAGTTAGGAACGCGGCCTAAACGTGCGGAGAAGGGTCAGAGCGTCCGGAACAAGCACGGAGAGATGGGGAGGAGCGGTGGGAGAGGAGGCGGGGAGGCGGGCCCAGGTGCTGCCTGGAAGGCGGCGGAGGAGGCAGCCGCAGGCGCCGGCCCCGGGGCCGGGGAGGGCCCCGCCCGCCCGCCCGCCCGCCCGCCGCCTGGCCGGCTCTTGGGAACTCAACTGGGCGCGCGCAGCCGCCCCAGCCCTCGCGGCAGCTCCGCCTCCGCCAGGCAATTGGCTTTTTTTCTTTCTTTTTCATAAGGATGCAATTTTCTGCGTGCTTTAAGGACATTAGAAGGGCGTTTGACTGACGCGCCATGCGAAACGCATTAGCGGGCTCGCGCAGCGGGCGCCGCGCCCCGGCGGCGGGAGGCGGCGCGGAGGAAGCGCCAGGTGGAGGTGGCAGGCGGGGAGGGCGTGCGTAGGGACACGGACCGCGAGGGAGCCGAGGCCGAGAGGACAGAGACAGATACGAGTCTCTTTGCTCCAGGGCATGAACCCCAGGGCAGCCTGCTTTCCAGGGTCCCTCAGCTGTGGTGCAAGTGAGGCTCTGGAGGAGACTCCATTTGCCCCGGTGGCTTTCCTGAGCCTTGGGGGACCGGCTCGCAATGGAGCCTAAGCTTCAGTTGTCCCTTGTGCCTATCTGTAAGAAACCTGCTTCCTGTAACTTGTATGTGCATGTGCGTTCTCTCTCACTGGACTCAGACAAGTCACTAACCAGTGCACAGTGGACCTGCTTCTCTGAGGGGATGGGGAGGAAATGGAAAGGTAGCGTGCAAGATGAAAAGAGTTCTGTGGATGGACGGTGGTGATGGTAGCACAACAATGTGAATGTATTTAATACCATGGAACTGCACACTTAAAAATGGTTAAAATGGTAAATTTTATGTTATGCATATTTTACCACAATTGAAAAAAGCTATTGTGCCTCCTTTGCACGGGATTCTGGGTGTGTCCCACCCGCTCCAAGAGCATCCATTCGTTCATCCACTGCTTCATTTGCTCCACGTAGCTGCCTTCTTCACTGGTCAAAACATCCAGGGAACACTGCTGAGCCCCTGCAGAGTCCTCCGCCATGAGCAGGATAGCAAGAACCGCCCTCAGGAGCCACATCCACATGTGGGGACAGACAGTGAGCAGGATGAGTAAGTAGGGGATGTAACGTGTCATAAAACGAAAAGGGCTTTGGCAAAAATAAAACAGGGAAGGGGCATGGGGTGCAAAATCAAATAGGCCCCTGAGAAGGTGGCACTGGAGCCAAGGAGGGAGAGGGGGAGGGGAGCTGGCACAAAGGAGCAGTGTGGTGAGGGTCCAAGAGGCACGGTCAGGCCTCAGCTTCCCTCCCAGAGAAGGTCTGATGGAGGTTTGAGGGGCTCCTCTCGTGGTGTCTTGGGGTGTGTTGCGGGATGAGTCGGAGAGCCGCTGGGGAGGACTGCCACAGTCCTGGCCAGAAGCGATGGGCTGCCCCAGAGTGTGGCAGAAGTGGGTGGAGGGTGGGATTCAGGGCGCTCGGGCTTGCTGGCTGGCAGAGCTGGAGGGTGCGCCAAGGTGGGGCCTGAGCTGTGGGTGGGTGGGAAGGAAGAGCCCCAGGGAGCACAGGCCCAGGGCTGGTGCAGCAGTGCCGGGTGGTGCCTGGCTGCTTGCAATTCCTGGCTAGCAGCCCTCCAGGCAGCTGGAACTTGGGGTCTGGGATAAGGGCATGGCAGAGAACAGGGTTGGGAGACTCACAGCAGAGAAGAGCAGCTCACTCTACCCAGGAGGAAGGCAGTTGTCCAGGCAAGGGGACCAAGGTGGGCTGCAGGAGAGAGTGTCCCAGGTCCCTGGAGAGGAGCAGGGAAAGGCTGGGGGCTCCATTCAGCACGGAGCTCTGGGAATCAGCCCCCCGGGGCTGTTCTTCTCAGGGAGGCTGGTGCCAGCAAAGGGGAGCTTCCCCTGCCCCCAGTGTCAGCTGCTAGGGATGCCTGTCAGGGAGTGAGTCCCCCATCACAGGAGGTATGAGATTCAAGAGGGGCTGTAGGAGGACTGTGGCAGCAGGTGGGTACCTCCAGCCCTTAGAGGTGGTTTGCAAATGAGGAGACAAGCTGAAGATGAGTGAGTGAGACCCACTGAGTCATTTCTGCCACCTGTGCCTAAACCGTGGGGCCACCAGCTCTGCCTGTGGTGTCTGTGCTAGGAGGCGAAGTGGGGAGTGGCAGGGTGGGCTCAGGCTCTGGATGTCAACGGTGCTGACACCTGGCTCTGCCACCTACTGCCTGGACCCCCAGTCGCTCTCAGAAAGGCTGGCCCGAGGTGGTACACAGCAGGTGTCCCATCCACGGCCAAGCACCTGCCCTGCTGGGGTCCCATGTCTGCGGGACAAGCCCCTGTTCATGGCTGTCTTCACCACAAAGTGCTATTTGTGATTTTTTTTAAAACACGGTCTCTGTGAGTGACTCATGCATTTAAAATTATTTTAATCTATTATACACTTGTGTATAAATGGGGCTGTGTGTTTCTTTTTATTAAAGTTGTCTTACTTAGGCTGCTTGTAATATGACCAGGAGGCTCTCCCCTGAGGCTGGGCTATTTACGGGGATGCAGGGTGGTCAACAGCTTGGAGGGCAGCTCTGCCCCGTGGGATTCTGGCAGTGCCCTTGCCCGGTGGCCCTGGCACACCTCCCCACTGCAGACCCCAGGGCCTGGATGTGTGGGCTTAAGCCTCCTGCACACAGCAGCATAAAATGCCCTCCTGGGGACTCTGGGACCAGCCCAGGTGACCGTCACTGTGAGGACCCCAGGGAAGGGGCTGGTCAGATAAGAAATGTTATCAGGTCCTGGTCTAGACACTAGGTGGACAGCGGGGGACCAGGCAGCCCAGGTCCTGTCCTCGTGGAGCTGACTTTGAACTTGCAGCATTTTTGAGAAGCTGCGAAGTGTCGGGTTTGTGCTGGAATGCACAGGTGGGTGAGAGCCAGCCCTGCCTTCATCAGCTCACATCTGTGGGGAGGTGGACATGTGAGCTGACCCTGCCTTCCTTCCTGCTCTCCTTGAGGTCCCTGTCCCCTCTCTAACTGCCTCCACCTTCCCTTCTGCTCCACCCCCCCAGCCACCCCAGCCTCCTGGCTATTCCTCCAATACCTGCCCCAGGGCCTTTGCCCATGCTGTTCCCTCTGCCTGGACTCTCCTCGAGACCTGTCCACAGCCAACTCCCTCTGGCCTCTCACAGGCCACTCAGGCACTTAGACACTGTCTCCTTAGTGACCCCTCTCCACATGCTCACATTATGGCCCCCGCCAGCACCTCCAGCTCGGCCCCCCGCCCCCTCCACATTCCAGTGTGCTCCACACATGCTGTTATCCGTATTTTGTCGTGTTTGTCTCTCCCACCGGAATGACATCTCCCAGTGCCTTGGTCCGCTTCATCACTCCTATGTCCTCAGGTCTCAGGATTGCCTGGCCCACAGGAGGTGGACAATAAATATCTGTGGAATGAGTGGACGAATGTGTTGATCAATTGAGTCACGTCTCTGGTGAGTCCATCTTAGACGTTTCGGCAGGGCATGTACCCAGGGGTAGAATTGCTGGGTCACAGCATATGCAGAGGTTCAGCTTTCCTGGAAACTGCCAAACAGTTCTCCAAGGTGATGACACCATCTGAAACTCCTTCTGTGAGAATTCTAGTTGTTCTACATCCTCAACACTGGGCATGGGCAGTGTCTTTCCTTGTACCTTCTCTGGAGGGTCCACAGTGCTGGCTCTTTGCAGGAGAGAAGGAAAAGAGCACGTTAATGACCTCTAACCCATTTTCTCACCCCCGAAGATCCCCAGGCCCCTGCATTCCACCCCTGGGACTCAAGGCCCAGGCAAGCAGTTGAAGCCCGTGGGTGGGTGGTGAGAGACGCAGGCAGTGGCCTCCCATCCCCTCATGCTCCCTCCTCCCCTTGACGGGCGCGGGGCCCAGCAGCTAGCGCCCACCTGGCACTCCTCCCATGCTGCGTCTTCCGTGTAGCCCAGCAGTTCCCCAACTACTGGCACACTCAGAATGGCTAAAGGGATCCTTTGTTTTATTTTTAATTAACAAGTTAAGCATCTATTTATTCAATAAAAAATAAAGTAAAATTCACCTATAATCCTGGCTCCCTCCATGTGTTTCTCCAATTCCTCTCCCATAAGGACCGGCAGCCACAGAGATTTGGGGTTGTGTCCTTCCACACAAGTTTGAAGCCGAGAGACCCTCACCTCTTAACGTATCTTCTTTCTTTAATACTTCCCTTTGTCTCCCTATCCAGCTACCTGGGCGTGTGAACACTGGGCGTGCAAACCGTTGACCAGCCTACAGCACAGCCATGCACAGTTGTGCAGGTCCCGCATTGCCCAAGGGTGTCAGCTGTGGAGGTGAGTGAGGCTGAAACCTGGCTTGCGTTTCACTCACTGAGCTGCAAACACTGGCTCCAGGCTGTACTCTCCTCCCACAAGGGGTATCTTGTATTTCCCCTAAAAACTGCCCTGCGTATTTGGGATGTGTGCTCTTTGGCTCTCGGGCTGGGGCTCCCCTGTTGCCAGTCAGCTGAAGCAGAGTACTGGCACTCTGCCCCTCACCTCTCCTTTACCCCCACCCTGTCCCGCAGATGACTGTTCTGGTGTGTGCAGTGGGTTTTGCTTTTATATTCTTATGAAGTGTGTGTCATTGCTTTGATGTCCAGGACAGTGCCTAGCAAACACAGGCACTCTGCAAATATTTGCTCAATAAGGTGAATGAATTAAATGAGTCTATTATGTAGACCATTGACGTTGAGCCGTTACTGTGCCTCCTGCATCTTGCCTTTTCCGCTCTGCACGGTGGTTTTTACAGTCTGTGCTGCCAGGAGTGACCCAGCCGTCACGACTGGCAGCTGCCCGGTGCGCCTGAGCGGCCCCGGCCTGCTCCTCCCGTGGTGGGCGCCAGGCTGCCTCCGACCCTCTCCTCCGTCCCCCACCACAGCAGGGCTGCTCTTGGGCTGGGTGAGGATGTCGTTGGCAGGTACACCCAGGAGCAGAGTTTATGGGGACACGAAAGCCGTGCACCTTTTGTGATGCCTCCGACCACCCCTACCCCTGACGTGGGCAGTGCCAGGCCATGCTGGGTGACCCCTCAGTGTCGATGACACACCACCAGGCACGGAATGAGGTCCCGCTTCCCAGGGTCTGAAATGCAGGGGAGTCACTTCCCGGAGGACTTGGCTGGTGGGAGATAAGGGGTGCAGGGCTGGGCAGACATTCCCTGCCCTCTCTCGGGTCCCGTGTGCTGACCAGTCAGGTCTGCTTTGAGGCTGCCTCTGCAGCCAGCACTGAGGCTGGCCCAGCAGGTGGTGTAGGTGGCTCCCGAGGCCCAGAGGCCCAGTGGTCAAGGGGACAGCATGGTGAGAAGGCCCCTCCCCCAGGCAGTGTTTGCTGCTGCATCTCCCGGGCGGGCGTGGCTTCTCTCCTCTTCCTCTGTCCTTCCTGCTTCTTTCCCTCACACTTACCTGCCCACTTACACTCTCTCGGCCTCTCCACCTGGGGTGCAAACACGAATCTGAGAGTCCCTGGGAAAGCGTGAAGATGGCAGGAAGCTGCCAGGCCCCGGGAGCGCCAGCTCACTCTGCAGGACACAGGGCCAGCTCCCCTCTGGGTCTGAGCCTCCTTCCGACTCACTCCCCCAGGGATGTTGAAAGGGCCAAAAGATGGGCTCACTCCTTGGTGGGGAGTCCACGTAGGCCTCAGCCTGACCACAGGGCAGGGCCCTGTCACCCACGTCCTGACTGAGCTCCTTTAGCCAAGCCAGAAGCCAGGTGGGGCCTCAGCAGTCAGCTGGTCCTGTGCCTCCATTGTACAGGTGGGAGCTGGAGACCCAGGTCGGGGAAGGAACACAACCAGGGAGGAGTGTCCTCTGGCCTTTGATTCCCTACACTAAGCTGTCATCATAGTTTGAGGGAATTTTCTGTTCTGGGGGAGAATGTGAGTGTCTGTGCTCATTTACTTGTGACACAGCAGAGGTGGCTGTTGTCAGATCCATGGCATGAATCCTTGTTATGGGCTAAGTTGTGTCTCCCCCCACCCCAAATTCGTATGTTGAGGCCCTAACCCCTAGAACCTCAGAATGTGATTGTATTTGGAGGCAGGGTCTTCACAGAGGTAATTAAGGTAAAATGAGGTCCTGGGAGTGGGCCCTAATAAAACATGACTGGTGTCTTATAAGAATAGGACATTAGGGGCTGGGTGTGGTGGCTCACACCTATAATTCTAGCACTGCGGGAGGCCGAGCTGGGAGGATGGCTTGCGGCCAGGGGTTTGAGGTTGTAGTGAGCTATGATCAGGCCACTGCACTCCAGTCTGGGCAAAACAGGAGACCTTGTCTCGATACATAAATAAATAAAAGAATAGGAGATAGGAGATTAGGACATACACACATGCGGAAAGAAGATCACATGAAGACACAGGGAAAAGATGCCATCTATAAGCTGAGGAGAGAGGCCCCAGGAGAGACCAACCCTGCGCTGACACCTTGATCTTGGGGACAATAAATATCTGCGTTTAAGCCACCACTGTGTGCGGTGCCAGCTTCTGCAGGAGGCATCAGAGGTACAGAGGTGAACAATGCATAGCTCCTACTCTTTTAAGGAGAACTCAGAGCAGTCAGGGAGCTAAGACACTCATTCATTCATTCATTCATTCATTCACTGGGCAAACGTCAGCCCCTACCAGGAATCGTGCCCCTTGAGGTGCTAAGAAACACAGCAGGGCGACTGAGCTGACTCCTCACCCCACTGGTCCCTTCCGCTGCAACAGCAGGGAGCTCTCCATGCACTGGCCACCGTGCTGGCCACCGATGCCAGTTCATCCCTGTGTCCAGCGGTTCTGGGGTGCTGGATGGCTCAGGCTTCAAGTTTTCAGATGTTGGAAGGCACATGTACCGTGTGCTGCCTATGTGTCTCATCTTGTCACACCCCATGTTGCTGAGTAGCTTGTGCAGGTGATGGTTCCAAGAGGGTAAATAGTCCACAGAAGGCCTCACACAAGGTCAAGGTATGCGCCAAACCGATTTCCCACAAACTTATGTAAACACCTCCCATTTCTCAGGGTCTTCTGGATTTTTAAATTGGGGACTATGTTCTTGTTTTCTCCGTTCGCAGATGAGGACACAGAGATGCCAAGAAGGGAAGGAACTTGCCCGGCGAGTGGGTGGTGAAGCTGGGACTCAAACCAGGCTGCGGGGTTCCCGTGGCTCTCCCGCCTGTGTGCCTCGTCCCAAACACAGGACAGACTGCGCCTACCCCTCCCTGAAGCCAGAGGAGCTGACTCAAATGCATAACTGTTCAGTTCGACTCCCTGACAAATTTGGGGTCCCCCAACTGGGCAGAAGGGTGGGCAGTTTGGAAATCCCCCTGTGGGTCCCAGTCAGTCCTGTCTCCTCTCCTCTGCAGGGATGATTTCAAGCCTTTGGTGTTGATTGTGAAAATACCCTGACTCTTCCCTGCACCCCATATCCCTGTATCCACGCCCTCCACTCCTGCCCCCATGAGTCTGTCCCAGCCAGGAGCATGTGGTGGAATGACAGTTGTGCCAGTTCTGGGCTCAGTCTCAAGAGTCCTTGCAACCTCAACTCTTGACCCCTGCCTGCGAGGACAAGGCTGGGCTAATGTGCTGGAGCCTGAGAGATGGCGTGGAGCAGAGACAGCCGGGACCAGCCAGCCCACGTCCCAGCCACCAGTCAATGGCATGGACGGGCCTGGCTCATCCATACGCTTTGTGAGTGATGAGAAATGGTTGAGGTTTTAAGCCACTAAATTTTGGGGTGGATTCTTATACAGCAAGAGTGAAGTGATATACCCCCCTTCAGGCCTCCAGCCCCCTCTGCCTTATCTCTCTCAGGGTAAACCGTGCCCTTCTGCGGAAGTAGAAGCATCAAGCTCTCATCCTTTCCTGTGCCGACGAACAGAACCCATTGTGCCTCCTGCTGCCCGAAGCCAGTGACTCCCCTGAGCTCTGGGATCTACTCTCATAGCTTCCCTGTCCTCTCCCCTAGTGCAGCAGCTTCCTGGGGCTGCTGCAACAAAGTCCCACAGACAGGGCCGCAAACTACAGAAGGCTCCTGTCCCATAGTTCTGGAAGCCGGCAGCCTGAGATCAAGCTGTGGGCCGTGAGGGAGAATCTGCCCAGGCCTCTCTCTAAGCTCCTGGTGGTTTGCTGGCACTCACTGCTATTCCTTGGCTTATAGAAGCCTCACCCCAATTTCTGCCTTCATCTTCAGAAAGTGTTCTCCTTGTGTGCAGGTCTCCGTGTCTAAATTTCCCCTTTATCTAAGAACATCAGGGATATTGGATTAGGGCCCACCCTATATCAGTATGACCTCATCTTAACTTACCTACTTATGTCTGCAACAACCCTATTTCTAAACAGTCACATTCTAAGGTTCTTGGGGTTAGGACTTCAACATATAAATTTGAGGGGGACACAAATCAGCCCATCATACCCAGTGAGCATCACTCTACTGTCCCACTGCAGTGAAGATCGTGGTTAGGAACGATGACTTTGAGTTAGGCAGAACAGGAAACTTCTTGGCTCTGCCATACACCCGACTCAATTGCAGAGCACTGAGCCCTGTCTGTAAAATGGGGGTGCAAATAGGGACTGCATTGCTGGGCTGTTGCCAGCTCCTGGAGCACGGCATACGGCGAATGCTCAGTAACGCACAGCTCTTTGAGTTTTAGATCATCACTTGCTCCCTCTAACACCAGTGTCTCCCCTCTCTACTGGCTCTTTCTGCTTAGCTCTTAAACATGAGCCAGTCACTACCATCTGTAAAACACATCCTGCCACAACCTTAGAGCCCCTCTCACTGCCTGCAGTGTCTTCACCCTGTGGCATACTGACTTTGGTGGCCCCCAGTGATCTGCGCCTCCCATACTGACTCTGGGCTTGGCCATGGAACAGTAGCAAACATGATGCAAGCAGAGGCTTAATACGCATTTGCACCCTGGGCTTGTCCTCCGGAAGTGCTGGATCTTGACTCGCAGCCACCATGCTGTGAGGAAGCCCAAGCAGCCATGTGGCGAAGACACAGGGCTGAGAACCAAGACACTCAGGCCAGCAATGCCAGGGAGCTCGTATGTGGACAAGGCCATCTTAGCACTCCCAGCCACCCCAGGGCCCCAGCCAAGCCCAAGTTGAGAGTGACAAGAAAAATAGATCGTTGTTTTAAGCCATTAAGTTTTGGCAAGCTTTGTTACCCAGCCACAGAGAACCAGCACACCCCATTCACAGCTAAACTTCTTAAGGAGTTGCCTTCCCCAGTTGTCTCTGGTCCTCTTCCTCCTAAACCCTCCACACCCCATGCCTGGCTTTCTCCACCAACGTTGCTCTTCATGAGTTCTCTGTGATGGGCTGGCTTATGTCCCCGAGATTCATATGCTGAAGCTCCAAGCCCCAGGACCTCAGAATGTGACTATATTTGGAGACAAAGCATTTAGAAAGGTGATTAAGGTAAAATGAGGCCACTAGCATGGGTCCTAATCCAGCAAGACCGGTGTTTTATTGGAAGAAGAGATTAGGACACAGACATGCACAGAGGGACGGCCATGTGAGGACACAGGGAGAAAACGCTGTCCGCAAGCCAAACAGAGAGGCCTCAGAGAAACCAGCTCTGTTGGCACCTTGACCTCAGACTTCCGGCAGGCAGAACTGTGAGGAAATAAGCCGCCCCATCTGTGGTGCTTTGTCACAGCAGCACGAGCTGACTGGTACGTCCCCAGTGGCCTTCACCTCAGCAAACCCAGAGCTCGCTTCCTAATGACCATGTCAAGAGGCTGTGCAGGCCAGGGGCAGTGGCTCACGCCTGTAACCCTGGCACTTGGGGCCAAGGCAAGAGGATCAGTTGAGGCCAGGGGCTCCCATTCGGCGAGCTGTGATCATGCCACTGCACTCCAGCCTGGGCAGCAGAGCCACTCCCTGTGCAGTGTGGCACAGTAGTCGGCTCAGGCTCTGGGTCCAGACTGCCCAGTTCAGATCCTGCTGCTGCTGCTTCCATGAGGAGTAATGAACACACCTATGCCTCCCTTAGATGGTGACTGTCACCTCTTGACCATCTCCAGCAGATGGCCTCCTCCTCCTCCTGAAACACAATTCCCTGAGCCCATGACCCCCACTTGCCCAGGGTTTCCCCCGCTCCTGCTTTCTCCTTTTAGGACCTTTTCTGTCCCTTCATGCCAGGGCTCCCTGGGGGTCTGCCTTCAGCCCCTGCCCCCCAGCGCCCCCGCTGCAAACCACCCTCATGCGGGTAAGTCCCAAACATGGGCCACTGGCCCAGTCTCTCTGATTTCAGCCTCTGTGAGCCGATTTCTTCCCTGACTCCCCTTGGATGTCTTACACCTTCCCCAAACTCACCATATCCAGAGTCAGACTCCTCGTCTTCCCCAGAATCCTGCTCCCCCAACTCCCCCTGCGGCAACTGACATCACCACCCTGAGTTTCACCATCTGTCCCCTCTGTGGAGCTTCCTCACGGGTCTCCCCATGGCTCCTTCTCCATCAGTTGCCATCAGCAGAATTCCCCAATGTGCCGATCTGATCTCGTTCCCTGGCTGGATTTAAAAACCTTCAGAGGCTTCTGGGGGCTTTAAGGCTCAGCCGCACCATCACACCACATGCTGCCTGAACTTACCCACCTTGCTTCAGCCTCAAAGCGACACGCCCTGCTACCCGAGGGTCTTTGTCCAGGCCACTCCGTCTGCCTGGAAGGCTCTCCCTGCTTCCCTGCTAGTGAATTCCCCTTTCTCCTTCCCACCTCTGCTCCAAGGTCATTGTCTCCAGAGCCTTCCTGGACCCAGACTCTGTCACCTCCCCTTGTTCACAGCTATCCCTGTTTGTCTCAGGGGGGCGGCTGCCTGTCCTCACTGTCATGACCTGGTTCGTCATGACCCGAGTGCTTCAGGGGCTGCTCCTTCACGCAGAGTGGTAGCCGTGCAAGCAGCCTCTCTCCCTTCTCGGCCACAGCTGCGTCCTGAGCCTCGTGCCTGGCGCACAGTAGGCGCTCGGGAAAGACCTGAGGGAGGCTGTGGCAGGAATGGGGTGAGCAGAAGAGCAGGGCCAGGGCCCTGGCGGAGGCAGACGCTTGGCGCTGGGGTGGGGGTGAGGGCGAGTGGTGGCCTGAGGTCTTTGCCCACCGCGGGAGCAGCGTCTCCCTGCCGCCTCGTCCTGCTCTCTCCCTCCCACTCCGTCACGGCGGGGGGACCAGCGCTCTCCACTGTGGAGCAGAGTCCGGACCCTCCCCCCGCACCAATGGCTTTGGTAATTGTTCTCACAACCAAGTCAGTATCGAACAAACAGATGTTTATAGTTAATCCCTAATTTTGCCATCAAAAAATATACAATCTTGGGTAGAAACCTAAGAGGAAAGAATTTTTTAATTTACAGTGTCTCCCCACTGCCCCACTCCTGAAATTTGAAATTGCTGAACAGCCTCCAAATTCAATATTCCAAGTCAAACAAATGTACGTGTTCTCCGAAAGGAAGTATTGGATATCTGACCAACATGGAGCGCGACCGGAGAATCAGAAGAGGGAAAGCCGCCGGCCCGGCCGGGTCCGTGCACAAGCTACTTCCAAGAACGCCTCTTTTCCGGTGTTTGTTCATTCTTTTTTCTGCTAATTTTTTAATGAAAAAAATGCCTCTGTGAGTTGGCCTTCCTCGGAGGAGCTGGCCGGGCTCTCAGGCAGCGGTCAGAGGCAGCAGACCCGCCTTCCTGGCTTGTTATGGCCACCCCACAGGTGCGGGCCACACCTGGAGGCCGCCCGTGGTGGTGCAGCCGGTGCCCTTGTGGGGAGAAGGACATTCGTGACAAGTGCTGCCGTCGCGTCTGTGGGGAGGAGGCGGACTTCAGTGGCGGTGTCCAGAAGGCTTCCTGGAGAAGGAGACGCGGGGTCCGGGCCACTTGGCAGAGCCAGCGGGGGGCGGGAGGGCCGGCGGGGACACGGACGGGCCCGGCTGCGGGAGGCAAGCTTGCGGAAGGGCCTGGAATGCCCAGCTCAGCTGTGACTGTGGGAGCAGCGGGAGGCTCCGAGGCGCTCGGCGGGCACAGGGAGCGGCCCGTCTGGCAGTGCTGGGGGAGCCGGGCCGCGTCCAGAACGCCAGCGCGGACGGAGTCCGCCCTCGCCGGATCCTGCTCCACCTCCGCGGCTGCAGTTCACCCCACCCCGCCTCTGCTCCTCAGGCGAAGCCTCAGTGGCCCCGTCTGCCCCTGCGCCAGCCTCCTCGAAGGCGCAGGCCAGACTTGGTGCCAGCAGCTGGCTGTGGAAGGACGTGATCGGGGTCCCCTCTGCGCCCTTGCTCCTCCCTCCTCTCCAGCGCGTCTCCGCCACCGTGTGCAGCCCAGCCCATCCCGGATGGCGTCTGCCGTGGCTTCTGACCGGGGACTGCTGAAGGCCAGTCTTGGGGATGGCACGGTTCGTCCTCACAGCCCATCCTGGAGAAGCTGGGAAGGCCACCATTTCGCAGACGGTGAAGTTGACATTAAGTGACCTGCCAACCTTAGCCCAGATTGTTTGCCAGTGACAGAAACCAACCTGAACTGGTTTAAACACAGAAGGGACATTCTCGGCTCGCGTAGCCAAAGAGCCCAGAAGCTCAGGCAGATCTAGGGAAGGGAAGAGATGCCCCTGCAGGGCGCTGTCCCCTCCCCCTGCTGCCGCCCGCCCTGATGGGGTCGCTCGGGCCGTCGACAGCCGTAAGGGAAAGAACCCCTTTTCCCGAGAGCCCTAGCGAGGGCCCGAGAGGAGCTCTGACTGGAGCTTTGTGCTCCTCACGTGGCTGTCCAGGTGGCCAGCAAGGGCAGGTGCTGAGCCCACCCACCCAGGCCGGGCACCCCAGGGCTTGGGTAGCCCCTCACAACCACGTAGTCTGCGAGTGGGGCGTTTCCCGGGGACAGTCCGTGGCTGCACTGACAAAGGGGAGCGCGTGGTGGGGGGAGGTATTCACAACAGCCGCTCAAACTTGAACCCGAGCTCTAGGT
This sequence comes from Lemur catta, assembly GCF_020740605.2. Classification (NCBI taxonomy): domain Eukaryota; kingdom Metazoa; phylum Chordata; class Mammalia; order Primates; family Lemuridae; genus Lemur; species Lemur catta. Next base: position 88,454,944 of record NC_059137.1, read on the forward strand.
GGAGCATAACCACATTTACACAAATTTGAGTGTGTTTAACACATCTTTATTGAACCCATGACGAGCCCGAAGCAATTACACCCTGACCCTGCAGGGCTGGCCACTCGGGGTCATGCTCGTGAGGTGGAAGCACCTGGATTTGCAAGCCCAGCTCTGTGCTGAGACCCCCTCCCGTGCTGGGGTCTCATGCCATCATCCTCCTGGCTCTGCGGCCTGGCCCTATTCATGTTCCACGTGTGGACACATAAGCTTCTCCGTGACCATGTGGCCCAGTTTAGAAAGAACAGAACATTTAAACAAGGCCTTACAAAAGGCTGGAGTAGCACTAAGCCAATAGAAGTTTCTCTGATGATGAAACATGGCTGCTGCCACAGACCCACCTCCCGTGGCTGGGGCCTTCCTGTCCACCACGAGCCGGGCACCAGGGAGGGGTCTGCTCCCGGCTGGCTGCTGCTCCTCAGGGCTGGCTGTGTGAGCAGGTGTCAACGCGGTCATCATGAAGAGTGGATTGTATAAACGTACAACTAAATAAATATATACGAAGTTTTAGAAGCAAACAGTGACCATGCTGGTACTATCCATGCTCTTGAGGCCGTGCAGAGAGTGCGTCTGAGTGGGATGTGCCACGCACAGGCGGCTCCCAGCCCCTCTTCCAACGCTGCGTCCAGTGACCACGTGTTAGCAGTTTGAAACTCGCCGTGGATGCCATGGAGAGCCGTAAATGCTACAAATCAAGGTCAACTTATCGTTTTTTAGGTTGCCTAAATGAAGGGCCAGCAAACTTTTCCATCAGGGGTCATATTCTAGGCTTCGCAGCCCACATACGGTGGCAGGTGCACCCACTCACCCCCTGCCTTCCCCTTCCTTCTTCCTTTTCTTCTTTTTCCATGGCCCTTTGCAAGAGTGAAAACTGTTCTTAACTCGCAGGCCACAGACTAGATTTTGTCTGAGAGCCTTAGTTGACTGATCTGTGGTCTGAATTTAAGAAAGTGATGGCGAAAATGTTAATAATGCAGATTCCAGTTGAAAGTGTGCAGGTCTATAGGCATCACCTTGTGGAAAGCACAAACAGAGGCAATGTCCTTCCAGGGTTTGACTCGGCAAAGAAGCCATTCAGGTCACTGATGGCAAGTGAAGTTTTAATACAGACCTTTGTCGTTCTGTTTTCTTAGTGCCCATGTACAAACCTCTGTCGGAACTGTGCTTGGAGTGCAGGTGGTGCACCATTGGCTGGCCCTCTGCTAGTCACCACCTGTCACTTGCTGTGTACGGGGGCTCTCTGAGCTTGCTCTCACCATTCTGGTTAGCAGAGGGGGAAACTGAGGCTCAGAGATGCTATTGTTCCAGGCCATACGGGAGCTGGTGAGTGGGCAGGGGCCTGGCACTGTGTCCCAAGCCCACCACTGCCCACCGCAGCTTCTGATCCAGTGACCAAAGGTTGGATGTCAGGTGCAGGTTGCATCTGCTACATTTCAGATGCTTCAGTAATAGGAGTCAGAGTTTGAGACCTGAGATTGATGACGGGCTTGATGCCATGTTCAGGGGGTACTCGGGAGGGCTCTGTGTTGCTCTGCAGGGGGCATGTGGTCACACTTTCTCTCCAGAATGACCACTGCCATAAAGAGCGGGCTGGAGGTGGTAAGGGCAGAGGAAGGTGACCATGAGAGCTTGTACTGAAGTTCCAGAGAGGGGCACAGGGATGGGGAAGAACGGGAGGCTTACAGGGGAGAAGAGGGAGGGCTGCCAGCAGGAGGAGTGTCCCTGGGCTGAGGGGAACCACCAGGTCAGGCCCCTCCACACACACCCCTCAGGCTCTGCCCCCATTCGGCTCCCCAGGGGCTGCCAGTGCTGGGTGGGCTTGACTGGACAGGATGTTCGGGGAGCCCTGCACTGCGTGAGGGTTAGTAGCCCCTAAAGTCCTCTTGTTGGTGCCCACCAGGTGCAGGGTACGCGGTTCAGGGCTCAAGAGATGGGGGCCCAGGAGCACCTTGCACGTAAGTGCACAGGATACCGTCCCTCTCTGCCCCTGTCTCTGGCACAGGCCCAGGCGCCCAGTAGGGCCAGATGGTCATCCAAGTCTAGTTCATGTTCGTCACGCTCAAAGAGACCAAGGGCCACCCCAAGGCCTCTGCAGAAACTGCTAGCTCTCTGTCGAAGTCCCTTCTCCTTCTCTCAGGGGACACACTAGGGGCCAGCACGCAGGCCCGTGCACTGGCAGTGGCTGTGTGGTGAGCCAAAGCGACGAGGCCACTGCTCCGCATAGCTGGGTCTCCCTGGGCAGCCCCCTCTTGCTGGCAGTCTGGGTGGTGCTGCTGCAGCTGGAACACGCAGGCGGCGAGCCCACCTGGGACAGCCCAGCACCTCTGTGGAAGCAACGCCGGACCCTGGGTGTGGAGCAGAGCAGCAGGGGAACAGGGGCCCCCAGCTCTCCAGTCCCCCAGCGGGAAGCTGAGGCACAGAGAGGGAGAGTCAGACACAGCCAGGACTCGGACCTGTATTCTCTCCAGCACTGCCCACGGCTCCCCAGGGTCCTTGCATGGCTGGACAGCTCCTTCTGCCCGTGTGCTTCCAGGCCTCCTGGAGAAGGTGTCTGGCCAGGAGGGAGGTGCCAGCACACGGGCAGCAGGGATGGGGAAGGGAGCGGGTGGGGAGGAGAGGGGCCACTGAGGGTGCCTGAGATGGGGTGCAGGTCCAGGGAAGCAGAGTGAGGGGTCAGAGTGGGAGCAAGATCTGGGTATGCAGAGACAGAGACAGAAACGATGGAGAGAGAGGGAGGAAGGGAGAGACAGAGGCAGAGAGAGAGAGGAAAAGGAACCCAGACAGTGCGAGGCAGAGAGAGAGAGAGATGAAGGGAGACAGAAGCGTTCCTGAGGGTGAGGGGCCTGCAGGCAGGGGAGTGTCAGCCCGGAGGGGGAGGGGAGAAGGACGGCAGGGGCAGGGTGAGGGAGCCACAGTGGTCAGCCCAGCATGGCCTCTGCTCTCCTGAGCCGCCCTCCACCCCAGGTCGCCTGACACCCACCAAGACCCTCCCCAATTAAGGACATCAGAGGTGCTGCCCTGGCCCACCGGGGTGCTCTGTCATCTTGGCACTCCCGGACCACCATCCTGACACCCTCAGCATCCCGTCACCCACTCCCCCATCACCTACCATCCTCATTACCTTCTGCCCCGCAGTGTCTGTCCCCTCATCACCGGTCACCAGGTCCTTGTCACATCCCAGGGGCAGCGGCCTTGCGTGGGCGGTGTGGCCGGGCCTTGCCGGCACATGCACCGGATGAGCTTAATTACCGCGAAACCTGATTCTGCAGGGCTGCGTGCTCTGGTCAGTGGGGAGCTGTGTGTGCTTCCCTCGGCTGTCTTCTGACAACGGGGTTAGGGGAAGAGAAAAGTACGGCGGGGGTGGGTGCTGCCGCCTGTGACGGGCGCTGCCTGTGCTCCCGGGGCCAGGTCTGGGCCTCGGCGCTGCACGGCTGTCTGTGGTGGGCCCCGGGTGCGCTGAGGGGCGTGAGCAGCGTCCCCGGCCTCCACGCGCCACGTGCCAGGATCTCTCTTAGTCGTAACAACCAGAAATGTCTCCAGATGTTGTCAGTGGACTCAAACTCACCCCCTTTGGGGACTGCCGCCCCGAGTCAGAGACGCTCGGACTCTGTTGGGAGGGGTGGGGCACGCAGACCGCGCGGGCTGCAGGGAGGGTGGCGAGTGGCAGAGGACGGGGGCACGCAGCGCGGGGAGGATGAGCTGCTCCGGAAGGGGAGGCGTGTTGGAAGGCCAGGTAGGAGTTGGCCAGGTGGCAGGAGGGTAGAGACGTCCCGGGCACAGGGCTGCCTGGCCACGCTGGGAGGCCCGCAACAGCCCGGGCTGGGCAGGCGTGAGGGCAGGAGGGCAGCAGGCAGAGGTGAGGAGGCCAGGCCTGGAGCCAGGCGGGCGAGGGCCACCTGTGGACAGGGCTCTCCACGGTCGGGTGTGCACAGCCCAGGGCCCAGGAGGGGCCTGCTATTCACCCTGAGTGTGGCTGGCACCCTCTGTGGCACCCACATGCGGGTCCTCAGAGCGGGGTTTGTGGGTGACATTAGCCAGCTTTAACAGAACCAAGTGCTCCAAGATGGGGAGAGGCTCAAAGTCAGGCCAGGGCCGACTGAGACAGCACTGCCAACACAAGCCCCTGGCCCCTCCTGGGTCCATGTGGGTTAGCTCATTGCCCCTGGAGCAGCCCTGGGTGATGAGTGTGATGGTTAGCGTCCCTCTTTACAGGTGGGGAAACCGAGGCACAGAGTGGTGAAGCAACTCTCCCAAGGCCTAACAGATCCTAAGCGGCAGAGCCCAGGTGGGAGTGGGAGGTCCTGCATCAGAGCCCCGGCTGGCCAGGTCACCCACGCAGGTAGGTTCACACCCGCACGCTGCTGGCCTGAGTGGACGCTGCTCCTCCAGGTGTCCTGAGCGGGAGCGGGATGGCAGATTATTCCCAGATAAGTAAGCCTACATATGCGGGAGGGGGGCCCCAAGGTTCCTGCCCTGGGGGGTTCTCAGCAACAGGAATTTGGAGGGAGGGTGTTTGTCAGGAAGCACAGATCTGATTGGGGCTTCAGAAAGGCCAGTGAGGGGTCTCGGGGAGGGACTATGGTCTCAGTGAGCGGGGACTGGGGCAGGGACTGTGCATGGGGAGGGGGTTGAGCCCATACTGAGGCTTCTGGAAGCAGGGTGAGGTGGTGGCAGGAAGTGCAGGCTCTGGGGCTCGTGGGTGCCACCCCTCTTAGCACCACTTGTCAATGACAAATTGCTGTCACCTTATGGCCATGGGATTCTTCCTGCTAAAGACCCAGGCCTGGGCTGGCCAGGCCTCAGGTTGCTGCGAGGTGAAGGCTTTTCTTAGGAATCGACCCCTCCCCGGTCTCGATTTCCAATGCCAGGCAAAAGCTGTTGGCTCCTTTGGCGAGTCGGAAGGCAGATGGTGTTCCGGCTCCAGGGCAGGGCCCCCTCCACTGTCCTTTCCACGGAGCTGGGAGCCAGCCTCAGCCAGGCACGGGGGCACGGCTGGGCCCTGGGAGGCTTCTGCGGCTTTCGGACGTATCCCAGGACTTCTCCTGCAATCACCCACCCAGTGCAATACGTCCCTGGCTCCCAGCACACTCAGAGAAGATGGCTGTGTAGGTGCAGCAGCCAGAAGCCAGCCTCCCTACTGGACACAGCTCTCTGGCCTCTGCCCTCTGCCTCTGTGGGCTTCTGTCAGTTTCCTCTGCAGGGTGCTCAGGCAGTTGCAGTGCGCACACACACACACACACACTGGTTCACACACACACACTGTTCTCACATGTACACACAAATGCACATCCTTCAGTCAGTGCCTTGGGATCAGGGAGGCTGTCAGGCGTTAGAGGACAGCATTGGGTGTCATGTGACCCGAGGCAAATGTCTACTCACATTTGCCCCAGTAGAGGTCCCAGGCTCTCTGGGACTCTGTTTTCTTATCTTGTCACTGGGGTCAGAGATGCTAGTCAAAGGGTGAAGTCTGTAGCTGACAAGTCTGGGGTAAGTCTGCCTTTAGGCACAGCCGGATCCAGTGACTCCAATGTGCTCTTTTCTCCCGGCTTCATTCTCAGGCTGTCTCTCCCCTTGCGGAGCCAGAGCTGGTGTGGGCCCCCAGGGAAGTCTCAGGTACACTTAGGGTGTGAGCTCCAACTGGGTGAACTTGGGTCCCACGTGCTCAGTAGCCTATCATGGTGCCACATAGGCCAATGCGTCAGGACCCTGCATCAGGACGGAGCCTGCATCAGAACCAGAGAGATGCAGAAGGGGGGCAAGTGCCCAAGGGAAACTGGGGGGGATTCCTAAAAGAGGAGGAAAAACACCAGAAGGCCATGGCATGGGGACACCAAGCAATCCGTGAAATAATGGCTGGGAAAATCCTCTGCAAACCGCCAAGTGCCAACTTCGGTGGGCCTGGGGCAGGGGAAGGGTGAGGGGTGGGTCTTGCGGTGGGGCTCAGTGGGGGTGGGGCGGGGCCCGGTGGGGAGAGGTCTTGGTTTAGGGTTTGTGGGTGTTGGAGCGGGTAGTCACGGTGCTGTGCCCTGTGCCACGCTGCTTGTGTTTGGAGACCGTTGCTTCATCGTCCATTCATTCATTTGTTCCTTCATGCAAACATCCTTCACGGGCCAGGATCCGAGGCACAATTCGCCCAGGAGAGGCGGGCCCAGCTGCAGCATTCCTGGGAGCTGCGGCGCCTCCTCCCAGCGAGTTTTCCTGGACTGAGACCCACCTCACTGAGGCCGGGACTCTGCAGCCCGGAGCTGGCAGCCTGTGCCCTGGCCTGCACCTCTCACACGGCCAGCTCCTGGGCAGGGCTTTCTGCTGCCACGTCCCTTGCTGCCTCTCCACTTGACTGAGCAGATGCACTTCTCTTTCTTCCCAGTTTGCATTTGGTTTCTGTCACTTGTCACTGAGACCCTAGACTATACAACTAGTTCTGTGGCTCCCGACCCTCTCAGCCTCAGTCTCCCCTCTGTAACATGGGCTCCTGAAGTAGTCCATGGATATCTTAAATCAGAGCTCAACGATGGCATGGGTGTGGCCCATCCTTGGAGCCTCCCTGCTGAAGGAGTGTGGATCCAGAACACGGAACAGAGGGGCCCTGCAGCAACTCATCTGCAGGTGGGTGACCCCAGCTCTGCCCTCCAGCCTTGAGGTGACTCGGTTTCCTCATGTTTCTGAACCATCTCTGAACCGTCTCCCTCCCTGGCTCAGGAGCTGGAACAAGTTTATTGAACGCTGCTCTTGCCCCAGTGGTTTATTAATGTCCTTTGCAAAAGGTAAGGTAAGAAATGGAGAGCATTTCTTCAAGTGGAGAGATAGCAGCTCTTTCCAGCTATAGTGTAGATGAGACCCGCCTCAGTTTGTGAGATAGCCCAGTTCTCTGTGCAGCCTGAGATTGTGTCTCTGTTTATCTATCTGTTATCTATCATTTCGGCTTGTGGTCAACTAAGACCCTTACATCATTTCCACAGGAGCTCTTGCCACACCACGGATGTGAACCCTATTGTTGCTGGCAGCTGGGGCTCTTAGGTGGCTCTTCCTCTAATCCTGACACTAGCCAGATCTTGTCCTTATCTGTGTTCTCCAAAGCTACTTTTGTCTCTAGTGATTTGAGGTGTCTCCCCTCCCCACCTGTTATGGGGCCTGAAATGTCACCATCTGTCAGGCCTTTGGTTTCCTCTTTGGAGGCCCCTATTAAAAATACAAATGTTCTCTGAGCAGGAGATGGCCTGGATTAGGTAAGCTTTTCCAGAGCCCAGTCCTGTGAGCACCTCCTTCAAGCTTGGCTGGAGCTGTGTGCCCTGGGATCTTATGTATTTGACACTATCTGTTCAGTGGGCCTCATCCTCCCCCAGTGTGCTTCACAGTGCTCACGGCAGCTACAAAGTGACGTTTGCTGTACCAGCTATACTTCCCCAAGTGCCTGCTGGTGGGCAGGTGACTGTCAAAATCTGTGTGCTGCCTCTCGTGCTCGGGCCCGTGGGCCAGGGCCCTCTGCTTGGGGTGGTGGAGGGAGGGCTGTGGCTGACTCCTTTCCTACCTCAACTCTTCATCCCCTGGACTCCGCGTCCTTCGTACCAGGCAGGATTCCCCACCCTGACTGTGTGGCTGGCAGGACATGGCTGAGGTCTGGGGTCTCGACCTGGGGTGTGCATTTGTGTTGCTGCTCTCCTCTTGTGTTCGGAGTGCCATGGGGGAACATGCCTCAGCCGACCATGGACACAGCTGCTGGTCCAGGACAGGGCACAGCCAGGCTGCCCCTCCGAATCCAGCCTCCACCAGCGCATCCTCAGCCCACCCTCAGCTGAGCCACAGGCGTGCCGGCCAAATCCACACTTCTGTTGTGTGGCGCAGTTTGTTGCTGGGCTGTCGTGGTGCTTGGTACATGGCATCTTGGCAGCCACAGCTAGCAATACTATGGCCTGGCAGGATGAGTGCCAGACCCCCAAGGGGCCATCTGGCCATAGGAGCCCTACCCGGGAAGACACATGGCATGCCCTCCTGTGGGGGCTGGGCAGGGAAGAGCAGCAAGGGCTGTGTCCGCTGATGCTGCAGGGTGAAGCGCTGGCTTCCTTGGGGACCCCACCTTACCCTCTCTGGGGACCTCCTCGCCTGCAGAGCAAGGAGGCTGGGCTCACCATCTGACTGGTCAGCGTCTCTCTGACCCACTCCGCCTCCGTCCCAGCAGTTCTGGTTCACCCCGACTTGCGTGATGAGCCCTCCCCCCACTCCTGAGGTGGGGTTTGCCGTGGTGCCCCCTCACGGCCACACAGCAGTGAGTGGCTCCGGTGATGGGTTTAAGGATAGCCCCTTGCTTGAGCTGTCTCTGAAGAGCAGCATCGTTGGTTTTTCTGCGGCTCCCTGGGTGCCAGGCACGGGTCAAGCACGGTAGGGAGACTGCATCCCCCCACAGCTGAGCAGCCCCGGGTCAGGCCCGTTGCGGTCCCCTCGTGCAGGCGCCCAGACGGAGCCCAGAGAGGCAGGGCCCCTGCTGAGCTCCTCCGGGGCCCCTCAGTCCCACAGTCTTTGCCCTCAGCCGCCTCCCTGGGCTGTGTCTGATGGCGGAGGTGGGGGTGCTCCAAACCCTCAGGGAGCTGTACCAGCTTCCTAGGGCTTCTGGAACAAAGCGCCGCCGAGTGGGCAGCCGAAGCTACAGAGGGTTACATCTCCCAGTTCTGGAGGCCAGAAGTCCGGAGTCAGCAGGGCTGCTTCCTTCTGAGGCTGCGAGGGGGATCTGCCCAGGCTGCTGTCCAGCTTCTGGCGGGCTGTGGCCGTCGCTGGTGCCCTTGGCTGGTGGGAGCATCGCCTGACCTCAGCCTGCACCTTCACGTGGCCTTTGCCGTGTGTGCCTGTCTCCAAACTTCTCCTTTTTATAAGGACGTGGTCATGTTGGACTAGGGCCCACCCTACTCTGTTATGACATCGTCTTAATTGATTACTTCTGCAACTACCCTATTTCCAAATAAGGTTACATTCTGAAGTCCTGGCAATTATGACTGTAACATATGAATCTTGGGGGGCATAATTCAACTCGTGGCAGCCCCCAACATGGACATCAGAGCCCTGGCTGCTTGTCGGTTGCTAGCGGAGTGGAGGCACCTAGGTGGTGAGGTCCTTGAGGGAGCAGGGGCAGCTCCTGTGTCTGGTGTCTGTGGAGGGCCGGGCGAGGGTGCGGCTCTCAGGGAAAGAGGCAGGGGCAGGCGTGTGGGCAGTCACGGCTCTGCCAGAGCAGGAGGAGAGTGCTGTTATGCACATACTGGCCTGCAGTGACCCCTGGAAGCTGCAGGAAAGCCTGCCTCCAGGACGGGATGCTGTGCTGGGGAGGCGGCGGGGGCAGGGTGGGAGGAGGCCGTTCCTGACACCACCTGAACATTTTGAACTGTGAACCATGCACAAGAATTACAGAAAGAGTTTTTGAAAGTTCTTATTAAAAACAGCTCTAAACCCTAAAAAACAGGACCTACCTGGTAGGCAGGGTGGGGAGCCAGGGAGCCGATGGATGGAAATACGCGCCCCCGCCTGGCCCCGGTGCACGGCACTGCTATTATTAGCTCTTGGGACCTACGCTGGCCTCTGAGGTGGCTCCAGGCTTGGCCAGCTTGGCTGGGCCGGGACACATAAGGTCCTTCCAACCTCCCCAGTGCAGCGGAGCCCCGGGAACCTGCCCTGGGCCTGGCCTCAAGAGGATGAGCCGAGTGGACAGACAGCCTCAGTTTGGGGGCTTGGAGGGGCTCAGGCCTTCTCGGTGGAACAGCCTGGGGCTGGCCTGGGGCTCCTGCCCACCTTCGGGCAGGTGGGGGGACCCCCACAGCCCTCCCTTCTTGCACGAAGCCTTTTCCTCCCGCGCCAGCCCCGCTGCCAGGCCGGGCGGCCCGCGGGCCTCGGCAACCCGGCAGGAGCCTCCAGCTGGGTGGATGATGGATGGGGCCACGTCAGCGCCCGCCTGAGAGTGGATTTTGTGTGTGTTTGACATTTATTTACTGTCCATATAAACACTAACACCTATGAAGCATGCTCGCCGTGTGATAGCTTGGCTGAAGGCAGCTCTTAAGTACATAAATTATGTGCACCTCGCTAATGAACAGCTTGACAGGCGGGAAGTTTTATTTACCGCTGGCCCGAGTGTTCATATAAAACCGGGGCGCTGGCAAGCCGGGATTTGTGCACGGTCATAGTCCTGCCTATTCAGACTCAGCTCATTTGCTTTTTTCTTTTTAAAAAATCTCTCCCCCGTCTTCTTTTTTTATTTCCCCCTTTTAAAGGCTTGACATAAAGCTGAGGTCTATGTATAACTTTGCTGCCTGGAGCAAATGTCGGGGGAGCCAGCCCATCTGGCGCAGGCTCTTCTGACGGGCGTGTGCTCGAACAATATGTGGTTTGACAAATTTCAAGGCAGGCTTATGAAAAAATAACAGCGGCACAGCCGTCTCGCTGAGTGCCCGTCCACCTGCGGGCGCCGGCAGGGGTGCCAGGCCGTGTGAGTCAGGGTGCCCGGTGGGGGATTAGGGGGCCCGTGTAAATCACCCCCATCCGGCACATGTGGGCAAACCAGCGTTCCAGCTCCTGAGACCTGTCTTCCTGCATGGGGCCTGCCCAGGACCAGGTGCCGCCAGCGACACCCACGGCGTGTCCCCCGACCGGGCGCCGTGCTCTGCCCTCAGTGGCTGTCTGCTCCCTGGGGTGGGGCTGTGCCTCCGAGGCCCAGCCAGGCACCTTCGAGCACCTGCCTTGGCAGCCCTTGGAGGCCTCGAGACCCTCCATGCAGGGTGGTGTCCTGGCCAGACACTCCCTGGGGACTCAGTCTCATCTGAGAAAGAGGTGCTCGGGCCCCTCCCTCTGGCCGAGTCACAGCAGCAGGGCCCTCTGCGTGCCCAGCCCTGTGAAGCCAGATGGGGCTGAGCCACAAGGGGTGTGGCCTCCAGGCATTGTCACTCTGCAGACTCGCGGGCTGTGGCAGGGCTGCCGTGTGCTGTAAGGCCTCAGGCTGTTTCCATCCCTCTCTGTGCCTTGGTCTCCTCACCTGAAAAGTGCAGGTGGCGCCGGTGCCTGCCTCTGAGGGCTGCAGCGAGGAGATTCAAGGAAGCGGCACATGGGGGGACAGAGTGAGCTGTGACCACCGCCACCCTGCTGACCATCCTGGGCAATGTCTCATTTCACCCCCACAGTAACCTGTTTGCAGAGAGGAAAGGGTCTTGCCCAAGGCCTGGAGTTGGCTTCTGTGGTCTCAACTTCCAGGCCTGGCGTCTCTCTCCTCCCCGCCAGCCCCTGCCCTGAGTTCTCCGTCGCCGGCCGCAGGCATCTCGGCCAGGGGCTTTCTGCGGGGCTGGGGCACTGCCACAAGGAGACCACGGCCTGCGGGGTCACCTGCCTTCATGGGGTCTCCCATTAGCCTCTGAGGCAAGTGTGTGTTGGGGAGATGTCCCAGGGACCCTGTCTTGGGGCAGCGCCAGCCTTCCCGTGTGTGCCGGCAGTGGGGACAGTCCCCACGCTGACGATGAGGGGAGGAAACCCCACCCACGCCCTCCCAGGTTGGGGCATGAGGGGCCTGCCAGAGGTGCCAGCACTGCTCTTGCTGTCACACGTCACACAACACGGGAAGCACCCACAGGGTGACAGCAGCATGCTGCGTGTTGGGACTGTGTGGAGGTGCCTCTTCCCTGTCTCCAGCCACTGCATGGCCTCCGCGGGGCAGTGGGGGTCCTCGGGGCCTGCTCGTCCTGAGACGGCCACGGCCACCAGGCTCTGGTTTCTCCCACTCTGCCACTTGCTTTCTGCATGACCCTGGGTGACCGTTTCCACCTTGTGGAGTCCCAGCCTCATGCCCCATGCAGTGAGGGGTGAAGCCCACCAGAGGCCTGCTGTGTCCAGGACAGGTCAGGGGGCTGTGGGTCTGCAGCAAAGGACAGCCAGTGTCTGTGGCCACAGGCAGCAGGAGTTCAGCAAAGCCAGGGAGGGTTCCTGGAGGAGGGGACATGTTGGTCGCAGAGGCCAGAGGACATGGCTAGAAGGGGAAACGAGGGGGGGAACCTATCGGGAGCAGCAGCATGAGAAAAGCCTCAGCCCCCAGAATGATCCTGCCGTGGTGGTGGCTTGGAGGCCGCGCGGTGGCTGAGGGCCTGTGTGAGGGAGGGGCAGGCTGCCAGTGCCACGGGCCCAACAGGAGATCTGTGGTCCCCTCAGAGTCTCAGGAGGGGACACAAGCTGCCAAGGTCACAGAGCAAGTAAGTGGTGGGGCTGGCACTGGCCACCAGGCCGCCCAGCCCTGCTCTGAGCCACTGGGACACTCACTCAGGCCCACGGAGCAGGGCCACGTGCTGCCAGCTTTATTAAATTCATATTTCCACCTCCGTCCCCCACAAATATCTGTATTTACCATCAAGCTCGGCAGTATTTATTTTCTAAAGTAGTTCTGTTTAAACAAGGAGTTTCTCTCTTAAATTCATTGACTCCAATTTCCTGCGGACCCCAGCCCTCCACCAAGCTGCCATTAATCATCTGCACGACCGTGGGTCCTGCGGCTGCTGGGGGCCTCCGGCAGGCGGCAGCCGTGGCTCCGGGCTGCCCGCGACTTCCCCTGCCTCTTGCAATTAAAGCAGGGGGCACTGGACACTCTGTCCCCACAGAGTGACCAGAGGTGGCGTGTGGCCAAGCTCAGCACTCCCGCTTCCCACCTGTTTGAGCTCCTTCCCTCGGGCTGCCTGGCAAGGCCTAGACCCAGCGCCGTGTGCACGCAGGGCTGGCTGCACCGGGGTGCCCTCTGCACCTCACTTTGCTCATTCATGAAATGCGGGCACTATGTGTCCCTGCTGCATGGCACAGACGGAGCCAGTTAACATAAGCGACACACGGAAGTGGCAGTGGGCACAGGCACACAGAGCTTTGGTTGTCACTTCAGCTGCTGTCACTGCTGATGTTTGGTGCCATTGGCAGGGAGAGGACCTAGCCCAGGGCTGGCCCACAGCAGCCTGTCTCCTGCCCAGCCTTATCTTCGCAACGTGAGTCGCCTGGCCTCAGCCTCGGACCCTACAGAGGAGAGTGGCGCACGACCTCAGAAGTCCCACCACTGCCTGCCGGGCCTGAGTCCTCCGACACGCCGGATTCCTAGGGTGGAGGAGGCCACCGGCAGAGTAGCCCTGGGCCGCGGCCGCAGGCTCTGCTGCCCCTGTCAGTTTCCCACTGGGCATCTCTGCAGTACTGTGAGCGGTGGCAGCCCGGGCAGCTGGTTGCGAGCAACAGCAGGAAGGGGATGAGCTGGAGGGGTATGAGGCCAGGGGAGAGCTCAGCAGTCCGGGGGAAGGGAGGCTGCAGTGTCGGATTCGGAAAAGCTCCTTGACGGGACCAGGCCCAGGAGACCTCGAGGGCAGAGCTGAAGGTAATGACGTCAGCAGCCACAGCAATATCGACCAAGGTTCACCGAGCACTCAGTGTGTGCCGGGCACCATGCCAGCATGTGCACGTGCTGTCTCACTGAACCCTCCCCGCAGCCCCGCCACGTGGCGCCAGGGCGAGCCCACCGTGCAGAGACGCTCGCACACGGGGGCGAGCAGCTGGCCGGAGGCTGCACCGCTGGTGAGCGCCGGAGCAGGGGTCTGCGCACCCTGACTTTGGACCTTGGTCACGACCGCTGGCTCTGCTCCTGCAGATGCCCCAGGAAGGGGTCAGTTCCGGCCTCAGGCCAGTCCTCGGACCTCTGCTCCACACTCACTTTCGGGGGAGGACGGCTGCGTGCTCACCTCTCGACAAGGGAAGGCAGCCCCTGGAGCAGCAGTCCCAGCTGACGGTCACTTCCGAGGGACAGGGAATCTCAGAAAGAAAACTGGGTGTGGTTTCCAGAACAAGGTGTCAGGGATCCTGGCCAGCCCGAGGCTCCCTGTCCATCAGAAGGGCTGAAAGTGTCTGAAGGTCAGCAGTGCCTTCCCAACTGTCATCCTGCAGAGAGGGACACTGAGGCCCAGGGCAGGGACGGGAGCTGCCCCGACTCCAGCTCCCTGCACCACCTCCCCGGACTTCTCCTCAAGGCAGCAGCAGCAGCAGCTTCTTCTTGGCTTGCAGCCCCTGCCCCACCTCTCTGATCAAAGCACCAAAGCTGGGAAGGCCTGTGTCAGTTGGCTGTTGCCAAGAAACAAAGCGCCCCAGGACTTAATGGTCGAAACAACAGCAACAACGTAATTGTGCAAGATCCTGCACTTTGGGCTGAGCTGGGCAGGGGCTGCTGGTCTCTGCTCCCGTGGTGTCGGCTGGGCCTCCTGGGCAAGGCCGCAGGCTCCAGGACTGTCCTGTGCGCACATGGGCTGCCTCGCTGGGGTTGGGGACAGGCACCTCTCACTCCCCTCTGCTCTGCCCCCCAGGGCCTCGATCGCCACGTGCCTTCCCGTCCTAGTGGACCCGGAGGCTGAGCTCTCTGAGAGGGAGTATCCTGGGAGGTGGACTCGGGGGCTGCAAGACCCCACAAGCCCAGCCTTCAGGGAGAGGTCCCACCACCTCCCCCTATTGGTCAGTGAGTCTGAGTCCAGTCCAGATGCAAAGGGACGATGAGGACGGGATGTGGGGACAAAGGAGGAAGGAATTGTTAGGCCTGTCTCTTCGGGGCCCAGGCTGCTTCAGGGACTGTGTCCTGTGGGTGACAGACATGGGGAAAGGAGAGTGGACACAGGTCAGATCTGGGTGTGAGGTGGGGTCTTGGGGCGTGCGTGAGGGAGGGGCTACTGTGGACTGAACCGTGTCCCCCAGATCCATATGTTGAAGCCCTGGCCCTCAATGTGACCGACAAGACAGACACTGCTGCGGTCGCCATGTTACGCTGGAGACTGTCATAGTTTCTTAGGGCCACCGTAACAAGTGACCACCAGCTGGGTGGCCCAAACAACAGAAATGTATTCTTTCGCAGTTCTGGAGGCTGGAGGTCCAAGAGCGAACTGTGGACAGGGCTGTGCTCCCTCTCCAGGCCCAGGGAAAGGCCCTTCCTTTCTCTGCCAGGCGTCCCTGGCCGCGGCTGCCTCACTCCTCCCCATGGCCTTCTCCCCTCCGTGTATCTCCGTGTGTCCCCTCCTGCTCTGATGAGGACACAGTCATTGGACTTGGGGCCTCAATTACTCTAGTATGACTTCGTCTTAACTAATTACATCTGCAAAGACTATTTTCAAATAGGGTCACATTCTCAGGTTTCGGGCAGACAGGACATTTTGGGGACACTGTTGTACCCACTATGGAGACTGAGCCCAGAAATCTCTCTAGCCCCACAGCCCAGACAGCAGAGCTGGGATTCACATGGGGCTTGGGCACCCCCTCACCCTGCTTGACCCCCCACAGGCACCTCTTCCATTTGGGGTTGCTGGAAACCAAATGGTTGGAGACTCTTGATGCAGCTGGCCGCAGCTCACCTTCTGCGCTCGGAGCTGTCCACGCCGTGGAGCAGAAGGCGGTAGAATCCCAACAGCAGCATCCAGAGGGTGGTTGGGAGTGTAGGGGGCTGCCCGGCTCTTCCTTCCCTCGTCCGTGCCTGCCTGTCCCCTGTCCAGTCAGGCATGCCTCAGCGGGACGTGGGAGTGCTAAGGGGGCAGTGCCTGGGGTCACCTGCTTCCCCTGAGCCCCCTGAGGCAGAGCAGGCGTGGCTACTGGGACATCTGGCTCTCAAGCTAACTGCAAGGCCATGGTTGGGCTTGTTTCTTAGATTATTTGTTTAGGGGCAGTCTTAGTGCATTTGTGTGGCTATAATGAAATACCTGAGACTGGGCAACTTCTAAACACTAGAAATTTATTTCTTACAGTTCTGGAGGCTGGGAAGTCCAAGATCAAGGTGCTGGCCTTCTTGCTGTGTCCTCACGTGGTAGAAGAGTGGAAGACAGTAAACTCACACCCTCCAGCCATGCCCCGCCCCCGCCGTTTATTTTGAGACAGAATCTTGCTCTGTCACCCTAGCTAGAGTGCAGTGGCATTACCACAGCTCACTGCGACCTCCAACTCCAGGGCTCAAGCCATCCTCCTGCCTCAAACTCCCGAGTAGCAGGGACTACAGGCAGACACCACCATGCCCAGCTAAGTTTTCTGGTATTTTGTAGAGATTGGATCTCACTCTTGCTCAGGCTGGTCTCAAACTCCTGGCTTCAAGCCATCCTCCCGCCTTGGCCTCCCAGGCGTGAGCCACTGCACCTGGCCTTTCCAGCCCATTTATAAGGGCATTGATCCCATCCAGGAGGGCTTCGTCCTTGTGATTTAGACACCTCCTAAAGGCCCCACTATCACATTGGCCATTAAGTTTCAACACATGAATTTTCGGGGACACGGGCAGACCATAGCAGGGCAGGGGGCAGCTTTCAAGTACAGAGTAGAATCTGTAGGCAATCTCTCTTTAAAAAACTTAAAACCTTACGGGTTAAGATTAATGTCCTCACACACGGCCACCCCCTCCAAGTTCCCTGCTCGGCCTCCAGAGGTGACCCCCTTTGCCTGTTTGGAGCACATCCTTTCAGACATTAAAAGGTGCCTTCATTACATGCACGTGTGTAGTAGAAAGTATATAGTATTGTGTTATGGGGCTTAACTCTCTTGTCGAAATTTTCAAATAGACAGAATGATACGAGGACCCTGTGTACCCGTGGCCCACTCACTTCCAGCCAGTCTTGGCTCCTCCATGCCCCGTCCCCCAACGGGTTATTCAAAGCCAGTCCCAGACATCCCCATGTCACCAGCTCGTGTCCCCGGCTGTATCTGGCTCCAGTGGCAGGGCTCCCTCTTTCTCTGAGAACACCACACTTTAAAGTCAGTGCAGGCACCAAAGTTCGCCAGCCTTCCTGAAGGTCATCTAATGCCCCATTAGCATCCGAATTTCCCCAGTCATTTAAAAAATGCCTCTGAGGATGGGTTTGTTTGACTCAGGATTTGCTGGGCTGTCAGAGGCCCCGTGGGCCGCCCTGCGGGAGTCTCAGGCCGTCCTGCCCCGACATGCAGAAAGCCTCCCTCCTCCTCGGCAGGGGCAGCTTCCTCCACATCCAGTCACACCTCTGTTGATGGAGACACATTTAGGTGGGCCCCGGGTTCTGCTACAAAAACAAGGCTGCAATTAACATTCTTCATTCTTTCTGAGCCCTCCTGGGTGTTTTTCTAGGGACAATGGCTTGATCTCAGGCAACCACTTCCCCTCTCTGAGCTGTGTTTTCCCCCTGGTGAGGTGCAGGGGGCTAGATTCTGCCGGCATCTGATATTCTCGGAGGAAGACTCAGTCACAGACCCTGGGGAAACGTCTTTCCGAGTGAAGGAGGGAAGGGGGCTGTGCCTGGGAGAGACACCCCTCACTGGGTTCGCTGGTCCTTCGTGTCAATGCTGGGGACACGATGGAGGGTGTCCCTGGGCCTTCTCAGGGTCTGCCCACGACTCTGCCTAGGATGAGGGGCGCTGGGACTCCAACAGTGGGAGCCAAGTCTGGGACAGCCAGGGGAGCAGGGGCTGGGAATTGGGGGGTGGCCAAAGCCAGAAAGGCTCCCTCTTCCACCTCCACTAGGGCAGCAGTGCCGGGGACAGCAAATCCGACAGGCGTGGGCTCTCTGCAAGCCCTGCCTCTCACTCTATGGGGACCTTAAAGTCCCTTCACCTCTCCAGCCTCAGTCTCCTGGTCTATAAAATGCCCGTAGGGATAATGTGCTCTTCCTGGGCTTTCTGCCAATGCAGTAAAGTGTCCGGCACAGAGGAAGTGCCCAATAAATGTCACCTCCTTTCCCCAGATGCACCCTGCGCCCCGCACTGGCCTGCACTGACAATTCAGTGCACAAGCAGGTGCCACTGGCTGCCTGGCCCGTGTAGATGCGCCATCACGCCAGACCCGCAGCAGGAGGTGGAGCCTTCGGGGTGACCCCCAGGACTTCGCAGGTGACTCTGTTTCCCTCTCAGTCCCACAGAGGAAAGACCCAGGTCGCGGCTGCGGGTGGGGGGCTGGGTGGGAAGCAGGGCGGCAGGAGAGGAACGTCTTCCCAGCACCAGCAGCACACCCCTGACCTCAGGACCTCAGGCGCTTTCCGGGCGCTTCCACTTCTCATGCTCTTTCTGTGGATGTTTTGGAGATTCATAGATGGGGAAACTGAGGTCTGAAGAAGGGAGGCAGGCAGAGTGACTCAGCAGGCGGCCAGAGAGAAGGGGCAGGGCCAGGACAGACACCAGGTCCCTCGGGCAAAGGCTTCACCTCAGCTGGGATCTCTGGAGAGGTTCCATGAAGGGCCCCCTAGGAGGAGTGGCAGGTTAGGGACCAACAGGGTCAGTGGGTTCTGAGCCCAGCCCCACCTGAAGGACAGAGGCAGAAGCCTGAGGCCGTAGCTCTGAGAGGGGAAGTGCTGCCAACATCCCCCCAAAGCAGGGTGGCGGTGGGGAGGAACTCCGGCCTGTCCCTCCTCCCACCCTCCCAGCAGGCGGAGGGCCCAGGGTCCCCTGTGGGCTGTGTGCTAAGCTGGACTGGGCAGATCTCACCTCAAGCATCCCTAGGGGGTTGTCAGAGCCCTGCTGTCCCCATGGTCCCCATCATCCAGCACTTAGTCTGTGCCAGGTCCTGGGCTCAGCTTGGTACCTGGACCACGGGGCACCAGAACAGTCCTCATGCCCGAGTTCCCACTGGGGCACCACATGGGCGGCTGCAGGGTGAGAGCGGCCAGAAGCCCCACATTCCACACGAGAGGCAAATGCCGGGGGGCGGGGGGGACTCCCACAGTGGGAGGCAAGACCGCTTTCTCCGGCCTCCACCTCCAACACGAGGACTTGACTAGAGAAGAGAGTGAAAAAGTGAGACGGCAACTTGGTCACCACTGTGAGCGGTGACCCCAGCCCCGCTGCAGAGACTGGGGAGACTTGGACACCCCTGCTCCAGGTCATCCCAGCCAGAGTGAGGGACCCTCCACGAGCTTAGCTCCCTGAGTCCTGCCTGCCCCACACTCCTGGCTGGAGAACATTCCGACCCACCAGCCACTAAGCACACCTTGCAGGAGAGAGGGCCACTGGTGGGTGAGGGGGTGGCCAGTGACCAGGGTGAGGGGCCCCTGATGCCTCTGCTACAGAGACACCTGTGTCACCCCAGAAGCCCTTTGGGGAGGGGCTGGCTGTGGAGGCTCCATGGTGCAGCCGGAACGATTCTTTCACCCTTCTCTGGTAAGGGACACGTCCTCCATGTGCCCAGGGGGTGGACACAGCCATGCTAAAGAGGGTGTGGCCTGGGGGCTTGTCCCAGAGCAGACACTAGAGGGTGTCCCAGGAGCCACTGGAGGCAAGGCCTTGCGGGGCAAGAGGACAGTAGGAGAGAGATCTCCAGAGAACCCACCAGTGTATCCCAAGAGGCAGTGCCAGCTTTGGACATCACCAGGCCCGGGGCACAAAGCCACCCCCGAGGCAGCCACCGCTCCTGTCTCTCCCCGTGCAGAGGCTGTTGCTGTGCCTTCCCCACCGGGTGCGGGCCAGAGCAGGCGGGGAATCACAGACACGGGATGATCCGCAGTTAAAGGACCTCTGACGGCCAGGAGTGGGCAGAGGAGCTTTAGGACACTTGCTGGGTGGTGGGGGCATCTTGTCCTTGGACAGGGTGGAAGGGCAGTGGAGGAGGATCAAAGTTGCTTCAGAAATGGAGAAACTGAGGCTCAGAGAGGTCTGTGGCAGCCCAAGAAGGGGGTGGGGCTCCTGCTCTGAGCCCACGGGACAGGGGCCCCACGCTGCTGTGTCTGGGCCTCATCTCGCCGTGGAGCCCTGAGACCCCCGCCGCGCCGGGGCCCCTGCCCGGGAGCTGGGTTCTGCCGCCCAGGGCAGGGCCCCAGTGGAGCCCTGAACCCAGACGCCCCTGCTGCCCTGCTGGCTGTTTCCGCGCACTTGATTTGTTAGCCGGGCAGAACACAACCCTTAAACAAGGCTCTGATAATCTCTGTGACTTGCAAATCCCTGGCCTCGTAAAGCCCCTGTCACCTGAGGACAGGGTTATGACTGCGGCCCAGGGAGGGTCCCAAGGTGTTTGCCGGTTGTCTTCCCAAAGCCCTCCGCCTGCCTGGGTGGGGCAGGCCCCTCTCTGGAACAGCCCCCACCTGCCCTTGCCTGCCACATTCTTCTCCTGTGACAACACCCTGGTGCAGGGCAGGTGGTAGCCCAAAGCCTTGGTGGCAGGCGGACAATGGGCAGGGATTAGCCCTGAATGACAGGCCCGACGGCGCCTTGGGTGGATCCTTGCTGAAGCTGCTGCTGCCCTGAGCGAGTGGGAAGATCCCAGCCCTGAGACGCAGTGAAAGCCCGTGTCTGTCATTATGGGGCTGCCCGGCCATCTGGCTCCATCTCCGGATGGCCCCTGTTCCCTGAGCACTTTCCGGCCCTTCTCCACCTGGCAGCCCTACATCTGCTCACATTCTGTTTCCTGTGCCGAAGTCCCCAGCTGGAAGCTGGCAGGGTGGGAATCTGAGCCAGGGCCCAAACCTGGGGCAGTGTACCCCTCCCTGCGCTAACCTGCCATTTCTCATCGCAGATCAGCAAACCGAGGCAGCCTGGCCACCAGCTGCTCGTGGATGCTTGTGGAATGGAGGCTGGTGGCCGAGATGCCCCCACAGGAGGTGACACAGGGGCTCCCTGTGGGGCAGGGACACCAGGAGGCAGACCTCACCTTCTCTCTGACCCAGGCTCTGGTCTCTGTTGGCATCAGGACCTGGCAGCGTCCTGGGACACAGACAGGGAGGCCCCACAACCCACAGGGGCTGAGCCATCAGGGTCAAAGCCCTTCAAGCAGAAAGGGGGACATGAGGGCTCCCAGGCCTCTGAGGGACGTCCCTAGGGGCTGAGGGGCAGGGCAGGGTGGGCCGGGCTGTCCTGGGTGGAAGGGCTTTTGGGGGTGACATTGGCTGGTGTCCCGAATGTCTGCTCATCCAACCCTGAGGATGTGTCCTCTCTGGGGACTGGGGCAGAGTCTGGGAAGCCTGGGTTACCCTTCAGCAGCTCAATTTTAGCCCATGATGGGGAGAGAACCTCCCCCAACCTCAGGAGCCTAGAGACAGAGGCCGCGGTGGGAGGACCCGCTGAGATGAGCCACCGAGACAGCAGCAAGAGGCCCAGCCCAGCCCATCCCGCCCCGGCCCCAGGAGCTCCCTGGTCCCAGAGCCCTCCTCAGGCAGGCAGGGCCAGGGAGGTCGGAGGGTTGTGCCCAGTGAGTGCTGGGCAGGTTAATGCCCCGCCCAGCCCCTGCCCCTCATTCCCTGGCCCTTCATCCCCTTCCGCTCCTCCTCTTTGTCCTTCCGTCTGCTTCCTCCCCCTCCTCTGTGGCCTCAGAATCCCTCACTGCTGAGGCGTGTGCCCGGCCAGCACACCTGCGGCTCGGGCACCTTCATATCTTCCGGGACCTCCGGGAGCCCATGACCAGCCTGGCCTGACCCCAAGCTGGGCTGTGCCGTGAGGGCGTCACCCAGCTGGAGCCAGGAGCAGAATGGTGGGTGCAGGTGTGTCCTCTGGGAGCCAGTGGGACCTGGGCTCTGTCCCCTTGAGGCTGTGCCCTCCCAGGTCCCGGAGATGTAGCGCGGCAGCTCTGGGAAGCTGGGGTGACGGGTCGGAGGTCAGGAGGCTCTGCAGGGATGCACACTGCTGAGACAGGAAAGAAGGTGAAGAGAGGAGGGCATGGGCCTTCAGAAACTTGGGGACATGTTGGGGACATGTTGGGAGTTGGGGCAGTGGAGGGAGAGGAGGCCATTGAAGGCCCTGAGGAAGGAAGCCTGGGCAGCAGAGGACACACTCCTGTCCCCCAACCGGGGCCTGCAGGTCTCCTGCCCTGGGTGGACTGGGCTTTATGGGAGGGAGGGGCAACCTCCAAGTGTCCCACCACGAGGGAGCCAGTCCCAGCCAGCGGCCTCCCGGGCGAGAGGCATGACTCCCTGGGCTATCGTGAAGCTCACTGCTCCCAGCGGGCTCACGTACTGAACCCCTGTGGAAGGTGCTATAGCACCATTTTGCAGTTGGGGAGACTGAGGTTTGGAGAGGTTGGATAACCTGCCAAGGTCACAGGGGCACTAAGTGGTCCAGGAGGGGCTGGCATGGAGGGCGTCTCTTCCCCCCGGGGTGAGCGCGAGGGGAGACTGCTGTTGCTCTGCTCAGAGGTGGCTTTGTGTGAGGCGGTGGTGAGTCCCACCCAGCCCAGCACTTCCTGGCCAGGCTCCCTTGGACAAGAGGAGCTGGGAGTGAAGTTATGACTTGGAAAGCACGAGACCACATGAGAAACCAATTTTTACCTCCACTTATGTAAAATAATATAAAATAACTTCAAAGCATTTGAAATTCTGCCCGCCTTGGCTGCTGTCCCTGGGGGCTGTGTTGGAACTGCCCCGACGTCTCCTGGTGGAGGCTGGTCCTGGGGATGCCCATTCCCAGTGACGCCAGAGCCAGGGCCGAACCTGGGCTCTGCCCTGCCCTCTCGTTGCTGCACCGGCCACCAAGCACCCAGCGTCAGGGCCTGGAAGGGCAGGACTTCTGTAGAGCAGAGCCCTCATGCTGTCCTGTGACAGTGGTGCCACCAAGTTCTCCTGCGTGGGGAGCTCGCAGCCGCCTCCCATGCCCCAGCCTCCCTGCTGCTGGGCCTCTCTGGGTGGGGAATGAGCCTCAGGTGGCCCACTTCTGCTCTCTGGGCACGGCTCCTGGCTATGGCCCCTCGGAGGTCCTCTCCCATCACCTCACTGGCCATTTATGCCGTGGTGCCGTGCAGCCCTGTCAGCCACTTCCAGTCCGGAGAAGAGCAGGAGCCCAGGCTCGTTTTCCTCTTGGCCTCCCCCGCGTGCCTTTCCCAGGAGTCAGTGGCTCGAGCAGGCAGCTAAGACCGCAGTGCTTTGGGGCGCAGTTTTAGATACCTGCTGTGTCTCTGCTTTCTGGTCCCCAGACTGGTACCATCCCCCCATCCCTGCCTCCATCCTCTCTCCCCTCACTCCCCCGTGACGGGCTGAACTGCGTGCTCCCAAATCCGTATGTTGTACCTCGGAATGCGACCTTACTTGGAGACAGGTCTTGAAGAGGTGACTACATTTAAACGAGGTTGTCAGGGTGGGCTGCAACCCAGCGTGCCAGAGACGGAGGCGCTCTGCCACGGCAGCCCCAGGACACCCACCTGCAGCCCCGCCTCTCTCGCCCCTCGCTCCTCCCCGCCCGCCTGTCTGCCTGGAAAGGCCACCGCGAGGCTGTCTGCCTCTGTGACACAGAGATACCCTGAATCTGGGGACACTCTTTCCATTTTACAGAATGAAATATTGCCGAATTGAAAAACAGAACCCAGAAAGCAAAGATACTCTGAATCTGATCCACCTGGATTCTCGTTTTGCCTGAGGCAATTTGTTGGATGGCAAGATTTTAGTGGCATTTGTCCCTCACGCCTTCTGTGCTTGGCGCTGAGGGCAGCCCATCCGCTCCCCAGCTCTCCCAGGCCTGGTTTCTGCGCACCGTCCACGCCTGCTCCGCCTCGCCCTCTCCCCGGCTCCTTCCCTCTGCGATGCCTGGATGGTCGCCGGCAGTGGCAGCGTGGCCCTCACACGCCCTGATGTCTGCCTGTCCCACCTCTGCTCTCAAAGCCACCTGGTCACTAGGTACGTTCCAGCGGCCACTCTAATCACACGAGTCTTCATCCCTCCAGTCTCTGACATGGGAATCGTCCCACCCTCTGCACGACCACTGCTCATGCTTGTTGGGCTTTGTGCCAAGCCAGTGCTTGGCAGGCTCTACTGCACGAACAACCGACTAGACGTCGGCCTGACGCCAGAAGGCTTATTTCCTGCTCACCGGTCAGGGGGCACCACTGCGCACACAGTCCCTCGGCCGATGGCAGCTCCCCCGGGCGCCGGCTCCTGGGGAGAAACGGTCGGAAGGTGCAGCCTGGCTCTCGGCTGCTCCAGCCCAGACCTGACCATGCCCGTGGCCCCGGCTGATGGCAAGGAGGCTGGGAGATGCAGGGGTTGGCTGCATTTGGGTCACTTTATGTGGAAAACCAGGGATGCCCCAGGGCTCAGAGGATGTGGGGACACTGTGCTAACCCCTCACCTTCTGCACAGGTGGGACTGCGCCCCATTCTGCAGGAGCACAGTCCGTCACCCATACTTGCTCCTTTCTCTCACTGAGCAGGCGCCCAGTCTTCTGAGGCTGGCTCGACGGGCACCCCCACGGTGCTACTGAGGGCTGGGGAGGGTGGAGGGGCTGGCCTGGGTCCCACAGTCCACTCTGCAGGCCCTGCCACCATGGCTGGGACAGGAGTGGCTCTGAGCCCCTCTGCCGGGAGGAGCCCGGTCAGGAGCTGGGGCAGGAGGGAAGCTCTACACCTGGGCTCATGCAGGGCTCCTCTTTCCTGCCCAGCCATCGCCGGCACCCTGGGCTGTGCCAGGCCCTATGCTGGCTCTGTCCCCCAGAGCCCTCAGACTGGGACAAGGCCACTCACAGTCACAGGCACCTTGAGGATGGAAGTGGGGGCTTCCGAGCTCTGACCAGAGGATGAGCAAGAGACCCCCAGAGGGGGAGAGAATTCGGGGGAGGAACGAGCACTGTGGGCAAAGCACGCCCTGGAGTGGGACCCCTGGCATCTCGGCAGGTGGCTCCCCACCACCTGTGGCTCTGATGCTGCTTCCCTCTAAGTCCCTTGGGGGTCCCCGGGTGCCCCACCCCAGGCAGCCCTGCCAGTGCCCAGCATGCCCTCTCTGGATGTGGCACCAGCCTCACACTCACCTGCGGCTCCTTTGCCTCCTGCCCCCAGAGTGCCCGGTGCCCCCAAAGGAGTCACGTTGAGCCTCCGCCTCCAGCCCCTCTGGGCACCTAATTCTCATGGCCCCAACCCGACCAGGGCAGGGACTTCAGCCGAGTCCCCTCCCATCGCCCTACTCCTGCCTGGCCCCACCTGCAGAGGGGACACCACCCCTCGGCCTCCCCGAGGCTGCGGAAACAGCCATTACACCCAGTGCCGATAATGGCTCCTCAATTGAATTAAGAGAGTTCATGGGAAGCCCAGGCATGAAATCCGTTTCCGTAAAAGCCCAAATTTGGGGCAGTGGTGGGGAGTGGGGTGGGGAGGGGACTGCGGGTCCACCAAAGAAAACACCCCTGTGCATTTGTTTCCAATTCCCCTTCCAGCACCCTCGCTCCCTCCCTCCTTGCCCAGGGACCTTGGGCGGTGGGCCAGACGCTGCGCGCTGCTCATAATTCTCCCTCATTAATGGGCAATTTCCCCTCCTGTGGAGGCTCAAGAGGGCAGCCCTGTGGGTGGGGGGGGGGCAGGGAGCACGTGGCCCTTGGGTCTGGAACCTTTTGAGCCAGGTGCGTGCTACGAGGTCAGCAACCACCAGCACCTTCTGAGGGCTTTCAAAGGGGATGGCTCTCAGCCCCCATCGGGTTATGGTTCAGACCCCCATGGACAGATGGGGAAACTGAGGCCGGAGTGAGCTGTGGCTTGTCCGCACAACCAGTGGTAGAGTTCTCTGTGCTGCACAAGCACAGGAGAGGGGCAGAGAGGTATAAAATGAGCAGATTTCCAAATTACAGGCTGTGGAGCCGAACATCATTCTGTTGGTGTGGGGCAGAGGGCCCTGGGCTCAGAGGGGCCCGCGTGGGACTCCTGGCCCATCTCAGGCGGCTTTTGGCAGCAGCTTCACCATGCTGAGCCTCAGTTTCTCCATCTGCACGTGAAAGTGTTTCAGAGAGGAGATCCCAGCCTTGCTTGCTTGGGTGAACCCGGCCACCCTGGAGGCTCCTGCCTACTCTGGAATGCAAGATTTTAGGTTCTGGAATGTCTTTCCCTACCTGCTCTTTCATCATCCTTGAGCACTCTTCCCAGTTTTTCAAACTGTCCAGGAAATGACTACCGATAGCCCTGAATGAGGTCTCTTGGCAGGTATTGGTGTGACATACAAAGGACAGGGTCTGAAACTGAAGAAACAGTCCCCAAGGTGGGAGCAGGTGGAGGGACTGAGGGGAGCTCTGTGGGGGCCGGTGGGAAGCGGGGTGCTCAGCCTTTCTGTCCGTCCCTGCCATGACCACCCTGGCACCAGCCTGAGCCTGGGTCCTTCCCCTGGGTGGGAACAGTCAGCCCACCTGACATGTGGGACACCCAACTTGGAAATGGAGTGGAGAAATGGAGTGGACCCTCTGCCCAGAAACTAGTGTTTCCCTGCAATTTCGTCTGCTCCCGGGACCCAGGAAGATCCCGGTCCCAGGCCCCCCTTTCTCAGCCCAGCTGCACGGGGGACACACGCAACTCAGCTGTCAGGGTGGCCCGGGTGTGGGAATATGGTAGCACGAGGCACCCAGGTTCAGAGCTCCCTCGGCAGCACAGGACAGGTGGGACGGGCCGGGGCACCGTGGGGCACTTTGAGACCAGTGTGAGGCCCGTTAGCCACAGGGAAACACAAGCCGGTGCAGCCCAGGGTGCCCCGAGAGCAGCTCCTCCCCCTCGCCCGCACTGATGGACGGGCTGTGACTAAAGGGCACAGTCTGAGGCTAATGGAAAGCAAACAGCCCGCCGCGCTGGGAAGAGCGTGGACGCACACGGTATTTTCTCAGGAGCTCGCAGTGCAGGCAGCAGCGGCTCGGCCGAGGCTGGGGCTGTGTCAATCACTCCCCGGCTGTTTGTCTAACCTCGCCAAGTGTGTTTTCTCTTTATTAGCAGAACACAGATAGGGAAGCAGATCTGCCCGCAGATGCACAGCTGCAGGAATGCGTCCTCCCAGCAGAGCAGGAGGGAGGTGGAGGGGACCCCTGTCCGCCGGCCAGGACTGTTCTGAGACCTGACGGGGCTTCTGGGAAGCCGGGCTGTGCCGGGCCCCCCGTGCGCCGGGCTCGGGGAAGGATGCTCTCTCTGAATCCTCCCAGACCTCAGAGTGCTGCAACTCTGGCCATTTTCCAAGCATGATGCTGAAGCTGAGTGGTGAGGTGGCCCCTCCAGAGCCACATGACCAGGAAGGCTGGGAGGCACTGGTGTTTGGGCTGCGTCTGCTTCTTAACCCAACTCAGCACCTGCCCCAGTGCCCTGGGCTGAGCCCGGCCTGGGTCATCGTCCTCCATGCTTGGTCGGCTGCCTCCCAGAATACCCCTCCGGATCAGCGCTCAGCAAACTTTTTCTATAAAGGGCCAGATAATGAATATTTAGGCTTCCTGGGTCACATGGGCTCTGTCACGGCTCCTTGCCTCTGCTTTGGTAGGGTGAAAGCCGCCATAGGTGGTTTGAAAACAAATGGGTGTGGCTGTGTCCTAATAAAATTTTATTTACAAAAACAGGCAGCAGGCCAGACTCGCCAACCTCTGTGCTAGAATGATTGCAAAAAACGACCCCAACTCTTTAGACCTCTGACTCACCCAGGACTGCCATAACAAATTACCACAGACGGGGTGGTTTAAACAACACACATTTACTTCTCAACGTTCTGGAGGCTGGGAAGTCCAAGATCAAGGTGCTGGCTGATCCAGTGTCTGGTGAGGGGCCTTTTCCCGGTTTGCAGACAGCCGCCTTCCCATCGTGTCCTCACATGGCCAAGAGCAGGGTGGAAGCTTTTGGTGTCTGTTCTGATAAGGACACTGACCTCACCGTGAGGGCTGCACTCCCATGACCCAGTCACCTCCCAAGGGCCCTGTCTCTTAAGACCCTCTCATTTGGGGTTAGGATTTCAGCATATGAGTTTGGGGGAACACAAACATTCGGTCCCTAACAGCCTTCCTGTGTCTACACCCTCTGCAAGGTGACTTTGCAGAGGTAGAGAATCCAGGCTGCCGGGAACAAGGTGGAGGCAGGAGTGTGCTGCTGGCTCTGTGCCTGGGCCGCAGAGCACCGGCACACGTCCACCCTCTCTCTGTGCACAGCGTCACAGGTATGGAAAAGCTGGAGGGCAAGAGGCACACGGAGCAGCGGAAGCCACGACGGCCAAGGCAGCCAGCCAGCCACCGCACGTGGGAGGGAGCTGGGCAGGCGGCTCTTCCCGCGATGACGGGTCAGCCCAGGACAGCCCCGAAGAACTACCCAGCTGACAGTAGCCCTTGAGCATGAGAAATGCTTTCTGAGTCTTGGGGTGGTTTGTTATGCCGCAATAGCTCATTGACACCTCTTCCAGTTCATCTCCTCACCGTGGCCAGGCTCGTCATTCTGATTGAGAGATTGATCGAGTCCCTCCTCAGCTCAGGAAACTTCAAGGGCTCCCTCCTCATGGACTCCAGCATAAAGTTCAAATTTAACTTGGCATTCGAGGCCTCTCCCAGTCTGGCACCTGTCAGCCACAGTGACCCATAGGCAGGTCCGCAGGGCTCAGGAGGCACCTCCTGGCTCCACCCCACAGAGGCCCAGAGTGAGGTTAGGAATACAGGGAGAGAGCTAGTCCCTGCCAAGTGTAGGGTCCCGAGTTAGCTTTGCAGCTGGGGTGTGCCTGGTGTGTCAGCCATGCCTTCTCTTTCCTGTATTCCGGCGCTTTGACGTCTGGCCTTGCTGACCCTGGAGGGCCTGCCCCTCCCAGGGCTGGCCAACTCCTAGAGACAGTCAAGGACTCACCTGTGCTCACACCTTTCAAATTCAAACCAACCAACCCAGAGCCCACACCTCCCAGCTCCTCCATGGGGCTCCCACACTCTGGGCCCCTGTCCACCTGCGCTTGTCACCCCGGGGCCAGGTACCAGGCAACTAGACAGGCTGTGTGCCCAGAGCCACTGAAATGGTTCAAACTAGCCAATCCTAAGCCTGCTCACCCTGCCTCGCCCACTCCTTCCCGCAGAAACCACAAAGGCCGCAGCCCACGTTTTCCCCTTCCTCCCTCCGCCTCCTGACCAACCCTGGTCCTTCCCTGGGTGGCCCTGCGGAGCATGCCCTGCCTCCTGTTCCTAGGGATCTGCGAGTAAAAAACTTCTTGCTCGTGACAGTCATTTCCATGTCTGCGTGTTTTACCACACTCAGTTAAAGCAAGTCGTGGGTGCCCTACCAACACTGGGCAACTTCACTCCCACAGAGCTGCAGATCTCCCACGCCTGAGCCCACTAGACCAGCGGTGCCCAACCTCTCTGGCACCAGGGACTGGTTTCATGGAAGACAATTTTTCCAGAGATGGAGGGGTGGGGGGTGGAGTTCAGGCACTGATGCGAGCAATGGGGCATGGCTGTGAATACAGATGAAGCTCTGCTGGCTCCAAGGCCACTCACCTGCTGCTGTGCAGCCTGGTTCCTAGGTTTCACAGAAGATGATTATTCCAGAGACAGGGGGAGGAGGAACTCAGGAGGTGATGTGGCCCGGTTCCTAACAGGCTGCGGACTGGTAGTGGTCCACAGCCTGGGGGCTGGGGACTGCCGCGCTAGACGATGGTCCTGCCTTAGCTTTCTGATCACAGCTGCAGTTCTTGGCCATGTGGTTCTAGAGACATTACCCCTCGAAGCCTCCATTTCCTCATCAGTAAGGTGGACATGGAAACAGTGTAAGAGATTGGATTACCTAAGGCAATGCTAAAGCAGAGAACCCCCCCGTATCTCAGGGACCTAACACAATAGAGATTGGTTTCTTGCTCGTGTGTGGTCTAAAATGGACACTGCTCATCGATGGCCGCCAGCGGAGTGAGCTTGGGGCTTCTGCTCACCTGCCCATCCCAGGGTCAAGGCTCCTGAGCCTCCTTCATCTCCAACCCGTGGCTTCCCAGGGGCCCCCCAGGGCCAGCATTGAGGATCTGAGGGAGGATTGTCACTCGCATCCCACTGGCCAGACTCGGTCATGTAACAAGACAGTGCCAAAGGATATTGGGAAATGCCATTTGGCTGCATGCCGGGGGAAGGGACGGAAAGTTTGGTGATGTGATAATAGGTTCTGCTGGAAAATTCCTCATTGCGTTGACGTTAGGAAAGGCTGTGAGATCAAATTCCTTGAAATGAGACCATCACGTTCAAGTATACAGTGAGAAAATGACTCTGTCTTGAAAAATGAAATGAAAAATTCCAAGCACAAGTTTATTTTGTCCTCTATTTAATGGATTTAGGTTAAAATTAAAAATTTTATATCAGAACTTCATGCCTTTTTAAAGCCAAATAATATTCCATTGTACTGATATGCCACGTTTTGCTGATCCATTCCTCTGTTGATGGACACTTGGCTTGTTTCCACCTTTTTCAGCTACTGTGGTTAATGCTGCTATGAACAGGACATACAAGTAGCTGTTTGAATGCCTGTCTTTGGACACACACCTAGCAGTGGAATTGCTGTGATAGCACAACGCTTAGCTTTTGAGAACTGCCAACTGTTCTTTACAATGGCTACACCATTTTACGTTCCTAAGAGGAATGTTTGAGGATTCCAATTTCTCCACATCCTTACCAATATTTATTTTCTTCTTTTTTGATAATAAATATTCCAAGTGTAAGTAATATTATTTTAAAAATTAAAGTCCATCATTTCTTCAGATTTCCTTAGTTTTTCCCAAATGACCTCTTTCTGTTCCAGAATTCCATCCAGGATCCCACTTTCAGTTGTCACATCTCCTTAGGCTCCTCTTTGTTGTGACTGTTTCTCAGATTTTTCTGTTTTTTTTTAAAGAGATAGAAAATATTTTTGCCCCCCTTAAGCCCTTCCCTCTGTTACATATTCCCCACTCTCAATTTGGCGCTTCCATATCTATGGGAGGAGGGGCGGCGTTATGGATGGAAGGTTTACACTGACGTATGTCATTGCAAGACTTTGCTTATTTTTGATGACCTTGATAGTTTTGAGGATTACTGGTCAGGTATTTTGTAGGATATCCCAGTATTGGGATCTGCCTGATTTTTTTATGATAATATTGAGATTATGGGTTTGGGGGATAAAGGCTATAGAGGTAAATTATAATTCTTATTACGTCATGTCAAAAGTATGCACTCTCTGCATGACCTATGACTGTTGGTGTTGACTTTAATCACCTGCCTGAGATAGTGTATGCAAGGCTGGTACATTGCTAAAGTCACTCTTTTCCCCTCCTTTCTAAATTGTGCACTTTGGAAGGTGTGCAGCCCACCCCTAAGGGGTGGGAAGTTATGGTCCTTTTCCTTGAGGGTGGGGTGTCTACGTAATTTATTTGGAATTCTGCCCAGGAGATTTGTATCTTCTCCCACATTTATTAATTCAGTCAACCATTTTTTTGGATTGCTATGGTCTCACAGATATTTATTTTATACTTTGGGTTATGGCCCCAAAATAAAAATGAATAAATTTCAATTCTTTGGGGTGTATTTCTGGGTAATTCTATATTTACTTTTTGAGGAACTACCAAACTATTTTCCATAGTGGCTGCAACCATATTACTACATAATCACGAGCAATGTGTGAGTGTTCTAATTTTTCACATCCTTGCCAAAACCTGTTATTTTCTGTTTTGATTGATTGATTGATTGATTATGGCCTTTCTGCCAGGTGTACAGTGATATCTCATTGTAGTTTTGATTGACATTTCCCTAATGATTAATGATATGGAGCATATTTTCATGTATTTATTGGCCATTTGTACATCTTCTTTGAAGAAAAGTCTATTCAAGCCCTTTGCCCATTTTGAATTGAATTGTTTTTTAGTTATTGAGTTGTAGGAGTTCTTTATGTTTTGGATATTAAACCATTATCAGATATATGATTTGTAAATATTTTCTCCCTTTCTGTAGGCTTTTTCTTGATAACGTTCTTTGACGTACAAAAGTTTTCAGTTTTGTTGAAGTTCAATTTATCTCTTTATTCTATATTAGCCATATGTTTGGTGTCATCCCTAAGCATCCATTGCTAAAGCCAAGGTTGTAAAATTTACACCTATGGTTTCTTCTAAGAGTTATAGTTTTAGTTGCCATATTCAGGTCATTGATCCATTTAGAGTTAATTTTTGTATATGGTGTGAGGTAGGGGTCCAACTTAATTCTTTTCCTTATAGATCTTCAGTTGTCCCAGCACCATTTGTTGAAGAGATTATTCTTTTCCCAAGAATGGACTTGGTACCCTTGGCCACAGAAGTATGGGTTTATTTTTGGACTCTTGATTCTATTATATTTGTGTTTACATTTATCCTTATGCCAGTAACACACTGTTTTGATTATGTAGATTTGTAGTAAGTTTTGAAACCAGAAAGTGTGATTAATCCAAATTGTTCTTCATTGTCAAGATTATTTTGACTCTTTGGGGCTCCTTACAATTATACATGAAATAGAGGATCAACTTTTCCATTTCTGCAAAAAAGGCATTTGGAATTTTCATAGGGATTGTGTTGAATGTGTAGATCACTTTGGGTAGTGTTGACATCATAACAATATTAAGTCTTCCTATCCATGAACATGGGATATCTTTCCCTTTGTTTAAGTTTTTAAAAACTTATTTCAGCAATGTTTTGTAGTTGTCAGTTTTCAGTGTCCAAGTCTTTTACCTTGAGAGAGACTTTCACTTCACTCCTTAGTTAAATTTATTGCTAGGTATTTTACTTTTTTAGATGCTGTTGTAAATAAAATTGCTCTCTTCCTCTCTGAATTATTCATCCCTGGTGTATACAAATACAACTGATTTTTGTGTGTTGATGTTGTATCCTGCACCTTTGCTTTCTTGTGGATACATTGGGATTCTCTATAAGACCATGTCATCTGAGAATAGAGATAGTTTTACTTTTTTATTCCTAATTTGATGCCTTTTGTTGCTTTTTCTTCTCTAATTTGTTCTGGCTAGAACTTCTGGTACAATGTTAAATAGTGGCAAAATCAGGCATTCTTGTCTTGTTTTTGATCTTATGAGTAACACTTTTAATCTTTCAACATTGAATATGATGCTAGCTGTGGACTTTTCAGACATGCCCTTTATCATGTTGAGGAAGTTCCCTTCCATTTCTAGTGTTCTGAGTGTGTGTGTGTTTATAATAAAAGGGTGTTGGGTTTTGTCAGATGCTTTTTCTGTGTCAATTGAGATGGTGATGTGGGCTTTTCTTTTGTTCTATTATTTTATAACTTTTAATTTTATTTATTTATTAAACTGACAAGTAAAAATTATATATGTTTACAGTGTACAACATGATATTTTGATATACGTATACATTGAGGAATGGCTAAATCAAGCTATTTAATGTATGCATTACTTCACATACTTGTCATTTTTGTTGTTGAGAGCACTTAAAATCCACTTTTTAAGCAATTTTCAAGTATACATTGTCATTAATTCTACTCACTGTGAGGTACAATAGATCTTCTGAACTTATTCCTCCTATCTAACCTTTATTCTATTAATATGGCATATTAATAATACATTAATTGATTTTCTTATGTTGGACCAACTTGCAGTCCTAGGATAAATTCCACTTGGTCATAGTGTATAATCTTTTTAATATGCTGTTAGATTCAGTTTGCTAGTACTTTGCTGAGAATTTTTACATCTATATTAATAGAGTCTATAATTTTGTTTTCTTGTGATGTCTTTACCTGGCATTGGTATCAGGGTAATGCTGGCCTTATAGAAATAGTTTGGGGGTCTTCTCTCCTCTTCCCCTTTTGGGAAGAGTTTGAGAGAGACTGGTGTTAAATCTTCTTTAAATTTTTGTTAGAATTCACTAGTGGGAAGTCTTTGATTACTAAGATTTTCTATTTCTTCTTGAATCAGTTTTGATAATTTCTGTGTTTCTAGGAATTTGTCTTTTTCATCTTGGTTGTCTAATTTTTTGGTGCAAAATTGCTCATAGTGTAATCCTTTTTATTTTTGTAGAGTTGATAGTAATGTCACCACTGTTATTTTTTATTATAGTTATATGCACCAATTCTCTTTTTTTCTTTGTCAGTGTACTAAATGTTTATCAGTTTTATTGAACTTTTCCAAGAATTAACATATTAGTCTGCTCAGGCTGCCACAATAAAATATTACAGAATGGGTGGCTTAAACAGCAGGTATTTGTTTTCTCAGAGTTCTGGAAGCTAGAAGTCCATGAATAAGATACCTACAAATTCAGTTTCTGGTGATGACTCTCTCCCTTGGCTTACAGACAGCTGTCTTCTTGCTGTGTGTCTTCACATAGCCTTTCTTCTGTGCACTGGCACTGAGGGAGGTAGAGGAAGAGAGAGAGAGAGGGAAAGAAAGAGGGAGAGGGAGAGGTAGTGGGGAGGGAGGGAGGGAGAGACAGAGAGAGGGGAGAAGAAATCTTATGTTTCTTCTTCTTCTTGTGAGGACACCAGCCTTACCAGATTAGGACCCCACTCTTAGGATGTCATTTAACCTTAGTTACCTCCCTAACAGCCCTATCTTCAAATACTGTGACATTAGGGGTTAGAGTTTCAACATATGAATATGAATTTTTAGGGACACAATTCAGTCCATAGCAATCAACTTTTGGCTTCATCGATTTTCTCTGTTGTTTTTCTATTCTCTATTTCATTTATTTCCACTGGAATCTTTATTATTTTCTTGTTTCTGCTAGCTTTGGATTTGGTTTTGCTTTTTTTCCTAGTTCCTTAAGGTGTAAAGTTAGGCTATTGATTTAAGATCTTTCTTATTTTTTAATGTAAGCATTTACAGCTGTAAATTTTCTTTTTAGCACTTTATTCACTGCATCCCATAAGTTTTGTTATGTTGTATTTTCTTTTTCATTAGACTCTAAGTATTTTCTAATTTCTCTTATTACTTCTTGACACATTGATTTTTTAAGAGTGTGCTGTTTAATTTCCATATATTTGTGAATTTTCCAGATTTCCTTCTGTTATTGATTCTTAGCTTCATTCCATTGTGGTCAGAGAAGATTCTTTATATATTTTTCTTTTGAAATCTACTAAGACTTATTTTGTGTCCTAACATATGGTCTACCCTGGAAAATGTTTCATGTGTTCTTGAGAAGAATGTGCTTTCTGCTGTTGTTGGGTAGACTGCTTTATACAGGTTTCTTAGGTCTAGTTGGTTTATTGTGTCCTTTAAATTTTCTATTTTTAATTAATCTTCTGGATGTATGTTCTGTGCATTATTGGGGTGTTGAATTATTCAATAATTATTGTAGAACTGTCTATTTCTTCCATCAAATCTGACCATGTTTTCTTCACATATTTTTGGGCTCTGTTGTTTTGTGCATATGTTTCTAGGTGTTATATCTTCTTGATGATTTGACCACTTTATCAATACACAATATAAAATGCCCTTCTCTGTCTCTTTTAACAATTTTTGACTTAAAGTATATTTTGTCTGATATTATAATATAGGCAGTGCCACTTTCTCTTTTTTTACCATTTGCTTGAAATATACTTTTCCATTTTTGACTTTTCACCTATTTTTGTCTTTGATCTAAAGAAAGTCTCCTGTAGACAGTAGTTGGACATTTTGTTTTAACTCATTTGGCCAATCTGACATTTTATTGGGGAGTTTAATCTATGTACATTTAAAGTATTGACAAGGAAAGATTACCTTCTGCCATTTGTCATTTTTTCCCTCTATGTCTTAGTTTTTGTTGTCCCTCATTTCCTCCATTGCTGCCTGATTTTGTATTCAGGTTTTTTTCTTTGGAGTGAAATGTTTCTCATTTCTTTTTATGTACAGTCTTCAAGTATTTTCTTTATGGTTACCAGAGGGATTGCATTTAGCATCCTAAATTTATAACAATCTAACTTGAATTAATACCAGCTTAATGCCAATAATTTTTTTTTTGTATACAGAAACTCTGTTTCTATACAGCTCTGCCCCACTCTTTATATTACCGTTGTCACAAATTATTATTGCTATTATTATTTTGAGACATGGTCTTGTTCTGTTGCCCAAGCCAGAGTGCAGTGGTGTCATCGTAGCTCACTGCAACCTCAAACTCCTGGGCTCAAGCAATCCTCTTACCTCAGCCTCCCAAGTAGCTGGGGCTACAGATGCACACCACCACACCCAGGTAGTTTTTCTATTTTTTGTAGAGATAGAGTCTTACTATATTGCTTAGGCTGGTCTTAAACTCCTGGCCTCAAGTGATCTTTCCACTTTAGCCTCTCAAAGTGCTAGATTGCAGCTTGAGCCATCACACCCAGCCACAAATTACTTCTTTATACATTATGTGCCAAATAACAGATTAAAATTTTTATGCATTTACCTTTTAAATCATGTAGCAAATTAAAAATGTAGTTAGAAACAAAAAATAAATAATACTGGCTTTATATTTGCCCATGTGTCTACCTTTAATAGAGATCTTTATTTCTTTATATGTTTTTGAATTACTATCTAGAGCCCTTTTATTTCAACTGGAAGGACTCCTTTCAGCATTTTTGTAGGGCAAGTCTAGTGGTAATGCACTCTCTCAGCTTTTGTTTACCTAGGAATGTCTTAATCTTTCTCTCATTTTTGAAAAATAGTTTTGTTATTTTTGATATACAATTGATATACAATTCTTGGTTGATAGTGTTTTGGTTTTTTTTTTTTTTTTTTTAATATGTCAGCCACTGCCTCCTGGTGACCAAAGTTTCTGATGAGAAATCAGCTGTTCATCTTATCAAAGATCCCTTGTACATGATGAGTCACTTCTCTCTTGCTGCTTTCAAGATGCTCTCTTTTGCCTTTTAACAGTTTGATTATAATGAGTCACAGCATGGACTTTTTAAGAGTTTATCCTTAGAGCTTGTTGAGGTTCTTGGATTTCTAGATTCATATCCTTCATCAAATTTGTGAAAATTTTGGCCATTATTTCTTCAAATAATTTTTCTGCCTCTTTCTATCTTCTCCTTTTGAGACTTCCATTATGAATACCTTGGTCCACTTGATGGCATCTTTCAAGTCCATTGGGCTGTATTAACTTCATTATTTTTTCTATTTGATCCTCAAACTCAATCATTTCAATTGTCCTAACCCCATATTCACTGATTTCTTTTGCCTGCTCAAATCTGCTGTTGAACCTGTCTAGTAAATTTTTCACTTTACTTCTACTCTTCAGCTTCATAATTTTTGTTTGGTTACTGTATATAATTTATATGTCTTTATCGATATTTTCATGTTGTTCATAGATCATTTTTATGATTTCTTTAGTTCTTGTCCATGTTTTTCTTTAGCTTTTTGAGCATATTCAAGACAGTTGTTTTAGTCTTTTTCTAGTAAGTCTAAAGTCTGGACTTTCTCAGAGACAGATTTTTGCCAATTTATTTTTTCCTTTGAATAGGCCACACTTTCTGGTTTGTTTAGTTTTTGTTTGTTGGTTTGTTTATTTATTTTTTTTGGTATGGCTTGTGATTTCTTTTGTTGTTGTTAAAAACTGGACAACAACAAAAGACCGGAGTGTTACAATGCAGTGACTCTAGAATCAGATTATCCCCCTTCCCTAGCATTAGCTGTTTTTTCTTTTATTGTTGAGGGCTGTAGTAGTCCCTCAAAGGGACTTTCCCAAAATATTTTTGCAAAGGCTCTATTCCTTATCATGTGTAGTCACTGAATTCTTTGCTTCTTTACCACATGTTCTGCTAATATTTTGACAGAGATTTCCTTGCATGCCAGGGACTTAAAAGAAAAGAAAAAAAAAACCCCAAACAACAAGACTGAACATTTCTCCCAATCTTTACAGATTGTCTCTGTACTGGGACAACCCAACATTTACACAGGCTTGTACTGAGCTTAGAGATTATCCCAATATGAAAGTTTAGGGTCCTCTTATGTCTTTCCTGAGCACATGTCTTGTCCTGGGTATGTGTGCCATTTTTTAATTCTCCTGTATTCACAGAGCTTTTTGAATGTCCTAATTTCCCAAAGAATGCCCCCCTGCTTTTACTGTCTGGCCTTAAGCATTGTATTATATGCCTCAACTATAATCTTTTGCATTTGGAATCTGCAGGATGTTAGTTTGCCTTGTAGCATTTTTGAGTAATATTTGCCACTTTTCTGGCTTGAATTCCAAGTTAGAGGAAACAGAGACAAGTGTCTTGCATCAGTCCTTCAGACCTCCCCCAGACAGATTAGAATAGTCAGAAAAAGTACCTTGAAAATACAGTCTGCTCTGCTTCCCCAGAACCAGGGACCAGCAGCAAACCACACTGGGAATTTTGGCTGCTGTCACTTGAAGACTATGTTTGTGCCAGGGAGGGGCTGGGCCAAGGGGAGGTAAAAATGCCACAAAGCTTTCTTATTGTTTTCAGGTTGCCTTTTTCTTTCTTTATTGTTTGTTCATTGTAAACATTTGACCATTTCTAGAATTCTGACAAAGTTGGTTCTGACACTTTCTGCTTGATTTTTGATGTTTCTGTAGAGGAATGGTAGTTTGGAACTGCTATCTCCATCATTTTGCTAATAACACCCAGTAAATCCATTATTAATCTTTTTTGATTATGTATATCAAGTCCTATTGTTGTTGGCTTCCCTATATGAACCATTGCCATGATCTTTACAGACACTGGGGACCCCAGTGTGATAGCAAGGACTCCCCTCATGCTCCCTGGTCTATACCTGAATTCTCAGCAATTTGTCATCCTCATTGCCTCAGTGAGGAAATTTCCTCCACATCCTCCTTGGGGAATAAGGTCAGCTGAAGGGTCCCTGGGACTTAGTACCAATTCACTCTAGCACACTGTCTTCTTGGAATATTTGATCCCACCTTTATCACTCTGTTAAAGCAGTTTGGCATTTCCATTTAATGTAGGCCATCATTTTTTCCAAGCTTCCAAAAGCCATTCCAATAGTATATTAAAACCAGTTTCAGGAACCCTGTCTGGGGGTACCTTAATCAGCTCAGGCTGATATAACAAAATACCATAGACTTAGTGGCTCAAACGACAGACATTTATTTTTCGCAGTTCTGAAGTCTGAGAAGTCCAAGATCACTGGCAGATTCAGTGTCCAGTGGGGACTCCCTTCCTGCCTTGCAGACAGGCATTCTCACATGGCCCTTCCTCATTGCATGTTTCAATAGAGAGAAAGATGATCACTGTTTTCATTTCTTTTAAGGGCACTAATCCTACCATGAGGGCCTCATCTTCATGACCTCATCTAAACAGAATTACCTCCCAAAGTGCCCGTCTCTAAATACCATCACATTGGGGCTTAGGGTTTCTGCATATGAATTTTGGGGGTCACAAACATTCAATCCATAATAAGGGGGTAAATCCCGAGCCATATGCAGGTGCCCTTATGTGCGCAAACTCTCCCTTCTGCAGCCTTGTCATCTGCACCCAGGCCCCTCAGGCAGTGTCTTCATTCTCAGGTTTATGATGGAACCTGAGAGCCGGGCCCTGCGTGTCCCTTGCTGGATAATTCCTTTTTTCCTAGTAGGGCCAGTACTTCCTTCTTGGGTCATATTTGGACTCAACTCTCATTATTTATTTACTAGTTAAGAAGAAAAATGAGAGGATCTTGAGAAGGGTATTCGTCTCAGGGGATGATGTTCTGCATGCCGTTCAGGCAAGCAGAACCTACCACACCCCAGCGAGGAGGGGCCTCTCTTTCAGGGGTGCAGATTCAGAGGAATATGGCGTTCAGTGTCATGCACATCCATCATGGTACCCTTCTTCTGGTGTGGTCTGCAGGATAACGGCCCCCAAAGATGTCCATACCCAACCCCTGGATCCTGTGAACATGCTGCTTCGCATGGCAAAGAGGAGTTTGCACATGTGATAAAGGCACAGACCATAAATAAGGAGATCGTTTCAGATTACCCAGTTGGGCCCAATCTAATCACTTGAGCCCCTAAAAGCAAACACCCTCTCCTGGCGCGTGTCGGGGATGTGTTAGAAGAGGAAGTCAGAGAGACTTGAAGTCTGAGAGGGATTTGGTGTGCCAATGCTGGAGGCAGCCAGGCCTCCAGGGAAGAGTTTGAGAGCAAATTTGGGTCTGGGAATGAACATTCATAAGGCTCGTGTGATAAAGCAAGTGATACACACATAGATGTGCACACACATGCATGATTACATACATGATACACACATACAATACACAGACATGCATGTGTGTAAACACACACACATATACACACAGAGATATACACATATATACATACATATGTGCACACTTTCATACATACATAACACAAATGCACACAATTCACATATTACATTCATACATATACAGATAGACATAAACACATATATGTACATGCATGCCCACATATGCATATACATACATACATAAATGCACTCATAAATATACACACATACATATACGTATGCAAATGCACACAAACATTTGCACACACATTCATACATGTGCACATAATACACACATACATGCACATATATATACAGACACACCAGTTCCTCTTGTCACCCTCATCATCTTCTTCCCTGTCCCTTCCCTTTGTGGCTCAGCAATGCTGAGCTATCAGCTTTATCTCCCTCAGCTCTCCTGACAAGTCTGGGGTGAATTTATTACCGCCTTCAGGTGAGAAAACCCAGGCCCCATGAGGACAAATGCTTGGGATCACACAGCCATGGAGGGGCGGAGTCAGGGCTTGGTGTGGTGTGAGTCTCATGCCCATCCAGTGCTCTGACTCCCACAGCTCCATTCAGGGCTGAGGATGGTGAGTTCTTCAGCTATTCCATCCACACGTGCCCTGAGGGGGGATCTTGGAGCTCCACTGTGTGCCAGGCTCTGGGGAAAGATAGCCCCTTCCTCTGCAGGGTTAGAGTCTAGGGGACCTGGCCTTTGAGGATGAAGACTGCACAGGACAGACACAGGCAACAGGCGCTGATGACAGATTTGTTGCAGGTATGAGTGGTGGTCTCGGGTTTGTTTGAGTGGTTGGGGAGACGTGCCTTGAAACACAAATGCACAACGTTGCTAATCATCAGGGAAATGGAGATCAAAACCCCAGCGAGATATCATCACCTCAATCCAGTTAGAATGGCTATGATCAAAAAGATAAAAGGTAACAAGTGCTGGCAAGGATGTGGAGAAAAGGGATTGTAAACTAGTACAGCCATTAGGGTAAACGGTATGGAGGTTCCTCAAAAAATGAAAAGCAGAACCACCCTGTGATCCAGCAATCCCATTACTGGGTATATATCCAAAGGAAATGAAATCAGTATGTAGAAAAATGTCTGCACTCCCATGTTTATTACAGCACTATTCACAATAGCCAAGGTATGGAATCCACCTAAGTGTCCATCAATGGATGGATGGATAAAGAAAATGTGGTCCATATACACAATGGAATATTATTCAGCCGTAAAAAGAATGAAATCCTGCCACTTGTGACAACAGGGATGAATCTGGAGGACATCATGTTAAGCGAAATAAGCCAGGCACAGAAAGATAAACACCACATGATCTTATTCGTATGTGGAATCTTAAAAAAAAGTTGATATCACAGAAGCAGAGAGTAGAACTGTAGTTATACCAGAGACTGGGGAGGGGTTGGGGGAGAGAGGAAGATGGAGAGTTGGTCAGTGGGTACAAAGTTACAGTTGGATAGAGGAATAAATTCTGGTGTTCCATTGTACAGCAGAGCCACTATGGTTAATAGTATTGTATGTTACAAAATAGCTACAAGAGAGGCTTTTGAATGTTCTCAGCACAAAGAAATGATAAATAAATGCATGAGGTGGTGAATACCCTGATGGGATCATTTTACAACATATATATTAACATGTATCAAAACATCAAATTGTACCCCATAATACATACAATTACAGTGTGTCAATTAAAAATATATTTTTTAAAAAGCATGTAAT
The DNA here is from genome assembly GCF_020740605.2 of Lemur catta. Classification (NCBI taxonomy): domain Eukaryota; kingdom Metazoa; phylum Chordata; class Mammalia; order Primates; family Lemuridae; genus Lemur; species Lemur catta. Next base: position 88,496,509 of record NC_059137.1, read on the forward strand.
TAAAATGTTTAAAATCCAATCTGACAATATTTGTCTTTTATGGAAGCACATGGTCTATGTACTAGAATGTCATTACTGGTATAGTTGGGCTTTCATCTTCATGTTATAATACTTGTGGCCTGTTCCGTATTTCTGTTCTCTTGTTTCTTTGAATTGATTATTTAGCCATTTCATTTTCTCCACTACTAGTTTGAAAATTATATATCTGTTTTTGTTTTGAAATTATTTTAGAAATTACAGTATGCTTAACTTCTCAAAGTCTAACATTAATGAATACTTTTATTCTTCGCAAAAATACTAAATTCTTACAGCACTTTTCTTACATTAATTTGATATTTAACTCTTCCTCTAGCATAACTGATAATGGTATTTATGTGCTCACATGGTCCTTGTATTGTTTCAATAGGCACTTTGTATTTAAAAAAAACTATTTTATAATTGTGAAATATACTGAACATAGATAGGTACAGGTAATGGATAAGTACATTTTAAAGAATATTAATAACCCGAACACTCAAACATCACTGAGCCTGCAAAATAAAGCTTTAAAAATCTGAAGAAAAATACCAAACCCACCTTCACCATGACCTGGCGGGACGATGCAGGGCTGGAGGTTTAGGAGGTCGGAGGGCGGTGGGAGGGGCTCCCTGCTGGGCACCGGGCGGGCTCAAGGAAGCTACCAGGAGAGGCCCCCAGGGCCTGCTGACCCACCGCAGGCTCGGCTAGCGGGAGAGGCATGTTCTGGGGCTGGGACCCTCAGAAAGTCACTTTCAGGTCTGCTCCGGCTCACTAAAGTGAGTCCTGAAGGAAAACGACCTCTTACCTTAACTTGCCTCAATTTTCAAGTTTCTTGATATCTGCTCATAGGTGAGGCCAGGAGCCTAGGAGGGTCTCTAGGAGGGTCGAGCTCTCTGAATTACAGAGCCCAGGAAGTAGGGGGCAGCTCCCCTGAGGGACACGGCTGCCCAGGACCAGAGGTGTCCTCCACTGGAACGGCCTGCTCTGCCCCCGCCACCCAGGGCTCCTGCTCCTCAGGACCAAGCAGAGTCTGAAGCCTCAGCCTGGGCCCCCAAAACTGCATGGGCCATCGCCCCACACCCAGCACTGCGGGGCCTCGCCCTGAGTCCAGCTCCCCTGCCCTCAGGGCCCGCACCCGCCCGTGTCCCGCAGGCCCAGCCTGAGGAATGACAAGTGAACTGCAGACGGATGGATGGACAGATGGATGGGGGCTCTCAGCCCACAGACACGCCCTGCCAGGGCAGGCCAGGCAGGAGCCCGCCCTCGGGAGCCACGTCCAGGTGTGGGGAGGAGAGTGAGCCTAGAATATAGGTCAATTCCAGGGGGGGCGGTGAAGAAGAACAAAGAGCAAGAGGCCCCTGAGAAGGTGACACTTGGGCAGTGAGGGAGCGGCCGGGCAGCATCTGGGGTAAGAGCTGTGGGGGCTTCCAGACATTGGGGGCCAGCTGGTCTTGAGCCCACAGGAGACTTCAGGTTTGGGCAGCTGCCTCGGGGTGTGGCCATGGAGGTAGGGGCCGGGCCTGTGAGGAGATGGCTGCCACCACCCAGGCTGGGGCCGAGGGCTTGACCAGGAGAGTCTGAGGACAGGTGGAAGATGTTGGGTGGGGAGGGGAGTGGACACCCCAAGGCCTGTGGCCTGGGGGGGCCTGTCCAATGTGACTGAGATGGAGGCAGCTTTCTGGGGAAGAAGATGGGCTTTTGACACAGTCTTGCAGCGTTTTCTTCCCCAGAAGGCCTTTCACTTTCTGGAAGCCTTCCATTTGTCCGCCCGCAGGCAGGCCAGGCGCTGGGAGCTGTCCCGGTCAGGAGGGCCCAGGCTGGGCAGGTGAGGTGGCTGGGCCCGGCAGTCGCCCACTCTCGGCCTGCAATGGGCAGCCACCCCCTGTGCCTTTCTGTCCTCCTCAGCCTAGTGAGGCACAGCGCTCACTCCAGGGTGCCGCGAGGGTCACGTGGATAACGAGATGCAGGGAGGAGACAGCATCGCGCTTGGGCACCCAGCACCCAGCCAGCATCCCTCCCCAACTGGGGACGAAGGGCTGGCCTCGGGCCTGGGCCGGGGACCACAGCACCCTCTTCTGCAGACGGGGCTGTGGGCTCGGGGACAGGGCTTCAGCCCTGGCTCAGGACACTGCAGAACCTCTGTGTGCCTCAGTTTCAGCAGCGCCGAGGCACGGATGCTGGAACTCCCGGGCCTTGGGGGTCCCATGAGGATCCTGATTTAGGGCAGGGAAAGCTGGGCCTGGAGATGGAAGGGTCACGGGTGGTGTGGCCAGGACTGGGACCTGGTTTCCAGGCCCACAGAGACCCCTGACCCCTGGCCTAGTCACCTCTCTATATTTCTGCCCCCATCCCTTCCTGTCTGTCTCCAGTGATGAGGCTGCTACAAATCAAGTCTGAATCGACTGCAGCCTCCCTCACTCCCACCCAGGGTCCCTGAGATCCTCTTGCAATGCAAAGCCTGGCCCCCACACTCCACATCCCAGCTCCCACCCTCCCATCCCACCAGCCACCACTTCTATTCTTGATTTCATTCCCTGTGCCTGTGCTTGCATGGTCCCTCTGCCTGGACTGCCATTCCTGCTGTCTCCATGTGGCCAGTTCCTATTGCTCCTCCTAGACCCTGCTCAGATGTCACCACCTCCGTGCAGCCTGCCCTGACTTCTCCCACCCTCACCTAAAGACAGTCGTCCTTCTTGTGAACGCTGCCCCATATACTCCTCCACTGCAGCAACCCCCTGCCTGAGTACCCCCCCCCAATCCCCAGGGTGGAAGGAAGGAGGTGGAGCCAGGCCCTTTGCAGGGCAGGTGCCAGGGGAATTGGAGGGCGAGAGACAGAGATGGACAAGGGGAGAGGGAGAGAGAGTGGAAGAGACAGAGACAGAGAGACACAGAGACATAGACAGAGACAGAGAGAGAGAGGTGAAGAGACAGAGATAAAGACAGAGAGAGACTCTGAAAGACAGAGAGGAAGACAGAGATTGAGAAAAAGAGAAGGACAGAGACAAAGCCAGACAAGGAGAGAGCGAGACAAAGAGACAGAGGCAGAGGATCGACAGGAGAGAACCGCAGAGCCCGTCAGACAGAAACTGCATGGGGGTCACAGAGTAAAGGACACGCACACAGGTCCGGAGCACGACGGAAAGAAAGAACAAAGGGACAGCGAAGCGACGCGGGACGGGTCAAAGGGAGACCGAGTAAAAGAAAGGGACGGAGAGAAGGCGCGGCCGGCGAGACAGCGGAGGGCGGAGGGGAGGCGGCCGGCCGTCCCCGGGGACCCCGAGCCGCGCGGCCCGCGCCCTCCCACCGAGCTCGGGTTTCGGGACCGACGGTGACGCCCGCATGTGCAACGCATTATGCAGAAAGCCTTAAAAAGCCCTCGTTTATCGCTGTTTACGTTACGTGATTGAGGGGAGAATTTGCCAAGACCAAAGGTTACTGCTGGTGTTTCTGTGACGGATATTACCTCAAACTAAAGCAATTAGCTTCAAGGAACCCGAGTTGTCTTCGGGAGGGTTTGCAAGAGCCCCGGGTGATGCGCCCCGACGGACGCCGCCCCGCTCCCCTGCACGCGGGGCCGCGCGGGGCCTCGGTTTCCCTTTCTGTGCAACGCGGAAGGGCCGAGGCGGGACCCAGACATTCCAGAGCTCCCCGCGGCCCTGTGTGGCGTGTTTCCATTGGTTTTTGCTCCCTGAGCCTATGCCTTTGGCTTTTCTCCCCGAAGCTGTCTCTGCTCACGGTTTGGCTGACCAAATCTTTTCTTGAGACAATTATGGAAATTGCCTGAATAGTAATTAGTGAATGGTAATTAGCAAACGCTCTCCTTTCTTCCAAGGAGGGCGGACCTAAGAAATCTGCCCACGGGCCCCTCTCCTCCCTGCCTTCCAACGCTGGGAGGCAGGGCCTTGTGCACCTTCAAACCTGACCAGGCGTGCCTCGCTTTCCCCATTTGTAAGCAGGGTGATGATGGTATCTACATCATGGGGGGCTGTGAGGAGGGTGCCAAGAGCTTACAACAGTTCCTGAGATGCAGGTGGGACTAGGTAAGTGTTGTACCCAGGCTGCCAGGCCACCCCCAACCCTGGGCCACACCACTAGCTCAGCCAATCAGACTTCCCAGGGTTTGGGAAACTAGAGGGTTGGGCCAGTCAGCTGAGAGAACCAAGAGAACTCACTCTGCTCCCAGGGCCTCACCTCCTGCCATCCGCTCCCCACCTGCTGTCCCTGGTACTTTGCAGACCAACCGGCCGAAATCCAAAAGATGCTCCTGCAACACCCGCCATTACAGCTCATCCCCACCTTGCAGTAAGCTGAGGCCCGGCACGGGTTGGAGATACCAGCCCCAGGCCCCCACCCATCCCCAGGGCGAGCCAAGAGCTGTGCTGACCTTAAATGCACAGACCACAGCCAGGTGACCTGGGTCCACCCCTACTCTGCCCCGTACTTTCTGCTGGCGCCAAGCAGGTCTCTCGCTCTTTGGGTTCCTCACTGGAAAACAGGAATAACAGTGCCCCTTCCTCACAGTGCTATGGGAAGGACGGGGTGGATTCTACAGCAAGGCACCCAGACGCGGGTATGCAGCAGGCTCTGCACAGTGAGGCCCGTGAGCATCCACTAGGCCCCAGGGGATGTGGGGAGCAGGACATACGTGGAGGACAAAGCCACCAGGGGGTGCACGCTGGTGGGGAAAACCTACCCAAAGGAAAGGCACTATCACTGCAGGATCTGGAAACAGCCTTGGAGACCAGGGTCCAGGCCACGGCGCTGGATGTAGGGAGGGGTCCAACTACCTGCCCGCCTCCCTCCAGGAGGGGCTCATGAGCTCCTCCCTGCAGAGGCCCCAGGACAGCCTTCCAGCCATCTTCCTTATTCTTCAAACGGTTTCTGGGCTGACTTCAGCCTGGGGCTGCAGTTTGCGCCCAAAGGAACAGACAAGATAGTCCTCAGGTGGCACAATGGGCCAAGTCACAATCAGGAAGGACAGAGGCCACTCAGGGAGAGGGGTTCCTGACAAGTCTCTATCTCCAAAGGGCCACTGTTCTGACCATTGTGGCCTCAACTGCTGCAGATGTGCCCTTTGCATCTGTCACATGGAACAAGCGTGCCCTGCAGAGTTGTCGAGGGTGGGCACGACAATATGCCAGCAGCCAGGCTTGGGCAGCCGGCAGCAGGCAACGCTGTGGGTCTGGAGCAAGAGAGTGACATCATGGATCCCCCAAGCCACGGCCTGTTGTTTCTTCCTCCCTTGCTATGACCCCATTTTATTGACAAGGAAACTGAGGCTGGGGGTGGAACCATGCTGCACTCAAGGCTCAAATAGACATTTGCCAAGTGGCTGAGTGGAAGTGGCCTTGTCTTCCTGACCTGGAGCCCCGCATCATGCCGGCCAAGCGCGGGAGCCCAGTCGGCACCTTCTGGGCATCTCAGGCGCTGTCAGTCCCAGCCAGGTGCATGGCCGGCTCCCGTCGGCACACCCCAAACATTTCTGGGACATTTTCTGACCTGTGTGGCAGCACCCAGTGCCCAGCCCCCAGGCCGCAGGCTCCTGAGAGGCCCTGGCAGCCCCCAGGCCTGCCCCTGGGACCACTCAGTGCTGGCCAGCCTGTGCCCCACCTCAGCCCCTTGGCTCCCTCAGCTGCCTCCCTGCTGGCTGCCCCTGCCCCTCCCAGGCCTCTACTTCCACCCCCACCCAGAGACCCCTGTCACACCATGGCCAAAGGGGTCTTTTCTCGCAGCACGCTGCTGAGGCGTCCTCCTCACCAGAATCCCCCTCGCTCTCACAGCCCAGGGGTCCAGACCTGGCCCTGCTGGGCCTCAGGCCTGCGTTCAGGTCTGTGGGGCCCTCCGCCCTGCCTTCCGCTAGGCTGAGGCTGACCCAAGCCATCCTGACCCCAGGGTCACACTTGTCGCCCGGGCACTCTGGCAGCAGCCCTGGCCCACTGTGCTGGGGTGAGGCCAGAGGAGCCCCCAGAACTCCCACCCAGAGGGCCAGGAGGGGCCCCGCTCTCAGGAGTGTCCACTCTGCTCCTCACGCCCGGCCCCCCCACCCCCGGTCAGTGACCACAGACCCTGTAACCCGAGGACACCCGCAGGGACCCGACAACCAGTCACAACTCCACTTCCCCCTCCAGATGAAGGCAGCTAATTCCTCAAGGTCGCCTGCTCACCTCGGCATAAAGCACCCATTCTTCCTCGGCTTGGGGCTGGGGTGGGAAAATATTTTCCAAAGGTCAGTTTTCCAATTATACTTAAAATGTGAAAGTTCATTTTTTTTTCTTGCCTTCCCTCGGTGCAGCCGCGTTCTGCTAATTTCATAAAGATACCATTTAGCTGAGGTAGGTGGGATTCTGGGCATCAGAACAGCTTCCCAACGTCAACAGCCAGCCTAACCGTAACTACCAACTTCCCATCATTTGTGGGAGAAAAAACGTTTCTCTCCCCAAAAATTATGGCCTGTAGGAACCAGACAACATCCCCATTGCCTGGCGGGAAATTACAGAGATTTTCTTATGTACTTAACATTAAGCCCAAGTTTATAAAGTCTACTCGGTTTTAATGACTTGCTCATGGGCCGCCCTGGCCGATGGGGACGAGGGGCTGTTCGAGGCCATTGCTTTGGTGTGGGGTGCTGTACCCGAGTCCCCAAGGCATGAGAGGACAGCCCTGGGGACTGGACTGGCTCCACAGACTGCAGCTCCGAGAGCATGTGCCAGGGGCCAGGTGCCCTGGTCCTGGAGGGAGGAGGCCCCGATGGTCCCCGTCCTCCTCTCAGCAGCCCCCCCCCCCCGGGGGCTGAGGTCTGAGTCCCAGAGAAGACATGGCAGGCCAGAGAGAACGGTCCCTCTGAGGGTCTCTTCCCTGCCTCTCTCAGATGGGGACGCCAAAGCACAGCTTCCTGCATCACCGCGAGCGTGAAAGAAGGCAATGTGCTGGAGACGGCTTCCGAGGCCGTGAGGGTCCGGCAGGTGACAGCCCGGTGGGCTGGGCCCGACCAGGAAGGGAGGCCAGATTTTCTTGGGTTGGGGAGGGCAGGATGGAGCCCCTCCCTGCCTTGGGGCTCTCTCACCCTCTCTGCCAGGGACCCTCCAGGAGTGAATTGGGCATGAGGTGGCCTAATTCCAGTCAAGGCCCTAGGGCTGGGGAGGAGGCGAGGCAGCCGGCAAGGAGTCAGCAGCAGACGGCCCTTCCAGGGGACAGGCAGGAGCCTGCACCTGGAGGACAGGTGCGGGGCGTGAGGCCTCAGTCCTGCGGGTGCGGGGGAGGCACAGGACAAAGGCCTCCCGTGGGGAGTCCGGCAGGGGCGTGAGTGCGAATGCCAACCTGGGTGGGCAGGTCTCACCCCAGCTCCGGGGCGGGGGCGGGGGGACTCTTGCCCAGGTTGCACATCCAGAGGTGCCAGCAACACCAATTTTTAGAAGCTGAGAATCTCGCTTTTGGTGTGAAGTACCCCAATCTTTCAAGTTTAGCACCTATTTCATATTTTTGAAAACTGGGCAGGTCAGACCACACGGGGCTTTGGGACTCTTCTGTTCTCTCACTTCCTGTCCTTCTCCCAGTCCCCATAGCCCAGCCACCTCTTCTGTTTTTCCTGCCTCAGGGCCTTTGCACTTGCTGTTTCCTCTGCCCGGGACACCAACGACCCAGTTGCATGGCCAGCTGCTTCTCCTCTTGGAGGCCGTGGCCATCCTCACTCCATTCCCTGCCCCAGTTTGTTTTCTTCCCAGCCCTGCATCCAAGCGGATGTAATATTAGATGTAGTACTTATTGGCTCTTCTGGTTATTGTCTGTTTCCCTGACAGGTCCCGAAGGCAGGAATTTATCTAATTTGTTCACTGCATTACCCTCAGGGCCTGAACAGTAAAGTGCTTGGTACATGTAGGGGCTTAATAAAAACCTAGTGAATGAGTAAGCGAATGAGCGCATGGCCTTCCCACCCCTGAGCCCATGGCTGCCCCCCAGGACCCTACCTCCATCTCTGGATCCTGAGTTGAGCCCTGCAGGAAAGATCCCTGCCCCAGACAGAGCAAGGGGCCAACCTGGGGTGACACTGCTGGAAGCCCCTCTTGCCCTGCCCTGGCTTGCTGTGCTTGAGGGGCTGTTCCCTTCTGTGTCGCGCCGCACTCGCCTGCAAGGACGACGCAACAAACTGGAGTTCTTCCAACAGCAGTTTAATGAGGCATCTAGTCTAGTTACATGGCGAGAGACCCCGAACAGGAAGGACAGTGGGCTTATATACCATTGCAGGTAGTCGTGGCGGGAAGTGATTGGTAGAGGGCCCTGACAAGGCTCCCAGCAATGATTCTATTGGCTATGTGCTCACCCGTAATCAGAGACCGCTCCCAACAGCTCCCCCTTTTGTTTTGCAACACAAGCTTTGGGGACTCCAACCTCAAGGTCCGGATCCAGGGGGTGGAGTCCCTGAAGCAGGTGCAAAGGCCACCGTCTCCCGTGCAATGAGCAGAGACTCTGGGAGGTGCAACGGCTGGTAAGGGGGTGACACGCCACAATCTGGTGCAATGGGGAAACCCCTCAGAGTGCATGGGCCATGTCACGCTGTGCGAGAGGGGAGGCGGTCTTGACCTTCGGAGCGTAACATTTGTAGCCAGATGCCAGGGGATTGACCACACTCGAGGGCGGCTAGGGCTTGGGTAACCACCACTCGGTCCCTGCGGCGCTGTGCACGAATGCACAGGAACCCCCAGATCACGAAACCTGCTCCCAGGATCCCCATGAACCCTAGGGACCCCAGGCCAGCCCAGTGCCGAAGTCCTCAGACTATTGACTGAAATGTAGGAAAGAGACCATTGGTCACTGTCAAGTCCAGGCGTGTGGAGTTAATGTGGGTGATCTCCAATTGCAACTGCCGGGTCAAGGCGGTAAATTAACTAGACCAGTGTCCTGTCAACATAGCAGATAATTGACGAGACTTGTTGGCCGCGGCGGAAGCATTATCAAACGGTACCGCGGTAATGCATAGTCCTGTGAAACGCCATTCGCAGCCCAGCTGTGCCAGCTGCCATAAGGCATCTATTTGCTCCTGGACCAAGTCCACACGTTGGTTCAGTATCATGATACCACCCTTCAGGTGCGCGTTGATGGCGGATTGTGTGTCCAGAGCTGTAGCCACAGATGCCGATAGGTTGTTCAGCGTCTGTGCTGTCTGAACAGAGCCTACCGCTGCAGCCGTAGCGGCTGCCAGTGCGGCAGTCACTGCCAATGTGGAAATTACAGCTGCAGTAACGCCAAAATCTCTTCGCTGTCAGAAAAGGGTCAAGAAGCTAGGAGCCTCCACCGGCCAAGGAATATGCCGAGGCATACGGGCAACAATTGCCATGGACTGGCTGGAGGCATTCCAGCAACGGGCATAGGAGCAGTTTGCCGTGGAGCAATTGAGAACACCAGGACCAGAGGAAGTAGCAGTGATCCAGATAAAAGGGGGGCCAGAGGCAAACAGGTGTGGAGGGGAAAGACAGATTACGCTGCTGAATAGCGTGGACCGACGTCTCAAATGTTGAGGAGGAGTTCCATGTAAGATTGGCAAGGCCCAAAGAGGCATTAGTAGCGAACAGCCGGGGGAAGATCTGGGCATCATGGGTCACCGGCATCGGTCTCGGGAACACCGACAGGATGGCCCAGCGCCGGTCCGTCGTCACCGATGCGGCCAGCAGCAGAAAGGTCAGGAGCAGCAGCATCCCCGGCAGCGGACGCCCCATCATCTGCATCCTCCACATCCACCAACCGCTGCACTCGCCGCGTTAAGCGTGCCGGGACCCACACTGGATCAGGAGTGTCCTGCGGGAAAACACAGACAGCTCCCCTGGACCGGCTTACAACCGGATCCGGGCCTTTCCATTTGTTAAGCAGGACATCCTTCCACAAGACCTGCTCTGATAAAGGGGAACCGGGGTTGGCGTGGCGGTCCGCAGCAGAGCGCCCCTGATCATCCAGCAAAAGAAAATTTAAAGTGAACAAGGTGAGAGAGAGCACAGGCTTAGGGGTACGTAAGCCCAAAGGGCTCGTCCCCGTCTCCCCCTTTTGTTTTTTGAGATAGGCCTTTAAGGTGCCATGGGCACGCTCTATGATACCCTGGGCCTGGGGGTTATAGGGAAGGCCCGTGTGGTGCTCCACGCCTAGGCGTGTGCAGAATTGACGAAAAGCTTGTGAGGTATAGGCAGGGCCATTGTCAGTTTTGATAACCTGAGGTTTACCCTAGGCAGCCCAAGCCTCTAAGCAGTGGGTGATGACATGACTTACCTTTTCACCTGTCAAGGGAGTGGCATGAATTATGCCAGAGCAGGTATCAACAGAAACATGGACATAAGAAAGAGTGCCAAAGGAGGAGTAATGAGTGACGTCCATTTGCCACAAGTGGAGTGGCCGAAGACCACGAGGATTGACACCTACATGAGGTGCTGGACAAAAAGGTGCACAGGCCGCGCACTGCAGCACAATATCGCGTGCGGCTGCCCGCGAGAGGCCAAATTTGAGACGTAACGTCAGTGAAGGAGTATGGTATAGAGAATGAAACTGGTGAGCTGCCTCCAACGGAGAGCCAACCCAATAAGCGTGAGTGGCATGATCCGCCAGGGCATTGCCGCGCGCCATGGGGCCCGGCAAAAGGGAATGGGCCCGAATGTGCGTTATAAAAAATGGGGACCGGCGCGAATGGATGGCAGCACGGATAGCACAGAATAAGGAGAACACCGTGCTGCGAGAGTTAAGAGAATGGGCTGTTTCCAAGTGACGGACAGCCTGAACAACATAAGCAGAATCGGAGATTATATTAAGGGGCTCTGGCATGGTTTGGAGAACCAATTAAGCTGATTATTCTGCCAACGACCCTGTCCTAAGAGCATATCGGCATCCCAGGCAGGCTGGCCCTGCTGCGCGTTCTGCCGAGCTTGATTAATACAGGCTTCTTGATATATGGATTTCCAATCTAAATATTGCCCCATGGATAGACAGGCCCGCGCGGTACCAGCCTAATCACTGGGGGTCATGGCATGAGCACTTAGCCGTTCCAGTAGGCCACGGGTGTAAGCAGCATTGCACCCATAAGCCTTGACAGCTTCAACCAAAGCTTTTAGTTGCTTGTAATCTAGGTGTTCGTGAAAGCGATGTTGATTAGCGTCCTCAAAGACGGGGAAAGCAAACTCCCTCTGTATCTTCTTTCTAGCTCGGGGAGGCACAAACGAGGTTCCGCCCTCCATATTTAGAGGGGCGGATCCCGCAACGGGAAAAGGAGGGGCAGTAGCGTACGGGGGCGGGCGATTACGCTCCGCCTCATATCTAGCCGCCGCCTCCTCCAGCTCCGCCTTCTCCTGCGGAGACAGCCCCTCCTCCGCCTCGCGAGAACGCGAACGGGAAGAAGAGCGAGACGATGAAGAACAGGAAGAAGAAGGACGAGAGGAAGAAGAGGAAGAAGAGGAAGCCGACATGTGGAGGGAGGCCATTTTGAGAGCCACCTCCTCCATGTCCCTTTCAGGCGGCGGGCGTCCCCGCCGTTCCTGTTTACCCGCGGACTTACGTTTCCTTTCCGGCCTTTTCCTCGGCCGCCCCGGCCGAGCCGGACCCACTTTGCCTCTCTCAGACATACTATCTTGATAATCACTGAGTACTTGCTGACCTTCCCGGACCGGACCGCTGCAACGGTCGTCCTCTAAACAGGAGCGCACCAGTGCCCACACAGGGAGAACACACTCCCAAAGGGGACCAGACTCTCGGGCACGGCGAAGGTCCTGCTCTAGCTTATCCCAACTTGGAATCGTTAAAGACCCCGAGTGGAGAAACCATGGGGCCACCCGGTCCACGTCCTGCACAAAATGGCGCAGGACACGGTCAGGGATACGAAGCTCCCGGGCGGCCAGAAGACCCCGCAGGGCCCGCAACAGGTGACAACTAGGAGAGTTCCCCATGGGGTAGGTCACAAGCACCTGGTGCCGGCGTCAGAAGAGGGCAGGGGTCCAAAATAAAACCGCCCCAGCTGCTGTGGTTCTGAACTCACCTCCAAAGAGGTCGTCTCCGCCGGTGCGAGAAGTTCCCGGGTTTCGGCACCACTTGTCGCGCCGCACTCGCCTGCAAGGACGACGCAACAAACTGGAGTTCTTCCAACAGCAGTTTAATGAGGCATCTAGTCTAGTTACATGGCGAGAGACCCCGAACAGGAAGGACAGTGGGCTTATATACCATTGCAGGTAGTCGTGGCGGGAAGTGATTGGTAGAGGGCCCTGACAAGGCTCCCAGCAATGATTCTATTGGCTATGTGCTCACCCGTAATCAGAGACCGCTCCCAACACTTCTGAAATGATGTCTCTTCAGCTGTCTGCCAGTAGAACTGGCCTCAGCACTCTGGGGTGGGCAGGAGGTTGGTCTGCATGTGTGGGCACCTGTGTGAGGGCTTCAGTGGAGATAGTGGGGTCGCTGGGGCTGTGGGCACTGTGAGGAGTTGGGATTTTATTCCCGGGAGACACTGAAGGGTCTGTATCAGACCCTGGGATCGGGGGGAACAGAGAAAAATCTGATGGACAAGACCCGTGTCCTCAAAAAGCTTCCAAGTGGTAAAGGTGTGCACGTAGAACAGACACGTTCCTTGGCAAGGGCTGTGGATGTGCAAACACAAATGCAGGAGGTATGGACCTGTCTTCACAGAACTAAGGCTCTAGAGAGGGAGACATATTGACAAAGAGAATGAACATTAATTCCTTCATTCATACGTCCATCGGCCTATCATCCACCCATCCACCCTTTGCCTGTCCACTCATCCATCCAATATCCATCACTCGTCTGCCCACCCACCATCCGCCATGTGCTGATCAGCTCTCCTACCTGCCCGTGCCAGGGCTCCCAGCTGGGCATTTGGAAATGGAAAGACATTGGGCCCTCTTCTGAAGGGGCTCATAGTCGAGGGAAAGACGGATAGATAATCTCGCAGTTCCCTTTTAGCAGGATTGCTGTGATGATCATGAGAAGAAAGGGCCAAGGGTGGGGAAGAAGAAGAGTGACTCCTTTTGCCTGGCCTATCCAGGAGGGCAGAATGGAGCACAGGACTGGGGTTTTGAAGAATGAATAGGAGTTGATCAGATGAACACAGGAGGGAAGACTTTCTGTACGGTGAAACTTACTGTGCAAGCCCAAGAAGGCAGGAAACAGCTAGAAGTATTCACACAATGTGTTCAGATTCAGAAGGGTGGGAGCAGAGACATGTGAGACGGGTGGAGGGAGATGGCCCTGGAGACAAAGTGGGAGGAGCTTGTGAAGAACACTGAGTCCTGGGTGAGCAGCTGGGACCTTGCCCTGTCGGCCGCGGAGAGCCGGTGGGGCTGCTGCTCCAGGGGCCCGGGGCAGGTGCGGGCCTCCATGTCACGAGGGTCATCCTGGGGGGCAAGGAGAGAATGGAGTAAGCAGGGAGAGATGAGAAAAGGCAAAGCAATATAAAGCCATCCTCCGCTAGCACGTCCGTCTGTGATAGAAAACTGAGTTTTGGCAGGAATGAGAGGCCCCAGGCTGCAAAGCAGTACCGGATTCTCTGAGCCCAAACCTGCCCGCCACTGTGACTCCTGGCAGCTTCCTGGGGGCCGCCCCAGGCCATCCCTCGGGCCTGGGCTCCTCGGGCCTCCTGGCCGCCTGGACAGTCCCTTGTGCAGGGACTCCCAAGATGGGAATTTCGGTGGGAGAAAGGCAAAGCTCCAGGCTCGGGACCGAAGTTTCCGTCACTCCAGCGCTGACCGGGGAGATGAAGGCAAGGGGACATGGAGCACCTACACCGTGGCATGGACACCGATAGGCGCTTTAGCGGAGTGATTTCACCCGATTCCCAAAGAATCTTAGGAGGGAAGGATTATCCTCTTTATTTTGCCCATAAGAAACTGGAGATGAGAAAGATTAAGCAGTTTACCCAAGGTCGCAGAACCTGTGCGTGGCTGCGCCGCAGGAAAACCCAGCGCCAGCTCGTTGCAGACCCGCGGCCCGGCGAGAAAGGGGAGGCAGCGCGCAGCCTGCACGCGCGGCCGGCCAGGCCAGCCGAGCACTGCCGACACGGGGGTTTTTACACCAGCATTAAGAAAAACTAATGTAAAAAAAGACACAAGGTGAAAAATAAAAATACAAAAGTTCAACAATAAAGAGGGAGTCTTGACTTCCAGCTGTGGTCATGATGGCTACTACGTCTCAGGTTTATCCATCCCCATCCGCAACTACACAACTAGACAAAATGTATGTGAAGCAACTGCTTTCAAGCATTGGGCAGATCTGTGATTCTCGGGAGAGGGGACACACACAAGGCAAGCCCCACGTTCGCTCTGGCTTTATGCCTGGGAGCATTTGGCAAACAGGGGCACAGGGATGTAAACCTACACAGGGAGCTCCACGGGCAGAGGAAACAGACTGGAGTTCAGGACTGCTGAAGCTCATGGAGTTTGCGGGGCAAGACACTGGAAAGGAGGAAGCTGTGCAGAGAAGTTCTAGAATTCTGCTCAGGGAAACTTTGAGTTTTTAGCAAAATAGTAAGCTGCAAATGCATAGGGTGAGATTCTGCAAGATTTAACAGAGAAACACTACTGGGTGGTTGAGAGGTGAATAGAGATTCGAGAGGTTGTACAATTCTCAGAGACATTGGAGTTCTGCCCAGCCAGTGTCATGGGCTACTCTAGACTCACCCTAAAAAGCCGAAAAACAAGCACCAACTGGATCAAGTTCATCTTCCAGTAAACTAACTGCCCATCAGAAAACCAGTCAAAATTCTTTAAAGAAAAACAACATCCAGGCTCTCAATAGCATAGCATCCACAATGTTTAAAATACAACAAAAGGCCAGGCATGGTGGCTTGCATCTGTCATTCTAGCACTTTGGGAGGCTGAGGCAAGAGGATCACTTCAAGCCAGGAGTTTGAGACCAGCCTGAGAAATATAGCAAGATCCTGTCTCTACAAATTTTTTTTTAAAAAGTTAGCTAAGGGCCAGGCGCGGTGGCTCACGCCTGTAATCCTAGCACTCTGGGAGGCCGAGGCGGGTGGATCGCTCGAGGTCAGGAGTTCGAGACCAGCAAGAGCGAGACCCCGTCTCTACTAAAAATAGAAAGAAATTATCTGACCAACTAAAAATATAGAAAAAAAAATTAGCCAGGCATGGTGGCGCATGCCTGTAGTCCCAGCTACTCAGGAGGCTGAGGCAGTAGGATCGCTTAAGCCCAGGAGTCTGAGGTTGCTGTGAGCTAGGCTGACGCCACGGCACTCTAGCCTGGGCAACAAAGCGAGACTCTGTCTCAAAAAAAAAAACAAGTTAGCTAGGTGTGACAGCTATTCCAGAGCCTGAGGCAGGAGGATCACTTGAGCCCAGGAGTTTGAGGTTGCAGTGAGCTATGACGTTGCCACTGCACTCTAGCCCAGGTGACAGAGCAAGACTCTGCCTCAAAAATAAATAAGATAAAATAAAAAATTAGTAAACACACAAAAAAGCAAGGAGAAGGAAATCTACAACCAGGAGAAAAAAAACAAACAAATAGAAAATAGAAATGAAACATGTTGGATTACTGGACAAAAACTTTAAATTAAATGCTCTCTT
Organism: Lemur catta; assembly: GCF_020740605.2. Lineage (NCBI taxonomy): Eukaryota > Metazoa > Chordata > Mammalia > Primates > Lemuridae > Lemur > Lemur catta. The sequence continues at coordinate 88,512,081 of NC_059137.1, forward strand.
ATACTATGCTCAAGAATTTGAAGTAGAGGATAGACACAATATGAGTGAACAAAAAGAGAAATTTCATCAGGGAAACTATCTAAAGAAAGGACCAAGTGGAAATTTTAGAGCTGATAATTAACATATTTGCAAAGTGAAATTCAGACACTGCAGAAGAAAAGACCGATGAACATGAAGTCAAGGCAACAGAAGCTATCCAAAATGAAGCATATGGAGGTGGGGTGGGGTGGGAAGGGTGGGGGGGGCGGGGTGAGGAAAGACCAGAAAAATACCCCAGAGCATTAGAGGTATATGGGACAATGTCAACCAGTCTACCATATTCAGTTGAGGTCCCAAAAGAAGAAGGAGAGAGAGATTGGGGCAGGAAAATATATTTGAAGAAATAGTGGAGACAATGTTTGAAACCGGAGGAAAACCATAGACCTATATGTGCAATAAGCCCAATGAAACTCAAGCAGGATAAATAGAAAGAAAACCATCAGGGGTCATCATATTCAAATGGTTAAAAAATACAGTTGAAGAGAAAATTTTCAGCCAGACAAAAAGGCACAATTATATATAGGATAACAAAGATAAAAAAAAGAAAAGAAAAGAAAAGAAAAGAAAATGGGCCAGGCGCGGTGGCTCACACCTGTAATCCTAGCACTCTGGGAGGCCGAGGTGGGAGGATCGCTCGAGGTCAGGAGTTCAAGAGCAGCCTGAGCAAGAGCGAGACCCTGTCTCTACTAAAAATAGAAAGAAATTATATGGACAACTAAAAATATATATAGAAGAATTAGCCAGACATGGTGGCACATGCCTGTAGTCCCAGCTACTCAGGAGGCTGAGGCAGTAGGATTGCTTGAGCCCAGGAGTCTGAGGTTGCTGTGAACTAGGCTGACACCATGGCACTCTAGCCAGGGCAAAAGAGTGAGACTCTGTCTCCAAAACAAAACAAAACAAAATGAAACAAAGAACCACTGCTGAGTATCAGCAACAAGGTAAGTCAAAAATGACAGAATGGCATCTTTGAAATGCTGAAAGAAAAAAAAAAACCTGTCAATTTAGAATTCCATATCCTGCAAGAACACCCTTTAAGAATAAAGCAAAAATAAAGATATTTTCATATAAACAGAAGCAGAGAGAATTCATACCCAGCAGACTTGAACTACTAGAAATGTTAAAGGAAGTTCTCTGGACTGAAAAGGAATGATATCATATGGAAACAGATTTACATGAAGGAATGAAGAATGCCAGAAATGGTAACTATGTGGGAAAATGTAAAAGACAGGAAAACTAGAGAGAGAATCAATTCATAATAAGAGTAGATTCTTCAGGAAGACAAAGTGACTCTAAACACAAATGCACTATAAACTGAGACTCAAAATGAAAAAAAAAACCATTTTGACAGAACTAAAGAGAGAAATAGATCAACAAACATTGTTGGAGAGTTAACCTTCCTTTCTGAGTAACTGATAAAACAAATGGACAATCCAGTAAGGATGTAGAACACTTGAACAATGTCAAGAACCAAGTTAACCCAATTGACATTTATAGAAAACTACATAGGAAATATGCATTTTTTCAAATGCACTTGGAACATATACCAAACAAGCTTTAATAAATTAAGAAAATTTAAATCATACAGAGTATGTTCTTTAGTCTTAACAGAGTTAAATTAGAAATCCATAATAATAAGGTATCAAGAAAATCCTCAAATATTTTAAAGCAGCACACTTCTAAATAACCCATAGGTCAAAGAGAAAACCACAAGGGAAATTTGAATATATTTAAAATTAATGAAAATCAAAGCAGAACATACCAAAATTTGTGTATGCAAGTAAAGTTGTGCTTAATGGGAAATTTATAGCTTTAAATGCTTACATTAGCAAAGAAGAAAGGCCTAAAATCAATTATCTAAGTATCCACCTTAAGAACCTAGAAAAAGAAGAAGTCAAACTCAAAATAAAAAGAAGTAAATTAAAAAAATAAGAACAGAAATCAACGAAATATCAGATTAAATAGAGAAAATCAATGAAATAAAAAGTTATTTAAAAAGATCAATAAAATTGATTTCTCTCTCAACTGTATCCAGAAGATATAAAGAACTGTCACAACTCAATCATAAAAAGACAAATAACCCAATAAAAGTGGTCAAAATACTGAAAAGATACATTACAAAAAGAAGATATACAGATGGTCAATAAGAACATGAAAGTGCTCACCATTTTCAAACCAACATGAGACACCACTCCTACACGCCACCAGAATGGCTAAAAGGAAACAGACAACACAAAATGTAGGTGAGGTGTGGAGCAACTGCATACCTCATATGCTGATGGTAAGAATGTGAAATAATACAGTCACAGTGGGAAAAGTTTGGCAGTTTCTCATAAAGCTGAAAGTATATTTACCACGTGACTCAGCAATAGGCTCCCAGGCATTGACCCCGGAGAAATGAAGTCACGTATCCATCCAAAGACTTGTATAAAATGTTCACAGAAACTTTGTTAAGAATTTCCCTGTAAGGGAAACAACCTAGATGCCCATCAGCAGGCGACTGGCTTAAGTGGAGTGCACCCACACCGTGCACTAAGCAACAAAAAGGAACCAATGCTCATCCATGTGGCAACGGGGATGAATCTCAAAATGATCATGTTGAGGGAATGAAGCCAGATGCAGAGGATTCCATAATGTATGACTCCATTACATGAAAGTGAAAACAACCACGTGCATGGCCTGTTACAGCATCCACTGCAGCAGCATGTTCTGAACTCACTCTAAACCCAGTTTCTTCAACTTCATAATACATCTTGGTCACCGGTCCCTGTGAGCATGTTTCAATCTGCCTCTTACCTCTTTATCAATGGCATGGCATTCCACTGGGTGGAAGGAGTGTAAACTATTTACCCAGCCTGCTACTGGAGGACACAGATTGTTTCCAATCTTTTGTTCTCACGCCACCACAGTGAAACTCCTTGTAGATATGTCTTGTGGATGCTGACAAGCCTATCCAGCTGGAGCACAACTCCTAGAATAGTTGACTAAGGTCAAAGGAATGCATTGACTTTTTCCTTGGGAAGCCAGAACACAGCCCCAAGCTATCCGGGGAGCAAGGGTTCTCGGGGCCACCTCAAGGCACAGCTAAGGAAGGGCCCTGAGTCCAGAACTGCCAGTACAGACAGGCGTTAGGAATCACTGCCAGCCACCGAGATGGTGCTGGCAGCCAAGATGGTGGCTGCTGAGGTGTGCTGATATAATATCTGGCTGTGGCCACACTGTGCACCAGCTTTCAGAGGCTCCTGCCTACCTACAGGTGAGCAAGTAGGAAATGGGATCGGTTGTGCCTGGGACAGAGCTTTGTCTGGACATCAGAGGGGCCTGGGAAGAGTCATGGGGGCCCCATCTCAGGGAGGAGGCAGTCAGAGACCCCACGCAGAGCCCTTCCTGCATAGTCTGCAACCCTCCTGGGCCACACGTCTGGGGCAGTGGCTGTAAAAGCAGAGACCTGCTTGCTGATTTCTTGCTTCTGCCAGCCTCCACACTTGTCTCTGAGTCTCTCAAATGCCAGCCTTCCAGTCCACCCAACATTCCTCCCCAAGGCAATCATTCTTTATAAAAATAAAATTATAAAATTAAATTATGAAGACTTCAGCTTCTGGTTCAGATGGAGTAACAGGGTCCAGATTTACACTTCCACCTGAAACAACCCCCCAAATTAAACAGGATGTATGAAACAACGGGTTTTCAAGGCATTGGATATCAGGCATTGAAGGACAGTGGTCTATAAGAGCCAGGAAACAAAGGATGGGAACTCTACAATTACTCCTGCTCACTGCCCTGGACAGTTTCCAGGCCATGCTGCTGGGAGAGGGAAGCTGGGCAGAGGGAGTCTGGTGGTCTTTCTGAGTTGAGAGCCAGACCTAAGATTCTGGGGAGACTAGATGGTTAGAGTTTGTAGGACAGAGTACTAGAGAGTAGAGAGCTACACAGAGAGGGAATTCCAAAGAACTGCAGAGACTCTCCCTCAAGTATTCAGCAAAATCTGTATCAACACATGTATGTGAAGAAACTACTCAAGAATGGAGAAGGAATCACCTGAAAGGATTAGAGGTAAAAATACCCAGCACTCACACAGGACCAAGGGTAATGCTGGTTCCGACCAGCTAGGTTGGAAAACCTCATGATTAACAGGGCGTTGAGTAGAATACACGGAAGTCTTGCCTCATTAGTAATGAATAATGTGCCCTAGACTGAGCACTGCTCTCTCTCCACCTAATAAACATTAAAAGCAAGACCCCAAGTCATCAAACTTTTTCCAACTGAGTTAACTGTGTTCTAGAACTAAGCTTAATAGTCGTTGTAGGGATACGAAATGATTCAGCATCCAAGGGAAAATTCACAATGACTAGCATCCAACAAAAAATTACCATGCATGAAAAGAAGCAGGAATATACAACCCATAATGAGGAGAAGAATAAATCAATCAAAACTGACTCAAAGTGTCACAGATACTAGAATTAGCAGACAAGAATATTAAAGCAGTTATTGTAACTGTATTCTATATGTTCAAAAAGTTAAGACATGGAAGATGTAAAAAAGACTCCAAATCAAATTTCTTTTCTAAAAAAGGAAAACAAGATTGGGGGACTAACACTACCTGATTACAAGACTTGTCACAAAACTACCGTAATCAAACAGTGTGGTATTAGCATAAAGATAGAAAATATATCAATGGGACAGAATTGAGTCCAGAAACCAGTTCTCACAAATATATTTAGCTGACTTTGGACAATGGTCAAAGGAAGTTGAGTGGAGAAAGGACAGTCTTTTCAACACATGCTGCTGGAAAAAGTGAATAAATTAGGCAAAAAAATTGAACTTCAATCTGAAATTTATATCCAAAATTGAACTCAAAATGGATCATTTACTGCAATTGAGATTCTAAAACTATAAAACTTCTAGAAAAAAACATAGGAGAAAACCTTGTGACCTCAGGCTAGGCAAAAATTTATTAGCTACAACACCAAGAGCACCATACATAAAATAACAAATTGATAACTTCAACTTCATCAAAATTAAAAACTTTTGCATTGCAGTAGACACTATTAATAGAGGGAATAGACAAGCCCCAGACTGGGAGAAAACCTTTGGAAAGGATCTCTCACAACTCAATAATAAGAAAAAATCCAATTTAAAAATGGGCAAAAGCTTTGAACAGGCGCTTCACCAGTGAATATACATTGATGGCAAATAAGCACATGAAAAGATGCTCCAAAATCATTAAGTCATCAGGAAATGCAAATTAAAAACACAATGAGATACTGCTACATATCTATTAGAATGGCTAAAATGAAAGACACTGATCATATAAATTGTTGTTAAGAATGTGGAGAAACTAGAACTGTTGGGACTGTAACATGGTACAAACACTTTGCAAAACAATTTGATGGTTTATTAAGAAGTTATAGCAGGATGGTCAGCACATAGATCTTTGCAGATCCACTCCCAGTGAAAATAGCAAAGCTGAACTGGGCACGATGGTATGTGCCTGTAGTCCCATCTAATTGGGAGGTTGAGGCAATAGGATGGTTTGAGCCCAGGAGTTTGGGGCTGTAGTGTGCTATGATCATACCTGGGAATAGTCACTGCACTCCAGCTTTGGCAATATAGTGAGACCACATCTGGGGGGAAAAAAGAAGTCAGAGCTGGCAATAGCTATTTAAAAACCAACAATCGTTTAAAGTCTCTGGAAATTGTCCTAAGACACAACAAATAAAGAAATATTTATTCAATAAAATGTACTAAAACTCAGTAAGAACATCAAGAATCTGTGACATTTGAGTCTTGGCCCACTCCCTCTTTCCCTCCCTGTTTGGCTTGACAGAAGTTCCACTCTGGGTGAGTGTGGTCAAAAAGATGGTGCATCCTCTCCCTTTAGCACCAATTAAGGTTTTCAGTGCCTCACGGAGCGGGGAAAGCCACCAGCATTTCTAACCCACTCCACTTCCAACTTGCAGAGTTCCTGGTGGCCGTGGCTGAGAGTTGGGATCTTCCTCCGCCAACCCCTACACACAGGACAGAGGCTCCACCTCAGGCACATCAGGCCAAGAATACAAGCACCCTAACGACCGTTGCCCCAGCTTAGGTTGGAGTTTTTACACTAAAATAGGCAACCAGTGAAGGCCAGAGGCTATACAGCCCTATTCATAACCCAGAGACTGTCCTGGGGTAGAGAAACCCATCATAAAAGACAGTTCCAAACTCTCCACAAAGGAGCTGGCATTATTTGAAAAAGAATGTGAAAAAGTTTAAGCCTAATGGTCCTCTCAAAAACAATAGCTGCTCTTAATTAAGAGAAACAAGCTAAACCACAGGCCATCTAGTTCACCAGAGAGAACCAGGGAAAGAGATAGCTGAGCAGACTTCCCCTGGGTACAGAGCAAACCTCAAAGACTGACCTTAAAATCTGCCCCTCTCCAAATTTAATTGGATTAGACTGCTCAGAAATTAATGTTCCAGGGCATTGTCAGAAACAATAAAGCAATCAGTTGGTATTCAGTGGAGCCTAAAGGATGGAGTCAAATGAAACAGGTAGTTTAGCAGAGAGATTAGGAAAAGAGACAAAGAGAGCCCTGCTAAAACCACAGTCATTCCAGGGCAACTATATGCATGTCCAAGGCTGGGCAACTGTATGCATGTCCAAAAACTTCATGCTGTGGAAGAAATGGACATCAGTAAAATAGTCTAACCAAGTCATAAAACAAATAAACAAGCAAACATAAAATTAAGCCTAAAAGGTGGGGAAGGACAATCCGTATCCAAAGTTGCTACAACATATTACCTAAAATGTTCTAGTTTCATACAAAAAAGTTCCAGTACATGTAAAGAAACAGGGATGTGTAACCCATACACAGGAAAAAAAAAAGAGTAGGCAACAGAAACTGCCTATGAGAAATTCTTGATGTCATACTGAACAAAGACTTCAAAGTGTGCATTACAAATATGTTTAAAAAACTACTCATGCTTAAAGAGGTTGAGGAAGACATGAAGACAGTGTTTCATTAAATAGAGAATATCAATAGAGATAAGAACTATTGAAAAGAACCAAACGAAAATTCTGCAGTTTAAAAGTACAATAAATTGGGCATGGTTGTGCAAGCCTATAATACCAGCTACTCAGGAGGCTGAGTTGGGAGGATTACTTGAGCCCAGAAGTTTGAGATGAGCCTGGCCAACACAGTGAGACTTTGTCTCCAAAAAAGGGGCAATAAATGAAATGAAAAATTCACCAGAGGGGCTCAACAGATTTTAACTGGCAAAAAAATATATAAATAAATAAAAATAACTAAGTCATCAAAATTAAAGATAGATTAATAGAAACAATGCAATCTGAAGGACAGAGTAAAAATAGAGTGAAGAAAAATGAACAAATGAACAGAGCCTGAGAGAAATGTGGGACACCTTTAAGCACACAAACATACATATAATGGAAATACTGGAGGTGGGGGAGAGAAGAGATGAGCAGAAATAATGTTAGAAGGAATATGGCTTAAAACTTTCAATTGCTGAAAAACATTACTCTGCATATCTATGAAGCTCAACAAAGCCAAATTAGGATAAATAAAAACAGATAGACACCCAGAAACAACATAATTAAAATGCTTAAAGACAAAGACAAAGAGAAAGTCTTGACAGCAACAAGTGACTTATCACATACTAGGGAACCATAGTAAGATTAATAGCTGACTTCTCATCAAAAACAATAGAGATACCCAAAACCACAATGTCATGGTAAAAATTAAATTAAATTAAATTAAAAACAAAAAGAACAACAATAAAACCCAGTAGAGGCCAGAAGGCAGTGGCATGACATGTCTAAAGTGCTCAAAGAAAAATACTGTTCACCAGGAATCTTTAATCCAGCAAATGTTTCTTCCAAAAATGAAGGTGAAATAAAACCATTCCCAGATAAACAAAAGCTGAGAGAATTTGTCGTTATCAGAGCCACCTTATAAGAGATATTAAAGGAAGTCATTTAGGCTGAAAGCAAGTAACCCCAGATGAAAATTTGAATCCACATGAAAAAAAGGAGCACTGTTAAACGTAGTTGTGCAATTATTAAAAAAATACAATAAATAAATGCATATTTTCTTCTTTGTTCTCTTAGCTGATTTAAAAAACAATTGTATGAAAACAATATATATGTGTGTATATATGTACATATGATTTTTTGGGCCTATAAATGTAATATACTTGACAATAAGAGCACAAAGGAGGTGGTTAGGAAATGGGTTATATTGGAGTAAAGAAAGGACACCAGATGGTAACTCAAACCCATTGCAACCAATAAAGGGAACCAGAAATGTTAAGAAGGCAGTATACTTGCTCTCTCTATATAGATGCTTCCATATATAAAGTAATAATTATATTATAACAATGTATTGTTGAGTTTTTAACATATATTGTTGTAATATGTATAACAATAATACAACAAAAAAGGAAAGAGGAAATGCTATCTAGGAATAACATTTCTATATTTCACTGAAATTAAATTAGTACAACTCTGAAGTAGATTTTCATAAATTAAGATGTGTATGGCAAGTCCTAGAGCAACCACTGAAGAAAGAGCTCGAACAATATAGAGATTTGGAGTACTACTGATTCCAAAATGGTGGCATAGAAGCAAGCTGGCTTCAGCCCCCACAACACAAAACCAAAACCAAATATACAGCACTGAGATTTTCACCAGAAATATCCCGGAACTCAAATATGAGAAGAATATAGTCCCCAGGGCCACAGAGAAGTGAAAAAACTCCAAGCAGACAGTAAGAGAATTGGACTTCCATATCTGTGATGCCCCTCCCCCACTTCCTGGCACCAAAAGCATGGAACATTTCCCCCTGACTCACAATTTCTACACTGGAAAAAGTGAGATCAAGGTGAACAACCAGCTTCCCCACCATCATGGGTTCCCTTGCAGATGACCTGCTCTTGTCTCAACCCAGGGTAAGTACTGGAAGTGCTAGAAGAGAGAAATATCCCTTAGGACAGTCAGAGACGAAGAAGGGAGGTAGAATCACCATCTCCAGCTCTGGAAACTCTGTTTTGTAATTCAGCCAAAGGAGATGCCAAACCAGAGTGGCTCTCCAGCAGCACCATGTCCCTTGAGCAAAACCCCCTAGCCAGCCTTCCCACACTACTGGGATATTCCCATTGGGTCCTCCGCCATTCAGGATGGGCAGCACTGATTGTTTACTAGAACTGAGAAAAACCTGGGTTAAGGCACTATCTAGTGCTGAAAAGGAGGCAGCAGCCTAGTAGGAAAAAAAGAAAGAAGGGAGAGAGACAAAGGCAGGAAGGCAGGAAGAAAGAAAGAACGGAAAGAAAGAAAGAAAGAAAGAAAGAAAGAAAGAAAGAAAGAAAGAAAGAAAGAAAGAAAGAAAGAAAGGAAGGAAGGAAGGAAGGAAGGAAGGAAGGAAGGAAGGAAGGAAGGAAGGAAGGAAGGAAGGAAGAAAGAAAGAAAGAAAGAGAAGGTAAATTACAAAGAAACTCTAAGCAAATTTATCCAATAAAAACCAAACAAGCCAGATAGAGAAGACTGGAATAAATAACTACTCCTTCTGTGCAAAGACATAGATGTACATACATAAGAAACAACAGCAAACAGGGAACCATGACCTCCCCAAATGGACAAAGCAAGAAACCCAGTGACTGACCCTAATGAGATAAAGATATGTGAACTCTCTCAACAAGAGTTCAAAATAGCAATTTTTTAAATCTATTTTTTTTTCTAGAGACAAGGTCTTGCTCTATTTATTGGGATAGAGTGCAGTGGCACAGTCATAACTTACTGCAACCTCAAACTCCTAGGCTCAAGTGATCATCTTGCCTCAGCTTCCTGAGTAGGTAGGACTACAGGCACATGCCACCACACCTGCCTATTTATTTATTTATTTATTTTGTAGAGACAGGTTCTCACTATGTTGCCAAGGCTGGTCTTAAATTACTGGCCTCAAGTGATCCTTCCACCTCAGCCTCCCAAAGTGCCAGGATTATAGGCACGAACCACCACACCAAGCCCAAAATAGCAGTTTCAAGGAAACTCAGTGATCTCCAATATAACACAGAAAAACAATTCAGAAATTTATCAGAAATTTAAAAAAGAGATTGAAACAATTAAAAGAAAACCAGAAATCTTGGAACTGAAAAATATATTTGTTGAACTAAAGAACTGTTTAGAGGCTCTCAACAGCATAATGGACCAAGTAGAGGAAAGAATCAGTGAGTTCAAGGGCAGGCTACTCGAATATACACAGTCAGAATACAGAAAAAGAAAGCATAAAAAGAAACAAAGATCACCTATAAGATACAGAAAATTACCTCAAAAGACCAAATCTAAGAATCATTGATGTTTAGGAGGGAACTGAGCGAGAGTGAAGGTTTATAAAGCTTATTTGAAGAAATAATAATAGGAAACTTTCCAAAACTTGGGAAAGAGATAAATAACCAGGTACAGGAAGGTCAGAGAACACCAAAAAAAAATTTACCCAAATAAGACTACATCGAGTATATTATAAGAGGGCTTATAATAATCAAATTCTTAAAAATCAAGGACAAAAAGAGAATCCTAAGAGCAGCAAGAGAAAAGAAGCAAACAAGACACAATGAAGGTCCAATTCATCTAGCAACAGACTTCTCAATGGAAACCATATAGGCCATGAGGGAGTGGGTTGACATTTTCAAAGTGCTGGAAGAAAATAAAATTCTAGGCAAGAATACTGTATTCAGCAAAGCTGTCCTTCAACTATGAAAATAAAATAAAGTCTTTTCCAGACAAACAAAAGCTGAGAGAATTCACCACCACCAGACTCATCTTACAAGAAATGCTAAAAGGAGTTCTTCAATCTGAAAGAAAAAAACAGTAATGTGCAAAAAAAAAAAAACACTTTAAGGTATTAAACCCACTGGTATAATTAAGTACATGAACAAACACAGAATACACTAACACTGTAATTGCGGTGTGCAATCCACTTATAACTCTAGTAAGAAGCCCAAGATAAATATATCAAAAACAATAATAGCTACAGTAACTTGTTAAAAGATAGGCAATATAAAATATGTAAATTGAGACAACATAAAGTCAAAATGTATGTGGGGGGATGGAGTTAAAGTGTAGAGGTTTTTTTTTTTTTTTACCATTTTTTCTTTATTTCTATTCTTTTCTTTGTGATATAAGTTGGTATCTGTTTAAAATAACTTGTTATGGCTATAAGATGTTTTTTGTGAGCCTCACAGTAACCACAACATGAAAACTTAGACTCACTAAGAATGAAAAGCAACAAATTAAAACATACTACCAGAGAGAATCAATTAACCACAACAGCAGACTGGAAGAGAGGAAAAAAGGAGTTAAAAAATAACCAGAAAACAACAACAAAATGGCAGTAGTAACTCCTTACTTATCAATAATAACACTGAATGTAAATGGACTCAATTCTCCAATTAAAAGGCATAGAGTGCCTGAATATACATGTAAAAAGACCTAACTATATGCTGTCTACAAGAAACCCACCTCACATATAAAGGTATATATAGACTGAAAATGAAGGGATGGAAAAAAATATTCCATGCAAGTGGAAACTAAAAAAGAGGCCAGGCAGAGTGGTTCACACCTATAATCCCAGTGCTTTGGGAGGCTGGGGTGGAAAAATTGCTTGAGGTCAGGATTTGAGATCAACCTGGGCAACATAGTGAGACCCCCATCTCTACAAAAAAAAAACTAAAAAATTAGCTGGGCATGGTAATGTGCACCTGTAGTCCCAGCTACTTGGAAAGATAAAATAGGAGGATCACTTAAGCCAGGTGTTCAAGACTGCAGTTAGCTATGACTGTACCACTGTACTCCAGTCTGGGGGACAGAGTTAGAATCTGTCTAAAAAATAACCAAAAAAAAAAAAGCAAAAAGGAAAGAAAAAAAGCAGGAGTAGCCATATTGATATTAGTAAATAGAATACAACTCAAACACTGTAAAAAGAGATAAGGTCATGATATAATGATAAAGGAGTCAATTCAGCCAGAGATTATAACAATTATAAATATTCATGCAACACCAGAGCTCCTGAGTATATAAAGCAAACACTAATAGGGAGAGATAGACTGCAATACAGTAACGTTAGGAGACTTCAACTCTCAATTCTCAGTAAATGGACAGATCATCCACACAGAAAATCAACAAATATCAGAGTTAAACTACATACTAGACCAAATAGACATTTACAGAATATTTCACCCAACTGGTGCAGAATATACATTCTTTTTTTTACCAGTACATGGAACATTTTTCAGAATAGACTACATATTAGGCCACAGAACAAGTCTGAACAAAATATTAAAAGTAGAAATCATATCAAGTATATTTTCTGACCACAGTGAAATAAAACTAGAAATCAATAACAAGAGGAACCTTGGAAAATACACAAACACATGGAAATTAAACAACATGCTCCTAAACAAACAATTGATCAATGAAGGAATTAATAACAAAATTTAAAAACTTCTTGAAACAAATGAAAATGAAAACAGAGCATACTAATATCTATGGGGTATAGCAAAAGCAGTACTAAGAGGGAAGTTTATAGCAATAAACATCTATATCAAAAAAATAAATAAAAAGACTTCAAGTAAACAACCTAATTATGTACCTTAACAAACCAGAAAATCAAGGACAAACCAAACTCACAATTGGTAGAAGAAAAGAATTAAACATCAGAGCAGAAATAAATGAAATTTAGACCAAAATAATACAGAAGATCAATGAAGTAAAAGGTTGGTTTTTTTGAAAAGACAAACAAAATCAACAATCTTTTAGCTACACTAAGAAAAAAGAGAAAAGACTCAAATAAATAGATAAAATCAGAAAAGAAAATAAGACATAACAACTGAAACTACAGAAATATAAAGAATCATTAGAGACTATTATGAATAACTATGCCAAAAATTGGAAAACCCAGAAGAAATGGATAAATTCCTGGATGCACACACTCTATTGATATCGAACCATAATGAAATAGAAAACCATAACAAACCAATAATAAGTAACAAGATTGAATACATCATAAAAAGTCTCCCATCAAAGAAAAATCTAGGACCTGATTGCTTCATTGCTGAATTATACCAAACATTTAAAGAATTAATACGAATTCTACTCAAACTCTTCAAAAAATTGAAGAGGAGGGAATACTTCCAAACTCATTCTATGAGGACTGCATTACCCTGATACTAAAACCAGACAAGGACACAATAACAACAACATAACACCACAGGCCAATATCACTGATGAACATAGGTGCAAATATCTTCTACAAAATACTAGCAACCAAATTTAATGACATATTAAAAAGATCACTTACCATGATCAAGTGGAATTTAGCCCAAGGATGCAAGGATGATTCAACATACACAAATCAATGGTCATGATACATCACACTAACAGCACCAAGAACAAAAGTTATATCATCATTTCAATAGATACTGGAAAAGCATTTAATAAAATTCATCTCTTTATGATAAAAACCCTGGACAAACTGGGTGTAGAAGGAAAATACCTCAAAATAATAGAGGTCATATATGACAAACCCAGGGATAACATCATACTAAATATGAAAAAATTGAAAGCCTTTCCTCTAATGTCTGGAACAAAACAAAGATGCTCATTTTCACCGCTTTTATTCAACATAGTACTGGAAGCTCTGGCAAGACCAATTAGGCAAAAGAAAGAAATAAAAGGCTTCCAAATTAGAAGTCAAATTAGCCTTGTTCATGGACAACATAATCTTATACTTAAAAGGCTTCCAAATTAGAAGTCAAATTAGCCTTGTTCACGGACAACATAATCTTATACTTAGAAAAACCTAAATACTCTACAAAAACTATTAGAACTATAAATGGATTCAGTAAAGTTGGAGGATACAAAATCAACATACAAAAAAGTAGTAGCATTTATGTATACCAATAGTGAACAATCAGAAAAAGAAATCAAGAAAGCAATCCTATTTACAGTATCTATAAAGCCTATAAAACACCTAGGCATCAATTAAATCAAAGAAGTAAGTGACCTCTGTAATGAAAACTATAAAACATGATGAAAGAAATTGAGGAGGGCATAAAAATAGAAACATATTTCATGCTTATGGAATGGAAGAATTAACATTGTTAAAACAATAATACTACCCAAAGCAATGTACAGATTCAATTAAATCCCTATCAAAATACCAATAACATTTCTCACAGCAATAGAAAAACAGTTCTAAAATTTATATGGACCAAAAGCCCAAATAGCCAAAGCAATCCCGAGCAAAAAGAACAAAGCTGGGGGCATCACACTATCTGACTTCAAAATGTACTATACAGCTATAGCAAATAAATCAGCATGATACTGGAATACAAACAGATATGTAGACCAATGGAATAGAATAGAGAACCCCAATATATATATCCATGCATTAACAGCCAACTCATTTTTGACAAAGGCACCAAGAACATACACTTAGGAAAGAATAGTCTCTTCAATAAATGGTGTTGGGAACACTTAATAACCATATGCAGAAGAATAAAACTAGACCCATATCTCTCACCATATATGAAAATAAAATCAATATGGATTAAAGACTTAAATCTAAGACCCGAAACTATGAAACTACTAGAAGAAAACTTTGGGGAGATGCTCTAGGACATTGGTCTGTGCAAAGATTTTTTGTGTGTAAGACCTGAAAAACACAGGCAACCAAAGCAAAAACAGACAAATGGGATCACATCAACCTAAAAAACTTCTGCACAGTGAAGGAAACAATCAACAGTGATGAGACAACCCACAGAATGGGAGAAAATATTTGCAAACTATCCATCTGACAAGGGATTAATAAACAGAACATACAAGGAGCTCAAAGGACTCAATAGCAAAAAACCAAATAATTCAGTTTAAAAATAGGCAAAAGATCTGAATAGACATTTCTCAAAAGAAGACATACAAGTGGCCAACAGGTGTAGGAAAAAATGCTCAATATTGTCAGAGAAATGCAAAACAAGTGAGACCCAGTTAAAATGGCTTCTATCAAAAAGACAGGGAATAATGGATGCAGGCAAGGATGTGGAGAAAGGGAAATCCATGTACACTGTTGGTGGGAATGTAAATTGGTACAGCCACTATGGAGAACATTATGAAGTTTCCTCAAAAAACTAAAAGTAGAACTATTATGTGATCCAGCAATTCCACTGGATATATGCCACTACCAGGTATATATCCAAAAGAAAGGAAATTAATATAGCAAAGAGATATCTGCACTCTCATGTTTATTGCAGCACTATTCACAATAGCCAAAATATGAAATCATCCTAAGAGTCATCCCATCAGTGGCATATATACACAATGGATTCTTATTCAGCCATAAAAAGAATGAAATCCTTGCATTTGCAGCAATGTGGATGAAACTGGAGGTCATTACATTAAGTGAAATAAACTAAGCATGGAAAGATAAATGTTGCACATTTTCACTCATATGTAGAAGCTAAAAAAATTGTATCTCATGAAGATAGAGAATATATTGGCCAGGAAGAGTAAGTGCAAATGAAGAGGGGTTGATTAATGGGTACAAATACATAGTTTGATAGAAGAAATACAATCTAGTGTTTGATATATCACTAGGATTACTGTAGTTTATAATAATCTATTGTATATTTCAAAATAGCTAGAAAAGAATAATTTGAAAGTTTCTATCATAAAGAAAAGACAAATATTTAAGGTGATGGAGATCCTAATTACACTGACTTGATCTTTGAAAATCATATGAATATATTAAATTATTACATGTACAACAATTATGTATCAATAATTTTTTTTAAATAGAGAAGAAAAAGCATTAAGGGAATTAAAATATTATGCCAGAAAATATTGACTTCGCATGAAAGAAAGAAGTAAAGGAGGAATAGAGGAACAAAATAAAGAAGACATATAATAAACAAAAAGTAAAATGTCAAGTGTAAGTCCAACTATATTAATAATAACAGTAACTTTGAGTACATAAAACAACCCAACCAAAAATCAGAATTGTCACACTGGATTAATCCAATTATATATAATCTAATGTGATGTATTAATCCAATTATATGTTGGCTTTAGGAAGCATTTTAGATTCAAAGATACAAATAGGTTGAAAGCAAAAGGATGGAAAATATATAACATGTATATAACAACCATAAGAAAGTTGGAGTGGCTATATTAATGTTAAAAAATAGCTTTAAATTTTCTTCCTAGAGATAAAGAAGGATATTTTGTAATGATACAAGTGCCAATCCATCAAAAATTTATAACAATTATAAATACATATGCACCTAAGAACAGAGCCCTGCAATACATAAAGCAAAGGCTGACAGAATTGAGGGTGGAAATAGATAATTCAACAATAGTGAAAGACTTCAATATTCCATTCTAACTTATGGAAAGGAAAATGAGGCAGAAAATTAAGAATGAAATAGAAGACTTGAACAACAATACACATAAACTAGACCTAACTGATAGGTATGAAACACTGCACCTAACAAAACCAGAATAACATTATTCTCAAGCACATATGAAATATTCTACAGGGTAGACCATATGGTAGGTCACAAAGCAAATCTTAATAAACTTAAAAGGCATAAAACTGTACAAATTATTACTTCCAGTTATAACAGAGTGAAATGAAAAATTAATAATGGAAATAAATTTGAGGGATTCACAAATATGTGAAAATTAAACAACATACTATTAATGGGTCAAAGAAGAAATCACAAAGGAAATTAGAAAATATTTTGAGATGAGTAAAAATAAAGACAGCATATAAAAATTTCTGGACTGCAGCTAATGTAGTGCTTAGAGGGAAATTTATAGATGCAAATTACATGAAAGAAAAATAAAGATCTCAAATAAACAACCTTCCACCTTAAGAACCTGGAATAAGAAGTGCAAACTGAACCCAAAGTAAGCAGCAGGAAAAAAATAATATGGATTATAGAGAAAATTAAAGAAACAGAGAATAGAAAAATAGCACAGAAAATCAACTAAACCAAGTGTAGATTTAAAAAAAAAAGATTAACAAAATTGACATTTGGTCATGACATATAATCTTTTTTACACTAAGGACTAGTTTAAATCATTTTTATACTAAGGACTACATTTATCTACACTGACTAAGAGAAAAAGAGAGAGGACTCAAATTACTAAAATCAGAAGTAAAAGAGGGGACATAACTACCAACCTTACAGAAATAAAAATAATTCTATGAGAATACTATGAATAATTGTATGCCACAAATTAGATAACAGATAAAATGAACAAATTACTGGATAGAACAACTCAAGAAGAAATTGATAATCTGAATACACCTATACAAGTAAGAGTTTGACTTAGCGATCAAAAAAATTTCCCAAAGAAAAACCCAAGACCAAATGGCTTCACTGGTGAATTCTACAAAACATTTAAGAAGAATTAATGTGAATTATTCACAAACTCTTCCTTATCTCAAAACCAGACAGATACATCACAAGAAAACTATGTATCATTCAATCCTATTTTTTTGTGAATATAGATACAAAAATTCTCAACAAAATACTGTCAAATGGAATCCAGCAACATACAAAAAGAATAATACACCATGACCATGTGGAATTTATCTCAGGAATGCAAAGTTGTCTTAACACCTGACAATCAGTTAATTTAATACACTACATCAACAGAAGGAAGGGAAAAACCACATTTTCATTGATTAAAAAAGGCTTTTGACAAAATCCAAAATACCCTTCTATGATGAAAACCCTCAACAAACTAGGAATAGAAGGAAACCTCAACATAATAAAAGCCATATACGAAAAACCCACAGTTAACTTTATACCTAATGGTGAAAAACTGAATGCGTGCTTTCCCTGTAATCAGGAACAATAAAGAGATGTCTGTTTTACCCCTTCTATTCAACTTGCAGTGGATGTTTTAGCCAGGGCAATTGGGTAAGAAAAAGAAATAAAAGGCATCTAAATTAAAAAGTAAGAAGTAAAATTATCTTTATTTGCTGATTACATAACTTTGTATACCTAAACTCATAAGGAACCTACTAAAAAGCTGCTAGAATAAATAAGTTCAACAAGGTTGCAGAATATAAGATCACTATATAAAAATCAAATATATTTTTAAATAATTCTCTTTATAATAATGTCAAATAGAATAAAATACTGAAGAGTAAGTTTAACAAAAGAAGTGCAAAACTTTTACTCTGCAAACTACAAAATATTGTCTAAAGAAATTAAAGAAGACTAAAATCCATGACATAAATCAGTAGCATTTATATATATTAATAACAGTCAAGCCTAGAGTCAAGTCAAAGACTCATGCCATTCACAATAATTACAAAGAAAATAAAATACCTAGGAGTATACTTAACCAAGGAGGTGAAAGATCTCTACAAGGAGAACTACAAAACTCTGAGGAAAGAAATTGCAGAGTATACAAGTAAATGGAAAAACATAGCATGTTCATGGATAGGTAGAATAAACACTGTTAAAATGTTCATGCTACCCAAAGTGATTTACAAACTCAATTCAATCCCCATCAGATTACCAAAGTCATACTTCACAGATCTAGAAAAAATAATTCTATGCTTCGTTTGCAACCAGAAAAGAGCCTGAATAGCCAAAGCAATCTTAAGCAAAAAGAACAAATCTGGAGGCATTGCATTGTCAGACTTCAAACTATATGACAAGGCTGCAGTAACCAAAACAGCATGGTATTGGTATAAAGATAAAGACATAGACCAATGGAATAGAACAGAGAACCCAGATGTAAAACCATCTGCCTACAACCAACTGATCTTTGACAAAGCAGACAACAATCTATGCTGGGGAAAAGAAGCCCTATTAAATAAATGATACTGGGAAAACTGGATAGCCACATGTAAAAGAATGAAACAGGTCCTCTACCTCTCACCACTCACAAAAATTAATTCAAGATTGATAAAAGACTTAGATCTAAGGCATGAAACCATAAGAATTTTGGAGGAAAATGTAGATAAAACTCTTCTAGATATCGGCCTAGGAAAAGAATTTATGAAAAAGACCCCAATGACAATTATGGCAACAACAAAAATTAATAAATGTGATTTAATTAAACTAAAAGCTTCTGTGCAGCTAAGAAAACAGTCAACAGAGCAAATAAACAACCTACAGAATGGGAGAAGATATTCACAAGCTACACATCCAATAAAGGGCTAATAACCAGAATTTACAAAGAACTCAAGCAAATCAGCAAGAAACAAACAAACAACCCTATTAAAAAGTGGACAAAAGACATAAACAGAAGATTCTCAAAAGAAGAAAGATAAATGGCTAATAAACATATGAAAAAATGCTCAACATCATTAATCACTAGGGAAATGCAAGTTAAAACCACTATGAGATATCATCTTACCCCAGTTGGAATGGCATTTATCAAAAAGTCTAAAAACAACAGATGCTGGCATGGATGTAGAGAGAAAGGAACACTTATACACTATTGGTGGGACTACAAATTAGTACAACCTCTATGGAAAACAGTATGGATATTCCTAAAAGAAATAAAGTAGACCTACCATTTGATCCAGTAATCCCATTATTGGGTGTTTATTCAAAGTAAAAAAGACTTTTCACCAAAAATACTTTTCACCTGCACTTGAATGTTTATTGCAGCACAATTCACAATTGCAAAGACGTGGAATCAACCCAAGTGCCCATCAATTCATAAGTGGATTAATAAAATGTGGTATATGTATACCATGCAGTATTACACAGCCATAAAAAAAAGATGAATTAATACCATTTGCAGCAACCTGGATGGAACTGGAGACCATTCTCCTAAGTGAAGTATCTCAAGAATGGAAAAACAAACACCATATATACTCATTAATAAATTGGAACTAACCAATGAGCACACATGTGCACAGAGGGAGGTAAAACTCAGTAGAAATCAAGTGGGAGTGGGGAAGAGAGGAGGGAAAAATACCTACCTAGCAGGTACTATGAATACTATTTGGGTGACAGGCACACCTTTAGCCAGGACTCAAGCATTACAAAAGTGATCTATGTAACATAAAACATTTGTACCCCCTTAATATTTTGAAATAAAAAAAAAGAAATTAAAGAAGACTTAAATAAATGGAAAGACATCCCATGTTCATGGACTGAAGATTTAATATTGTTATGATGACAATACTATCCAAAGTAATCTATAGATTCAATGCAACCCTGATCAAAATGTCAGCTGACTTCTTTTCAGAATTGACAAGGTGATCCTAAAATTCATAAAGAGATTCAAGGAACCTGAAACAGCCACAACAATCCTGGGGAAAAAAAGCTGGAGGGCCCACCCTTCCCTATTTCAAAATTTACTACAAAGCTGCAGTGATCAAGACAGTGTGGTACTGACATAGGAAAGACATGTATATCAATGGAATAGAATTGAGAGTCCAGAAAAAAATCCTCACAGTTATAATCAATTGATTTATGACAAGGGTGGCAAGATGATTCAATAGAGAAAGAATAATCTTCTTAAAAAATGGTGTTGGGACAACTGGATATCCACATGCAAAGGAATAAAGTTGGACCCTTATGTCACGCCATATACAAAATTAACTCAAGATGGGTCAAAGACCTAAATGTAAGTGCTAAAACTATATGTCAGAAGAAAATACAGGTGTAAATCTTCACAAACTTAAATGGGAAATAGTTTCTTAGATATTACATCAAAAGCATAAGCAACAAAAGAAAAAATAGATAGACTGGATGTTGTCAAAATAAAACTTTTTGTGCTTCAAAGGACACCATCAAGAAAGTAAAAAGCCACAAAGTGAGATAAAATATTTGTAAATCATGTATCTTATAAGGGTCTTGAATCCAGAATATATCAAGAATTATTACCAATCCATACTAAAAAGACAAATAGCCCAATTAAAATGAGCAAAGGATCTGAATAGACATTTCTCCAAGGGAGATATACAGTAGCCATAAAGAATATAAAAATATGTTTGCTGGGCAGGCGTGGTGGCTCACGCCTGTAATCCTAGAACTCTGGGAGGCCGAGGTGGGAGGATCGCTCTAGGTCAGGAGTTCAAGACCAGCCTGAGCAAGAGCGAGACCCCATCTCTAATAAAAAGTAGAAAGAAATTAACCGGCCAACTAAAAATATATAGAAAAAATTAGCTGGGCATAGTGGCGCATGCCTGTAGTCCCAGCTACTGGGGAGGCTGAGGCAGGAGGATCGCCAGAGCCCAGGAGTTTGAGGTTACTGTGAGCTAGGCTGACACCACAGCACTCTAGCCCGGGCAACAGAGTGAGACTCTGTCTCAAAAAAAAAAAAAAAAAATGTTTGTCGTCATTGGCCATCAGGCAAATGCCCATCAAAATCATCAAAATCATGATATATACTATTTCATACCCACTAGAATGACTATAATAAAAAAGTCATAATAGCAAGTGATGGCAAAGTTGTAGAGAAATTATCCTTATGCACAGCTGGTGAAATCCAAAATTGTGCAACTGCTTTGGAAAACTGTTTGGCAGTTCATCAAGATGTTAAACAGAGTCTCCATATGACCCAGCAATTCCACACTTAGACATATACCCAAAAGAAATGAAGACTTGCATGTGAATGTTCAGAGAAGCTTTATTTAATAATCAGAATGAATAGCCCCAACTGGAATCAGCCCGGGTGTCCTTCAACAAGTGAATGGTTAAACAGCTGTGTTATAGTCACACCATGGAATCCTACTCAGCAATGAAAAGGAATGAAGTATTGATACCTGCAACAACATGGATGAATTTCAACATAATCATGCTGAGTGAGAAGAGTTACATATGACAAACTT
Source organism: Lemur catta (assembly GCF_020740605.2). Taxonomy (NCBI): domain Eukaryota; kingdom Metazoa; phylum Chordata; class Mammalia; order Primates; family Lemuridae; genus Lemur; species Lemur catta. Next base: position 88,533,983 of record NC_059137.1, read on the forward strand.
TTTTGGGTGATATACATGTTCAGTAATTTTATTGTGGTGAGAGTTCCATGGATACACACACACACACACACACACATACACACACACACATACACACAAACATATCAACTTTATCAAGAAAATAAAAAGAAAAACTACAGAATGGAAGAAAATATTTGCAAATTATGTATTTGTATGGTGTAATATCCAGAATATATAAAGAACCCATACAACTCAACAAAGGACTCAAATAGACATTTCTCTGAAGAAGATATATAAATGGCCAACAAGACATAAAAAGATGCTCAGCATCATTAGTCATTAGACAAATACAAATGAAAACCAGAATGAGATACCACTTTACACTTACTAGAATGGCTATCATCACCAAACAGAAAGTAACAAGTGTTAGTGAGAATATGGAGAAACTGGAACCTTCATACATTCCTGGTGGAATGTAAAATGGTTCAGCCACTGTGGAAACACAGTTTGGCAGTTTCTCAAAGAGCTAAATATAGACTTACCATATGACCTGGCAATTCTACTCCTACATAAATACCTACAAGAATTAAAAACAGAGATTTGAACAGATGTTTGTTCACCAATGGTTATTGTAGCATTATTCACAACAGCCAAAGGGTGGGAAGAATCAACAGAGGAATGTATAAACAAAATGGGGATTATTATTCCAAATATTCCAATGGAATATTATTCAGTCATAAAAAGGAATGAAATTCTGATACATGTTACAACATGGATGAATCTTGAAAACATGCCAAGTGAAATAAGCCAGACACAAAAGGACAAATGCTGTATGATTTTGCTTATATGAAATACCTAGAATAGGCAAAATCATAGAGACGGAAAGTAGATTAGTGTTTAGCAGGGCTAGGGGAATGGCAATGAGGAGTTGTTATTTAATGGGTACCCAGTTTCTGTTTGGGGTGATGGTTGCACATCAATGTGTATGTATTTAATGCCACTGTGTTGTCCACTTAAAATCGTTAAAATGGAAAATTTTATGTTATATATTACCACAATTATTAATAAAAACAATTCATACTGTAATATACCAAAAACCATTGAATTTTATACTTCAAAGGGCGAATTGTATGGTATGTGAATTGTATCTCATTAAAGCTGCTTTAAGAACTTATCAACTGTCACAGTACATATTTGCATTTTATCATGTATCAATTATACTTCAATAAAGCAGTTAAAACTCTGTGCATGCATGACTTTGATAAAAATAAATATTGAATTTTAAGGAAAAAATTAAATTATGAATGCAGTCTCTTAAACATTTTCAGCAATACAGCGTGATACAGAGCAGAAACTTAAAGTCACTCTGCACCTCCCTGCTTCCCTGGGACTCGCTCCTTCAGGTAAGAATAAAGCCTGTGCTCTGCTCGGCACACAGCAGGCACATGGTGACCCCTGACACACATGGGCTCCGTTTGTCTCGCTGGCCTTGGGAGGTGAGTGCTGAGGCGCTGAGATTCAAGGGACATAGATGGGACCTTGGCAACTTTACTTCAGCTCTCAAGTCGCAGTGTCTTCGTCCATAAAATGGGAATAACAATATCTGCTTCTAAGGATTGTCGGAGGCACCTTTCTAAGAGGCTTAGCAGTGTTGGCACTGCCAGAAAGGGCCGGATGCCCACAGCTCCAAGCAAGGGGAGCCCTGACGCCCCCCAGTGAAGGACACGTGGCCGTTGCCTGGACCTCTGTGACAGAGCCCAGAGAGGCCACATCCAGTGAGGCAGTGAAGAACTCAGAAGGGTGTGGGGAGAGGGTGGGCCTAGCACTGGTGTGGGGTCCTGTGCCTCTCGGCCCGAGAGGGCATGGAGCAGTGGTGGGTGCATGGAGAGGGCTGGGCAGTGCCTGGAGAGGAGGCGGAAGCTGGAGCCCGGGACGATGGAGGGGCCTGAGGTGGAGACCAGGGTCTCCTGGACAGTGGGCTTCTCAGAGTCCCTTCGGGCAAATGCTGGACTCTGTCCCCCAGTGTGGAGCTCCCACGGACCCACTGTTAGTTTTGAATCCAGCCCATCCCTGGAGCAGTGGGCCTCAGCGTCTTCGCCTGGAAAAGCCAGTGGAGCGACCTGGCGAGGGGGTGCGGAGGAGGAAGGGGCCACGTTGCACCCCACGCACCCTTGTCCCAGTCCATGGGCTCTGCCACCTACAGCGCCCCTCCCCTCACAGCGGGCCCCTCAACCAGGGAGGCTGGGCGGCACCAGCACCCATGGCCCGGTGACCAGTCCAGGGCAAGGGGTTCTCTGCCCCTTGGTCTTCCCACCCCTGAGCTGGAGTCTCCGCACTCCTCTCCCCCTGGGACCCAGCCACGCCCCCTGCCACCCTCCCAGATCTGCCCATGCTTCCAGGCCCAGGCCCCGGCCTGCGGCCCCCCAGGGCCTAGCCCTGGACAGCCCGGCTGGGCTATGAATAGCACACAGCCCTTTTCCTTTCCAAATATAAAATGTTTGCTTTCAATCAGGGCCGTCTGGGGAAATGGAAATTATAGGATTGGAGAGTGTCCTTGGGTAAAGAAATACCTCGAATGCCGAAACCTCGCAGGGCCTCTGATTAGGGCTGGAATAATTCCTGCTGTAATATAAACAAGCCTCACTCGGCTAATGGGGGGTGGGGAGTGGGGCCGGGAAATAGGGGCACATGCTGGTCTTTGTTCTCTCCCCTCCCAACGTGCCAGTGTGGCAGGGCTGGGGCCTGGGGTCTGGAGCAGCCCTGCTCTGGGGGGCCGCTCGGGATATCAGAAACCCTGGCTTCCTGGAGTGCCCAGTGACCACGGGTCACTGCTCTAGAGACCTGGTATTCCCACCACGGTGGGTTGGGACAGACATCCATCGAAAAGGCTGTCAGATCCAGGCCTGGCTCCTTGGGTCCCTCCACGCTTCTGGGCCCTAGGCTTGCTGTGGGGGCTGGTGGAGTGGCCAGGCCCAAGGCCAGCTAGGCAGAGAGGCCAGAGACCTAGGAGAAGAGGAGGGAGCCTGGGGAAGTGGTACCAAGCAGAAGTTTCCCAAATGGTCGGTCAGTCGGTCAACAAACATTGTTTGGCATCTTCTCAAGGCACCAGGATATAAAGGGTAAAAAATGCCATCCTCATTCCCAAGGGGCACAGAGTTGAGTGAAGAAACCAACAAGTGCACGGACTGTAAGTCTTAGCAGCATGTGCAGGGCAGTGGCCTGGGTGGGGGTGGTTAGGCACTCCAGACTCCGCAGCAGAGGGGCAGGAGGGGATGGCTCCCCTTGCCCTGGAGCGCCTGGCCGTGGCCGTCTCTCGACACTGTGCAGCCACCTTCTCATGAGCCATCTCACCATTTCCTATCAAGGCCCCCTTGGACTGACACCTCAAATACCCAGAGCAAGGAAGTTCCCAGAATTACCAAAGACGTTTGCTAATGCCCAGTGTAAAACTCAAACTTACTCTTTTCTGCAGAGGGACCCCTGGGGCCATCTGCTCTTGTTTGACGCCCAGTTCTAAGATGTGTGGCCGCCCAACACAAATCACTCGGAGAGCGAAGGCAGGCTCAGGGCAGAGCAGCTTGCAAAACGGAGAGATTGGAAGTCTCCGGGGAACGTTTGTAAAAACTGATACATTGCAGAAATATATGGCCGTGTAGTTCAGGGCAAATGGGGCAGAAGGGATGACTAGCTGTCACTGTGTCTCCGTGGCCTCGGGCAGCTCCTCCCTCTTTCTAAGCCGCAGACTCTCATCTGTAAAATGGGTACAAACGGTAGAGAAAAAGCCATCTGAGGTGACACCGATGAAGAAGGACCGTCAGGACCTCCTGGACGATCAGGCCCAGAGCTCTGGAGCACCCCAGTCTGCAGCACCAGCTGGCCGCGGTGTCTGGCTCAGCGACAGCTCTGAGGGAGGCCACCCAGCTGGGCTCAATGTGCGTTGGAGGCAAGACAGGTCAGAGAGGAGGCCAGTGGCTCAGCCAGTGTCTGGAGAGAAGTGGAGGTGGCAGCAGGGCGGAGGGAACAAGGTGAGGGGCCCTAGGCCCCGGGAGTTGGGGTGGGGAGGGCCAGGGAGGCCTTTGGAACGGGGCCTGCAGGCGAGGGAGGAGCTGGGAAAGTGCTCCAAGCCCTCCTCTCCTGCCTCCCTAGAGGCCGAGCCCAGTCAGGGACCTGGACTCAGGGCCGGAACCTGCATGCTGCATAGGCCCAGAGCAGGAAGGCAGCAGGGACACCTGTCCAGTCCCCTCAGGGGTGGAAAAGCGCCCTGCCAAGGCCAGCCAGTGGCTGCTGCCAGACTTCCGCTGAGTGACTGAGTGGCAAGACTCACCCCTCAGGCCCCTGGTCAGCATCTTAAGTGCTAACCTGTTGAGAACCCTGCAGGGATGCACCCACAGGCTCAGAACCCAGCAGGCCCAGTGACACCTGGAGGAGCAGCCTCAGTGGGACATGGGAGTAGGGTTGGGGGCAGGGGGTGGGACCCCTCCCCAGGACCCGGGGAGCAAGAACAGGCCCCAGGAATGTGATGGCGGCCTCGGCCCCCTGCCCACCCGCCTGCCCTGGGCCGCCAGCGGTTCTGTATTTACACTACATTAATAATGGTTTAAACGTTCTCATAAATAGATGCTGATTAATTGGCAATCCATTTGCTGAAGCTTGGCCTGCCAGACGGTTTCCTGGAGGCCCGTTCCACATCCCTATAAACACCAGCGGCAGCGAGGCAGGCGCTAATGTACCGGGCGCCCCGCCCCCGAGCGGCAGAGCAATTCCTCAGGCCTGAAAGGGCCGCCGACGCGCAGCTGCGCTGCTGCCTGGAATTCCCAGCTTCAGCCCGGGAGGACGACTCCAGGGCCCCTTTGGGGCAAACGGGTTCCACTGGGTGGCGGGGAGGGCAGAGGCAGGGTGGCCTGGGCGGTCAGCCTGGTCCAGCCCAGTCCGCCCACACGCTGGTGCCGGCAGTTACTTGCTCCCTGAGCTCGGGCCCTTCTGAGCAACGGGCTGCTCATCTGCGCTGCCCCCAGTGGATTCCATTGCACTGGTCACCCTGGAGGCCTCCAGGTCCAGTCCCTCGGGACTCTAGGGCTCTGGAGACCATTTTGGTAGGGTGAGTCCCTTGGTGCCAGGGTGAACCAAGAGCAGAAACCACCTGGGCTCCTGGTTGCTTTGCTGAGCGGTCACTGCCCATGGGCAGCCCAGCACTGCCCATCCTCTCAGCCTCCCAGCTCTGTCCGCCTGGCCTGCATGCGCCCGCTCTTCCTGTCCACCTGGCAGAGGCCTGTGCACTGGGGACACGCTGTGTCTCATGCACAGGATGTGGGGAGATTCATTCGCACAGAAAGCATAGGCAGCGCCCGCCATGAAACGGGTCAGAGCCCTGCTGACAAAGCTCCCCTCCCTCAGGTGAAGGGCCCAGGGAGGGCAAGGGCCCCTGCTCCGGCTGCCCCCTGCCTCGCACCAGCCCTGCCCTCCTGGGCCCTTCCCTCCCTCCCTCAGCACCACAGGCACCAATACCAACTGTTCGCAGCATGCCTCCTGCACCCATTCCACAGATGGGAACACTGACACTGGATTGTCACCTGCCCAAGGTCACCTGGCTGGCAATGACAGGGTCAGAACTCAAACCCAGCATCTGCCCTAGGGGCCCCGACCAGAGTTTTACTGCACCAGGATGGGTTGTTGAAAGAATGAATGGGTGTGAGGAATAAATGAATTCTACAAACCCAGGTCCAGGGAAGGAGGTGAGTGGGGGAAGGGAGAGCCGAAGGGAGGGGTCCCCCTCCGGCCCCTTCCCCGATGATTGGTTTTTAAAGCTCGGGCAGACCCCAGCCCGAGTGGGGAGGTCAAAGGTGGCCGCTGATGGCTGTCACTCAAGCAAAATAGCTCCGTTTTCATTTTTCACTTGGGCCCAGACCCCTCCAAACAGACAGTGATTAGGTCCTGATTGAGCCTTTCCTCCGCCTGATGACTCCCACATGTGACCCGCTCCCAAATTACATGCAAATGTTCCGCGGAGGAGCTGCTGAAAGCCGCCCCCCGCCCCGCCCCGGGAGGCGCGGCAAGCCAGCTGCCGCGCGGGTCCCCTCCCACCGCGGGTGAGCGTCCAGGTCGCCGGGCCTCACCTGCGCCCCGCCCCCCCCCCAGCAGGTGCTTGTCCAGGGCTTCAGGCCTCACCTGCGAGTCCCGCGCTCCGCAGCGCCGCCTGGCGGGGACGCGTCCGGGCCTCGGTTTGCTCGTCTGCGAAGAGGGAGCGGTGGTGGAGGCCGGGTGGTGCGCGCTGTATGATGTTCTCTGACCACGAGGAGGACGGTGGAGGCGGTGGCGGTAACAGTTATAATTGTTACTGGTGTCATATAGCTAAGAGCACACACTGTGAGGCCAGAGCGCTTGCACCTCAGCGCCTGTGCGGCTCGGGGCAAGTAACCGGGTCTCTCTGCCCCTGATTCTCGGCTGTGGAGTGGGGATCGCAAGAGCCCCCGACTCGCAGAGGTGTTGGGAGCAGAGCAAACAAACACCCGCGTTGCTTAGAGTGGTGCGGGCGCACAGTCTCACTTTTGTTACTGACCCTGCGCCATGCTCGGGGCGCTGGCATAAAGAAGGGGCTTTGTGGCCAACAACCCGGGGCAGTCCTGGAGCCCAGACGGCCCTGGTGTTTCGCCGCCGCACACGGTGGTCCCAGCAGCTGCTGTCCGTGCAGACTTCTGGGCACCAGTCAGCCCCTTACACTTCCGTGGCCAGCTCGTTCGTCCTCAGGCCTGTCCTATGACGTTGGGTACACCATGATTCTCACTTTCAGCAGGACACTGTGGCCCAGAGACGTTCAGCAGCCTGCCTGCTGACACAGCTGGTCAGCGGTGGAGGCATCCTGAGGCTGCCCACACCTGCAGCTTGGGGGCTGAGGGGCTGCCCTGACAGGGACAGGCAGGAGATGCTTCCGTGGGGTGTTCTGGGGTCCGCCCAGAGGCCCCCACAGGGCAGGATTCCCCCGTGCAGGCAGGGTCCTAGGGATGCAGCCTTCCAAGCCCTAGTTACATGCCCCCTGTGACAGGGAGCTCAGTCTCACACCTGGCAGAGCGCCATAGTCTTGAGCCGGGGGAGGGAAAGGCCTTCCTATTGCACGAACTCTCCTTCCTGGGCTCCCCAGTTGGGTCTCAGATCTTTTCTTCCCATTCATTCATTCATTCATTCAGCCCGGGCTTCACTGACCACCCATGTAGTTGTGTCCCTATCCCTGGACATGTTTTATTGTATTCTCAGTGCTTATTCCTCTCGAGCTTCTCACCAAGGCAAGAGTGTGCTTGTCTCACTCACCTGGATCAGAGTGACTGTGAAAAACACACTGGAGGGACGGAGAGGGAAAGAGAGAGAGAGGAAGAGAGAGGAGATAGAACAGGATTGGCACACTCGGCTCCATACTGCGTCCTGACAGTCGGGCTGGGGCACATACAGGCCAGCCCACAAGGCTGGGCAGACGTGAGCACTGACAGCCACACTACAAACTGCCACTGCCCCTGCCCAGGTAGCGGAGACAGCAGAGCTGCCACCCATGGACCCAGGGAGAGGTGCAGGTCTGGGAAAGAGATGTTCAGGATGCACAGGATGTCCCAAAAGCAGAAGGCTTTTCAGAGAGAGGTTGGGCTGGAGACAGCAATGTGAGGGTCACGAGGATGGAAGTGGGAACAGGGACTTGTGCTTTGAATTGGAGAAGAAGGGAGTGAGGCTGAGCTAGAGGACAGGCAGGTCTGGCAAACAGCAGGTTTCAAGAAGGAAGGAACAGGTAGGTGGATGGGACAGAGGTGGGGCCTGTGTCTTCAGCCGGGTGAAGCGGCCAGGAGGAGCCCTTTCTGGGGACAGGCTAGTGGGCAGGGGTGAAAAGGTGAGAGGCGCAGGCAGGAGCGCAGCAGGCTGCGCAGGGCGGTCGGGTGGGCTGTGCACTGCACACAGGGGCTCCTGCTGGATGCGCTCTGGAGGGAGGCTGTATCCTGTGGCCCAGAGGGGCATCTTCCCCTGAATCCCACGAAGTAGCCTAAGGCCAGCAGGGCCTTGGGCAGGCTGTGGGGAAAGGCAGGGCTGCTGGCTGGTGGGTTTGTCTGTCTGTGAGTTTTCAGGCGGAAAGGACCAGGGCCCTCATGAATATTGGTAGGGGAACCAGTCAGGGCAGAGAAGGGACTGGGTGACACAGGTGGCATTGCGCCCACCCTTTAACAGTGCTGGCTGCCCCCTCCCCTCACAGCAGCCCTCCATTCCCGGGCAGGAAGCCGGCTGAGCCCTTCCCTCATGGGCAGGTGGGTGGCCCCTCATCAGCCTGATGTGGAAAGTGAAATAACTTCTCCCAATTACCCTTGAATCTGGAAACTTTTTGTGCCTCTGACATTTCCTCCAGCCGGGGAGTTAATCAGCCCCTTGGCTGTCCCCCCACTGGGGCCGGGTGTGGGGGCACCAGGGGCAGTTGTGCCCTAGAAAATTATTTCTCATCGCCAATTATTGCCCATTAGAGCTAATGGTCGCGCTTAATCACTGCACACTTATCTGGGGTTTTTTAAGCCACTGGAACAGCCTCCCCGCCACCTCCTCCCTCCACCCTGCTTCTCTCTTGAGCAAAGCTGAAGCCAATGCCAGAAATATATTTTTTTAACCAAATCACACATCTGATACCGTTTTGTTTGAAAAATGAGCTGCCCTCCCCCTTCTCGTGTCTGCTGGTCACACGGGCAGTGAAGTGTGGGGGCAGCCGTGAGACCCGCGTGCATTCCCAAGGCCTCTGGGGGAGGTGGAAGTCGCCCTCCCCAACAACTTGCCAGGGGGCGGGCACCGAGCCCCATTACAGATGAGGAAACCGAGGCTTGGCGGGGTTGGGACGTGCGGAAGCTCACCAAGGAGTGGCGTGGGCTGGTGGGAGTCAGACCCAAGCTCGTTCTGCTTCGGTCCCAGCGTGGGAGATGGGGCAGGAGGGCAGGGGACTTTTGTGCCCTTGGAAGTGGGGCAAGGTGAGTCAGATGGAGTGGAACTCACCCTCAGCAGCCTGCTGGGCTGGGACATGGATAAAAAATTTAAAAGAAAAACATTGTTCATGTGTCCACCTGAGCACTGAAGAGACTGGGATGTCCCACTCTGCACACTCAAAACCTTCCGCCCACGTGGGCTGCTCATGATGCTCTTGGGCAGAAATCCGCTCCACAACCTCTTTCCGAAGAGGTGCCAGAGCCCCTGCGAGCCTCGGTTTTCTAATACGCAAAATGGGGCTCTGGTTCACGAAAGCGTAGGGCTGCCGTGAGGACGCCGGTGCCGGCTCCACGTGGAGAGTCGCGGGGTGGCCGCAGAATGGCCCAGGAGCAGCTCTGTTCCTGGGGGCTGGTGTGAGGAGGGCTGGCAGGCGGGTAGCAGGGACACGGCTGCTGCCACTGCCGCAAGCCAGGGCCTGAGACCACACAGTCCAATGGGCCGGCTTGTTCCATGGACCCTTGCTCTGAACCCAATAACCGCAGGCAAAGCTTTGGGGGCCTAAAGAAGCACATTTGCTCACTAGAAAGTTCTGTAAGACCTTCACCACTCTGGTACATAGCGAGGAGTAACTCAGGCCAGTGTCCACTTCCAGGGGACTTAGGGATGGATCAGGTAGATGGAGGATAAATGAGTGACAGATCATTCCAGCACAACCTACATAAAATGTGATGGGATGACATACTAGAACACGACGTGTTGTGTATGTAAGGTGCTCGATACGCGGGTGCATTGCATATACCCGGCTCTGCCTGGCGAGAGAGCTCTGAAGCAGGTGCCTCTGTGGCAGTGAGCACGCCCCATACCTGGCTCTTGTTCTCTAAGACCATCCCCAGAAAAAGGACCCAGTGCTCCTTGGACAAACGGCCGCTTCCAAACTTTGGGAAGGATTAATACAAGCCTGAAACATGTTGTTATAGGATGAAGTAAGAAAGTACTAAAAAAAAGAAATGATGGTGGCATGTGACAAGGATACAGGAGCCACCTGGCGGGGGCATTCACTGGCCAAAGCTAAGACAAATTGGGCTTCAAAGTAATTAGGTAGGGCAATGATTATAACCACTGAGAAGTAGGAATCCATGATCCTTGCTGATAAGAGACAGACACGTAAACAGGGGGCATAGGCGTTCCTTATAGCAGAACGCTGGGGGCCAGCTGGAAATGTGGACAGAGGAGTCACACTGTGAAATCAGCATTTTGCAGCCACTGTGGCAAAGATGGGCTCAGGCACGAGGCATCCGTGGATGTAAATGTGGTAGAAAGCTTTGATGCGGAGAAGGGTGCTCACACGCTCCCAGGGAGTCTCCGCACAGACCACGCACTAAACGCGCGGAAGGGGAACGTTCTACTGTGGGGAAATCAGGCCCCACCCTGGCAGGGTGACAGAATCTACCACTGCCTGAAGGTGCAGGCGGCACTGCCCATGTCCCGTATACCGATCCCAGCTGGGAAGACACAGCCCAAACCCAAACAGTGGAAACTCAGACAAACCCCAAGAGAGGAACATTCCACTGCAAAAACTGTATTCTTCAAAAACGGTGATGCAGTAAAAGACAAAGACAGATGTGGACACTGTTGCAGACTGGAGGAGACCAAAGAGACATAGCAACCGCACGCAGTACCTGCCCCTAGATCAGAGCAGGTGCTGGAGGGCCCAGCACGCTACGAAGGACAGTATCAGGCCGGCTGACAGAGTTGGCATGTGGATGGAAGACTAGTGATGTAGCAATGTCCATTCACTGAAGCTGAGAACGGGACTCTGGTTACATAACACATCCCCTTTTCTTGGGCCATCCATACTGAAGCATTTAGGGGAAAAGGGCCACGATGTCTGCAACTTACCCTCAAATTGTGTGAGAGAGACAGACAGACACACAGACGAAAGACACGGGGCACAGAGTAATAGAGACAGAGAACAAGAGCAAATAATAAGGTAAATCACTGGGTCAGGTGTGGTGGCTCACGTCTGTAGTTCCAGCATTTTGGGAGGCTGAGGCAGAAGGATAGCTTGAGGCTAGGAATCCGAGACCTGCCTGAGCAACACAGTGTGACCCCATCTCTACGAAAGAAAGAAAGAAAGAAAGAAAGAAAGAAAGAAAGAAAGAAAGAAAGAGAGAGAGAGAGAGAGAGAGAGAGAGAGAGGAAAAGATTAGCTAGATAGGTGGCATGTACCTATAGTCCTAGTTACTTGAGAGGCTGAGGCAGGAGGAGCAAACTTGAGCCTGGCACCCAAGAGTTTGAGACTGCAGTGAGCTATGATGATGCCACTGAAGTCTAGGTTGGGCAACAGAGTGAGACTCTTTCTCAAAAAAAAAAAAAAAAGAGAAAAGTTAACAGTAAGTGAGGAGTATGCCAGTGTTTTTTTGTCCCATTCTCATCCCTGCAACTTTTCTTTAAATTGGAAATTGTTTCCATATAAAAAGCTAAAAAAAAAAGTGATGTGGATACAGGACAACTTGAGATGGGAGTGGTCAAGGATGGACACTCTGAGGGGAAACATTTGGGCAGAGGCTTTAAGCATGAGGAAAAACCCTCTAGTGCTCCAGAGAAAGGGAACAGCACATGCAAAGGCCCTGGGGTGAGGGCACAGGCTGGGTGTGCTCAGGACAGGGCGGTGCAGTGAGAGAGCAGCAGGAAGGCTGAGGATGTTGGTGGGGATCAGGCCAGTCCTGGTGGGGAGTTTGGGATTTAGTCTTCGTGCAATAGATGCAATTGGTGGTTGACCATAGCCCTAGGGATGCCATTGAGTGAAGAGAGATTTATTCCTTCATTCATTTATTCAACAAATAAGTTTTGAGCCCTCACATGTCCTGGACTGTTTGGGAAAGGTGATGGTGCAGAGGAAGAGGCTTCTAATTCTTTGGTAACAGCCACCAGGTGGAGGGAGAATATTCTGCTACGAAGAAGGGCACGATTGTGCCCTGATTGTAGTTTCAGGGTGCATCAGTCAGGATGGGCTGGGTTCTGTTGCAGTAACAAACAAGCTCAACATCTCATGTCTGCACACACAAGGGTGCATTTCTCAGTCAGTCACATTATGTGCCCTCATGGGCCAGGCCATCCGTCAGCCAGGGACCCCAGCTGCTGCTGGGGCAAAGGGACAGGGCTTCTGCCCAAAGCTACACACATCCCTTCTGCCCCATTTCATTCGCCAAGCAAGTCACATGGACACCCTGATTTCCAAGAGAACTAGGTATGTGTCCCAAATGAGAGGCAGAACCAGGTGTTTAGGAACAGCTATAAAGACAGCCACAGGGAGAGAAGGGAATTTTCAGTCTATACAGCTATTTGCCCAGTATGTGGTTGAGAATGTGCAGTACAGACTAGACGTGGTGCTTCAGCCTAGACCTAGGAGCTACCAGACCAGCAAGGCTTTCTGCCCCTAAGTAGGCAAGATGGGCAGTCAGGTGAGCAGAATGAAGGTTAGTGGGAAAGAAAACTGCCTGGAACTGGGATCCTAGAGAGAGACAGCAGCGTATCCACAGGAGGCAGGTGAAATGAGGAGGGGCCTGGAGACCCCAACCTCTGAGAAGCCAGGACTGCTAGACCCAAAGAACAGCCTAAGTAGTGAGTAGTGAGATCAATTCACTGTCCCCAAATCTCTGAGGGCCAGTCCTAGGGCCAGGAGAGCAGAGCTGGGGCCCCAGGAGGGAAGGGACAGGGCAGAGATCAGAAGTAAGGACACAAGGATGGGGATGACTGCTTGGCAGGTGATGAGCTCTCCATCATGGGAGGCATGCAAGTAGGGGCAGCAGATGCCCAAGAACTAGAGAAGCTGTAGAGGAAATTCCTGGGCTCTGAGGACCCTTCCTACAAAGTCTGCATGTCTGGTATGGTGGAGAAGGGCCAGGCCTGGCGAGGGAGTGTATGCCTGGGGAAAGCAGGACGTAGACAGGGCAATTGGGGCGAGTGAGGAAAGACCTTAGCCGGCTCCACTAGCCCCTACCTCCGCCGCTGTGGGGGCGCCCCTCCACTCCAGGTGCCTGTGAGTGTGTGGATCCCCCTCTGTCTGCAGCCAGAGCCAGGCCCTCAGGGCTCCCGCCAGGAGCAACTGCTGTGGGAGACCTTGCGGTGTGTTGCAGGGCCGAGCACGAGAGATGAGCAGTTCTAACACTGTGGGACCCGGCCTCAGAATGCTCAAATGGCTGCCCTTGAGTGACCTTGGTCATGTCACAGCCCTCCATGAAGTAAGGCCCTGGTGCTGCCAAAGGGGTGTTGTGAGCAGCCAGCGGCCACCTGCCTGGCCTCGGCAGAGCCCTGGGTGGTTCTTTATTTCTCTCTCCAGCCCCCGACCCTTCCCCCACGCAGTGGCACGATGGGAGGGAGGAGGAACTGGCCGACTATCCATGGTCAGGCCTAGAGCCTGCGGGGAGATGGCCGTATTTGGTTTGTACAGGGGTCCCTGGAGGAATCAGAAAACACAGCCATTGTAAATCCAGACCCCTGAGTGGCCTGGCTGACCACGCCCTATTGTCCCCAGAGAAGGCTGTGTGCCAGGATGTGTCCAGGAGACAGACCCAAAAGGGCTGCAGCCGTAGGGAAAGGAGCAGATTTTTGGTGGAACTGAGGAAACTCCAGAGTCCACTGTACACGTGTGACTGCATCGCCTCCCTCCATGGACCCTGGAGTGCCTGGCTTCGTGACCCCCCTCAGCCCGCAGTCCGGAGCTCAGGACTGCAGCCCCAGGGGCACAGCTCTGCTCCACACCCACCTTCCTGCCAAAGCCTGGCGTCCCCCTCGGGCCGTCCCGAGCTGTGGTACCTCCGCAGGAGGGACCATCCATCAAAGAGCACATCAAGGGTCCAGCACCACCCGGAAGGGGCCAGCGCCAGTGTCAACTAGGGCCACACTAAAAGCCGCCAGGCCGTGGCCCGAGGGCAAGATGGATGGGCGTCACCAGCCACTTTGAGGCCATGTTTATGGGACACCCAAACAGCTGGTCAATCCCCCGGGACCATCACTCACCCGGCTACCAGGGGTCCCTGACAGGCTTGGAGATTGTGTTGCCGCCTTAACTCCGGCAGCACTCAGAGTCCCGTCTGTCAGGCCGAAGGGTCTGTCCCAGCCACTGGCACTTGACAGATGGGACACCTGAGCCCCAGCAAGGAGGGTACGTGGCTCCAGGATCACCCAAGCCAGGAGCGAAGATGGGTTTTAACCCAAGGACCCTCTAGCCAGGGCTCCTCGGGGCCCCCATCTCCTCTGCACACACAGCGGCCTGAGGGCCTGTCTCCCATGGCTGTGGTAATGGCGGGCTCCTCCACCCAGGTTCAAGGGCTCTCTCGAGAGATAACCCTGTTTTTTGGCTTGATTCACATTCTCATGTTGGCATGTGCCACTCTGGGGAGCCCAGAGAGGAGCTCAACGCTTACTTCTCTGAGGAAGTAACTTCCCCTCCTTCCCTCCCCCTTCCCTCCCCCTTCCCTCCCCTTCCCTCCCTCCTTCCCTCCCTCCTTCCTTCCCCCTTCCCTCCCTCTTTCCCTCCCTCTCTCCTTTCTTCCTTCCTTTCTGTAGATGAAGCCGTTGATTGAAGACACAGAAAGTATGGGATATCCAGCCCTAAGTCACCATCTATACCTCAAACAACCCAAAGCAGTCAGTAGATTGGGGTTTCTGAGGAAGGAAAGAATGTGATGAGTAAGGAGGTCACCCCACTTCAGAGCGAAGCTTGTTTGTTTGCTGGGGGAGGAGCGGGCTGGCAGGAAGGATTGAGGGAAGAACATGGGCCACCTCCTGTCCCTTTGGTCTCATTTTCTCTTCATAAGTCTCAGTTTCCCCACCTGTGAAGCGGGGTCAGTAATGCTCGCACGCAGAGCTGGGTGAGGAGGGAGCGAGACCATCGGTTTCCTTGCGGTGAGGCAGCTTCAAAACCAAGGAACGTTGTTAATAATAATGACAACATAAGCCAGACGTGACTGTTTCTCATAAAGTGCCATTTTAAGGTAGTCAGCTTTCAAAAGTAACTGTTCCAAAGAACAATACACAAACCTAGCAATATGCAAAAATTAGCTAAAAATGGATCAAAGACCTAAATGTAGAAGATAAAACTACAAAGCTTTTAGAATAAAACATAGAAGTTAATCGCTGTGGCCTTGGATTCAACAATGAATTCTTAGATGTGACAACAAGAACATAAGCAGCAAAAGAAAAAATAGATAAATTGGACTTCAACAAAATTAAAAACTTCTATGCTTCAAAGGACACCATCAAGAAAGTAAAAAGACAAGCCACAGAATGAGAGAAAATATTTGCAAATCATATACCTGATGAGAGTCTTGTCTGTCCAGGATATAAAAAGAACTCTTAAAACTCAACACTAAAGACAAGTAGCCCAGTTTTTTAAATAGGCAAGGATCTAAAACATTTCTTCAAAGAAGCAATACAAATGCCACAAACACACAAAAAGTTGCTCAGCACCATTGCAACAGGGAGCTGCAAATCAAGGCCACAGGGAGATACCACTTCACACCCACTAGGATGCCTAAAATCAAAAAGACAGATAATAACAAGTGTCCCGAAGGATGCTGACAAATTGAAACCTTCATACATTGCTGGTGGGAATGTAAAATGGTGCAGCTGCTGTGGAAAACAGTCTGGCAGATCCCCAAAATGTTAAAAATAGAGTTACCATATGACTGAGCACCACATTCCTAGGTATATGCCTGGGAGAACTGAAAACAGTATCCGCATAGAAACCTGCACACAAATGTTCACAGCAGCATTATTCACAACAGCCAAAAGGAGAAAACAACCCACGTGGCCACTAACAGATGGATGGATAAAGAAAATGTGGTCTATCCATGCAATGGAATATTATTCAGCTATAAACAGGAATGAAGTACTGACTCATGCTCCAATGTGGATGAACCTAGCGAACGTTATTCTAAGTGAAGGAAGCCAGGCACAGAGGGACAAAGACTGTACGACTCATTTATATGAAATGTCCCGAATAGGCAAATCCATAGACACAGGAAGGAGATTGGTGGTTGCTGGAGTGAGAATCAGAAGTGACTGGTAACGGTCATGGGGTTCCCTTTGGGGTGACGAAAATGCTCTGCAATTAGTGGTGATGGCTGTGCAACTCTGAATACTAAAGCCATTGAATTGTATGCTTGGAAAATGTAAATTTTATGTTAAGGGGATTATATCTCAGTAAACCTATATGTCTATCTATAAAAAAGTAGTTATCTGAGCTGGCACTGAGCAGTGTCTTAAAGCCATTTTGAGGGTTCCTGCCTTTCTCATTCTGGCCCCAACTCGTCATCAGGCTGGGGAGGGCTGATAGGGTTATTGGAGGAGTAGGGATTCCTCCAGCATTTGGTTCCAAACCTCCTTTAAAACCCTGCAATCTTTGGGAATAATTAATGACTACCTGGACCTTTTTAACAGAGAGACCAACCCACTTGTGGTTAACAAATAAAGGGAAAAATTGTCGATCAGAACCTATGATGATAAGAGGGTTTAGCATTCTTAAATATTTGCAACTGAGACATTTAAAACGTTGGAACCAGCCCCTCCAAATGCTCACATCCTTTGGCAAAGTAATCCTCCTCTTGAGAATATTTTTTCTACAGAAATTACTTAAAATGCAAAAAGCTGTATGTATGTGGGTGCTTGTAGTGGCTCTATTTCATCAGTGACGTGTCTTAGGGTTGGAGGGACAACAGACCCTTCCCCATGTTACAGATCAGAATACCAAGGCAGAGAGAGAGAGGTAGTGGCCAGCCCATGAACAAGCATCCGGTGGGTGTGTGGCTTCGCTGGGAACGGGCCATGGTGTCATGAACCTTTCTGAGCTGTGTCTGAACCTTTATATCAAAGATGCCCCACAAAAATTAGAGGAAGCCCAGATCCCAGTGGGTGTGTGAAGCCAAGGATGGCCCTCGAATTAGGTGGATGAGCATGGAGACGTTGGAATTGCAGGACAAGAAAGTGTCACAGCAGAGAGGGACGTGCCCAGGGAGGACTCTTGGGAGAGACAGGTGTCATATATGTGTTGGGCTCTTGTGGCATACCTGAGGGAAGAGGTTGGCAGGGGCTGGGAGAATTGTGGGTCTCAGCTCACAGGCAGAAGGGGCTCATGTGTGTAGAACAGAGGGTATTTAATGTAGAGAACTGGTTGTGCAGGTGCTGGTGAGATGAGGTGGGGCCACTCTGAGATTAGCACCAGCAGGAAGCCACTACCAGCCGAGGCTGGAGGGGCAGAGAGGGGTGACACCATGGGTCACAACAGCCAGGGCATCCACAGGAAGCAGAGACAAGAGGGAGGGACATGCTGGCCTCTCCCCTCCACCCTCCATCTCCCACTCCTCCCACTGAAAGTCCCAGGCAGGGCCAAGAGAGAGGGGCACCTCCCTTCTGCTGGGTCACGGGGCAAATCAGGGTTTCAAACTGGGTTTGGTTCCAGGTCCACGGAGCAATCGTCCGCTGACCTGTCTCATAGCACAAGCACCTTCAGGCTCTCCGCAGCCTCCACTGTGACCCAGACGTTTCCCCTTCTGTGGCTGTGCTCCCTTTTCCTTGAATTAATTTACTTAGAAGGAAACTTTGTACCACTATCATAAAACCCAACAGAACTTGGAAATTGAAACATAACTGGGAAAAGGAAGAAAACAATGATATTAAATTCCAGCCAGACCAGGCTCCCCACATGGCGGGCTTGTGCCAAGAGGTGCCCAGAAGATTGGAGGGGGTATCACCCCCTCCCAGGCCCCGCACTGTTAGGATGTCCCTGTGTCTGTGCATCCTGAGCTCATGGGCAAGGCCACGGGGCATGAGCTCTCCCCTTTAGGAAGCACTGAGGTCAGGGAAACCAGAGGGAGCAGGAAGGGGCCCACCCAGGGCCACAGGCCAGGTGCTGCCAGTGCTAGAACCCAGCTGGGCCTGGCCAGGCATGCATGGCTGCACCTCAGTGTCTCTCAGGACTGTACAGGTTGAGGTGAGGCATTTCTTTTGTAGGTGTGGCTGCCTGGCCCCCTCCTCTGCTCCCCTTCCTGAGACTGTTCATGTCTCACGGGAGAAGGAAGACCCCGCCAGTGCTGCGGGAACAGGGCTCTTCTGCCTCCATGCAGGGCATTTTGTTCAGAGCCGTCCTTTGTGTGAGTTCGCGGGTGGGGCTGGGAGAGGGGGATTGAAGCAGGAGATTGTACCCTAATGTCACGGAGAGTCAAAAGCCTTTCCTGAAAGCATCTCGCAGCTGTCAGAAGGCCGGCCTCGGCAGGCGGCTGGTCCATTAGCGGAGGCAGGTAATTTGTACTGCTAGTTGCTGCTTGTGTAAACAGACGGCTTAGGGAGCTGCAGAGGAGGGCTTGAGGGGAAAGGGGGCTGCACCTTGTGCACCTGAGCCGGGAGGTACCACTGCCCCGGTCACTAGGCGTCTGTCCTGGGCGCATGGCAGGGCCCATCTGTGCTCTGCCCACACTGGCACTCAGGCACAGTGAGCGAGGCCAGGTGCCACCTCGGGGTGTTTCTGCACACGGGGAGAGACAGGTAAGAAGAACTATCAGTTGAACAGCAGCTACACTCCCATCAGCGCCTGGGACGGAGGCCCTGAGCCTGTGGGGACGCCCCAAATCCTCTCCTGCCTCCTGGCCTGGGCACCTGCAGATGCCCCTGCCCCCGCCTCTGAGTTGGTGTTGGGTCCGTTTCAGCTCAGATGGGCTTCATGTGGCAGCTTCTCTGAGGGTCTCTCGGCAGCCTGTGGCCCCACTCCCCAGCACTCACAGCACGGCTGCGCGGCGATCTGTTTATAAGCCTGTCTTCCGCGCCAGACTGAGAGGTTCTTGAGGGATTTTAATGACCCTCACCTCCCCCGTCAGCACTAATCAGTGTTTCTCAAATGAATGGATAAAGGAACGAATGACTTCTTGAACATCTACCACTCATGAGGCCTGTGTGGAGGCCGCCAAGTCGAGAGGGAACTGCATGTCAGAGGATCAGGTGGTGGTCGTGCTGCAGGAGCCCCTGGGGGAAACATGGGGATGGGGTGGGGGCTTCCCAAGAAAGGGGCTTTGATCGGAGCCCTGAGGAGCTGAGGGGAGGGGCCATGTGGACAGACACCTGGGGAGGAGTGCTCCAGGGAATAGCACTTGCAAAGGCCCTGGGGCGAGACCAGCCTGGGGGTTTAAGCAACAGTGAAAAGGCTGGAGCCCAGTGAGGGAAAAGGAAGGAGGGAGGGAGAAGATAAGAAAGGAAGAAAGGAAGGCTCAGCTCCTGCCCCGGAGAAGCTCCTGGGCAGATTGATGCCATTCCATGCTATAGGCAACATGGTTTCAGGTGGTTTCACGTGTTATTTGTTAGCCCTCGATAGGAGCCGTAGGAATGATATTAAGCCAAATTAATCCCAGTCCATCAGATCTGAGATTGTTTTCCTTTGAGCTGTGAAATGTTTGGTTTCTTCTCCAACCACCGTTGCATATGTCAAAATCGACGTCTGGAGGATTTGCCCACCCCACCTCTTTCCCGGGGCCTGCCCTCCCTGGGCTCACAGCCTTCTCCCTGGGTGCCGGGCTCCAGGCCGTCCTGCACGTCGGCGCCCAAGGGAACACTTCTCCAACCCAGACTCCACTGGCTATGCCCCTGAGAAGAGCCCGTGGGAGCTCCTACCACCTTCCATGGCATTTCCCCAGAGAAGTGGTGCTTAGAACGTAGCATGAGATGCTCTGCGAGAAAGAGTCGCAGACCTTTGGGAGATGCCTGGAGATCCAAGGGGAGCATCACAGGTTCGGAGAGGTCCTGCCCAGCCCATGCCCACAGCCAGCCCCTCGTCCTCTCCCCACTCTCACGGAAAGGGTAAAAGAGCCAGACCCTCACTTGACTTTCCAGCCAAGGAGGCCGAGAGAGGGGCAGGTGGTTCTGGCCAATGAGATGTAGAAAATAGTCCCTGGGAAGAGGGTGTCTGAGAGAGACTTTCTTCCCTGAGAAGAGAGGCCATCCTAGATGCCACCTCCAGCTCCAGACATACACACTCCACATCCATGCCTTTGGCTGTGATCCTCTGTGCATGTGATGTCTGGAGCTGTGGAAGCCACTTTGTGCCTATGAGCAAAAAAGCTGGGAGTACCGCAGAGTCCCTGGCCCAGCACCCTGAGGAAGGCAGCAGCTACACCCCCAGTGCTGTGTGGGTCCTGGCTCTAGCTTGTGTCACACATCTTTGACCCACATCACCTCCCCAGAAAGCCCTCCTGGACCACCTGAGTTAGAGTCCCTGACCTTCTGCCTATGACCTGTGACCTGTGTGACTTTCTTGAGAGTTCTTCTCTCTCTCAAATGATTCTATTTTCTGTCTAGATGTCTCCTCTTGGTCTTCCTCACCAGAACACCGGCTCAGGGAGCTCAGAGCTTGGGCTTGTTTTGCTCACACGTGTGTCTGCTACTTGGAGCGGATTCTGGCACAAAGCAGGTGCCCAAATGTGTGTTCAGTAAATGCGTGAGAGCTCAGCACGCCTGGTGCTCATGCGGTGGTGCCACCTCTAGGCGACTGCTCCCCTTCTGCTCCTGCCGGAGAGGCAAGAAGGGGAGTCTGTGATGGTGACCATGAAGGATGACGGTGACAGAGCCCCCATGCAGCGAATCCCCCAAGGCTGCAAGCCGGGCGTGGAGGGAGGGGCGAGGGAAGGGGGAGAAAGTGTGGACCCCTCAGCCGGCCCACCTGCCGGGTCAGAACCACCACCCAGCTGCTGACGCATTTTCTGACCTGTTACCAGACAACGCCTCGACTGCAATTGAGGGAGACGCAAAACGAAATTAACACTTAATTTTTTAAAAGGTGTGTTTCCATATACAAATGTTTAAGAGGCCTGCAAACACCAGACATCAGGAGGCGCTCAGATGCCGGCACGGTGAGGCAAGTAGAGGTCAGGGCTGAGAGACGTCGGAGGTCTGTTAACCGCACCTGCCCTGCAAGCGGGAAACTCGGAATCGCTGCGGGTCTGTAAACCCGCGTCTGCGCAGGGCGGGCGGACGCTCAGAGCCAGGCCCCGCGTCTCCGGGTCACCCCGTCAGACCCGCCGTGCAGGGCCGTGCTTTACAAAGTGGGGTGTGACTGTCCCGCGTCTCCCACGGGCATCGCGGCAAAGCCGCTCTACGATTTTGTGGGAAGCAGTGGGGGTCAGAGCGGATGCTGACGGGAAGTCGCTCCGGGGAGAGTACGCGAACGATGGGCCTGGCTGGGAGCCCTGCATCCCCAATGCCGCGGCGGCCCCCACCGCACCCTCTCAAAGGGCCGGTTGGTCACCAGCCTGCGGACGAAGCCCCCAGGCCTGTCTCCCTCGGCCCTTTCGCAGCAGCCGGCCGCGCTGCCCGTCCCCACTGCGCGGCTAGCGGGGCCACCCGTGCGCCTGCGGTCCCACTGCGCGGCTGCGGGGCCACGCGTGCGCCTGCGGTCCCCACTGCGCGGCTGCGGGGCCACCCGTGCGCCTGCGGTCCCACTGCGCGGCTGCGGGGCCACCCGTGCGCCTGCGGTCCTCACTGCGAGGCTGCGGGGGCAGGCGTGCGCCTGCGGTCCCGCGCGGGCAGGCGGCGAGCCCCGCGGCCGGGCGCTGATGGATGGCAGGCTGGGGGGCAGGCGGAGGCTGGGCTGCCGCCTCAGACATTCCTCCGCAGATAAACGGCCGGCGGAAAGGCGCTCTTGAGAGGCAGGAGATGAGGGGCCTGTGTATATAATAAAGGTGAACGAGTGTCATCCAGACGTTTTAATGCTCTTTCTGAGGCCCCAGCTGCCCCGAGGCCGGAAGGAAGGACCTAGGGCTCTTAGCAAGTGGCTGGAGAAGCGGCTGCTTTGAGCAAGCCTGAGGGGGCACCAGGTGGGGCCCGGGCGCAGCTTGGGGGCCCCTTGTCCTTGTCCGCCCCGGGCCTCCTCTGCAGGAAGGCTGGAGACGCCTGCCGGTGCCTTTGGCAACTTGCTAGGCCCTTCAAGCTGGTTCTGGAGACACTTGGAGGGGGAGACCGGGTCAATGAGGGGTCTAGCTCAGCTCCCCCAGAGCACCCCTAGCAGGGCTGTGGGCCAAAACCTGAGCTTAGGTTTGAGGATCGCCGAGTTTGTCGCCACATCAGGCTGTCCTCAGGGAGCAGTTGAGCAGCACCGCCCCCTCTACATAGGCTCAGAGGGTGGCCCCACCTCCCTGTGACTCTCGGCCTGTTGTGCTAGGTGTGGGGGTCTGTGCAGCCCCTTACCCCAGGGCTGGCATGGAGTAGGAGCTCACTAACGTTTTCATTCCCTCCCTGCTCTGTCCCCCTATCCCAGGTCTGCAATGGGCCAGGAATGGAGTCTCCACCTCGTACGTGAGAACTGGAGGCTCAGAGTAGTGGGGGCCACCAAAGGCCACACAGTGGGGAGGGGCTAGCAAAGCCGGGACCAAGGACTCCTGCTAGAAAAGGCCCCTGAGTGTCCAGGGTCAGGGGACTTGAAATTGGTCCTCACAGGCCTGGTGCCCTCTCCTTAGCTGACACACAGGTCTGTTCAGCTCCTCCCCTATATTGGCATCTTGGGATCCCCCCAGTCCAGCAGCCTGTGACCCTACAGCTCTGGGGCACTCCCCAGCCCCCAAGCATACGGGCAAGGTAACATGCAGTGTACTCCAGGGGCAGGAGGCAAGTGGACCCAAAGAACGGAAGTTCCCCAGGGCCTTGCCTTCGGGAAGAGCCCAAGGCCCCATGAAAGGCTGGGGACTCAACATGCCCTCACAGCAGTTCTGCAATATCAGCATTATTATTCCCCTTTTGTAGAGGGGTAAACTGAGGCACAAGATGTGAACAGTTCTGCTCAAGATAGCAAAGGAGCAGAGTTTTGGCTTCAAACCTATGTACACTTGGCTGCAAGTCTAGAATCCTTTGCACCCCTGGCCCATTGGCTGACAGATATTAAGTACCTGCTAAATGGACGAATAAAGAAATCCCTCCTGGAAAAAGAGATTGGAAATGATCTAGCATTTGATCAGTAGCACTCATCTGACCCTTCCAGTGCCAGGCAAGGTCCCACGTGGAGTTCAGAGTTCCCTGGAAAACCAGACAAAGAGGTTTGGATTATGAGCCAGTCCGGAGTGGAAGAAACAGAATATTCTTTAGCTTTTTTGTACCATCCTAAGCCTGACGCCGAGCCCCATCCCACTGAGCCAGAATCAGTATTAGGATCCCCACCTGCAGGAGTCCGAGCCATGGGGCCCTAATCCTCTGAGAAGCCAGTGGTTTCAGCCCCCTGCAGCCCCAAAGAAGCCTGATCATGTGGGTGGGGGAGCTGGGGCTCCCAGCACTTGCAGAGCCGTGGGGGTGCTACTTAAGGGCTCTGACCCCCTGGACTCCACTGCCTTCCCGTCTCCTTGTCTCCAAAGACACACCTCCTGCCTGAGCTTGGAGAATGCCCGAGGGATGCAGCTGAGGGCTGGTGAGTGAGACCCTCCCAAGGATGTCACTGGAAAGTGCTGCACCTGCAGCAACCCCCCTCCTGACTTCTCAGCTAGGGGCCAATCTGCCCCCACTGTCCTTAAACCGTGAGAGTTGGGTTCACACCTGGCAGGTCCTAAAGGCATCACCACAGTCCTTTCTTGGAAAGTCCTTGATGCTGACAGCCCCCTGCTTTTGGGTGATAACAAATGGCAGTGAGTTCATGTTAGGCCCATTTCGGTCTGTACTTGGCATACAGTGAACGTGCCGGCTAGGTTCTCCCTGACTTTTACAGTCCACGAAATCCACTACTGGGGGCTCCTGGGCCCGCCCACCCCAAGAGCCTTCAGGGGGTGGGTCAACACAGTGGGGCTGTGTTCATGCCCTGTGTCCTTACAGGGAGGTCCTGGCCAAGTGGCCCCTGTGACAGCAGAGCCCCTCACTGCTCACCTGGACCCCAGTACAGCAGGCGTCTCTGACTGAAAGGAGCGATCAAAGCCAGAGCTGAAGGGGGACTGTCTTGTTTGTTTTAAACTTTGAATTAATAATGGAGTCCCTGGTTCAAAATCCCTAGTTCAAAATCCCTGGTTCAAAAAAAATATCAAATGACAAACTGAGCAGCCTCCCTCCCGCCCCCAGCCCAGCCACGCTCTGCGGCCGTGGGGCCAGTCGCTGCTCTCTGGGCTACCGCAGTCGCCAGGACCGTGGACGCGGCTCGGAAGCCCCAGGTGCTGGCCAGCGGGGGCTCAGCCAGCTTCGGGGAGGCTCTGCCCCGCTCCCAGCGGCCACCGCCGCCACCGCCTGTGGCCACGGGTCAGGTTTCCATCCGCCGTCATTAGGCAGATGTCAAACTCCAAGGAGCAGCAGTAATTTGGACAATTACGGCCGCTATTATTGCTTCCTCTCCTTAAACGGGGGCCAAATTACTCACTTAAACACAACCACCAGTCACTTTCCACAGGCAAGGGGACAGTGGGCGGGGGAGGGGACACGGGAGGGACACGTGGGAGGGGAGGGTTCAGAAACTCCAACAGCCCATCTGTGGGTGACTGTCCGGTTTGAGGTCCCACTGTGTGATGTGGCGTGTCAATCCGCCCTGCCTAGGAGGTCGCAGTGCGATTGGCAGGGGAGGAGACTGCTGTCCCCGGGGAGGGGCCAGCCAGTCTCACCCAGCTGGTCACTGCCGGAGCTGGGCAGAAGCAGGTTGCCTGGGCCCGCGGCTCAGAGCGGCGTCGCCTCCTGGGTGGTGTGAGCTGAGCGGAGCGGAGGGGCCGGGGAGCCCGGGAGGAGCGGGCAGCCGAGGTCCCAGGTCCGCTCACCGGGGGTGACGCAGGCCCAGGGGCCCCGCCGCTGACTGGGGCGGGCAGACACGCGCACGCGGAAGGGCCCAGGTAGGCACCATGCAGGGCGGGGAGGGGAGTCCGGGTCTACTCCACTTCTCCGAGCTAATCACAACCGCACCCAAAGGTACAGATAAGAGTCACTGTAGTGACAGGAAGCACTTAGGTAACACCTGCTGTGTCCAGCTCTGTAGTCTATTTACATATAGTCGCTCATCGAATCCTCAGAACAACCGTTTGAGGTAGGCATTCTTACCACCCTCATTTTACAGAGGAGCCTGGGACACAGAGAAGCTAATTAACTTGCCCAGGATCACACAGCACCTCAACAAAAAACTTACCCCTTCCCAGAGCCACACGACTGAGTGCCTGCCGAGTCACAGGCTGCTGTGAAGACGAAAGCAACTCAGCAAGGTCTTTTCATTGTCTTCCCTGGCATAGAGATGGGACCTGCAGGTTCAGGGAGGACGGGGCTGTCCAGTGTCCCAAAGGGTAGGGCCAGACGGGCAGAGGCTGCTGGCTTTGCCAGCCCCAGGCCAGCAGTGGGTGAGCCAGCGCCTGGTGGGAAGTGGGAGTGCGGTGGCAGTGACAGGTCAGGGAGGGGCTGAGGCCACATTCGGTTCCAGGATGTCACAGATCATAGGTGATTCTGTGATCCCAGACTTTCCCCAGCAGGCAGGGTCACCCCATGGACACAGAGTAGGTCCCATCACAGGGAAAGAGGACGCTGAGCACATGACCTCTTCCCTGGAGGACATGTGAGTTTGAGGGAGGGTAGAGAGAAACCCGAGAGGCTCCAGGACAGCAGCGGGCCGGCCCCCGGTGGGTGTGGTGGGCTGTCTCTGCGACAGTGACTGCCGCTCCTGCAGGGCTCATCACAGGAGGCCAAAAGCGGTCTGAGCAGCCAGGGACCCCCTTCCCTGGAGTCCACAGAACAGGCTGTGGCTTCGGCCCTGGCCCAGCCTCTTCTGTCTGCCTCCTCTGACCACGCGTTGGGGGGCCTGCTTGACCTCTCCAAGCCTTGCTTTCTTTGTCTGAATCTTCAAGCTGGTCCCTGACTGAGTGACAGAGGCCAACACACTTGCCAAGGCTCAAAAGTGGCAGCTGTGGGACCCCAGGGAGAGACTGCATCTCCCTGAGCCCATGTCTTCTTCTAAAAATGATAATATTATACACTTCTGCCTCATGGGGTCTCGTGATTCAACAAAATAACATGTTATATAAGGGGCTTCAAAGCAGGGCCTAGGACCTAGAAACTGCTGCGTGAGGCTGGCTGGCCTCACCACTACTCCCCTGCTGCTACGACCGTGTGCAGAGTGGAGGGAAAGTGGAGAGCCCTGATCCGCCAGGCCTGGCCTCCCACCACGACACATCCCTTATGAGGCCTGCGAGGTGGGCGTTTGTGTAGCCCAAGACCCCGAGGCTCAGGCTGGTCACAGACAGGATGGCAGAGCCAACATTGGTGCTGGGACTGTCCCACTCCACGGCCCCTTCTTGGCCCGATGCCACTGTCTGAGGGGGTCCCCTGCAGCCTGATGCCTGGGGCATCCGGTCCTCAGAAAGAACAGGGCTGTCCTCATCCTGCCCTGGAGCTGTGGTCTCTCCTGGTAGGTTGCCCTCATATTGCTCTGACTGGGGACAAAACTGGGGCTGCCATGCCTGACAAAGTGCAGCCCCTGGGACACTTGTTCTGAGCATTTAAACACTTGCTGCTTCAAGAGCCTGCAAGGGGCAGCTTTGGAGACAGGGCCCCCGTGGCCCTGCCATTTGTCAGCTCCTCATTACCTGTGAGTCTGGCCAGCCTGCGACTGCTGCCCCTGTGCTCCCAGGGGCCAAGAGGAGAGGCCAGGCACCTCTCACACCTGCAGGTGCCAGGACCCTGGGCCATCTCAGCCTCTGGGAGTGGGGATGACAACCACAATGACAGCTGATGATGATTAAGCCCTTCTTGTGTGCTAAACACTTCCTGTGCCTTCATTCTCTCATGTCATTATGACCCCATTTTGCAGGTGGGGGGACTGACTGAGGTCAGAGGGGGGTGACACATGGCCAGGAGGGGACGGATCAGGGTTTGGCTGGTGCATCTCGCTTACTCAGAAGAGGTGCCAACTGGAAGCGGCAGTTGCTGACCGCTGGGCACATAGCCCTTGTGAGTAGCCTCCTTTGAGGCTTGGGTGGCCTGGCTCCATGGGAGGCCATTACAGCTCCCCGTGAGCTCAGCCTCTTTTACTATGGGGGAAATCAGCCCCACGACCCCTGGTTGATTTGTGGCCCTCATGGAGCCCCCAGTCTTGTCCAGAGGGGAGTTCGATCTGCAAACAGACCCATACTTGGGGAATGCAAGGGGCTCTTGGGATGGGAGGAGGCTCCAGGTTGCCAGGGAGAGGCAGTCAGGAAAGACTGCCCCAGAAGGTAACCTCAAAGCCAGGGATGTTCTCAGATGTGCCCACCCCAAATAAAATCCCTGGAATCCCTGCACAGGTGGGCAGAAGAGAGGGGCTCCCAGAAGTGGGTAACTGCCCAAGTGCACACAGCAGCACTCACATCTCACTGCCTCTGAACACCACCTTCAAACCCTGGAAACCCACAGCCATCTCCCTCGGGGGCTTCTGGCGCTGGCATGTCACTTCTCAATTAGCTCCCCTTTCTGAACCATGATTCCCCACCAGCTAAGGTATTTTGCAGACCTCTGACTTAGGGCTACTTGTAAAAATGTGTAGATTGTTGACCAATTTTCCATAGATGATCTTTAGAACAAGATGAATTTACTGAGTCATGTAAATGAATGTGTGTGAAGTGTTTGGACCATCAGGACTATGATGTAATAGATTTTTAAATTAAGTGCATTGTATCTCTGTGGGAAATGTCTCTTCTATTTATAAAATTGCTTCAAGACAATCATGCTGTTTGGACAATAGAATGCCACAGCACCCTAAACTAGGTAGTGAGATCTAGCACAAGCCCAGTGCACAGGTGAAGAACCAAATGATATTACTCACAACCGAAAATACAAGGAGGACCCAAGTGATACCATGATCGCCAGAGTTCACAGATGAAGAACAGGGTGATACAACAATCACCCGATTCTACAGATGAGGAGCCTGGAGATCCCACCATCAGCTCACTGTGCAGACCACAAATTGCCTACTAACAGCCTAATGCACATGTGAGAAACCAGTGATGCTACTACCATCCCAAACACAGGTGACGAATTTGGTGATGCTGCTATCACCTCTATGCACAGGTGGTGAACTGATTGATGCTATCATCCTAAAGTGCAGATACAGTATCTAGTGATACTATTACTAAATACAGAGATGAGGAAATTAATGATCCTACTAACACCTCACTGTACAGATGCTGGTCCCCATGATATGGCTATAACATGAGTAACACCACTCATCCTGGTATACACATGAGAAACGAGTGATCCAAAATCAGAAAACCTGGAATCCAAAATCTGAAATTTTTTGAGTGCCAACATGATGCTCAAAGGAAATACTCATTGGAGCATTTAGGATTTTGGATTTTCAGATTCGGGATGCTCTGCTAGTAAGTATATAATGCAAATATTCCTAAATCAAAAAAATCCAAAACACGTCTGGTTCCAAGTATTTGAGATAAAGGATATTCAACCTATACAGATGACAAAATGAGTTATGCTATTATCACTTCAATGTACAGATGAGACATGGAGTGATCCTGTTACTGTCCCAATATGTAGATGAGAAACCAAATCATCTTACTATTACCCCAAGGTATAGATTATGAACTAAATGATACCCCCATCAGCTTAATGTACAGATGAGGAAAACAGTGATATTATAATCACTCCAATGGACTAATAAATTTAGTGATTCTATTATCATATCAAGGAGTAGATGATGAATGGAATGATACTATGATCATGTTAACATACAGAAGAAGATGTGACTGATACTGCTATTTACCTAGTGTATGAACAAAATCTTGAGTGATATTGCTCTCATGTCAGTGTGCAGACAGTGAATCTAGTGGTGCTATGGTCATTCCAAACAGAGGAAAATAAGTGAATCATACCATCACCCCAGTGCAAGATGAGGAACTGAGTGATCTTTTTATTATGCAAAACACATTTGAGAAACTTCTTTACACTATTAATACCATCAGTTCTGTGGACAGATGACTAATCTGACAAATACAATAGCCGAATTAACTTGCTGACTAGACTCAATGGATTAGTGGGGATGAAAGAAGATAGAATCAGTGAACTTGAAGTCAGATCAATAGTATTTATTCAACCTGAACAATAAAGAGATACTACACCAAAAATAAATAAATAAATAAACAAACAAATAAATAAACAAACAGAGCCTCAAGTATTTGTGAAAGGATAAAACAGATTTTAACACTTGTCATTGAAGTCTAGGAGGAGAGGAGAAAGTGTGCAACGGCTAACATATTTAAAGAAATAATAGCTGAAACTTCCTAAATTTGGTTAAAGACATAAATCTACAGATTTCCAGAGCTGAATGAATCCCAAATAAGATAAACCTAAGAAATTCACACCAACCGTATTAGTCAGCTCAGGTTGCCATAACAAAATATCATATACTTGGTGGCTTAAAAAACTGGTGTTTATTTCTCACATTTCTGGAGGATGAGAAGTCTGAGATTAAGGTGCCAGAAGATTCAGTTTTCAGTGAGGGCCCTCTTCCTGGCTTGTGGACAACTGCCTTTGTCTGTGTCTTCATATGGTGGAGAAAGAGAGAGGGAGAGGGAAATAGAAAAGGGAAGGGAGGGAGTGGGAGGGAGAGAGAGAGAGAGAAAGAGAGAGGGAGGGAGAAAAAGAGCACTCTGACCTCTCTTTCTAATCTAATCTTTCTTGCTAATTCCATCATGGGGGCCTCACCCTCATGACCTCATCTTGACCTAATTACCTTCCAAAGGCCCACCTAAAAATGCCACCATTTGGGGGGTTAGGCCTTCAACATATGAATTTGGAGAGGACACAAACATTCAGTCTGTAACACCAAGACACAACATAATTAATCTTCTGTAAACTAAATATAAAGAAAAAAAAGCTCTAAAAGAGCCAGGCAGAAATTGATTACTTGCAAAGAAAAATCAACTCAAATCACAGCAGATTTTCCATCTGAAACCATGAATGCCAGAAGGAAGTGTCACAATGTTGTTCAAATGCTGGAAGGAAACATCTGGCAACCTCAAATCCTATCCAGTGATGCTACCCTCAAGAATCAAGGGGAAATAAAAGCATTTTCAGATAAAAGAACTCATATATGTGTACATATGGTCATACCTGGAGAATCATATACATTACACATGTATATGATAATATCTAGAGAACCTCTAAGAAAACTATACAAAGTGATATACTCAAAAATATTTGAAAATACATCAAAATGGATTTCCACAAGTTCAAGTAATCCACAGACAGGCAAGAAAAAAGAATCAGACAATGAGAATTAGAGGGAAAAAAGATAAACAAATAATAAAAGGGCACTCTTAAGTTCCAACATATTGATAAGCATTTTACAGGTAAATTGTATCAATAAAAAGACATTGATTATGTAAGTGGATTAGAAAACACATCCCAACTACATTCTATTCATAAGAAATTAACTTCAAACACAATGACATAAGTAGGCTGGAAAAAAAGAATGAAAAAGGCATGCCATGGAAATATTAATTTTTAAAAGCAAAAGTGGTTGTACTAACATCATCAGATAGATTAGACCTGAGAGCCAAAACATTACTAAGGACAAAAAGGGACATTCCATCATAATAAATAGTAGCAATTCACCAAGAAGATATAGCAATTCTAAATGCTTGTGTGCTAAACAATAGATCCTCAAAATACATTAAAATTTCAAACTTCTGCTCTGCAAAAGTCACTGCTGAGAAAATTAAAAGACAAGTAACAGACTTAGAGAAAATATTTGCAAAACACATATCTGATAATGACTTGCACCCAAAATATACAAAGAATACATAAAACCCAACAATAAGAAAACAAACCACCCAACTGTAAAATGAACAAAAAGGTCTGAGCAGACACCTCACCAAAGAAGATAGACAGATGGCAAACAAGCAAATGAAAAGATGTTTAACATCAAATGAATTAAAATTAAATCAACAATAAGATAGCTCTACACATCTACTAAAATGATTAAAGTACAGACAACTGACAAAATACCACATACTGGTGAGAAGGTAGAACTACAACAACTCTCACTCATTGCTTGTGAGAGTGCAAAATGGTGCAGCCACTTTGAATGAATGAGGTTTCCAGTTTCATATAAAACTACACAAAATCTTACCGTACAATCCAGCAATTGTGCTCCTAGGTACAGTATTTACCCAAATTTACAGTATTTGCCCAAATGTGCTTCTAGGTACAGTATTTACCCAAATGAGTTTTACAAACTATGATAAATCCATGTGATGGAATATTATTCAGCAATGAAAAGAAATGAGCTATCCATTCACAAAAAGACATGGAAAAACTTGAAATGCATTTTGCTAAATGAAAGAAGCCAGTCTTAAAAGGCTATATACTATATGATTCCAGCTATATAATACTCTGGAAAAGGCAAAACTGTGGAGACAGTGAGGAGATTAGCAGTTGCCAGAGATTTGGGAGGAGAAGAGGAAGGATGAACAGGTAAAAGGGGACTCAGGGGACTCTTAGGGTAGTGAATTCTGTATGACATTCTGTGTGATATTGTAATGATGGACACAGGACAGAATACATTTATCAAAACCCAGAAAACTACTATTCAGAGTGAATCCTGATGTAAACCATTAACTTTAGTTAAAATAATATGTGGATATTGGTTCACCAATTGTAACAAATCTACCACTCTAATGTGAGACATTGCTAAGGGGAAGATGGGATTGAGGAATGAAGGAGTGTGGGAATTCTTTGTACTATCTGCTCAATTATCTGTAAATCTAAAAGTCTTTGAAAAAATAAACTCTTAATTAAAAAAAATCAAATCTTTGCAAATACAAACAGAACATTTTTAAAAAGAATATGCAACAATTTCAAAGGACACTCACAATCTTTAGAAAAATTAAATATTTGCTAATTGTCTACCCTCAAAAAGAGATATATCATGCAAACATTAATTTTTAATTAAAAAAAACAAAGTGGCTATATTAATATCAAATAAATTATACTTGACAGCCAAAAATTTACTAGGGACAAAGAGAGACATTACAGCTTGGTAAATATAATAGGATCAATCCACTAGGAAGATGAGGGAATCCTAAATGTTTATGCACTAAATGTTTATGCATATCTTTCAAAACCCATGAAACAAAAACTGTTAGAGCCAAAAGGAGAAATAAGCAAATCCACAATTATAGTTGAATACATCAACACACAATACAAATGGCTTGATAGAAGTATTTTCTACTAGGTAGAAAATCAACAAGGGTACAGAGAACATGAACAATGCCTTAAGCAAGGAGATCTAATTGACATTTACAGAATACTCCACCCACTAAGAGCAGAATACACAATATTTTCATGTGCCCATGGAATATTCACTAAAATAGAAAATATCTTGGGTCATAAAACAAGGCTTAAAAATTTAGAAAAAATTGAAATAACTCAGAATGCGTTCTCAAATCATAATGGAATCAAATTAGAAATATTTTTTCCCCTATATGTTCTTTCAGTGAAAACTAGAAATATTGACAGAAAGATAACAGGAAAATTTTCAAATACTTGGAAATTAAACAACACATTTCTAAGTAATCTATGAGATTAAGAAGACATCTTAAAGAAAGTTTTTAAGCATTCATAAGTCTGAGTGAAAAACGAAATACAACATTTCAAAGTATGTGATACGCAGCAGTGGCAGTGCTGCAGCGGATATTTATACCACTAAAATATATTAGAAAAAGTGAAGGACTCCAAATCAACAATCTAAATTCACATCTCAAAAAATTAGAAAGGAAGAGCAAAATAAATCTGAAACAAGTAGAAGGAAATAATAAAATGCAAACAGAAATAAATAAAATTGAAAAAATGAGAAGACAATACACAAAATCAATAAAAGGAGAATTATTTTAAAAATCAGTAAAATAAAACTCTCACAAGACTGACAATGATAAAAAGTGACAATAGACAAATCACCAATATCAAGAATAAAATGGGTTGTCACAATAGATTCTGTCACCTCTTGCTGGAGCTAGAGTGGAAAATAAGGATCTTGTCCTTCAAATATTGGAGTTTTGTGTTCTGATTCCTAATTGGTGCTTTTGATCACTGATGCACAGGCACAAAGCCTGGCTGCCATTGTTTCAACCCCACTGTCTGAAGTACCTTTCAGACAGACCATACTTTCCTGTTTCTTTATATCCTTCGTGATCTTTCTGTTGAAAACCAGACGTTTAATGTTATTCATATAATGCAGTAACTCTGAAAATCAGATTCTCCCTCTTCTTCAGAGTTTGCTGGGTTTTGTTTTGTTTTTGTTTTATTGTTTCAGGGTGTCTCTGTACCAGGGATCAGTGTGAAGTGAAAATTTGAGGTCTTCTTTGGTCTTTTTACCTTCTTTGTCTCTGTACCAGGGATCAGTGTGAAGTGAAAATTTGAGGTCTTCTTTGGTCTTCTTTGGAATTTAAAAAAACAGCACCTGCATTTTTTTCCCTTTTTACCCTTTGGAGTGGTAGATATTTAAGGATTAGGACATTCAAATGCAACTGCATACATGGGAGAATTAGAATGCCAACATACATGTGTAGGGAAAGGTGCACAGACTTAAAAAAGACCAAAGAAGACCTCAAATTTTCACTTCACACTGATCCCTGGTACAGAGACACCCTGAAACAATAAAACAAAAACAAAACAAAACCCAGCAAACTCTGAAGAAGAGGGAGAATCTGATTTTCAGAGTTACTGCATTATATGATTAACATTAAATGTCTGGTTTTCAACAGAAAGATCACGAAGGATATAAAGAAACAGGAAAGTATGGCCCATTCAAAAGAACAAAATAAATTGACAGAAACTATCACTGAGGAAGTTCAGATGGTGGACTTACTAGACAAAGACTTTAAAACAACTGGCTTAAAGATTCTCAAGGAGCTAAGGGAAGACATAGACAGACAGGAAAACAACATATGAACAAATTAAACTGTTAATAAAATGATAGAAAATATAAAAAGGAATCAAAAGGAAATTCTGGAGGTAAAATAAAAATTTACTATAGGAGTTCAAAAGCAGATTTGAGTAGGCAGAAAAAAGAATCAGTGAACTTGAAGACAGAACAGTTGAAATTATTAAGAATGAGGACCAAAAATAAAAAACATGGAAAAAAATCAAACAGAGCTTAAAGGACCCATGAGACACCATCAAGGAGACCATTACATACATTGTGGTAATCCAGAATGAGAAGAGAACAAGAGTGGGGCAGAAAAATATTTGAAAAAATAATTTCCCAAATTTGATGAGACATGAATCTACAAATCCAAGAAAGCTCAAAAAACTCCAAGCAGGATAAATTCAGAGACCTACACTGCAACATATTGTAATCAAACTGCCAAAAGACAAAGAGAATCTATCAAACAGCAAGAGATAAACAATTCATTATATAAAAAGGACCTTTAGTAATCTTATGAGCTAATTTCTCAACAGAAAACTTGGGAAGGAGGAGGGTAGGAGGGAGTGAGGGATAAAAATTTACCTATTGGGTGCAATGTATACTATTAGGTGACAGGCACACTAAAAGCCCCAACTTCAGCATTATGTTAGTACAATTCATTCATGCAACAAGAACAATTTATATTTTGAAATAAAAATTATTTTAAAAAATAAGAAGAAAACTTGGAGGCCATAAGGCAGTGGATTGATATTCAGTGGGCTGATAGAAAAAAAATTTTCAGTTGAGATTCTATATCTGGCAAACTGTTCTTCAAAAATGAGGAGGTAATTAAGACACACCCAGATAAAAGCGGAGGAAGTTTGTTACCATTAGACCTGCCCTGCAAGGACCTATAAGGTAAAATAAAAGGATACTAGATAGTAACTCAAAGCTGCATGAAGAAATAAAGATCTTTGGTAATGGTAAATACATGGGCAATTATAAAAGCTAGTATTATTATAATTTCAGTTTGTAAATCCATTTTTTCTTTGGCTTGGATCATAATCCCAAAAGATATAATCTCAAATGCCATAATCCTGAATATTAAAATCCCAAAAGATCTAAATCCCTAAAGTCTAAAAACTCTTAACATCTAAAATCCAGAAAATCGCAATCCCAAAAGATTAAAATCCTGAAGGTTGAAATCCCAAAAGCCAAATTCTGGGGAAAGGATTAGTGTGTTTTTGGTTATATGCAGGATAGTTGCGTCATGTTAATTGCATTATGTTAGGAGGAACTATTACCTTGTTATCACCTCTATTAAAAAGTTAAATATGATTTAAGGAGATGTGTATGGGTGTCAAGTTGACAAGGGATGGACTTGTGAACTTAATTTTAGGTGGATTAAGGAATACCTAAAAGCCTGGTAAAGCATTATTTTGGTGTATCTGTGAGGGTGTTTCCAGAGGAGATTAGTGTGTGAGTCTGAGCAGATTAGGTAGGGAAGATCTGCCTCAATGTTATCACTGTCCAATCATCTAGTTGCCTGGAGAGTACAAATACAGAAGGTGAATTGGTCTCTGTCTGAAAGCTGGGATATATTTTTCTTCTGCTGCCTTGGATGTTGGAAATTTGATGCACAAAGGTGCATTATCACAATGTTGTCTTTGTGTGTAATCATTGTACGTGTACATAAAAACAATGAAACTTCCTCTATAAATGAAGAGATGTCCTTCTTGTACATCTTCATTTGTGAAAGATGAAATTGCTCAAGATCTTGGCTCTTTGGGCAATGTATGCTCTGGTGATCCATCATGGGTTTTGATTGATTTCACCAAAAGACTTAGGTTATCACTCATGGTGTTTCAGATGACCACAATTATAAAGCTGAGTGCACACAATTACCAACCATAGTGATATGCATTATACATTTCCCTTTTTGACTTCTTTCTTTATGAATAGAGTGCATCTGCTTATAACTGTTTACCCATGAGACTATCATTAGTGTACCTGAGTGTTTATGCTTGCAGAAATATGTATGTTATTATTGCCTATTTTTCTGTGTAAAGTGGCCTACAAAGTGTTCTGTTGTGTTTTTATATGTTCTTATATAAATTCCCTATAAAATATAAATAAATATATTTTAAAGAATTTTTGGCTAGGCATGAAGGCTCATGCTTGTAGTCTTAGCACTTTGGGAGGCCAAGGTGGGAGGATTGTTTGAGCCCAGGAGTTTGAGACCAGCCTGGGAAACATAGCAAGACCTCATTTCTACAAAAAACTTAAAAATTAGCTGGATGTGGTGGCACATGAATATAGTCTTAGCCACTTGGGAGGCTGAGGTGGAAAGATTGCTTGAGCTCTGGAGTTTGAGGTTACAGTGAGCTATAGTGAGCTACAATAGCACCACTATGCTACAGTCTAGACAATAGAACTAGACTCTGTCTCTTAAAACAAAACAAAACAAAAGCAGAAATGAGACAGGAATAAAAACATTTCACTAAAATAAAGTCAAATAAACCCCAAAGAAGGCAGCAATGTTGGAAATGAGGAACAAAAAAGCCATAGATGCTTAGAAAACAAATAGAAAAATGGCAGAAGGAAGTCTCTCCTTATCAATAATTACTTTAAATGTAAATAAATTAAACTACACAATCAAAAGAAAGAGATTGGCAGAAATAATTTTTAAAAACATGATCCAACTATATGCTGTTACAAGAGACTCACTTTTAGGTCCAAAGGCAAATACAGCTTGCAAATAAAAGGATAGAAAGAGGTATTCCATGCAAAGAGTAACCAAAAGGGATCTATGGTCTAATATCAGACAAAATGGACTTTAAAGCTAAAAGTTTACAGGAGAAAAAGAAGGAGATTATATATCAATAAAATGTTCAATGCAATAAGATGACATAACAATAATAAACATTTCTACAACTAATTACAGACCCTTAAAATATATGAAGCAAAAATGAACAGAATTGAAGGGAGAAATAGATGGTTCTACAAACATAGGTGGAGGTTTTAATATTTCACTTTTAATAATGAACAGAACAACCAGACAGAATATAAGTAAGGAAAAAGAGGACTAGAAGAGCACAGTAAATCAACAAGACATAACAGACATATATAGAATGCTCCACCCAACAACAACAGAATGTATATTTTTCTCAAATACACATGAAACATTCTCCAGGATAGACCATATGTTAGACCACAAAACAAGTCTCAAGATTTGAAAAGATGGATATCATACAAAATGTCTCCTCTTGGCACATCAGAATGAAGTTATAGAAATCAATAACAGAAGGAAAACTGGAAGATTCACAAATAGATGGATATTGAACAACACACTCTTAAACAACAAATGGGTCAAAGAATTATCACAAGGGAAATTTAAAAATGCTTATAGAGAACCAAAAAGGAAAATGCCACATACCAACCCTTAATGAATAGAATGAAATTATTACTCAAAAGGAAATTTATAGCTGTAAATGTCAACATTAAAAGAGAAGAAAAATCTCAAATCAATAACCTAAAGAAATTAAAATATATCAAACTAAACCCAAGGCTATCAGAAGGAAGAAAAGGAAGTCAGGGGATTTGAATCAAGATGGCAGATGAGAAAACTGCCAGCCAGAGTGTCTCTGCCAGAAAGACAGATTTTAGAAGAAAGTGAAAAAAATAAACAGGCAGACGAAAATAGATCAGACGAGGGTCAGAAAGGAGAGTGCCTGAAACTACAGGAGACTCCACAGGAAGAAGTTACAGAGGAGAACTGAAAGGAGAAAGGCCCTGAAAGGCTCGGAGACCAGCCACAAGGGTAGGTGGAGCAGCTACATTCCCCTCCCTTGCGTTTTGGACTGCAGGTGGGCTACTGAGTGGAGAGACCTGCTGACTCCAGCCCAGAGATGGCCACCACCAGTGAGCCATGAGACTCTTGTGAACAGGCACCAGGCTCCCATCTCCCTCAGGCCACCTCCTGGTCCGCAGACCCAAGCCGATTGGCAGGGGCCATATTGCTTCATTCTCCCCTTCCCCTTCCCTACCCGCAGCTGCTGAGAGAGACAATTTAGCCACCACCTGGAGGCATCTGCAGGGAACAGGAGCTCTCCTTTTGGGGACCTATAGCAGACTGAGGGGTACTCAGATTGTGAGCTTACTACCCACCGGCCCTCCCAGGGGCTGCTTGCCTGGTGACTCCAGGAGAGCAGGGCAAATCCTGAGGTGGAGAGACATCTATCCAGCCTGAGCACCCTGTGGGTGACTTAAGACCAGCACTCCTCTCTCTGGCAGGGTCAGGGATTGATCTCCAAGGCTCAGGGGACAGGCCTGCAGACCAGATCCCGTACACCCAGCCCTTGATCACATTGCCCTGGGGCACAGAAGGGATATTTGTGGATGAACCTACTGAGTGTGTGTGCCTTCAGGGGCAGATCAGCGTGCTTGAGGGGCACCCCTCCTCTCACAGGAAGGCCATGCGCCCAGCCCAGTGTGAGATCCTGGGCAGGGAACCTCCTGACCTGCATGATAGCCAGGGTAGATCCACTGTCTTGAGGTCCTGCCGGCTGACAGAGGCCCTGGAGAAACTGCAGAATAGGGCAGGGTGGAAAGAGTGAGGTCTGCTCTAGACTGTAGGTCTCAGACAGACACCCCCCCACAGACTTTTCTGCTGAGAGGGGCCATTCCAGCCCCTCCCTGGCAGCTTTGCCCAGAGGCAAAGAACAGACCTTTGACCCCTGATAACAGCATTTGTGGAGCTTGAGGGCAGGCTCACCCAATCCAGTTCTGCCCAGACTTACTCCCCCACCTCCCCCCACTGAGGTGCAGAATAAGGACACACGTGGAAGTCCCAGGTCCCCATCCACCACGTGAGGCACTAGAGTGGCTCACCAGAGGAACAAGAGCTGGTTATAGGACACAAAAACAACACTGCAGCCTTCCCCTCCAAGTAAGCACCACCTACTGACAGGGAGGTCATTCTGCACACCCTTTTACTGCATCTACTGACTCATCATATAGAGTGTGGTCAAATCTCACCCACAAACACCACCTACTGGCTCAGAGACTAAACAGGGTGTGTCATAATCCAAACAAAAATCTAAAGGCAAGAAGCAGCAGCTGATCCAGATGGGAAGGAATCAACAAAAGAACTCTGGAACCGTGAAGAATCAAATGGAAAGTACACCCCCAAAGAGAAACACCAGCTCCCTAGCAATGGACATTAACCAAATTCAGAACACCAAAATGACAGAAAAAGAATTTCAAACATGGATCATCAGAAAACTGAATGATGTGCAAGAAAAAAATGGATAGCCAACACAAAGAAACCACAAAAAATCCAGGACTTGGAAGAAAAATTCACTAAAGAAATCAAAATATTAAAGAAAAATCAAACCAAACTCCTGGAAATGAAGAATTTATTCAGGGAACTACACAGCACAGTGGAGAGCCTCAAGAGCAGGGTAGATCAAACAGAAGAAAAAATCTCAGAGATCGAAGATAACACCTTCCAATTAAATAAGTCAGTCACAAAGATAGAGCAAAGAAATAAGAGAAAAGACCAGAGTCTTCAAGAAATGTGGGATTATGTGAAGAAGCCTAAAATGAGAGTTATGAGCATTCCTGAGGGTGAAGAAGATAATACGCAAGGGTTGGATAAGCTATTTGAAGCTATAATTGAGGAAAATTTCCCAGGCCTTGCTAAAAATCTAGAAATACAGGTCCAAGAAGCCCAAAGGACCCCTGGTAGATTCATTGCAAATAAGAAGACACCATGTCATGCAGTCATCAGACTGACCAAAATATCCACTAAAGAGGCCCTTCTTCGAGCTGTAAGGTGAAAGAAACAAGTAACATACAAATAACTCTAGATTTCTCAACTAAAACCTTATGAACAAGAAGGGACTGGGGCCCCATTCTCACTCTTCTGAATCAGAATAATGCCCACCCTAGAATTTTGTACCCAGCCAAGCTAAGTTTTGTATACGAAGGAGAAATTAAACATTATCAGATAAACAAAGACTGAGGGAATTCACCAAGACAAGACAGGCCCTCCAAGAAGTACTCAAAACAGAGTTGCACATGGACCAGCACAAGAAACACTCACCAATGTAAAACTACTCAAAAGCTAAAGATCAAAGGCCAGATTACCACAATGGCTCAAGAGAGAAAACATAGCAATGAAGTTCTACCCAACAGGATGAACACAAATCTGCCCAACCTACCAGTTCTCTTGATAAATGAGAATGGCTTGAACTCCCCACTCAAGAGACATAGGCTGGCCCAATGGATAAAATAAAACAAGCCAAGTATCTGCTGTCTCCAGGAAAGTCATCTAACCTGCAAAGATGCATTTAGACTGAAAATAAAGGGATGGAAATTGATATTTCAAGCAAACAGAAGCCAAAAGAAGGCTGGCATGGCAGTTTTAAATTTCAGATAAGTTAGTTTTTAAATCAATAAAAGTAATGAAAGACAAAGATGGTCACTAAATAATGGTGAAGGGTACAGTTCAACAAGAAAACACAACTATACTTCATATGTATGCACCCAACATAGGTGCACCCAGATTGATAAAGCAAATCCTACTTGATCTAAATCAAATGATAAACAGCAACACCATGATAGCTGGAGACTTCAACACCCCACTGACAGCACAGGACAGATCCTCCAAACAGAAAATAAACAAAGACATAATGGACTTAAACAGAACACTAGAACAAATGGGCCTGACTGACATTTACAGGACATTCTATCCAAATTCCACTGAATATACGTTCTTCTGATCAGCTCATGGGGCATTCTCTAAGATTGACCATATCCTAGAACACAAAACATGTCTTAAAAAATTTTTAAAAATAAAAATTATATGATGCATCTTCTCAGATCACAGTGGAATAAAAGTAGAAATCAACCCTAACAGAAATTCTCACTTCTACTCAAAGTCATGGAAGCTAAACAACCTTCTCCTGAACAATCATTTTATAAATGAGGAAATCAAGATGGAAGTCAAAAGATTCTTTGAACTAAATGGCAAAGGAGATACAAGTTATCAAAATCTGTGGGACAAAGCTAAAGCAGTCCTGAGAGGAAAGTTTATTTCCATAAATGCCTATCAAAAAGACAGAAAATTTACAAATAGACAACCTAATGAATAGACTCAAAGAGCTGGAGAAAGAACAGACTGACCCAAAACCCAGCAGAAAGAGTAAAATTAGTAATATCAAATCAGAACTAAAGGAAATGGACAACAGGAAAACTATATGGGAGATTAATAAAACAAAAGGTTGGTTCTTTGAAAAGATAAACAAACTTGACATGCCTTTGGCTAGACTAACTAAGAGCAGAAAAGAAAAATCTCTAATAACTTCCATCAGGAACATGAAAGGAGAAATTACAACTGATGCCACAGAGATACAAGATATCAGCTATGAATTCTACAAAAACCTTTATGCACACACACTGGAAAATGTGGAGGAAATGGACAAAGTTTTAGAAACACACAGCCTCCCTAGGCTCAACCAGGAAGAAACAGAATTACTGAACAGACCAATATCAAGAACTGAAATTGAAACAGCAATAAAAAACTTTGCCCAAAGGAAAAGCCCTGGACCAGATGGTTTCACACCCAAATGTTACCACACCTACAAAGAACTGGTGCCTATCTACAAAAGTTATTCCACAACATCGAGAAGGATGGAATCCTCCCCAAAACATTTTATGAAGCCAACATAACTTTGATACCAAAACCAGGAAAGTATGCAACAAAAAAAAAGAAAACTACAGACCAATATCCCGAATTAATATAGATGCAAAAATTCTCAATAAAATCCTAGCAAATCTAATCCAGGAGCTTATCAAGAAATTAATCCCTCACCAAGTGGGCTTCATCCCAGAGATGCAGGGATGGTTCAACATATGCAAATCTATAAATGTAATACCACATAAATAGAAGCAAAAACAAAGACCATATGATCCTCTCAATAGATGCAGAAAAAGCATTTGACAAAATTCAACACCCTTTTATGATAAGAACGCTTAACAAAGTAGGCATACATGGGGCCTACTTAAAAATGGTACAAGCCATATATGACAAACCCACAGCCAACATCATACTGAATGGGGAAAAATTGAAAGCATTCTCACTTATAATTGGAACCAGACAAGGTTGCCCACTGTCCCCACTGCTATTCAACATAGTGCTAGAAGTCCTTGCAAGAGCAGTCAGGCAAGACAGCAGAATGAAAGGTGTCCAAATGGGGACAGAAGAAATCAAACTCTTACTCTTTGCTGATGATATGATATTATATCTAGAAAACCCCAAGCTTTCAATCGAAAGACTCCTGGAACTGATAAATGATTCAGTAAAGTCTCAGGATACAAAATCAATACACGCAAATCAGAGGCATTCATATATGCCAATAACAGTCAAACTGAGAACCAAATCAAAGACTCAATACTCTTCACAGTGGCAACACAGAAAATAAAGTACCTAGCAATATATTTAACTAAGGAAGTAAAAGACCTCTACAGGGAGAACTATGAAACACTGAGGAAAGAGATAGCAGAGCACGTAAACAGGTGGAAAACCATACCATGCTCATGGATCAGAAGAATCAACATTGTTAAAATGTCTATATTATCCAAAGTGATCTACAGATTCAATGCAATCCCTATTAAATTATCCACATAATTTTTCACAGATATAGAAAAATAATTTTACACTTTGTATGGAACCAGAGAAGACCCCATTTAGCAAAAGCAATTTTAGGCCACAAGAACAAAATGGGAGGTATTAATTTACCAGACTTCAAACTACACTACAAGGCTGTGGTTATTAAATCATCTTGGTATTGGCACAAGAACAGGGACACAGACCAGTGGAACAGAACTGAGAATCCAGATATAAAACCATCCTCATATAGCCATCTAATCTTTAACAAGGCAGACAAAAACATACACAGGGGAAAAGAATCCTTATTCAATAAATGGTGCTGGGAAAACTGGATAGCCACATGTAGAAGACTGAAACAGGACTCACACCTTTCACCTCTCACAAAAATCAAATCATGATGGATAGCAGACTTAAACTTAAGATGTGAAACTATTAGAATTCTAGAAGAAAATGTGGGAAAAACTCTTACAGACATTGGCCTAGGCAAAGAATTTATGAAGAAGACCCCAAAGACAATCACAGCAACAACAAAATAAATAAATGGGACCTGACTAAATTAAAAAGCTTCTGCACAGCCAGAGAAACTGTCATGAGAGAAAACAGACAACCTACAGAATGGGAAAAAATTTTCGTAGGCTGCACATCCGATAAAGGACTGATAACTAGAATTATTTAGAACTCAGGAAAATCAGCAAGAAAAAATCAAACAACCCTATCAAAAAGTGGGCAAAGGACATGAATAGAAATTTTTCAAAAGAAGACAGAAGAATGGCAACAAACATATGAAAAAATGCTCAACATCTCTTAATCATCAGGGAAATGCAAATCAAAACCACAATGAGATATCACCTAACTCCAGTGAGAATGGCCTTTATCAAAAAGTCCCAAAACAATAAGTGTTAGCATGGATGCGGAGAGACAGGAACACTCATACACTGCTGGTGGGACTGTAAACTAGTGCAACCTCTGTGGAAAGTGATATGGAGATACCTTAAACAGATACAAGTAGACCTACCATTTGATCCAGCAATTCCATTATTGGGCATCTACCCAAAAGAACAAAAGGCATTCTATAACAAAGGCATCTGCACTCGAATATTTATAGCAGCACAATTCACAATTGCAAAGATGTGGAAACAACCCAACTGCCCATCAATCCATGAGTGGATTAATAAAATGTGGTATATGTATACCTTGGAGTACTACTCAGCTATAAGAAATAATGGTGATATAGCACCTCGTGTATTTTTCTGGATAGAGCTGGAATCCATTCTACTAAGTGAAGTATCCCAAGAATAGAAAAATAAGCACCACATGTACTCACCATCAAATTGGTTTCACTGATCATCACCTAAGAGCACATTTAAGAATAACATTAATTGGGTGTCGGACAGATGTGCGCGGGGAGTGGATGAGTGTTTACATACATAATGAGGGTGATGTACACTGTCTAGGGGATGGACACACTTGAAGCTCTGATTTGGGGGGGAGGGAGGCAAGGGCAATATACATAACCTAAACTTTTATATCCCCATAATATGCTGAAATAAAAAATAAATAAAAACAAAAAGAAGGAAGAAAATAATACAGATTAAAGTGAAAAAATAGAGAATAGAGAAACAATATCAAAAATCAATGAAACCAAAGATGGTTCTTTGAAAAAACCAAAAAAATTGACAAACTTTAGCTAGACTGACAAAGAAAGAGTGAAGATGCAAATAACTAAAATCAATATTAATACTGACCTTGTAGAGACAAAAAGGATTATAAGAGAATACTTTGAACAATTATATGCCAACAAATCAAATAACCTAGAAGAAATGGACAAATTTCTTGAAATACACAAACTACCTAAACAGACTAAAGAAGAAACAGAAAATCTCAACAGACCTATTATAGGAAATATTAATAGATTTAATAAGTAATCAAAGACTGATTACTCCCAACAAGCTGTGTTCAGTGGGTCACACCTGTAATCCCAATGACTTGGGAGGTTGAGATTGGAGAATTGCTTGAGGCCAGTAATTTAAGACCAGCCTGGGCAATATAGGCTGGTCTCTAAAAATAATAACAAAATAGAACAAAAATCTCTCAATAAAGAAATGTCCTGAACTAGATGGCTTTACCAGTGAATTCTGGCAAAACATTTAAAGAAAAATTAATACAAATTCTCCTCAGAGTCTTCCAAAGAGTAGAATAGGAAAGAACACTTTCTAAATCATTCTATGAGGCCAGAATTATCGTGATACCAAAGCTATATAAAAATTTCATAAGAAAAGAAAATTATAGACAATT
Organism: Lemur catta; assembly: GCF_020740605.2. Lineage (NCBI taxonomy): Eukaryota > Metazoa > Chordata > Mammalia > Primates > Lemuridae > Lemur > Lemur catta. Next base: position 88,578,718 of record NC_059137.1, read on the forward strand.
ATCCCTTATGATTACAGGTGCTAAATCCTTAACCAAATACTAGCAAATTGAATCCAACAGCACGTTAAAAGGATTAATCACTGTGACTGTTTTAGTCCATTTTGTGCTGCTATAAAAGAATCTTACAGACTGGGTAATTTATAAAGAATGTAAATTTATTTTCTCACAGTTCTGGAGGCTGAGAAGTCCAAGATGAAGATGCCAGCATCTGGTGAGAATCTTCTTGCTGCATGATAACATGGTAGAAGGCATCACATGGCAGAAAGTCAAAGCAAGGGTGAGACAGAGAGAAAAAGGGGTCAAATTTATTATTTTATAAGGAATCTAGTCCCTCAATAACAAACCCACTCCCATGAAAATAGTATGAATTCAATGATAAGGGCAGATCCCTCATGACCTAATCACCTCTTAAAGTTCTCATCTCCTAATATTGTTACAATGTCAATTAAATTTTAACATAGATGGAGAAGTGGCAAACATTCAAATTATAGCAATGACCAAGAAGGAGTTATCCCAGGAATATAAGAATAGTTCAATATAAGAAAATCAATCAATGTAATAAATCACATTAATAGAATGAAGAAAGAAAATCACATGATAATCTCAATTAATAAGTAAAGGCATTTTGACAAAATTCAAAATACTTTTATGATTTTAAAAAAACCTCTAAGAAGACTCAGAATAGAGAAAAAAGTTCTCAACATGATGAAAGGTACTAATGAATAACCCACAGTAAACATCATACTCAATGGTGAAAGATTTAAAGCTTTCCCCTAATGTCAGGAATAAGACAGGTTGCCTGCTTTCACTGCTGTCATTTAACATTATAACGAAAGTTCTATCCAGGACTATTAGATAATAAAAAGAAATAAAAAGTATCAAAATTGGAAAGAAAGAAGTAAAACTATCTCTATTCACAGATGACATGATCCTATACCTACAGAATCCCAAAGAATTAAGAAGAAATTAGCTACTAGAGCTAATAAAGTAATTTGGAAATGTTTCAGGGTTCAAGATCAACATATACACATCAATTGTGTTTTTAAATACCAGCAATGAATAAGCAAAAATTAAAACTAAGAAAGTAATTGCATTTATGATTAAAGCTAAAATAATTAAACACTTAGAAATAAATCTAACCAACGAAGTGAAAGACTTGTACATGGAAACTATAAGACATTGCTAAAAGAAATTAAAGATCTAAATAAATAGAAATATATTCCATGTTCATGGATAGGAAGACTTAAGAGTGGTAAGATGTCAATACTACTCAAAGAAATCTATAGATTCAATGCAATCCTATCAAAATTCCAATAATTTCTTTTGCAGAAATGTAAAAACTGATCCTCAGATTCATATGGAATTGCCAAGGCATTTTGAATAGCCAAAACAAACTTGAAAAAGAATACAGTTGGAGAACTTATACTTCCCAACTTTAAAACTTACTAAAATATTACAGTAATTAAAACAATATGGTACAGGCATAAAGCCAGATATATGGCCCAGTGGAAGAGAAATATAAAACTCACAAATAAACTCTCATATGCATTGTCTTTGGCTTTTTGACAAGGGCTCCAAGACCATGAATAGGGAAAGGACAGTTGTTTCAAAAAATGATGTTGGCAAAACTGTGTATCCACATGCAAAAGAATGAAATCAGACCCTTACCTTATACCATGTTCAAAAATTTATTTCAAATTGATAAAAGACCTAAACTTAAGAGCTAAAACTATAAAACTCTTAAAAGACAATATTGAGAAAAATCTTCAAAACATTGGCTTTGGCAATGATTTCATAGATATGACATCAAAAGGGCAGGCAACAAAAGAAAAAATAGATAAGTTGAACTTCATAAAAATTAAACACTTTTGTGTTTTAAAGGACACTATCAGAAAGTGAAAATACAGCCTATCAATTGACAGAAAATATTTTAAAATAATATATCTGATAAGATAGTAATATTAAGAATATATAAAGAACTCCACAAAACAACACAAAAAATTCAATTTTAAAATGAGCAATGGGCTTGAATAGATACTTCTCCAAAGAATATATACTAATGGCTAATAAAAGATACTCAATATGTTAGTCATCAGGGAAATGCCAATTAAAACCACAATAAGATACCACTTCACACACATTAAAGTGGCTGCAATAATAATAATTTTAAAAGGAAAATAACAAGTGTAAGTAAAGTTATGAAGTAATTGGGACCCTCATGTGTTGCTGTAGGGAATGTAAATGGTGCAGCCTCTATGGAAAACAGTTTAGCAGTTCCTCAAAAGGAACATAGTTATCATATGACCAGGTAATTCCACTCCTAGATATATACTCAAGAGAAATGAAAGCATAGGTACATTCAGAAATTTGTACACAAATATTCATAGCAGCATTATTCACAATATCCAAAAGGTGGAAACAACCCAAGTGTCTATAAATAGATGAATGGATAAACAAAGTGTGGTATACATTAATACATACAATGAAATATTATTCAGCCATAAAACAGAATGAAATTTGTGTATACGCTACAACATGAATGGACTTTGAAAACATGATGCAAAGTGAAATAAGCCAGGCATAAAAATACAGACATTGTATGTTTCCACTTGTATGAGATACAAAGAATTGGCAAATTCATAGAGCATGAAAGTAGAAGTTACCAAGGGTTTGGTGAAAGGGAGCATAGGAAGTTATTATTTAATGGGGGTACCATGTTTATTTTGAAGATGAGAAAGTGTTTTTGGTATTGATAACGGTGTTTATTATACAACATTGTCAATGTATGTAATGAAAGAGAATTGTATACTTAAAAATGGCTCAAATAATAAATATTATGTGAGATATATATACATATGCATGGATGCAGAGAGACAGGAACACTCATACACTGCTGGTGGGACTGCAAACTAGTGCAACCCCTGTGGAAAGCATTATGGAGATACCTTAAACAGATTCAAGTAGATCTACCATTCGATCCAGCAATCCCATTATTGGGCATCTACCCAAAGGAACAAAAGTCATTCTATGACAAAGACACCTGTACCTGAATGTTTATAGCAGCACAATTCACAATTGCAAAGATGTGGAAACAACCCAAATGCCCATGAATTCACGAATGGATTAGTAAATTGTGATATATGTATACCATGGAGTATTACTCAGCTATAAGAAATAACGGTGATACAACATCTCTTGGGTTCTCCTGGAGAGAGTTGGAACCCATTATATTAAGTGAAGTATCCAAAGAATGGAAAAACAAGCATCACATGTACTCACCAGAAAATTGGTTTCCCTGATCATCACCTAAATGTACATCGGGGAATGATACCAACTGGATATCAGACTGAGGCAGGGGGTCGAGGGAGGGGATGGGTGTATGCCTACATGATGAGTGCACTGTGCACAGTCTGGGGAATGGTCATGCTTGAAGGTGCTGACTTGGGGAGGTGGGGGGAGGGGGGAGGGGATGGAGGTATGACTACATCATGAGTGCCAGGCTCACAGTCTGGAGAATGGACACACATGAGGCTCTGACTCAGGGGGATAGGTGGGACATGGACAATGTATATAACCTGAGCTTTTGTACCCCCATGATGAGCTGAAATAAAAAAAAATCCAGTAAGATATGCAGGATTCACACTTAGGAATGAGGTCTGAGACTTGACTCCTACATGATCCTGAATTGGAAAAATGGTGAGGATTACTTGTTTCCTTGATGCCAATCATAAGAGTAATAGAACCTACCTCTCATGTGCTGTCACGTCTACCTTTAGTGCATCTTCTATGCAAGATGATGGTTTGAACACCTAAAAGAACAGGGAGCTGAGAGTTCATTAGCATATAGGATAGATTGTATGAGTTGTTTTTTCCATAAATGTTAATAAATATTTGTTTACTTAAAAAAAAACCCTACAGCTAACATTCTACTTAATAGTGAAAGGCTTAATTCGTTTCCTCTACAATTGGGAAGAGGGAAAGGATGTCTTTTGTCACCACTTTTATTCCACATATTACTGGAAGTTCTAGTCCTGCAATAAGGCAAGAAAAATAAATAAAAGATGTGCAGATTAGAAAAGAAGAAATAAAACTCTATTTGTGGATAGCCTAATGTCTATATAGGATAGCCTAGGCCGGGCGCGGTGGCTCACGCCTGTAATCCTAGCACTCTGGGAGGCCGAGGCGGGTGGATCGCTCGAGGTCAGGAGTTCGAGACCAGCCTGAGCGAGACCCCGTCTCTACTAAAAATACAAATAAATTATCTGGACAACTAAAAATATATATAGAAAAAATTAGCCGGGCATGGTGGCGCATGCCTGTAGTCCCAGCTACTCGGGAGGCTGAGGCAGTAGGATCGCTTAAGCCCAGGAGTTTGAGGTTGCTGTGAGCTAGGCTGATGCCACGGCACTCACTCTAGCCCGGGCAACAAAGTGAGACTCTTTACTCAAAGAGTCTCTTTACTCAAAGATCAGAAGGCTATATGAAGATGGTTTTCTATCTGGGTTCTCAGTTTTGTTCCATTGGTCTAGGTCTCTGTTCTCGTGCCAGTACCATTATGCTTGGGTTACTGCTTGTAGTATAGCTTGAAGACTGATAAATTGATGCCTCCCAATTTGTTCTTTTTGGTTAAGATTGTCATATCTGGTTCCATGCAAAGCATAGAATTATTTTTTCTAGATCTGCAAAAAGTGATGTTGGTATTTTAATAGGGATTGCATTGAATCTGTAGATCACTTTGGGTAGTATAGACATTTTAACAATGTTGATTCTTCCAATCCATGAGAATGGTATTGTTTTCCATCTGTTTATACCCTCTTCTATTTCCTTCCTCAGTGTTTTGTAGTTCTCCCTGTAGAGGTCTTTTACCTCCTCAGTTAAATATATTCCAAGGTATTTTATTTTCTTTGATGCTATGTGAAGGGTATTGAGTCTTTGATTTGGTTCTCAGTTTGACTGTTGGTGTATAGCAATGCTACTGATTTCTGTACATTGATTTTGTAATCTGAGACTTTGCTGAATTTGTTTATCAATTCCAGCAGTCTCATGGCACAATCTTTGGGGTTTTCTAGACATAAGATCATATCATCAACAAAGAACGATAGTTTGATGTCTTTTACCCCCATTTGGATACACTTGATTCCCTTCTCTTGTCTGATTGTTTTGGCTAGGACTTCTAGCACAATGTTGAATAGAAGTGGTGATAGAGGACAACCTTGTCTGGCTCCAATTCTAAGTGGGAATGCTTTCAATTTTTCCCCATTCAGTATGATGTTGGCTGTGGGTTTATCATATATGGCTTGTATCATTTTTAGGTAAGTCCCGTCTATGCCTGTTTTGTTAAGCATTCTTATCATAAAAGTGTGTTGAATTTTTTCAAATGTTTTTTCTACATCTATTCAGAGGGTCATATGGGCTTTGTTTTTGATTCTATTTATGTGGTGAATTACATTTATAGATTTGTGCATGTTGAACCGTCCCTGCATCTCTGGGATGAAGCCCACTTGGTCATGATGGATTATTTTTTTGATAAACACCTGAATTTGGTTTGATAGGATTTTTTTTGAGAAGTTTTGCATCTATATTCATACGGGATATTGGTCTGTAGTTTTCTTTTTTTGTTGCATACTTTCCTGGTTTTGGTATCAGGGTGATGTTGGCTTCATAAAATGTGTTGGGGAGGATTCCTTTCTTCCGCAGGATAGGCACCAGTTCTTCTTTGTAGGTATGGTGAAATTCGGGTTTAAACCATCTGGTCTGGGAATTTTCTTTTTAGGAAGGTTTTTTATTGCTGTTTCAATTTTGGTACTTGATATTGGTGTTTTCAGGAATTCTATTTCTCCCTGATTGAGCCTAGGGAGGCTGTGTGTTTCTAAGAATTTGTCCATTTCTTCCACATTTTCTAGTTTATGTGCATAGAGGTTTTTATAGTATTCATAGATGGTATTTTGTATTTCTGTGGCATCAGTTGTAATTTCTCCTTTTTCATTCCTGATGGAGCGTATTTTTTTTTTTTTTTTTTTTGAGACAGAGTCTCACTTTGTTGCCTGGGCTAGAGTGAGTGCCGTGGCGTCAGCCTAGCTCACAGCAACCTTAAACTCCTGGGCTTAAGTGATCCTACTGCCTCAGCGTCCCGAGTAGCTGGGACTACAGGCATGAGCCACCATGTCCGGCTAATTTTTTCTATATATATTTTTAGTTGTCCAGATAATTTTTATTTCTATTTTTAGTAGAGACAGGGTCTCACTCAGTCTGGTCTCGAACACCTGACCTCGAGTGATCCACCCACCTCGGCCTCCCAGAGTGCTAGGATTACAGGCGTGAGCCACTGGCGCCCGGCCTTTTTTTTTTTTTTTTTTTTGAGACAGAGTCTCGCTGTGTTGCCCGGGCTAGAGTGAGTGCCGTGGCTTCAGCCTGGCTCACAGCAACCTCAAACTCCTGGGCTTAAGCAATCCTACTGCTTCAGCCTCCCGAGTAGCTGGGACGACAAGCATGTGCCACCATGCCCAGCTAATGTATTTTTCTATATATATTTTAGTTGGCCAGATAATTTCTTTCTATTTTTAGTAGAGACGGGGTCTCGCTCTTGCTCAGGCTGGTCTCGAACTCCTGACCTCGAGTGATCCACCCGCCTCGGCCTCCCAGAGTGCTAGGATTACAGGCATGAGCCACCGCGCCCGGCCCTGATGGAGCGTATTAGAGTTCTTTATTTTCAGTTTCTCATTAATCTAACCAGAGGAATGTCAATTTTGCTTATTTTTTCAAAGAACCAACTTTTTGTTTTATTAATCTTCCATATAGATTTTTTATTATCAATGTCATTTATTTCTACTCTGATATTTGTTATTTCTTTTCTTCTGCTGGGTTTGGGGTCAGTTTGCTCATCTTTTTCCAGTTCTTTGAGATGATTCATTAGACTGTTTATTTCTGATCTTTCTGTTTTTTTTTTTTGTTTTTTTTTTGCATATAGGCACTTATGGATAAAATTTTCCTCTCAGGACTGCTTTAAAAATGTGTCCCACAGATTTTGATAACTTGTGTCTCCTTTATCATTCAGGTCACAGAATCTTTTGAGTTCCACCTTGATTTCCTCCTTAATGAAATAATCATTAAGCAGAAAGTTGTTTAGTTTCCATGACTTTGTGTAGAGAAGAGAGTTTCCATTAGAGCTGATTTCTAATTTTATTCCACTGTGGTCTGAGAAGATGTATAGTGTAATTTCTATTTTTTTTAAATTGGTTGAGACATGTTTTGTGGCCTAGAATATGGTAATTTTAGAGAATGTCCCATGAGCTGATTAGAAAAATGTATAATCAGTGGTTTCTGGGTAGAATGTCCTGTAAATATCAGTGAGGCCCATTTGTTCTGGAGTTAGGTTTAAGTCATGTTTCTTTGTTTATTTTCTGTTTGGAGGGTCTGCCCTGTTCTGTCAAAGGAGTGTTGAAGTCTACAGCTATTATGGTGTTGCTGTTTATAATTTTGTTTAGATCAGGTAGGGTTTGCTTCATGAATCTGGGTACACCTTTGTTGGGTGCATGCATATTAAGTATAGTTATATTTTCTTGTTGAACTGTACCCTTCGCCATTATATAGTGACCTTCTTTGTCTTCCAATAATTTTGTTGATTTGAAGATTAAGTTATCTGAAATCAGAACTGCCACACGAGCTTTCTTTTGGCTTCTGTTTGCTTGAAATATTATTTTATATCCCTTCACCTTGAGTCTGAGTGCATCCTGGTGGGTTAGGTGTGTTTCCTGAAGACAGCAGATACTTGGCTTGTGTATATTTATCCATTTGGCCAGCCTATGTCTCTTTAGTGGGCAGTTCAAGCCATTCACATTTTTTGAGAGAATTGATAAGTGGGGCAGATTTCTGTTCATTCTGTTGAGTTGAATTTTGTTGCTTTCTTTTCTCCCTTGAGCCATTGTAGTATCTGGCCTTTGACCTTTAGCTTTGGATGACTTTACATTCATGAGTGTTTATTATGTTGATCCATGTGTAACAGTGTTTTGAGTACTTCCTGGAGGGCAGGTGTTGTCTTGATGAATCCCCTCAGTCTTTCCTTGTCTGAGAAAGTCTGTATTTCTCTTTCATATAGGAAACTTAGTTTTGCAGGGTACAAGGTTCTAGGCTGGGCATTATTCTGTTTGAGAAGAGTGAGAATGTGGCCTCACTCTCTTCTTGCTTGTAAGGTCTCAGTTGAGAAGTCTGCTGCTATTCTGATGGGCTTACCTGCTTCTTTTGCCTTACAGCTCATAGCAGGGCCTCTTTGGTGGTTATTTTGGTCAATCTGATGACTGTGTGTTGTGGTGTCTTCCTGTGTGCAATGAATTTCCCAGGAGTTCTTTGAGCTTCTGATACCTGGGTATCTAGATTTTTATCAAGGCTTGGGAAATTTTCCTCTATTATATCCTCAAATAGCTTATCTAACCCTTGTGTATTTTCTTCTTTACCCTCAGGGATGCCTATGATTCTCACATTAGGCCTCTTCACATAATCCCACATTTCTTATAGGCTTTGCTCTTTTCTCTTATTTCTCTGCTCTATCTCTGTGACTGACTTATTTAATTGAAAGATGTTATCTTCAATCCCTGAGATTCTTTCTTCTGTTTGATCTACCTTGTTCTTGAGGCTTTCCACTGTGTTTTGTAATTCCTTGAGTAAATTCTTCATCTCCAGAAGTTCTGTTTGATTTTTCTTTAATATTTTGATTTCTTTAGTGAATTTTTCTTTCAAGCCTTGGATTTTGTGTGTGTGTGTGTGTGGTTTCTTTGTGTTGGTTATCCATTTTTTTGTTGCATATCATTAAGTTTTCTTACAATCCATGTTCACAATTCTTCTTCTGCCATTTTAGTGTTCTGAATTTGGTTGATGTCTGTTGCTAGAGAGCTAGTGTTCCCCTAAGGGGGTTTGATTCTTCATACTTCCAGAGTTCTTTTGCTGATTCCTTCCCATCTGGATCAGCTGTTGCTTCTTATCTTTAGATTTTCATTTGTATAATGACACACCCTGTATAGTCTCTGAGTCAGCAGGTGGTGCTTGTGGGTGAGATTCGACCACACCCTTTATTATGAGTCAGTAAATGCAGTAAAAGGGTGTGCAGAGTGACCTCCTTGTCAGTAGGTGGCGCTTGCTGAGAGGAGCAGGCTACAGTGTTGTTTTTGTGTCCTGTAACCAGGTCTTGTTCCTCTGGAGAGACACTCTAGTGCCTCAGGTGGTGGGTGGGGCTCTGGGACTTCCAGTTGTGTCCTTATTCTCCACCTCAGCAGGGGGAGGTGGAGGAGTAAGTCTGGGCAGAACTGGATTGGGTGAGCCTGCCCTCAAGCTCCACAAATTCTGTTAGCAGGATTCAAAGGTCTAGTCTCTGCTTCTGGGAAAAGCTGCCAGCGAGGGGCTGAAATGGCCCCAGTCGCCCAAAAAGTCTGCTTGTGGGGATGGGGCTGTCTGAGACCTGCAGTCTGAAGCAGGCCTTGCTTCTTTTCCCTTATCCCCTATTCTGCAGTTTCTCCTGGGCCTCTGCCAGCAGACAGGACCTCTAGCCAGTGGATCTTCCCTGGCTGTGATGTGAGCTGGGAGGGTCCCTGCGCAGGATCACAGCCTGAGCCGGGTGCACAGTCTTCCTGTGGGAGGAGAGTTGCCCCTCAAGCATGCTGATCTGCCCCTAAATGTACACACACCTCAGTAGGCTCATTCACAAATATCCCTTCTGTGCCACCGGGCAATGCAATGGAGACCTGGGTGTATGGGATCTGGTCCACAGACCTGTCCCCTGAGCCCTGGAGTTCAATCCCTGACCCTTCCAGGGAAAGGAGTGCTGGTCTCAAGTCACCCACAGATGCCCAAGTTGAATTGATGTGTCTCCACCTTGGGATTTGCCCCTCTGTCCTGGAGTCACCAGGCAAGCAGCACCTGGGAGGGCTGGTGGGTAGGGAGCTTGCAGTCTGAGTACCCATCAGTCCTCTGTAGGGCCCCAATAGGAAAGGTCCCATTCCCTGCAGATGCCTCTGGGTGGTGGCTAAATTGTCTCTCTTGCGGGCCACGGGGAGGGGAGGGGACGGGAAGGGGAGAATGAGGCTATATGGCACCTGCCAATCGTGTCAGGTCTGCAGCTGGCAGGTGCCTGAGGGAGCTGGGAGCCCGGTGCCCTGTTCGCAAGAGGCTCACCACTCACTGGCAGCGACTGACTCTGAGCTGGTGTTGGCAGGTCTCTCCAACCGCTCAGGAGCCCATGAGCAGTCCAAGATGCAAGAGCGGGGGAAATTCAGCCATCTCACCTACTGTTGTTGCTGGTCTGCAAGACTCTCGTGGGGCCTTTCTCCTTCCAGTTCTCCGCAACTTCTTCCCATGGAGTCTCCTGTAGTTTCAGACACCCTTCCTTCCAACCTTTGTCCTATCTATGTTTGTCTGGTTGTTTATTTTTTTTTTTCACTGTCTTCTAATATCTGTCTTTCTTACAGAGACACTCTGGCTGGCGGTTTCTCTCATCTGCCATCTTGCCCTTCCTCTCAGATCCAGTTGATTGATGGTGCTTTTCCGTTCAACTATATGCTTACTGATTTTCTGCGTGCTGGAGCTATTAACTAATGATAGAGGGGTATTGAATTTGCTAATAAAATAGTGGAGTTTTCTATTTTTTCTTACACTTGTATCGATTTTTGCTTCACATATTTTGATGCTCTATTATAAGATGAAAACACATTAAGAATTGCTATGTCTTCCTGGAGAATTGACACCTTCACTATTAGGTAGTGTCCCTTTTTATCCTTGATAATTTCTTTGCTCTGAAATCTATTTTGTCTTGAGTTATGGCTACTCCAGCTTTATTTAATTAGTGCTAACATGGTATATCTTTTTCCTTCCTTTCACTTTGAATCTGTGTCTTTACATATCAAGAGGGTTTCTTCTAGATCAGTGGTCCCCAACCTTTTTGGCACCAGGGATCTTTTCCATGGAAGACAACTGTTCCAAGGATGGGGGTAGGGTGGGGGGACAGGCTGGTTTGGGGATGATTCAAATGCATTACATTATTGTGCATTCAAACCTCTCTGCTAATGATAATCAATATTTGCAGTCACTCCCCAGCACTAGCATCACCACCTCAGATCATCAGGTGTTAGATTCTCATAAGGAGCACATAACCTCGGTCCCTTGTGAGTGCAGTTAATAGTAGGGTTCACACTCTTACAAGAATCTAATGCCACTGGTGATCTGACAGAAGGCGGAGCTCAGGCAGTAATGCAAGTGATGGGGAGTGGCTGCAAATGCAGATGAAGCTTCCCTCGCTCACCTCCTGCTGTGAGGCCCAGGTACTAATAGGCCAAGGACTGGTACCAATCTGTGGCCCTGGGTGTTGGGGACTGCAGTTCTAGACCACATGCATATCCACTCTGACAATCTCTGTCTTTTAATTGGTATATATAGATGATTCACATTTACAGTGATTAGCTATATAGTTAAATTAATAGCTCCCATGTTTGTAACTGTTTACTATTCATTGTCACTGTTCTTTATTTTGGGGGGAGTTTTTTTCCTTCTGCTTTTTAGCTGCCCTCTCTAATTTTAATCAACCATTTTGTATTCCATTTTCTCTTCTTTCTTATTATATTAATTATGCTTCTTTTAAACTCTTTTTTTTTTTTTTTTGAGACAGAGTCTTGCTCTATTGCCCAGGCTAGAGTGAGTGCCATGGCGTCAGCCTAGCTCACAGCAATTTCAAACTCCTGGGCTTAAGCAATCCTACTGCCCCAGCCTCCTGAGTAGCTGGGACTACAGGCATGCGCCACCATGCCCGGCTAATTTTTTCTATATATATTTTTAGTTGGCCAGATAATTTCTTTCTATTTTTTTTTAGTAGAGACAGGGTCTCGCTCTTGCTCAGGCTGGTCTCAAACTCCTGACCTCCAGTGATCCACCCGCCTCAGCCTCCCAGAGTGCTAGGATTACAGGTGTGAGCCACCGCGTCCGGCCAATTATACTTCTTTTAAAAAATTTTATAAAGAAAAGAAAATGCACACTGAGCAGGTGTCAACAACCAAAAAAAAAAGAAAAACTTTTTAGTGGTTGGCCTAGAGTTTGCAATATATATTTACAATGAAATCAAATCCACTTTCAAATCATACTGTACAGCTTCACAAGTAGTGCAGGTGCCTTATAACAGAGTATTCCCAATTTCTTACTCTCATCCCTTTCATTATTGCTGTCATTCATTTCACTTGTTTATAAGCTATAATCACCAAATATGTTGTTGCCATTACTATTTTGAACAAACTGTCTTCTGTTAGATCAATTAAGAATACGAAAAATAAAATATTTTATTTAACCTTCATTTATTCCTTCTCTAACACTGTTTCTTTCTTTATGAAGATCCAAGTTTCTGACCTATGTTAGTTTTCCTCTGTGTGAAGAATGTCTTTTAACATTTCTTGTAAAGAAAATCTACTGACAAATTCCTTCAATTTTTGCATTTCTTTTTCATTTTTGAATAATAATTTCACTAGATGCAGAATTTTAGCTTGATGAGGTTATTTTTCTTTCAACACTTTATACATTTTATTTCATTCTGTTCTTGCTTGCATGGTTTCTAAAAAGAAGTGCAGTATATTCTTATCTTTTTTCCTCTATAGGTTAAGTTCTCCCACCCCAGCTTCTTTCAGTAATTTCTCTTTGTCTTTGAGTTTCTGAAATTTTAATATGATATCTGTAAGGGTAGATTTTTGTGGTACTTATCCTGCTTGGTATTCTCTGACATTCCTGGATCTGTTGTTTGGTGTTTGTCATTAATTTTAGAATATTCTCAACTAATTATTACTTCAAATATGTCCTCTATTCCTTTCTCTCTTACTTCTCCTTCTGGTATTCCCATTATGCATATTTTATACCTTTTGTATTTGTTCCACAGTTCTTGAATATTCTGCTACATTTTCCCCCATTATTTTTCTCTTTGATTTTCAGTTTGAGATGATTCTTTTTATAGAACTTCAAACTCAGTAATTCATTCTTTGGCAATGTATGATCTACCTATGAGCCCATCAAAAGCATTCTTCATTTTTGTAACAGTGTTTCTGATTTCTAGAATTTCCTTTTGATTCTTTCTTAGAGTTTCCATCTCTCTGCTGACATTCATCAGTTCTTGCATGTTGTCTACTTTAGCATTATAATCCTTACCCTACTAATTATATTTATTTTAAATGATCCAGATTTGATAATTCCAAAATCTCTGCTATGTCTGAGTCTGTTTCTGGTGCTTGCTTTCACTTTAGACTGTGTTTTTGCCTTTTAGTCTGCATTGTAATTTTTTGTTTAAAGCTGAACATTTCATATGAGGTAAAAGAAACTGAGAAAAATAGTTCTTTAGTGTGAGATTTTTGCTTATCTGTCTAGGAATTAGCCTGTGTTTACTCTTTGTTCTAGTTATAGGTGTCAGAGGATAAAATACCCTCTTGTGTCCTTGGTTTTGTCTTCCCTATTGTCTTTGGGGTTTCCTAGATGCAGGGAGTTAGCTACGCTCCCAGCAAAGAATCGGGTCCCTCAGGCAGGGGTCGTCGCAAAGGATGAATAAATAGTAGGAAATAGAAATAAAAATAATACACAGAGGCAAAAATATGGTTTATAAAGAATAGATTTATGAAGATAGATGAAGAGGGCACTCAGAGGATTATACATCTTTCCCTTCAGGCGTGCAACAGTGACTGAAGTTTTACATAGGTATTTATAGGTACAGTGTTTTGGTTGCCAGGGGTAACAAATTTACATAATAACAGGTAGTTTGGTTTAGGTCCAAAGTCTTCCAAAAGGCTTCTACAGATCCCTTAATTAACTCTATCTATGAGAACAAATGGCTACAAAATCTTTTTAGGGCAAACTTCTAAGTTTTAAGATAAAGCTATCACTTTAGCAAAAACAGAGACATCGTGGCTCTGTTTACTGTGTATTAGAACAGAGATTTCAGAATTCAAGCATGAGCTGTCCCTTATGCTAATTACTTTAACCACATGGGTCCATCTGGGCCCCGGCTCAGGCCCCAGCTTGGGCGGCATATCTTGTTGATCAGCTATCATCTCGGGTGGCCTGTCTTTATCGATCAGCTCCCCATTCCGTGGCTCCATGCAAAACCTGCTTTGTATTTCAAAGCAGGTGAGAACCACAGGCCTGAGACTGCAGAGTCACCTTGGAAAGCACCCGCTACTGACCACTGAGACACCCTCCTGAGATGAGGCAGCTTTTGATATGCGAACTAACATGTTCACATTTTCCTTCAGGGCAAAGCCCTGCAAAACTCCTGAAATCGTTTTTGTCTCTAAAAATATAGGGGGCATTTCTATAAATCAATATTTCTTAGGCTCAACACCTAGAGACTTCCTTTTTAACTATATTTGAGCCTTACAGTTCTTTCAGATGTAATCTCCTGTTATTGTTCAAGAGCCCTATTGATATATTGGGGAGAGGTGGGTTGAGGCAAAACTTTCTATAGTCCTATGAAAGGTATCTGTCTTTTAGTGAGCCCACGTCCCCAGGCTATGACTTTCACAAGTGCTTCTCAGTCCCCCCTGCAGGTGAGACAGGGAGGCTGGAGGGGACTAGAGTTGGATGTTTCCCTTTCCCTACATCAGTTAGGCTTTAGTAAAACCCAAAGTGGTTAGGCTCTGGTAAAATAGTTTCCTTTAAGGGTAGGACTTTGTTAAGGACAATAGAGCACTCTGGGCACATTTCAAAACAGTTACTTTCCCTCTTCTCCTACTGGAAACATGAGAATATTTTTCTCTGATCTTCACCCTGAGAACTTGGTGGGGGTCCTAGAAGTAAAACTCATAAAAGCACAGGCTCCTTCTAAGTCTGGACCTACAGATATTTTTATCCAGTCAGTCTCCTAGTTATTTACCCAAAAGAATTGAAGACTTATGTCCACACAAACTCCTGCACACAAATGTTTATAGAAAATTTATTCATGAATGCCCAAAACTGGAAGAAACCAAGGTATTCTTCAGTAGGTGAATGGATAAACAAATGATGGTACATCCATAAAATAGAATATTATTCAGCACTAAAAAGAAAGAAATTATCAAGCCATATAAATATGGTCTCTGGCAATTAGTCAATTACCTCAAGTGTTTCTTCAATTTCAGATTCTAGTGGTGGCTTCAGCTCACGGGAAACTGTGATCTCATGTATCTTCCTGAATCTCCAGTTTTATTAGCAGTCATTTGCCCTGTGAACTCAGTTCCTTGATGAATCTAAGAATAGTTGTTGATTTTCAGTTTGTTTACCTTTCTTTATTGTGGAGACATGAGTCTCTAAGCTCCTTACTTATTGGAAAAGAAGTTGGAAATCTTTGTCTTTGTTTTTTAATTGTTAAACTCTATATTTTAGAAAAAATTTTAGGCTACAGAAAAATTTAGCAGAAAATACAGATAGTTCCCTTACCCCCCTACATCACCCAAACATACACAGTCTCCCCTATTATTGACATTTTTCATTGATGTGCTATATTTGTTATAATTGATAAGGCAATATTGATACATTATTATTAACTAAAGTCCATGCTTTACATTAGGGATCATTCTTTGTGTTGTATATTCTATGAGTTTGGACAAATACATAATGACATGTATTCACCATTACAGTATCATACAGAATGGTTTCACTGTCCTAACCCTGCTCTGTGTTCCACCTATTCATCCTTCCCTCTACCTCTACCCCCATTTACTACTAAGTTTTTACTGCCTCCATAGTTTTTTTCTTTCCAAAATGTCATACAGTTGAAATCATACAGTATGTAACATTTTCAGATTGACTTCTTTTACTTACCAACATGCATATGTTAGCTCCATGTATTTTTGTGACTTGATAACTTATTTCTTTTTAGTGCTGAATAATATTCTATTATACGGGTGCACCAAAGTTTGTTTAATCGATTCACTTATTGAAGAATATCTAGGTTTCTTCCAGTTTTTGGCATTTATGAATAAATTTTCTATAAACATTTGTGTGTAGGATTTTGCATGGACATAAGTTTTCAATTCATTTGGTAAATACATAGGGGAATCACTGTTGGATAATATTGTAGGATTATGTTTAGCTTTGTAAAAAACTGATGGACTTCCTCCAAAGTGGCTGTATCATTCTGCATGCCCACCAGCAATGAATGAGTGTTCCTGTTGCTCTACTTGCTTGTCTGCATTTGGTATTGTCTTTGCCTTCATTTTTAAAGGTATTTTTGCCGGGTATAGAATTCTAGTTTGACAGTTTGGTTTTTTCTTTCAGTGTTTAAAGATGGTGCTCCATTATTTTCTGACTTGCATAGATTCTGACAAGAAGTCAGCTGTTTTTTCTTATCTTTGTTCTTCTGTATACAATATTTTTTTTCTCTTAGGATTTTAGTGATTTTCCCATTATAATTGCCTTTCAGCAATGTGATTACGATATGCAAAGACCCTGGAAATGTTTTGAAGTTAGAGATAAGAGAATATTGGTGATGAATTAGATGTGGAGTCAGTGAAGAAAGGAATCAAAGGTATTTCCAGAGTTTGGGTTTGAGCAACTGGAAGGGTGGAGTGCAATGTACCGAGAAGGAGAAGACAGCTGTTGCAGGCTAGGGAACCACAGTTTGGGTGATTTGGAGATAAAGAAGGCATATCCCTTTGGGCTCCTCCAGAAGCCAACCTGTGAACAAGCATTACAGTGCAAGTAGCTTATTTGATTCCAGGAAGCATCAAAAGGAGAGTAGGGATGTGAGGCCAGGGAGGGAGGGCAGACAAATAGGAGGTATATTGTCAAAAAAGTTACCACTGTAGGTAACTGAAGCTTAATACCACTAGAGAACTCTGGGAGTCAGTACAGAACATGCTACTCAGAGATATCCCACACAAGGGACAGGGAAGATGGAATATTTTTCCACCAGCTCCTGCCAGTCACTGGTGGAGAGTCCTGAGGGGCATTAAATCTCAGGCACCACGGCCTGCCTCACACAGGCAGAGCAAGGCCCGGAAGGCCAGAAAGCCTCAGGTGGACGTGCAGGTCTTGACAGATGTAAACTGGCGAGGCCCAAGAGGATATAGGCAGAGGCTGCATGGCGGACCAGAGGACAGTCACAAATCAGCCACTCATTCACCCGGGTTGCCAAATTCGAAAATGAAAGAGAATGAAAGAGAGCACTGGTGACACCTCGAGTTGGTTTGCTGTTTTCCTGGAAGCTCGGCCAATATCTGATTTAACCCTTGACGGGACGCAGTGGCTCTCTGCCGAGGTCTCAATAGCAGACAGAGAGCCCAATTCATTAAGGTCCCAGCCCCATTTCCCCACCACCGTGCAAAGAGAGGTTTACACTCACCATTACACGCCATCGTCACCGTATATCTGGGAGTTGGTGTCATTTTCATCCATGTTTCCTACACGAAAGTTTGGCTTGGAAAGCTGCAGTGACTTATCTAAGGTCACGCAGCAAGGAATTTGGAGCCAGAATGGACCCCAGTCCTGCCAGACACGGCGTCTTTCCCCACCGCCCCGCCGGGGCCCCGCCGCAGGCGCCCGGCCCCGAGCTCCGGCTGTCCGGAGCGTTCAGACGAGCGTTAGAAAGGCTAAGGCTCCTATTCATCACCGTGTCTTATGAATTGAAAACAATGTTCATGAGGTCATTTCCATGGGGCTCTGGGGTTGGCTGTGTAAATATTTGGCCTTCAGGGCTCTTCTCAGCCAGGCTCCTCAGGGCGCTGACGTTAAACACGCTCCTGCGGGAAGATGCGGTCTGCGCAGCGAGGGCCTGGAGCCGGGCGCTCGGAGGGCGTCTGCTCAGGCTAATGTTTGACAACACAAAGCCCATTTTTCCTATGACTTTTTCTCATTTAAGACAAGAAAGATTGCCCTCTGCTCGTCAACACACACGCTCGCCAGTCATTAATATGCAGGCCTTTGAAAACATTTGTGATCACAAAGATCTGTGTTTTCTCATTTCTCTGCAGAGGCCGGGAGCTTGGGCTGGGGGCGGGGGGAGGGTGGGGAAGAGAAAGGGAGGGAAGGAAGAAAACCACCTTGTTGTCTGCGCCCGCAGAGCCGCCCGGGCCTCGGCCTCGGCCTCGGAGCGGCCCCCGCGCCCGGCGCCCGACCCACGCGCGGACTGCAGCGCGGACACTGCGGGGGGCACGGCCACCAGAAACCGCACTTTCCTCTGGGTGGGGGAGTTCCAGGTGTTTAACTTGATTCTGTGATGAGATACCCAGCGTGTTTGTCTCCTGGGGCTGCTGCGGAAAAGTGCCACAAACTTCGTGGCTTAATAAAATAGAAATTTATTCTCACAGTTCTGGAGGCCGGAAGTCTGAAGTCAAGGTGTCAGAGGGCTGCCTGGGAAGGCTCTCGGGGAGACCCCTGCCTCCGCCGGCTTCTGGTGGTGGCCGCCAGTGTTTGGGGCTCCTGGGCTGTGGCTGCGGCGCTTCATTCTCTGCCTCTGTGGTCCCACGGCCTTGTCCCCTGTGTGTCTGTGTCGGTGTCTCTCTTCCTATTTTTTTTTTAATTAATAATTTTTTTAGAGGCAGAGCCTTGCTCTGTCACCCAGGCTGGAGTGCAGTGGCCCAGTCACTGCTCATTACAAACTTGAACTCCTGGACTCAAGCCATTCTCCCGCCTCAGCTTTCCCAGTAGCTGGGACTAAAGGTGTGCACCACCACACCTGGCTAATTTATTTATTTATGTTTATTTTAGAGGCAGGGTCTTGCTATGTTACCCAGGCTGGTCTCAAACTCCTGGCCTCAAGTGATCCTCTCCCCTTCAGCCTCCCAAGCTGCTGGGATTGCAGGTGTGAGCCACTGCATCTGTCTCCTCTTCTTTAAGGACACCAGTCATGTTGGATTAGGGTCCATCGTACTCCAGTATGACCCCTTCTTAACTAATTCCCTCTACAATGACCCTATTTCCAAGTAAGATCACATCCTGAAGTTCTGGGGGTCAGAACTTCAGCATAACCCTCTGGGGGCACAATTCACCCCATAACACCCAGTGATGAGCAAATGGCCATCAGTAAATCATGGGCAGGAGGCAAAGGTGCCCATCACCCAGGGGACTGAGCCTCTGTGTTTCCGGACAGGCACAGCCTCCATCCAATGCTGTGGGACACCCCCATGGGCCTGTGTCCTGACTGCAGAGCTGCCTACAAGCCACCCTGAAGGCAACATGGCCCCAGGAAGAAGGGCCTGGATCCAGGGAAGGAGGAGCTGGCCATGTCCCGGGACAGAGGCTGGGTCCATGGCCAGACTGGACAACGCCTGGCAAAGCATCTGAAGCCTGGATCAGGGCATCCTCACTGTTGACCATGAGCCTCCAGGAGCACTTTCCTGTTCCATGAGAAGAGACAGGGAGAGATGGACAGCCAGGGTAAACCGATGGGACAGGGGTGGCATATTTTATCATGGATCCCTTGTTCCTTCTAAGGGCAGATATGGAGGAGAAGATCATGGAGTCTTCCCTACGGCCATGTCAGAGAGGACTCTGGCTAGATTGGGGGGAAGAGTGAAGCTGTTCTCTCTGGCCAGGGACTGCAGGGAGGAGGGAGCTCGAGGGCAGTGGGCAGGGAGGAGGGTGAGCCAGGGTGGGTGCCTGGGCCATGTGAGTAAGAAGAGAAGTAAAATCATGAATTCCTTTTTAATAATACTGACTTCACAGAAACAATGATTCATAACACATGGGTGAGGTGTAAAGCATACCAAGAAATGAGCACCTACAGACCACCACTCGGCTTAAGAAATAGAAACTCCCCCAGGGGCCCCTCCATTACCCAAATTCCATGTTGGCAATTCCCTTGTTTGCTCGGATTTCATCTCACCATGTATGTTTGCATCCTTAAATGATGTAGCATGTAATTTTGCATGTTTTCATATTTATGTAAATGGAACCACTTGACATATATTCTTTTGTGACTGGCTTCTTCACTTGTCATCATGTTCTTAAGATTCACACATGGCTAAGCATGTAGTGTAATTAATCTGTCCTCAGTGTGCTGTTTTCATTGTGTGGATTCACGCAATTTTTCCACTCTACTGCCAAGGGCTGCCCTGTTCCTTTGCTGCTATGAACAAAGTTCCCGGGAACAGCCTTGGGCCGTCTCCCACTGCCCACATACAGGGACTCACCTAGGGGCAGAATTGCTGGGCACAGGCTGGGCATCTGTTAGCTCTGCCAGCTGACACCAAACTGTTCCCAAGTGCTGGGGCCATGTGAAGTTACTTCCACCAGACTTTGAAAAGGAGGGGAATAGACCCAAGAAGCCACCGCCTCCATTCGCTCCTGTCATCAAACAAGGGGCAGGTACCACTGAGAGAAAACATGAAATTAAAAAGATACCTCCTGAAAGACCAGAAACACTTCCGAATAGAACAGAAGAAAAAGAAAGACCAGAGAGAGCGCCAAAACTGGATTTACAGAAGCCCTCTGTTCCTGCCATACCGCCAAAAAAGCCTCAGCCACCTAAGACCAACTCTCTCAACAGACCTGGCGCATTGCCCCCGAGAAGACCGGAGCGACCAGTGGGTCCACTGACACACACCAGGGGTGACGGTCCAAAGATTGACCTGGCGGGCAGTTCGCTATCCAGCATCCTGGACAAGGATCTCTCAGACCGCAGCAATGACATCAACCTAGAAGGTTTTGACTCCGTGGTATCATCTACTGAGAAACTCAGTCACCCAACAACAAGCAGACCAAAAGCTACGGGGAGGCGGCCTCTGTCCCAGTCTCTCACATCGTCCTCCCTTTCAAGCCCTGATATCTTCGGCTCCCCAAGTCCCAAAGAAGATAAGGAGGAACACATTTCACTTGCGCACAGAGGAGTGGATGCATCAAAGAAAACGTCAAAGACTGTTACCATATCCCAAGTGTCTGACAACAAAGCATCTCTGCCGCCCAAGCCGGGGATCATGGCAGCAGGCAGCAGTGGGCCAGTCCCTCTGTCCTCAGCGGCGCCTTCCCCGCTGTCATCCTCTTTGGGAACAGCTGGACACAGAGCCAACTCCCCATCTCTGTTCGGCAGGGAAGGAAAACCAAAGATGGAGCCTGCGGCCGGCAGCCAGGCAGCCGTGGAAGAGCTGAGGACGCAGGTCCGTGAGCTCAGGAGCATCATCGAGACCATGAAGGACCAGTAGAAATGAGAGATTAAGCAGTTACTGTCAGAGTTGGATGAAGAGAAGAAAATCCAGCTTTGGTTGCAGATGGAAGTGAATGACATAAAGAAAGCTCTTCAATCAAAATGAATATTTGATAAATGAAATGTCACATTATTCATCCTGAGTCTGAGACTCAAATTTTCTGCCCCAGCCAAAATAACCTTGTGCCAAAAGATTAAAGGTTTGCCTCAACATGTCCCTGTTTGAAAGATTAGCACAGAAGTCTTGATAGCACAACACAAATTCCATCCAAGAGGAGAATCTTTCCCATGGTGTAGTCCTGGGGCTGGCAGTGGTTGTGACTTACACGGAGCAAATTGTGCTACAGGCTTTTCTACCTTGAGATCTCGTACGAAATGAAAACTCAGGCAGTTTAGTCCATAGTGGTACTATTGTGATGATATTTTCCATTAATAAAATGTAATTTCAGATTATTCGTTTACAAGCTTTATAATTTTATGATTTTTTAATCGTGTTTTGTCACAGGTTCCCCTAGTGTTTGTACTACATGTAGTCAGGCGCGAGTGTCCCGTTCTTTTGCTTCAGGCTGAGAGCTGCCTCGCTTTGTGTCCCCCTTTAGGATTCTATTACATATGCAGTTGTAGGCCCAACTGTCCCTTCCCCTGCTAGCAACCCCCACCACCCTAAGAGAAATTTTAGCTTATATATGATGGTATATTTACAAAAAGAGAAAGAGAAAATCTGGCATTTGCAATGATCTGTGCCTTCTTTTTACCACCCTCTTGATTGGAGCTTTTGTGATGCAGCTACCATGATTCAAAAAAAAAATTACCTACCCTCGCCCATCCTGGCAATCTCAGACTCTCAGTTCTGTTTCTGATATTTTCCGGAATTGTCAGAATATTATTTACAAATGTCACAAAGTAATCAGGAAAAATGGCAATTAAGCGATTTATAATTCAAAACAAATTTTTTAAAAAGGGGGATGAACAATAGGAGACATTTCGTTAAGGGGAGCAGGGTGCGACCTCTTCCCCCTTAAAGCAGGCGGTCTCTCCACGGAACGGCCCGTAGCCTGATGCCGCCAAGGGCTCTGAGGCAAGAACACAAAATTGCATTTTTCACATTGGTTCTCTCCCTAAATCCCATGGCCACACCTTTCTCTGTAGCCACAACGTCATTCTTTGTGACCCCACAGCTCCCAGCCGGGTGTGGCCCCCTCCCTGTAGCCCCGGCTTCCCTGCGGCCTGCTGGCTGCCGCGACGCTGCGCACTCACACAGCTCTGCGGAGATGACGTCAGCCCCTGGGGGACAGGGCTGGAACCTGAGCGACAACCCGGAGGCCTAGGTCTCCCCACCCCAGGCTGCCACATGCAGGGCAGGGTAGGTGATGGGGGACTGAGGGTGCCAGGCTGGAGGGCTGAAGTGGAGCCTCTGCTGTCCTTGAGCTCTCAGACCTCAGGGAGGTTCCCCAGTCAAGGACAGTGGCTGGCAATACCGATGATCCAATTGGTCAGACCCCCTGGGCTGGTTGCTTGGTACCGAGGAGCTGCAGCTGTGCCCCTGTGGCCATGTGCCCTTTGACATCCGTCTGTGCAGAGGGTGATCCCATGTCTCTGAGGGATGTGCTGAATGCAGAGTGAGGCCACAGGCACCACATCTGGGCCGGGCCACTGGCAAGCCCTGGGCTTCGCTGCTGGAAGTGACTCCCTTGGGGACCCTGGCCCCTGCCATGGCACACTGCTGGCTCCACAGATAGCGGTGATAATGTGCACCTGTATGCACAGAGTGCAGAGGCATAGGAAGAGGATGACCCAGGAAGGGGAATTAGCAGGGCACCTGGGCATGAGGACTGGGTCTGGCAAGGTGTCAACCAAACCCTCAGGGCACTCTGGGTCAAAGGCGCCTGCACCCAGGAGCCTCTGTGGGGCAGAAGGCTGTGCCTGGCCTGGGCTGGGGGTGTCCAGGAAGGACGGGGCATGGCCCAAGTGCCGTGAGCAACTGCCCTGATTGGCAGTGGCAGGCCACTGCTCTCATTGAAGAGCTGGCAGCGTCCCTGGGGGTCAGAGCTGCCCTGTGCCCTGGGTCAGCCTGGCAGCCCTCTGCACTCATGCAAGGGCGGGACTCCGGCACCGTGGAGACGCTGCGGCCTGGGCTGAGCACTGTGCTGCCCACCTCCGTGCCCATCCTCCTGCTAGAGCTCACCTGAGCCCTGGGTGGTCCGAGTGCAGACCCAGCATGGTGGAGACAGCCCTGGCATCGTCACAGCTGGTTTCAATCTCCAGTTCTGCTCCTTGGACTGGGGACCTTGGAGATGCCCCTTGGTGCCTCAGTGCTGCCATCTGCAGAGTGGGGTCACACCTCCCTCCCGAGCCTGCTGCGAGTGCACATGGGACCATGCTGCGTGTGAGAACAGTCAGAAGGGTCAGCTGGGCTCGCCCTCTGGATGCCAGGTTCTTCCCAGTGCTTGCAGGACCCAGGTGCCCAGCACCAAGGACTCGTGTGACTCACAGATGGCAGGAGGCAGGCTGTGGCCTCCGTTTGAATCCTATAGGACTGTAGGACTCTGGATATGGAGGTCTCAGGCCATCTGCTGTCCCCAGGGCCCAGCCCTCCGGGTGCAGCCACCCAGCCCTGCCCAGCCCTGCCTGCCACAGGTACTTCTTTCTAATCCGTTATCACCCTCATCACATTGTTGAGGATTCTGAGCCCAGAGAGGTTGTGTGACTTGCCCAAAACCCCCAGCCTGAAATTGAGTCCTCTCTGTGCACGTTGACTTAACACTGGTCTTGATCCACTGATGCTGTTTCTCGGAGGGGGAGGCAGACACGGAATGTCATGTGGGGAGGGTGTTTCTTCCCACGCTCAGCTCAAGCCACACACACTGACCACGTGCCCTGGAATGCCAGCTGCCCAGGGCCTGGCCACACCTGAGCTGCCCTCCCCTTCTCCCAGGCTAGCTCCCTAGGGGAGCCTGTTGACATCCCTGGCCAGGCCCCATTAATCCTCTTCCCCTCAGGTAGGGGCTGTGGTCCTTTGAAGGGGTGGCATTCCTAGTGTCCATGAGCAGGAGGAAGATAGGCCCCTGGGGATGTGGGATAGAGGGAGGGGACCATCCCCGTTGGTTGAGGG
This sequence comes from Lemur catta, assembly GCF_020740605.2. NCBI lineage: Eukaryota > Metazoa > Chordata > Mammalia > Primates > Lemuridae > Lemur > Lemur catta. Next base: position 88,602,951 of record NC_059137.1, read on the forward strand.
GTCCACCCGAGCCTTCCAGGTGTTGGGACTAAGCACAGCAAAGCAAAGGTTACTCTTACTCCCAGAATGGGACCCTCAGCTCTCAGGAGCTGCTGCCCCTCCTAGAATATAGCCTGCTGCTAAAATCAGAACTGGGTGTGTCCCAGGGACATGTGTGTCACAACAGGTAGCCCCACACGAGACGAGTGAGAGAAAGCAAAGGAGGGAAGGCATCTGCAAGCACATCCCAGCACTGGGGGCCACCATGTGAGGGGGCCGCCTGGAAAGGGGTGACAGCCCCAATAGATAGCAGCCTGGGGACTCCTGTGCTGGGCACTTTCTAGAGGCCTCACACACCTGCTCAGCTAAACCTCAGCACAGCCCGGGAGGCTGGTGCAGAAACAGGCTCAGAAAGCATGATGACAAGTCTGGGCTGAGACCGGGAGGCTGACTGCAGCCTCCTGACGTCAGCCTAGTGTCTGCCTCCTCCAGACCCTCGCCATGCCACCGCCTGCCCCAACCCCTGCCCGCGAAGGTGAAAAGCACGAGTTGGCTGCCACGCCCTGGTCCTGGTACACAGGAGCTTGAAGCTGGCACCGTTTTCTGGGCAACTTTCATGGGCTCGTCAGGCCTCCTGTTCTTAATGCGTCCCTAACCCCAACCTCCTAACCACTTATCCTCAGCCGTGTGGAAAAGTCATAAACTGTGGAGCCTGCCCAGGTATTTATTTTACTTAGTAAAAATGCCCTGGACTTTGCCAAGAGCCATTTAACTTTAATTGGAAACTTTTGAGGCATTAAGAATGCGCCGAGGTTTAAGACATGTCTGAAGGCGCTGGAGTCATCGATCATGTGAGCGATGCTTTGGACCAGGTGGAACGAAGGCAACCTTTTAGCAAGTCCACCTCCCTTAATGGACTCATTTATAACTCTCCGCAACACTGGGCAGCATCTCTCCCCCAGAACTCTGAGTGCCGCCAGTGTGGTTAAAAGCAGCCAGCATCTGGTAACTGTAAACAGGGAGCCCAGAAAAAAACAAAACATGACATAAACAAAAGGCAGCTCAGGGAGGGGCACTAGGGATGCCCCCATGCTGTGGTCAGGGCAGACATTTCCCCCAAGATGTGCAGAAAGCTAGAGGACAGGCACCATCTGCAGCTCATCCCAGAAACATCATCCATCTGCTTTGTTTATGGAGAGCGTGCTGGGTGCCAGGCCTGGTCAGAAAGCCTCAGGACCATGGCCAACCGCTCTGGCCTCATCTCAGGACGTGTTCCCACTGGACTTTTTTCAGACCCCACCCTGGGCAAGCCCCTGTTCAGGCTCTTCTCTGTGCCTGGAGCACTCCCCCTCCCTTCCCTCACTGTGCTGGCTCACTATGGCTGTGTAACAAGTTACCCCGAAAATCAGCAACTGAGAACAAACACTTACAATCACACAGTTTCTGTGATCAGAAAGGTAGGAGCAGCTTTTCTGGGTGGCTGTGGCTCAGGTTCTCTCTCAAGGCTGAGGCCAAGCGGTTAGCAAGGGCGTGGTCTCATTGGAAGGCTTGACTGGAGCTGGAGGATCCACTTCCAAGCTTACTCCCATGGCTGGTGGCTGGAGGCCTCAGGCCTCCCCACATGGACCCCTGCATAGGCTGCTGAGTGGGCTCACAACGTGGTGACTGACCTCCCCCAGAGTGAGTGATCAGAGAGAGAGAGTCAAGATGGAAAGCACAATATTTTACAACCTAATCGTGGAAGTGATAAACCATCACCTCTGCTGTATGCTGTTGTGTACTGGATTGAAAATGTTCCTAGGCAAAGAATTTATGAAGAAGACCCCAAAGGCAATCACAGCAACAATAAAAATAAAGAAATGGGACCTGATTAAATTAAAAAGCTTCTGCACAGCCAGAGAAACTATCACGAGAGCAAACAGACAACCTATAGAATGGGAAAAAATTTTCACATGCTACACATCTGATAAACGACTAATAACTAGAATCTATTCAGAACACAGGAAAATCAGCAAGAAAAAATCAAACAACCCTATCAAAAAGTGGGCAAAGGACATGAATAGAAATATTTCAAAAGAAGACAGAAGAATGGCCAACAAACATATGAAAAAATGCTCAACATCTCTAATCATCAGGGAAATGCAAATCAAAACCACGATGAGATATCACCTAACTCCAGTGAGAATGGCCTTTATCAAAAAGTCCCATAACAATAAATGTTGGCGTGGTTGCAGAGAGACAGGAACACTCGTACCCTGCTGGTGGGACTGCAAACTAGTGCAACCTCTGTGGAAAGCAATATGGAGATACCTTAAACAGATACAAGTAGGCCTACCATTTGATCCAGCAATCCCATTATTGGGCATCTACCCAAAAGAACAAAAGACATTCTATAAAAAAGACATCTGAACTTGAATGTTTATAGCAGCACAATTCACAATTGCAAAGATGTGGAAACAACCCAAGTGCCCATCAGCACATGAGAGGATTAATAAAATGTAGTACACGTATACCATGGAGTACTACTCAGCTATAAGAAACAATGGTGATATAGCACCTCTTGTATTTTCCTGGATAGAGCTGGAATCCATTTTACTAAGTGAAGTATCCCAAGAACGGAAAAATAAGCACCACATGTACTCACCATCAAATTGGTTTCACTGATCATCACCTAAGAGCACGTTTAGGAATGACATTAATCGGGTGTTGGGCAGATGTTGGGGGGGAGGGGATGGGTGTATACATACATAATGAATGCAATGCACACCGTCTAGGGGATGGACACACTTGAAGCTCTGATTTGGGGCGGGGGGCAAGGGCAATATACGGAACCTAAACTTTTGTACCCCCATAATATGCTGAAATTAAAAAAAAAATGGAAGCACTAAAAAGAAAAGAAAAGAAAAGAAAATGTCCATCAAAATTCAGGTGTACCCAGAACCTCAGAATGTGAACTTATTTGGAAATAGTGTCTTTGAAGATATCATTGGTTAGGATGAGGTCAGACTGGATTAGTTTGGTCACACAAAATGCAAAGACTGGTATCCTTATAAGAAGGCCACGTGAAGATGCAAAACACAGAGGTCACACAGGGAGAAGGCCACATGACGATGCAGGCAGAGATTGGAATGATGTGTCTACAAGCCAAAGAACTCCCAGGACTGTTGGCAGCACCAGAAGCTGGGAAAGAAGCATTGAAAGATCCTCTCTCAGAGTCTCCAATAGGGACCAACCCAGCTGACACCCTGATTCTGACCCCAAACTGTCAGGGAATAAATTCCTGTTGTTCTAAGCCATTCAGTTTGCAGTAGTTTGTCATAGCAGCCCTAAGGGACTTGTACACATCTGTCACATGCAACCCTAGTCCATGCAGGAGGGACCTCAAGGCTGTGAGAAATAGGGGGTGGGACACAGGTGCCTCTTTCCACAATGCTGAACCCACCCATTGCTTCTCCAGGACTCAGTGACTGTGGCTCCCCCCAGGAGCCATGCCCTGACCTCAGGCTTGAGGGCTACCCTAGACATGTTCCTGGGGCATCAGGAACTCCTTCGTCACACACTTCCACTTGGGGTTGTTGCCACTGTCTTTCCACCCTACTGGACTGGATGGTGCAAAGGAAAGGGTAGGTTCTATCTTGTTTGCCACCTGCCTGCTCCTATCCTGGTGACAAGCACACACCTGGCAGATAATACATGCTCCATAAGCGCATGAGTGACTAGGTGGATGTGCTTTCCATCTGTTACTCCTACCACCCCTCCATTGCCAACAATCCTGCCCCTACTTTGCAGATAGGGGCCTGAGGCTGGAGAGCTGCTAGAACCAGCCCCCTTCTCCCACCCGCCGCCCACCAGCAGGGTCACACAGCAAACAGGCAGCAGAGCTCGGGTTCAGACCCATGTCTGTTGGCTCCAAGTCCTGGGCTTTTCCCACTGCACCAACACAGCCTCACAAACAGTGGTCAGTGGCAGGGTGGGGACTTCAGAAGTGTGTGTAGGCCCTGAGGAAAGACACCAGTCCCACTGTTGCTCTGGAGAGAGACCCAGTTGGCATGGGGGAGCCCTGGGCTGTGAGCCCTTTTCCCTGAGAATCCGTCACTAATTACTACTGCCAACACCTGCTGACCCTAGGCCTTGCTCCACTGTCTGGCCCACCTGGGACTCAGGACACTTTCCTCTGCTCCCCTGAGCACAGTGGACACCAGGCCAGAACAATGAGAATAGATTTGGTGATAGCTCAGGAATGATGACAGAGAAACACACACAGAGGCTAAAAGGGGTCAGAGCCCACCCAAACTTCAGGAGTAGCAGAAATGGCTGTGCCCCATGATCCATTCTCCCTCCCAGCCTTACTCAGAGAATTATGCAGCTAAGTACATGAGCAGATCTCATTTCCCAGCTCCCGTGTGGCTAGACGTGGCCAATGGGATCATAGCAGAAGTGTCACATGGGACTTCATGGATGTGACATAAAGTGAGAAAGGTGAGCCCCTCTTTGACACAGGTAGTACTTTCTGCTTGCTGGAATGGCAGATGTGGTGGCTAGTGCTCAAGCAGCCACGTTTGACCGTGAGATGGAAGCTGTGGGTTGAGAAAGGCTCAGCAGAAAGTTAGAAGGGCTAGAGTTCCTGATGCCTGTCTCTACATTTTTTTATGTGATAGAGGAATAACCTTTGATCTTTCCTAAGCTACTGTAATTTTGGATTTTCTGTGTATTATAGCCAAACCTAATACCAATTTACAGAGAAGATTGTGTCATCTTTGCCTTTAGCCAAGGTTCTGCTATCAGCACTTTCTCACACCAGTCAGAACACCTCGAGGGGCCACTGGGGTGAAGCCTGGATCTGTGGCTCTGATGCCTCTCATTCAGCCCCTCCTGGGGGAAGGAGTGTTGACAGTCAGCAGTGCCAGGCACACACCCTATGTCCCCCTCCACCTCCTCACTCCCAGGACTCAGTCTCCCTTTCTGTGCCTAGGTGTTAGCAAAAAGCTGGCACTTGTCCTCGAGGCCACATCAGATAAATGAGAACAAGTGGTTTGAGGAGAAGGAAAGAAAAGTTTATTACCAGCAAAGGAGGAAAAGTGGTAGACCTTCTCATCTGAAAATCCAAATTTCCTGCCCATAAGCAGAAATACAGAGCATTTAAAGGGAGTGCCCTCAGTTCTAGGCTGTTGTGGTTAACTATTCTAATCGTCCCATCTCTGCCAAAGACAAAGCCCCACCTGGGCCCACCTGGCCTGGGATGTCTGAATTATCTCTTCTAAGGAAGGACTTAACCTGCCTCAGGGATGCAGGTCAGGCTGCAGTTCCCAAAAGAGTGGGGCAAGTTTTAAAGAGAGAAAAAATTTCTGCTGTTTTTCTTTTTCAGGCCATTCCCTCTGTTATATATTCCCTTGTCCATATGCTTCTGCATCTATAGGAGGAGGGGCGACTACTCGGTTACACAGGGACATGAAGTGCGCATTTATTAAGCACCATCTGCCAGGCAAGGTGTTAGGGTCTTTGTGTCAATAACCTCGTGTAGCTCTGGCCCTTACGCCCTGAGACGGGGGTGCACGTCTACGGCGCAGCAGCCAGGGTCAGCGACATCACTCGCAGCCTGCCTTCCGGTGGGCACGTGTGGCAGGCGGCGGGAACCTGCCGACCCTTGCCCAGCACCCGCGGGGACCTGCCTGGCGAGGGCTCCTGCGGAAAAGGGCAGTGGGGCCAGCGCCATAACTCAGATGGGGTGTGGCGACCGTCCTTCCTCTTCATCCCCGTGCCACGTCCTCCCGCTGAGGCTCACTGTGATTGGACGGCCAAGGCCACGCCCAGAGCCAGTCACTCGGGGCTGCGCTGACGACCTGCGCTTCTGCCTCAGCGGAGACAGGTGAACCGCGGAGGAAATGGGCTCCAGGGCCAGAGGTAAAGCCACTTCTGTCATGGAGGAAGCCGCGGGGCTGCTTCCCTCCCGACAGCCCTTCGCGGGGAGTCCTGGGTGAGGCTTCAGATCCCCAAGCAGCCATGGTGTCCCCTTGAGGTAGGAGCGAGGCCCACCCAGAGCCGGCCTCTGAGATCATTAGGATGACGTGGGGAGCCCTATTTTATATGTAAGTAAATATACTTATATATCTGTATATGGATATAAAGATATTATATTTACACATTATATTTTGAATAATATAATGATATGTTGCTATATGTTGTGTCATATAATATATTATTTTGCACTGTATTACTCTCTATTATAATATTCCATATCATTTCATTCTATAAGCACAATTGGTGCAGACTTAGAACACAAGGGCACTCTTTAAATTTTTCTTCAGTCATTTCTATGTGAAGATGCAGGGTGGGCAGAGTCTAGTCCCACAGAAGGAAGAGCCACCCAGCAGTCCAACTACAGGACAGTGGGTGAGGTCCCCATCAGTGCGAGTGTGCAAGAAGAAGCCAGGACAGCCCAGGGCACGGGGCGGGGGGAGAGTGCGGAGGAAGAGTCTGTTTAATGCCTCATCTTTGGTCAAAAGCCCAGCCTCAAGGTATGCCGTGTCCTTTCTGATCAGGAAGTCTAGTCTTGCTGGAAGCCAACCCTGGAACAAGGATCCTTGTTGAGGAGGCATGTAAGGGAGGTGGCCCCAGGAGACACTCCGCAGGCAAGGGAGGCAGCTAGCTCCCACAGTGGGCAGCTGGTGCTCCTGCCCAGCCATCTGCACTGGGCTCCAACCAGCTCCTCAGAGTTCGTTTCTCTGCAGATGATGGCACTGGGATATTCAGCGTCCAGCCCCCATCAGACATTGGTCCAACACTGCTGCAGTTGGCCAGGGATATTAATTCCCTAGCACTTCTAGCTCCCCATGCAAGTGGGCAAAACAGACTCTGGAGGCCACTCTTCTCACCCCTCAGGCTGAGAATGAAGGGGCTGGCATGGAAATTTCCAGTAAGCTTTGGCGTGGGAGTGGAGGGAATTCATGTGAGCCCCAGTGATGGGTGCCATTGACCAGGAAGCAGCTCTACTTTATGGACACGGTTGTGCAGACCCTTTCCAAAAGGACATGGTTGGCACAGTGAGGGCAGCTGCCCCCATCCCCCTCCTGGCCAAGAATTTGGCTCAGTGCTATCTCGGGAGTCAGCTGCATCTCCCTGGTGGCACATGTCCCCACACACTTCTCTCCCCGTCCTTCCTTATTAACTTGGCTTCTGCCTCCCCAGACTCCCTTTCCAGGCTCGGCCTTCTGGGGCCTCTGTCCCTTGGGCTATCTTGACATGCCCCACACCACAGGATTTCTAGAAATTTCACTGAGGTTGAAGGCCCTGCATTTTTGTCAGATTTATTTCCCACCCTCTGGTATGTAAACATCTTACCAGTAAGTCCAGAGTTATTCGTTCACTAGGTCCAGTCAGCATGATCTCATCAGTGTAATGGAAGGTGATCCACAGTGTGATACCTTGTGGAACAGAAAGGTAATCAAGATCTCTGTGAACTAAATTACAATGTCCGGCCAGAAAGTTGATACATCCCTGAGGTAAGACAGCACAGGTGTATAGGTGGCCTTACCAGCTGAAAGCAAACTGCTTCTGGTGGGCCTATGGACAGAGATGGAGAAAAAGGCATTGGCCAGATTAATAGCTACATACCAGGCACCAGGGATGGGTTAATTTTGCTCAAGCAATGAAACTACATCTGTTACAGCAACTGCAGTTGGAGTGACCACTTGTTTAAGCTTATGATGACCTACTGGCATTCTCCAAGATCCATTGTCATGAGCATAGGCCGCATCAATGAGTTGAATGGGGATGTGGCAGGAATCACCACCCCTGCACTTTCCAAGTCCTTGACGGTGGCACTAACTCTGCAATCTCTTGAAGAATTGCTTTTGGGTTTACTGTTGTGTAGGTATAGGCAATTCATACTGTCTTTGGAGTACAGCACATTGCCTCGTGGATCACGCTTTGTACCTTACCTTTTGCTGCTGGGATTTCAGTCTAGTTATAGATATATTAATAGAACCAAAGGCGGGTGGTGGGGGTGGGCCCTGAGCAGAATTAGCAGTGTCTTGCAAGACAGCCACTTGGGGTCAGGGAGAGGGCATTACAGTTTTTCAGGCAAAAGAGGGCTAACCTTCTTATGTGGGAGTAGAAGGGTTGCTTCTACTGGCGGAAAAAAAAAAAAAAAACTCAGCCGAATTTACAGATTGGATAGCCCCATCTTCACTGGGAGCCTTCCCATATGTCCCTATTCTATAATATTCATCATTTTCAGGATCCCATTCCTTCACAACCAATGCCCTCACTTTAATGTTAAACACCACACAAGGTTGGGAATTCAATTTGCTTTGTAATTTGGCCGCTCACAGGATGAGATTCTGGGCTTGGTTTTCAGAAATCTCAGTCCTGCCTATAGGAGATAAGGGTTTGGGGGCAGATATATTAATAGGAGCTTTCAGATCATTAATGCAGAGCTTGAACTGAGAATTTGAAAACTGAGGTCATGATTTCTTTCCCCACTTTCCTTAGCACAGTTAGGAATGATCACTCAATACCATTATACTCCTTATGTTGACTAAAATGTTCTAAGGTAGCAAATATTTGATTACCCAGAGGCTCTGAGTCTATAAGTATTTTATTACAAACGTCCAGCAGCAATGATCTGAATAACTCTTTTGTTCCATCTTGACATGGACTGGCATTATCTGCTTTATCACTGAAAATAGGGTCATTAGTGCCTTTAATTACAGTAAGATTAGATAACCGAATCCAGAAAACCCAGAACCAATTCAGAGAACTCATCTGTAAGATTCTGTTTCTCTAGAACCACTTTCAGCACTAACGTCTGTATCTGTCAGGGTTCAAGCACAGCAGTCCAGTAGTACACATATGGCACAGTTAAATGTGTTTGCAACGAATGATTATAAAGCTCTAAATTTTGATATAATGTTGGAATGAACCATATTGGAAATTGTTTCATCAAAGCAAATGGTGAAAAGACAAACACACAAACAGGGTGGAGTGAAATAAAAACATACTGCTGAATAATTATGGCCTCAGCTTGGAACTAGATTTCTGCCAGAAAAGATTCTAGGGCACAGAAAGCTACATTGACATCATTCTCCATCAAGAAGCGTCCTTTTGGAGAATAAAGGCAATTAATATATTGTTATTTGTAAACAACTATTATTATAGGAATTTTTATTTCTTTTTCTACAGGTCTGAATGTTCACTGCTTTTATCTATTTGGATAAAGTATCATTTGCAGCTTTGATCTCTTTGTCAAAATTCTCCAGATGCACTGTTACTGTTTTTCAATTGATGACTTCATTGAAATCATGTAGATGCACATGCAGTTGTAAGAATGAGTCCAGACAGAGCCCTTGTACTCTTTGCTCAGTTTCCCCCATGGTAACATCTTGCCAAGCTCTAGTAAAACATCACAACCAGGATATTGGTATTGAAACAATCTTCCAATCTTACTCAGATTTCCCTAGTTTTACTTTCACTCATTTTTGTGCGTGTACTTAGTTCAATACAATTTTATCACACGTGTGTGTTTGCGGATCCACCAACACAGTTAAGATACAGAACAGGTCTGTCACCACAAGGATCCTTCCTGTGGCCCTTTTACAACTGCACTCACATCCCATCCACAACCGTTCCTTAACCTGTTTCTTGGTAGTTATTAGTAGTGGTAACTACTAATCTGTTTTCCATTTCTACAATTGTTCTATTTCAGGAATGATTTATAAATGTAATTATATAGTATGTAACCTTTTGGGATTGACCTTTTTTTTGCTCAGCATAATTCCCTGACAATTCATCCAAGTTGTTGGGTGTATCAGTAGTTTATTCCCTTTTATTGCTAAGTAGTATTCCATGGTATACCACAGTTTGTTCAGCCATTTACTTGTTGAAGGCCTCTTAAAATGCATTGTAAAGTGTTCCCCCTTCTTCTATTTTCTGGAAGAAATTGTGTGGAATTGGTGTTAATTCTTTACAGGTTCGGTAGAATTCTCCAGTGAAATCACCTGGACCTGCAGATTTCTAGTTTGTGAGTTTTTAAATTATGGGTTCAACTTCTTTAATGGCATTAAGACTGTTCATATTATCTATGTAACATTTGTTGAGCTTTTCTGTGTATGTGTGGTGTTCTAGGAATTAGTCATTTCTTCTAAATTGTTGAATTTATGAGCAAGAAAAAGAAAAATAGATAAATTGGACTTGGTCAAATTGAATTTCCTCACACACCAGAAGGAAGCTGTCTTTCCTGTGCTGGGTCTGGCCGGACGCCATCCCCTCTGCCTCCCTCTTCCCTCTTTCCCTGCTGGGTGCAGCTTCATCCTAGAAGGCACAGGAGGGCTCCCAACATCTTAGGGGGTTTCGGGGCTTCCTCAGAGGTTGCTGAGGGGCAGTTGGCAAGAGAACTGTGTTCTTGGGGCTAGAAAGGTTTGGACACAGGACTTGGGAAGTGACAGGGCTTCTGGGGCCTATGCCTTAGCCCTGCCTCTCAGTGGGAAGGGAAGGCAGTGAGAGAATGGGGCGGGTCATGAAGAACAAGGATGCTCTCTGCTCGTGCTTCTGAGGACTGACCGCAAGACACATTAGTGAGTGTGGAACAGAACCCAAAAGCCAACATTTGTACAGTATTTGTTAAATGTGAAATAATATATAGATAAAATGCTTTTCTGTGCATAAAGAAATCCTGGAAGGACATACAGGACATGGGTAGGATGGGGTGGCAGGGACTGCACAGGGAGGGGGGAATTTTCCTATGCGCCCTGTTGTACCTACTGAATTTTGAATCACAGAAAAGAGATACCTGTTTTTAAAAATAAAAATAAATTATACTTGAAACTTTAAAAGGTTTCCATGTTTTGTTTTGTTTTAAGCTGGCTTTGATGAACACCCTGAGGTTTCAGGCTTCTTCCTGAGAGAGTTAAACCTATATGGAGTTTGATCCAGATCAAATGAGGTGGATTAGCCATACTGCAAGTCTAGTTCTGAAAAAAATCTTCCTGCATCACTTACCTCTTGGTGTCTTAACTTTTAGTGGGCAGTTAACCTCTGTGAAATTCTGGGCTTAGACTTTTATATGGCATGATAGTGTATTGCATGGCTATGAATTAACTGGGTTTTCTGATAGTACTAACTGGTTTCTGGAAAATGAGATAGCTGGTTTTTACACAAAGAATGCCACTGTGCTAAATACCGTCATTTCCTGGCTCTGGAGACCAGCAGTTTAGTCTTCAGTACTTACCTGTCTGAAAGACAGCAAAGCTCTACAGCCAAGCTGCCTGGCTTCTAACCCTAGCTCCACCACCTACAAGCAGAATGGCCTTGAGCAAATCACTCAGACTCCCTGGGCTTCAGTTGTGCTCTGTGTAAGTGAGAATACTCACTTTTTTTTTTTTTTTTTTTTTGACAGGGTCTCCCTCTGTTGCCGGGGCTAGAGTGCAGTAGCTTCATCATAGCTCACTGCAACCTCAAACTCCTGGGTTCAAGTGATCCTTCTGCCTCAGCCTCTCAAGTAGCTGGGACTATGGGTGCACACCATCACTCCTGGATAATTTTTCTATTTTTTGTAGAGAGGAGGTCTCACTATGTTGCTCAGGCTATGTCTCGACCTCCTGGCCTCAAGCAATCCTCCTGCCTCTGCCTCCCAAAGGACTAGGATTAAAGATGTGAGCCACCACGTGCAGCATTGAGAATGCTCATGTTATCAATCTCAAATGGCCACCAAGAGGCACCAAAAAAGCCTGTTCCACACAAGCAACAAAGGAAAAAGTAGATAAGTGGACTTCATCATAATTAAATACTTTTGTGCACCAAATGACTCTATCAAGAAAATAAAAAGACAACCTCCAGAATAGGAGAAAATATTTGCAAATCAGTATCAGATAAGCATTTAGTATCCATGATGAATTAAGAACTCTTACCACTCAACAACAAAAAGATAAACAACCCAATTAAAAATGGACAAAACACTTGTATAAACATGTCTCTGAAGAAGATCTTCAAATGGCCAGCAAGCACATGAAAAGATGATTAACACCATTACTCACAGGGAAATGCAAATCAAAACCATGAAGAAATATCATCTCATACCTGCTCGTATGGCTAGGAGTAAGAAAAATAAACAGAAAATACTAAGTGTTGGTGACACTGTGGAGAAACCAGAACTCTTGCCTATTGCTGGCAGGAATGTAAAATTGTACCACTGCTGTGGAAAACAGTATGGCAGGTCCTCAAAAAGTGAAATATAGAATTACCACGTGACCCTGGGTATATCCCCAAAAGAATTGAAAAAGAATGTTGAAACAAAACTTGAATGTTCACAGCGGCATCATTCACATCCCAAGAGAAATGTCCATCAACTGATGAATGGTAAAGGAAATGCGATATATGCAGACAATAGAATATTATTGAGCCATAAAAAATGAATACAGTATTGATACATACCACAACACTGATGACCGTCAAAAATACCATGCCAAGTGAAACGCCATACACTGTAAGGTTCCATTTATGTCCAGAATAGGTAAAACCACAGACAGAAGGCCAGCTAGTGGTTGCCAGGGATAGGGGAGGGGAGAGTTGGGAGTGACTGCTTAAAGAGGACAGGGTTTCCTTTCTGGGTGATGAAAATGTTCTAAAACTTTGTTTTGGTGATGGCTGTACAACCTTGTCAATATATTAAATGTCACTAATGGCAAATTTTAAGTTATATTTACTTTACCACAATAAAAAATGTTACAATTTTAAAAGTCTGTTCCCCCTAGACCAAAAATTAAAAAGGTAGCCTAACAACAGAAAACATTTTGGGCAATACCCACCGTACTCCAGCTAAAGATAAAGGGAAACCTGTACCCACGCCACCTCTGTGGTCTCAGTAGGGCTAAGCAGGAAGTCAATACTCCATTCTCAGCTTGGTAGAAGCAGGCAACAGTGCCCAGATTCCCCTGCCAGACTGGTTTGGGTGGTATTGAGTGGGATGCTCATGTTCCATCGCCTGCCCAGCAGAAGCAGGTGTACTCTGATTCTCCAGCCAGTAGTGTCAGTGTGGTCCAGTGGCAAGCTGAGCCTCCATCACCTCTAGAATCAACAAGGCTGAACAAAGTGATACAAATCAGGGCTCCCAGTGTCAGTGAGGCCTCGTGGGGAACTGAGTTTGCACTCCTCCCTACAGCAACAAAACAGTGTGAGCCAGCCCTCCACTTCCCCTCCCTAGTACCAGCCGGGCCCAGCAGGGAGCTGATCTTATATCTCCACTCAGAGACAATGAGGTGGTTTGAGTTGGTGCCGCACTTCAGCCAAGAAGGTATTAGCAGGGCCAAAGGGGAAGCTAAACATGTACACCTACCTGGCCCTAGTCTTACATATGAACAGGAGACTGCCAGATTCAAAGAAGAAGATTAAATAGAACCCAGAGTCTCATAATAGAATATCCAAAATGTCCACAATACAATAAAAACTTGTTATTCCAAGAACCAGGAAAATCACAACATGAATGAGAAAAACAATCAACATTCATAAACACTGAGATGAGTTAGATGTGAAATGGTCTGAAAAGACTAATACTGAGGCCACTATTACCCTAATATTAAGACTAGACAACAAAGATGGTTACCCAAAAAAGATCACTACAGACCAATATCTCTCATAAACTCAGAGGCAAAAATCCTCAATAAGATATGAGCAAATCAAATCCAGCAATGTAAAACAAAAAATTATACACCATAACCAAGTGGGGTTTATTCCAGGAATGCAAGGCTGGTTCAATATTTTAAAATCAATCAATGTAACTCCCCATGTCAATCATATATTAATAATTATGTCAATTGATGCAGAAAAAGCATTTGACAAAACTCAGCACCCATTCATGATAAAAACTTCAACAAACTAGGAATAAAGGGGAATTCCCATAACTTCATAGAGAGTGTGTGCAAGAAACCTACACCTAACATCTTACTTAAATGTGAAAGACTGAGTTTTTCCTTCTGAGGTTGGGAACAAGGAAACAATGTCCACTTCTACCACTCCTATTCCACATATGACTGGAAGTTATAGCCATTGCAATAAGGCCATGGGGCAGAGGGAAGCACAAGGATTGTAAAGGAAGAAATGAAACTGTCCCTATGTATAGATGACATGATTGTCTGTGTAGAAAATCTAAAGGAATCTACAAAACAATTCCTAGAACTAATAAATGAGTTCATCAAGGTTGCAGGACACAAGAGCAACATAGAGAAATCAATCACATTCCTAACAATGAACATGTGAAAATCAAAATTAAAAATGATACCATTTACACTCACTCCAAAGAAAATGGATATTTAGGTATAAATGTAACATGTAGAGGGTCGGAAATGCTGACAGTTACAAAATGTTGATTAAAAAAATCAAAGGCCTAAATAAATGGAGAACCATGCTATGTTCACACATTGGAAGACTCAACATGGTAAAGATGTTGTCCTCCAAAATTGATCCCTAAATTGATGCAATTCTTACCAAAATCCTAAGAAGCTTTTTAGTAGACATAGACAAACTTATTCTAAAATGTATATGACAAAGCATAGGCCCTAGGGTAGCTAAAGCACTGTGGACAAAGAGGAATAGTGTTTGTGGCTGGGGGTGGGAATCATTACACTCAATATTAAGGCTCACTCCACAGCTACAGTGATGCGAATGTGGTGCTGGTGGAGGGATGGACACATGGATCGATGGAACAGAACGAAGATCCCAGAAAGAGACCCATCCAAGCATATGCAACTGGTTTTTGACAAAGGTGTAAAAGCAATTGAATGCAGGAAGAATAGCTTTTTCAACAAATGGTGTTGGAGCAATTATACATCCATAGCTAAAACTTCACACTTTATACAAAAATTGGCTCCAAGAGATCACTGACTTAAATGTAAAACACAAAAGTAAAAATCTTCTTTAAAAAATAGGACAAAATTTTTAGAATCTAAGATGAAGCAAAGAGTACTCATACTTGACACCAAAAATGATCCCTAAGTGCCAAATTGAAAAACCGGACCCCATCAAATTAACATCTTTTGCTCTGTTAAAGATGCTATTAAGTGGATGAAAAGATAAGCTAATGATGAAGGACTAGTATCTCAAATATATAAAGAATTATCAAAACTCAACAGAAAAAAATACCAACAAAGTAATTAGAAAATGGGAAAAATACATTCCATTTTACTGAGGATGATACCACTTGGCAAATAAGCACATGAACAGATGTTCATACCATTGGCCATCAGGGAAAGGAAAATTAAAAGCACAACGCACTATATCTACATACCTATCAGAACAGCTAAAATAAAAAATAATGACAACACCAAGTACTGCCAAGGATGTGGAGGAACAGGAGCTCTCATACATTCCTAGTGGGAATGTACAATGGTACAGCCACCTTGGAAAGTACTTTGGCAGTTCGTTTTAAACCTAAAATCGCAGTTTTTAGATCCAGCAATTGCACTCTTGTCCATTTTTTCCAGAAAAATGAAAACTTAACATCACACAAAAATCTGTACATGCATGTTCACATCAGCTTTATTTGTAATAGCTAAAAACTGGAAATATCCCAGATATTCTTCACTGGCTGAGTGGCTAGCCTATGGTACCTCCACACCACGGAGCACTACTCAGCCCTAAAATGGAATGAACTTCTGATGTACACAAAATCCCGAATGAACCTCCAGGGCATTATGCCAATCACAAAAAGTTACATACTGTACGATCGCATTTCTCTAACATTCTTGAAATGACAAAATTGTTGCAATGGAGAGCAGATTTGTCATTGCCAGGATCAGGGATGGGGTGAGAAGGAACTGATGTGACAATAAAGTTTAACACGAGGGGTCCTTAGGTGATGGGACTGCTGTGCAGCTGGACCCTATCGCTATGAATATCCGGGGTGCGACACTGTACTAGAGTTTTTCAAGACATTACCGTTGGGGGAAATGAGGTAAAAGGGTACACGGATCTTTCCATATCTTTTCTCACAAATGCATGTGAATTTACAATTATCTCAAAATAAAAAATCTAATTTACAATTTTCAACAATGTAACAATATGATGCTTCGCACTCACCACTCAGGCCATCCCACCCCCTGGCAGCGGAGACCACACCCGGCTCTGGAAACTCCTCCCTCGGGCCCGGCCGCCTGGGGGTCCCCTGCACTGCGCCAGCCCCTGGCCCCACACCCGACGGCCCCGACTGGAAACTGTGAGCCGGTATCTCAGAAACTGCCCTTGGCCGGGCAGCCCGGGATCGGGCGGAGCCTCCTCCGCAAAGGCCTCTGCCGTGCCTTTGACCGCGCAGCGCTCACGAACCCGGGACAAGCGGACTTCCAGGGGATCTGGGCTGAAGAGGAGCTTCGCCCGCCAAGGCCAGGCTCCTCGTTGCTCGCGGAGAGGCCCCCAGCCCGTTCAGGACGCCCCGCTCCGCGGGGACCTGCGCCTGAGCTCGCGCGGAGGAGGTCGCCGGGCGCGGCCAGGGCGAGGGAGGGCGCCTGGACTACCGGCTTCCCGGTGGCTTCGGACAGAGGTTTGACCCAGTCACCCGCCGGGATTATTCTGTAAAGCCTGGGTCCCTCGGAACATGGACGGCTGAGGGGCCGGCGTTCTGGACCGTCGCCCTGAGAATGGAGCAGCCAGGGGAGCTGGAAGTTGCCACCAAGGAAAGTGTCGGGGGAAGACCTCTTCCTGGAAACTGCCAGAAAGTGAGCTCATTGACCTCGTGACCCATTTCCATTATTCATTCAACAAGCGTGGGTTGGGCTCTGGGGCAGGAAGAGCCCCTCACTGTCGAGTCAGAGAGCAGGGGGTGCCAGTCCTCCCTGCATGTCAAAGTCACCGTCTGTGGGGAGGGGCGGTAAGCCCCCTGCTTTCCTGCAGGCTCAGGTGACAGAGGCAATGTGTGAGGGGCGCTGGGGTGTCAGGGTTCTCCGAGAAACAGAACCAAGGGGAGATACACACCCCACTGAGAGAGAGAGAAGTCCGGCAACCTGACATCTGCCAGCCGGAGACCCAGGGAGGCAGGTTCGATCACTCCACAATTCAAAGCTGATCTCATCCAGAAACACACACCCGAAATGATGCTTAACCAGACATTCGGTCACCCGGTGGCTCAGACAAGTTGACACATAAAATTAACCATCACAACTGGATACCAAGCCTGGAGCTCAATGCATCCTTTATGTCCTTCCTGGTTGTTGGTTGTTGTTGGTGGTGGTAGTTGTCAACATTTGGTCCTGGCCTCCCCACATCTGCTCCGGCCTCTTGCACCCCCTTCCCTTACTGGCTCTGGGGAGCACTCCTTCTCCCTGTCCCTCCTAGATCCATGAGGCAAGGCTAGGGCTCCACCCCCCGTGAGGCTCTGTCACTCGGGGCCACCATGGAGACAGTGACGGGCAAGAACCAATCACTCGTCCTGAGTCCCTAACATCCCCGACCCATTAAAGAAAACAAACTGGGAACGGACATTGCGACAGCTAGAGGTCAGGGTCAAAGCTAGCTGTGGTGTGAGCCCTGGGAAGGGGGGACCTGAGCCCTGGCAGGGATGGGATCTGGACTCCTGGGGGATCCCAGACCCCTGTGAGAATATGCTTGAGTTCTGACCCATGACCCAGAACAATGCACATTTGTGAGCACACACACCCCCCTCTACACACACACAGCTGCGCATGCATGCATACAAACTGCTGCCCATGGCATCAGCTCATCCACGAACCCAGACTGTGAGCCTTTTCCCCACCCGCTGCACACTGGGGACCAGGAGCAGCTTCACAGATGAGGCAGTGATGGGTAAAGTGGCCCTGGGGAAGCATCCTGCCGGGCAGGAGGGACAGCAGGGTGAAGGCACAGTGATGTCAAAGGCCACAGTCCCAGGGGATGAGCAGGCAGCGTCCACGGCCGAGTGTAGGTGGCCCAGGCCTGAGCTGTCCCATATCCTGCCCCTCCAGGCAGAGCTGTGTAACCAGAAAACAAGAAAACAGAGACAACCGCAAGAGGAATCCAGGCTCAGCCGGGCCAGCGGCTGGGCATCAACCGCAGCCTTGGACAGGAGCCTTCCCGTGAAATGAGGTCTGTGCCTCTGTCTTTAAACAGAAAGAAGTCTCAGCTTAGCCAGAGGCAGCGGCCACCTGGGAGCCGTGAAGAATTGCGTTGCTCTTCTCCGCCTGGCCTGGATGGCAAGTCACCTGGGAGTTTTAGGGAACAAACAAACAAAGCAGATGCCAGGCCCCACCCCAGACCCGGTGAATTAGAGTGTTGGGATGAGTCCCGGTCACTGTGAGAGAGAGAGAGAGAGAGAGAGAGAGGTACACACATGATAGATAGATGTGTAGATAGATGGCAGATATTGACAGATGACAGATAATAGATAAATATTTTGATAGATGATAGGTAATAGATGACAGATAAATTTTGGTTGACAGATGATAGAACCCGAGGCACCACAAGGAGGGGGCCCAGGGTCCCCTGCTACTGAACGTGAAGCAGGATATAGACAGGGCCCTTTGAGGAGTGGTTCCACCGACTGAAACCAGAGCGGGGCAGCGAGTTGCCAAGCTCATGCAGCAAGCCCGTGGCTGAGCTGGCTCCCCAGCCCAGGGCAGGGTTTCTGCCACCCCAGGCAGCCTCCTGCATGGTCCCAGAGGCCACAGGAGGCACAGACACTCCTGTTCTGTCCTGGCAGAAGCCCACCCTAAATGCCCCGATTTCAGTCAGATGCAGGAGGCCTAGGCTGAGGGCAGCCAGGCAGGGGTGAGGACCGTGAACACAGCCCGTATTCTGGCCTCTGCCGTGTTCTGTCCATCAGGGGTAGGCAGGTGGTTTTCCTCTGTGATTGCATTGCGTTTTGGACCTGCAACAACTACAGCCTGGCTGGATTCTAAGACTTCCCAGCAAGCCTTGTCCAGAGAGACTGAGACAGAGAACCTCCAAAATGCCACCAGTGCTGTTCCCAGAGGCTGGTGGAGCCTGTGGGGGGAGGCAGCAGCATCTGGTTCCTGACTGGAAAGCACACGGAAACCCCAAATCCCCTCAACGCTTAGAAGAGGAAAGCAAGCCCCAAAGGAGTGAAGCGGCATGCCCAGGTTCCCCAGCAGGGAGGGTGGGGCCGCCTCCCCTCCCAGCAGCCCTGCTGGTCTGAAGCCCCAACTCCGGTCATAGGCAGCCAGAGCCACAGGGCCATCTGAGGGCCAGCCAGGGAAATTGAGGCCCAGAGGGAAGTCAGAAAAAACTGGAGTGGTTTATTGAAGCAGCTGGGCGTGGGACATGGGATGTGACCTTAACTCAAAGTGGGGTGTCAGGAACACAGCACTCCCTGTACTGACTGGACTACACCCTCTGTCTTCTCTCTTCAGAACTCATCTGGGGGGCAGATGAGGGCTTTCCACAAAGCCCTCTCTGAGAAACATGAAGTAATAATGATAATAATACCAGTAATAAGCATTCCCTGTACCCCAGACTCTGTTCTGTCCCCATTACACTGCTACACTTCCCTCCAGGGCTGGATACAGGTATTTGGCACATAATAAGCACTTAATAATCAAGAGTTCCATCTCTTTATTCCCCCTGCAGTCATGGTTTGCTCAGAAGTGCTTCCCAACCACCAGCTCAAGGCCACAAATTCTGTGATGTCTTTTAGGGCAGTGTTGCCCAAATTTGGCAGAGCAGTCCCTGCCACTGTCCCCACCTTTCTGGTGTCCCCTGAAGCTTGGAAATGGGAGCTGCTGCAAGCTTTCCTCTCTGGCAGCTGGGCAAACCCATCAGGAAGCTGGTACCAGTGCAAAGAATACAACTTCAAAGAGAAGTGTAGCAGTTTTTAATTGTGACTGTCAACTATTTAACAATCCCCATCAAGATGTGGATTTGTGTGCCCTCTTTGAGTGGGCTGTGACTACTTTGACCAAGGAGAAGGTACAAGGAAGACACTGTGTGACTTCCAAGGCCAGGTCACAAAACGCTGCGAAGCTCTCACCTTGCTCACTGGAACACCAAACCCTTGGAGCACTGGCCTGTTATTTAAGAAGTTCCCCTGCTCTGGGGCTGCCATGCTGTGAGGAAGCCCAAGCCACACAGAGAGCCATGTGTAGGCACTCCAGTCGACAGTCCCAGCTAGCCTGTGCCTCACCCATCCCAGCCCCAGTGACAGAGGAAAAATGCCACGTAACCTCCTGCCCAGTCATCCTAGCCCCCAGCTGCTGGAATCACACAAAACACTTTGGTCTTCCCAGCAGAAGAACCAGATACTATAGAACAGAGACAAGCTGTTTCCATTGTGCCCTGTTCCAATTTCTGACCCGCAGAATCTGTGATAATAATAATAATGATGTTATTTTGAGCCAAAAAGTTTTGAGGTGGTTTGCTGTACAGAAATAGATATTCCAAATATAAACGTACTTTGGAGATATTGCAGGTTGGGTTCTAGACCACCACAATAAACTGAATCACACAAGTTTTTTGTTTTCCCAGTGCACCTACAAGTTATACTTACACTATACTGTAGTCAGTTAAGTATGCAATAACATTATGTCTAAAAAAAGTATATATCTTAATTTAAAAATATTTTATTGCTAAAAAATTCTGACAGAGTCATGAAAGGAACACATGCTGTTGGAAAAATGATGCCAATAGACTTGCTCAAAGCAGCGTTACCACAAACCTTCAATTTGTGAAAAACTCAATATCAGAGAGGTGCAGCAAAGCAAAATACAATAAAATGAGATGTGCTTGTACAGGATCATTGAGCACTGGATTCTGGGTTCAAGGCCTGATTCTGTCAGGGACCAGTTGTGTGACTATCTCTGAGTTTCAATTTCTCCACATATAAAATGATCCAAATTGGTCATAGAACATGTATGACAAATGTACATGTGTCCCCTTCCCACCCAATTCCTGAGCAGACATTACTAATCAAGCACAGTATTGCTTCCCACATTCACCCTTGTGCCCTCAAGGGAGCCCTCCTAACAGGCACAGGCATCACTTGGACTTGCCCTCAATGAGGGGCCACAATACCCATCCCCTAGTGTTCCTATGGTGACAAAGTGCAGGTGATACACACAAGGCCTGTCTGACTCTACTACCCAAGTGTGGCTCAAAGGCCCCTTTCTGGGCCCCATGTTATCTCTCACAGTCAGGAGAGCATCAAGAAAGGCTGCTCAGGAGTGTCGTCAGCAAATTGCTGAACTGGGAAGCTCCAAGCTCCTGTGCCCCCACAGAGACACCAAAAATCAAAACAACAACAACCCAAAACAAGCAGCAACTGTCAGAAACAACTTTGTCAGAACTCTCAGAAGCAGTTAAAGGTTTACAGCAATCAAGTTGCCCAATAAGAAAAACCCATCTTCAAAAACGTAAGAAAGTGTTGGGGTAGTTTTCTCATTTTTTTCTACACCCTCCCAGGTGCTGCAGTGGTCTTGGACTTGAGGTGGTAGCAGCTTGCGGACCCAACTTGGGACCACCGAACTAGAGGAAACAGAGCAGGTTTTATTCACAAATTATTATGTGTTTGTGTTCTGACTGTCTGGAGGATGCCTGAAGGCCACCACAAGGAGCTGGTCTGACTCACCTGACTCAGAACTCAGGTGGGAAAAGCAGCAGGCATTGCTTGTAAAAACTGCAAGGCAGACCAAAGACCCACAGATGCCTGGGGTGAGAGAGGATGGGTTAAGATATAAAACAGACTGCCTAAGGCACAGAGGATAACCTGGGGTAAGCTTCTTCAGGAAATCATGGCATTCAAAAATGGTCATGTATATGAGGGAACTTAGAAGGCCATGCACATGCCCAGAAAAAAACATATGTCCAGAAAAGGCTTGAGAAGACCTGAAGCTTTGACACTGGGCTGGCCCTAGGCTTAGTGCAAGCCTCTTTAAGTGTTGGAGTGCTCTAGCATAGAGCCAAACTGCAAAGAGTGGGAGCAGTGAGGTTTTCTTGCTGTTGTTTTATTTCTTGTGTGTGTGTGTGTGTGTTTGTGTTTTTAGTTCCTGACAATATAGAAAATCTCTGTCAAAACATTAAATGAACATGACCTAAAGAAACAGAGACTTCAGTGATCACACATGACAAGGAATAGTCGTTGGCAAAACAGTTTGTAAAAGTATCAAAACCACAAACTATTATAGTCATCAATTTAAGAAAAATAAATAGGAAACCCTGGAGAAAAGAAAGAA
This sequence comes from Lemur catta, assembly GCF_020740605.2. Classification (NCBI taxonomy): domain Eukaryota; kingdom Metazoa; phylum Chordata; class Mammalia; order Primates; family Lemuridae; genus Lemur; species Lemur catta. The sequence continues at coordinate 88,625,087 of NC_059137.1, forward strand.
TCTGATTTCCAAAGTCAGCACATTATAGTAGTCAGAGTCCATTTTTTAACCTCTCCCCCCAAAATATCAGAAAGCGTACAAAGAAACAGGAAAATATAGCCCATGTGAAGCAACAAAATAAGTCAACAGAAACAATCCATGGAATTGGATTTATTAGACAAAGATTTAAAAATGACTGTCTTAAAAAGGCTGAAAGGGCTAAAGGGAAAACAGATACAAAGGACTAAAGGAAATTAGGAAACAGATATAGAAACAAAATGAGAATATCAATAAAGAGAAATTATAAAAAGAAACCAAACAGAAATTGTGGAAAGTACAATAACTGAAATTTGAAAAATTTACTGGAAGATTAAACATTAGATTTTATCAGGTACAGCAAAAAAAAAAACAACAAACAAACAAACAAACAAACAAAAAAACCTCAGTGAACTTGAAGATAGAGCAATTGAAATCATTGAGTCTGAAGAACAGAAAGGAAAAAACAAGGAAAAATTGAATGTTAGCTAAGGGATCTGTGAGATACTATCAAGCAGATTAACATATGCATTGTGGGGATTCCAAATAGGAAAACTCAAAGACATCCACACCAAGACACATAATTAAACAATTGAAAACCAAGGAGAATCTTCAAAGCAGCAAGGGAAGAGCAATATGGCGCGTTATAAGGAATCCATAATAAAATTATAAACTGATTTCTCATCACAAACCTTGGAAGCCAGAAGGCAGTGTGATGATATATTTAAAGTGCTGAGTGAGGAAAAAAACTGTCAACAAAGAATTCTACAATCAACAAAAATGATTCTTACAAATGTGGGAGAAATTAAGACATTTTCAGGTAAATAAAAGCTGAAGAAGTTTGTTTCCATTAGACATACCCTGTAAGAAATGCTAAAGGTAATCCTTAGTCTAAAATTAAAAGATGCCAAATATAACTTGAAGCATAAAGAAAGATCTCTGATAAAGGTAAATACATCAGAAAATATAAAACCCAGTTTTGTCTGCATTTTGGTTTGTAACTCTACTCTTTATCTTCTACGTGATTCGAAAGGCAACTGAATAAAAAGTTATAAATCTATATTACTGAGCACACAATGTGTAAAGATGTAATCTGTGACGTCAATAACCTAAAAGGGCAAAGCTATATGGAAGCACAGATTTGTATAATATGGAAGTTAAGTTGGCATCAATTTGAAGTAGTTTGTTATAACTTTAGAATGTTAAATGGAAGCCCCAGAGTAACCGCAAAGAAAATATCTATACACAAAAGGAAATTAAAACAGAATCAAAATATTTTACTATAAAAAATTCAACTAAACATAAAGAAGGCAATAATGAGGGCATGAGAGACAAAAAGCTATAATATATACAGAAAATAACTAACAAAATGCCAGCAGTAAGCCCTTCCTCATTGGTAATTACTTAAATGTAAATACATTGAACTCTCCAATCAAAAGGCAGATTGACAGAATAAATAAAAAATGATCCAATTACATAAAATCTCACTCTAGATCTAATAACTAAAATAGATCAAAACTGGTAGAATGAAAAAATATTCCATGCAAATAGCAACCAAAAGAGAGTTGAGATAGCTATACTAACATCACACCAAGAGACTGTAAGTCACAAACTGTTAGAAAAGACTGAGAGGGACATTATACATTGGTAAAAGGATAAATTCATCAAGAATATATAACAATTATAACCATTTAAGCACCAAATGATCAAGCCCCAAAATAGGTGAAGCAAACATTGACAGAATTAAAGGGAGAAATAGACAGCTCTACAATAATATTTGGAGACTTCAATGCCTAACTTTCCATAATGGCTAGGACAACCAGGCAGAAGATCAGTAAGAAAATAGAGGACTTAAACAACACTAAAAACCAATTAGACCTAAAAGATATATACAGAACAGTCTACCTAACAACAGAAGAATACATGTTCTTCTCAAGTACACATGGAACATTCTCCAAAATAAAGCATATGTTAGGCTACAAAACAAATCTTATACCTTTTTGAAAAATTAAAGTCATACCAAGTATCTTTTCTGATCATCAGGAATGAAACTATATATCATTAACGAAAGGAAAACTGGAAAATTCACAAAAACATGAAAATTAAACAACACATTTCTAAACAAACCAATTCATCAAAGAAGAAATAAGGAAAATGAGAAAATGCTTTGAGATTAATGAAAATGAAAACATAACATACCAAAACTTAGGTAACGTAGAAAAAGCAATGCTAAGAGGAAAACATCAAAGGTAGTAAGCACATACATTTCTGAAAAATTATTTCAAATCAATAATCTACTCTACACTTTAAGAAATTAGAAAAAGAAGGGCAAATTAAACCTAAAGCTAGCTGATGGAAAAAATTATAAAAATTTAGGCAGAAACAAATAAAATAGAGAATATAAAAACTATTGAAAACCATAAACCAAAAAGTTCTCTGAAAAAGAGATGAACAAAATTGACAAACCTTTAGTTAGACTAACAAAGAAAAGAGTTAAGATGTAAATTACTAAAATCAAAACTGGAAGTGAGGACAATACTACTGATTTAACAGAAATAAAAAAGATTATAAGAGAATACTATGAATAATTGTACACTCACACAGTGGGTAACCTAGAAGAAATGGACAAGTTTATAGAAACACACAATGTACCTAAATAGAATCATGAAGAAATAAAAAATATGAATAGATCTCTAACTTAACTAATAAGGATATTAAATCAATAATTCACAACCTGACAATGAATAAAAACTCAGGACAAGGTGGCTTACCTGCTAAATTCTACCAAACATTTAAAGAAAAATTAACATCAATCCTTCTCAAACTCTCCCAAAAGTTGAAGAGAAGGGAATACTTCCTACTCATTCTATGAAGCCAGTATTATCCTGATATTAATGCCAGACAAAGACAGTATAAGGAAAGAAAACTACAGACCAATATCCTTTATAAATATTGATGTAAAAACCCTCAACAAAATACTAGCAAACCAAATTCATCAGCACATTAAAAGAATTATTTCTGTGACCAAGTGGGATTTATCCCAGGAATGCAAGCGTGGTTAAACATATGAAAATCAAACAAGGAAATACACCACATTAATAGAATGAAGGGAAAAAATATATAATCATCTCAGTTGCAGAAAAATCCAATACTCTTTTATGATTAAAAAAAAAACTCAGTGAACTAGGAATAGAATGGAACTTCCTCAATATGATAAAGGTCATATATGAAAACCTGACAGCTAACATTATACTCAATAATGAAAGACTGAAAACTTCTTCCCTAACATCAGAAACAAGACAAAGATACTCACTTTCACCACTTCTATTCATCATAGTATTGGAAGTCCTAGCCAGAGCAATTAGGCAAGAAAAAGAAATAAAAGACATCCAAATTTGAAAGGAAGAAGTAAAATTATCTTTGTTCAAAGACAACATGATCTTATATATAGAAATGCTCAAGATTGCACACCAAAAATAAAATAAAATAAAAAACCAAAAACTGTCAGAGCTAATAAACAAATTCAACAGAGTTCTATGGTACAAAATCAATATGCCAGAATTAGTTGCATTTCTACATACTAACAATGAAAAGGAAATTAAGAAAACAATTTCATTTACAATAGCATCAGAAAGAATAAAATATTTAAGAATAAATTTAATGATGGTCATGAAAGACTCTGAAAACTATAAAACAGTTCTGAAAGAAATTAAAGATGACATAAATGGAAAGACATCCCATGTTCATAGATTTGAAGGATTAATATTGTCAAGATGTCGGTGTTACCAAACATGATCTACTGATTCTATGCAATCCCTACTGGCATTTTTTGTAGAAATAGAAAAACCTATCCTAAAATTCATATGGAATCTCAAGGGAACCCAAATAAGCAAAATAATCTTGAAAAAGAACAAAATTGGAGGACTAACACTTCCTAATTTCAAAACTTACTATAAAGCTATAGTAATCAAAACAGTGCAGTCTGGCATAAAGACAGACATATAGCCCAATGAAATATAACAGACAGCCCAGAAACAAACCCTTGTATACATGGTTAAACGATTTTTCACATGGGTGCCAAGGCCACTCAATGGGAAAAGGACATTCTTTTCAACAAATGGTGTTGGGAAACTAGGTATCTTCATGCAAAGGAATGAATTTGGACCCTTATATCATATACAAAAACTAACTCAAAATGGATAGAACATCTAAACTTAATAGCTAAAACTGTAAAACTCTTAGAAGGAAACATAGGAGATAATCTTCATGATGTTGGATTTGATAATGATTTTTTTCAGTATGACACCAAAGCACAGGCAACAAAATAAAACAGATTAGACTACATAAAAATTAAAAACATTTGTGCATCAAACAGTACAACTATCAAGAGAATGAAATGACAACCCACGTAATGGAAGAAAATATTTATAAGTCATTTATCTAATAAGGGATTAATATGCAAAATATATAAAGAAATCCTATCATTCAACAATAAAAATCAAACAACCCAATTCAAAACTGGGCAAAGGATTGAACAGATATTTTGTCCAAAGAATATATAAATGGCAAAAAAAAAGCCACACATGAAATTATGCTCAACACTGTTAGTCGTTAGGGAAATACAAATCACAACCATAATGAGATACCACTTTATACCCATTAGAATGGGCATTACTCTGAAAATAGAAGATAACAAGTGTTGGCTAGGATGTGTAGAAATGGGAACCCTTGGACATTGCTATTGGGAATGTAAAATGGCGCAGCCACTGTGGAAAACAGTATGGTGGTTCCTCAAAAAGTTAAGCATAGCATTACTATGTAACCCAGCAATTCCACTTCCGGATATATCCCCAAAGGAACTGAAAGCATGGACTTAAACAGATACTTGTACATCAATATTCAGAGCAGCATTATTCACAATATTCAAAAGATGGAAGCAACCTAAGTGTCCACCAACAGATGAATGGATAAATAAAATGTAGTATAGATATACAGTGGAATATTATTCAGCCATAAAAAAGGAATAGAATTCTGGCACATGCTACCACATGGATGAACCTTGAAGACATTATGCTAAGTGAATAAGCCAGACACAAGGACACATATTGTGTGATTCTATTTACAGGAAGTACTTAGAATAGGCAAACTGAGAGGCAGAAAGTAGAATGGTGGTAACCTGGGGGTGGCAGTGGGAGGACTGGAAAGTGATGGCTTAGTGGGTACAGAGTTCCAGGTTGGAATATTAAAAAAACTCTGGAAATAGATGGTGGCAATGGCTGCACAACATTGTGAGTGACCTTAATGCCAGTGGGCTGTACACCTAGAAATGGTTGAAATGATACACGTTATGTTGATTTTGCCACATTAAAAAAATAATCAAAAAGAGGGAGGGGCGGAGGGAAGGAAGAAATGAGGGCAAGAGGGAGGGAGGGAAAGAGGAAGCAGGAGCTCAGTGCCCTGGCCAGCCTGGAAGCCACCCAGCCTTACAGTCCCAGGTGACTGGCATTTGGCCTTTCCCAACACAGGTTCCATGCAAACTGTCCTCGCAGACTGGGTATGCTCACTTTCAAAGTAAACAGAAGGATAATTTAATCTCCAAAGAAGGAAGAAGAAGGAGTGGGACAGTTTCTCTAGTCTTCGTCTTAGTTCTCAAGTGAAGTGGAAACACTCAGTCTGTTTGCAGACAGGAATCCTAGAGATGCAGAGGGAACATCTACTCTCTGGGTGGAGCAGCTGTAGGAACAGCCTGGGCTGTGACTGAGTAATCATAACTGGCCTTCGTTGCCGAGGGCGCGCAGGCTCTTAGCAACCCTCAGGTGCGGTGACGGAGGTGTGCTTGCTGCACGTTACAGATGAACTGGAGGCTTGAGAGCACCAGAGTTCGGGAGGCACTGGAATTTGCTCCAGGCCTAGTGCTTACAATACTTGGCGGAGTTTAGGGCGGAAACCAGGTCTTCCTGAATATCCCTCCCAGCGGTGTGGAGGGGGGACTTCACCAGGCCAGAGGCAAGAGCAGTACTGGATTTGGAAGCAGGTTTGTTCTGGTCTTTGCCTCCACCTCACGGTTCACCTTTGGTCCAGTCATCTCCTCTCTCTGAGCCTTGTTTTCCCCATCAGCAAAAGGAGGCTGCCACTCTCTGCCTCCCAGGGCTTTGTTGCTCCAGGCAGCTGTTGGCGTCACTGTGATGTATAAGCTATACCCCTCAGTTGAAGGAGATTTATAATGGCCGACCCAATTTCTTCCATGTTCCTGAGGTAAGCACTCTGAGAGTGGTGGTTTCTCTTGGACTAACCTACTTTCCTTCCAGAAATGTGTGATGGAAGTATAATGAAGTGAGATCCCATAGTGGAGTGAACACCCACGTGGGAAGGAAGGTGTGGGACTTGTGCCTGGACAGGACAGGCAGCCACTTGGTGGCAGCATACTGAAGTGATTTTTCTTCTGGAAGGGGGTAAGACTAAGCATCCTTTGAAGACCTGGGGAACCTGCTGGCATTGGAGGAACACAGGAGGAGTAGCAGCCTGCTGGCACGCCTGCCCAGAGACGCTTCCGTGAGCGAACGTGAGCATCGGCTTCCGGCCCTCCCCATGCTCCCCTCACTAGCTGTGCGACCTTGGTCAAGTCCTCTTCCTCTAGGCGCCAACCGCCTTAGAATAAAGTCTTCCTGGCCTGGCGAATAGAAGCGAGTGGGTGGTGTCAGTGTGTCAGACTGCCCTGTGGAGACAGCTCCCACGCCTGATTCTGGCAGGGAGCCACCAGTGGAGTGTCATTTCTCTAGCTTGAGGGCTTGTTAGTCCACAGATGTGTTGTAAACACCCAATACCCCCAAAGCCCAATTGCTAAGGACTGGACTCAGACATCCCTAGGGTGGTAACAGTCTTCAGGTACCGTGAGTCCCCTGTACATCGGGATGACTGAGTTTCAAAGCCTCTCCTGGGAGCAAGAATCCTCAGTGGTGGCGAGACTTGGAGAGTGACCCGGTCCTAGAAGGCTCTTGAGGGGAAGCCAGGAGAGGGTGGCGAATACTGATGCTGACGTGGGCTCCAGTGAGCACGAGTGAGCAAATGGGCTGAGTGGAGACTGAGGCACAGTGGAGACGTCTCGCTCCCAAATAAAGCCACCACTCAGCTCAGCCACTTTTTGCCATGTTGGAGCATGGGCCCCATGTGGCCTGATTTATACTTTTCTAGAAAATTCAGAGATCCAGATACTTACGTGAGTATCTGCCAGGATTGTCTTGGTGCTACTGCAGTAAAAAACAACCCCCAAATCTCAGTGGCTTAAAACAACAGAGATTTTTTTGTGTCCCATTTAGACTGTAGGGGCCTCTGATCACTGTAGGCATGAACTGTCATTTATGTCCTGTATGATTCGTGGAAGGGAGCGATTCATGGGGGCTGGCCTCGTTCAGTACTGGCTGGAAGAGCAGCCCCCGTCTTAAATGCATCCTTGCCACAGAGGGAGCGGGCCTTGCAATCAAACTCTGTGTCCCACCTCTGCCCACCTTGTCAGTAGGACCAACAATGACAAATGTCTGTTAGAGTCCCTACTTTCAGTTCTTTTGGTTACATACGCAGAAGTGGAATTGTGGGATCATATGGTAAATCTATACTTCATTTTTTGAGGAAGAAAGATACATTTTTTAAATGACCTTTTTAGTAATTCATACTCATTGTAGAAGAGTGGAAAAAATATAGTCAAGAAAAAAAGAAGAAAACCAAAATGATTCTTTTTCCAACTTCCCAGAAGAAAATCACAGTTAACGTGCGTGGGGTTCCCTCCGAGATGCCCGCATGCTTCCCTGTGCCCGTCCAGGTGGGGTTCCCAGCGCCCCAGGCTCTGCCAGCCCGCCCAGGTGGACCTTGGAAGGGCACCTCTGGCTGCAGGGTGCCACGCTGGGGCCCCCAGCGCCCCCGCCCACCCCAGGCGAGCCTGCAGGTGCTGGGGCCCAGGCTGCCTGCCTCACGGCGGCTCCAGAGTCACCCAGAGACTGTATTCGAGCTGTCCCGTGGAGTTGAGTTTCTTTTGGCAAATGCTGGACTGACAAAAATATTCATGTCAAAACATTTCTAGTGCAAAATTTATGAAAGCATTTGAATTTGGCCTGGGCATTTTTTCCCTTTTCCCTCTCTCCACCCCCTCCCTGTCCTGACTTGGGGGTGGGAAGGAGAGATAGAGTCCAGATGTTGGTGGGAATTGTTCTCCCCTCTCCCTCCCCCACCCCTCTGGCCAGGGGGAGGGAATCAATGGCCGCTGTGTGCCACACGCTCACAAAAGGCCCCATCTGGCCGAGCCCTGGGCCACTGAGGGCTGGGTGAGCGCCGAGGAAGTGTCCCCCGCCTGGAGTTTGCCCCCTAACCCTGAGGTCTGGGGTAATTGTCTGCAGAGGCGGCCTGGGGCCGGGCGGGCCATAATGATTTAGGCAGGATCGATTTCACTTCAAGCCTTTTCTACTCCGAAGAGGCCTAATCGAAAGTAATCTGAAAATTAGGGAAAATAAAAACCATGCCCACCGTTACATAAATACCCATTTCCTTGCATCGGCTGCTCGAAATCACCTCATTCCAGAAGAGCGTGATGTTTCCCTGATGGGCAAGGCTGGCCCGGGGTGGGGGGGCTGTTTGATCTGCCGCCCCACCCGCTGCTCCCTGAGGGTGACTGAGGTGGGGGCGGCCATGGGGCTGGCCTTGACCCTGACGGCTGGGTCTTCGAGGGACCAGGGACTGGGCTTTCCTTGCAGACCCCAGTATGTGGCCTGGGGTGGGGAGGGAGGCGGCAGAACTGGGTTCGGGGTGGCCCTGCTGAGCCCCGTTTATTCAGCCCTCCCATTTCCTCCCCTTCTCCCCCAGGGCCCTCAGGATGGCCCAGGTGACTGCTCCACTCACACACACGCCCCCCGCCCCGACCTCCTGAGTCACTGCTTTCAGCCCTCAGACCCTCCCAGCTCACTTGCACCCCAGGGCCTTTGCAAGTGCTGTTCCCAATGCCTGGAGGGCCCTTCACCAGGTCTGCGCATGCCCCAGGCCTTCCCTCCACCTTGGGCTCAGAGAGCAAGTCCTTGCTCAGGACTCGTCCGCGCTGCACCCTCACCTCATCCCTCCAGGGATTGGCGTGTCCTTGTGCATCTCTTGCCTCTCCTGCCCCCAATCCGTGAGCTCCAGGAGACCAGGCCCCCTCCAGCGTGGCTGACATGGCTGGCACTCCGTAAATATTTGTGGAGAGAATGAAGAAGTTTCTCATGCAGCAATGGTGCACAGTTGTTTACAAAAAGGAAGAGGGCTCTGGAAACTGGGGGAAAACCTCGGGGCCCAATCCTGTCACACTACCCCCCTGCCTCCTCATGGGCTGCCCTGGGGTAGCAGCACCCAGCTCACAGGTGTCGTGAGTGGGCAGAGGGCACGGGCACAGCCCCCGCCCAGCGCCCCGCTCAGTGAACGGTCACTATCATCACTGCTGTTTGTGCTGATGTGAAACTTGGCTGCAAGTTCTCTGACATCCCTCTCATCAAGAAGTGGGGTTGATCCCTCCCCTGGAATGTGCCTGTGCTTGTGACCACTGTAACCGGCAGAGTAAGGGGAAGTGGGTCTGTGACCTGCCCCCTCCTCTGGGCCACAAAAGGCCACCCAGCTTCCACTCTGCTGCCCACAGAGCCATGCACCTCCTTGTAGAAGCCCCACCATCTGTAGGCCACCAAGCCACATACAGTCATTCTAGCCCCCAGTCAGACGCATGAGCAAAGAAGCTTCCAGATGATTCCAGGAGTCCAGAGCTGTTCACGTCTTCCAAGTCAGGCTCCACCTGGAATGTTTGGACACCCTCTCTGGGCCAAGCCAAGTCCTGGGTGTGGAGATGTGATGAGGAACAAGATTCCTAGTGCCCTCAAGATGTTGGCTCCTGTGCCCTGTGTCCTCACGTAGACTCAGCACTCACCGCTTCCTCCAGCTCTGTGTCACGTCCAGCCCAGCACCTGAGACTCCTGGCTGGAGGACTTTGTCTGGTCCCCAGAGCCTGCTGCCAGTGCTGGGTGGGTGGGAGGTGCAGGACCCTCATGCCCCTTGGGGCAGCCCCTGACCAGCGGCTGACAGAGTGGTGGGTGGTGCCCCAGCCCCCTGGGCCTCCAGTGGGGAAGCTAAGGTTTAAACTCCACACTGGCTCCCTTCCTCCTCCACATCCGGTATTTCCTGGGCTCTCCTCCCCGTCCAACCACCGCACTTGGTCTTGTCTCAGGGTCAGCTTCCAGGGGTCCCACATCGCCAGCACCCCATGTCCTCATTTGACCCAAGGGATAGCACTCCAGCCTGCTGCCTCTAGGGCCTCAGGATGCTCAGATGACATAAATGCTGGGCCCACTTGGGAGCCCAGGGACTGTCACACCCACATGTTCTCCACGGGCCAGGACAGCAGCTTGTGCCACAGCAGGCCACCCAGTCGGCTCGCGTTTAGCCCTAAGCAGCACTTTTAAAAGAACAAGATCACAGGGGTTTCCCCATGGTGGGGTCAAGGCTGCCCTCTGCAATGCCTGCCCTCTCCAGGCTGCCAGAAAATTCTAGAACATGAGAGAGTTTCCAGAACAAAGGAGCCATTAGGACAGAGGCTGGCCAGGGGCTCACCAGTGCCCAAGCTGAGTTCAGAGTTGGGCACCTGTTCAGACTGGCACTTCTGGGCCCAAACGTGCTCCCCAGTGGCCTCCCTCTGGCCGCCTCTCCCAGGGCCTCTCCCAGTGAAGGCCCCACCCCCAGCGCTGACCTGGACGCAGGGCCGGGCTGGGTGGGGCTGTGACTCAGAGGGCATTTCTGGACCCAATGGGTCTGGCAGTAACTCACATCTCTCTCCTACCACACCGGAGCTAAGAGGTTCACGTGTCACCATGCCTAGCGCCCACCGCCGCCCTGCGAGGTCGAGAAGAACAGCCCCCCTCTTTTCACAGACAAGAACACTGGGGAACAAAGAGGTCGAGTGACGTCAGTGTTAACCCTCCGTGCCTGACCTGACGCTGCGCCAGGCCTGTCGCCACCACGCAGGAGGGGGCTCCGACGTCCCTGCAGGGGCCGCCTTCTCCCAGCGGCTGCTCCGTTTCCCCTACACTTGACAGGACCCAGGGGCCGCAAGGTCCAGCCAAGAGGCCTGACGCCCCCAGTGCTGGTGGCTGGTGTTCTGCCGCCCAAGGAGCCATCTCTGCGGCCACCCCCACCCCGCACCCCGTCTGTCCAGTGCAGGCTCCTGGCAGCTCTGTGCACAGAACGTCCCCTGGCAAGGGCTCAGCTGGGGCGAGCAGACACCTGGAAGGAGTGAGGGCCCCGGGCCCAGGGGTAGCGAGGGAGGCGGCCCCGGGCAGAAGGACAGAGGCTTCCAGGCTTACACAGAGCCTGGCCCAGGGCCCGGTAAGCCCTCCCGCTCCAGTTTCCACGGGGCTGTGTGTCCCAGGGAGGTGGGGCCGGCTGAGCGTCCCCTCCCCTGCTGCAGGCAGCCCCACCACCCCAGCCACTGCCACAGCCAGGCCTTCGTGCGCTGCCGCAGCTGGAGACATTACTGTCCGTCCCACCGCCGGCCCCGCTTGGCCCGGGGGAGCCTCAGCGACGCAGGGCCTGCGCCCCCCGGCCTCCCCTCTCAGCGGCCCGCTCCAACGCCCTGCGGCTTGGGGCGCTGCTCCCCGGAACGCGCTCTGCGCGGGGCTCCGGCCCTGCCCCCCGGAGACAGTGCCGCTGGGCCGGGGCCAAGCGCCGAGCGTGCACACGCACACACCCCGCACCCTGAGAAGATTCAGGAAAGCCCCGAAACAGGAAAGTCATGCCTGTGGGAGGCTGGGTTGTGGCCGGAGCCCAAGCACCAAAGCGGAACGCTTATGTCGATTCCCAGGTAAAGGCCGGGACAGGGGACAGGGGGAGCCCGGGCACGGCGGGCGTCCTGGGAGCAGAGTGTCCTTGGAGCTGAGGCCAGAGGGGGAGGCAGGCGAAGGAGCAGGCCGGGGGAGGTGGGCAGGAGGGAGCGGCCCAGAGACCATGGGGCGCCCGTGGGAGCCGGTAGGAGCCTCCCCGTCCCTGTCCCTGAGGACTTGACCGTGGACGCCAGAGCTGAAGGATGAATAAGGACTCCCTTTATTCGGGGGACACAGGACACCAAAGGCCTAAGGCCGAAGGAAACTGTGTATCTCATTTCCTCATGGACGAAGCCCTTCCAGGAGCCCCAGCCTCTGTCCATCTGAGGTGGGCGCCCCGCTAGCACGGTTTAGACCTTGAGGCCTTGGGGTGGGTGCCGTGGGGCCCCCAAGGCCAAGGTGTGCTGGGCCCAGTAGTTGGGAGGGCGTGCCTTGCGAGGTCCCGGGCGAGGAGGCGTTCTGTTGCAATTTACCCGTAAGCCTGGTGTTTACACGGGGGTTTTACAGGGAATTCAAAGCATATCTTCCTGTTGCTTTGGCAGTGAAGGCGTATCAAGTGAGTGTTCAAAAGGGCCGAGCAGCGTTTGCAAAAATAAAAACCAAATGGCTGAGTAATTTCCACCAGAGAAGAATTCACTCTCACAATTGCATGGTCTATTTAGCATGCTTTCATAAAACCTTTTAACGAATCAGCTCTGAACCCCTGAGAGCAAGGCCCACCCCACCTGTCAGGCTTGTATTTCCAAACACAGGTATGGCAGCCTGCTCAGGAGATTGGATGCAGGTTTCCTTTCCCGCTCGGAGCAGAAGCCCGACCCGAGCGGGGGGCGGAGGGGGGCCCTGTGGGCCGGGCCTCAGGGGCTCTGTGCCAGCCAGGGATGAAGGTCCCTGCCCCACAGGGAATCCCAGGGGAGTGAGGAGCCAGGCTTTCTGGAAAGACAAAATAGCAGGTCAGCACTGTGGCACCTCGGGGACACGAAATACCCACAGGAGGCCACAGGACTCAGCCTGGAGAACCCAGGAAAGCTTCCTGGAGGAGGAAATGCCTGAAACTGAAACAGAGACTGGAAGAAAAGGTAGGACTCAGACCCAGAGAGAAGGGAAGGGCCTTCTAAGTGGACAAGAAAGGCAGGGTGTGGCCGTCATTGGGTTCATGCATCCTGCCCAAAGGAGACCAGAAGACAAATGGTTTCATGTGTAAGATTTTGTTCTGGAAGAGAATAGCGTGCCCTGGGTGTGCCGAGCACCCAAGCGCAGCTGTTGGGGGTGAACATTAACCTTAGAATAGGGGACACACAGGAGGTGGGGGATTTTTTGTTGTTTTTTTTTGTTTGTTTAGTTTTTTGAGACTGGGTCTTGCTCTGTCACCCAGGCTGGAGTACAGTGGCATCATCACAGCTCACTGTAACCTCAAACTCCAGGCTCTAGTGATCCTCCTGCCTCAGCCTTCCATGTAGCTGGGACTGCAGGCTCGCCACTGGGACCAGGTAATTTTTTGATATTTTTGTAGAGACAGGGGTCTTGATCTTGCTCAGGCTAGGAGGGTGTTTTAAAATCAACTTTATTGAGGTATGATTTACATACCATGAAATTCACCCCTTTTAAGTGTTCAGTTTGATGCTTTTGGCCTACCACAGTGAGGATATAGAGCATTTCCACCCTGACCATACGAGTTCGCTCTCGGCCTTGGGGGTTAACCCGCCCTCCCGGCCTGGCCCTGGCCCTGGCCCTACCAGCAAATGATTGCTTTTGATACTCTTAGGCTAGTTTCACTTGTTCAGGAGTTTTATATACATTGATCACACTACACTTCCTGTTTTGTGTTGGGCTTCTTTGATACGGCATAGTGACGTGAGGTTCATCGCTGTGGCCGTGTGCATCCGGGATTCTTTCCTTTCCACTGCATGGCTGTGCCGGAGTCTGTGCATCCGTTCACCTGTTGCTAGATATGTGCGCTGTTTCCAGTTAAAATAACTTGCAAATACAGCTGTGATGGCTAGGTCTCGTGCCACTGCAGGCCTGCATTTCTCCTGGGAAAGTGCTGAGCACCTTTGGTGGTGCTTACGGTAAATATGTATTTAACTTAATAAGGAACGACCAAAATGTTTCACCCAGTGGGGTCCATTTTACACTGCTACCTGCAGTGTAGAAGAGGTCCTGTTGCTCCACATTTTCTTCAACACGTGGTCAATTGTTTTAATTTTAGCCATTCTAGCGGATAGGTAGCAAGTGGTACCTACTTGTTGTGGTTTTAATTTGCTTTCTTCTGAGAAAAATGCTAAGCACCTTATCATGTACTTATTGGCCATTTGAAATGAATATCTTCCTTTTCAAGGATCTGTTTTCTTTTTCTTTTTTTGTTTTTTTAGAGATGGGGGTCTCACTGTGTTGCCCAGGCTGGAGTGCAATGGCACAATCATAGCTCACAGCAGCCTTGAACTCCTGGGCTCAAAGGATCCCCCTGTCTCAGCCTCCTGAGTGGCTGGGACTACAGGCGCATGCCACCACACCTAGCTTGAAAGGTCTTTCAATTTTTTTGCCTACTTTTATTGTGTTGTTTGTCTTCTTGAGTTGTAAGAGTTCTTTATATATTTTGGAAATATACATCCCATCTAGATTTTTTTCCTCCAAACTGTGGCTTGCTTTTCTTTTTTTAATTTATATATTTTTAAATAATTGTAGATTCAAAGCAATTTAAAAAAAAAAAAAAGTATAGGGAGGTTGTATACACCGTTCACCCAGCCTCACTCCCCCAGTGAAAACATATTGCAGAACACTAGTATGCTATCAAGATGAGGAAATTGACATTGGTATAATCCAGAGAACATATTCTGATTTCTCCACTTATGCATGCACTCGTGTGTGTGTGTGTGTGTGTGTGTGTGTAGCTCTATGCAGTTTTATCACGCGTAGCCTAATGTAACTATCACCAGAATCAAGATACTTAACTGTGCCATCTCCAAATACTCACTCACGCTATTCCTTCATAGCTACTCCTAGCCCCATCTCTAACCCTGGACAACCTCTGATTTGTTCTCCATATCTACAATTATGTTATTTAATGACTTTTATATGAAAGGAATCATGCAGTATGTGTCCTTTTGAACCTGGCTTTTTTTTGCTCTGCACAGTTCCCTGGATTCATCCACATTTCTGGGGCATCAACACTTGTTCCTTTTTATTGCCAAGTAGCATGCATGGTGTGGACATACCACGGAGCATTTCAACATTCACTTGCTGGAGGCCACCTGGGCTGTTTCCAGATTTTGGCTATTACAAAGAAAGCTGATATGAAAATTCCTGTACAAATTTTGACATGAAAATAAGTTTTCATTTCTCTGGGATAAATGCCCAAGGGTGCAATTGCTAGGTCTTCTAGTAATTCCATTTCTAGGTTTAAAAGTAGCTGCCAAAGTATTTTCCAGAGTGACTGTACCATCGCACGTTCCCAGCAGGGATGGGTGGGCGAGTGGTCCAGCTTATCACGGCATGTGGTGTTGTCGCTGTCTCACCTGCTCTGGGAGGTGTGCAATTAGATCCCACTGTGGATTTAATTCACTTTCCCTGATGGCCAGCGATGTGAGCATCTTTTTACATGCTTATTTGCCATCTGCATATCATTTTTGGCAAAATGTCTGTTCATGAATTTTGCCAATTTTCTAATGATGTTGTTTATTTTTTACTATTAGGTTTTGAGAGATCTTTATACATTCTAGATACTAGTCCTTTGTCAGATACATGGCTTGTACTTTCCCTAGGCTGTTGCTTATATTTTCATCCTCTTAATAGGCTTTTTTGTGGGAGAACAAAAGCATTTGTTTTTTGTCAATTTTCCTTTTATGGATTGTTCTTTTAGTATCAAGTCTAGGAACGCTTTGATTAGTCTAGATCCTGAAGATTTTCTTCTATCTTTTTGTCTAAAAGTCATTTATTTTTACATTTTACATTCAAATCTATGATCCATTTTGAGTAAATTTTTATGTAAAGTGTGAGGTTTAGGTCAAGGTTTGTTGTTTTGTCTGTGGATGTGTAATTGCTCCAACATCGTTTGTTGAAAACGCTATTCTTCCTCCATCGAATTGCTTTTGAGCCTTCATCATACACCAGGTGAGCATGCTTTTGTGGGCCTCTTTCTGTGCTGTCGGTTCTGTTCCATCAGTCCGTGTGTCCATCCCTCCATCAGCACCACATCCCTTCATCACTGCAGCTGTAGACTGAGCCTTCATGTTGGTGCAGTGACTCCTCCCACTTTGTTCCTGTTGTCAAAACTGAGCTAGCTAATTGTATTAGTTCTCCAGGACTGTCATAACAAAGTACTGCAAACTTAGTGGCTTAAGCAACATAAATGTATTGTCTCACAGTTCCAGAGGCCACAAGTCTGAGATCAAGGTGTTGGCAGGGTGGGTTCTTTCTGAGGGTTGTGAGGGAGAATCTGTTCCAGGCCTGTCTCCTTGCCTGCTAGATGGTGGTCTTCATCTTCCAGTGGCGTTCTCCCTGTGTGTGTGCCTATCTCCAAGTTTCCCCTTTTTATAAGGACACCAGACATATTGGATTAGGGCCTATCCTAATGACCTTAATTAATTAGTTAATTAATTATTTTTGAGACAGAGTCTCACTCTGTTGCCTGGGCTACAGTGCTGTGGTGTCAGCCTAGCTCATAGCAACCTCAAACTCCTGGGCTCAAGTGATACTTCTGCTTCAGCCTCCCGAGTAGCTGGGACTACAGGCATGCGCCACCATGCCCGGCTAATTTTTTCTATATATTTTCAGTTGTCCAGCTAATTTCTTTCTATTTTTAATAGAGATGGGGTCTTGCTCTTGCTCAGGCTGGTCTTGAACTCCTGAGCTCAAATGATCCTCCTGCCTTGGCCTCCCAGAGTGCTAGGATTACAGGAGTGAGCCACCATGCCCAGCCTCTAATGACCTTAATTTGACTTGATTGCCTCTGTAAAGACCTTGTCTCCTAATAAGGTCACATGCTGATGTACTGGGGATTAAGATGTCAACATATGAATTTGGGAGAACACAATTCAATGCATAACTGCACTTTAAGGACTGCACTCTTCCATGTACATTTTATAATGAGCTTCTCTATGTCTACCAAAAACCTTGGGATTTTAATTGCATTAAACCTATAGATCAATTTGGGGAGAATGGAATTCTATATCATGTTGAGCATTCCAGTTCATGAACATGGTATGCCTCTCCAGTTGTTTAGGTCTTCTTTGATTTCTTTCATCAACATTTTGTAATTGTCAGAATTTAAAATCCTGTACATATTTTCTTACACTTATACCTATGTATTTCATTTTCTTTGCAGTGAGTGTGAATGGTATTGTGGTTTTAGTTTCAATTTTCAAATGTTCATTGTTAGTATACAGAAACACAATTGACTTTTGTATGTTGATCTTTTATCTTTCAACCTTGCTGAACTCACTACTTCTATTAGTTTTTGTTTCATTTTGTTTTGTTTTGTTGCAGGTTCCTTTGGATTTTCTACATAGACAATCATGTTATCTGCAAACAGGTACAGTTTCATTTCTTCCTTTACAATCTGTATGCCTTTTTTTCCCCTCACCAGTGGCTAGAACATCCAGTACTATGTAAAATAACAGTGATGATGCAAACAGCTTTTCCTTGTTCCCAAACTGATGGAAAACAGTCAGTCTTTCATCATTAAGTGTTGATGTAGGTTTTTTGCAGATGTAGAGAACAAATTGAGGGAATTTCCTTCCATTCCTAGTTTGTGTAGTTTTCTTTTTTTCCATGAATTGTTGTTGGATTTTCTCAAAAGCTTTCTCCTAATTGATTGATATGACCATATGGTTTTTCTTTTATATCCTGTTGGTATGGTGGAGTGTATTGATTGACTATGAAATATTGAACCAGCCTTACATTCCTGGAGTAAATCCCACTTGGCCATAGTGTAGCTTGTTTACATTGCTTGATTTGATCTGCTTATGTTTTGTTGAGGATTTTTAAATCTAAGTTCATGAGAGATATTGGTCTGTAGTTACCTTTTTTTGTACTCCCTTTGTCTAGTATTGATATCAGGGTAATGTTGGCCTCATAAAATGAATTGAGAAATGTTCTGTTCTCTTTTATTTTCTGAAAGAAACTGTGTAGAAATGGTGCTAATTCTTCATTAAAGGTTTGCTAGAATTTTCCAGTGAAACCTTTTTGGCCAGAGGATTTGATTTTTAGGAGATTTTAGATTACCAATTCATTTATTTAATGGTTATAAGACTATTCAATTTGTCTCATTCATTTTGGTTAAATTTTGGTCACTTGTGGTATTCGAGGAATTTGTGCATTTTTTCCTCTAAGTTGTCAAATTTATAAGCATAAAGTTGTTTACAGTTTCCTGTTATTATGTTTTAAATGGCTACAGAGTCTCTTGTGATATTCCCTATGTTATTCTTGGTATTGATGATTTGAGTCTTCTTTCTGTTTATCTTAGTTTCACTAGAAGATAGCCTACTCTAATAATTTTTTAAATTGATTTTATGCATTTTTTCCTCCCAATTGCATCAATTTCTTCGCTAATATTTATTATTTCCTTCCTTCAAATTATGCTGGAGATATTCTGCTATTCTTTTTCTGATTTCTTGAGGCATAAACGTTGTCTCAGTCTGTTTAGGCTGCTATAATGAAAATACTATGCATAGAGTAGCTGAAACATTTATTTTCCGCAGTTCCAAAGCCTGGAAAGTCTAAGATCAAGGTGGATTTCTTGTCTAGTAAGAGTCCACATCCTGATTCACAGAATGCCAGCTTCTCATTGTATCCTCACATAATGGAAAGAGGTGAGAGAACTCTCTGTGTTTTCTTTTATAAGGGCACTAGTCCCTTTCATGAGGGCTCCACCCTCATGACCTAATCACTTCCCAAAGTTCTTATGCTGTAATATCATCACATTGGGGGTTAGGATTTCAACATATGAGTTTGTGGGGGGAACACAAACATACAGTCCCTAACAAATGTAGATTATTATTTTGAGAACTTTCCCCATTTTAATGTAAGCATTTAATTCCGTAGATCACTTTATTAAATGCTTACATTAAAATGGGAAAAGTTCTCAAAATAATAATTAATGGAATCCCTATCAAAATTCCACCATCATTCTTTACAGATTTAGAAAAAATAATTCTGTGCTTCATCTGGAACCAGAGAAGACTTCGTATAGCCAAAGCAATCTTAAGCAAAAAGAAAAACTTGGGAGGCATCAATCTGCCAGAGTTCAATCTTTACTACAAGGCTATAGTAACTAAAACAGCATGATACTGACACAAGAACAGAAATATAGACCTTTGGAATAGGACAGAGATCCGAGATATAAAACCATCCTCATATTGTCTTCTAATCTTCAACAAAACAGACAAAAGTATACCTTGGGGAAAAGAGTCTCTGTTCAATAAGTGGTTCAAAAACAGGATATCCACATGCAAAAGATTGAAACTAGATCCCCACCTCTCACCTCTCACAAAAATCAACTCATGTTGGATAACAGACTTAAACATAAGGCATGAAAACCCTAAGAACTCTGGAAGAAAATGTGGGGAAGATTCTTTTAGACATTGGCCTAGGTAAAGAATTTATGAAGAAGATCCTCAAAGCAATCACAGCAGCAACAAAAATAAACAAATGAGACCTGATCAAATTAAAAAGCTTCTGCACAGTCAAGGAGACTGTCCTTAGAGCGAACAGATGACCTACAGAATGGGGAGAAAATATTTGCTTTCTACACATCCGATAAAGGGCTGATAACAAGAATCTATACAAAACTTAAGAAAATCAGCAAGAAAAAAATTAAATAATCCCATCAATAAATGGGCAAAGGACATTAACAGAAACTTTTCAAAAGAAGACAGAATAATGGCCAGCAAACATATAAAAAAGTGCACAACATCTCTAATCATTAGGGAAATGCAAATCAAAACTACAGCGAGATATCACCTAACTCCAGTGGGAACAGCTTCTATCAAAAAGTCCCAAAATAACAAATGCTGGCATGGATGTGAAGAAATTGGAACACTCTTACACTGCTGGTGGGACTGCAAATTAGTACAACCCCTGTGGAAAGCAATATGGAGATACCTCAAAGAGTTGAAAATAGAAATACCATTTGATCCAGCAATCCCACTACTAGGCATCTCTCCAAAGGAAAAAAAAGACATTCTATAAAAAAGACACCTGCACTCCAGTGTTTATAGCAGCACAATTCACAATTGCAAAGATGTGGAAACAACCCAAGTGCCCATCAATAAATGAGTGTATTAATAAAATGTGGTACATGTATACCATGGAATACTACTCAACTATAAAAAACAATGGTGATCTAGCACCTCTTATATTATCCTGGATGGAGATTGAGCCCATCATTCGAAGTAGGTATCACAAGGATGGAAAAACATGCACCACATGTACTTGCCATCAAACTGGTACTAGTTGATCAACACTAAGGTGCTCACATGGTAGTAATACTCACTGGTCAGGTAGGGGGCGTGGGGGTAGAGCAGGTGGGGTGGGTAAACCCACAGCTAATGGAGACGGGGCACACTATATGGGGGAAGGACATGCTTGTGGCCCTGACTTGAGTGAGGCAAATGCATTTCATGTAACCAAAATGTTTGTACCCCCATAATATCCTGAATTTAAAAAAATAAAAATTAAAAAAAATAATGTAAGCATTTAGTGCTATAAATTTCCCTCTTGGCATGGCTTTTGTTGCATCCCACAAATTTTAATATGCTTTTTATGTTTTACTCAGTTCTATTTATTATTGAATTTTCTTTGATACTCCTTTTTGTCCATGGGTTATTTGGAAATGTGTCATTTACTTTTCAAGTGTTTGGAGATGTTTCTTTTGTCTTTACCTTATTGATTTCTAAGTTCAATCAATATGGTCAGAGAACATTCGTTGTATAATTTCAATTCTTTTAAATTTGTTAAGGTTTGTTTTATGACCCAGAATGTCTATCTTGGTAAATGTCCCACAGCCATTTGAAAAAAAAAATGTGTATTCTTCTGCTGTTCAGTCGGGTATTCTATGTTCTATCATTTGCTAAGAGTCAGGTGTTGAAGTCCCAACCAAAATTGTGGATTTTTCTTTCTCCTTTCGGCTTTGTCAGTTTTTGCTTCATGTACTTTGAAGCTCTGTTGTTTAGTGCATAAGCATTTAGGATTCCTATATCTTCCTAATGGATTGATGCTTCTATCATTTTGTCTCTGTTTGGCCCCAGTAATTTTCTTTGCTCTAACTTCTACTTTATGTGATATTAATGTAGCTACTTATCCTTTTTATAAAATGAATGCTTGCAAGGCAATAATCTTTTTCCATCTTTTTACTTTCACCTATGTCATTATGTATGAAGTGAGTTTCTCCCCCCTCCCTCCCTCCCTCCGTCTGTTTGTCTCTCTCTCTCTCTCTCTCTTTCTTTCTTTCTTCTGTCCTTTTTTTTTTAAAGATGGGGTCTCTCTATGTTGCCCAGACTGGAGTGCAGTGGCTATTCACAGGCATGACCATAGGACACTATAGCCTCTAACTCCTGGGCTCAAGGGATCCTCCCACCTGAGTCTCCTGAGTAGCTAGAACTACAGGTGCATTTGCCATCATGCCTGGCTCCATGAAGTGAGTTTTTAATGGCAACCTATAGTTGGGACATGTTTTATCCACACTGCCAAGCTCTGTCTTTTAATTAATGTATTTAGACCATTTACATTTAAATCAATTATTGACACAATACAGCTTAAGTCTATCATTTTGTTATTTTGTATTTGTCCCTTTTGGTTTTTATTCCTCATTTTCTTTTTCTTGCCTTCTGGTAGGTTACTTTAAAATTTTTGAGAGTTTCATTTTGATTTATTTTGAGTATGTAGCTCCATATAATTTGCTTGGTGGCTGTTCTAGGCATCATGGTATACATACATTATGTATCTTAGCCTAATAGTGTAGATGTTTTACCAATCTGAGTGATGTCTAGAAATCTTATTTCCACTTAGACTTCCTTTATGATCCCAATTTTCAAAATACAATGCACCTTATTATTTCCTCTGCAAATATTGAGCACCACATCTGAGGGTGCTATTACTTTTGTTTCAACCACAAAATATGATTACAGAAACTCCTGTGGTGAAGAGGTTACTTCTATTTTACCTCTATCTTTACCTATTCCATTAACTTTTATTTTTGCCATTATGTGTTTTGTTTTTATCTGTTCTTTTGTTCTTCTTCCCTGTCTTAAAGTCCCAGTCTTCTTATGTTATTACTTCTTTACTGAGACATTTCTTAAAGAGTAGGCATGCTAGCAACAAATTCTCTTAATGTTCAATACTCTGAGAGTGTCTTTATTTCCTCTTCACTCATGAAGGATAGTTTCGCCAAATATAGGATCTGAGGTGTTAGCAGTTCTTTTCTTCAGCACTTGAAAATGTTTGCACCACTTCCTTCTAAACCTCATGGTTTCAGATGAGGAATCTGCTGTCATTTGAATTGGTGCTCCTTTATGTGCCATTTCTCTCTGACTTTTTAAAAAGATATTTTCTTTGTCATTTTCATAAGTTTAACTCTGACGTGTCTTTTTTTTGCCTTTAGAGAATACTTCTTTTCTTTACTTTTATTTTTTTTTTAATTTCAGCATATTGTGGGGGTACAAAAGTTTAGGTTATGTATATTGCCCTTGCCCCCCACCCCCGAATCAGAGCTTCAAGCCTGTCCATCCTGTAGATGAAGTGTCTTGATTAGCATGGATTTCTTTGGGTTTATGCTATTTGGGATTCACTTAGCTTCTTCAATCTGCAGGCTTACACCTTTCATGTGGCTTGCCTTTTAATTTTCTCATTAGAAACTTACAAAGAAAAAATGTTTTTATTTTGGTGAATTCCAGTCTGTCAATTTTTTATTTTATGTTTTGTTCTTTTTGTGTTCAGTCTAAGAAATCTTTGCCTACATAAGTTTATGAACATTTTCTCCTGTGTTTTCTTCTAGAAAATGTATTGTTTCAGCATTTAAGTTTAGGTTTCTGACTCCTGTGGCTTTAATTTTTGTGTATGGTATGACTTAAGAGTTAAAATTCATTTTTTTCTCCAGGCAGATATCTAGTTTTTCCAGCACCATTTATTGAAAAGGCTTTCCTTTTACATATTGAAATGCCTCACTAGCTTCATTGAAAATCAATTGACCATATACATGTAGATTAATTTCTGAATATTCCACTCAGTTCATTTTTATTTACTACATTGTTTTGTTTATTTAGCTAGTAATAAGTCTTTGTAACATTATATCAACACTTAAAATCAAGCAGTGTAATGTTCTAATTTTGTTCTTCTTTCTAAAAATTGTTTTGGATGTTCTAGGTCCTTTGCATTTCCATGTCAGTTTCTAACAAAAATATTGCTAAGATTGGAACTGCAATAAATGTGTAGATCAGTTTGGAGAAAATCAAAATCTTAAAATATTGACTCTTTCAACTGATAAACACAAATTAATCTCTTCATTTATTTAAGTCTTCTTTTAGTTTTCTTAGCAGTTTTGGTAGTTTTTAGTGTATTGGTCTTGTAAATATTTCTGTTAAATTTATCCCTAAGTATTTCATGTTTTTTATTCTATTGTAAAAAGCATTGCTTTATAATTCATTTTCTAGTTGTTCATTGCTAGCATTTAGAAATACAATTGATTTTTTAGTACTGATCTTATATTCTATAACCTTGATAAACTGGCCTGTGCCAATCTTCCCAGTCTTATCACTTTTCCTCTTTATCACCTCCTTGGGCCATCATGCACAAAACTGATTTATGCTCCAGGTCTTTGCTCAAAACAGTTCCAGTAGCTCTTCAGTAGATTTCTTAGGAATTTCTATGTACACAATAATTCCATCTGTGAATGTCCTGTTATCCTTTATTTATTTTTTATTTTTCTTGCCTTATTGCAGTGGCTAAGTGCATTGTTTAAGGAAGTGCTAAGAGTGGACATCCTTACTTCAATTCTGTTCTTAGGAGAAAGCATTCAGTCTCTTCACTATAAATTATGCAAGACATTCCCTTATATTAATATTTCTACATTCCTGAAAACTTTTATCATGAATAGATTCTCAATTTTATCAAGTGATTTTTTGATCATATGGTTATCTTTTTTAGTCTCTCAATTTTGTAGAGACAATGTCTCTTCAAAAAAGCCCAGGCTGGTCTCAAACTCCTGAGCTCAAGCAATCTTCCTGCCTTGGTCTCCCAAAGTGCTAGGATTACAGGTATGAGCCAACTTTTTTTGTGGGAAGTCTTTTTAATTATGAATTAAAAAAAATTTTATAACAAAGGGATAATCAGATTTTCTATTTACTCTTGTATCAGTTTTGATTATTTTTGTCTTTCAAGGAATATGTCTGAGTGATCTAAGTTGTCAGACTTATTTGCATAAAGTTATTCTTTTAATACCTGCAGGATCTGTGGTAATGACCACTCTTTTATTTGTGATATCAGTAATTTGTGTCTTCTCCATTTTTTTCTTTGTCTAGCTAGATGTCTATCAATGTTATTGATCTTTTCAAGGAACCAATTTTTTGTTTCACTGATTTTCTGTTTTTCTATTTTCTATTTCATTGATTTTTTTATGTGGCTATTTAAATTTAAAATTAAGTAATTAAAATTAAAATTTAAAATTCAGAACTCAGTCACATAGCCATATTTCAAGTGCTCAACTGCATACGTGAACATTTCCATCATTACAGAGTTCCATTGGGTGGCCCTGCTCTGGGGATGGCTATTCCTCAATTGGTCCCATTTTTCTTAGCTAGGCATTTTCTCTAAGCTTTCCAGTGTTCATAGGAGGACAGGTGGCTTTCAAATCCATGACCCTGCCTTGGCCCCAGCTCAGGACTTGCCACTGTCTCCCTTCTTTCTGGTCCCTCAGCCCCTACTGTCTGTTCCCACTTCTGCTTCTAGAAGGAGCTTCTAACTCAGCAACCTAACCCTCAGGACCCTGCTCCAATCTCAATGCTCCTTACCTGGACTCCCATGGGGCCTCCCAGCAGGGGGAGGACCTGTCTCTCCTGCGAGCCTGAGGCATGATTGCTTTTCGATGAGAACACCCAGGTCATTTGGCCTCCTTAGCTCATGATACTGCCAGGGGGTGGGGCCAGGACGACAGCCCCAGACCTGCATTCCTGCTTCTCTTTGGCCTGGTTTATGGCCTGAGTCCCAGAGCTGAGGCCTGAGGCCAGAAGGGAAACCTTCTCTCCAGGCCTTGTCCCCAGGGCCAGCTGTGTTCCAGCTCATTGAATCCAGCCAAGTTTGGGGTGAGGCTGGGCATCTGGGAGGGTGTGAGCACCCCTCAGGGGACTGCGGGATTGAGGCCACTTGCCTGGTGTGGGCTGGGGGGTTCCAGGTCTTGCCCTCTGCTGCCTGGGCTTCCAGGAGCCCCAGGCCTGCTTGGACAGGGCAGCCCAGCCTGGACAGGGCAGCCCAGCCCACCATGGTAGAAGTGTCCAGTCCCACCTCCCTGTCACCTGGGCATGCCCCCTGACCACCTGCCTGTGCACCCTCAAGCCACACATGACCAGCGGCCTCACAGGAGGAAACAGAGACAACCCAGACCCCAGAAGGGCCACCAGATGCTTTGGTCATCCTAATCCACCCTTGCAGGGCCAGGCCCAACCCAGCCTCCCCCTCCCTTGCCCAGGGGCCCCCACTCACCAGCTGCCACCTGTCCTTCTCATCCCACTCCTGCCCCCAGCCTGTGCCACACAGGCCCCTCTGCCTGGAGCCTCCTTCCTCCAACACTCTCTTCCCCTGTCAGGGTCACTGTCTCTTCCCATGAGACTGCACTTGGGCCACTCCTCTTCTAAAAGTCCCTGCTCGCCCTCCTCACCTTGCCTTTCAACCCTCTCTCCTTCAGGGTCCTGGGCCATTCAGTCCATCTTGGCATCCCACCGCCCACCAGCTACTGATGCCCTTATCTGCCCCTGAGCTGGGGGCACGAAAGGCAGGGCCACAGCTGGCTCACCCCCATGGCCCTAACACCAGCCAGTGTAGGGTCGAGTGTGGAAACTGTCTTCAGGGGTGACATGGGCTAGGGGAGGATTGTTTGAACACCCAAAGGACGCCCTGCTGAGGCTGTGGGAGTTGAGGCATGAGAGAATCGGGGTCCAGAATGTCAGGGTCCCATACGCAGTTAGCGGGAGCCACAGAAGGTGGTTGAGCTGGAGAGTGACCAGAGGAGATGGTGTTTCAAAATAGAATTTGGGGTTGATGAAGAAGGGAATCAGAGTGACATAGGGCAGGGCTGGTGTAGGGGTACTGGGAGGCTGTGTGACTGTCTCTGTGGTGGGGGCGGAGCTAAGCCCAGAGAACATCTGCACTTAGTGGGGGAGGAGGGAGGTCCTGAATGGGACGGGGTGTCCCTCTTCCCCGAGTTGGGAGTGTGGCTGCCGCCCGAGGCTCATCGATGGCCTCCAGATTTGCCTCCCGGGTTCACAGCACGTCAGTCCAGGGAGGACACCAAGGATTTCATAGAGTGGAAACATCATAAAGCGGAAGTCTTGAAACTCATATGGTGCTGAGTTTAGAACAGAAAAAACAGATCAACACAAAAGGATAAAATTCCCAGGACATTCCTCGTTTGAATCTACCTCGAGCCGCACAGGCCACATCCTGGCAGGGGCCCAGCCACCCGGCGCTGCCCCTGTACGCCCGGAGGGGCCGTGTAGACACTGATGAAACTCCCGCACCGTCAATGACCCGCCCATAGGGAAACACATTTCTGTGTGGTATTTGTGTGCCACAAACACCTGGATGCCAGGGGGCATTTACTCAGGGGCTCCCAGCACATCAAGAATTACAAGACAACCTGTGGAGCAGGTAAGTGGTGTCAAGGTAAATAGTAAGGACACAGGGCTGCATTCCCAGATTAAAGGTGGAATGAATGGCGTTTTGAGCAATGATGACCCCAGCAAACACTGCCAGCCTGGCACTGAGCTAAGGTGGTTTATCTCTGTAATCCTGGTGGTACTTGAGGGGTTAGATGACTGTCCCCATGTCACAGCTAACCAGGGCCCTGAGACCCTAGATGGCCCCCTGGAGGCAAATGCATGCAGTTTTCCTGAACTCTAAAAGAAAGGAACCAACCCCAAAGGAAGGAAGGAAGTCCAAATGTGTTCTTGGGAATGTAACAGACCAAAGTTTACCCTACTAAATATGTGAATTGTTGCACATTTATATAAGATTTCCCTGTGACAAGCAGACAAAATGCATTATTGGTGTACACACATGATATTCCTGATTCTGGACAACACATGGGAAAAATCCTCCCTCCTTAGGGCAAAAAGATGCATGCCACAACATCCAGGCGGCCTTATGCACTTACTGAAGTGCAGGTGCTGCTGCTCACCCGAGCCAGCAGCCCTGGAGCCTGTCCCAGAGATGCGGCAGGGCGTGACCCGCTCCCTCTGGCAGGTGGTCCCGCACTGCGGCCTTGGGCCTTGGCGCAGCCCTGCGAGGACCCACGGGCTCTGCAGGCCTTTCTGGCTGGTCTGTCCTAGGCACGCACATCGCACATCCGCTGTTTGCAAGGACGGGAGGGAGGCTGGTTTGGAGTAACTCTGGCTGCCCCTCGAGGGCCGGGCCGCAGGGGACAATTAATTACAAGGATCCTGCCTGGAGGCCGAGAGGGCCGGGTGTTTACACGCTGGCTCATCTGTTTGGGGCCTGCAAATCCGTGTCAGATGTTAATGGAACAGCGTCATTTTTCTGCCGAGGTGGCATCCCTGCGGTTGTTTGGACGAGGCGGCCTGGGAAAGGCCCTGGGTCGGTAGCACTGACCGCGGACCGTGGGGCCAGGCCTTTCCTGGAGGCCGTTTGTCAGGCGCCGACAGCCCCCGGCCTCGGCTCCCCCTCCTGTGGTCACCCACCCGGCACCCCACCCAGCAGGACCCGTCCCTTGTCCCCAGGGCTCTGGGGACGAAAACTGTAAGTCATGGGAAAAAAAGGATTTACTCCAAAATACAGAAGGAAGCCCCAAACTGAAAATGAGCAAATGCTTGAGCGTCGATCCGCCCAACACAGAAGAAGGAGCCCAGCACCGGGGTTCCAGCCGGCTGGGCACAGCCACCCCCCACCGCAGAGCCTCTCAGGCTGGGCCTGGTCGCCTGAGGCAGCCCTGCAGGCCATTGCCGATGTGTGGCCCTTTCTAAGGCTGGGAGGACAAAGGTCAGGGCCCAGAGGACAAAGGTTAGGGAGGAGATGCCCCTCACCTGCCTCAGCTCCAGAGGGGACCTCCCCTGCCTCTCCAGGCGGAGGCATCCTCACCGTCAGGAAGGCAGATGGAAAAAGAGGCCCAGAGAGGGATAGTGACCTGCTCAAGGTCACACAGTGAACCAGGCCCTCTGGGCAGGCCTGCAGAGGACCAGGAGAGTGCCCCTCAGGGGGCTGGCAGCTCAGGGCAGAGTTGGCCCTGGACCACCTCTGTGTGGGCTCAGGGCCGCTGCCCCACTCTGAAGATGAGAAGGCCAAGGCCACTCCCAAGGCTACACACAGCCAGGCTGGGTAACGGCCGCCAAGGGCTCGAAGGAACGAGCTCTCAAGCCCCTCTCCCGACCTCACTGCCTCCTGGCTATTCCTCAGCAAGCGTACTCTGGCCACAGGGCCTTTGCATGGGCTATTCCCAAAGGCCACCTCCCCAGAGAGGCCTCCCAGACCAGACTGGCTGAAGCGTTCCCAGGCCACCACCAAGCCTGTCGCCTGCGGGAGCTGAGGCTTAGGGACCATGGTAAGGGGCCAGCCTGAGTGAAAGCTCGTCGTGCCTGCTCAGCACACAGCAGGCACTCAGGAACTGTGACCACACAGGCTGCGTAGTCACCGTGCAAGACTCATCAGACACTGGCGTCTGGTGCCTTCGATCTGAATGCCACGTCACTGTCATCGCTGGGAATTACTAAGGACACTGCTTTCAATAAGGGCTGGGAACACACTGTGGATTTTTAAATCAGCAAAATCTTATTTTTTAACCCTGCACAGTGGGCCCTCTCAGCTCTCCCTCCCACACCCCGTCCAGCCTCTTGATACCCTGGCCAAGGAGGGCAGAGACCCTTGGCAGCCGTGTGTCCTGGACAAGCCCTGCCTCGTTGTCCCCGTCTGCACAGCGGGCTCCTTGCTCAGGGTTGTGTGGAGTCTGGAGGGGCGCAGAGCCCAGGCCAGGCCGGGGACAGGCAGGGGACAGGGGCCCAGGGGAAAGGGACCCGGGGATCTGTGAGGCCTGGGGAAAGGGCGAGAGCCTCATGATGGAGGGGCGAGCTGGCACAGGGACAGTGCAGGTGCCCCTTAGATCAGCTCCGAGCGCCACCCTGTCCAACTCGCCGCCCTCCGCGGTGCTCCTGCTCTCAGCCTAGCCGTCCCCAGAGAGTGCACGCTGTCCCTCCCGTGGGACCTTTGTACCTGAGTCACCCCTTGCCCTGCCCAGCACAGCGCTCTTCCCGTGGGCCTTGGGAGCTGCCCTCCAGGCCTCCGACGGCAGAAGGGTCCCCCTTGCAGGTCCCTCTCTAGGCCGACCCGCTTGCACTGACGTCCCTGCTCTCCCAGCTGCGAGACTCTGACTCGGTTTCCCCGTCAGGAGACTAGAGATGCTCGATGCTCGCAGGATCTCCCTCCGAGGGCGACTGTGAAGCGCTGACCCGGCAGCACAGGCCCGGTGCTCACTACAGGCCCCGGCGCGGCGACGGCTAATGACTGAGCCGTCTGGCTTGACGGTCTACTCCCGGCACTCACAGCACGCTTGTCACTGTATTTCCTTTTGCCCTTAGCCTGCGTCCCAGCACCCACCCCAGCCCCGGGTGCTAAATGACCTCTAGCAACTGTCCACCTTTTTCCCAGCCCTGCCCTGTCCCCTGGTGGTTGTTCTGGGCATTGCCCCACAGGCTTGACAGTGGGACCTGTTTTTGCCAACTGTGGGTTCAGGAGGGGGCCTGGGGCCAGCCAGGGCTGAAGGATCCGAGCACCTAGACAGGCCCCTGCGGGGCAGACTGAGCGGCCAGCACTGCTGAGCTCCCCCCAGGCGTGGAGTGTGGGCCCGTGGCAGGGGCAAGGAGAGCCCTTTGTCCATGGCCCACCTGCAGCAGGCTGCCATGCCTGAGAGGCCGTTCTGTCTGCTCACAAAGCGCAGGGACCCGCATCCCCGCTGCGTGGGTGGCCCCGGGGGTCTGTTCTGACCCCCCCAGCCTGTCCTCTTCATTCAGCCCACCCAGGGCCCTGCCAGCCTGCCGCAGGCCTCTGCGCAGGTCGCTGGAAACATCTTCATCTCTCAGGGGTCAGGTCAGTGCCAGGGAGCCCCCTAGACCTGCCTTTCCCCCGAGGGGCTTGTCTCCCTGACACCCTGCCCTCTGGTCCTACCTGCAGCAGTGACACCTGGGGTCCAGCTCCACTTGTGAGCAGCTGGGGCTCCCCTGAGCTTTGGGGGACGTCTGGCCAAGAAGGGCCAATGATGACACACGTCCCTCTTGGGCTGTGGCTGGCCTCAGCGAAGCCGGGAAGGGTCTTAGGGGGCACTCGGGGAAAGCTGCGGACAGCCGAGCCCGGCGGTGTGTTCGGGCGTGTTCCCTGCCCCAGGCAGATACCGCCAGAGCGCGGAGGCTTCACACGAACCGTCCGCTGCTGGGCGGTGGCTCTTCCCAGCGGGAACTCGAGGACCCAGTTGCTGACTCAGGACGGTGGTGCCGCAGCGCCCGGACGCCCCCCTCTCAGCACGGTGGTCAGAAGCAGTCTGGTGTCGTGTGTCGGGGCGCCTGGAGGCAGATGAAGGGAGGGCCCCAGCCAGGCTGGCTGTCTGCAAGAACGGACGGCACTCTCCCGCGGGGACCCCCACAGACACCTGTGTGGCAGTCAGGGCGGAGCCTGGGCCTCTGTTGATCACCTGTGTCCTGGACCTCATCCTCCCAAGTTCACTGTCACAGCGCTGTCAGCACTGACACCCAGGTGGAGGAGGAGCATTAAAGCCAGGAGGGCCATGGCCGGGGCCGCGGCGGGCTTCCTGCCTCCCCAGCCGCAGGTGCGCTCAGAGACTCGCACCCAGGCCTGTGGGCGCCTCCCACGGGCGGACCCCTCGCGCCGTGCACGTGAGGGCGGGCCCCCAGGCGCCGGGCTGGCAGGAGTTGGCGCAAGATGGAGCCTGCACCCTGGGAGATGCTGGGCAGCCTCCGGAAGCTCCTCCCAGCCCTGACGGAGACACTGGGGTCGGGGTGGACCCAACCAGCACCCAGACAGCTCTACCATCAAGATCAAGACGCTGGGCTCAGGCCGGGCGCAGTGGCTCATGCCTGTAATCCTAGCCCTCTGGGAGGCCGAGGCGGGCGGATCGCTCGAGGTCAGGAGTTCGAGACCAGCCTGAACAAGAGCAAGACCTCGTCTCTACTAAAAAAATAAAAAGAAATTATCTGGCCAACTAAAAATATATATAGAAAAAATTAGCCAGGCATGGTGGCGCATGCCTGTAGTCCCAGCTACTCGGGAGGCTGAGGCAGTAGGATCGCTTAAGCCCAGGAGTCTGAGGTTGCTGTGAGCTAGGCGGACGCCACAGCACTCACTCTGGCCCGGGCAACAGAGCGAGACTCTGTCTCAAAAAAAAAAAGATGCTGGGCTCAGGGCCTGGCCAGCCTGAGTATGGCCCGCCCGCCCACGCTCAGGGGCTTCCGAGCCTGGGCCTCGAGGGGCTGTGCGTTTTCTCAGAGGCTGTGAGGTCGAGGATGTGGGGACTCCTGGGGATCTGAGCAGGGACAGGCCAGCCAGCTGCCCAGGAAGCCTCAGGGTGTGCAGAGGCCACTCAGCTCTTGCTGGGGCCCAGTGGAGTGGCTTAGAGCGGGCGTGCCAGCCCCTGCAAGAGGCCCAGCAGCCTGGACAGCTCAGGGCACTGCCTGGTGGCAGCACTGGGACACCCACCCTGCAGCCCAGAGGTCCTGGAAGGGACCCCTCGGCCGTATGTGGTGAGGGGCATTTCCCCCGAGCACCCAGCAGGGACTCGGGAAAACTCCGCTCAGGGAGAAAGGACTGGCTCGAGGTCACACCCTCTGTTGGTTTTCTGCGCTGCATGACTAATGGCACCTGGTGAATTTCCACAAACATAGGGGCTGCAACCAGCCCCCACTGCTACCTCACAGCTGCGTGGTTAGAAGTCCAGCAGCTCAGGGCTCTGTGCTTGGGGCCTCCCTTGGAGGGACCTGCTTCCAGGCTTGCTCCAGGCACAGACAGGCAGATCTGATGCTGGCTCAGCTACCTGCAAGCTGGGGGAACTTGGGCGACCTGGGCCAAACTGCCCCTTCTCCAGCTTATCCGGAGATTGGACCCCTTACCACGCCCAGCTCTTATCCCAGGGCAAGACATTGTGGCAGAGCAGGGCCACTCCCCACTGCGGAGGCCTGTCCAGCCCTCACATTAATCCTCAGTTTTCACTCACCTGCACCACCTGAACGGCCTGAGGTTATTCTTGTGACTGTCTCATCCACTGTTCCCCACGTGTGCACACCCCACTGAGAACCGGGCCTCACCTGTGTCCTGGCAGCCCTGCCTGACGTGCACCATGAATGGTCACCCTGCCCTGCACTTGGCACCCTTCCCTGTCCTCCTATCATTTGAGTGTATCTGTTGGGGGCAAGGGCTATTTTTCTTTGTTTATTGTGAATAATGTGCAATTTAGCCTGAAATCGTGCACACGCTTACGTGCATCTGGGTGTCCAGCCCATGTCGGGGCACATGTGTGCATTCACTGGGCTCAGGAACCTGGAGCCAGACCGCACACCTGAGTCCCTGAGGATGTTCTAGAGGCCGCCCAAGGACACCCTCACAGCCAGGACTGGCCGAGCCAGAGTCTCGAAGGCTGCTGCCCCCATGGCCCGAGGGTCTCTTCTGACCACTCCTGCCGGCCAGCCTGGGGTGCTGCGACTTTGGGGTGCAATCTGGGGCTTTCTGCGAGAAACACTGGCAGCCTGGGCCTGGGCAGGGGTCCCGGCCTGGCCCTTCCTGCCGCCGTCCTTGCTGGGGCGGATGACTGCAACTGGGCAGAAATGACACAGACATGGTTCTGTACAAAACCTGAAATATTTTACTTTTTTAAAACTTTGATCTAAGTTGCCTTAGACCTCATGGACTCAATACAAGAGTAATATGAACTGGGAAATAAAACACTTTAATAGCCACGATAAACTTTGTTAGAAATGTACATGTTGCCAAATAATAATAAAATTAAAAAGAGAGAGAGAGAGAGCGAGGACAGCTTGATGTCCGGGTTAGATTATATAAATGTTCAACAAGGACAGGATAAAGGGAACTTTAAAAACACCGGTTCTGAGTGAGCCCGGGACCCCGTGAGGCTTCCCCGCTCCCGGCCTCAGGCCCTCGAGACCGCGTCCCTCCTACCAGGACAAGCGGGAGTGGATAAGGCCTCCACCAAGCTGCCTCTCCT
Organism: Lemur catta; assembly: GCF_020740605.2. NCBI lineage: Eukaryota > Metazoa > Chordata > Mammalia > Primates > Lemuridae > Lemur > Lemur catta. Next base: position 88,658,411 of record NC_059137.1, read on the forward strand.
CATGGACAAAACATCCAGGTAATGGGTATATAAACAAAGCTCATAAGAAATGTACAAATATAAAAAGCTACAAACATTAATAAATTACAGCATCACAAAACACAGAAACACTTCACAAGGTGCTAGTAAAATAACTGTATCCCCCAATCCCCTCATCATACAAGAAGGAAAACAAAGAGCTGGTATTAAAGTTGAAGATTCATCTTCAAAATGTGTCTGAAATAGATCTTTTGTGTACTATTTGCTTCTGTAAAGACAGAGTATAAGGCTGCACAGACATCACTTGTTTTTCAGGCAATACCTTAGTTCCTAAAAGAAAAAAAATAATAACAAAAGGAAAGAAGGAAAAGGAAAAAGCATCAGAACCCAACTGTCCATCAGACTCCGCAAAAAACTCGTATAAATGTTAATGAAGAACTCTATAGAAAGAAATTCCTAAAGATACTTTTACTCTTATAAAAAAGAAGTTATTTAAAAAGCTATTTACACGCTACATTCTATGAAAAATATGCTTCAGGAAATACATCTAAAATTAAAATACAGGATTGCCTGAGAAACAAATCCAGCCCCTCCGCGTCGATGGGTGGACACTCCGTCCAGGTACGACCCATGCACGCGACACCACACGCCGACATGGGAGAATAGAGAAGTGCCGTCCACGCGTCCTCAGGCCACCTGGCCACTGTCCCCACCCCGCCAGTCCTAGGGCAGGGGTGCCTTGGCTGAGAAGTGCTTCTCTGGAGTATAGCCGGCAGGGCTAGACCGGTCCCCTCCACGTGGCTTAGCCTGGGCCCCTGGCCCCAAGACGTGGCTGAGCCCTTGCCCTTTCCTGGGGACCCCGCAATGGCTCCCCTGCCTGCTAACACACCGACCTGGCTGCCAGTCCTAGCCACCCCCGAGAAGTGCCCCTGGGCATTGAGGGCGAGACACCCACCATCCTGCTGCCACCTGCCAACCAGGGAGCTCGGGGCAGATCCTTCCTTGCCAGCCGAGCGCTCTCTGGACTTGTCTGAGAATCACTCAGGATGAGAAGGGGGTACATAAACATCCTGCTTGCTCCTCCTCCTTCTGTGTTCTTTGCCTTTTTTTAAGCCTCTGGAGGTTACCAGCCGCGGCCAGCTCAGACTCGGGCTGGTGAGCATCGGCTCACTCCGCCTTCCGCGAAGGACTTGTGCTCTCGGCAGAGCTGCAGAGGCCCTGCAATCGCGCCCACGCTCAGGGGTGCCTGGAGGCTGTCCTGAAAGTGGAATGAATAGTTCTCCAACTGGCAGGGCCACTTTTCAGGGGCTGGTCACTCTAGCAACTTGAGAAAGGAAGTCCAGATTCAAAACGAGGGGCGGCCACGCTTGGCTCGCTCCGCCTGCTCAAGGGACAGACGCTCGTTTGGGGGGGAGTGGCGGCCGGGCAGAGGCGAGGCCCTCCCTGGGTGAGGCAGCTCGGCCTCCCTCCTTGGGGGACAGATTTTCGCGGGGCTCCAGGGGGTCCTGAGCGGAGCAGAAGCTTCCTGGCTTTCCAAACTTTAAAGGAGCAGTTTCCCGTTCCGATGAATTTTCAAAATTTTCCCAAGCCTCTGCTTGGCGGTAGCCATGCCCTTTTTTGTACGTTTTCCTAAGGGGATGGGGAGGAGACACAGAGAGCAACGGTGAGTGAGAAGGCGAGGGGAGCAGCCGGGGGGTGGGTCCCGCTGACCCCCGGCAGGCAGCCTGCAGCCCCTGCCTACAACGGCCTGTGAGGCCCCAGCTCGGGGCTCAGCACCCCTCATAGGTCCCGTGTCGCCAACAAGGCGTCCAGCTCAGAGGCTGCGTCCCCACAGGGCCATGGGAGGTGGGGCAGACACGGGCTCTGGGACCGTATCCTGAGAAGGATGTGAGGATGCCGGGGCCCCATCCCTGGCCGTGAGGCCACTTGGGAGCCACCTTCCGCAACCAGGCCACCACCCTCCACGCCCTGTGGCCAGGCTGCAGGCACAGCAGGGAGGGGCAGAAGCGCTGGTGCCTGTGCTGGGGACACGCAGGTGCTGAGAAGCAGCTAACCCGGACCAAAGCCACCTGCCATCCTGGGGCCCAGCACCTCCCACAAGACGCGCCGTCCTCTGCCCCGGCCCAGTCTGCAAGGCTAGGGCTGCCCGTGGGGGGCGGGGCGGGGGCGGGCAGGGCAGGGGCCGGCAGGTACCTTTGGCAGCGCTGTTGCTGTTGGGGGAGGACGCGGAGGGCCGCCGCTGCGTGAGAAAGACGCCGGGGGCCATGGGCTGGGAGGCGCGGCCGGCTGGCGCCCCGGGGAAGGCTCCGGCTGCCGTGTACTCGTGGTCGGCCAGGCTGCTGCTGTGGGACTCGGGCGGCGGCTCGGGCGAGCTGCCCTCCTGGGAAGCTTGGCTGCTGGCCGTGCTGGTGGAGGCCGGGGTGGTGGAGGCCGGGGTGGTGGAGGCTGGGGTGGTGGAGGCAGGCGTGGTGGAGGCCGAGGTGGTGCCGGCAGAGGCGGAGGCAGAAAGGGAGGCGGCGTTCGGAGTCAGCTTCCTTTTGCTGCTCTTTTTTTTCCTACTTTTCTGCTCCTCCTGTGGACAAAGCACAGGCACGTTAACGGCAGGGCAGCCTCGACACCCGCCCACCCCGGATGTCGGAGGAGCCCGCACAGCCTTGCTGTGGACCCCCAAGCACAACACTGCCGGCAGCGGGGGCCTGAGACCTGAACCTGGGCCACCCGCAGACACAGGGACTCGTGGGGACATGGCACCAGGGCTGGGGGCAGCTGGCCCAACCTCCCCACTCAGTGCGAGTTCACCCAGCAGTTGGGCCTGTGGGACTGGCACCGCCACCCCTGTCACCCTGCCCTGAGCTGCTGGGGGTCTCTCGGTCCTGGAATAATGTTCACATCGATCCTATTAACTCCCTTGGGCACCCAAATGGTGTCAGGCCTGGTCCACGGAATGCCTGAGGCTCCAGGACCCCCCCTTTCTGAGCTGGGAGGAGCCGAAGGTAGCAAAGGAGATTGGAAGAAAGAAGGGTGTGCAGAGGGACACCCCACCTCCCAGCCGCGAGGAAAACTCCAGAACGCTGGAATCACCAGGGAAAGGGGAGAGCCCCCAAGCTGCTGTCTCCCGAGGGGTGCACGGAGGCCTCAGGGGCCTCCCCTCCCCAGAGAGCAGCCCAGCCCCGGCAAGAAGGGGACTGTCCCGTGTCGGGCCCAGGCTGTCAGTTCCCAGCTCCTCTGTCCCCACCCACAGGGAATTTGGGAAGTGGAGGAATTAGTGTTCTCTATAATCAAATGTCCCCACGCCTGGGACAGCCCCCAGAGCCCAGGTGGTCTGTGCATGGTTTCCGGGTGAGCCTGAGCCCAGGTGGGGGTAGTGGGGGCCTGGATGCGGTGTCCCCCTCCCTTAGCCCCTCCTCACCTGCTGGGACAGCTTGGCTGCAGCGGCTGCCAGCCCGGTCTCAATGGAGGCCACTCGGGTACCCTCACGCACCGGCCTGTCCTGTCTTGGCACTGATGGGCCAACCCTCGCTGCGGAAGAGAAGGGCCGGTCCCCTCAAGCTGCCAGCTGCAGCCTCTCCAACCCTCCTTTTGGGGGCTCTCCCATCCCCACCCCCGCCTGGCCCCGAGCACCAGGCTCCCTGGATGTGCAGCCACATCAGACCAGGGCCGCTGCCCCACCCAACGGGGACAGTGCCACATTGGAGGCCCTGCAAGACAGGAGGGGGCAGGCAGGTGGCAAGAGCAGGTGATGCCACCACATACAAAGGTGACAGTCACGGAGCTGCTCAGCGAGGAAGAAATGGAGTAGAGGGGCTGGCCCGAGGGGTGAGGCTTCTGAGCAGGGGCTGCGGAGAAGCGCGTGTGGGCTCTGAGGCCCCAAGAAGCACTGCAGAGCCCAGGCACGCTTCTGCAGGCGGCAGACCGTCCCCCGCAGGACGAGCAGCCCAGCCGCTGGGACAGGCCCGGCACAGGGCTGAGCCCTCGTTCTCAGGGGCCGCGGAGGAGGAGCAGTGAGGTCACAGCTGCCCGTGCAGGGTCAGGGGACCCCCCAGCACTACCTGTTGGGCTGTAGGGAGCATCGTCTGAGCCTTTCCTCTTCTTCGACCGGGACTTGAAGACAGGGTTGTCTTCATCTGACTCCAGGGAGGGGTAAACTAAGGGAGAAAAGCGCAAGGCCAGGCCCGCTGAGCTGCCGGGCAGGCCCAGGGGCCACCAGCATGGCAGACCTTCCCCACTGGCCACCCCAGGGCCACCTCAGGCCACCGTCAGGTGCAGTGGAGCTGCCTGTGGCGAGGATGCCCCACACGTGAGCACAAGCACCTGGAAAGCATCCTGAGGTCGGGACTGTCCAGACAAGAGGACGCCCACATCCGCCCGCCCAGCTTCGTCCGCCCCAGCCCGCCCGGTGTTGCCAGAGGAAACATTTCACATCCACGGGCCTGGGTGGGCTTGAAGGCCCCCAGACCTGCCCAGCAAGGCTCGGTGGAGGGCCCTGGCACGGCAGGACCGGTGGCCGGTGGGGAGCGGCCCCAACATGGCGACTTGCCGATGACCCTCCCTAAGCCGAGGGCCACCCTGCACTACGGGTTGTGGTCTTTCAACCTGCCCAAGAGCCCCCAGGACCCGAGATTCTACAGGAGGCAAGCAGAGGCCCAGCACTCCACACCCAGAAAGAGCCCGGAAAACAGGAGTTCACTTTGCTGTCGGTCTGTCTGTCACACCAGGGCAGGCCCCGCTGAGCAGCCCAGGTCTGTCCACCAGATGTGGGGCAGAGCCGGCCTCACTCACAGGAGGGTCTGCCGCAGACGGCAGCACAGACACGCAGCTCTCCCCGTCACCGCAGCCTCCCGCCTCCGTGGGGCCAAAGCCCGGCTCTGGCCATGAGCACGGTGTGAGGAAGGGTTCCGACTGAGTGAGGCAGCGTGTGCTGGCCCTGGGAACAGGCGCCCTGTGCCAGCACCCCCATGGGGCACGGAATGCTCCCGGGCGTGGGCAGCGGCATGGAGGCAGGTCCTCTATCTCCAGTCCCCTTCGATGTGGCCAGAGCAGCTCCTCCAGGGCCTGGCCCCAAGCCAGACTGTCCAGCTCTGGGGGAGGTGAGGGCCATGCCTCGCGCGGAAGCCAGACCCACGGCTGGGTGCTACCTCACCGCCTGGCCTCAGGTGCCAGCCGCAGGGCCACACTGGGCCTTGGCCTCTCCGTCTGACACAGAGACAGAGTGATGTGAGGATCTCAAAGCCCTGTGACCGCAAAATGGTGCAGCTGCCTGGAAACCAGTTGGGCAGGTCCTCAGAAGCCCAAATGTTAATACACAGTGACCTATGACCCAGAAATTGCCCTCCGAAGAATACGGCCAAGGAGGGTGACAGCACAGGCCCACGGCCAGTCATGGACGCCAAAAGGCAAGAGCTGCCCCAGCATTCATCGCGGGATGAATGGCAAACACATGGTCTGCCCGCACCATGAGTAGCACTGAGCCCCCCAAAGTACGGGAACTCTGACATTTGAACAGCATAGATGAACCTTGCAGACTCTATGTTAAGTGAAATAAGCCAGTCACAAAAGGACACACACTGTGTGAGTACCCAAAAGTCCAGAACAGGCAATCTGCAGAAACAACGTGGATTCCTGGCTGCCGGGGACTGCTAACGGGGACGGGGCTTCCTCTTGGGGTGGCGAAATGTTCTACAACAGACTGCGGCCACAATTGCACGTGCCTCTAAGTACACTCAAGACCACTGAACTGCACGCTTTTAAAGGGTGGATTTTACGGTCTGTGAATTCTATCTCAAAGGGGAAAAGGGCCCAGCCCCCCAGGCCCCCAGGCTGACCTCCCGGCACAGCCCCGTCCTCAGAGAGGCCTCGCGAGGGGGTGCCAGCCCCGCCCCACACCGCGCACTCACCGTAATCCGAGTCCTTGAAGCAGGCGTCCAGGTGGTCCTGCTCCTCCTCGTAGTCGTCCAGGTCCACGCTGTTCTTGGCGGTCCTCTTCAGCAGCCGCTTGCCCACGCTCTTGCCCCCGCTGCCCCCATTCTTCCGGGCGCTGTGGGCCGCCAGCGAGCTCCCCTTGGCCTGGCCGGCGCCCCAGGTGGTCTGCAGGCAGGAGTCGGAGGCCTGCAGGTTGGCCATGGACAGCATTCCCTGAATGGCTTCCTGCGTGCTGGGGGAGGCCGGGGGCTGGCTGGGGGCACAGGGAGACAGGCACTCAGCCCGCGGCCCGCGGCCTGCACAAACTCCTGGCCCAGGTGGCCAGCAGGGGGCATGGAGTGCAGAGGGTGAGCTGATGATTCCCTGCTCACCCACCCCCACTCCATGGGGAGGGCTGGAGGCCTGGGGACGGGGACCGGCACGCAGAGGGGACACACAGGAGGACAGCAGCAGAAGGGAAGTCCAGGCCCACGCATGGGCACGCTCTGGGCTCTGTCTCCTTAAAGCTGGCAAGCTGACTCAGCTGCCTCCCTTCTGCACACCTAGCCGCTCTGTGCACCCCCCTGGGCCACCCTGTGGCTCTCCCACCACCGCAGACCCCATCCTCAACCCTGGTCCTGGGCACCCCTTCCCCCCACCTTCCCATACGCCACCCTGAGACGGGGCAGCATAGCCCTCTCCCTCCCACAACACACGTTCTCCCCAGTGACCTGCACCTTCTTACCATCCCTACACCTGCACCTGGACCACACCTGCACCTGGACCACACCTGCACCTGGACAGGCACAGCTGCACCCACACTGGCACCTGTACCCACACCTGCACCGGTACCCACACCTGCACCTGCACCTGGACAGGCACAGCTGCACCCACACCTGCACCTGTACCCACACCTGCACCTGCACCTGGACAGGCACAGCTGCACCTACACCTGCACCTGTACCCACACCTGCACCTGCACCTGGACAGGCACAGCTGCACCCACACCTACACCTGCACCTGTACCCACACCTGCACCTGCACCTGGACAGGCACAGTTGTACCCACACCTGCACCTGCACCTGGACAGGCACAGCTGTACCCACACCTGAACCTGCACCTGGACAGGCACAGCTGCACCCACACCTGCACCTGTACTCACACCTGCACCTGGACAGGCACAGCTGCACCCACACCTGTACCTGCACCTGGACAGGCACAGCTGCACCCACACTTGCACCTGCACCCACACTTGCACCTGGACAGGCACAGCTGCACCTCAGCTTGCCCAAGCTCAGCCCTCTCCTCTTCACCCCCTACCCCCCATTGCCCTCAGCTCCAGGCAAGACAGCACTCGGCCTGTGCTCTCCCAGCCCCATGTCTGTGCCTGCACCTCCTCCTGGCTGCACTTGCTCCCCTCCTTTTGGAGGGAGCTCCTGAAATGCCCAGTGTGTGATTGGCCTGCCTGGGCTCAGGGAGGGGTAGGACAAGGTAACCACTGTCCCCACTCAGAGGCAGGGGCCAGATGCTGCTGGACAGTGAGAAGCCTCGAGGCCAAGTCCTGGGCTTCTCAGGGGACCTCCTCCCATCCCTACCAGACCTTCCCGGGGCCAAGCCCTGGCCTCCTCATGTGGCCTACCCCACCCCAGCCCACTCCCCCTGCAGCCAGGACCCCCATCCATCTGTGCACCATGACTGCCTGGGCAGCTTAAAAGTGCCAATGCCCAGTCCTTTCCCGAGATTCTGAGACAGGGGTCTGCTCTGGGCTCCAGATGCCGTGTGCAGCCAGGACGGGGGGCCCACAATTGCCCATCTTGTGTGGACCAGCCCAGCAGGTGTCCCCCTGCAGTGTCCCTTTCTAGCCCTCACCCTTGCCCACTGCCCTGCAGAGCAAACCTGGCCCAACCCAGGACAGGGCAGCCCACCCCAGCCTGCAGGGGAGGCCCTGCCACCGGCCGGGCCCAGCCACACCTGTCACTGCATCCGGGTGCTCCGGGCTCAGACTCAGGGCACGCAGGTACCTGCCACCCCTCCCAGGACGCCTGCATCGGCATCCACCTCTCTCAAGTCCCCATCCCCTGTCCCCTTGCCCCACCGCACTACTTCCAAGAAGTACTGGAAGTATTTCAGGAAGGTCCTGCAGATGAGAAGGGACCACGAGCCTTCCTGAGGAGCGGGTGGCCAGGTAAGAGACGGGCCTGTGAGGAGCCCGGGACCAGAATGCCGGCTGGGAGTGGCCACCTGCGTGCCCTGGTGCTGTGTTGGGGCTTGAGGACACAGCACACAGGTAAGACAAGGAAGAAGAGGCCAAGGCAGTCACAGGCAGACAAGCCACCCCAGCTTGGCGGGTCTGTGCTCACCCAGCGTCACCAGGCACGGGCTGAAGGGCCCAGGTCAGTGGCCTCACCGGGGACCCAGACAAGCCGCTACTCAGAAGCCAGAGGGCTCCTAAGACTGAGGCTCTGCCAGAGCGGGCAGGGGTAGGGAGCTGCCCCCGTGAACGCTGGCCCAGAGGCGGCCCTGTGGCCCTGGGGCTGGTGAGGCAGGCTTGGTCTGCGAGGGACAGTGCAGAGGCCCAGGCCCCGGCTCTCTGAGGGTCCAGCCGACTCAGAGGCACTTTGCCCAGCGCCTGGGAAGGCGTCCCTCACTGCAGCCCTCCATAAATGCCACCTCCCAGGTCCCGTGTGAGACACACTGGACAGAGATGCGTCTTGGGGTTTCCCCGGAACAGAGCAGGACTGAGGTTCCAGAGCCGCAGCAAGGGGAAGTGAGATGTGGTCACACTGCCCTCCGAAGACGCCGCTGGGGCCACCCCCCAGCGTGGTGGTGCCCTGCACTGCTCATGCCACACGAGCCCCGGTGCTGCAGGCCGGGGCTTGCCCTGGCGTCACCACTGCTGTGTCACCCTCACTGGCCTCAGCAGGAGCAGGTCCTTCCCAGCCCCAGCTCAGGAACCAACAAGAACAAGCGACCCGCCCTGCACCCTCCAGACAGGCCCGCCCCGGCCCCTCACCTGCCGGCGTGGCCCAGACAGACTGGAGGGTGAGTGGCCTACACCCCAGCCGTGGGGGCCCGGACACCCACCGTGAGGGTCCTGACACATGGTGGGGCCCCCGCCAGCACGGAAGTGAGCAGCCCCCCTGCCATCTGGGCTCATCTGCCACGAGCTGGGGGCCGCACGCCTGGCCGGCCCTGTGTGTCCACGGGGTCTCGGGTGAATCACGAGCGAAGTTTACCCAGTCGGCATGGAAAATAATACTTTAATCCTCCAATTAGCATACCAAAATCTTCTCCTTTTCCCCCCAGCAGTAAACACTAAGCAAACCATCCACAAGAAATTAACATATTTTCCTCCGTTTTCTTCAGCTGTTTTTTCCAAACAGCTAGTACTTAAAACAGAGCAAATGGACCATCAAAAACTGACCTATGCTCCAAATGGGAGACTCTGGAAGGGGGACTGCCTGCGGTGGGCTGAGGGGGTGGTGGCCTCGCAGGCCCCCGGCAGGCACACGTGCACGTGGGCCCGTGTGTGAGGACACACGCGCATCTGCAGCCCCTGTGCCCCTCCCCCCGCTGGTACGGGCGGGAAGCCTCTGTGCTCCTGGTCCAGCAGCATGTCCACACGTGGGCCACCCCTCCTGGGCCCACAGTCACAGCCAGGAGCCCGGGACACAGCACCTCCTCACAGAAGGGGACATGAAGCCCTCCCAGGCCTGTGTCCCCATCTCCACGCCCCTCGCAAGTCCCCAGGTGCCCATGACAAACCACCTGGTGGCCCCAGGCTGAGGCTCTCAGCCCTGTCTTCCCTCATCATACTCTGCGCCCAGGTCTCTCCACGGACCTCGGGGGGCCCAGGGTGTCTAGGGGGCCTCTGCAGGCTAAGGCCAGCCACCAAGGTGTCAGCTAGTGCACACCTGTTCCCAGAAGACAGGCCCCCGAGGGCTGCAGGGGGCTCCGGGCGGCGCTGCAGGTGCTGACAGGCAGCGGCCCCCAGCCAGGCTTCGCCTCCCGGCCGCCGGCGCCCCCCCACAGCAAGGGGCGCAGGCCTGACCGTGGGCAGAAACCACCCCAGGCGCTGTGGAAGCCTTCATTCACACTTCCCTCCCGTTAAAAGAAAGCACCTTTTGGCTGGCTTTTTGTGTTCAATACTACAAGAGCATAATATTGCATGCAAAATAGTCATTTATGAAATAAAATAGAGCCAACTGATTCAGCGAAAGCTCCTTTCAATCAAGCCCTTTATCTGTCTTGCCTAAGACCTCCCGTCTGTCTAAGAGTGGGCCTGACCTGCAGCCTCCACCTGCCCACGGAACAGCCCTCGGCGCTGTGCTGAGTGGGTCAAGAGTGCAGCCCTGGGTCGTCCATTCTGGAAACCACAGAGTCTCAGAGACAGATCTGGGGGAACGGGGCAGACCTGGGACCGACAGGCCACATGGGCCCTGCCTTCCTCGGGCCAAGTCACTCCAGCGGCTCATGCCCAGACAGCATGACCCAGCACTGGTCAACCCTCTGCAAACCCCAGGCTTGGGCTGTGGAGTCAGGTGGACGCGGAGTCTGGCCTGCGTCGGCCGCTCCCCACTGTCCTGGCCGAGGGCAAGTTGTCTAAGCTGAGTCTCAGCTTCCCCATCTGTGCAGGGGGAGTCTGCAGCTGTCGAGGACCAGGACGGCTGTGTGAGCACCACCCCCACCGCAGCTGGGTCCCCTGCATGGGCCCGCAGTGCCTCGGAGGGGGCTATAGGCCCCACCCCCTCAGTTACCTGTCTGCGGTATTCCTATAAAATTTCCACATGAAAAAACAAGTCTCAGTGTTCACAGACAAAATTAAGAACCTGTGATTCAGAGAGAATTTAACTGGGACCATGGAAGGGAAATGAACCCCAGCCCTTGGTCGAATGCAAAGCCCCGGAGGCACCAACTCCTTCTCCAGGACCAGAAGCCGGGCCAGTGCCAGGCTGGGCCGGGCTGGGCCTTCGGTGTGCCCTTCTGCCCAGGCCCAGGGTCAGCCCATCACCGGCCCCTGCACTGCGGCCCAGGCCCGGCCGTGGCCGGCCTCCCCGCCGCCCTGTGGGTGCTGTGGGTGCGGGGCCCACCTGCCGGGGTTGTACTCCAGGGCGCCAACCTCCTCACTGGCCTGCAGCAGGTCCAGGATGCCGGCCGCCGAGCTCCCGCCCTCCTTCTTCACTTTGGTGTTGCGGCCGGGCTTGGAGTCCGTGTCGATGTGCAGTGAGCCCTCGTCCGAGGAGTCATCGCTCTGCTGGGTGAGGGACAGAGTAGCCAGCGAGAGGAGGGACGTGCCACGGAAGGGCTCGGGAGGAAGGAGGGAGATTACATTTTCCCTTCAGGGACTGAAATAGGCTTTTGAAAGTTTTTAAACAGCCCTGCCCTTCCAATGAACACTGCTGGGGTCTGACCGCGGCCCTGGGGCCGGCGCGGCTGGCTGGCCAAACACATGTGGGGCAGACGTGGCTGCCAGACTCCAGGACCACAGAGGACCAAGGTGTCTTCACACCATGCCCTGCTTTCACAGAGGAACTCAGTTCAAAGAAACCCTCACATGAGCGAGAGCCCCAATACCCAACACAGATAAAGCTACCGTGGTTGGGAGAAGAGAGGTTGGGGCTGGGCCTGCAGTCCCCAAGGAACCTCGGGCTCGAGGAAACTGGTAACACATCCAGATAACTTGCCTGGCAGGTGGCTCAGCAGGGACACGCCCCCCCATGCCCACGGAGAGACAGCTACTATGTCTGTTGTCAGACGCGGCCGCAGAGGCCATCTTGGTGCAAGATCCCCCAACAATAAATCCCGCCCGGCTCCCGCCCTGGGGGCAAGTCTTGCTTTATCTCTCTGCAGGGCAGGTCCTGAGGCCCCCACCACGTGCAGAGGCCTCTGCAGACCCTCCCCGCCACGTGCTTGCTTTTAGCCCTGGTGGCCGCAGGCTCAGGCACACGCTTGTGCTTCCTGTGCCAAGCCCACGCCTGAGCCCAGCCATGGCCTGCCCATGAGAACTCACCCAAGAAAGGGTGGGGTGAGGGTGAGGACACTCCTCCAGCACCTCACGCAGAAACACCCTCAGAGACCACCCTGTCAAGAGCAAGGCTGCAGAGCCCGGCAGCCGCAGCCTTGGGGACTGCCCAGAGACAGCCACGGAGGACAGAGCAGGGCCTCGGGAGGCGGCTCACCTTGTACGCTGCTGAGTCCAGCTTTGGCCTCGTGGTGGGTGTGGGGAGCACCTCCTTCTTCTCCAGCAGGACTGAAAGCACAGCCGTGAGGGTCCCACAGCCGCCTGGGGGGCCTGGCTGACCCCTTGCCGGCAGGCTGGGTCCCGCCCCACGCCCCTCCCCCAACATCCCCTCCCAACTCACAGGATAGGTCCCTTTTTGGGGCGTTTTTCTTCCTCCTGATGGGAAACTCGTCAATCTTGAGCTCCCCGTCATCAGACACATACTCGTACTCGTCCCGCACAGGCTTGGGCTTGTCCTCCTTGAAGTTCTGCAAGGCCCCGAACACACCAGGGCTCGTCGGGGGCCTGAGAGCCTTGGGGCTAGGGCAGAAGTGAGCGAGTCAGCGGCGTCCACACGGCCCACGGCGCAGGCAGGCGGGCCCTCCCACAAGACCCCTGCCCGAGTGTCCCCCAGGCCCTTGGCAGGCAGGAGCAGCTGGTGGCAGGCGGCCAGGCCAGGGCTGTGGACCCTCAGTCCCATTGTGGGACGTTACCTCTCCACAAGAGGGGACACTCCCCAACCCCATGGCCTCCTCCTCAGGGCTGTGTCCCCACCGTGTCTGGTCCCGGTTCGCAGCTCACAGGGGGCAGAGCGAGCCCTCCCCCAGCAGCTGCAGTGCCCCTCCCCCAGGCGGCGGGAAGCCAGGCGCACTCTGAGACAGTGTCTGACGGGGACAGGGTCCAACCTTCCTGGTTTTTCCTGAATAGCTATTTTGGAGAAATCCATTCAGGGGCAGGGCCACAGCACAGACACAAGGGTCTCAGTGACATCGTGTGGCCTGTCTCCCTGCTGGGGCAAGGCAGGCCTGCTTCAGAGGAGAGGAGCCCCGCGCACTCGGCATAAGAGCAGCAATGGCCTTGGCCCCCACAGGGGCTTGAGGACAGGTTTCTCTCCCAATAGTAGGGACAACAGGATGAGGCAGAAATGTCTGGAACTTGAAATCGACACAACTCCAAACCCGGGAAAATGCAAACGCAGACATCCAGACAGAGCGCCAGGGATGAGGCTGCTACCAGCACTCTAAGTGAAGGGGCGGCCGAGGACCCTCTGCAGTCTGAGCCACAGACACACGCGTGTACACATGGCCACAGAACCGTGTCCATCTTTCTCGTCTCCATTCGAAACTCTCCACAGCACCATCACAGAGCCAGGCCAGGACCTACGGTCGAAGCTTCGGGTAAAGCCATGGACGTGCTCAGGGCCATGAAGCTGGGGCAGCGTGGGCCCCACAGACCTGCTTCCCTCACTGAGCTCCCCGCCCCCTCCAGGCTCCATTCGGGCCCCAGCTGTTTCTCCACCACCTGGAAGGAGGCCTTCTCCTCCCATCTTTTCAACAAGGAAACTGAGACCTGGCTAAGTCAATCAGTATCCACTGCAAAAAGCGGCCACTACTCCCACTGGGACCTGTCTGACTCCCGACCCAGCCTGGGGCCTCGGTAGGCAACATGCCCTGTGCACTGGTAAGAACACAGGCTCAACTGTCACAGCTGGAACCTCGAGGCTTTCTTGGCCACGCCTGGCTCACAGCCCTCAGCACCTCTGGCCTGCCCGCTGAGGCCAGCCCGGCACACATAGACCTCTCAGATAGGCCCTCTGTCTCTCCACATCTCCTCCAGGAAGTCCTCCTGATTCCCAGATGGGCCAGGACCTCGGCGCCCGCCCCATGTTGGTTTCACACCAGCCCCTCCCCACTGGCCAAAGTGCTCCAAGAGCCAGGGCCCCAGTGCCAGCAGGACGTCCAGCATCCACGGAGCCCCACACTCTCCCTCCCTGACCGGGGGTGGGGGTGGGGGGCTTTCCCAACCGCAGGCAGCCCGCAGCTGCATCCTCACCCACACCTGCTGGGCAGCTCTGATGCCCACACTGGCCCTGCAGAACGAGCACTGTGGGAGGCAAGGATGCGCCTCTCCCAACGTCTGGGCCCAACAGAGGTGAGCGGGGCCCAGGGCTGCAGGTGGCGGGGTCAGCAGCCCAGGGGGAGAGAGCCTGGCCTGGGGAGCCGCCCGAGAGTGTCAGCCAAAGGCTGTGTGTGTGCACAGTGTGTGGAGTGTGTGTGTGGTGTGTATGGTTTGCATGTGTGGTGTGTGTGTTCATGAGGTGTGTGAGGTTTGTGGGTGTGTGGTGTAATGCGGTGTGTGTGATTTGCGTGTGATGCAGGGTGCACACATGGCATGTGTTGTGTGTAGTAAGTCTATAGGGTGACCATGAGGTGTATGATATGATGTGTATGGTGTGTGTGTGATACGGGGTGGGCGTGTGGTCACCCCTCCCTTCTGAGCACTCACATACCCGAGGAGTTTCTTGTTGGAGAAAGAAAAAGAGAACTTGTTGTCCTTGTTTCCGGCCAGGGGCGACTTTTCCAGCTTCTGTTCCTCTTCCATCTTCAGTAAGGAGTCTGGTTTGCTGTTCTGCAAAGCAAGACCAGGGCCGTCTCTGAGCCCCCGTGGGAGTAGGGAGTCAGGACCCCAACTAGCATCAGTGGATAGAGGCAGCTGCCAGGAACACACTGAGGGACAGTCTCCCATGGCTCTGATGGCTGCCTGGGCCACCGTGGGGCACTTGGGTGGCTGCACCCCATGGACTCAGCACCCACCGCAGCCCCTGAGCCTGCAGGACCTGCCCTCCATGCCGCTGTCCCCAGAGAGCAGAGGTACAAGCCACGGTGTGAATGGTGAAGGGAAACACCATCAACGCAGGGGCTGACGTGCTCAACCTCCTATACCCGTGCCAGCCCGGTGGAAGGTGGCCACAGGAGGCCACACGTGCTCCAGACACACACCGCAGCACCTCACGGTACTGCCCGCACACGCCCTCACACACACAGAGACTCGAGGCTCACGCTCACGCAGCCCAGACACACATGCACACACATGCACATCTCACCTTGTACTTCCACTTGGCCTCGGACTTGCTCTTAGTTTGCTCTCGGATTTCCAGCCTCTCCACATCGTTCTGTGCGTGGACCATGTCCTTATTGGGCACACTCAGGACGCTCTTTGTGGCCTAGAAAATGCAGCAGCCATGACCCAGAGGCAGACACAGAGGGTGGGCGGGACTCCCTTGAGCTCCAGCACAAAGACGTAGCCACACAGATCCCCTGCCTCCTGCTGGCCACGCGCTGCAATCCACCCATCCACCCATCTGTTCTTCCATTCATTCATTCATCCATTCTTTCACTCCTCCATCCATTCATTCATCTGTCTGTCCATCCGTTCATCCACCCATCACCCATCCATTCACTCATCCATTAATTCATCTGTTCATCCATCAGTTCATCCATTTGTTCATCTACCCATTCACCCACCTATTCTTCCATTCATTCATTCACCTATCCATTCATCCATTTGTTTGTCCATCCATCCATTCATTCATTCACTCAGCACCCATCCAGTCATTCAGCCAGTCACGTGTTCGCTCACTCATTCATACTAGCCCTGGGAAGGAGAACACAAACGTATCTCACTGCAGCCCTGTGATGTTGGCCCTGGCAGTTCCTGGCCCCCAGGAAGTGGGTAACAGCCTCTTTCTGCCAGGAGCTCACACTCAGTGCTGCTTGATCGGAGGGGCTCATGGTCCCTGAAGCCCAGACCTAAGACGCTCTAGTCGGAGTACGTCCTCAGGGCTGGGCCTATCTCTCTTATTGTCCACAGGGGCTCAGGCCACCAGGGCAAGCCTGTCCCTGCCTCACCCCCCAGGCCCACCCCCTCCACCGGCCTTCTCCCTGCTGTTTCTGCACACAGATCTTGTCCACTTTCAGGCCTTAGCCCCAGTGCCTTGTCCCAAGGGCTTCTTTGTCCCCTGGAAACTTCCTACCTGGCTGAGAAGACTAAACTGGGTCACTCCCTCCTGCAAGATTGCCCTGCCCCCTCCACAGGTGGCCCTCCTGGGTGCCGCACACACACACCGTACCCCTCTCTGTGGGGGCCTCTTCCTGAGGACCACTGCTCTGCGAGCTCACGGGCAGAGCCTGCCCGCCTGGGTCTGAGCCCAGCTGTGGCAGTCCCGGGTTGGGAGCAGGCAGGGAAGTGCATCTACTGGGCAAGGGCCCAGACCCTGCACCCTCCCGGGGTATTGCACAGAGGTGCTGCAGAGAGCTGCACCCTGGTTCCCCGCCTTGCCTAGCCAGGAGCACCTGGAGAACAAGGACAAGTGGCGCCAGCTGTCCCCGTGGGCCTGGACCCCAGGAGGTGCCACAGTGCAGCTGGCAATGAGGCAGGGAGTTGGGGTGAGGCAGCCGCACCTTGCCCTTCTTGGGCGGCTCCATCTTGGTCAGCGCCTCCTTGGTGTGGGCTTCGAGCAGGTCCAGGTTGGGGATGGTGGGCGAGGCCGACTCCCGGGACTTCTTCCCTTTTTTCTTGCCTCCGTCCTTGAGCTTCAGCGTTTTGGGGGGCTTTGGGGGCTTGGGAGGCTTGGGGGGTTTGGGGATTTTGGACGGCTTGGGCATCTTCACAGTTTTGGGAGGCTTTTTTTTGGACACTTTCTCCAGGAGGGATCGAGGTGGGGTGGCTTCAATGGGAGACGGGGGTTCCTCCTTCTCCCGGTCGCCGTCACAGACCTCATCCGAGGAGGCAACAGCATTCACTTCCGGTCGGGCGGCTTTGGAGGCATTCTGGGGTACGGAAGGGAGAGGGGCACAAGCTGATTCTTCCAAACTGTGGCCCAGGAGGGTCCACATGCCAGGGCTCTGGAGACTCACTGCCACACTGGCAGGCACTGTCAGCCCAGAAAGGCTCATCTGTCTCACACCCTGTGACATGCTCACACCGCCCCACACCATTGGCCACTTGGTCCCCATAGCCCTAGGGCTCTTCTGTCCTACCCCGAGCACAAGGGGCTCGTCCGGGCTCACTTGAGCTGGGACTGGAAGGGCTGGGCCACAGGCTCCTCCGCTAGAGCCCCCGAGCCCTGCCGCCCCGTGGGAGCTGCAGAGTGGCCCAGAGCCATCTCTCACTCCCCACATGCTCACACCAGGACACCACTGTCCAGCCTGAGCCCTGGGACCTAGAGCCCTCATGCAGGGGAGCCCACCCAGGACAGCACAGGGAGGGCCATCTGGGATGCCGGCCTTCCATGGGCTGGCACCTCTGGGCCAGGCTGGCCCCCAGGCTCAGAGAAAGACAAGCAGGCCTTCCCTTGTCCCCAGAGGTCTAGCCCAGTGCCCTGGGCATGGCCCTACCTCACTGAGCCGGATCTCTTTGGCCAGGTCTTTGATGAGCTGTGAAGGTTTGAAGTGCTCTGGGAGCTCGTCCTCATGCTCTGCCAATGCCTGCAGGACAGCCAGGCACAGAGTCAGGCGCCCTCAGGCCTCTGTGGCTCCTGACTGTCCCCCTGTACCTCACTAGGCCACCCCCTGCTGCCGAGCCAGGACCACCAGCCACCCAGATGGGCATAGCGTGAGGCCTGGCTGTATGAGGTCCTAGAACACCTGGACCCACGTCTCCGGCCAGACCTTGCTCTGCTGTGGCTCCCACTCTACTTGTGGACAAACCAAGTCCCAGAGGGGACCAGGTTGCCTGAGCAGGCTGTGGAGGGGACATGGGCCCCATCCGTCTTCCTGGGAATGAGTCCACTCCACCTGGCCACGTGGCTGAGCTGAGGTGGGAGGGGCGCCCGGGGGGAGACGGAGCCGCAGGACGGCCCTGGCCACCTGGCCCGCCTGGCCCACCGGAGAAGCAGCAGCACACGGTGATTCCTGCCTGGCCTCCTCCGCCTGAAGGCCCCCTGCAGACCCTGTGGCTCAGGCCTGGGAGGGAGCTCCCCTGCCTCAGGCTGGGGGTGGGCATGGTGGCTCTGCACAGGAGAGGCCCCCCCAGGAAACACTGTCCCTGAGGGTGCCTGGGGCTGAGCTGGACCTTCCCCTCCCGTCTGTAGCCACAGCCCCAGCAAGACGCGAAGGGCAATCAGAAGCCGGCTTCCCCACAGCCTTCAGTGGAGACGCAGCTTAAGCACACCCAGGGGGCTAGCGCAGTAGGGCCTTCGGGGAGAGGACACAGGGAGGGGCTGTTCAGGCCACGGAGAAAGTCGGCTGGGGGGCTAGGCCTGCACTGGCAGCCTGGCTTCTGAGCTAGAGCCGAGGCCGGCGGGGAGGAGCAGAGAGGGCGTCCCCAGTGCCCTCTGTCCAGAACTGGATGCCTGGTCATCGGCCAGCTACTCCCCTGGCCCCTCCCTGGCCCTGCAAGGTTCCAGGCCTTTCTGTGCTCAGGCAGCGCCATCCCCACCATGGGCCATCTGTCCCCTACCCTCAGACCCACCTTCCTCCCAGGGCAGGCCGGCACCTGCTCACCATGCCCCACTGGCGCTTGCAGCCAAGCTGCCCGATGCCCCTGATGGAGGGGCCCTTAATCTGCATCTGCCCACCCCCAGGTGGGCAGTCGGTGGCTAGCAGGTGTCTGACTGGGGCAAAGGCATGCCCTGGGCCAAGCTGGGCAGGAGGAGCCACCTGCCCTTCGCAGGCCATGTCTCACCAAGGCAGGCTGAGCCCTTGCTCCTGGGTCTCTAGCCACGTCCTCCCACCTGCCACCTGCTCCCCCACCCTAGGGCCCTTGTGACACGGTTCCAACCTGCTTCTTTGTCCATGATCTAAAAGCACCATTGAGAATTTTAGCTCCTTGAACTAGATGAGGAGGCAGCTGCTTCCCGGATTTGTGAGAGCCTGCGGAGGAGAGAGTGGTGAGCTCGGGAGGGCACCCAGCCTGCCACCTGCAGGCAACTTCACCACGGCCACTCAGCCCGCTCAGGGGATGCACAGGGTCCAGCCTTCCAGAGGCATCCACCCATGGCCGCCTGCCCAACTGCCAACAGTTCCTCTTGGAACCTGGGGAGCCGGTCCTCCCTGAGGCCTGCCCTGTGAGGGGAAGGACTGGCCCTCCCAAATAGGTGGCCTGGCTGTCCCTACTCTGCCCAATTCCCCAGCCCTGCCTTATCAAGGGGCCACAGTCACTCCAGGAGATAGATGGGCCACGGGTTGTCCCCATGGCCCTGCACCAGCATCCCCAGACACCTTCTTATTCCCATCTCATGTATCCCTTGGCACAGCTGAGGGACTAAGCGCGGCTCAGCCAGGTGCTAGGTTCCTGCGGGAGCAGCACCTCTAACACACCCTTGGGGGCTGAGGCCAGCTCCACAGAAAAGGTACGACCTCCCTGCTGCCCACTGGAGAGTGTGCCAGGCCCCATGGCAGCTCCCTGGGTCCTCTTGGTCCCATGGACTGCTGAACTGCCGTCCCCGCCCAGAGGAGGCTCAAGCCCAGAGGGGCTGGAGGACTTGGCCATGGTGGCCTGGCTGGCCAGCAGTCAGGCTGCCCCTGCCCCTGCCCCCTGGCATGAGCCCTCCGAAGACAGGACTAGGCTCCCCTCCTGGGAACTCCCTTCTGGCAGAGTCAAGCTCAGTGCTCCAAATTTGGGGAGCAATGGGAAAACATCGCTGAAACCTGGCAAGCCAAGACTAAGGGCCATTTTCAGCTTCTCAAACTACAGCCGAAGTGCAAAGCATTTTGGATAAAAGTCTCAGCTCGTGGCTGCTTTCAGAACCAAAAAAGAGCACGTTCCAGGGAGGGGAACCCTGAAAAAGGAAATCCTACACAAACACAAAGCCTCCTCCAGTTCCCCTCACACTGTCGCACAGTCTGGAGAGCTGAGCAGGGGTGGTGGCCACCAGAGGGCTGGGACTGAGCCTGCCTCACGGTCCAACCGCTGTGCCCCTGAGGACCCCAAGGGGACCCCGAGCCCCTCACACTCAGCCCTCAGCTCATTACAGAGCAAGGGCCCCCTGCCTCCCCCATGGAGGCATGTGTGGAGAGCGGAGAGGACATCATTAACTGCACCACACAGGCCACAGGCACACTGGTCTCTCTTAACCCAGAGCCCAGAGCTCTTTCTAAAGCGTGGGACGGCCCTCCTGGTAGGAGAGGCTGTGTCCGAGCTGGCCCAGCCTGTTCAATCCAGCCCTACTTTGCACAGACAGGCAAACTGAGGCGCAGGGGGCTGAGGCCCAGGGGGACTTGCTCAGGCCCCAGGAAGGCAGCTTTCAGACCCAGAGAGCAAGCCCAGTCCCAGGTCTGGCCGCCCCCACAGCCAACAGCCACAGACTCAGACGCCCACCCTGGAGTGACCGGTACCTTTGAATGCCTCGAGCAGATGCTTCCCCATGTACCAGCAAGCAGTTTCAAAGTTGGGAAACTGAGTCAGGCTGCCCAGTTTCAACCTCCTTTCCACTTCGTACGCTCTGGAAGCCACAGCAAAGTTCAAAGCACTGAGTACCAAGCAGTCAGTGCCGGAGGGTAAATCCAGGCCCCGGCCACACCAGGGCCGCACCTGGGCCACGCAGCTCAGGCCTCCCCACTGGGCCCTGCGTGGCCGAGGTGGACGAGGGGACAACCACCCTGGGTGGGCCTGCGCCTCAGGGACCCGTGAGAGACTCGTGGCTGTGGCTACTAGAGAGCTTGGTCAGTGCCCAGGGAAAGAAGGCAGCAGCCTTTCAAGTGACCCCCAAACCCACCAAGGGCTGCCTGGGGCTGTCCGGCACCCAGGCCCCTCAGGCCCCCCCTAGAGCCCACCCCCTTCCTCCCACAGAACAAGGAGGCCCAGCGAGGCTGACAGTCATGCCCAGGCCACCCACAGGCGGGCCGAGCCAGGACTCAGGCCAAGGGGCCTGCCACCGACCCGGCCAGAGGAGGACCCTGCCCGGCAGAGCCAGAGTGCCGACAGCGGCAGCCACTACCTCATCTGCATCTCCACGCTCAGGCTGTGGAGGAAGTGTCCCGCGAAGGCCAGGCAGTCCACCGGGGTGAGCGTGGCATAGATCCAGCCTGAGAGAGAGACAGGATGGGTCTGGCCCTCCACCCTGCTCCGAGCATGGGGCTCCTGTGGGCCCGCAGGGGCTGTCCTGGCTCCAGACCATGAGCAGCAGAGACCAGCGCTGGCCTCCCCTGGGCCCCTGCCCCCCGAGCCTCAGTGTCCCATCTGCCTCTGCAGCTTCCCCAGTGGCCCAGGGCATCCCTGGAAGAAGCTGTCTGGCCCTGGCTCCACCCCACCCTCCATGTGATGGGGTTGGGGAGAAACCAAGTCTGAGGTGGCACAGCCTGTTCAATCCAGGCCCGTGCTGTACAGATGGGGAAACTGAGGCCCGGAGCTGAGGGGACTTGCTCGGGCCATATGAGGGCAGCACTCGAACCAAGAAAGGGAGCCTCACCCTGGGTGAGGCCTCCTGGCACCCTGACCCCCACTTGCAGGGCCAGGGACCAGGCAGAGTGGCCACATCTCCCCCAGAGCTGGGGTTGGTCCCTAGGTTATCCTCAGAGACGGAGCCCGGGCCAGACTCCAGGCAATCCACAGCTCTCCCTGGAGGAGGGAAGGAGGGGACCGAGGGACTACAAAAGATTCAGAGGCTTATAAATCAATGGAGTGCGAGGGCCTCATTTGGATCCAGATTTAGAATGGAAAAGAAATACCATAAAACCATTAGAAAATCTGAACATCAGCTGGCTACCTGATGATACTAAGGAATTGCTGTTAATTGTTCATTATTTAAGGTGTGATGAGAGTACTGTAATTATGTCACTGTGAAAGGAAAGGCAGTCTTTCAGAAATAGTGGGATATTTCTGAGGGAAACAACAGGATGTCTTGGCTCTACTCTAGCATGCTTTCTCCTTCAGCACTGATTCAAAATGTCCCTTAACAAAAAATTACAAATCAGCAGACACCGGCTCCTCCTGAGGTCGGCCTTGCTGCCTTTGGTGCCGTAGCCGCCCTCCTGACACGAGGTTCTCTGAACTGGTTCTCCCACGTAGGGCTCGGCCACCACGAGCACAGCCAGGCCGTGAGGAGGCCCACGGTGAGGAGCGCCCATGCTGGCCAGAGAGCAGCCCGGCTCCCAGGCCTCCTGCCGCCACTGAGCCCGACTGCTGGCCCCTCTGCAGGGACTGGGCTGGGGTGAGTGGCCAGGCCAGGGCAAGGGAGCAGGCATGCCAGTGACACTGGGAGACCACCACGGTGGGGACATGCCGCAGGGACAGAGCAGTACCCTGGATGAGGGCCAGCATGCCCCAGGACCTGTGTCCCCAGGGCGGCCTGCGCTCACCTGAAGGGATGAAGAGGGTCTGGCCCTGCTTGACGATGCACTTGTAGCATTTGTCCACCTGGTCAGCAAAGAACATCTCGCTGTGGTTAGAGGCAGACCGCCAGCGCTCATACAGGGAGATGTTGGCCGAGGCAGGCCTGATGAGATAGAAGGTCTTCTCTCCCTGCCAAGAGAGCTCGTTGGCAGAGCCGCCCATGCTGGCTGCAGGGTGGGGCAGGGGAGCCCACCATGTCCTGGGGCTCCTGGCAGGTGACAGGCACTGACTTGAAAAGCACCCCCGCCCACCATTCCTGCCGGCAACACTGCAGGGGGGCACAGGCTTTGCAATTCAGAAGTCTGCGTGCCGGGAAGATTCTGAGTACAACAGCCCCCAGCATGGTCGGTCCCGTCATCCCACTTTACCCTGTGGTGCTACAAAGGTGTGGGTGCCCAGGGGGTAAATACGGCTGTAACCAGCTGCCAAAAGAGTTCCAGGTAGTGGCCACCACCCAAAGCTTAGGGTTTTCTTTGTTGTTTCTGTTATTATTTATGTCTCATTTTTCCCTCTGCCTTCTTTTCTTTGCTTTGGCCCTGGTGGTGAGCCTTCTGGCCGTCTGCCCACTCAGATGCCCCACCACTCTGCCACTGGCCTCTGTGGGGCTCCGGCTCCTGCTGGCCTCCCTTTCTAACACCTCCCGCCTGCCCTGAGGGCTTGGCCGCCCAGCAGCCTTGCCCTGCTGTGAACAAGCCCCAGTCCCGCCGGGAAGGGACACGCGTGCGGTTCTCGGGCCCCACACACAGCCCTGCCCCTCGGCCCAGAGACGTCTCACGGCCTTCTGTTCCAGGGCTGGACAACCCGGTGTCCCTCCCAGGGAGCGGCATCCTGGCCACAGTCGGGGCTCATGGGGACTGCAGACAATCTGGCAGACGGACGGTGGCTGGGTCCGGGGCGAGGTGCCCCCAAAGGGCGTGGCTCACCTTGAGCACGTGGTACCAGGCGGAGGCACCCCCGGAGTCGATGTGGAAGTCGGTGTAGCTGTCCTTCACACAGATCAGGCAGTACTTGGTCACTTTGGGCTTGGCCAGCAACGCGTCATCCGGCCAGTAGTTTTCGACCCAGGACAGTTTCTTCACGATGTCAGGCGGCTCCACGAAGCTGGACATCCTGGGGGTGGGAGAGGAACAGTGGTCAGCGGTGAGGGGACTGGATACGTCCCTTTTTTATGCCCCTGGGACAGGAAAGGTACCCCGTGAGGGTGTCCCAGGCTCCGTCTCACCACCTGCAGGCCCGTGGCATTGCTCCCACTCTACAGACATGCAAACTGGGGACCAGAGAGGGTGAACGGGCCCAGCCTCTGGCTGTAGCCACGGCAGGAGATCAGGCCTGATGCTGGTCTCCATACCCAGAAGATGGCAAGGAGAAGCCCCAAGAATTGGCCACCCCAGAGACAGAGCACTCCCTTTCCTGGGCAACTGGAAAGCAAGTCTTTCTGGGTGGGCCTTGTTCCTGTGGCTGTGGCCTGACAGGCCCTGAGCCTGACATCATTTCTCATGCTCAGCCCAGGCGCCTCCCGGCACCCCGAGTAACAGGCTCTGCCCTCCAGAGCAGACGACGGGTGCCACGCCTCCCGGCCACGCCAAGCTGCTGTCCGATCAGGCAATTCATGTTCTGGGCAGACAGAGGCGAAGGCAGACTTCGATTCATTTAAATGTCACTGTCCTGGATAAAATTCATAATATTGCACCAAAAATGTCAAGCTCAGCAGCACCTACAGGCGACATTTCAGCCACTACCGAGAACCAGTTCTTGCTGCCTCTGGCAAGATGGAGTCTGTCACATCTCTGCTGCCCCATCTGACACTGCTGCTGCCTCTACTCAAAGGCCACACCCACCCGCACAAAACTCGCAAATCACAGGCCTGATCCTGCCACCCGAACCTTAGCCTTACTCATAGACCTTCACCTCCAAATCTCCAGCATGTTCCAGACGAGTACCCTTCCCACCCCCGAGGAGTCCTCCTCGCCCCAGTCCATACTTGTGGCCAACACTGGGACCCTCCGATGCTCAGGCGCACCACTGCCCACAGAGGAGGGTCCCTCGAGAGCCAGCTCCAGCCAGGTCCTTCACACACCACAGGGGCCAGCTGCCCCCACCTCCCGGCACAGCCCCAGATAGCCTCCTTCCCCTGGCTTGGCCTGCACCTCAGGTGCAAAGCCAGCCCTTTCTCTGAGCTTGGACGAGGGGGCCAAGACCCCATGGGCACCCAAGGCCACCATGAGCAAGAGTGTGGATGTGTTGTGCATGTCTAGATGACAGGCAGCAGGCACGTCACCCTCGATCCACCGCACAGCAGGTGCCTCTGTGGTCTCGGGGTACGTTGGTCACTGCAGGTCCCCCAATGCGGCAAGCCCTGAGAGCCACCCCAGATGGCATACCTGACCTTCACAGCCCGGTCACCGTTTTTGCGGACAGATTTCTCATGAAGCAGAGACCATACTCCCTCCCTCTAGATGGCACAGGACAGGCTCTCAGGGCCACTCGATGGCCCTGACCCTAGCCCACATGAATGCCCCGGCACGTGAGTGCTCAACAAAAGCTGCAGATGATCCCCCAACAGTCCTCCGACTGGGGATCTGAGGGACACAGGAGGAAATGAGGTGGTCCTGAGAGGCCCCAGGGGAAACCCTAGGCCAAAGCACCATGTCCCCCAGCCCCATCAGCCAGACATCTATCTCTCCATGAGAACCCCACCACCCCTAGGCCAGGCAGCAAATTAAACTGACGTGGACACGACTGAGTGTGTTCTCTGGCAGCGAAGCCACACATGCTGCTCTCTGATCCCACGGTCCATCCCATTTCCCCTTTCGCCTTTGCTGTCCCGAAGCGCAAACAAAAACCAACGCCCAGTTACATCATCTTTTTATGGCTCCTGGTATAGTTTGATATTCTCTTTCTTGGTGCGGTTTTCGGTAATTCTTTTGCTTTTTCCTACCTGTCTTTTTGCACATGTCCTCTCATGTGCTTTCTGGAAGTAGGCAAGGTGGAAATGATGCAAAACTGAAACCATCCTTAGCCACCCATGCCTCTGGTGAGTGTTCTGGATCTTTCCCAAGGGGCCAGTGGTGGGCAGTGGGGGATTTGATGGAGAGGGCACAAGGGGTGGATCCAGGCGTGGGGCACTGGCCACCATCCTGGGAAACACCAGGGTCACAGCAACAAAGGGTGGGGCCGGCAGAACCACCACCAGGAAGCGACCAGCCCCCAAAAGAGGACACCTGCACCAACAGTGCCCAGTGATCGTGGGCCCGATGACACAAAGCCCCAGCACTCGGTGGGACCAGGTCGACCAAGGCACACCTGTGTGGGGACCTCCCACCCAGGACAAGCTGGGCCTGGGAAGGCAGGGAGGGCAGGTCACAGAGCAGTGGCGGGCGTGATCCCGTGTGAGGGTGCCAGTGAGTGTGCCAGTGAAGCGTGGTGTGTGGCAGCAAGCGTGGGTGTGCCGGTGCGTCAGTCTCAGTGTGCTGAGGATGTGTGTGACAAGCGTGTCATAAGCATGTCGTGAGTGCATTCAGGTTGTGAGTGTGAGCATGTCAGTGCTGCGTGTCGGGAACGTGTGCACGAGTGTGCCAGTGTGTTGTGAAGCTGTCGTAGGTGTGTCTGTGAGCGTGAGGTGTCGTGAGCGTGTCCTGAGTGTCACGCGCACTCTGGGAGAAACACTGCTGCCGACAGTTCACTCTGGGAGAGAACTGCCGGCGACACTGCAGAGAAGTTTTCTTGCTCCTTATTTTTCTGTTTGGACTGTTCAATGTGTTACTTTCATGCTTTAAAAGACAAGCAGTCAGCTGTAGGCAAGCGTCAACAAAAAAAAAGAAAAAGAAAGAAAAACAAAATTTTAAGAAGACAGCGAAACAGGAAAAGTCAGCATGTGCCGCGTACAGTATTTCTCACTCCTGAGACCTTGAACTTGTGTTTCTCAGGTGACTGCCAAGGACGGCTGCAGCCCCAGAGCGGGACGGGACCTGGGCCCAGCCCCCAGCCCCAACCCCGGCCCCCACACCTCTGGGGTGGCCCCGCTCACCTGGTGTCGGAGAACTCAAGGTTGGTGACGTTGAGGACCCGCTTGCGGTTGGTGCTGTAGTAATAGTCCACAAACTCCTTCAGCTTCATCTTGCAGTCCTTCTGCTTGGTGACGTCCGTCACGTCCACGCTCCGCTCTGGCCCTGGGGAGGCAGCAGGAGGAGCGTGAGCCCCCAGGGAAGGTGCTTCGGCCTCCCACGCAGCCAGCAGGTGCAGGGGGGCCACTCACATGCGTCAGCTGCCCTTGTGTAGGGCACCAGCTGCCAGGAGGCTGGACACTGAGGCTCTGGGCACCAATGTCCAGCTCCACCCTGCTGTCCCTTGGCTTAACAAAGTTCTCTGGCCGTTCCCTCCCTCCGACTATCACAAGGACCCGGTGATCACGCTGCGAGGTGGCCCCGTCACAGGTCTTAGTAAGGGTGGCCAGATTAGCAAATAAAAACACAGGACATCTGGCCAACCTGAATGTCAGATGAGCAACAAATAAGTATAAATATGTCCTAGATAATGCATGGAACATACCCACATTTTAAAAATTAAACAATCGAAACCCCTGCCTTTCTAGTGTACCAATTCGATATTCTAAAACTTGATAAACTGATATAGAGAGAAAAAAGCCTTTTCTGTATTTGATGAGGAAAATCAACCCATGGGCAAAGTTCTTACAGAAGGCATGATGGATAGCAGGGAGGAAGAAGGATGGAATTGTCAAACTTGCCCTTCGCAATGCTCCTGAGCGGGCTCAGACCACAAGGTGAGAGGCCGGGGGATTTCTGCGGACAGACGAGGCTGGAGGCCTGTGCCCAAGGACCGTGTCTGGATCACTGACGTGTGGGGCAGGCGCTGCAGGCCTCCTCAGGGACAGAAACACACTGCCCCAGAGGGACCCTGCCAGAAACCCGAACACAAGTCTAAGCAAGCCCCTAACCACGGGTGTTCAGGGAACACCAGTGACAGACGCTGACAACCAAATCCTGGGAGTGAGAAACTCTGCAGGACCAACAATCCCCTTTTCCAACAAACCTATGGGATGAGAGGAGTGGCTGTCACAGAGGAAAGAGACTGCTGGGACTCACGACCCAAATGCAACATGTGGCTCCTCTCTGGACTCTGACTCGAACCGCCAAGTGCAAAAAGGCATTTTTAAGGCAACTGGGAAGAGTTAAACCAGGTCTTCCATACGATCAAGGGATTATCACTAATATCACAGAATGCAATGATGAAGTTGTGACTATATTTTTACAAAACCATCTGTTAGAGCGCAGACTGGAGTTTTTAATGGATAAAACAATGTATGTAAAGAGATTTCCTTTAAAATATTCCAAGAGAAAAAAAACTGGGGTAGGCAGCAAATCGGCAGAAACCTGGTGGTTTTTGCAGACGTGCTGGTGTATGGGGCTCACTGCTTGCTTCTCTCATTTTTGTGTGTGTTTGACCAAGCTCCATAATAAAAAAAAAAGAGGAAAAAGAAAGACATAAAAGCAATAAAACCATCTAAAAGCGTCCCTCCCTGCTCCTGCAGGGGCAGCTGAGGACGGACAAACCAGGCCCCACTCTCGCGCCGGGCGAGCCCAGGCCTTGCTGGCGAGCGGCCCCACCTCACAGAGAGGGGGATGGACTGGCTCCTCCCGGGAAGAGCCTGGAGAAACGCCTGGCCCGGCAGGCCCTCACTAGATGTCCGCTGTCAGCGCTGGTGCTCCGCGCCCGGCAGAGGCGGCCCAGGAGGGGCCCATGACCAAGCTGGTAAGGTGCGTCTCAGTGTGGGAGCTGGCGCTCGCCGGGCAGCGTGCTCAGCCCGCAGGACGGCAGCGCACGGGGCCGGCTGACCAGCACCGCGGAGCAGCACAGACGCAGAACACCGGCTGACCCTGTCTCAACACAGCTGGGCGGGGAGCACACTCGTGACAGAGGCGGCACCCTGGCTCCAGGCATGCCCAGCCTGCCCTCCTCCTTGCCAAGAATCCCACAGCATCAGCCCCCTCCTGTGGACCCCCGACATCCCAACACCAAATGAGCCCTATCCAGCCCCTGTTCCTCAGACACCTGCCAGCTCCCACGGCGCTGGCCCTTCCTCCTCCACATGAGTCTGGGAACCCAAGCTGGGTGGCCCCAGGCTGGATGTGTGGCTCCAGGGAAGGGCTCTGGTCCCCGGCCCTACTGAAATGGAACTCGGTGGCCTCCTGCATGGGTGTCACCCTGTGCCCAGCAGCTGGAACCAGGAAGCCGCAGTGCCAGCTGCCTCCCGGACGGTGCCCCCCACAGGCACGTCCTCCACCCACACATGCCCGGCGGAGCATGTCACGGCACTGGGAGCTGCACAGGGACCCGAGGTGGGAGCTGCCCCCTGCACTGGCTGGAACCCAGAAGGAATCCAGAACGGGAGGCAGCCCTGGCGCCACGGGGGTGGGTCGTGGTACAGACACAGAGTGCCAGGCCCAGGCCGGGCAGAGGCCCCGCACCACTGGGCCTCCCAGGCATGGCACTGTCACACAGCACTCAAAGGTAATGGGAGTCATAGCTGTCAGAACCAAGGGGTCCACCAGACCAGCCCCCCTTTGCAGCCAGAGTAACTGAGAGGGAAGGGGCCTGCCAGGTCACACGATGTCTCAGTGGGATGTGGGGTCTGATCTCAGAGCACCAGGAATGGACCGTGGCGAGCCCTGGGCCTCACCTGCCCACACCACCCCTGGGGTGCAGCCAGGGCATGGGGGAAAGCAGGCACAGGTGCCTCCCAGCTCCGGCCCCACAGGGATGTGAAGGCAACAGCACTTACCCACGTAGTTCTCAACGTCACTGACATAAAACGTGGGGGCCGGGACAGCCAGGCCCAGCCCATCTTTCTTGGGGACGAGGATGGGCTCGGTGAAGCCATGCTCCTCCATGTAGCCCAGCGTGAGCTGACTGCCCGGCACACGGGCCACCACGTCCTCAGCGCTGTGGGGAAGCACAGGTGAGAGGCCATGTTGGGCCAAGGGCCACTTATAGCAGCCTCCCGCCCCAGGATAGGCCTGGGTGGGGCCTCAGGGCTCGGGAGGCTGGGCCCACCTGGTCACCTGCCTCCCGTGGCCACAGGAGGAGGCCTGGCCAGAGGCAGCACACCCAGGGCCATGGGGCAGCCAGGGAGCAGACGTGGTGCTGACCGAGGGAGCCCCACCGCCTGGGGGCAGGGACACCTGGTCCCACACACCTCAAGACAAAAATGTCAGTGGCGACAAGGGCCTTCCTGCTGGGCACAGAGAGGCAGGAGCACTGTGGCCTCAGCAAGGCCATCCCTCACTGCCCTCCCAGCCCTGACCCGACAGGGGGCGGTGGCTCCTCCCACTGCACCTGGAGGGGGAGCTTGGGATGTGAGAGTGCAGCAAAGGGGACAGTCCCTGTCAGGCTGAGCCAAGTGCGAGGAGCACTGCCCCAGGACAGCCACCGCTGGGTAGGGCAAGGTGAGCCTAGGATGCAGGCATACCCGAGGGCGTCTCTGGGGTGGGCCAGCTCCCTTGTCCAACCACGGCCACTAGACGCCAGATCCCAATACACCCTCAGGAATTCATGTCTCCGTGTTACAGAAGGAAGGAAGCCTCAGAGGGGATGTTGTCTTCCAGGCCCTGGGCCAAGACTCCTCACCAGGAGCCTGGGAGCTGTCCAACGTGGCCACACCAACACCCAGACCTGGGCAGGCCCCTTACTCACCTCTCCTGGGGCCCAGTGACTCCCCCTGCAGGGGTATAGAGGCCACCAGAGTCACAGTTGATGAGGAGGAGCCACCAAGACTGTGGACCCCAACCCCCCAAAAGGGGGAAGGCCTTGGACAAAGCTGTGTGGAGAGGGCAGGGGTAGAAACCAGGTCCCCTTTCACCCCCTGCCCTGCCCAGTCCTGCTTGTCCCCATAGTCCTGTCCCAGAGGAAGCAGCAGGGGGCAGGGCTGGATGTCCCCCAGCTGGCAAGGGTGACCCTCATGTGCTGTGCCAGCCAAGGACCTGGAATAAGAGAGTCCGGTCCTGGCCTGCCCCCCTACTGGACACTGCTGCCACTGCAGGGCCAGAGGCAGATGAGAGGGGCCCCCAGGCAAATGGGACAAATGACCTTCACAGAGAATTGACAGTCCCAGCAATCTTCCAGGGGAGGGAGGTGGGGGCCCAGGAAAAGCCTGGTCTGTTCAGGGCCACACAGCTGGACCTGGACCTGGACCTCTCGGGCCCAGGCTGCCTCCTGCTCCTTGAGGGGCCACTGGCCAGCTGTGGTCCACGGAGCCCCCACCCTACCCCACTGTGTGCTGGGCGCTGCCTTGGCACCAGGGCCCCACCCTACCCCACTGTGTGCTGGGCTCTGCCTTGGCACCAGGGCCCCACAGGGCTGTGCTGGAATAGCCCCTGCCTGGTGACGCCAGGACAGGGCTCCGTGGGACGGGCACAGCATGAGCAGCACTGGGGAAGATGGTGGGGAAGAGAAGCAAGAGCTCAAGCCCAGGCCTGCGGGCAGGGGGAGGAGGGAGCAGTGTGTCTTCGAGGGGAGAGAAGTGACAAGTGTGAGGAACAGCAGGGAGCTGGGGCACTGGGGGACAGTCTGAGTAGGGCGCTGACACAGTCTGTGGTTCTGCCGATGCTGTGTGGACAGTGACCTGCAGCAGGAAGGGGTGAGCATCAGGAGGGGACTCAGGGCGTGGGGGCCTGGGTCAGGCACAGTGAGGGGGACAGGGGTTTCAGGAGATCAACAGGCATGGCAATGGCTCTGAGGGGCCGCGGGACAGAAGCAGGCAAAGGCAGATGGCCAGGCACTGGTCTGAGCCGAGAGGGCCCTGGGGAAGGGGGCAGGAGCAGGGCAGGAGATCGGGGCGGAGCTGGGGACATACTTGGTGTGAGATACGTGCCGGATTCTCCAGTGGACGTGCCAGCTGAGAGACAGATCGGGAGCTCAGGAGAGCTGGAGGCAGTGGAAAGAGGCTGTGGAGCCAATGGCTGGGGGCTGAGCCTTCAGGGAGGGCAGTCAGAGGAGAAGAAGCCGAGGAAACTCATCCCTAAGACAGGACAGGACTTCCAAGACAGAGACGGCTGCAGTGCCCAAATTTGCCAAGAGCTCAGAACTAAAGCATTAAGACCAGAACTACAGAGTATCCACTGGCTTTGATCACGAGGAAACAGCACTGAGGATAAACCAGGAGGGCTGGGGCAAGGGAGAAGAACGAACGTGTGCAGGCAACTCGTGAAAAGCTCATGGGTGTCGAGATCATGCAAAGGAAGCTTTGGAAGCAACGGGGAGCCTCCCACCTGCCAGGGCCACAGGTAGAGAGTCACCCTTGATAAATCTGAATTCTAAGCTCTTGTCTCACTCGTGAGAGTTTCAAATTCACACTAAACCCAAATTGGATCTGGAACTAATCTTGTGCAACCCACATGACCCCAGGAAAAGGCAAACACAAAACCATATTGTAGGGACACCCCAGCAGCCAAGGATACCCTGGCCACCACAGAAAATGACTCTCCTAGGGCTCTCGCCTCAGAGAAGGAGGGAACCAGCGGGACGGACACCAAACAAAACAGCAGGTCACAGGAACTGAGGATAGCAGAGCAACTGAAAAAGAGATTTTAAGATAAATATATTGAACACATTCAAAAGGATATTACGAAGATTAAGCAAAGAATAGGGAAGTATTAAAAAAGACCAGGCAACATTGAAAAGGAACTTTATAGAAATTGTAGAAATGAAAAATATAACACATGAAATTTTTAAAACTCAGTGGATGCATTAAATGGTAGCTGGTTGAAAAAATAGTAAATTGGAAGAAAGATTTGAAAAATGATACAGAGAGTGTGGAAGAAATGCTATTAAAAGAGACAACAGAATATTTTTCAGAATTGAGATATGACTCCTTGAAACAAAGGGGCTTACTGAGTTTTGAGCAGGATCAACAAAAACAAATGTGCACCTAGAGGCATTATGGTACACTCATGGTACATGAAAGACACACAATCTTAAATATTTTCAGAGGAAAAAGAAAAGATTATTTAACAGAAACAAAACAAAACCAAAAAACCAGCAACTAGACTGACAATGGACATCTTATCAGCAACAAAAGATGTCAAAAGATGACAAAAAACAATCTTCAAAGAGTTAAAAATAGCTTTCACTCTAGAACATTAGATCTATTTCAGAATATTAGAATCATTCAAGCGTAAGGATGAAACAAAAACACTGTCAGACAAGAGAGTGTATTTTTCATAGGCCTTTGCTGAAAGAACTACTAAAGGATATAATTCAATAAGAAGAAAATCAAATCTAGAAGGAAAAAGTGGGATTCCAGAAACAACAGAAAACTGATCTACAGATTCCACACAATCCCTATCAAAATCCTAGCTGACTTCTTTGAAGAAACTGACAAACTGAACTTGGAATGCTGATTGGAAATTCAAGGCACCCCAGATGACAAAAATGGTCTTTAAAAAGAAGAATAAAGTTGGAGGACACTTCCCAACTTCAAAATTCACTACAAAGCTACAGCAGTGTGGTACCGGCATACAAAGAGACATACAGACCAATGGACTAGAACTGAGTGCCCAGAGATAAATCCTGACATCTACGGTCAATTGCTTTTCAACAAAAGTGCCAAGGCAGTTCAGTGGGGCAAATGACAGTCTTTTCAATAAATGGAGCTAGGAAAACTGAATATCCACACGCAAAAGAATATAGCTGAACCCCTGCCTCACACAATACACAAATACTATTAACTCAAAATGAGTCAAAGACCTAAATATAAGAGCTAAAACTATAAAACTCTTAGAAGAAAACAAAAAAATTTTCATGATCTTGAATTAGGCAATGATATCCTACCTGTGACACCAAAAGCACAAGCAACAAAAGAAAAAAAAACAGATAAACTGGACTTTATCAAAACTAAAACTTTTGTGCTTCAAATTGATACTATCAAGAAAGTAAAAGACACCCCACAGAATGGCAGAAAATACTAGAAAATATATGCTAAATGACAAGTATCTAGATATGTAAGGAATTCTTACAACTGAGAAATAATAAAATCCTAAATCCCCCAATTGACTGGACGGATCCCTCTTGGCCAAGAAGATCCCAGAGAAACCTTAAAACTGAGTTCCTGGCCATGACAGAAAGGGAGGTCAGATACACCTTGTCATACCCCCTCCCTCATTAACCACCACCTGGCTTTCTTCCCTAGGGGTTAAATAGAACAAGCACTTTGGAAAGACTTGCTCTGCTGCTGATTTCCATCCACCATCTAACTCCCTTTTTGCAGTTTTGGCACAACGACTAGCATTCCTTCCTGAAAAGAGACCACTGACCATGGAGTGGTTCTGATCAGTCTACAGAGAGGGATTTCGTGTCCTCTGCTTCACCTTTTGGCATCAGAGGGCCGACAACACCATCCTGGGATCATGCTAAGGCCCCCATTTTCTGAACACGGTACCCATGGTGTAGCATGAAGCTCAAGTGCGCATGCGTATGTTTCTCCTTTCATAAATATTCATAACCCCGCCTATAGCTTGTTAAATATGCATACTCAGCCACCCCATTCAACATAAATTTCTGTATCTTTACCTCTTCTCTCTCTCTCTCTCTCTCTCTCTCTCCCCCTCTCTCTCTCTCTCTCTCTCTCTCTCTCTCTCTCTCTCTCTCTCTCTCAGAGCACTAGCTTTTAGGTTTTGGCCAAAGGCTCCACTTCCCACCTGCAGGCTGTGGTACCCTGTTCTAGGAATAAGGCCTCCTTTCTAAATTTATAGATTTTATGACTTTTTTGGTCAACATAACTCAACAATAAAAGGAACCCAATTAACATGAAGTGGCTAAAATAATGCAGAACTGGAGTTCTGGTTTTAACTTCAACATGTAAAGAGCTTAAAAGTCGTCACTTGCATCCTCACAACGAGACAAAAGCTGAACAAATTGAACAGCAACACATTTTCTGAGATTCGTCAGAGAATTGGGGTCCTAGGGCAAACAACCACCCCAAAATCTAGGGAAAAAAGAAAATACAGAAAAATTCTGAAACAGAAGCTGCTGGAGGCAGTAACTGGTAGGAACACCTAAGTGGTAACTTTTAACAAACTGCTGGCAGTTGAGTGTGGAGCAGGTTGAGAGTTAAAAACTCCCGGGGTCCAGTCTTAGAGGAGACCCACGTTGTCACCGGTTTTATCTCCAGGAACTTTGGCAGATTCTCATGGTCAACATCCCTTCCTGATTCAGGCAGAGTAAGGGAAAAATGAACTATTTTTATATACACCCAGAGTGTTCTCCATAACAAAAGTCTGCCTACCAGGGGAACCACTTTATCAGACCCTTATTTGACAGGGGGAAAGACAATTGGCCAGCTCCAGTCCTCCTAGCCCTCCTGTCACAGGTGAGAAAAAAAAAGGATGAGAAATACTTCTGAAAGTCACAGGCCAGACACTCAAAGCCTAGATACTACAAAACTGAGATTTAATCATGAATTTAGAGAATACTTCCCCTCCCTAAAACCTTACCACTATACATCAGTATAATAACAGCTGATCATAACTGAGAAAGTTGCAGGACACAGACTCTATTTAATAAGTAATTCTTGGGAAAACCCAAGGAAAATGGGAGAAAAACAAGGAAACTATAAGAAACAGAAGTCTCTGGCACCTAGAGGTATAGCAAATTTAACATAAAACTTCACACTAAACTCTAATTACCTCAGTTCCTATTACCCAATATATCATGTCCAGCTTGCAACAAAAAACTACAAGGCATGCTAAAAGGCAAGGAAAACCATAGTCTGAAGAGACAAAGCAAGCATCAGAACAAGACTAAGACGCTGTACAGATTTTGGAATTATCAGACAGGAAATTTAAAATAACTAGGATTAACATGCTAGGAGCACTAATGGAACAAGTGGACAACATGCAACATTTGAGAACAGAGGGACAATGTAAGCAGACAGATGGAAACTAAGAAAGAATCAAAAGGAAATACTACAAATATATATAAAAAAAACTGTAACGAAAATGAAGACTGACTTTGATAGGCTCATCAATAGACTGGACATGGCTGAGCAAAGAATTAGTGAGCTTGAAGTTATGTTAAAATAGAAAGTTCCCAACCTGAAATGCAAAGAGAACAAGGAAAAAAAGAGAAGGAGTGGGACACAATATTCAAGAAATGTACAAGAATTCCAAAAGGTATAACATGTGTATAATGGGAATATTAGAAAGAGAAAAAAAAAATGAAGAAAGGAACAGAACAAATATTTGAAGTAATAATGGCTCAGAATTTTCCAAATGTAATGACAGACATGAAACCACAGATCCAGAAAGCTCAGACAACACTAAGCAGGATAAATATCAAAAATTCTACACCTAGGCATATCATATTCAAACCAAAGACAAACAAGTATCTTGAAAGAAGTCAGGTAAGAGAGGTCAACTTTCAGCATGACAATAAAACTGGTGAAAATTATTTATAAAGCAACTATTCAAAGCCTCTGGAAATGGTCCTAAAGCAAAGAAGAATCATCTATTCAAGAAGCTCTCTAGGAACTCAGTATGAAAGGCAAGAGTCTCTGATATTTGAACCAATCCTGCTCCCTCCCTTCACTTTCGTGGCTCAGTGAGGTGGAGATTCCACTCACTCCCAAATGCTGCAGACAAGAACACGGGCTCTCTCCCCACCAGCTCCCAGCTGCAGGGCTTTCTTCCTGGGGGGAGCAGGACCTCTGTTTCTCATTCTGCCCCAGCTATCTGTTGCCAAGGCTAAGTCCTGGGCAAGTACTGCCAAGAGGCAGGGGCTGCCTGCTTGCACTCAGCCCCAACTCATGGAGCTGAGAGAACTGGGTGGGGCCCTGACCACCCTTGCCCTGCCACTTCTATTCAGGGTTATACTGGAGGTTCTTGCCATAGCACTTAGGCAAGAAAAAGAAATACAAGTCACCCAAATTGGAAAGGAAAGAGTAAAATTATCTCTATCTGCAAATGACATGCTCTTATGTATAGAAAGTCCCAAGGAACCCATTAAAAAACTATTGGAATTAATAAACTAGTTCAACAAGGTTGCAGGATACAAGATCAATATATAAAATCAATTGTATTTCTATGTACTAGCAATGAACATTCTGAAAATAAAACAATTCCATTTATGAGAGCACCAAAAAGAATAAAATGCTTAGGAATAAATTTAACAAAGGAAGTGTAAAACTTATACTCTGAAAACTATAAAGCATTGTTGAAAGAAATTTGAAAAATGTAAATAAATGGAAAAGCATCCATGTTCATAGGTCAGAAGATTAAACATTTTTAAGATGGCAATACTCCCAAAGTGATCTACAGATTGAACACAATCCCTTTCAGAATCCCAACTGACATCTTTCTAGAAATTGATAAGCTGATCTTAAAATTCATATGGACATGCAAGGGACCCAGACTGACCAAAACAAACTTGAAAAAGAAAAAGTTGGAGGACTCACACTTTCTGATTTCAAAACTTATTAGAGAGCTATAGTAATCAAGATAGTGTGGTACTGACATAAGGATAGACATAGATCAGAGGAATAGAATTGAATATCCAGAAGTAAACATGTATATCTATGGCCAATTGATTTTGACAAGGGTGCCATGACCATTTAATAGCAAAAGTACAGTCTTTTCAACAAACGGTACTGAGACAAATGGATAGCTGCATGCAAAAAAATGAAGTTAGATCCTTACCTCACACCACATGTAAAAATTAGCTAAAAATATATCAAAGAACAAACTGTACCTGCTAAAACTACAAAACTCTTAGAAGAAAACAAAGAGATAAATCTTTATGACTTTGGATTTGACAACAGACTCTTAGATACAACAACAAAAGCACAAGCAACAAAAAGAAATAGATAAATTGGATTTAAAATTAAAAACTTTCTGCTTCTAAGTACACTGTCAAGAAAGTGAAAAGAGTATTTGTAAATCATATATTTGATAACAGACTTGTATCTAGAATACACTATATAAAGAACTTTGAAATTTAATAATAAAAAGACAAAAAAATTAAAAACAAGCAAAGGATCTGAATAGTTATTTCTCCAAGGAAAATATACAAAGATCTATATGCACATGAAAAGATGCTCAACATCTTCAATTATTAGACAAACATAGATCAAGATACAATGAGATAATCACTTCCCACCCACTAGGATGGCCAGAATAAAGGAGTCAGATAATAACAAGTGCTGGTGAGGATGTGAAGAAATTGGAACTTTCACACGCTGCTGGCAGGAATGCCAAATAGTGCAGCTGCTTTGGAAAACAGCCTGGCAGTTCCTCAATCAAACAAACATGGAGTTACCATACAACTCAGTAATTCCACTGCTTAAAAAAATAAAGACATATATTCACACAAAAACTTGTACACAAATGTTTACAGCAGAACTATTCATAGGAGCCCAAAAGTGGAAATAACACAAATGCCCATCATTTGATGAATGGGTAGATAAAATATCCACATGGAATATCTATATGACGGAGTGTGATTCGGCCATAGAAAGGGAATGAGGTACTGACACAGGCTACAACATGGATGAACCTTGAAAATGTTCTGCTAAATGAAACAAGCCAGTCACACACATATTGTACAATTCCATTTGCATTATGTCCAAAGTCAGTAAATCCATAAAGATAAGAAAGCATACCAATAGTAGCTTAGGGCTGTGGGTGGGGGGTGGTGATGGGAAGACAGGGGCGATGGAGAAAGGTTACGGGATTCTTTTTGGGGTGATGCAAATGTTCCAAAATTGACTGGTGATGGCGCGCGTATCTGTGAACACAGTAACACCCACTGAACTGTACCCTTTAAACGGGTGAACTGGGTCTATGAACTGTGCATCAGTCGGGGGGGTAGTAAAGAGCAGGCAGAGGGGAAAGCGCCTTACCCATAGATGAGCGCGGATAAGAGTTCCTCTGCATTTCGCATCAGAAATCACGCCAGCAAGAAGGGAATGGGGTGAAATATTCAAAGTATCAAAAGAAAAAAACCCACCAACTTAGAATTCTTTGCCCAGTGAAACTGTCCTTTAAAAGTGAAGGAGAAATAAAGACTTCGTCAGCAAACAGAAGCCATCTCCAGCCCGTGATGCACCACCGGACAGGGGAGCAGCTTCCCCCACATGGCTCCTTCCTTACCAGGAGCAGCGCCCCGCTGCGTCCTCCCTGAGGCCTGAGTTCTGTCCCCTGGCCTCATGCAGAGTAAGGGTGGGGGCGGCGGGGGTCTCTGAGAGGGAGCCTGTGGAGCAGAGGGAGGCCCAAGAGCCACAGACTCAGGACAGCATCTGGCAAGTGTCCGGCACACCCAGGTGGGGAGAGAGGTTCTTCTGCCCAGAGGACAACAGTTAGCACCGCTTGTCCCCTCACCCGCAGAGGGGTTCTGACAAAGGGAAGGAGAGTTCGGCCCATCTGCCAGGAGCACTGGGGTTGCAGTGGGGGCTACATTGCCTCCAGGGGACAGGTTCGCTGTTCCCCACTTTCCCAGCATCGGGAGCCCCTGACGATGGACAGGACAGACGGAAGGACAGACATACAGAGTGCGTGTCCCCTGGCTGCAGTTGATGGGGCATGGTGGGGGGGGGCAGTGCCTGAGGAGGGGAAGGGCGGCCCCTGGGGCTCCCCACGCCCACCGGGCCCCACCTGGGAAAAGTCCGGCTCCGCAGCTCCTTGATGAAGAGCTGGCTGCCGTTCTGCACAGGCTTGACGTCGGGTGCCTGCCCGGGGCCGTGTTTGTGCCAGGTCCGCTTCTTCTTCACTGTGGAGGGAGAGAGGAGGTGGGGCCCATGCCTCCCTTGAGGACCCCAGCCCACCCAGCTCCCCTCCATGCACACAGTGAGGAGGCCACCCTCTCCCCAGCCTCAGGTCCGCACCCACCCCACACCCCCCCAACGCACGACACTGCCGTCCACTGCTCCCCGACACAGAAGCTGGGGTCTCCAAGGACCCCTCCTCCTTCAGGCCCCAAGTCTGCCAAGACCACTGCAGAGGCACTGCCCGACAAGGTCCCTAGCTAAGGTTCAGCCTCACCATCCCATGGCTGGATGCCACTGCCTGCCTGGTCTCCAGAGTCAGACCCTGTCACCTCCCTGTTGGGACCATCACTGCCTTAACAGTCCCGGCCAAGGGTAGAGGGAGCCTGGACCCCACGGTCTTGTTCCCCTCCTCCCACCTCCCCAGTCAGTGCACAGCCCCTCTCCTCTGGGCTGCCCCCCACATGCTTCTCACAGCCTCCCTGCACTGCCTACTTCCTCAGGTTGCCCTAGGGTACAACTCCTCCAGGGCTCCAG
This sequence comes from Lemur catta, assembly GCF_020740605.2. NCBI lineage: Eukaryota > Metazoa > Chordata > Mammalia > Primates > Lemuridae > Lemur > Lemur catta. The sequence continues at coordinate 88,697,926 of NC_059137.1, forward strand.
GCACACACAGCTTGGACTTTTTACATGTGCGTGTGTGTATCCGTCCCAGTTGGACTGCACACCCATGCAACAATGTGTGCACAAGCACACATATACAGGCACGCTTGCACACGCGCACGCACACACACCCCTACAGACCTCCAAGCCCCGCGCACACCCACCCATCCCTACTGAAGGGAGGGAAGCAATTTCCTCTCCACCCTCCCACGTCCCTGACTCCTAGCCTCCTACTCACCCAGAGCACACCCTAAGTAACTCAGGTGAGGTTGGCCACCAGGGCATGCAGATGCCCTCCCTGGGGGCTGCTTGGCTGAGTCTGAAGCAGACAGACCTCTGGGCAGTCAGGAGACTGGATTCAAGAGCAGAGCTGGGTAGAACCCGCAGGGTGCCCATCCTTCACAATGAGGATGCAGTGAGGGCTGCAGGGGAGGGGGTTGTGGACCCAGAAAGACATGTGTCCCCATCCTCCTGAGGCCTGGTGGTTGCGGGGACAAAGGAAGCTGATGACTGCCCACTGATAATGACTGTCCCTAAGCAGGACCTGCTACCAGCACAGCCCAGGAAAGGGCAGGGGCAGGTGGGGCCGGGGCCTTTGGTTTGCAAAGAACCTTCCCACTGTGCTTGATCCCCGTGTCCAGGACTCAGGTGGGCATCATGGAAAACTGGGAAGAGCCTGCAGAGTCAGGGCTGGAAGCCAGGACTTCTGATTGCAGCATCGGGCACAGATGAGGCAATCAAAAAGGTTCAAGTCTTTCCTGCCCAACCATCTAGCTGTGTGACCTCGGGCAAGTTTCTTGATATCTCTGCGCCTCACCTCTAACAGAGAGATGTTCACACCAGCTTGTGGGGGGGCTGTGGGGTGTCAGTCAGCACACTCCCAGCGCCTGCTCCAGGGCTCTGCTGGGCCCCCCTTCTCACGGCAGAGCTACCTGGTGCAGCAGATGCTTGTTCCCGGGCCTGGTGCTTGTACCAGACCCTCGGGCTCATCCCTGCGTGCCCCCCGAGGCCAGGGCCAGGCCCAGCACATAGCGGGCACAGAGGAAGTGTCAGTGAGCAGACGGGGTCCCCCTCATCACCACACTGGCCGCTGAGCTCAGGGCACCTTAGAAGGGGATGTGGATGCAGCTGCCTTTGAGACTGTCAGCGGGAACAGGCTCGGTCCAACCCACGCGCCTGGCCTCTTGGCGCCAGCTTGCGCCAGGCGATGCTGAGGCCACAGGTAACTCTGACCTGCTCTCCTGGCACAGTTTATGAGCACTCGCTGAGTGGCTCAGCTCTGCGCAAGGCTGGGGACACGGGGGTGGGTGTCACCGCAGTGACAGATGGCTGGGAGCCCCTGCTTCTTAAAGAGCTCAGATGAACGGGGGCCTAGGCAGGCCCTGAGGGTGTGCGTGCTCAGGTGCTCAGCCAGGGGCATGGGTTCGGCCCCGGGGAAACAGAGGCAGTTATGTGCACTCCAAGAGGAGCCAAGAGGGCCCAGAGAGGAAGCTTCCAGATCTGGGCTTTCTGCACCAAGCGAGGCCTCCCTGGCTACCTTGGAGTCACCGGCTGTGAGGAGCAGGGAGTGTGAGCAGGGATGGGACGAGGCCCAGGATGGCAGGGGCGCAGGTGAGAGCCGGCAGTAGCCCTGCTGGTCACGTGGCAGCAGTGACGCTGCAGCTAGGCGAGGCCTCGGGGCTGGCTGGGGAGACTGAGGAAGGGGAGGTGGCACCACAGAAATGGTGCAGGTACACGTGGTCACTATTTCGTCAACCCCAGCTCCTGTCTGAGGACGCTAGATGTGGCCAGGTCCCCTAGGCTAATGCCCCTCCTCTCCTCTCTCATGGGGCGGGGTCCCCACTTGACTGATGCAGAATCTGAGCCCAGAGATGTGGAGCTGTGCCAGGGTCTCCAGCAGAAGGTAACAGAGTGCCCTGGCCCGGGAGGCCACGTGGGGAAACTGATAACTCTGTCCCCGTGATGGTGCACCACAGACACGGGTGAGTGGTGTCCCCCTAACCCTGCAGGACAGGACAGTCACAGCCTGTCTCAGGGATGAGGAGCGTCTGTCCAGTAAGGTAAGTGACCTCCTGTCAGCCGCAGAGCTGTGATTCAGAGCTGCTGCTAACCGCTTTGCCGCTCCCTCCTGTGCCTTTTTGTCAGATGGGGACGCCGAGCCGAGTTCCTGGTCGGGAACCCCGGGCCCTGTGCCAAATCTGTGCCAGTCAGGTAAACCCGCGGGGCCCACGGCCAAGACCAGTTCAAGGGACACAACAGGACACCACAGGGAGGGACTCTACAATCTGCACCGTCAAGGCTTTCATAAAGAGAAGGCAAAGCGTGAGGACCGGGCGGCAGGCACAGCTCACTCTGGGAACCGGGCAATGTCCCTGTCCCCATCCCCGTACTGCTGTGAACCCCACCGCCAGGCCAGGCGGCAGGAGCAGGAAAGGTAGAGGCAGGGTCGGGGCCTCCAGAGGGCTCTGGGTTCCAGGGCTGGGAGCCTCCCCGGGATGTGAAGGAGCCCTCTGTCGCCAAGGCGCCTCGGGGTGGAAAGTGCGACTGGAGTGGGGGTGTCACGGGCAGGCTCTGGCCACAGCAGACTCGTTCCAAGTCTGAGCATGCGCACTGGCGAAGGTGCGAGAACCGGTGCTCTGTCCCTGTAGGAGCACACGTCCCTCGGTAACGACTCAGAATTCGGCGCTCACAGGCACTATGCTCACTGCTGTGGACTGAAGTTCGTGTCTCACCAAAATTCGTGTTGAAATCCAACCCCCAGGGCGACGGTACCAGGAGGTGGGGCTGTTGGGAGGCGATGAGGTCATGGGGGGAGCCTATGAATGGGATTAGTCCTTATGAAGGAGGCCTCAGAGAGCTGCCTCACCCCTTCCACCATGTCAGGAGGTGCCCTTGGCGATGGCGGGGTCCCCACCAGACACTGAACCTGTTGGCACCCTGATCTTGGACTTCCAGCCTCAGAACTATGAGAAATAAATTTTCTATTACTGAAGTCCCCCAGTCTGTGGTATTTTGTTATAGCAGCCCAAATGGACTAAGATACACACAGAAATGCACACATGCACATGCATAGACATGTACACACACATATATGCACACATGCACACACGTGCACAGCCAGGGAAGGGCTGGGGTCCCACCAGCTGCACTCCCAGCACTGTCTGCTGGTCTAGAACATCACTCTCCGGGAAGTAGGCCTTAGGCCACAGAAAGCGGATCCTGCACTTGGCTCTTAGCTGCTATAAAGAACAGGTGGGGACCACCAGGCCTCTGCCCAAACTGCCCCCTAAGCACTGGGGCTGGCTCTGGGTGAGGCAGGCACACACGCCTCCTACAGCGGGCAGGCTGCCATTGTTGGGCAGAGGCTGTTTCTGGGGGCACGGGGGATGCTGGAGAAATCAAAACTGTGCACTCACCAGTGTGCACAACATGCACAACATGCACAACCTGCCCAGCCCTCGCACCCCCCCATTGCCCTACCCCAGTCCCAACTCAAAAGAGAGTCCTCAGGTGAGGACCCTTCGGAACATGTGCTGACTGCCAGGGTGAGAGGCTCCTGGCCTGGGGTTTCCAACTCCTCTCTAAGAATCTGGAACCACCGTCTCAAGTGACGAACACACGCACCTGCCGCACAAACCACACAAGAGCAGCGCCACCCCCAGCATGCTCCTGAGCACCCTGCCAGGGCCCCTCAGCCAGTCCTCCACCCAGGGGAGCACCTCCTGGGGTATCCTGGCTCCAACCCTGCTCTGCCCTGGCACCTGCCCCCCAGGCCCCATGGTGCAGCCCCAGGTCCTGCCAGAAGCTTGTCTCATTCCTGTCGTGAAGACAACCAGGCCCTGAGCTTTCCAGATGGGCTCAGTGAGGTGCTGGAAACACCTGGTTAACCCAAGAGGGATGATCCTTCTTATCCTTTATCTGTTTTGAAGCAGTGACCAGACGATGGGTTAATTCACTTGCCACAAAGCAGATATACTCTGAGTATAAATGCAGCCCCTGAGGGGGTGAAAGCAATTTAGGAATCCTGGAACCTCCCCCAAACAGACCATTGGCCTGGAAAGTTCAGGAAGAGCCACCAGCCTACTCGTCTTCACCCACGCATGTACCTGCTGGTGTTTTGCCAGGGACTGAGGCTACACTGGGGAACAAGGTTGAGAGCTGAAACAATGGAGTTCCCACCGTCACCCAGCGATGGATGGGCACAGGCCAGGCACAAAGCGCTCAGAGATGCCAAAACACAGCTACAAGGTCCCTGAAGTGGTGAGACGCCCCCACCCCACCCCAGTGCCCAGCGTCACACGAGGCACCAGGCCAAGCCCCCAAAGCTCCCTTAACACTCGGCCCACAGAACGGGGGTGCTGGGGTGGCTTCCACCCATTGTCTGTGTCCTTCCTTTACCTCCCTTGGAATCACTGGACTCATCCTACGTGGGTTGTGGGGGTCTGGACCCTCAGCTTGTGACTGAGAACTTGGAGGGGGGCTCACTTAGAAGGGGAGTGACTTCGAGTGGCCGTGGCTTAGAGCCAGATGCAGCCCCCACCCGACTTTGCCCTGGGCTCAGCTAGTCCAGGGATCAGGACAGCAGGGCTGTGATCGGCTGACAGAGCCAGGGCCCAAGTCCAGCCTGAAGCTTCCATGAGCACCCAAGACCCTCAGCTCAGGCAGAAGCCAGGGGCCATGTTAACACTCGCATACCTGCATCCATGCCATCTGTCCTGTCCCTAGGCCACACCCCTCCCGAGGTCCTTGAAACCACAGCACAGCTCCCCCCTTGTAACCTGGGCTCAACCTTGGAGCTCAAGGCTCACATCACCTCCAGCCCACCTGGATGAACCTGCACAGCATGAGCCACGCCTGCACCTTGGGAGCCCCCTAAGGACCCACCACGCCTGAGAGGGACCAGAGGAAAAGGGAGGGTGAATATAGCCTTTAGCCCTTGGGACACAAACAGCAGGCAGTGTGGAAAAGGCAAAGGCCCCCTAAGATTCTCTGCAGAGCAGGAGGTGGGTAGGACAAGGGGGGCTAGAGAGGGGAGGACAGAGCCCACCAACAAATGCATGTACCCAGAAAACAGGTGGTCTGGGCCCAGCCCTGTGTGGTAGTGGCCCCTGGGCACGGCTGGGCTGGGGGCCCGTGGATGGCATCTGCATCACCATTTACCCAAGTCTGTGTCCCCCAACTCAGCTGGCCCGGCCACCGCAGGTACTGAGTGTGTGCCCTCTGCCTAGGCCTCGAAGGCCCGTGGGGTCTTTGCACAGCTGCCTCTGTGGTCAGGAGCCAATGTGGAGGGGCTGTAGCAGGCCCAGCGAAACTACAAGGGATAGTAAGCTAGGCTGGCAGGGCCCCAGCAGCGGGGGTCCCCAGGTTCTGGTGCTACCCAGGGCATTTCATCCTCAGCAACCCGAGGCCTACACCCAGGCCCAGCAGAGAACCTGCGCTCCATGCAGCCCAGGCAGGGTGGACCCAGCTCTGATCGATGAGGAGGTACTTACAGGTGGACTTCCCGTGGGTTTTCTCGCAGTTCGGGCAGTGGTATATGTCAATGTCCGGCGCCTCCTCCTCTTCCACCCCAACACAGCTGAAATGGGACGAAACAGACCATTACCCATGCGCTCAACAGCCCCTCCAGTGCTTTCCATCTGCCAAGCTCTAGGGAGGGTCCCTGCTCACCAGCTAGGGACCTGGACCAACAGAGCAGGTCCCCCTATAGGGACATTGGTCCATGGGGAGGGAGGGTGGAGGGAACGGAATGCAGAAATGTCCTCCTGGAAGGGCATCTACGGCATGGGACCCAGATACAGCATCTGAACATGCTCCACCATGAGGATCCACTGAATAGGCCGCTGGCAGGTCTGCCTGAGTGAGGGCCACCACCATCCTGTCCCCTCGGGACACACGGAGGATGAGGGGGGTCTTGGAGCCAGGATGCCCCCATTGCTTTAGCAAGAGCAGCCTAGGGGGCAGACAGCACCAGGGCAGCCCCCTCAGGCAGGCTATGCCAAAGCCACCTGTCCAGCTCATCTTCAGGGGGCCAGAGACAGGCCTGGGCTGCCGCCTAGAAGCCTGGCCTGGGGACATGTTAGGACTTCAGGGACTGTGACCCCCTCCTCCCTCCCACCCTAGAGTTCCTCCAGGCCCCTGCAAATCTGCTCAGAAACTTAGCACTGGAGAGAGCCGCCCATTATGCAGACACTAGCCTGGACACAGGCTTCAAGCCATTTAAGAAATGACCCCAGAGGGTGTCAAAGGACAGTACCTAAGAAATCAGCAAACTCTACAGAAGCAAACCCAGAAAAATGGAAATGTTCTGTTCCTTTTTGACGTCTTCTACTTTTTTTGGCGGAAAGCGACATAAGGGTGGCCATCCACATGTAAAGAGGTACCCAGAGGAAATGAGAACCCGGTGGATAAAGGGCAGGACACGGGTGCAGGCAACTCCCACAGGGAAAGCACAGCGAACAAACTGGAAAACTTGTTCCACCAGAGAATCAACCAAACCAAAAGTTGGTTCTTTGATAAACCTTTAGCTAGACTGACCATGAAAAAAAGAGAAGACTCAAATTATTCAAATCAGAAATGAAAGTAAAGACATTACTACTGACCTTAAGGAAATGAAAAAGGATTACAAGAGAACACTATCAACAATTATAGGCCAACAAATTAGATAATCTCCATTAGAAAGACAAATTTCTGGATGCACACAAATGACCAAAACCAACTCAAACACACACACACACACACACACACACACACACACACACACACACGCACACACAAATAGAAAATTTGAACAGATTTGTAACAGAGATTAAATCAAAAACTTCCCCCATTAAAAAAAACTCCAGAACTACTGCTAATGAATTCAATCAAACATTTAAAGAAGAGTAACACCAGTCCTTTCAAACTCTTCCAGAAAACAGAAGAGGAGGGAACATATCCTAACTCATTCTCTGAGGCCAGCATCATCCTGAGTCCAAAGCTAAACAAAGACACCGTAAGAGAAGGAAAGTGCAGACCAGTATCTCTTGTTAATAGTGATGTAAAACTCCTCAACAAAGCAGACGGTGCTGAAGGTTTATGAGACAAGACCCCCTCACACAGTCCTCATGGGGGGTGTTGGGGAGCCTTCTAGGAGGTGGTGACACCCGAGTGGGGTGTTGGTGGGTGACTGAGTTTCCAGTTTGGAGGGTCATGAGAAGGAACGGGCTTGCAAGGCTGGCTGGAGAGACTAGACCAGTGTCTCTCCCACCCCAGGTATGGATGGGACCTCTCTCCAGGGGCAGTGATGAAGGTCTTCGACAGAGGTAAGGTTTCTGCAGCTCTCTGTGAGTAGCATGGAGCTGTCAGGCTCTCGCTGTCAGGCCATGAAGATGCCACCCTCCAGCCCTGCCAGCCCAGTAGGACTCCTGTTGCTGATGAACAGCAGCTCTCAGGGTCTAGGTCTGGGTCAGGCAGAAGGGGCTCGACACCTACTTGGGACTGTGTCTCAAGGCAGTTTGCTGCTCTTGGGGTACTGTGTAGAGTTTCAGAAGATGGGAAATGGTCACACAAAGTAAAAGATGGCTCATCTACACTCGGAGCCCCAGGAGGACTTATGGGTGGGAGAGAGGACCCTGCATGCTTGTTCTCTTCCTTCTGCATTGTTAGCTCTTTGAAGACTAGTTGGTGTGTGTTGGCAGCCTCAGCCTCAGCTCAGAGCAAATGATCAATAAACATTTACTGACAGTACTTGCTGCTGGCCATGGTGTAGTCACTGCCTCTCAGTCCTGCTTGCCTGGAGAAAGCTGGCAACATGTTTGCATTCAAGGATGGCACATTTTGTGTGGACACTGTTTTGCTGGGTATTTTTTCCTTCTGATTTATGGTAAAATAAAGTTCTTGGCATAAAAAAAAATCCTCAAAAAAATACTAGCAAATAAAATCCAGGAACACATTAAGGGGACTATCCACCATGACCAAGTGGGATTTATCACAAGAATGCAAGGATGGTTCAACAACTGAATATAAATCAATGCTCCATTCTACTCAGCCTCAAAAAACAATGGTGATCTGTCACCTCCCGTATTATCCTGGATAGAGTTGGAGCCCATTCTACTAAGTGAAGTATCCCAAGAATGGAAAAATAAGCACCACATGTACTCACCATCAAATTGGTATTAACTGATCAACACTTAAGTGCATATATGGCAGTAACACTCATCAGGTGTCGGGCAGGTGGGGGGGAAGGAAGGGATGGGTATATTCACACCTAATGGGTACAGTGTGCACCATCTGGGGGATGGACACTCTTGAAGCTCTGACTCAGGTGGGGCAAGCAAAATATACGTAACCTAAACATTTGTACCCCTGTAATATACTGAAATAAAAAATAAATAAATAAATAAATAAATGCTCCAGCACCTAAAGGATCACATCTGACTATAAGGAAAGGATGTGACCCTGGGGAGCTGACTTGGAGGCTGGGACAGTAGAGGCTGTGCTTTTCTTTCCCCCACCCATGAGGACAGAATTCATCAAGTGAGTAAGAGACAAGGAGAAGCACAGCCCTTCCTTCAAGGCTGGCACACGCCTTGACTTACTCTTCTGTTCCCATCTCTCCCGGTCCTCCCCCAAATCCCCTTCCTTCCCAGGCACACCATACCACATTAATACAATGAAGAAAAATCCTACATGATCATCTCAATTGATACAGAAAAAGCATTTTACAAAATCTAATACCCTTTCATGATAAAAACACTCTGCAAATTAGGAATAGAAGGTAACTTCTTCAACACAATATAGGAAAAAACCCACAGGTAGTGTTATACACAATGGTGAAAAACTGAAAGCTTTTCCCATAAGATTAGAAATAAGATAGGGCACCTACTGTTGCCATCCCTATTCAACATGGTATTGGAAGTTTTTGCCAGAGTAATTAGGCAAGAAAATGAAATGTAAGGATTCCAAATTAGAAAGGAAGAATTAAAATTATCTTTATTTGCATATGACATACTCCATATATAGAAAATCTGAAAGAATCCATACACCAAAAAAATTTATTTACTTCTAGAGATAGTAAATAAATTCAGAAGTTGTAGGATGCAAGATCAACACACAAAAACCAGTTGTATTTCTATACATTAGCAATGAATAATCTGAAAATGAAATCAAGAAAGCAATTATAATTACAATAGCATCAAAAAGAATAAAATACTTAGGAATAAATTTAACCTAGGAGATGCATGACTTGTATACTGCTGAAAGAAATTTTAAAAGGCACAAATAAATGGAAACATATCCTGTGTTCATGAATTGGAAGACTTAACAGTGTTAACATAGCAGTACCAACTAAAGGAATCTACAGATTTAATCCAATCCCCATCAAAATCCCAACACCTCTATTCACAGAAATGATAAAGCTTAGAGGACTTATATTTCTTGATTCAAAATTTACTACAAAGCTATGATAATCAAAACAGTGTGGCAATGGCATAAGGATAGAGATAGACAAGCAGATGAATAGAACAGATTTAAGACTGCAGATATAAACTCATACATCAATGGCCAATTGATTTTTGGCAAGGATTCTAAGACCATTCAATGGGGAAACAATAATCTCTTCAACAAATGGTGCTGAGATAAGTGGATAGCCACATACAAAAGAATAAAGTTGGATTCCTACCCCCACCCTAATCAAAAACTAACTAAAAATATATTAACAGGCTAAATACAAGAGCTAAAATTATAAAACTTGTGGAAGAAAACACAGGAGTAGATCTTCATGACCTTGGGTTTGACAATGGATTCCTAAATATGACACCAAAAGCCTGAGCAACAAAAGATAAAATCAATAATTTGGACTTAATCAAAATTAAAAACTCTTGTTTGCATCAAAAGGCACTATCACCAGAGTAAAAAGGCAACTAACAGAATGGGAGAAAATATTTGTAAATCATATATACGAAAAGGTCTAGCACCCAGAATATTTAAAGAACTCTTACAGCTCAACAATAAAAAGACAAACAATCCAATTAATAAATGGGTAAAGGACTTGAAAACAAGAAGATATGCTAATGGCCAACAAGCACATGAAAAGATGCTCAACATTCTTAGTCATTAGAGAAATACAAAGCAAAAACACAATAAGATACCACTTCACATCCATTAGGATGGCCATAATTTTTTTCAAAAGGAAAATAAATGTTGATGAGGATGTTCAGAAATTGTAACTCTCTTACATCAATGGTGGGAATGTAAAATGGTATAGGCACTGTGGAAAAAAGTTTGATGTCTCCTCAGAAAATTAAACATAGAATTACAATGTGACCCAGCAATTCCACTCATAGGTATTAATACATAGCCACAAGAATTAAAAACAGGTACTCAAACAAATCCTTGTACACAATTTTTCCTAACAGTGTTCTTCTCAATAACCAAAAGGTGGAAACAACCCACATGTCCATCAATAGATGAATGGCTATACAAAGTATAGTCTATAATACAGTGAAATGCTATTCATTCAACTTTAAAAATGAGCGAAGTTCTGACACATCCTACAATGTGGATGAATCTCAAAGACATTATAGTAAATGAAAAAAGCCAACACACAGGAGGAACACTGTATGATTCCATTTAGATGAAATGTCCACAATAGGTACATCCATAGAGACAGAAGGCCAACTAGTGGTGCCAGAGGGTGGGAAAGGGGAACGGGGAGTCAGTGCTCAGGAGGTACGTAGTTTCCTTTGGGAATTAAAACTAGACAGAGGCAATGGTTGCATAGCACTGTGAATGTACTAACTGCCACCAAACTGTTTACTTTAAAATGGTTAATTTTATGTTATGCAAATTTTATCTCAATAAAAAGAGAAAAAAAGAACCTGGCCCTGTGAGAGTAACATTACCACCACCATCGCCACCATCATGTCATCCATCATCATCACATCCCATCACTACCATCACCGTCATTATCACCACCATCACCACCATCACTTCCATCCCCCCAGCCCCCTCCCACCACAAACCCTGTCGATGCTAACCCTGGCTGAGCACTCGCTTTGAGGCAGGCAGCATGCCAAGCATTCTGAATGCATTATTTTGCAACAACCCTGCAATAACGTGGATTATTATTATTAGCTCTCTTTACAAGAATTAGGTATTAAAGTTAAATGTCTGCCCAGACACAGACTGGTCTCCTTACTCCTTCACTGGGGATAGTTCTGCCCTTGCCCTTGGGGCATCTGCATATGCAAATGAATCCAGGCAAAAAGATGGGTGGGCCTGGCACAGAGTGAGCGCTAACAGGCTGAGTGGTCACTGCTATGCCCAATTTATCAGATTAACCCTCCCAGGCCACCAGGGTCTTGGGTCCTGGACAGGTGCTCTTTGCTTTATATGCCACACATGCCAAATTCCTCAGTCCTGGGAACAGAGCCTGAAGCCCAGAAAATAAAAGACCTTGGCAAAATTTTTTTAAAATATAAAGTTCATTCTATCTCAGAACACAAACTGAAGTAAAGTGTAAGTAGTCTAGAGAGTCAAGTGTAAAAGACAAGCCATGAAAAGCAAACTGTGAGGGAACATCTGTCTGCCCTCAGTGTGCAAAATGACTTTCGAAACAAACAGAACTTGGAAAAGAAACTCGGAACGCTGATGGGTCAAATCATCAGAACAAACTTAAAATACACACAGTGAAAAATATTTACAACAAACATGGTGAAGTGTTAATATTCTCACTCCATGAACTTTACACTAAGGGTGTCCGCCCAAGAGGAGAACAGGGCCAAAGCCAGGCCCAGAACGAAGGTCCAGGCCTGCTCCGTGTGCAGAGCCCGACACGGGGTGCGGGCAGGAAGAGCACAGCCAGGAGGGCCAGACGGACCACGGCACACACGCCTTGTGAAATGCCCATAGCACACCACGCCTGCTTCTCACCAGAGACACCGAGTTTTAGCCACATCCAAAGGCTTTTTGTGAGACCTGATGAGGTGGGAGTTCAGGACAGCCCCTTCAACGCCATCATTACCATTGTTCACGAGGACACATGCCACGTCACCCTGCAGGGCAGCTGCCAGGCCAGTGTCCCGGTGGGTGGGACCCAGAGAACTGTCCCTTTGGGTGCAGTGTCACGGTGGATACCTTGACAGGTATCCGAAAGGCCACCGAGCCTCGCCCACCCTAGGACAGAGGTCAGACATGCAGGACAGTCCCCACCCCTCCTGACTTCTACCCGGACCCCCACACCCACCAGGAACCACAGGCTGGGGGTGAGAGATGGTGTTTCCTCAGCCCTGACATTGGTCAGGGACCAGCTAGCCCAGAAATCAGACCCAGAGTCCACGCCCCCTATCAGCAGGTCCCTGAAGCCTACTCGTGACTCTAGAGGACAGACAGCATGAGCCCACCTTACAGGTAGGGAAGCTGAGGCACAGCTCGTGTACGCATGACTGGCACCAGGACTCAGGGGCGCAGAGGGCGGTGGGGATGTGGCTCGTGGGGTCTGGTCCCCATGCCTGGCACCACTCTCCATGCAGCACGCACACAGCTCCAGGCTCTGGGCCAGCGCCAGCCACTTTCCCAAGGACACCCTGCGGGCTTCCTCCTCCCAGCGCCACCAGCCCCTCCCATCCACCGCGCAGGAAGGATGAACTGGGTGGGGCAGGCGACAGGGAGCAGGCTCGTCTTGGGCAGGACTGCGGCCTGTCAGGCGTTTGTGGCTTTGGGCAGGAGGCCCCAGGGGACTGGGGGAAAGAGAGGTGGCCAGGGCGAGTGGGTCCCCGTTTTGCCTAGAACAAGCTCAGAGAACTAGAGGCCTGAGCACTGGTCAGTTATAGTCCCAAAGTTAAGGCTTTCTAAGTTCCCTCTAAGAAATTATTTGGGAAATTACCAAAACAAAAAACAAACAAACAAACAAAAAAACCAAGAGAACAATAGCTACAGAAAAATGAGCAACATCGTCCTTGCACTGAGGCCAGGAGCAAAAGACGCTGAGATTCTGAAGGAAACTTGGTAACACCAAAGTGGTTCACATTACCTGGCCACTAGTGGGATGAATCCATTATTTTAAAGACAAAAAACAAGCACACTTTTCCCATACATAAATCCAACCCCACCCGCTACCCCCACTAATACAAAGTGGGCAACTGGAAAAAGAATATCAGTGTGAAAATCCCAAACGTGCAGGAGCCGTGTCCACTCTGCCCTCTGCAGGAAGAACATCGTGGCCACCTGAGATCCAGGCAGCCAGATTTTGCTGATTTCTAAGGTTGCTGCCCAGGGAGATGCCACCGGCTCAAAAGAGCTGAGCTCTTGGAGACCTCCCGGGACATTGGCGGCTTCGCACACCCGGCCAGGCCCACTTGTCCACCTGTGTCCTGCAGAACAGCCCTCAGGTCTCCCCTGCCTGCTCTCCGCAATGTGGGTGCGGGTCCCGGGACGCAGACAGAGGCTGTATGAGGACTTGGGTGTGCAGGGAAGGGGGCGAGGATGTACTCACAGAGCCAGACCCCCAGACTGGTGCTTCTCAGAGACAGGAGATGGCCTCTCCCTCCTGGGAAGTGGGCACTGGAGCCCTCCACAAGCCGCTGGTCACCTGGCCTTGCACACTGCCAGGCTGGGCCCTGCTAGTCTGTCCCCTGGAGCCCCCCAACACCTGTAGCAGGAGCAAGTCAGGGGCTGGAGGAGGTCAGGTGAGCTGGGCTGCAGGATCTGAAGGAGAGCAGGGGCCTGGAGCCCAGGAAGGGAAGTGGGGTGTTGGGGGAAAGGGTAGGGGGAGAGGGAGAGAGAGAGAGAGAGAGAGAGAGAGAGACAGGGGAGAGGGAAAGAGAGAGGGAGGGAGAAAGGGAGGGAGAAGGAAGGAGGAGAAGGGGGAGAAGGGGGGGAGAGAAGGAAAGAGGGAGGGGAAAGAAAGGAAGATAGGGAGGGAAAGGGAGGGAGGGTAGAGATAGGGAGAGGGGAGGGAGAGAAGGAGGGACAGAGGGAAAAAAGGAGAGAGAGGGAAGGAGCGGGAGCGGAGGGAGGGGGAAGAAAAAGAGGAAGATAGGGAAAGGGAGGGAGGGAAAAAGGAGAGAGAGGGAAGGAGCAGGGAGAGAGGAGGGAGGAGGAGGGGGAGAGCTAGCTAGTTAACCAGACCTCTCTGGGGAGGGGCAGCAGAGGTGAGGGCGTGGGGCTGGGCCGGGGCTGTGGGCATTGGGCTGAGCGGAAGCCCAGGGATGCCTCCTGGGTGCTGTGCTTAGTAGGGCCTCTGCGTCTCCAGTAACTCAGGGGAGAAAACCCCAGAGCTGGGAGCGGTGGCTCCTGCCCCAGGAGAGCAGCTGCGCACAGACCTCAGAGGCTGCGAGAGGCACAAATGTCACCCCAGGACATTAGTTCTAAACAGAAACCTCAACAAACAGGCAAAGTTGGCCAGACAACTGCAGGTGTTTCACCCTGGGTGAGACTGGCAGCTCCGGGACCCCCGGGGCCGCAATCCTTCCTGCAGGAACCGGAGCACCCTCGCCCAGGAGCAAACTTCAGGCCTCAGCAGGCCTGGGAGCAGCAGCAGGTCTGGAGCACTCGTCAAACCACAGCCTGAGGGAGCTCACCCTGCAGTCCTGTCCCACCCTGTGGATGCTGGAATGTTCAGCCCCGTGTCCTGGTGTGCAGGGCACCGGCTCAGACCCTCTGAGCGAGTCTTTCCTCTCTGGCCAGCAAGAATCCGAGTCACCGGGCCCTAGGAGACAGGCTCAAACAAAGGCGATGTTTCCACCTACCCACAGGCCCACACTCTGAGGCTCTATGGGCCTCCCGGGAGGGGGGCCAGGGACCAAGGACAGACCCAGGCCCAAAGCTGCGAGGGAGAAGCAGAGACCCCTGCCCACATTCACGGGGATGCGGCCCACGCCAGCACAGGCCGGCAAGGTCAGCAGGCTCCCAGGGAGGACGGGAGGCAGCTCCCGACCTGCAGCCACAAAGGTCGCCGAGACCGCAGGGAGGTGAGCGAGCACCAGGGGGTGAGGCCTGGCACCTGGCTGAACACACACACACACTCAGACACAAACACAGGCATGCACACCACACGTATGCACACACAGCCACACACACAGGCTTGCAAGTGCAGAGAGCTGTGTGACCAGGATGCTGCTAAACTAATTTTACAATTTAAAAAATGAGGTAGCTCTTTACATACTTATATGGAAACATGTCAATAATATGTTAAGTGAAAAAAAGCATGTTATAAGAAAATGTGTGTGGCACAATTTCTTTTGGTGGAAAACCCAAAACAAAATGTGTGTATCCTGTATGTGTATTGTTTGTACGTCTGTGTCTATGCATATGTATGCATGTATGTGTGTGCACGTGTGTACAGGTGCATATGTGTGTGCTTGTGTGTCTGTGTATATGTATGTGTGCACGTGTACGCGGGCAGATGTACATTGCTTTGTGTATGCATACACACGGGTGCTCACGTCTGTGTCCATCTGTGCCTGGGCACATGCCTGTGCGCATGCCCATGGACAGGTCGTGCGTGTGTGTGTGTGTGTGTGTGTGTGTGTGTGTGTGTGTGATTCAGTGCACCACACTCACCTTGCCCCTGAGGAGGCCCCAGTGGTGAGGACAGTCGGGGGGTGTGGCAGGGAGGGAGCGGTGTGTGTTCAGATGGCACAGGTGCAACAAGTGCATCATCTCACTTAATTGCACAACCAGGTGAGGCCAAGCTGAATGCTGACGAGATTCACCTGAGCCAGCTGTGACCCCGGAACCTCCTAATTGAGTCAACTCCAAGGAAGCTTAAAGCTACTTTAGTGCCCAGAGCCCAACAACTAGAAAGATAATAGAATGTTCAAACACAGAGGTGGGCAAGGGTCAGCGGAGGAGACACCAAAGAAAATGGCCAAAAAAAAAGGAAACTGAAAGAGGTCAGGGGAGGGCAGCATTGAGACACGTCCAGAGGCCCCCAAAGCACCCTCAGAATCTCTGCAGAAGCCTGTCAGCCCTCCAGGACGGCGCCTTTTCCCTATGAAGCCTACAGGCTCCTCTGTGTAAAAACCTGAATCTGCTGCTTGGGCAGTTGCAGGCGCTGCTCTGTTTGCCTGACGTGCTCAGGCAAGGGAGCCCCTACTCTGCAGACAGGGTGCAGCGGCTTTCTCCTGGGTGCCACGGAATCCCAGCCCCAAGTGTGCCAGGCTAGGACACCAGGCAGCGATGGCCCTGCCCGTGGAGCTGTGGCCTGGATGCAGGCCACAGGCCCCAATGGGCCCAGGCTGCCTTCAGGAGAGCTTAAGGGTCCAGCACAGAACCCCAGCGATGATGACCAAAGCCTGACCCCCACCTCGGCATCCCCTCACTGCAAGGCACTCCTTGGCATTTCCAATTAAGTCTGGAATTACCTTGTAAAAGGCACAACTGGATTGTATTCGTGGTTTCTTCTATTGTTGTTAAGAACATTGATTTAATGTAAACCACAATTTTTGTAACCTTGTTTTGACCTTTTTTTTTTAATTATAGGAGAAGCCTCAAATAAAAAAGGAAGTGGCCTCTTTCAGTCCCTGAAGGGAGACAGACAGGCAGAGCCCTCTGCAGCATCCAGGGGGTTCAAGGCACACTGCAGGGCACCGTAGGGGCTCTACGCGCTCAAGGGCAGCAATTGTTACCAGACATGTCCCTCTGGCAAACTTTACCTTTTAATAACACTAACCCATAATGCTGGTGAAGGCGCTCTTATCCTTCCAGTTCAGGAGCTAACTCGGGAAGGAGCCTCCTGAGCCCCAGCTGTATGTACCAAGAGCTTTAAAAAGATTATCCTTCAGGCCAGTAATTCCACATTTACAAATCTGTTTTAAGGCAAAAAGTAGATACGCACACAAAGATTCATGTTATTGTGGTCCCTCCCGTGGTTACTTAAAATAGCAAAACATTAGGAACAACATACATCTCCAGCCAGCTAGAGTCAGGTAACCAGATCATGATGTGCCCATATGATGGAATATTACACAGCCATTAAAACTATGGTTTTTTTAAGTTTTTAAGTTTAGAAGTTTAAAATCTATGCAGATACAAAAACTACAGCCCTTCCCCCTGGTGCTGGGTAATGGGTAATATAAAATTTCTTTATATTTTTCTGTACTTTCCTAAGTCACTGAAAATGAGCATGTATTCCTTGGGTAACAAGCAACAAAAGTTCTACTTTATTTTGAAGGCCAGAATGGTCCCCCCACCTGGTCCCTTCCCAGCTCATCTCCTCCTGGCTTTCCTGTGTCCTGGTGCCCTACAGAGAAGGCCTCCTGAGCCGCCCATCCTGGAGGGAAGCTGAGGACCCCCATCTCAGGACAGACCCCCTCAGGGCAGACCCCTGTCTCAGGACCACTGTGGCCGATGGGTTCCTGCCGTTTGTTGTGCTCTGGGAGTCTCACAAGGAGCCTGGTGGCGAGGGGGAAGAGAACAAGAGTCAAGGGGTTAACAGGATGGCAAGAAGGGGGCTACCAGCACAGCATGAGGGGTATCTCCCAGGGCCTGTGACACTTAGTGCACGTAGAAACCCTGGGCTGTGACTGTCACCAACAACTGTGTAATCACAGGAGGTACTCAGCCCCACTGAGTCTCAGACTCCTCCTCTGCAAAGAGTGGATCATCATATCTAGCAGAAGGCTGATGACAGCATTACTGGAGGGGTGGTATGTGCCATGCCTGCCACAGTGCCTGGCCCACAGCAAGCACCTGTGAAGACAGTTTACTGCTTGTCATAATCATCATCACCATCACCATTACTATCATCTCTACCACCATCATCACCATCGTCCCCATCGTCATCACCATCACCATCATCACCATCACCACCATCATCACCATCATCACTATCACCACCATCACCATCATCACCACCACCACCATCATCACCATCATCACCATCACCACCATCACCATCATCACCATCACCATCATCACCATCACCATCATCACCATCACCACCATCACCATCACCACCATCACCACCATCACCATCACCACCATCACCACCATCACCATCATCACCATCACCATCATCACCATCACCACCATCATCACCATCACCATCATCACCATCACCATCATCACCATCATCACCACCACCATCATCACCATCACCATCACCACCATCATCACCATCACCATCATCACCATCACCATCACCATCACCACCATCATCACCATCACCATCATCACCATCACCACCACCACCATCATCACCATCACCATCATCACCATCACCACCATCATCACCATCATCACCATCACCATCACCACCATCACCATCACCATCACCATCATCACCACCATCACCATCACCACCATCACCACCATCACCATCACCACCATCACCATCACCACCATCACCATCATCACCATCACCACCACCACCACCATCACCACCACCACCATCACCATCATCACCATCACCATCATCACCACCATCACCATCATCACCATCACCATCATCACCATCACCATCATCACCATCATCACCATCACCACCATCACCATCATCACCATCACTATCAGCACCATCACCACCATCACCATCACCACCATCACCACCATCACCATCACCACCATCACCACCATCACCATCATCACCATCACTATCACCACCATCATCACCATCACCATCATCACCATCACCATCACTATCAGCACCAGCATCTCTACCATCATGTGCCTCTCCTGCTGGTGGCCTCATGGCAGGGAACTCAGTTCTCTCATCTGGGAAGGGGACAACAGCACCACCTACTCCAAAGGTGCTTTTGAGGATTAAACAGAGAGAAAGGTCTGTGGAGCCACTTGGCAGAGCAGCCAGTAGTAGAGGCAGCAGCACCAGGCCTGCCTGGCAGCCCAGGCTTGGGGCCCCAACAAAGGCCACCAGAGGCCTATGACCCACACCAGCACTCCAGGATCCCAGCTTGCTGGTCACCATCCTCAGCCTCTCCAGGCCCACTGGACAGCATCTGACTGGGCCTGAGGCCTTGGGATGGGCCTACCAGAAAGGGGAGAGTACCTCGCTTTCCATGGTCAGATGCCAGGCAAGGAGCTATACGCCGCGCCGTTCCCCAAACCCTCGACAGGTGGGGCAGATGGTTTCTCCCTCAGAAAGGAGGTGGGGAGCATAGGGGCTGCAGCAGAACCTGGACAGGACCCCAAACTCCTGCACAACCTTCCCGGGGGGTGTGCGAGCAGGAGCCACATGGGGACAGGCAGGACTCAGGCCCTGACCTAGCACAGGTGAGGTGTGGTGAGGAGGAGGAGGTGGCCAGAGGCAGGCAGGTGACAATTCTCAGTGTCACCGGCACCTGGGAGGGCTCCCCTACCCACTTCTTATTTTGAAATTTTAAAACCTACAGAAATGTTGAAAGATGAGTGTAATGAATACAGTAGTCCCCTCATCCATGAGGGATACGTTCCAAGACCCCTAGTGGATGCCTGAAATAAGCAAGTAAGCGTTCCTTGAACCCAAGCACTGCGATACCATGACGGTCGATCTGATAACCAAGACGGCTACTGAGTGACCAACAGGCAGATGGAGCCCACGGCATGGACGTGCTGGATGGAGGGATGATTCACGTCCCAGGCGGGACATAGTGAGATGCTGTGAGATTTCATCATGCTACTCAGAATGGCTTGCAATTTAAAACTTATGAATTGTTTATTTCTGGAATTTTCCATTTAATATTTTCAGACCAAGTTGACCTTGGGTAACTGAAACCGTGGAAAGCAAAACTTTGGATACGTGGGGACTAATGTACCTGTACTCTGTTCCCTCAGATGCTGACATTTCCCCTCATTTGCTTTCTCTCCAGGTAATTGCTTCTTGAAACATTCACCAGTAAGTTCCCAACATCGCATCCCAGCACCTAATACGTCAGCGTGCAGCCTCCCAGGAACAAGGACATTCCCCATCACAACCACAACAACAACGTCAAACGAGACCCCTCTACGTACATTTGGCTCTGAACAACACGGGTTTGAAGTGCAAGGGTCCACTTATATGTGATTTTCTTCCGCCTCTGCCACCCCTGAGACAGCAAGACCCACCCTCCTCTTCCTCCTCCTCCTCTTCCTCATCCTACTTGACATGAAGACAATGAGGGTGAAGACCTTTATGATGATCAACTTCCACTTAATGGATAGTAAATATATTTTCCCTTCCTTATGGTTTTATTAATAATATTATCTTTTCTCCAGCTTGCTTTATTGTAAGAACATAGTGTATAATACATATAACATACAAAATATGTGTTAATTGACTGCTTATGTTATCAATAAGGCTCCCATTAATAGTCAACAGTAGGCTATTAGTTAGGTTTTCGGGGAGTCAAAAGTTATACGTGGATTTTTGGCTGCGATGGGGGTTGTTCGGGGCCAACTGTGTGTCTACACAGACATATTCCAATGTTCCCAGTTGTCCCAACAATGTTCCTTACAGCTGTTTGGATCACAGGCAGCCCTCGGCCGCCAGGTCTCTGGGCTCCTTACACGGGGCTGGGCTCTCTGGCTTGCCTGGCGTCGGCTTCTGAGCGCTCTGGGCCAGTGGTCTCGTACAGAGACCCCCATCTTGGTCTGTCTGGTGTTTCTGCACAACTGTGCCTGGCTGTGCGTTTCTTGCACGGGGCTGGGCGGTGCTGTGTGTGCCGATCACTGATGTGGGCGGGCTGCCCCCGAGAGCCACGCAGATTAGGGTCTCTTGGCTGAGGAGAGTCCCCCAGATCCCTTCCCTGTCGGGTGTGGAGAAGGGGCCTGCCCAGTGACCTCTGACCCCCGGCCTCAGCGCCCAGGGTGATCCTGCTGGATCCGCTATTGCCTTGGGGGTCTTCCACTTGGCAAAATGTCCTGGCAGTCCCTCCATGTGGGATCACAGAGACTTCTGGGAAGATTTTGAAAATTTGGACCCAAGCCCCGTGGGACCTACTGGGTCAGAACATAAAGACAGCCAGGCCAGGAGCTGTCACAGCAGGGCCTGTTTTAGGGCCCTTGGTGAGTTGGGGGAGCCACGCTGAAGTGGCCCTGTCACCCCTCACCCAGGGTTTGCCGTGACCCATCAGGGATTTAACTTCTGTTGCTTTCCTGTCAGCATCACTGCACTTGGCCATGGAGTTAGTGCCAAGTGCTGGCTTGGACTTGCTCACCTGGAAATTCACTTCTTAACTACATTTCTACAACATATCTGCTTAAAGAAAACCCAGGAGAATCACATATGGTGGGAATCACATATGGAGCAGCCATCTAAATGCCAGAGGTAAGTCACTCACCCTCCACGAGCCCCGGTGACTCAGCTCCACAGTGACACACTTTGCCAGGCACAGCTCAACAGTCCCTGACCCCTAAAGCTCTGTGACCAAGAAGCTTAAGGGCCTGACACCAGCTGTCCCCACCCCCAGAGGAAGTGGGGAAGCCCTCGAGCTCCCATCTGCACGATCACTCCATGTGAACACGTGAAGGGTACAACAGAGAAGTCCCCCCCCCCCACCAGCAGACAAGCGCAGTCAAGGGTGGCTGTGGCATGGGCCCTTCTCACACCCTCAAGGAGACACAGGGGAGGGGGTGACACCCTCCCAGGGCCCTGTGCAGGTCCACTGCAGCCGCCTTTTTTATGCAAAAATCAAAATGATTCAGGACAATAGAACAGCTGCCCATTACTCTGAAAAATATCAAGGAACAAAATAATGCTTGTGTGCAAATGAGTTAGTTACAGGTATCTAAGGAAACCTCCACCTACTTCTGAAACCCATGTAAAGGATGTAATAAACAATATGGAGACTCTTTTTCCAGAACACATAATGAAATGATATCTGCCTGACTAGTGGTTTAAACTGTGACTTTAAGTAAACAGTTTACAGAAAACGACACACAAACTGCTTTTGAACATATGAGATGTGCAACGACACTTGTAGTAAGAAATGGAAACTGAAACTGCAATAAAATTTCTCACCTGTTGGGCTGGCAAAGGTCTAAAAGTCTAGAATGTCCTTTGTGTTGCTGATGCTGCAGCCTAACAAGCATTCTCCTATATTCTTGGCAAACACACATGTGAGTATGACCTCTTTGGTAGGAGCTGTTGATATTTTATTTTATTTATTTTAATTTTTAGAGATAAGATTTTGCTCTGTCACCCAGGCTGGAGTGCAGTGGTGCAGTCACAGCTCCCTGCAACCTCAAACTCCTGGGCTCAAGTGATCCTCCCGCCTCAGCCTCCTGAGTAGCTGGGACTACAGGCACATGCCACCATGCAGGCAATTTTTTTTTTTTGGTAGAGGTGAGAGTCTTGCTATGTTTCCCAGGCTGGTCATGAACTCCTAGCCTCAAGTGGTCATCCCCCCTCAGCCTCTCAAAGCACTAGGATCACAGGTGTGAGCCCCCACACTGAACCTGTTGATATTTTAAACAAAGACACTTGTTTTATGTCCTTTTCTATAATTCTTCCTACAGATACATGGAACATGTGTGCACAAAATATTCATTGCAACAGCAAAAGATCGCACCCAACCTAAATGTCTACCCATGGGAGACTGAGGGAAATATTTTGGAGTGCCAAGAAGAAGTACAAACTCTACACTTGCTGATCTGGAACAATCTCCAGGGTATATACTCAGCAAAGAGCATAGGAGTGTAAAGCCACACTCTTTGTTTGTCTTTGTGTGAGAAATTAAAGGAAATCCATAAACATCCTGCTGTGTGATCAGAATGCTCTCGAAAGACACACAGGTCCCTGACCCCAGTGGCCATCTCTGGAGAGGCCACACTCTGGTGGCCATGCCCAGCAAGGAGTGGGGACAGACTGTTCACTGAAGACAAATTTTTGACTGTTGAATTTTTCCCTATGCATATATATTGCTATCCACTGATCAAAAATTTTTAAAGAATATTTTTAATCCCAACAAACTGCTTTGATTCAAATCAGAGCTATTTGAATTTAAAAGTTCATTCAAATTGACTTTAAAACAATATTCTTCTTACTCTCAAAAATACATCTGTATAGGATACAAGCCAAAACCAAGGGCTGATGTGCTCCGAACTTCCAGAGAAAGTGGTCAGAAGCAGGCAAGAACGTGAGGCTCTCATAGCATCAGAAAGGAATGACTCTGGGCAGAAACCCATCCTGCCCAATCTTCTGGTTTGTGAGACAAGAACACAAAAACCAGGCATGGAGACTGAGCTTGCCCATGGCACTTTCACTCCTTCAATAATCACTGCTTGGCGCTACTGTGCAGGGAGAAGCCCTCTCGGAGGAAACACAGAGACTAAAATGACAAGGCCCTGGGGGGGTCACAGTTCCCTAAACGGGAAACATCACCACCAAGTCACACTGACATCCACAGAATGACAGACAGAGGGAGACAAGGGTGTACAGATATGCTAGGCGACCCTTTCCGGACAGCGGCATATGAGGGGACAGACTTCTTGTTTCTAAAACTGTTTACTGCAACAAAAATTACAAAGCATATTAAAAGCAAAAACAAAAGTCTGAAGAGACAAAGCAAGCATGAGAACCAGACCTGGAGATGGCAGGGATGTTGCAGTGATCACAACAGGAATGTAAAACAGCTATTGTTAACATGCTACAGTCTCCTGATGGAAAAAGCAGACAACCTGAAAGAATAGATGGCCAATATAAGCCAAGAGATGGGGACTCTTAAGAAAGAATCAAAAGGAAATGCTAGAAATCAAAAACACCGTAAGATAAGTGAAGAATGCCTTTGATGGGCTCATGAATAGACTGGACAGGGCCAGGGAAAGAATCAGTGAGCTTAAAGACAGATCAATAGAAACTGCCAAAACTGAAATGCAAAGTGAAAAAGGAATAACAATGACAAACAGAATATCCAAGAACTAGGGGATAATTACGAAAGGTGTAACAACATATAATGGGAATACCAGAAGGAGAAAAGAGAGAGAAAAGAACAGAGGATATATTTGAAATAATAATGGTTGGGAATTTTCTAAAATTAATGATCTGTACTGAACCATACTTGAACTGATCCAGGAAGCTCAAAGGACACCAAGCAGCATAAAAGCCAAAAAAATCTACACCTAGCCACATCACATACAACCTGCAGAAAATGAAACACAAAGAAAGTACCTTGAAAGCCAGGGTGATGGTGGGGAAAAACACCTTTCCTATAGAGGAGCAAGGACAGAGTATGTCCTACTTCCAGCAAGCCACACAAGCAAGAAGAGTGTGGGGCAAAATGTCTACAGTGTTGAAAAAAAAAACCAACTAGAATTCTGTATCCAGCAAAATTATCCTTCAAAAGTGAAGGAGAAATAAAGTCTTTATCAGACAAACAACAATTGAGGGAATTTGTCACCAGTGGATCTGCTTGTAAGAAATGTTAAAAGAACTTCTTCAGAGAAAAGGAAAATGATATAGGTCAGAAACTCAAATGTATATAAAGGAAGAGCGTTAGGGAAATAACAAGTGAGGGCAAAATAAAAACTTGTATTTTTCTTATTCTCAGTTGATCTAACAGACAACAGTTTGTTCAAAATAATAATAGCAACAGTGTACTTCATGATTATAGTTTATGGATAAATCATGTGAATAATAGCAATGTTGTAAGGTATGGGAGGGAAAAATTAGGAATGCTCTATTTCTTACTCTACCTGCGAAGTGGTACAGTATTATTTGAAAGAGGACTAGATTAGTCATAAATGTATATTGAATACCCAAAAATAACCACTAAAATAGTTCTTTAAAAAAGTATTGTTGATATGCTGAGAGGAAAAAAAATGAAATCATATAAAAGATTCGATTAAAACCAGAGAAGGCATAAAAAATAGAAGACAAAAAACAAATAACAAGGGCAATAAATAGAAAACAGTAACAAATATATACAAGTATAGTATATACCGGTATATACTAATTGAACTATATCAATAACCACTTTAAATGTCAATGGTCTAAATACACCAATTAAAAAGCAGACACTGTCATAGTGGATAGAAAAACAAGACCCAACTCTATGTTGTCTACCAGAAACCCACTTTAAATATAAAGACACAGATAGATTAAAAGTAAAGGGATGGAACAACTGTAAGCCTACAAATTCAATAACCTAGATTAAACAGACCAATTTCTTATAAGATACATTCCACCAAAACTCACACAAGAAGAAATGGAAATTTGAATAGGCCTGTATCTACTAAATAAATTGAATCAATAATTAATAAGCTTCCAAACCAGAAAGTACCACACCCAGATGGAGCCCACTGGTGAATTCTATCACACATTTAAGAAATAAATTACAACAATTTTCTACAGTCTTTTTTAGAAGATAGAAGCAGAGGGAATATTTCCTAACTCATTCTATGAAGCCAGCATTACTCTGATACCAAAACCAGACAAAGGCAAGAAAAGAAAACTACACACCAATATTTTTCAAGCAAAAATTCTCAACAGAACATTAACAAATCAAATCCAACAATGTATAAAAGGAATTATATACCTTCACCAAGCAGGATTAATCCCAGATATGGAACACTGGTTCAGCATTTGAAAATCAATTAATATAATCCATCACATCAACCCACTAAGGAAAAAAAAATCACATGACTACATCAATAGATGCACAAAAAGGACTTGATGAAATCCAACACTCATTCATGATTTAAAAAAAAAAAACTCTCAGCAAATTAGGAATAGAGGAGAAGTTCCTCAGCTTCATAAAGAATATCTACAAAATACCTACAGCTAACATTATACTTGATGGCAAGAAATTCTTTTCTTCTAAGACCAGGAACAAGGCAAGGATATCCCCTCTTGCCACTGGTTTTCAATATTGTACTAGGAAATCCTAACTAATGCAGTAAGATAAGAAAAGGAAACAAAAGACATACACATTGGGAAGGAAGACATAAAATTGCTTTTGTTTGCAGCCAACATGATTGTCTATGTAGAGATTTACATGGAATCACCAAAATAACTACTGAAACTAATAAGCAATTATATAGCAAGGATGCAGGATACAAGGTTGATATATAGAAGTCAACTGCTTTCTTATTTACCATCAATGAACACTTGGAATTTGAAATTAAAAACACAGTATCATTTACATTAGCACCCCCCAAAATAAAATAATTTGATATACTCGATTATTAAGTATGGAATATTCAATTTCCTTAAGTACTAAGTTTGACAGTTGGTATCACTGACATTTCACTTTGATACTTCTTGCGTTTTTTTATTTTTGTCATTTGTTTTTTTATTGTGAAGGTACACACTCATTCTTTCAAACGCGCAGTTTGGCTTGTGATTATCTTTCAAAAAATTTTTAGAGCAATTTTTGTGAAACCGTGGATAAGTCAAAAAATTCATGTTATTTTTTGGTATGAGTTCCGTCGTGGAACCAATGCAGTGTAGACAGCTTGAAATACTAATGAAGTGTTTTGGAAGGATGTGGCTAATGAATGCACAGTACATCGATGGTTTCAGAAGTTCTATTCTGGTGATTTTAATCTTGAAAATGAGCCATGTGGGTGACCTGAGACCAAGGTGGATAATGAAAATCTGAAAGTTGTCGTGGAAGGGAATCCGTCTCAACTTGATGCATGAATGAGCAGCAAGTTGTGACGTTACTATTCCAACAGTATTGGACCATTTGAAACAAATGGGCAAGGTAAAGAAGCTGGATAGATGGGTACTACATGAAGGGATATCGTCTCGAAGCTTGCCTCCCTTTGCTGTCATGACATAAAGGCGAACCATTTCTACACCATATTGTTACACATGATGAAAAATGGATTCTTTTTGACAATCGCAAGCATTTGGCACAATGGCTGGATAAAAATGAAGTGCTGAAACACAGTCCAAAACAGAATATTCACCAAAAAAAGCTAACGGTGTCTGTTTGGTCCAGTGCTGGTATTATCCACTACAGCTTCATGAAACCTGGTCAGTTGATTACAGAGGATGTCTACTGCAACCAACTGGATGAAATGATGATGATGCCTACAATTAAGCAGCCGAGACTGGTTAGTAGAGACCAGCCAATCCTCTTGCAAGACCACATGTCACAAAAACAACACTGCTCAAACTACAGAAGCTGGACGTGGAAATTCTCTGTCATCTACCATATTCACCAGAACTTCCAGCAACTGACTAGCACTTCTTCCAGGTTTTGGACCACTTCTTGCAAGGAAAAACACTCAATTCTCAACAAGCTGTGGAAAATGCCTTTCACAATTTCATCGCCACTCACTCTCCAACCTTCTTCACTGCTGGCATAAGCAAGCTACCATTAAGATGGCAAAGCTGTATTGATAATTTAGGCACCTACTTTGATTAATTGTACTGCTTCTTGTTTGAGATATAATAAACTAAACTTTTGATTCAAAATCAGACATTTCATATTTAATGACCTAATAAATACAATATATGTAGAAGATCTATATGAGGAACACTATAAAACTGATGGAAGAAATCAAGGAACTAAATATTAATACATGGAGAAATATTCCATGTTCATGGATAGGAAGACTCAATATTGCCAAGATGTCAGTTCTTCCCAACTGGATCTATAGATTCAAAGCAATCCCAATCGAAATCCCAGCAAGTTATTTTATGGAGACTGACAAACTGATTCTAAAGTTTAAAGGAAAGGCCAAAGACCCTGAATAGCCAACACAGTATTGAAGAAGAACAAACTCAGAGGACTGACACTACCTGAGTTCAAGGCTTCCTATAAAGTTACAGTAATCAAGACAGTGTGTTATTGATGAAAGACAGACAAATAGATTACTAGGACAGAATAGAGAACCAGAAACAGACCCACACAAATATAGTCAACCAATCTTAGGAAAAGGAGCAAACACAATGCAATGGAGAAAAGATGGTTTTTTCAACAAGTGATGCTGATCAACAGACATCCAAATGCAAAACAAACAAACAAAAAAAGAATCTAAACACAGATCTTATACATTTCAGAAAAATTAACTTTAGATCATAGACCTAAATGTAAAATGCAAAACTATGAAACTCCTAGAAGACAACAGGAGAAAATGTAGATGGCCTTGGGTTTGGCAATGAGTTTTTAGACGTAACACCAAATACATGAACCGTGAAAGAAAAAGTTAATAAGTTGAACTTCATTAAAATTAAAAACTTCTGCTCTGCAAAAGACACTGCTAAGAGAATAAAAAGACAAGCCACAGACAGGGAGAAAATATTTATAAAACATATACCTATTAAAGGATTATTATCTAAAATATGCAAAAACTTATAAAATTCAACAATAAGAACACAAACAACCCAATTAAAACTTGGGCCAAAGACCTCAACAGACACCTCACCAAAGAAGATACACAGATGGCAAGTAAGGATATAAAAGATACTCCACATCATCTGTCATCAGGGAAATGCAAATTAAAACAAGGAGCTCCCATTACACACCTCTCATAAGGCCAAAATCCAGAATACTACCACCACCAAATGCTGGCACTCTCTCTCTCATTCGTTGTTGGTGGGGATGCAAAATGGTTTAGCCATGATGGAAGACAGTGGTGATTTCTTGTAAAACTAAACATACCCTTAACAAATGATCCAACAATCACAGTCTTGGCCACTACCCAAAAGAGTTGAAAACATGTCTACACAGAAAAACCTGCACATGGAGGTTTGTTTATAGCAGTTTTATTCATAAATGCCAAAACTTGTTAGCAACCAAGATGTCCTTTAGTGTGTGAAAAGGTAAACTGCAGCACATCCAAATAGTGGAATATTAGTCAGTGCTAAAAAGAAATTAGCTATCAAGCCATGAAAAGACATGGAGGAAACTTAAATGCATATTACTAAGTGAAAGAAGCCACCTGAAAAGGCTACATACTTTGTGATTTCAGTTATATGACATTATGGAAAAAGCAAAACCATGGAGATGGCAAAAAGATCAGTGGTTGCCAGGGCCTGGGGGTGAGGGGAGGAGACAGAGGACTTCAGGAGAAACTGCTGTATGATACCGTGATGGTGGAGACACAGCATCACAGGCAACAACTGCAACACCCAGAGTAAATCCTAAGGTGCAATACAGACTTAGTGGAAATGGATCCATATCAGCTCATCAACTGTAACAAATACACTATACAAGAGGTTAACAATGGGAGAGCCGGGGGAGGAGTTACATGGGAACTCTACACTTTTCACTCAATCTTTCTGTAACTCTAAAATTGTTCTAAAAAATAAAATCTATTAAAAATAAATCACAAATAAAAAGTTATGTGTGTGTGTCCACATGCTTCCTAAACAAAAGGCCCTTGAGAAACGTGGGAAGGCTGAGAGAGAAAGGAAAAAGCTACCGAAGTGGGAAAATCTCAGGAAGAAAATGCTAAATAAGGCTCAGAATGCAAAGATTCTATCTCAGATATTACTGAACGATCAAGCAAATGGACAGGGATTAGACTATAAGAAACTCTGACTTACTGGGGAAGGAGCCCATGAAGCACGCTGCTGTTTAATCTTAGAATCCTACGCAAGGGTAAGGAAGCATTAACATCATCTCGCCAAATTTAAAAGCAAGGCCTCCTGCTCCCCACCCCAAAGCCTACTCCTCCTCCAGGGTTCCCCGGCGCCAGGAGTGCAGTGCCGACCACTGCTCACACCCGCGGCCCTGCACTGAGCCGGGCCCGGAGCGGGCAGTGGCGCCGCTGGCCCCTGCCGGGCTATCGCAGTGGGCATTTCTGCTGAACTGGGCAGAGACCTGGGCTCTGAGCCTGGGAGCAGGTTGGGGAGCACAGGGAGGCACAGAGGGGACCCAGAGATGAAGAGGCCCTCTGAGGTGTGAAAGACAGGTCGATGTGTGGTCGAGGCCAAGCACTGGTCAGGGTCCCCCCCCCCCCCCGCCCACCCCCCGCGGGAGCAGGGAGTAGCTGTTCTCAGACTGGGAGCACCAAGAGCAAGCATCTAGGGTGGCCTTTCTCCCACCTGTCCAGTGTGCCCTTTGAGGCAGAGCCCAGTGCTCGGCATCAGCATGGAATCCACAAGATCCACGGCACAAATGTGACTATGCAGCCCAGCTGCCTCCACAGTACGGGGCCCGAGAGGGAGGGTAGACCTAGGCACCCATTCCACTTCTAAGGCCCCTCTGCACCCCCACTCCACACAACTCCACGCTGCCCTCAGCTCCCATCACTCACCCCCACCCTGCTGGGTCCTAAGACTCCTGGGCGGGGCTCCCAGCCTCAGGCTCTGGGAGGACTAGAAGGCACATCCCCCACGTAGACCTCACCTGTCACAGGGCTAGACCACACCTGAGGAACCTTCTGAGGAGCAACATCACAACATATGAGCCATAAAACTAGACTATGAGCCTTTGACCAAATACCCTTGCTCCTGGGACTCTGCCCCAAAGAATGACTCCAAAGAATATTAAAAGATGTTTCTGTCATTTGTCATGCCCCCAGGCCCCACCACAAGAGGCCTGAGGCAGGGATGTCCACCCAGCTGGGACTCAGGGTGAGCCACAAGCTTCCTGGAAGCCACTGCAGAGCAGGGAGGTGGGCCCACTTCAGGTAGCACCTGTCTCAGATGCCCCAATGCCCCGAGGTCTGTGGGGAAGATGCGAGCTGCGCCTCACACAGACCGCGGTGGGGACTGGGGCTGGACACTTGGGTGGCCCAGGTGAGGCCCGGGGCGGGGTGGGAGAGGGATCCCAAGCATTGGGGCCTGCCAGCCGGTGCCCAAGCCATGGGACAGCTTCCTCCAGGCAGATGCAGCCTCTACCACAGAGTGCAGCAAACACCGCATTAAATACCCAGCTGAGATCTCAGTAGGGACTGTAAGGCCCCAAGATAGAAACGAAGAGGGCGTGGAAAAAGCAGACAGCTGGAAAGGTAGGGGTGGAGCAGGGGCTACGGCTAATCTCAGAGCTAAACTCAGGGTTTTGAGATTAACACAGGTCAGGAAAAGAGGCAGTGAGTGAGCTCTAACGAGAACCCCCCCAAGCCCACACCATGTGAGGCCAGAACCCTGGGCAGGTGCACGACATCCCACACTCTCCACCTGGGCAGCTTCCAGTCTCCGCTGATGAAGCCTCGTGCAAGACAGCCCACGTTTCAGACACCAGGAGATGACTGGCCCCAAGGGAAAGTCAGCAGACCCTACAACCGTGGGATTAAACTCCAAGAATTTAATGCAATAGAGTCCTCTAAGGTTGGATATAAAATCTCATTTAAACAATTATAGGGAAAAGAGATTCAAAACTGTGGAATGCACACACTACAAAAAATGATCAAATTTGCAAAACAGGAACTTCTAGAAATGAAAAATGACTTTAAAATTTAAAAGTCGATGAACAGTTTAAACAAAAAATTAGACACTTTGGTTTGATACTTCCACCAAGTTGAGAGACTCAGTGACGTGGAAGAGAGGGGCACGGAGATGTGTGAGCCCCATCAGGAGCGAAGACCAGAATGGGAAGGACCAACGCAGGTAAAAAGAGCTCTAGTAGGTGACCCATGAGAGTGGAAGGCCACCCGGTGGTGGCTAAAGAGTGTGTCAGATCGACAAAAGCATGGCCGCCTCCCTTCCCTGGGGCACATGCGCCTCCTCCCACTGCTTGTCACCCCCATCCGGGATGCCAGCTGCCCAGACAGCTCTAGGGAACAATGGTTCCTTTATTCCTCCAGGGACAGAGGTAAGCCCTCCACACCTGGGGGCTCTGCACACACCTGAGACCTTGTACTGAGCGCCTGGTCTTCCCTGGGACCACAGAGACACCCTGGCAGCAGTGGGCCAGGACCTCCGTGCCAACCATCCTGCCCAGCACACACTGACCCCTCCCGAAATGCCAAGAAACGCAGTTACGGCAATCTGAAACATTGGCTTTTTAGGTCCACAATTGGCTAATTTCTCCTCTTTTCTTTATCAAATAAAGATACTGAAGAATAATAAAAAAAAAAGACTGGGCCCCCTTAGATGAGTTTCCACCTGGCAGAGCCTATCTGCAAGCAGCGCTACTGCGGTGTCTGCGACACTCCTTCCCTCTCAAGCCCTGGCCAACTTTAACTACTGTATGAAGTGA
The DNA here is from genome assembly GCF_020740605.2 of Lemur catta. NCBI lineage: Eukaryota > Metazoa > Chordata > Mammalia > Primates > Lemuridae > Lemur > Lemur catta. The sequence goes on from NC_059137.1 coordinate 88,729,917, forward strand.
TGCTACCTGCAACGTCCCCTTCTGAGACAGTTGCTGCTGGGACCCCAGAGATGCCCCTGCCCTGGGCTGGGGTCCCTGGCTGCACGTGCGTGGACAGCCCGATCCAGGCGGGCTCTGGCCGGTCTGCACGGTTTCAGCAGATAGTAAAGCAAAGTTGTTAAAACAACTGAATGAAAGCATTCGGGTGAGTAAGGATAATTTGCCTTTTTCCTTTCCTACAGCATGTAAGTACTCATGGGACAAAGTTACTCACACTAATTAACAAAAACTACGGGAGGAAAACCCAATCACCACAATAGCGCATCAGAAGGCTATTCAGCTATGGCAGGATTCTGTCATTCTCTGAAGTCACTCTCAACATTCATAAACCCCAGAGCACAAAGCTCACTGTTCCGGGAACGTACTGGACTAACGCCTGCGTGCGAAGACCCTGCTCACCCACGGCCGTATCTCCCTGTATGCACCCGAGCTCATCTGATCGCGGAAGCTACACGGGGTCGGGCCTGGTTAGTACTTGGATGGGAGAAGTTTTGCCCTCTGGGGAGCTCGCTGTCCCCAGCTGGGGCAGGGTGTGGGTGGAGCCCCGGTCCCTCGGGACCAGCTGCTTCCTGCCACAGCACTGAGCTTGACACGGAGTCGCCATCTGCTTGGCCTGTCCCTCGTGCCACAGCCTCAACCCCCTGACAACCTGCACAGTGGCCCTGTCATTTGCACTTTACAGGTGGGCAGGTGGATGCTGGGAAAGGTGAGGGGCTCACTCAGGCCATGCCTGAGGTGGCCAAGCATGTCTGAATTGCAAAGCCATCCCCCTGCAGGACAGGGCCCCTGCGGTGAGGCCAGGGAGCAGTGTTTAAGGTAGCCTGGGTTCCCACAGGTAACGACACACTCTGGACTGGTAGCGTCAAAAGGTGCAGCTCTGGAAAATCCTGTCCTGCCTCTCTGGGTGCTGCTTCTTCCCTTCAGAAGAAGGTGTGAGGGGCTACCTTCTAGGGGTGGACTGCCACCTCCTGCAGACTGTCAGGGGCAAGACACAGGCCGGCCTCGTCCCACAACATCACCCTACTGCTGCCACACACACCACAGGCATGCACACACACATCCCGCGCACACACTCTGATCAGGAATCAGCCATGGGAATTCTCCCCGCCCTGAGCACCACAGAGTGCTTGGCCAGGTGTATGGTGTGTGTGTGTGTGTGCGTGTGTGTGTGTGTGTGTGTGGTGTGTGCATGTGTGTGCATGTGTGTGTGTGTGTGTGTGTGTGTGGTGTGTGTGGTGTGCGCTGCTCTGTGTGTGGTGTGTGTGTGTGCGTGTGTGTGTATGTGTGGTGTGTGTGTGTGTGTGTGTGGTGTGCATGTGTGGTGTGTGTGTGTGTGTGTGGTGTGTGTGGTGTGCGCTGCTCTGTGTGTGGTGTGTGTGGTGTGTGTGTGTGTGTGTGTGGTGTGCATGTGTGTGTGTGTGGTGTGTGTGTGGTGTGTGGTGTGTGTGTGTGTGACGTGTGCTCCTTTCCAGCTCTGGGTCCCCCCTGCTGCAAGAGCTCCTGTGTGAAGTGGGGGGTTGGATCAGCTCCACTGGTAGCATTTGATGGTTTAGCAAAGCTAAGTCCAGGGAAGGTGAAATTCATGGGCGACCACCAACTCTCCCAGCTAGAAGGCCGGTCCCCCACAAACAGGTTTGCTGGCATTTGTTCCTGTTTTTGAAACACTGGCATTCAGACAGTGAATGTGGCACACTGTTTTGCTCCATTTTTAAAAATTGCCATTTCCAACCTCTACATACGCCATCTCCTTGCACCACCTCGGCCATCACCGTTTGAAATTTGTCTGGACCTCCTGCCTGGGTCCCACTGGGGTCCCACTTCTTGGCCTTTCCGGAGCAGAAGGGGCTGGTCCCCAGGGAGTCAGAGAGGGGATGACAGTACCACAGTGTGGCAGCGGGGGTCCCTCCTGGTGGGTACTTCTGCTCTCCAGCCAGGCCAGTGCCACCTAAGCCCTGCCCATCATTGCCCTTGAACATAAAGATGCTGACGGTAAAAACAAACACAGCAGCCCAAGACCCAGCAAGCCCGTCTCAGAACCCACGTTGGGGACCCTCTGCAGGTGCATGGGACCAGCCACCTGGAACTGCCCCAGCTCCCTGCAGAGGGTCCCAGGGACACCACTGAATGGAAGGGCCACGCTCACAGAGGTGGACACAGGGCTGGCTCGCTGAGACCTGTGCTGGGCGCAGACGCAGGCTGCAGTACAACAGCACAACGACGGGCTTGTTTACGAGAAGCACGCACAGTGCAGACCAACACTGAGTTTCCAGGGCACACACGTACACACCAGCCCACGACAAAGGGGTTGGTGGGAGGCCCCGAACGGTATGGGGGCAAGGACAGGCCAACGGGAAGGGGCTATACAGAATGGGGCAGTGGGTTTTTTAGGGAAATGCATTCCCGTATGACTTGGAGGTGATTAAAATTAAATTTTAAAAGAAGCGAGGCCCTCGAAGTGGGCCCAGCCCTGCCTGCCTTGTGCCAGCAGCCTGGGAGGAAGGCTGAGGAGAATCACAGTGCAGCCTCTGCCCAGCCCAGCGCCCATGGATACTCGCTCCTCCGCAGGACCTGCCAGGGTGAACCACCACCCCGATGCTCACAAAATCCAGCGTGTGGGGGTGACAGGGTGACAGGGTGCCTGTGCCACGCCTACCCCAGCAGGTGACGTGACACAGCAGGCCCAGAGGCCAGGACCAATGTGGGCACCACCCACTTGTGTTTGGGGTTGACGGCTTTATTTTCTCATAACTGCCACTTCTGGAAGTGTGCGTCCAGCCCCCTGGGGACCCTGCACGCTAGCTGCCCCCACAGACATCGGTGACCCTATGAATCATCTCTGCTGCTGGGATGGGACCCAAGGTCCTGTCGATGAGGAAGGCTGCACTGGCCAGGAGTGAGTGTTACCATTAAACCTTGAGTCTAATTTTCACTTGTCAAAATAACCATTATATGCTGCATGCCTGGAGGGGTCAGGCTTTTCCTGCCTTCGCTTGGAGGCATCTGTACTTCCTGAGCCCCCCAGCCCTCAAGTCAGCGTCACCAGGTAGTTGGCAGGCCTCCCCCCAGGGACAGCCTGCCAGCCACCGCCCCAACTAGGGGCCGCTCAGCAAGATGGAAATGCAGCTGGCAGGCCAGTAAAGCCACCTGCAGCCAGCTGGGCTAGGAGAGGGGCCCCCGCTTTCCTGTGGTGTCCCTGAAGACCCCTGCCCACCTGAGTGCCCAAGGGAGGAGGACGTCAGGCCAAGGTGCTCTCCTGGGGAGGGGCAGGGGTTTGGAAACTTATGGAGGAGTGGAGAGGAAGAGAGGAGAGCTCTTTAAAAATCCCCTAATCTTGGCTATGAGATACTTCTCTACACTGTTCTAGAAAGGGAGGCTGAAAGAACCCACAAGTGTAAGGGGACAGATGAAAAGGCTTTTAGCAGCAAGGTGACTGCAATGCCAAGTGGCGCCTAAGGGATGGGTTCTAGCCTCCTGGAGACCAGCCACCTTTACCTCGGGACTGTCCTAGGATCCTTCCTGGCAGACCCTAAACACTCAAGCATGCCTGAAGCGTGAAACAGAGGCCCTGTGGACACCGTCCCGCTGCCTGCTCCCACCCCAGGTCAGCCCGCCGCTATCCTTCTGCAACAGAAGGGGTGTGGAAGGCCACAGGCCTCCTCCTCGGAGCCTCCCTCCAAGCCCAGTGGCCCAGCGGCCCACAGGCATGGTCTCTTGGGCCTTGGCTGCCCCCTTCCCAGAGCCAAAGGATGCAGGGTCCCAGGAGCAAAGAGGAGCTAGGACCAAAGACCCAGAACACCTGTCCTTCCTGTGGTTCTGCCAGACCCCACAACCAGGAACTCTTCGTTTTTTCAAGACTTGGCAGAAATACTGAGGCCCTAAGGCGCAATTTGCCTGACTGCCCAGGGCCACATGCTCAGCTACCTGCATCAGCATCTTCCCAGGAGGGAGGAGAAGACAAAGCCCTCCAGCACCAGCACAGCCTCTGCCCCTGCCAGGAAAACAGCGGGTGCATGAGCGCTGCCCCTCTCCCTGCCTGCCAGGCCCCTGAAGGCTCTGGGGGCCCACTCTCCCACTGGATGAACCTGGCCCCCCAGGGAAGTCCACCATATTCAAGAAGTGCAGGTTTTTAGGAGCAAGATGTCAAGGTACATGCTAGCCAGCCAGTGAGCACGCATCTGGGCAGCTCTCCTTCCTTCATGCATCAGGCACCCATGGAGCCTTGATCCTGGCCAGGCCCGGCGCTGGGCCTGAGCTAGATGAAAAATGCACGGGCCCCAGCGAGGCTGCAGTCTTGGTGTTCATCGATCAGCTCCACTCCAGCTGCAGGCCAGGTGACACGCAACTTCCCCTCCACTAGTGGGCACAAGGCATCCTGAGAGAAACAGAAACCTCCTCTGGACCCACAGCTGTGCAAAGGCGTCATCCTGGGCTGAAGTCACCTTCCCAAGACAGCCCCCTCGCTCGACCCGGCCTGCCTCAAGTGCCTGCAGACCCAGCACACCGGAGAGAAGGAGCCAGCTTAAACAGAAAGACCAGGAGCAGTGGGAGCCAGGACGGCTCTCCATGCCCAGGGACAGTCAGGCAACCGGGAAATGTCCCATCTTGTGGGCTGCCGTGGACACAAGAATTCAGTTATCAAATCTGAACGATTACAGTATCACCCATGCCTGTGAGACAGAAGTAAAACTAAGATTAACATGATGCTTATAAATTAGCCTGCTCTGCAAAATAAGGAAAGGGATTAACACCAGGATGTGGACTTTTTGTTTCATGAAATCCACCTCAGGAAATCCAGGTCTAGCACGTTAGGGAAGTTCCACCAAGAGCAAAGCAACTCTGGATATGAACATATTTAGTTGCAAACCAGCTGTGTGCACACTCGAATTATAGAGGACAAGTCCCCAGTGGGTATACGCACAGCCACATTCACCCTTGTTCACAGACGCGACTCTCGGTCTGTGAGGGGTTTGCCACGCACGACACAGACGTGCTGGTGGGCACTACGGTCCAGTCAAATGAACACACAATGAAGACGGCCAGAAAATATTTTCTGTGACTCCAAACCCAAATTTCTCAAGGCTTACATTATACTTTCAGAAATTCTTTATTATCATTCCTAAAGTAAATCCAACTGAAAGTGGCTTCTCATGTTTTGACTTTATGTTTCCCTGCTCTCTGCCTCCAGGTAGGGTATCCATAAGCAATCAGGTACCCATAAGTACCTGAGTATATGTGAGTAATCATTTAATGCTTATTAATACCCAAGTATCTATAAGTAATCATTTAGCATCTGTAAGTATTTGAGTATCTATAAGTACTTCTTTAGTGTCTATAAGTGCCCGAGTACCTATTAGTAATTATTTAGCATCTGTAAGTACCTGAGTAGCTGTAACTACTCCTTTAAAGCCCTGTGCAAGAGGAATCTCTCGGAAGGAATGATATTCCAGACTGGAAGCAACAGGCCCTCAGCCTGTCTGGTAGGGCTGCTGCTCCCCGGGTTCTCCCCAAGGGCCCCCCTTCACTCACAACCCCAAGTACCTTGCACATGTTTTGTGGTACAAGGTCTCGACTTGCTTTCCCCCTCCTGTAGCGACTGGGAGCTTAGCTGCCACTCGGCAAGAGGGCAATGTCAGAACATGCCAGAGGGAACCCAGATCACACTGGGCCTGTGGGGTCCTCCACAGGTGGCTACAAGCTTAGATCCCCACTGTTAACGGAAAAAAACCAAACTCTGTAAAATAATTTTAAAGAGATTTATTCTGAGCCAAATTTGAGGGCCATGACCCAGAGACACGCCCAAGAAGCTTTGAGCAAGTGGACTCGCTGTGGCTGGGTTACAGTTTGATTTTACACATTTCAGGGAGACAGGGGTTACAGGTAAAGTCATAAATCAATACATGGGAGGCATACATTGGTTTGGCCCAAAAAGGTGGGCCATCTCAAAGGTTGAGGGGGGGCTTACAGGTTATAGGTGGGTTTAAATATTCTTTGACCTGTATTTGTTAAAGACATGAAGCTTTGTCTAAAGGCTTGGAATGTTTTAAGATAAGGAGGTCTGTTATCAGGGACAAGGAACTGGACATATATTTGTTGTGTAAATTGAGGACCTGCAGGTTTGTCTTGCATATGCTTAGGCCTGTTAATGGGTTACAAAGGATGTCCCCAAGAAGGGAGGGGGGCATGATGAGGCATGTCTGATCTCCCTCCTCGTGGCAGGCAGTTTAGTTTTAGGATATTCCTTTGACCAAGAGGGGTTCCATTCAGTCAGCCAGCGGGGGGTGAGCCTTAAGATTTTATTTTAGTTCACACCACTTAGGGCAGACAGTCAGGGTGAGGAAGAGTAGCTGGTGACAGCTGCAGGACAGCCTTGCTGCCCTGGGAAGTGGTTGCTGCTCATGGAGGGGGGCGGATGGGGGATGCCTGACTCAGGAGCTGGGAACCCATCAGCCTGAGGAGGCTGGAAATAGGAGGCCCCCACCTCAGGATGGTCCCAAAGCAGGGGAGGGGCTGACGGCGCAGGGCCCTTTTCAACTGAAAACTCTACCTGTAGCCTCATGGTCAAAGTCCTGCCTGTCCACAGGGACCCTCGGGGGACTCTGGGCAAGGCAGGTGGACTGGCTGCAGGCTAGCTAATATACATTCATGGGGGGGCGGTCACATCAGAAGAGAGAGTGTGCTAGAAGGGCAGAGACACTTCACCCCACCCCAGCCTTCAGGGTCAGGAGGCCTGGGGCCGACCACTGGATGTCGGGGAGAATTAATCAAACCCCAGTGTCTATAAAACACACAGTCCATAAACTCTCTAACACGGGAGCCCAGGCAATGTAACTATGACAACTAAGCTCTGACAATTTTATTTCCTGGCTCACTTTATTTCTGATTATAAAAGTAACATTATGCTCCAGGAAGACAAGTTGGAAAGTATAGAAAAGTATAAAAGTATGAAAGTGGTAGGAAAAATATAATCTTAACCTTTAACATTTTAGCATGTTCCCTTCCAGCCTGTTCTCTGTTTTAACTGACACAAACTACCACACTATGCGTACAGTGTTTCATTCAGCGTTCTATCGTAAACACTACCCCTTGTCACTAAGGCTTTGTCGTAAAGGTCATCGTTGGTGACTGCGTAGTTTTCTATTGTGTGAAGTCAGTTTAATTCACTTACTCATATCTCCTCAGCTCTAGGATTCAACAGTGTAGTATTCTTGATATATTAAATGAATATTCAAAATGTCTCTTCACACATTTTTAATCTGCTATAGTGGATTTTGGCAGATATTCCAGATAAAGGGCCTGGTCTCTTTAAAAACCAGAAGCTGGTTTTGGAACTTAGTCCAGCGGTTTCTAAGGAAACTAATTGTATGCAGATGTAGAGCAAATGCCTCCTTTGGGAAGTGCTGGGAATTACAGCACTCTATCTCTATAAAAGCCTCAGAGACATTAGACAAATTTGACCAGAGAGCAAATACAGTCTGAGGTCATATTAACAGAAATAAGGACCCTAGACCAAGGGAGGTGAGCCTCTGTCCTCAGCCCCCACCATGCCCTTGAGGACACTGACCTAGCAGGTGCTTGGAGGTGTGGCTGAGGGGGTGCTGAGGACCTGCTCTTTGCTGCTACCCTCAGGGGGCAGCCTTGGAATAGAAGGCAGAAATCAAGGAGGCCCCTCCTAACAACTCCAGGGAAGGTGATGCTGCTGCTGCATCTGATAAGCTCCAAAGTTCCGTGGGGCTGGAACATTCTAGTATCTGTTCTTTGTCCGTTTTTTAAAAAAATGTCATAAAGGACAAGAAAGCAAAAATTAGGGTATAGAAACCTGGATGGGCAAAAGCAGCTTGAGCCCCTCCCTCCAAGGGCCTTCAGAAGAGCCCTGCCCAGACTGCCCCAGGGCATGACTGCAGGTTCTTGGGCCTGGAGCAGGACAGAGCTCTCCGGGATGGCACCAGCTGGGACCTCTCTAGAGCGGCCAGGTGAACAGTGAACCTTGCTCCTCAGTGGCCTCTGCCTGAGGCTCCTAAGCCACTCCCAGCATCAGTGTTCTCATCTGCAAAATGGGGATACTGCTGTGATTACAGAGCAGGCAGTGGGGGGCAGACACCAGCTCAGATACCTCAGCCACAACTCGGGAAACTCCCACCAAGGGGTGGAGGGACGGACAGACGGAGGGACGGAGAGCACTCCTGTTTTGCTCGGGATAGAGGCTCCGAACACTGGGCAGATAGACACTCTCACCAAGCAACCACAAGAATTAGGTCTCATCTAAGTTCCACCCGGCAGACAGGATATTTCAGGAACCGCCATAGAGAATTCTCTCACCAAGCAATTGGTAAAAATTGCAGGTTGCCAAGTGTTGCTAAGGGAACTTCACCAAGAACCTACTGCTTAAGTAACTAAGCAGGGGATGCAGATAATTTTAAACAGGTTAGTGATGGGGGGCAGTGACACTGTGCTCCCCAAATACGTGAACGATGTGCCTGCACAGAGCATGTGACTGCCCGGCACTGTCCTCCTGCTCCCACAGTGGGGGACCAGGACCCCAGCAGAGCCAACTGTCTTCACAGGGATCCCCCAGGAGTTTGAGGAGAGCCTAGAATCCCAGCGGGTCAGGAACAGAAACAGGCCCTTGTGGGAAGGGGCTCCTGGGAGTGCCCACCTAAAGCCCCTGGCCCTGCCACCTGTCATGAGGTAGCAGGACTGGGGACCCCCGAGAGCAGGACCACGCTGTCCAGGGTAAAGCCAAGAATTACAACCACCGTTGGGTAAAGAGTCAAACGCACACACGCCAGGGCTGGTGGGAAAAGGAGGGCCCAGAGCAGGCTGAGGAAGGCACTGGCTTTTCAAGCGATGCCCTTGGGTGGGTGTGTAATCCCACAATCATCCCCAAATCAGAACCTCAAGGCCACAGGGGAGGAGGAGCAGGCCACGGGGCGAGGTCCCTGAGCAATGCCCGAGTGTCCCGGGAGTGAGGGTCCCACTGTGGGGCACTGGGCTCTTGAGGACGCTGGCTCAGGCCTCTCCCCTCTGGCTCCCCAGTCAAGAAAGCTGCGTGACACTGTGTCTCACCACTCACAGAGGCCAGAGGCAGAGGGGTTCCCTGCACTCAGATGCGTGCTGTTTGGGACCAAAGGAAGCCCCTTCCTCAGGAAAGGAGCCAAGAGGTTTCCAGCCTGGCCCTGTGAGGGCTAGTTTAGGCCTGCCCGGCCCCCGGAGGGCACCCCACCCATGTGGCCCCTGCCCAGGGTATGGGTCTTCTTAGGATCAAAGCTGAACTTTGTTACAGTGATTTCCTTCAGAGAAAAAATGGTACAAGGGAAAGAACACGAGGCCACGGGAGGAGGCAGAGACCAAAGTCCTCCTAACTCCCTGTGCAGCCTCAGTTTCCCATTTGTGAAAAGAGGAGCCTGCTCCCTGAGACTCCCCCAGCCCCGCGTCCTATTGGGGGGTGCGCAGAGGGGCAGTGTCCTCTCACGCAGGGCCTGGAGGGCAGCCCGGGCTGAGCCCAAACTGTTCGCCTGGCGTCGGCTTTTAACAGAGATGAGATTCAAAAGACCAATTCAATTATGTCTTTTCTTTCCAAAGAGTAGTTTAAAATTCAATAAAATAATACAGGTTTGAGATCTGGAAGAAACCACAACCAGGAAAACGCATCTGTGATCATCAGTGGTTATCACAGCCACCATCAGGGCCAGACGGTGTGTGGCGGGACACTCGGGATCCTGTGTCCCCGCAGACGGTGGGTGAGCCTGTCTCGCCACTGCTGCGGCCACCGCGGCAGGGCCTCGCCCAGAGTGCATTGGCTGAGTGACACCAGATCCTTCCCAGGGTCACACAGTGCGCGCCCTGAGCTGTCAGGGTGCCCATACTTGGGGCTGCAGGGCCACCGGAGGTGCGAGAGGGCATCTGGGGAGAAGTGGCTCCTCCGAGGAACGTTCACCATAAAGGGATGTTCGGATCTGACCAATGCTGCTCAAGTGTGCCAGGATCACAGGACAAGGGGCATCTGCGAAGCCACTGCAGGGACCACAGGGGCCAAGGAGCGGTGAGGGCCGTGGCCCGAGCAAGCCTGCAGCCTTGCTGGTGCTAAGGGACACTGGCTCCTGCTGTGGACGTGTACAATGTGCACCTTTGGGAAAACGGGGCCAGGGCGTGCAGAGCCGTACCATGCTTGCAACTTTCCTGCAAATCTAAAACAATTCTAAAGTTAGAATTTTATAGGGAAAATAAGGCAAATGAGGCTTGACCTCACTTCAGGAGTCAAAAGGAGGAGGATACTTAGCAAACAGGTGAGCTGCCACTTCTACAGAGTGAGCAGCAGGAGGCAGCCAGCCCTGGAGGTTCGCCGGGCTCAGAGCGGCTCTGGGGTAGGAGGGGGAGGGAAGGAGGGGCCTGTCCCCAACCCAGCAGAGCAGGGCTCCTTCTCATCTGACTTCTCAGCACCAGCCTGCCCTTGCTGTCTTCACTAGAAAGCATCAGGGCCACTGACACAGTCCTGCAACTCTAGGGAGGACAGGATTTAAAAGTGAGTGGGCCCAATAATTAGATAACTGCAAACTGAAACCATAGTGAGATTCTGGTTTTCACCCTCCAGGATGAATTAACAAAGATCAAGAAGCTCAGAAAAAGTGTTGCCCAGTGTGTAGAGAAGTAGGTACAACCTAGCTGGTGATTTTAAAATCTGAAGTGCTGTTTCCTTCAACCCAGCAACTTTACTTCTTGGAATCTACCCAGCAGATACACTTGCATGCATGCACAAAAACATGCACACCAGGACGGCCAGCGTGCAATACTGTAGTAGTCCGAGACGAGAAATGAGCCACAAGCCAGCCGGGAGGAGTCAAGTAAAACGCATCCTGGGGCATCTCTGCTGGAGCCCTGGCAGGGTGAGCACGGGGACCAGCCCTGGCAGGGTGAGCGAGGGGACCAGCGTCACGTGCAGACCCACGTTCACACGGCCGCTCACGTCAGGAAAGGGAAAGGGGGTGGCTGTAAACACACGAGGCGTCTCTGGAGCTGGACTCTCTTCAGTGCCAGAGAGAAGGACAGGGAGACCGGTCATGCTTTTCACTGCATATTCTTTCCTACTCTCTCTTGCTCTCCCCCCACCCCACTTTTTTTTTTTACCACGTGCTTGTGTTCTATTTGCAAAATAATCCTAATGTGTTCTATTTGCAAAATAATTTAAATGAATAAATGACTTCATTGCTTATGAAAATAAATATCAATATAAGAAAAGACAAGGGGGTAACTGAGTTCAATCTTCTACCTGAAAAAGGTGAAAAATATTCAGCAGAAGGTTGTTTCTTGCCCTCAACTGGGTGCACAGGGGACATCTGGCAATGTACGGAGACACCGGTAGTGTCACAACCAGGGTGGGGGTGTTCCTGGCATCGGGTGGCAGAGACCAGGACCCAACATCCCATGCATGCAGGACAGCCCCCACCACAGGATCCCGAGCCCAGAGCCCATGGGGCCAAGGCTGAGAAACCTGGTCTGTCCCAAACACTGCCTCCCTAGACAGCGTCCAGTTTGGGGCCAGTTTCAATTATTAAAAAGTTTTTTCTGAATTTGAACCCAAATCTGCCCGCTTATAAAGCTTCCTTCTCCAAACTTTCATTTAGTGCTTGGTTCCTTCCGAGGGCTGGGGCTGGGATGGCTGCTTTATGGAAGGAACAGGAGAAAGGAGACGTCTCAGGTCACGACCGGGCACAGTGCCCACAGACCCTGGGCCTGGGGCCCCTGGGAAAGCAGTTTCACCCTCTTGCTGTCTCCAGGGTCCCTCTCCCCTTCACTCCCTCCCTAAACATAATCCTGTTGGTTCACTCCTGGCATTCCCTTCAGGGCCACAGACAGAGATTCCAAAGAGTTTATGGGATGAAGGGGGTAGGGGAATGGCAGGAGTGGGGAAGGGGCCATGGGAAAGCCTGCAGCCTCTCAGACCACGCCTCCCTTCAGATCTCTGCTCTGCAACATGCAAAGGGAGTTATGCTCATTACCTGCTTAACTCCGAGAAGGGCTGAGTGTGACCTGGGGACTCATTTCTCACTCAGCCCCCAGGCTAGAAATGCCCTCCCCCTAACCCTGGCCAACTCCCGAGCTCACCCAGAGCTGTCCCCCTCTACCCCACAGCCCCTAGTCCCCATACCAGCACTGGGCGCAAAGACAGACCTTATCCCAGCGTGCACCTGCGAGAGCAAGTGGCCTGCCTGCCCAGGACCACACGTGCAGGCCCCAGGCCCCAGCCCAGACTGCCCCTCTGGTCAGGTGGATAGTGCTTGCTTTGAGGTGGGAACCCAGGTAAACAAGTCCTCAGAGCTCTATTCCCACCCCGGTCCCCACCCAGCTGCTGCCAGACTCACAAACACTTCAGCGCCCAGGCACCCAGCCCACCTTCGCTGAGGCCTCCAGGGAGATCACCCAGTGCTGTTCGTTCGCTTCTCTGTCTGCACAGCTAGGGCCCAGACAGCCGAGGCAGGGTAGGGGCCAACTACCAAGCAAGGGGCCCAGGCTGCCAGACCAGAGGGATGGCTACCGAGACACAGCCTGGGGTCAAGAGGGTCCCATGATGACAGTATACTGTGAGAACCTCCAGGCCAAGCAGCAGTTGTGTTTCCATCCTCCCATGGGCACCGGTGGAGCTCAGGGTAGGAACAGTGCCTGGCAGGCAGGGTGGCAGGGTCAGACACCTTCCTGTCCAGCTCTTCCACCCTGTGGAGCTCCATCTCCCTCAGCCAGGGCTCCATCATCCCTCAGCCAGGGCTCCACCATCCCTCAGCCAGGGCTCCACCATCCCTCACCCAGGGCTCCATCATCCCTCAGCCAGGGCTCCATCATCCCTCACCCAGGGCTCCATCATCCCTCAGCCAGGGCTCCACCATCCCTCACCCAGGGCTCCATCATCCCTCACCCAGGGCTCCATCATGCCTCACCCCAGGGCTCCATCATCCCTCACCCAGGGCTCCATCATGCCTCACCCCAGGGCTCCATCATCCCTCAGCCAGGGCTCCATCATCCCTCACCCAGAGCTCCATCATCCCTCACCCAGGGCTCCATCATGCCTCATCCCAGGGCTCTGTCAGCCCCTAATCTCTGGTCTCCCTCCATCTTGCCCTATAATCCATGCCGCGCACAGCACTCTGAGAGAACTTTGTAAACTGCAGAATGTTGTACCCCATCCCAATCCCACTGCGCTGGGGATAAAATGTGAACTCCCACCCATGGCCAACAGGCCAAGGCACCTCCCCCACAGCATCTCCTCTCACTCGGGGGCTGGTGACACACTGCCCTTCCTGCACAGCACACTCTGTGTCACCTCTGGGCCATGCCCACCTGCCAGAGCCACTCCCTGCCCCAGCCACATCCTTCAGCCCTGCCTACAGGGCCTGGTGCTGGTGCGTGCTGCCCACAGGTACAGGGACCCTCACTGCTGTCCCAGTGCCTAGAACAGAGCCTGGGCCCCCAAAGTGCTCAGGAAATACCACCAGCTAGATGGACGGAGGGACAGACTGACAGGCAGACTCCTTTGCTGATGAATGAAGAGCCAGGCTCAGCCATGGCAAACCTCCTGACTCCCAGAGTGGCCTGTGCAGGATGCCTGGGCCCTTCTGAGACACAGGATTCCTCATGTGTGACACACAGAGTCACCAAGCATGGCCAGGAGTAGTACAAATTCTCACAGACCGTTCCAATCCAGCCCAAGCTGGCTAGAGTGGAAGGAGTAGGGGCCACAGGCTGGGGCAAAGCGCTACAGCACCACTATTGTTGGGTGCCCCTGGTGGGCTGCTGGCCCTTCCCCGGCTGGTTTCTCCTGAGCAGACCCTGTCCTAGGCCTACTGGGGAGCCCACCAAAAGTGCCCAGCACTGGGTGCAAACAGTGGCAGGAAACGCCCCTCCCCTCCTGGCCTGGCTCTACAGCACCTCTGTTACATGCTGCAGCTCCAAAGCAGCCGGGCAGAGGTCAGCCAAGTTCTGCCCACTTTCAGGAAAGAGATTGCACAAGCACCAATGGCAACTAATCCTCATAACTGGCTGACTCCAGCAGGAGTTTAGTGAAAGCCCCTCCTGCTTCCCACTGCAGCTGCCTATGCTGCTTCATGCAGGGCCACAGGGTCCTCCTCCCTCCCCCAGGGTCTGGGGAGCTCTCCCGAAACCCCACCTCACCCCTTCCCAGGACGTGTTCATCCAGGAGGCAGACTAGCTCAGGTTGCAGTTTCTAAATTGCCCCAGGATGCCAAGTGTCTCAGGACTCTAGGCCTTAGTCTCTCCTGGAAGAAAATAAGCCTGAACCTCCAAATCCATCTGTACCATCAGTCCAGCAAAGGCAGGTCAGCCCAGGAAGGTGGTGAGGTGGGGGCCTGCCAGGGAAGGGCATTGTGACCCACTTGACACTGCTTTTATTTTATTTATTTTTTTAGAGACAGGGTCTTGCTCTGTCGCCCAGGCTGGAGTACAGTGGCACAATCATAGGTCACTGCAGCCTCAAACTCCTGGGCTCAAGCAATCCTCCTGCCTCAGCCTTCTGAGTAGCTGGGGCCACAGGCGTGCATCATGCCCTGCCAATGATGCTGCCTTTAGACTAGCCCGGGTGTTCCTGGGAAGCACTTCCTTAGTGCTCATCCCCCTGGCCCAAGCGTTCCTGGAGATTCACACAAAGAATCTTCCTTGATGAGGTATACTAAGGGGAAAGGTAAAACATGGGGCAAGGTCACAAAGCCACAAGAAGATTGTACAGTATCAGAGTCTGCGGAGCTACTGCTTGTTCTACAGGGACCTGGAATTGTAGGCCACGGTGGGGTAAGGGTAGCTGCTGCAGGGGTGGATGTACTGGACCTTAGCTCAGATTCTGGTCCCAGAACACTCTCCAAGGCCAATCAGACCCTCATGCTTGTCCAACACTGTGGGCCCCATGCCCAGCCCATGATGTGTCAGGGACAAGAATGAGTGAGGGCTTTACACACTCTCTCCACTTGATAGGAATAACCCACCAAACTCTCAGCTGCGTGAAGACCAGTGAAACCATGTACTGCCCACATGCAGCAGCTGGGACTGCTCCAAGACTATGCTGGCTGTCCCCACCCCAAGCATCCAGAATCCTGGGCTTGCCCCACCAAAGCTTCCTCAGCAATGAAGCATGCAGCCAGAAAAGCAGCCCCTAGGGAAGATGGCGACCAGGGAAAGGAGATGAAGACCTACACAAGGGGACTCCATACACAATAGGAGAGGGGTCCCACACATGCTCAAAATATGCCTAGCCCAGCATCTGAGGCAGAGGCTCAAAAAATACTCATGGTTAAAAAGGAAGATAGCCACCCTCTTCCTCCACAGGCATGCGTTGGCCACATGGCATCTGGAGTGTGCACACAGCAGCACGTGCATGAATATCAAGAGCATGCTAGGGGTGGGCAGTACCCTGCACATATGTGGTTCTGAAAATTTAGTCACCACACGTTAAAAGATGATTACAAAAAAAGATAAAAGTAACAGCAATAAAAAATCCGAAAAAGAAATTTTTTTTCTTTATAGTTCATGTTAACACTAAAAAGAAATTAAGAAAACAATTCCACTTACAATAGCCTCCAAAAGAATAAAACACCTAAGAATAGATTTAACAGAGGAGGTGAAAGATTTGTACACACTGAAAACTACAAGATGTTGCTGAAAGAGATTAAAGACATAAATAAATAGAGAGACTCCCATGTTTGTAGATCAGAAGACTTAATACTGTTAAGATGACAATGCTACCCAAAGCAATCCACAGACTCAATGCAATCCCTATCAAAATTTTCTGCAGAAATGGAGAAGCCAATCTTCAAATTCACATAGAATTACAAAGGGCCCCAAGTAGCCAAAACAATTTTGAAAAAGCAGCAGAAAGTCAGAGGACTCATATTTCCTGCTTTCAAAACTTACTACAAGTTTGCACTAATGAAAACAGTGTGGTGCTAGCATAAGGAGAGACATATAGACCAAAGGAATAGATCTGAGAGTTCAGAAATAAACCCTGCGTATATGGTCAAATGATTTTCAACAAGGCTGCCAAGATCATTCAATGGAGAAAGATCATTCAACAAATGGTGCTGGGACAACTGGATATCTACATGCAAAAGAATCAAGTTGGACTCCTACCTCACACCATTACAAAAATAAACTGGAAATGAATCAAAAACCCAAAATAAGAACTAAAACTATAAAACTCTTAGGAGAAATCATAGGAGTAAATCTTCACAACCTTGGGTTTGGCAACAGATTCTTAGATATGGCAACAAAAACATAAAGCAACAAGAGAAAAAAATAGATAAACTGGACATCATCAAAGTTAAAAACCTTTCTTTGTGCACCAATGGACATTATTAAGAAAGTGAAAACACATCCCACAGAATGGAAAAATGTATGTAAATCATGTATATGACAAGGATATAGTAACTAGGAAATATAAAGAACTCTTACAGCTCGGCAATAAAAAAACAAATAATCCAATTTAAAAATGTGCAAAGGGCCTGAATAGACATTTCTCCAAAGAAGATACACAAATGGCCAATAAGCATGTGAAAATGTTCTCAACATCTTTCGTCACCAGGAAAATGCAAGTCAAAACCACAATGAAATACCACTTTACATGCACTAGGATGGCTACAGTAAAAAAAAAAAAAATAAGGAAACAACAAGTATTGGTGTGAATTAAAGAAATTGGAACACTCTTACACTGCTGGTGAGAATTTAAAATAGTGTAGCCCATGTAGAAAACAGTTTGTTGGTTACTCAAAAAGTTAAACATAGAATTACCATATGATCCAGGAATTCCACTCCTAAGTATACATCTGAAAGAACTGAAAACAGGTGTTCAAACAAATATTTGTACACAAATGTTTATAGCAGCACTATTTACAACACCCATAGGTGGAAACAACCCAAATGCCCACATACTTTGAATGGCTAAACTGTGGTCTGTCCATACAATGGAATATTATTCAGCCACAAAAATCAATGAAACACTGACACATGCTACAATGTGAATGAAGCTCAAAAAACATTTTGCTAAGTGAAAAAAGCCAGACACAAAAGGTTACATATTGTATGAGTATATTTATATGAAATATGAAATCACCAGAATAGATGGACCCATAGAGAAAGCAAGCAGATTAGTGGTTGTCAGCGGATGAAGAGAGAGGAAGAAAGGGAGTGACTACTGAACAGACATGGGATTTACATGGGGTGAAAATGTTTGGGGACTAGATAAAGCAGGTGACTGCACAACATTGTGAATGCTCTAAAATGTCACTAAACTGTACACTTGAAAATGATTAATTTTATGTTATATGAATTTTACCTCAATTTTCAAAAAAGTATAAAAGGCTGGTTTCTCCATTTGCACATTTTTAGCCAAATATTTTCAATAAAAGCAAACACTTGAATGATTAAGATGAGGCTCACACCAAGTTGCTTCCTTCAAGACACACCTCACTCGGAAAGAATCGACAGACATGGACAGATACCACAAAAACATTCAGTTCTTATTCTTTGAGATCCAAGCCAGTCACTGGCTAGAATTCTAAACATGTTAATATGCTTCTCCATGAATGACCCAGCACTTTGGTGGAGGGCAGGGGGAGTCCAGCAAACAGTAAACAGACCTACACCCTAAAGAATAGGGGCCAAGTCCCATTGCAGAGCCCACAGCTAGGGTACCCACCCGCCGGGAAGCCAAAAAGCTGAGAATCAAGGTAGGAGAAAGGGACTGAAGAGGGAGGAGACAGAGAAGGAGCAATGCAGAGGTGGAGGCACGGCAGTGAGAGGGACCCTGAGGGACACCTGGTATACTGAGACACAGGAGGGCTGCTGCAGGCCAACACTTGGAGAGAGAACCACCTCCCACTCACTACCTAGCATCACCTGCGGCCTTCCTCTGTGACGTTTCCAGGCATGTTGCATTGTTGCAACCAAGGACACGAGCGGTTATCAACACCCGGTATTTGTTCAGGCCCTTGAGCCAGAATAACATAAGCCAGATGCCACCTCCTCACCTGCACCCTCTTGGAGGCGACTGCGTCCACCTGCTGCAGGTCAGAGTGCACCTATGAGAGTCAGGAGACCTGCATGCAACAGAGCCCACGACTCCTCCCCTGGCTGCTTCTGTCACAGCGCTGGGAATGGGGATGACAGCGTGATCCACCCTACCTACCACCCATGGTCAACATGGGAACCAAAAATGATGAATGCATAATGGCCCCTAAGGCATTAAATACTGTCCAAATGTTAGCTTCTGCAGCAAATGATTAGCACATAATTTTAAAAATCAAGTAACAGACTATTTTATCCATGCCCTAAATTTTAGGAGTTAGATTCTTCCAGTGCACTCCATCACGGAACATGTATTTTCTGGCCCATACTTACTCCCAACAGCAAATCCGCTCATTCTTTTGGAAGCAAGGACCTGGCATGTGTGGATGCACTGTGACGGCATGGCCAAAGATAAGAGGGTGCATGGGGGTGGCAGGGTCCACACGGAGCATCCCAAACCTCTGCCCGGCTCTCAGGTCATCTATAGCCACACCACACCCAGGTGGCCCAAAACAAATGTGGGCTCCAGTCCAGAGGGTGATACCAAGCACATTTCTGCCAAATATTTTCAATAGAAGCAAACATTCTGTCAATTAAGATGAGGCTCACACCAAGCTGCTTCCTTCCAGACACGCCTCTTTCGGAAAGCATCCCCAGACAGGCATGTCTGCTTTACACTCTAGAAGTTGGCTGGACATTCCTCCCACCTACTTCGAAAACTCACATGGGGAGAATTCCTTGTTTTAAAATGGTTAATCGTTATTCCTAAATACATTACAATGCTGGCTCCATGGCGAGAGCCCTTTCTCCCAGTGTTCAGGCATCTGAGGTTCCAGGATTTAACTGTAAGCTCTGTTGGTGTCTCACCCCTCGTGGGACCTCCTTCCCTTTTGGCATACATACTCCGCTGGCCAACAAGAGAGCCAGCCTGCTGAGCATGGCCACAAGCCTCAAAGCGTGTCCCCAGGTACCTCAGACGTGGCTCTGCCCCAAGGAGCTCAAGGTTGGGTGGACAGAACAAGAGCCCACAAAGGCCAACTTAGCCCTGCGAGAGAGGGACACAGAGACAGGGTCCTTGGGAGGAGGGCAGGGGAGGTGCAGACGGACACGTGGGAATCAGAGGGAGCTGTGCCAGGCAAGCCTTGTCTGCTCTACCTTCTGAGCACTTCCAGAAATTAGACCCTTCTCCCCACCCTAATCCCCACCACCCCAACCCCCAGTACGAGCCCTGTTGTCTCTCATCTGGACAATGGCAGTAACCTCACTCTGGCTCCCTGCCCCGCCCTTGTCCTCAAGTGTCTCCGTGGAAGCCAGAGAGACTTGTCAAAGCCTCAGCTTGCTCCCACCCGTCCTCTGCTCAGAGCCCCCCCAAAAGGCTCCTCTGCCTTTCTCAGAGAAGCTGAGTCCCTGACACACCTATAGCCCTCCCCATGTGGCCTCCTTGCTGCCCACCCCACCCCTGTTTCTTTGCTCCCACAAGGCCTTACTCACCTCTCTGCAGCAGGACCCACCAGACTGACGTGAAACTCTCCATCTACAAGTCTGGGGTCCCTGAAGAAGAAACCCTGTAAGAGGCAAGAGATCTGCCTGGCTACCCCCAGACCCCTCAGAGTCAGCCTGAAACCCACACAGAATACATGCCCAACAAATATTTACATAGGAATAAATAAAACTTTTGTCACTGAAATGACCTGCATAGCTTTCAAGCTTTCAAGTCAATTTTACTAATAATGCCTCCAAAAACTTTTCAAGTCCAACAGAACAAACAACTGAAAGAGGGCCAGAAAGCTACCATTTAAGGATGTTTAATATTTTAATATTAATAGAATCATTCTTATTTCCCAGAGATTGAAATTCTTCAAATCAAGTTGGTGACAAGGTAAGAGGCCAGGTCATCTACCATCCGGCTGCAGGCAGGGGTGGAGGGCAGGGGGTGTGGTTTCCGTCCTCCAGATGGAAGGCAAAGAAAGGCACAAGGGACCACACTGCATGGCCCCTGGGCTCTGCACAAGAGTGGGAGCCCTGAGAGAAGAGGACAGGTCCCCAATGCCTGTGCAGGGCCACATATCCCTGCCAATTGGGGCGGACAAGGCACTCTCAGAAGATGACTAGCTTCCAGCTGCCTCCTGCCAGGTCCTGCGGCAAAATCTATCCCTTCTAAGTCAAGGCTGCACTCACAGTTAAGAGCCAGGGAAGACCTGCTGAGCTAATGAGGCGCCTCAGCCCCAGGAGCAACCGGCCAAGGTCAAGATGGGGTTGGAGGAGGATTCCTACAAAGACTTGGTGAAGAGGCAGCTCAAGTATGTCACACATCCAGGGACAGTGGGGGCGGGGGTGGGGGCCTGAAAGGAGGGCACCCCCCACCCTGCACTATCCCTCCAGGGAATGAAGAATGCACGACCCCAGGATGGAACACAGTGCTCCGCCTCCCCCACCCCCTGGTGACCACTCTTTCTAACCCAGCCCAACAAGGGACTCCCCCTGGCCCCCCCAAGAATGCTGGGAGGGGCACTCTGGCACTCAGAGTCCCTGAGAAGGCAGACTCAGCCTAGAAGCAAGGTCTGGCCCCAGAAAGGGCCAAAGCTCTGTCCCAAACAAGTTCTTGGCTGCTGAAGCTGCCAAAAGCAAAGACACAGCCACTGTCAGTGTAGGTGACTTCGAGACCCTCTCTCCCATTCTCCTGAAAACGCGGCTGGCTAGGGGAATGTGATGTGACCACAGGTGGGACAGGCAGGCTTTTTAACTTTAACAGTTATGTGTTTATTTTTACAGTTACTGTGTATGGCAAGTTACACTAATGTTCTATTTCAGGGAATGATACGAAGTTTCCTTTTAAAAGAAATATTCTCCACAGTAAGGAGACATGAGGATTGAATGCAATGCGGAATCCTGGAACAGAAAAAGGACATTAAGGAGGAGAACACTGGTTTAAAAATCTGAATAAAGTCTGTAGTTTAGTTAACAGCACTGCACCAGTGTAACTTCTGCGTTCTAGCACTGGTACCACGGCTATGGCTATGGTAAGATGTTAACCTTCGGGGAAGCACAGTGAAGGATACAGGGAAACTGTACTATTTGGGGAACTCTTCTGTAAATGTAAAATTCCCTCAAAATGAAAAGCTTAAAAATATGCAAACTTTTAAAAAGTGAGTTGAAATGTTAAGTAGGCAGTAAATCACAGTACAGGTGATACAAAGATCAGGAAAGACTCATCAAGGGTCAGACAAGACAACCTGGAGGTTAGGAAACACAGGTCTGGCCGCACGCCTTCATTTACCGACCAGAGGAGTGATGCTGAGAGCGGCCAGGGGTCTGCCCAGGGCTGTGAGAGCCATGCTAACCCCTGACCCCATGCTCTCCCCATCGCAGCTCCTGGCCTGGGCCACCCAGGGGAGTAGACACACCAGGAGGCTTTTTCTTCTTTGGCAACTGCCCCTTAATTAGATGCACAAGAAAATGCCTCCCACAGCCAAGGCGAAGCACAGTCCCTTTCAGACCTCAGGGCTACCTCAGATAGGTGAAAATGAATCTGTGCTGATCAACTGCCTATATTGGATCCAATCAAAGACCTCAGGTAAGAAATAAAAAGATAAAAGCCTCCCCAAAACACCCTCCTTCAAGGTGTCAGGACTGGTCACATCTCCCCTGCCTCTGCCTGTGCCAATATGGCAAATGACGCCATCCCCTCCGCCAGCTCTCAGCCCCCTCTCCCCCACCTGCCCCTCAGTCCTGGGTCTTCCCTGGCCTTGAAGTCTATCTCGGAACTAGCCCTCCCTTCCCAGGGGATCCCCTTGGGCAGCAAGACAAAGGGCCTCCCAAGCTCTCTCACCTTCCTCAGTCTGGTGGCAGGGGCTGGCACAGGGGCCCAGGGGTGTGCAGGGGTGACTACTTGCCAAGTCCAGGCCCTGGTGGGGATGAGGGAGAAGGGACAGGTCCTACCACTTTCAGCGCTATTCAGGGCCAGCTTCTCAGCATCTTTGGATCTGAGGCGCTGTAGAGGCTCCCTCCCACCTTGGTCTGGCTGTGAACTTCTTCTCATGGCTGCCAGTTGGGGGTATGCAGAGCAGCCCTGTTCTGGGCAGAGCTCAGCACTCACATCCAGTCTCCCCTACTCTGAGGGGTCTCTACAGCCCTGGG
Source organism: Lemur catta (assembly GCF_020740605.2). Taxonomy (NCBI): domain Eukaryota; kingdom Metazoa; phylum Chordata; class Mammalia; order Primates; family Lemuridae; genus Lemur; species Lemur catta. Next base: position 88,752,147 of record NC_059137.1, read on the forward strand.
CATCCCCAGGAAGGCAGCCTGAGAGGCCGGGTGTCCCTACCCCACAGAGTCCCATGCCCTCCTCCCTGTATCCCATTACAGGCATGGAGGTGGGACTCAGGCCTAGGGCGGTCAGGCATGAGCAGGCCCCATCACATCCTGGCCACCCGGCTCCCCACATGTAAACTGGCAGGACTAGACTAGAGGCCATAGCCCACTTTAAGGGGCCACTGGCCAATCCTGAAGACTCACAGTCAGAACCCACAGAGGGGTCTTCTCTCTGGAGGGAGCATCAGGGACCACTCACCACCACACACCCCCTCTCTTCCCCCCAGCCTGCTCCTGGGGGTCTGAGATCTGAGGCCCTGAGGGCATACAGCACTGGCTAGCCCCTGGCCAGTCCTCCTGAGGTCCAAACACATCCCACAGGCAAAGTCAAACGCCAGAAAACCTGTTGGAGCAGTTTGGGCATGAGTATCACCTCCTCTTCCTCCTCCTCCGTTTACTTCTGGGTGGTGAGGGACCTCAGCTTTTGAAAACTAGGCACAGAGCCAGGTCATGGCCACGGGCAAGAGGGGGCAAGAGGGCAGGGGCTTTCAGAGTCTCCAAGTGTTACCTCCTTGCTCCCCTCCCCGTCTTCCTTACAGGGCATGTCATGTCAAAACCAGAGCGTCCCTGCCCGGAACACGGAGGAGGGAAACCGGGAAAGGTGAAGGCCAGGGAGGCGGCGGCAAAGCCACAATCCCCTCCTCGCACCCCCCACCCCCACCACACAATCACCCCCCCCCCACACACACACATACACACACGGCCACTATTCTGTCACCACACTCCCGCCTGGGGCCCCGCAGGCCTGCCGGGTCCAGTGGCTCCGCCGGGGCCCGGGAGGGATCCTGCCCGCCGGGACAAGGTCCAGGGGGGCTCGCGGGCCACGGCGGAGGGTGGGCGCGCCGGCCACTACCTCGCCGGCGCCCCCACGGCCGCTCAGCCCCGCCAGCGGCAGAGCCCGCCACTCGCGCCTCTCCGGGGACCCGCGCCGGGCTGCGCGCCCGCTTCTCCCGGCCCAGCCAGCCCTGAGCCCGCGCGGGGAAAGTTCCTGCAACTTCGCAGGGAGGAGGCGGCGGGGGCTCTGGGCCTGGGCCTCCCTCCGGGTGCCCGGCCTCCGCGGCCGCCGCGACCCCGCTGTCAGGCGGCCGGGCCCGGGCCTGGCGCTCCAACTTCCCCGCGCCCCAAGCCCACCTCCCGGCCCGCGGGTCTCGCTTTGTGCAGCCAAGGGCGCCCAGCGCGGGCCCCGTGCCCGGCGCCCCCGCCCTGGGCACAAAAGGGCGCGCAGCCCGGCCCGGCCCGACCCGAGCGCTCGGAATGCGGCGGCGGCCCGTCCCCGAGCTGGGCCTGCGGGCGCGCAGCCGGGGCGCGGGACGCGGCCGGGCGCGGTGGCCTGGCGGGGCCGGGCCGGGCGGCCACCGCGCGCTCACCTGCCGTGGAACCAGTCCTTGCAGGCGTCGCACTCGATCATGAAGCGGGTAACGTCGTAGGGGAGCCGGCAGACGCAGTACACCGGCACCGTCGCCATGTTGCTGCGCCGCGCCGCCGCTCGGCCCCGCCGCTGCGCTGCCCGGGTCGGGCCGGGCCGGGCCGGGGGCCGGGCCGGGGCGGGGGCGGCGGAGGCGGCGGGGCGCAGGCGGCGCCGCGGCCGGGAGGGGACGGAGACGGGGGCGCACGACAGCCCCCGCGCGCGCTCCCGGCCGGGCGCGTCCACACAATGCGGGCGCGCTGGCTGGAGGGGCCGCGCCGGGAGCCGCCCGCCGGCCCGCGGGGCGCAGGGCGCGAGTGTGCGCGGGGGACGGGCCGCGCGCGGGACACAAAAGGGAATGGACGCGCGGGGGCGGCGGGCGGGGAGCCGCGGCCCCACCGAAGGGACCCCCGGCCGCCGAGCGGCCTCTACGTCAGCGCCCCGGGTGGCGCCGCCTCCGCCCGCCGGCCTGGGCCGCCGCTCCCGCCGCCTGGAAGGCGGGCTGGGGGACCCCGCCGGGGGAGAAGGCGGAGCAGGGACGCAGCCGGGGGAGAAGGTGGGTTGGGGGACCCTCCGGGAGAGAAGGGCCGGGACCCCCCGGGGAAGAAGGCGGACGGGGGAGGGGGGAACCCGTCGGGGGAGAAGGTGGGTCGGGGTAACCTCCAGGTAGAGAAGATGGGCTGGGAGAACCCGCCGGGAGAGAAGGCAAGCCGAGGGCTTCGCAGGAGAGAAGGTGGGCTGGGGAACCCCGAGGCTGAAGGTGGGCTGAGGGAACCTGCTGGGGGAGAAGGTAGACTGGGGGGCCCAGAGGTGGAAGGTGGGCGGAGCCCCGGGGGAGAAGATGGGCTGGGGGGACCCCCGGGGTGCAGGATGAGAGCAGGTAGGTTGTCCCTCCTCGTTCGCACAGCAGAGAAGCAATTAGTTGGCCCTCCCTAACTTTCTTCCGACCCCACCAGGGTCCTGCCGTATTCCTCCTCCTCCTTGGCCTCACGGGCTCTGGCCTCCCTTCCGTCCCGCGCTCCCCCACTGAGTTTCTGGCTTCCATGCAACTTCTCCTTTCCTTTCAGTCCTGGCTGGGCACGCCTGCTGCCCTTCACAGGATCCCGTGGACTTCCCCGATACTCAGCCCTTAGAGGAGGACAAAAACCAGGGCCGAGAGTGCGCTGGCAAGGTGGGTCTGCTCTGTAAAGAGAGCGCTACCTGGCATTTGAGCCACCCAAGGACCCCAATTAGAGCCCCCCAGGCCCATGACCTAAGGGGTAGGGAGGACAGTCCAGAGACCTGGCCTCTGTATCCCAGGCGCTGAGCCCCCAGTGGGGAGGAGAAGCCCGAGGTGTGCTCAAGGGATCTTTTCTCAGGGCACTATCGGAGGCCCTCCTCTGCCCCCTCCCCAGCTGCTGTATCCTTTGGGCATTGGTGCTGGGCAGGGGCCACATGGGTAGTTAGAAGCCCCAGGGCCTGACCTGCGCTCCCTCCCTCACTGTCCACCTCCCCTCACCCCCACCCCCTTCTGCAGCTGCCAAGGGGCCATTTGCTCCACTGCAGGAGGCTCAGTTAAGGTCCTCCTTCCTACTGAGCCAAAATCTGCCCTCAGAGTCTGCCACCCTCCCTCAGCCACTGATTCAGGACACTGCCCATGGCAGGGCCTTGGGGGAGGGGGCACAAGCATGGGAAAGAGGAGGGAGGGAAAAAGAAGCTGGGGATGGAGGGAGAGAGGAGAGAGAGGGTTACCCCTACCTCTCCCACCTCAGAGCTGTTGAGGATGGAGCACAATAAGGCCTCCCTACCTGAACTCCAGCTGTGACCTCTGGTTCCCTTCCTCCGGTGAAAGGCTAGGCGGTTCTTTAGTACTATGGTTCTGGGGAAGGAATAACTATTGAGCCATCATCCACCATTAACACCCTGGCGTGAATTCGTGCAGGTAAAGAGTGCTCATCCTGAAGGTGAATGTCTAAAAGGAGGCCCAGAGAGAGCCCAGAGGGTGGGTGCTGCCCAGGTACCTGCAAAATTTCCCTTGTCCTTACAGCAGTACTAAAGTGGTCAGATGAGCAGGGCCCTCACCCCTGAGGAAGCTAGAAACTTCTGGAGGCCACCATGGTGCAGGGAAAGCTTCTGTGACTGTGGGCATTCCTCTATCTCCTAACAGTTCTATTCCCTTGTTTACAAATAATGATAATAGTTACCCAATAGTTACCAAATGCTCACTGAGGACAGTGCACTGGGCTCGGTTCTCCACAGCTTTTACCAGTATTCAGCCAGAAGTTTGTAAAGTGCTTGGCATATTGCCTGGGTCATGGTGGCGATTACTACATACCCAGCAGTTAGATAGGTGTCATTGGTGCCATTTTACAGAAGTGAAAACTGAGGCTCAAGGCAATTAAATGCCTAGCCAGAGGTCAGCTGCCTGCTAAGAGGGAAGAGGAGAGAGCAAGCAAGGAGCCCTCAGTTTACAAGTCCCCAGCCTGTGTCCCGACCCTGCCTGGGAAAGCTCATAGAGGTCAGTAGAGGGCATTCAGGGCTGTCTTCCCTCCCCACTCACCACCAATCCCTGCCCTCTGGAGCAATCCTATCTGCAGCTGGGCCCACCTGTAGTTATTCCTCTTGTTCAAAGCCCCCCATGGCTGCCTGCCTTCTGCAGGACAAAACAGGTCCTGGGCCCGTGAGCTCCTTCTGTTTGGCTTCTCTGTCTGACTTCCCCTTTTCTCTGTCTCCTCCCAGACACACACCTCTCCACTCCTCCCTTCCTCCTTCCCTCCTCCTCTCACTCCTATGCTTAGCACTTCTGTGTGTGCAGAGCAGCACTGGAGACACTGAGGATTCAGCAGTCTCAGCTCTGCTGGAGCTCGCACTGGAGTAGAGACAGTTGATATGTACGTAAGTTTGAGTGCATTGGGTAGGCAGAATGGCCCTGGGCAGAGGGGTGGGCAGAGATGCCCCCCGAGAAGGTGACCTGGGAGCAGAGGCCAGGATGGCACAGAGAGGGCAAGGAGCAAAGTGAGTTTGCTTGTGTCCAGAGGTGAGACGGAGGGAAAGGCCCCAAGAGGAGGAGGGCAGTGGTCTCCGAAGTTCAGGTGGTGTCTCGCCCTCAGTATTGCGTTGCCTCTGGCCCCACACTCGTGGCCCCTCTGCTTGCGCTGCCCTGTGCTTCGGCAGCTGTCCACCACACCCTCTGTTCCCCAGGGCTCCACTGCCATTCAGAGCCACAAGGCTGTGTGAATGTGAAGATGTCCCCACTCAGCACCCCAGTCGGCCTGGCACATTGCAGGCGCAAGGTGGGTGGGCTCAAAAGCTATGTAGACCCCGTCACCCCTGTACCCTGGTGCTCCAGTGACAGCCGGACTACAGCATTGCACATGGGCAGTGAGCATCTGAGGCTAATATTTTCAATGTTTTATTGTGGAGATGGCGTCTCTGTTGCCCAGGCTTGAGGAAGACGGGCTTTGTTCCCCTTCCTACCCAGTGTTTAAGCCTAGCCTGTTCCAGTTCCTGTTGTTTTATGTGTTCACTCACTCAGTGTGCTAAGTGCTATGCAGGTTTTTAAAAAATTGTGGCTAAATGTACATAATATAAAACTTACCATTTTAACCATTTTTGATGTGCAGTGCAGTGGCATTAAGTACATTCACACTATTGTGCAACCATCAGCACTATTCAGCTCCAGAAATTTTTTTACCTTCCCCAACTGAAACTCTGTCCCTGTTAAACAATAATTCCCTATTCTCCCCTCCGCCCAGCCCCTGGTAACCACCATTCTCCTCTCTGTCTTTGTGAATTTGATGACTTTAGAACCCTCTTATAAGTGGAATCATGGGCAGACAGACCAGGGAAGAAAAAAATGTGGAATTATACAGTATTTGCCCTTTTGTGACTGGCTTATTTCATTTAACGTAATGTCTTCAAGGTTCATCCCTGTTGTAGCGTATGTCACAATCTTCTTCCTTTTTAAGACTGAATAACATTCCATTAAATGAATATACTACGTGTTGTTTATCCATTCATCTGCCAGTGGATACTGGGTTGTTTCCACCCCTTGGCTATTGTGAATAATGCTGCTGTGAATATCAGTGTGCAAATAACTGTTCGAGTCCCTGCTTTCACTTCTTTTGTATATATATCCAGAAATAGAATTACTGGGTCATATGGTAATTCTATTTTTACATATTTTTTTCAGTGCAGGTGTTTATGTTGGTATATTTTCATATTTTTGAGTAACTGCCATACCATTTTCCTCAGTGCCTGTGCCATTTTACATTCCCACCAGCAATTCACAAGCGGTCCAATTTGTCCACATCCACCTCAACACTCATTATTTTCTGTTTTGTTTTTGGCTTGATTTTGGTTTTTATGTTTGGTAATAGCCATCCTAGTGGGTGTAAAGCAGTATCTCATTGTGTTTTTTACCTTCATTTCCCCAATGATTGGCATTTTCTTTGGAGAAATATCTATTCACATTCTTTGCCCAATTTTGAATTGGTTGGTTTGTTTTCTGGTTTTTGCATTGTAGGCATTCTTTATATATTCTGGATATTAATCCCTTATCAGGTATATGACTTGCAAATATTTTCTCCTATTCCATAGATTGCCTTTTTACTCTGTTGATTGTGTCCTTTGATTTACAAGTTTTTAATTTTGATGAAGTCTAAATTATCTGTTTTTTCTTGTGTTGCCTCTCCTTTGGTTTCATATCCAAGTAATCATTGCCAAATCCAATGTCATGAAGCTTTTTCCCTATGTTTTACTCTATGAGTTTTATAGTTTTAGCTCTTTTTTTTTTTTTGAGACAGAGTCTCGCTTTGTTGCCCAGGCTAGAGTGAGTGCCATGGCGTCAGCCTAGCTCACAGCAACCTCAAACTCCTGGGCTTAAGCAATCCTACTGCCTCAGCCTCTCGAGTAGCTGGGACTACAGGCATGCGCCACCATGCCTGGCTAATTTTTTTCTATATATAATTTTAGTTGGCCAGATAACGTCTTTCTATTTTTAGTAGAGATGGGGTCTCACTCTTGCTCACGCTGGTCTTGAACTCCTGACCTCAAGCGATCCACCTGCCTTGGCCTCCCAGAGTGCTAGGATTACAGGCATGAGCCACCGCACCCGGCCAAGTTTTAGCTCTTACATTTAGGTTTTTGATCCATTTTGGGTTAATTTTTATAAATGGTATAAAGTAAGGGTGCAACTTCATTCTTTTGTATATGGATATATGGTTTTTAGAGCACCATTGTTGAAATGATTGTCCTTTCCTCATTAAATAGTCTTGGCCCCTTTGTCCAAAATCATTTGATCATTATGTGAGAGTTTACATCTGGGCTCTCTATTGCATTTCATTTGTCTATATGTCTTTTATGTCAGTACCACACAGTTTTGATTACTATAGCTTTGTAGTAAGTTTTGAAATCAGGAAGTGTGAGATCTTCAACTTTGTTCTTCTTTTTTAAGATTATTTTGGCTACTTAGGGTCCCTTGAGATTCCATATGAATTTTAGGATGGATTTTCCTTAAAAAAATTATTTCTGTAGAAAACGTTGTTGGGATTTTGCAGCGGATCTGTAAATTGCCTTTAAGAGATTGATCTTTTAAGAGTAAGTCTTCTAATTCATGGACAAAGCCTGTCTTTTATTTGTGTCTTCTTAAATTGCTTTCAGCAATATTTGTTAGTTTTCAGTGTACAAGTCTTTTGTCTCCTTGGTTAAGTTTACTCCTGAATATTTTATTCTTTTTGATGCTATTATAAATGGAATTCTTTTCTTAGTTTTTTTAGGTTGTTCATTGTTAGTATATGGAAACAAAGCTAATTTTTGTATGTTGATTTTGTATCCTGCTCTTTGCTGAATTCATTATTAGTTCTAACAGGTTTTTGGATTGGTGTGTGTGTGTGGATTCTTTAGAGTTCCTAAATCTTGATCTTACATGATATAAGACCATGTCATCTGTGAACAGAGATCATTTTACTTCTTCCATTCCAACTTGGATAACTTTTATTTCCCTTTCTTGCCTAATTGCTATGGGTAGGACTTCCAGTATTATGTTGAATAGAAATGGTGAGAGCTTTTTATCTTTGCCTTGTCCCTGATCTTAGAGGAAACACTTTCAGCTTTTTACCATTGAGTATGATGTTAGCTGTGGGCTTTTCACATATGGCCTTTACTATGTTGAGAAAGTTCCCTTCTATTCCTAATTTATTGAATTTTTTTAATCAAGAAAAGTTGTTGAATTATGTTAAATGCTTTTTCTATATTAATTGAGATGATCATGTAGGTTTTTATCCCTCATTCTGTTAATATAGTAAATTACAGATTGATTTTTGGATGTTGAACCATCCTTGTATTCCAGGAATAAATCCCACTTGGTCATTTTATATAATCCTTTTAATATGCTGCTAAATTCAATTTGCTAGTATTTTGTTTAGGATTTTGGCAACAGTATTCATAAGGGATTTTGGTCTAAAGTTTTCTAGTATCTTTGTCTGGTTTTGGTATCAAAGTAATGATGGCCTCATAAAATACACCCAAAAGTATTCCCTACCATTCAATTTTTTGTAAGACTTTGAGAAAGACTGGTGTTAAGTTTTCTTTAAATGTTTGGTACAATTCACAAGTGAAGACATCTGTTCCTGGGCTTTGTTTTGTTGGGAGGTTTTTGATTAGTGACCCAATCTCCTTACTAGTTGTAGGTCTATTGAGATTTTTTATTTCTTCATGAGTCAGTCTTGGTGGGTTATACATTTCTAGGAATTTGTCCATTCCATCTAGGTTATTTTGTTGGCACACAACTAGTGCAGGTTTCATAGCAATGAACAAGGCAGACACATTCCTGTCTCCATAGAGCTCATAGGCCAGAGCAAGAGACAGATAACTATTAATAACTGTTGAGAAAAAGAAGATGTCAGAAAGGAGATACTAGTTCAAGGTTGGGTATGTGTTTTCTTGACAGATGAATCCATTTGGTTGGTGCACTGGAAGTTCTAAGAGTGGGCCGCTTCTTGGGATACCTGATCAAACCAATTTGTTCCAGAACCCATTGAAGTGATAGTGCCCCATGGAAATTTTTTAAGTCATCTGTGTTTTCCTGGTAGGTATGAAAGTGATCCTTCTTGTTGACCATTTCTGGGATGGTCCTATGATGTTTGGATGTAGTGAGTTTATAGACAAGAGCCCCTTGGCCAAGTGGCTATCCAAAGGAATGCTGTTATTAACACACTAGAACAGGGCAAACCAGGGCTGGAGAGACCCTCCCTATAGCCCACGTGGGGGTCATTTGAGTCTGCAGGGGTGAACCTGCACAAATGCCAGGAGGAGCCTAGTTTACTGAGGTCAGGGTGCCTCTAGCTGTTTGCCTCCTGTGTCTTCTGGGCACAGCATGGAAAAAGGCCATCCTGGGCATCTGCCCCGAGGTGCCTGGAATCTGCCTGGGTAATTCCCACCTGACCTCTAGGTCGTTCCTCAGAGAGGCTTCCCTCTCAACTTCCTCCCACCCCACCCCTGTACATTCCTCATTTCCTCTGTGTGTTTTCTTCATAGAGCTTCCTACCATTGCTGCTGCATTTTCACTTGGATTTATTTTCTCTTGTGCACATTTCCACAGCTGTCATTTCCCCAGTCTGGTAAAGTCCCACAGCCCAGGAGGATGTCATCCTCAGGGCTGTCCCCTCAGCAGCAAACACAGCACTGCCCCCTGCAGACCCTCCCCGGGTGACTGGTGGGCAGATGAAGGCACAGAGGAATATTCCTCTGTGCAGGGGAAACCCAAGATCTTTCTTTCCAGGTTTCCATGGCTTTGGGGGGTACTTGTGTAGGTAAGGCCCTCAGCCTCAAATCTGACCTCTACTTGTCAGAGAGGCAGGACCGTAGTTGTTGCCACCTAGGCAGGTTCATTCCTGACCAAACTGTTCATGTTCTGTTCAGCCTGGGCTACTTCCAGTTCTAGGAATCAAGAAAAAAGACATGTGTGCATCCCAGAGCTAAGTCACACCCTGCAGAGGGTCAGGAATGGTGGTGGTCCCACTGTGGGCTTAGACACCCAGGCAGGGTACTGTCTCCATGGTGGCATGCAGGGTCTATTAGATTCTAGTGCTGTGTAACAAAGTACTACAGACTAGGTACCTTAGCACAACAGAAATTGAGTGTCTCCCAGTTCTGGAGGCCAGAAGTCCGAGATCCAGGTGTCTGCAGGGCCCCGTCCCTCTGAGGGCACTAAGGGAAGGATCTGTTCCAGGCCTCTCTCCAGCTTTCGTAGTTCCTTGGTCTGTGGCAAAATAACTCCCTGTGTGCATGCGACATTCTCCCTGTGTGCATGTCTTTCTGTGCCCAAATTTCCTCTTTTCATAAGGATACCAGTCATATTGGATTAGGGACCATCCTACTCCAACATGACCCCATCCTAACCTAACTAATGACATCAGCAAACACACTATTTCTAAATAAGGTCACATTCTGAGGTCCTGGAGGTCAAGACTTCATATTAATTTGGGGACACCATTCAGCCGATACCACAGGGTAAAGCATCTTAATGAAAAGCCCGTTTTGCCCCATCTGCAGATCCTGGGGTTAACTTAGCCTGAGCTCTGATAGGGGAGTTAACAGGGCCAGGTCTGGCGGCTTCCCTGGGGCACATGGAGGAGGAAGCAGATAGCCTGGGGACGAAGGGTGGGGAGGACAAAAGTGAGGCTGGCAGGCTGGCTAGCAGCAGGCTCCTAGCAGAAAGCCCCTGCAACAGCCACTCCACAAAGTGAAGAGCTAAGTAGCAAAGGACTTTTGTCCAAGATGTAGTAGGTTGGGGGCAGAGGAAGCAACAAGAAATTAGTGCATTCTCAGAATAATTGAGGGCAGAATAAAACTGATAGACGAGAGATTCGCCCCTAAGAATATCATCCATCTTGAGAGGTCTGGCACCCCGCTGTCTGCCCCTGCAGTGCAGAGACAGGCTCCCTCCCAGTAGGGAGGGGGAGACTCAGACAGGCAGGCAGTGTTCCCAAGGCCGAACCTAGCACTCCCTTGCTCCTTGCTGGTGATGATATGGATAAAGGTGTAGACAGTGAATTATTTCTTAAAATTCTTGCCTTTGGACTAATTGTTTGGAGTATCATAAAAGAGCCAAGGGGGACATTAGAAGTTCCTTGTCAATTGAAAAATGAAGAAACTGTGGGCAAATTAAATGTAAGAGAGGAAATGTTCACTCTCACTAGAAATCAAAGCCATGCAAATGAAAACCCATTTGACTCTGTCAAACGGGCAAAGACCAATGCCTTGACTGTGCAGGGCTGTTGCAGACAAACAGCTCCTGGGCCTTGAACACTAGGCCGAATCTTGGGGCCAAATCTGTAGGAGCACCAAGTCTCCCTTTCCTCACCCTTCCCACCCTGGGAGCTGCTTCTGATGAAATGCTAACCAGGACTAATGACACGGATGATCACAAGACTCACCTACGGGGTGGTGTGGATGTCCAGGGCCCACTGGGCATCGGAGTACACCCTGTCCTGCCTTGCAGCCTTCCAAGGGCCACAGCATGCCAAGACACCCCAGAGCCCTGCTCTCAGGGTGGCTGTGGGCTTCTCCCCTCTCCGTGGATGCCCCTCTGCCAGGCACTCTATCCACCTCCCCTGACCTGGACCCCATCTTCCCTGACTAGCTCCTCTCATGGCTCTGTCACCTTGCCCACCCGACCCATCACCACGTCTTCCTTTCCTCATTTTCTTGCTTGAAATATTCTTATTTGTATACATGTATGTTGTCCCCCCATTCAAATGTAAATGTCACAAAGGCAGGGGTCTCGATGCATTCTTTCCCGTGGGCCTAGGGCTAGGCCTGACACAGCCGCTCTGCTCTGAAGTACTTGTTGAAGGACAAATAATGTGAAACGCCAACCATGCTGGTGGTAAAGACGGAACACATTCTGGTGTAGCCCCACCGTGGAGTCTGGGGCTATGGCAGGCTATGGCATGGCAGGGAAAGACAGTCATCAAATGATCCTAGGTGAGAAAAATGTTACAAAATATGTATGGACAGCATGATTATTTTTTGTATAAGAAAAAAAATCTGGCCAGTGTGGTGGCTCATGCCTGTAATCCTAGCACTCAGGAGGCCGAGGCTGGAGGATCACTTGAGCTCAAGAGTTTGAGACCCACCTGAGCAAGAGCAAGACCCCGTCTCTGCAAAAACTAGAAAAATTAGCCAGGTGTGGTGGTGCATGCCTGTAGTCTCAGCTATTTGGGAAGCTGAGGTAGAAGGATCACTTGAGCCCAGGAGTTTGAGGTTGGAGTGAGCTATGACGATACCACTGCACTCCAGCCTGGGTGACAGAGTGAGACTCTGTCTCAGAAAAAAAAAAAAAAAAAAGGAAAGAAAAAGAAAAATCTATATTGCATAGGAGAGAGAGACCAAATGTTAACAACAGGTGTCTCAGGGTGGAGGAATTACTGGTGACTGTTTCTTTTTGTGTACCTATACAGTATTTTTAAAATGTACCACAATAAACATATTACTTTTGAAACAAGAAAAAAAAAATAAAAGCTAGTTTTTTAAAGAGAGAAAATAGGTGGTCAGCTGGGAGAGCGTATGGTTTGCCCCAGGATGCCACACTGCCAGGAGAAACACCAGCATCAGAATCTGGTCCTGAGCCCCACCAGCACCACCATGGCCACTGGTCCCCAGGCCTTACCCTGCAATTCTAGGAGTGTGGGAGGAGTGGCCAATGTGTCTCCTGCCCAGCAGGGTGTCCTGGCCTCCCTGTTCCGCCTCAGCCCTCTCCTTTCCTATCTCCTTCCTGCCCATGCCTGCATCTTCAGGGGCTTCAAGAGCACCTGGAAAGACCCCCCTTGGAGCTTGGGGCCAGTTTCTGCCAGTCTCTGTTAAGAGTGACCCTGAGCATGCTGTGAGCATCCTTCCTCACTTAGAGCAACTGCAAGTGTGTAAGTGATGAGAGCACTGTTAGGAAGGAACACCTGCTCGTTGCGGAGTGAGGATGCATCCTTGAGGTGACTGCGTTCCTGTTGCTGTGACTTTACAGAAACCCGCCCCTCTCTCCCCTGCAAGCCAGTGGGCTGTTCCAGTTTACTTTTCTGAAGTAGGGTGGCCCGCCCAAACAGTAGTGCAGGGTTTTTCTTTGGGGGGGGGGGGGAGGTTGTCACAGTGGGGTTGGCGCTGCCGGTAGCGGTGGGTGGAGGCCTGTGGGAACAAAAACACCTGTCTTCCTCCAAAACGCTGTCCCTCTGCCAGGCGTTTGCAACCCAGAGTGGAATAAACGTGCTCCCCTTACAGGCAAGAGCCGTCACTGGAGCGGTGATTTTTTTAAAAGACGGAGCCGTGTCCCCCACCTTCCCGGGCGCAGGCGAGGGCGGGCTGTTGGCCACCGGCAGGCTGGAGCCCGGAGCCCGGGTGGCCCTGGCCAGACAGGGCGGCTGTGAGGAGGGGCCCCGAGATGGCGGCGCCGGCATGAGTGACAGGGGGGGAAGAGGCCTCAGGGTGAGGCTTGCTTCATTTCCTCCAAAATCTGAAAGCCAGATCCTGTGAAAAACAGATTAAATTCGTTTTGGGGCTGAACAACTAGAACCAGGAGAGCCGGCAGGGGCTTAAGTGGAGCGACTGGCTCAGCTTGGGCCGTTGGTCTCATCAGGCACGCTGAGCCTGCTCGGGCCCGGGCACACCAGGCTCTGGTCGGCGGGTCTCCGCCGCCGCGACGGCAAATCCAGGCCACCAGGCCCCAAGGCCGCGACACCGCCCTGAGCGCTGCGCGCGCACCCGGGCCTGCGCGGTTGGGGGCGGGGGCAGCGCCGCGCAAGGCCCCGCCCCCGCTCGAGCCCCGCCCCGCCCCTCCGCAGGAAGCCACCGCGCCTCGGGGCGGGCGCCTGCGCCTACAGGCCCGCGGATCGCGGCGCCCTCCTCTTGGCTCCCAGTGTTGCTAGGCACCGCCGGGCCCCGCCCCCTCCCCACCCCTGGGTGGCAGCACGGGCGCGTCTCCCAAGGTGCTGGCTGCCCAGGTGAGGCGGTCACAGCAGTACACCTGCACTTCATACCAGGCTGCAGAGAAGAGCTTCGAGACAAAAATGATGGCATGAAAAACAAGCTACACTTGTAACACCAGGTTTTAAAAACGTGGTTTAATCAAATTTATCTCTTCCTCGGAGCTTTAAAAGAAACTGTTTTCTATTTCTATGTCTGCTTTATCAGAATGTCTTTTTTTATCTCTTTGGTTGCATGAAATTTACCAATGAAACAAACGTAAGCATCAGCATAATTTTCATATTAATCGTGTATTAATGTTCCCCTAGAGCTGGAAACTTGGAATTACTTTGAAAAGGAAAAATATTTTAAACTTTGGTTATCTGATCAAGCTTTTCAGTAGTTATTTCAATTTGAGTAAAACTTCGGTAAAATTTATGTTTTTACAAGTGAATTTAAAAGCCACACCATACTTTATACTAAAAGAATAAAGATTTTTATTAAGCATTGTAAGTTGCATTCAATAGCCTTCAGATACGCCACACCACAATCCATCGACAATCAATCAAACCCAACAGCAGTTCATTCTTGCACAATCCATGAGTTAGGGCAAAACTCCCTTCAACTTACAGTAAGATCCTACTTAGCTCTTGCGGGCAGGGGTTGGGGAATTACACCTCATTTCTGATCACTAATGTGATGAAGAGCATCAGAAGTATATGAAAACGATAAGAAGTGATTCTGATTTCAAAGTACATTGTTTGGAAACATTAACAAAAACATCAAAATGATAGAAGTATACCTGCTTCTACTAAATTCTTGATGGGAAAGTTCTCAAGAACAAGCAATTTGTTTCCTGCTACAGAAGGGGGGGTGTTTTTTTTTTTTTAAAGATCAAAGGGTTTTTTTTTTCACAGAATTTCATATTTTGCTAATATGAAGGCATAAAACAGCAACAAAGAACAATAATGCATACAGCAGTGAATACACCAGGGTAATGTTGATATTTGAAACGGCTAGATAATTTTGGGGGGGATTTAGAATAAATGCAACAGATGTCAATAATCACAAAATTTTAAGGTTAGAGCAAGATCAGTCAATGACTAAACAGAGTTAACATCTTTTATAGGACTATTACTGATTATTAGCATTTTTGTTTTGCAAATGGGCACATACTGGTAAGAATGGAAGAAAGGACAATAACATGCATAATATTAACTACACACTTTAAAAATTATGAACCATGCAGAAGTTTAGCTCAAGTAGTAGTACTAATGGTCTACGTCCGATTCAAAACCACATAGTTCATTGATCACAGATGCATGGTATTAGTCACGAAAAGTTTCAGAACACATTATGTTGATTTTGAAAGGTCATTTGCATCTTCTATGATTTCAACTTTATCTCCATTTAACTTGCTTGTAAAGTATGTATGATGTACTGTATATTTAAAATCAGCAGAACAGCAATATTACTCTATAATTTTTTTAGTTTTGATAGTTGCACTTTTTTTAACACAAAAGAACCACATCAACAGTGATGAAATTTAAGTAAGAAAGAAAAACTGTGGTTGTGCCTTATTTCTTTCATAATCATAAAAATCAAAGCCTTAAACAAAGCTTCATTGTGAAACAGTAATGCAAAATCAAATATAATGGCATACATATGGTGCCAAATGCTAAAAATTATATTTTAAGCTATATATACTTAAAGACTGCCAAAATTTGTTTTCTTTATAGTTCAAGAAACACAACTATAGGCTTTGTCATAACCAGTTTAAACTTTGTGTACTTCATTTTAAGTGCGGGAGTCAAATGCTCTTCATTTTCTTTCTCTTTTTTGTTTTATTGTAGCATTTTGACTACAACTGGTTAAAACTAAAAATGTGTTGTTTAAATCTCTGATATCAAAGAGGGATCTGAATTTCCAAAGTCCTCATTTTTCTCTTACGGAAAGGACAAAATGTACGTAACTGCAGGCTCTCTTTCTCTCCAGATATTCCTAAATCCTTACCCTTCCAGCATCCTTCACCCTCTATAAAAAATAAGTTTACTCTTCTTTATTTAAGACAGCTGCCTCCAGAGCAGCCTCTCTGTGACAAGTGCTGTCTGTACTTAGTGCATTTAAATGAGGATTTGTATTGCACGTTTTAGAGTCATTGTTCAAGGCACTTTCGGAGTGGCTGGGGGCCCTGGCGTCGCCCGTGCTCCCGTTCATCTGGGCAGCCGGCCTCTCCTCGGCCATCGCTCCGTTGTCAGCCAGGGAGCCGTCTGAAGACACAGCAGAGGACTTCGATTCCCCAGATTTCGACTTAAGCTCTTTGGCCACTTCTTCTGCTGAAGCAGCATAAGGAGGTCTGCCCTGTTCAAAATGAAGGACAACGAGCGATAAGGCGGCTTTTGATAAATAGCGGGAGTGGGAGAATGCTGACTTTGTCCAAACGCCACCCCACAGGTTCAAGAGCAGGAAGCACATGGTGGGGTCCTTCTAACTCTGTCCTTGCTATGGCTGAGCTTCAGGTGCCAGGAGCTTCACCTGCCCCAGTCAGTTCCCACTGTGGCCCCTCCGTCAACTTCTCTGTAGTCAATATCCTGAAAATGAGGGAGATTCTCACTTAAGGAGCTCTGTCTAACCCTTTGTGTAGCACCAAATCATTTAAAATAACAAATACCCTCAGTAAGTCCTCTCTGAAATGGAGGCTATTCCTGCCCTGGCCACAGACCAGGAATCCCGCCTCTGCCTGTGCCGAGCAGCAGCACACATGCCCCACTTCTCCCGGGAAAGCAAAACCACCGCGGGGCAACCTCAGCAAGAAACAAATCTGCACTGAGAATCACTACATGCGTTTGTGAAATACCTCTTCTGAATGGGTCTCCCCCTTCCACTTAACAGATTTAAAAATAATTCTCCGGAAAAAAATGAAACTTGAGTGATTCAGCACATTTCCTGAAAGACAGGGCTCTCTGTGAGGACAGTGAAGACAGCTTGACATCTTGAGTTGCTTGTAACACAGACCAGTTTCTCTCCCTCAGCATATGACACTGTGTGTGGCCCTGGTGATTCTCTGCCACGGGCTGCCCCCTGCACGGCAGGCTGTTTGGCAGCACCCCAAGCCTCCACCCATTAGAAGCCAGTGGCATCTGACTTGCACCAAGTTGTGGCAATCAACAATGTCTCCAAATGTCCCTGGAGCACCAACTGCCAGGGCTGAGTACCACTGTCACAGACTGACTCAGTGCTAAAGGAAACCTGGATGGATTTCACCTTCAAATAGTCATTCTTCAGATGAGAAAAGGCATCTTTCAACTCTTCATCCCAGCCTCTTCCCAACAAGAAGGGATGGTGGTGCCTTCTAGCATCTCCCAGCCTCCTACGATGAAAACAGGGTATCTGCCTTGTTTGAAAACAATGTCTACTCGCTTGGCTCAGATGGAGATGGAGTGTGCCCCGTGACCCTAACCGGAGGGACAACCTCCATGAACCAGGGGGTCCCACACATTCTCCACAGTGTCTTCTCATTTTAGCTTCTAATACTAACACGCTCCTGTCATGAGTCAATGCTATTGTCATTTTCTTAGAAACTTGAGACAAATACTATAAAATATAAAAATATAGCAGGACCAAGAAGGGGGGAAAAATCATTCCAGAAATGAAGACTACATTAGAAGAAACACAAGAACAAATAATATCTGAAGAAGGTTAAAAGGAAAAAACATTTTTTAAATCAGAAAGAAATGAAGATAGGGAAATGCAAATCAAAACCACAATGAGATAACACTTCACATCCACTAGGATGGCTAGAATCAAGAATATGGAAAATAACAAGTGTTGGCGAGGATATGGAGAAATTAGAACCCTCATGTACATTGCTGGTGGGAATGTAAAATGGTGTGGCCACTTTGGAAGACAGTCTGGCAGCTTCTCAAATGGCTAAACATTGTAGTGACCATGTGACCCAGCAATTCTACTCCTAGGCATATACCCAAGAGAACTGAAAACACATATTTACACAAAAATTTGCAGATAAGTGTTCATAATACATTATTTGTGATAGTCCCAAAATGGAAACAATGCAAATGTCCGTCAACAAATGAGTAGATAAATTAATGTGGTCTATCCATACAATGAAACATTAGTCAGCAAGAGAAAGGAATGAAATACTGATACATGGCACAACATGTATGCTTACAAGGAATGTATAAAACAAGCAAATCCACAAGACACACAAAATAGATCAATGGTTGCCAAGGGCTAGAGGAGGGGATGGGGGAATTAGAGAGTGACTGTTAATAGGTAAAAGGTTTCTTTTTGTGGTGAAGAATATTCTAGAATTATTGGTGATAGTTTCTTGACCTTGAGAACAGACTAAAAACCACTGAATTACAAAAACCTGATTAGAAAATGATGCAAAGACCTGAAGGGACACTTTGCCAAAGAAGATATACAGATGGCAAATAAGCACATGAAAAGATGTTCCACATCACAAGCCATCCGGGAAATGCAAATTAAGAAAACAATGAGGTTCCACTACACATCTATCAGGATGGCCAAAATCCAAAACACTGACAACACCAAATGCCAATGAAGACATGCAGCAAGAGGAACTCTCATTCACTGCTGTTGGGAATGCAAAATGGTAAAGCCACTTTGGAAGA
Organism: Lemur catta; assembly: GCF_020740605.2. Taxonomy (NCBI): domain Eukaryota; kingdom Metazoa; phylum Chordata; class Mammalia; order Primates; family Lemuridae; genus Lemur; species Lemur catta. The sequence continues at coordinate 88,770,225 of NC_059137.1, forward strand.
AAGTGTTAGTGTTTTACAAAACTAAACACACTCCTACTACTATATAATCCAGCAGTCATGCTCATGGGTATTTACCTAAAGCAGATGAAAACTTACGTCTACACAAAAACCAGCACATGGATGTTTACAGCAACTTTATTCATAACTGCCAAACTATAAGCAACCAAGATGTCCTTTGGTGGGTTAATGGATAAACAAACTGGTATATCCAGACAATAAAATATTATTCAGTGCTAAAAAGAAATGAGCCATGAAGCCATTAAAAGACATGGAGGAAATAACTTAATTAAGTGCTTATTATTAAGTGAAAGATGCCAATCTGAGAAGGTTACATACTGTATGATTTCAACTATAGGACACTCTGGAAAAGGCCACAGTAAAAAAGATCAGTGACTGCCTGTGGTGAGAGGGGAGGGAGGGAGGAACAGGTAGAGCACAGAGGGGTTTTAGGGCAGTGACACTAGTCTGTGTGATACTCCAGTGGTAAATAAATGTCATTATACATTTGTACAAACCCACAGAATGTACAACCCTAATGTCAACTATGGACTTTGAATGATGATGAGGTACCAATGTAGGTTCCTCAATTCTAACAAACCAGCCATTCTGTGGGAGGTGCTGACAGGGGAGGAAGCTGTGGGTGTTGGGGCCAGGGGTATATGAGAACTCTCTGCCTTATGCATCTGTAACTTCTGCTAGATTTTGCTGTGAACCTAAAACTGCTCTAAAAATTAGTCTCTAAAATACACAAACCACTAAATTGTACTTTAAACAGGTGAACTTCATAGAATGTGAGTCAAAAAAGGAAGAGATAAAATGGTATCAAAAGAGCATGCTGGGCTGGGTGCAGTGGCTGACGCCTATAATCCTAGCATTCTGGGAGGCCAAGACGGGAGGACTGCTTGAGGTCAGGAGTTCAAGACCTGCCTGAGCAAGAGCAAGACCCTGTCTCTACCAAAAATAGAAAAAAATTAGCTGGGTGTAGTGGTGCACTCCTGTAGTCCCAGCTACTTGGGAGGCTAAGGCAGGAGGACTGCTTGAGCCCAGGAGTTTGAGGCTGCTGTGAGCTAGGCTGATGCCACTATACTCCAGCCAGGTCAACAGAGCGAGACTCTCTCTAACAAAAAAAAATAAAAAAAAAAAAGCATGCCAAATATTGAAGATAGTAACAAAAGAACCTGCAAGCAGAAGATGAAAACAAAGAAAGAGTACAAAAATAAAAAACTATTAAATCAAGAAAACTTTCTTAAATAAGATTTGAAATCGCATTTGGAGAAAGTGCCCCTCATACTGAGTACCCTGGATCCAGAATAACCAGTACCAGGACACGATCAAGTGAGGTCAGGAAACTTTTATAGAAAAATAAAAATAATTTGGGCATTTAGGCCAAAACAGCAAATGAGTTCAAAGGTGAAGAAAATTAGGTTATCATCAATTTTTGACAGAGAAGCTTTATGCCAGAAGTAAATGAAATAACATATTTGAGGAAAGAAAATGTGAGCCAATGCTTCCAAATAAGGAAAATTAACTGTTTTGAAATAGAATATTTTTCCCTAAGTCCTTTCTGAGGAGCCCTTCCGGCAGAATGTATTAAAGAAAGCATTTCAGAGACCAAAATGGCCACACAGACAGAAGGCTTGGGGGGCACGTGATGCGAAGGTGTTTATAGAACCAAGACAAACGAGGTAAAAGGGAAAGTACACAAGGTCATGGCTGTCTGCCCAGATAACATAGACAATAATAGCATAGTTATTTTTTTTTTTTTTAGGAATGCTAGAATGGTGGGGGAGAATGGGGAACACAAATGCAAACATTTTCCTTTAACTGTTCTCAGTGAATGACACTGGTGACAGTAGTATTCATAGTTATTTTGAGCCTGTTGTGTGTATAATATGGGATAAAGTAAATGCTTAGTTACAGGATATTCTAATTTAATCAACACCTGGCTTCTTAAGAACCAAGATTCTCAAGATGGAAAAAAAGACATTTGGATATAACAGCAGAGGTTAAGTACAATTCCAGAAATCCTAAATTTGAACGGGACGATTCAGTATAAACTCATCACATTTTATTGCAGGGAGCATGTCGGTATATACGGGGTATGTGTGTATACATACATGTGTGCACAGCATATATACATGCATGTGTGTGTGTGTGCCTTTCCCCCCTAGTGCTGTTTATAGGAAAAACCTACATACAGTGACTCGGTACAGAAGAAAGGACATACGGATGTAACAGAGAAAAGCTTATAAAAAGCCCTGTAGTTTTCAGTTTGAATTGGAACATCAAAAGGAATTCAAGAGGATCTTATCTTAAAAAAAAAAGCAGGCCTGGATGGTGCGCGTGAAGACACAGAACTCGGACGCCTGCACGCTTCCCTGGCTCTGTCCACGGAAGAGCACGAGGAACAGTGACCGAGCCTGTGATGATAAGGATCCATCGGGGCCTGGACTGTGGTCTTCAAATGCTGTTTCCCACTAAAGAAACCAACTAAAAGAAGTGGCTGTCCCAGGTCTGTGTGGCCAGACAATGCCCAAGGTGTGGCTGGCCTATCACGCTACACCAGGCACGAAGCCACCGGAGATCAGAGTGTTGGCAAAGGACAGAGCCAACTTGAAGAGGCTCCCAAACAACAGGATTTAGGCTCGAGGGAACTGATATTTGGTGAGCACCCACGTGCTAGTTATTGTGTTTGACACTTGACAGCCACAGTGGTATCCTCACAGACCTCTGTCTGAACACGGGCATGAGAAAACTAGCTTAGAAAGGAGACAGCATTGAAGGGAGTGAACTGGCACAAACACTGTGCTGTCTTCTTACCTGAATTGCTGCTTGGTTTTTGTAACCTCTGCCATAGTACCTTCCACCTCTTCCAAATGTTCTAATGACTGGGGTAGAAATCACTCCTCGTGGACGCCTAAATCAATAAAAAAGGACAACAGCAAAGAGACTTAAATCTGTTACAGACAACATTTAAAATCATATCAAATGGATTTAAAAATGTCTAATCTTATGCTTTATGAAGCATTGGGTTTATTAAGTATGGTCATATCACAGATTTATTACAGGGAATCCATCTCATTTTTTGGTTCATATCCAACACACTTAATTTGAAAATATAATACTTTAAAAATGCTATTTAAAGAAAGTATTTTAGCCAAGTGCGGTGGTATGTGCCTATAATCTCAGATAACTTGGGAGGCTGAGGTAGGAGGATTGCTTGAGGTCACAAGTTCAAGATTAGCTTGGGCAACACAGTGAGACCTCTCAAAAAAAATAAATAAATAAAAATAAAGGCACTGGGTTAATTAAATAATGTGTGGTTAATAATTTAATAATGGCTAATTAAATAGTGCTATAAATTGGATCCTATGCAATCATTAAGAATGATGTTAAAGGAGAATGTGTCTACTGATACAGAAATGTTCTTACTAAACTCGTAAGTAAAAAAGCAAGTTACAGACTGTTTTCTTTCTTTATACAAAAGACATTTTTGTGGTTCAGAACTTACCCTCTTGCTGGTCCTCCAACAGAAACCACTTGCAGGGGGAAAGGCCCTCGGCCCCCGCGGCCCCGTCTGCTCCCAGCCCAGTGGCCAACCACAGTGCCAGCTATCTCTAGTTTCCCTCCCTGAGAAGGCATAGGTTGGACTCCTGCACACAAAGAGAGGAAAAGACAAAATCTTTACAATCACAGAATTAAGAACAGCAAGGAGATACAAGCAAGAAACTTTTCAGTTTTGGTTTATATTTAGCATGAAGCTGCTTTATCCTGCTTTGTAAAGACTTCTTTTTCATTATGTGGAGTATCTACGTGCATGCTTTGATTTTACACTGCTGTTAAGAAGAACCCATGACAACTGAATTACGTTACAACTACAAATGTGCAAGGTTTTTTAGATAGAAACAGATTCAATAAAGTGTTGTCACTGGGTACATATGGCATGCTTTCTATATTACCAAGATGGAAATCTGCAAACTCAGAATGTTTTTCTCTTTAAGTAAACACTTCCAAGTTATTACACCTTAACCAAACGTTACAGAAGATAAGTAAATCTAGCCTGTATGTCTTACTATATTGTTAAATTAGAATTTCTATAAGCAGAGTCATAAATATTCATTGTATTCACTAACTTCTATTAATTACTGGTGGCCTGCATATTCTAAGGTTTTCTGACTTAAGAAAATTCTGAAAGTGTTAACTGATAGCCAAATCTCTGATGTAAAAGAAACAAAACAAACGAACAAAAAACAGAGCCCCAATCATCTTCTCTGGCAATGGGAACAGATTATAATAAATCCTCTATCATCTTGGTGTTAGCCATGGCACTACAGCACTGTCCAATAAAAATCTACAAGCTTTATATTTTCTAATAGCCACATGAAAAAAAATACAAAGAAACAGATTAAATAAGTTTTAATATTTATTTAACCCAATATATCCAAAATAATATTGTTTCAACAGGTAGTCAAGATAAAAAAATTAATGAGCTATTTTACATTCCTTTCCCTGTATTAAGTACTTAAAATCTGGTGTGCATTTTACACTTTCTAGCCACAGTTGAAGTGTTCAATAGTGCATGTGGCCAGTGGCTACTACATTGGACAACGAAGACATGAGTTTCAGACACAGTTTTAGAATAGTTGAGAAGCAAGTTCCTCTCATTCCAGTCTAAGAAATCATTTCTCACTGCACATTATCCACAGTGAAATCTCCCCTCCTTCAGTCTGTTGTCCCGACTACAGGCCAGCTTCAGTTTCAAGGCACTGCAAGTTGCTGAAGCCAATCAAGAAGCAAAGTGGACACACGGCAGCTTTGCCGGAGGAACAGCCCCAGGACAGAGTGCCCTGCAGGAGGCTGGTGGGAGGACAGAGAGCAGGCAGAGGGGCATGCAGCTGCACCAGGGAAAGGAGAGGTAACTTCTGTGGCTGAGACAGAGGAGCTGATCCAACGCCAAGTCTGCAGGAGTCACCTTTCCACTCAGCACCCCTCGCTGGCCTCCCTAAATACCCCAAGTAACTGAGGTGGAAAAACATCACTGATAAGAGAGAAAGGCTTGCCCATCCTCAAAGTGACTTCAAAATGTATCTGAACAATCCTGTTACGTGACTTGATGGCCAGATTTACATCTGCAGTCCCATAATGTGGGATTAGGACAAGCCACAAGTCACAGGCTTCAAATTACAGCAACATCACCGGACATTATTTCTAATGCTAAATGTTGAGACTTTTTTCTCCCTTGCAAGTCTAATACAAATGAAAAGAGAAGCAATGGGAATCTAAAGTAAACTGATTATTTATGTACCTGACATTAGGTCGTTGTTTAAAAATGTTTCTATGAAACAAACTGTGACAGACTTTTTATGCCAGGGATTCTGTGACTATTAGAATCTTCTATACAAGCATGATAATCTTTACCAAAAGAGGGCTGCTTGGGAAAGAAACACCACTGAGTATTAGTCAGCAGCGCATCCTATGAACACGAGGCGATGGTCGGGTCACCAGGTGCACAGAAAGGCTCTGTTCTAGGTGGACACTCAGTGGTCTGCCCTGAAAGGAAAGACTGGCCACGGCAGAACCGCTGCAGAGACCTGAGGGCAGAGAGTCTCGGGCGCGGGGGAGCAACCAATGAGGGTCAGATCGGGGACCCAGAAGAAAGGGCATTCTGTTGGAGCAGGGGCTTGTGAAGACAGTAAAGGAAGGTAGGCGTCAGACGATGGAGCAAAGGAAGTGCTGGCAGGCAGAAGCTCTGGGAAGGGGGGGGTATAATTACCGCCCTGGGACTTGCTAGTCCTGCTGCTGTCACTGCCTGAGAAGGCTCCGCAGTGTCCCGATGCTGTCGCCACCCGGAAGGCACGGTAAGGGCCTGTTGCTACCGTTTCCCCATAGGGGCCTCCAAAGCCACAGACTCCTGTGGGACCCGGGGTAGAGAGAGACAGGGGAGAAGCGTGAGGGACAGGGCTTGGGGGCCCTGCAGGGCATTCGGGCAGAGCAGCCCCTGCCTCCTTCAGCTGCCAGGGAGGGGTCTCCTGTCCCCTCTTGTTGCCTTGCTGTCCTGTGCCCATCGTCCCCAGGGGCCAGCACTGAAATGCCACCCTCCTTACAGCAGGTCATTCAACAGGGTACTGGCATCAGGGCTGAGGATGGGCCCTGGGAGATGGGTCTTGGAAGACAGCTGTCTCTAACCTGGATGGTTATTTCCCCTCACACATGAGAAAAAACTCTTAAAATGTGAGCAGAGAGTTTTTAGCTAGAATGACAGATCTCAGGATGCAGCCTCTGCATCTGCATCTACAGCTCTCTCCCCCTAATCTCCAGGGTCAAGCTCACTCCTTGCGGACTTGAAGAACTGCTGCTGTGAGCCCCCGTGACTGACAATGACAGGGTCGACACAGCAGACAGGCTTGCCTAAGACGGCTGCACACTCCTCCCAGGAACGAGTCATGCCAAACCACTCACCTGCAAAGCCTCTGCCCCTGCCCTGAGACGGGGGGACGGGCCCGAAGTGCCGAGGGTATGCAGAGGCAGGGTAGAAGGGCAGGGCGGGCGGCGGCGGGAAGGGGAGCGCGTGGCTCTGCCGGGAGAAGTTGAGCCCCTCCAGCACGCTCTGGCGCATCTTCTCCACCTTGGCAGCCTGCTCAGCCTGCAAGGCAAGGACCAGCATGTGAAAGCTCGATTCCGTGTTTTAAGTGAACTGAAATGAGCAGGAAAGAAATTAGATATATCAACTGCTATAAAAACGTACAGTTGGTCCTCTTTATTCATGAGTCCTATATATGCAAATCCACCCACTTGCTAACATTTGCTTGTAACTACAAAATCAATACTCATGGCACTTTTCTGGTCACAGACTTGTACAAAATGGGGGAAGAATTTTAGACGCTGAACACACCAACCCCAGCTGAGGTCAAACAAGATCACGCCTGCCTTCTTATTTCAGCTCACCCTGAAAACAGAGCCTATTTAGTGTCAAAGTTTTTACACTTTTGTGCTTTTTCTTGGTGATTTTACTGTTTACAAACACCCCCAGCTTAGTGCTGAAGTCCTCCCCAGCATTCCCAAGTGCAGAGAAGAAAATCCATGTTGTAGAAGCTTCATTCAGCCACGAGTTATGGGCTGCTGCCTGTGAGTTCAATAATGAATTAACAATACACATTTAATGAGGTATCTTTAAACAGAAACACACAAGAAACAAGGTTATATACTGGTTCTATGACAAAAATATGTGACCAGAGCCTTGAAGGACCCTAATCCTGTACTTCCCCTAGGAGCAATGGTTCAGTGTTTGCTAATTCAGTGTTCAAGGTGAATTTTAGAACATAGCCACCGTGAATAATGAAAACCAACTGTATATCAGGAGCCTTGCTCACTATGGGCACTAAAGCGATATTTAGTTATACACACTGGGCTGGGCCCAACCCAAAAGAGAATACTGTCACACAAGTTTCATGACAAATACGGTATAAAAGAGGACAGATTTACCCAGCGAGCTTTACTTCATTTCGTCAGAGGTGCCTGCCCTGCCCCCGAGCATACCTGACCATCACAGAGGTCGATGAGTGGGGTCTTTTCCCGGCTGGCTTTGAGGAGTTTGGATTGGAAGAGCTTCCCATCAAAATACATCCAAGGACAACAGTGTTCCCAGGGGATTGGCTGTCCACATGCATCATTTGCAAACAATGCCATGTCTACTCCACTCATGAAGAGAGCTGACAGCTGAATTCCTCGGGGGTCTAGGTTCTCAATCTTTAAATTGAAAAGAGTAACTTCTATGGAATAAGAGTACTACAGTGTTTAATCCTTCCAATGTCTCAATAAAACTTTCCAGAGTTAACAGAGAATATTCCTTAACAAAAACAGCACCACTGAGTAGTCCTATAATTACCTTATAATGACCTAAAACTGGCTTTGTTTGAACAGAAATACCTTATATGTTATTTAACAAATTTAAATTTAAGAGAATGTTTTATAAACATACTGAAATATTTCTGTTGGGGTTTATAAAGTGTCAGTATACAGTGATGCTGTATTTAACGCTGACAAGTGACAAAGTGAGCAATGATGTGCAGTCTCCTTTGACTCCAGAGCCCCCACAATGCCCTCATGAAATAACATTTCACATTTCAGATGTGAACACATTAATGTGTTAACAGAAAGGGTGTCAAAAAGGAACACTCAATATTAAGATTTTGCATTTCTCAAGTAGTTATATTAAAAAACTACTTTGTATACATAATTACATTCTAAAATAAATTTATACTTTGTTATTTCATACGTTAATGTTTTAGATAGCAACTTATTAATACAACTGTCAATGTTTTTGGAGAAATGGATAGCTTATAAATGAAAGAACACAACAACAAAAATACTGTATTTGAACCAAATATACTATTAGAATTTGAACAGACTTTAACTTCCCTCAGTGATGAGTGCTGGGTGCCTGCCTTCTGGGCACAGAGCCCACCCTCCTAGCGTATCATAAGCAGGGTAAGAAATGCCAACATGAGTACAGTCAACTCTTGATCATCTGTATGTAAAGACCAAGTTTGTGGATTATCCAGGACAAAGTTTTAACTCTGCTCTGGCTTTTGTCTTCTCACTCTGAAGGCTTAAGAATGCAGTTTTTATGGAGTATCAATCTAAGCAATGCCTAATTGTGACAGGTAAAAGCACTTTTTGTTAAAGAGAAAAAGTCATTCTGGTACCAAATGCTAATGAATTTATGATCATCTACTGTTTCGTGCTGTTTGTGCTAACATTCCCCATTACCAGCTAACACTGTGTTTTCCAACCTTTGTTAAATTTTAAGTCAGTGCAGTTCAACTTTAAAAACCTGGAAAAGTCTGTTCACAAATTTATAAATGCTGTTTTAACTACATCTCTGGATCCTACTGTACACCACTGGCTCCTTTTCCCATGTATTTGTTGGGAAGCAAACTAAAAAATGTTCAGCAGTGGGTAGGTGGGGCTGGGGTGATGAAATGAGATGTATTTTTTTATTTATGTGCACAGTGGAGAAAGATGGGCAAACTGGAACAAAATGGAGAAAATGCATTTGATGTATTTAGTTCCCAGCCACCCTCAGTTCTGAGCTGCAGGAAGAAAGGAGAACTCTCAAGGCAGAAAAAGGGAGCTGCTCCTGTTGGGAAGAGGCCAAGCAGAGGTGCAGGCCTTGGAACAGACAGGACACCCATCCCCTGGCCCCTCGTTCTTTGGGAATGATGACCACGAATCCCTTGCAACCAGAGGAACTCTACCACTTCCAGCCCAGGGCCTCCGTGCCCCCCTCTCTACCCTACACCAGAGAACTGCGCAGCCGGGTCAAGGACCAGGGAGAGGAAATAACAGGGTTGATGCTGCTCTAAGGGTGTTTGCCTCACTATCAAAATGTCATACACAAAATGCCACGGATGCCTTCTGTGGAAGCACATGCAGCACTACCCTGCTGGTATTTCTTAGGAACGGGCTGTGGCCGATCACGGCCAGATTCAAACCACTGTGACAAATGGAACTCAAAACCACTGTCCCAGCAAATGGCTATCTGCACGCTGAGCGTAAGAAACAGCAGCAGATGCATACAACACAGAAACACCTGAGTTCGAACTGATAATCTCCAAATTTGCTGACAGGAGGAATGGAGCAAGACTAGAGTGAGTGAGTGAGTGTGTGAGTGTGTGTGTGTGTATGTGTAAAATGGCCTCAATGTTAGTTGAAGGACTGCATTTTTATGGATTTCAAAAATGATGTCTGCAGTTTCAAGAATCTATTAGCAGTTTTAGTTATGACAAGTACCATTACATTAACAGAGTTTTTAAAATAAGAGCTGTATAAACAATGTGAATAAAATCTCAATTGCTGTATAAATTTTGCTTCTTTTGAAAAATATTTTAAAACTTACATTACAGTTTTTCTTTCCCTAAATGGTAATTATACAAAAAATAACATCTAGTATTTATGAGGAACTTAATAAATATGTATCAGATACTGTCCTTTTTTTTAACATGTATTTTCATATCATTTCCATGTCTCAACAACCATAAGATACAGCTGCTTCCAACAGCATCTCCATTGCACAGATGGGTCACAGAGGGCTCAGAGCCACCGAGCAGATAATTGACAGAACCCAAACCTGAACCCTTGATTGCAAAAATGGCTAAATAGTCACGTTCTAACCTCATTCTTTTATACCAGTTGAGATAAAATATTCAACATTATCCAAGGTTCCTCAACTGGAGAAACACAGAAAAAAATTCTGACTTTATTAGGAAATACAAATATGGAATTTAATCTCTGCCCAATTAGCTCATGAACCAAATTCCAGTTAAGTTACTTTCTAAATACTGGGCAACAGACTCTTAATTTGTCATATTTACCTATATGCAAAATAATTCTTACAGTTATCACAGACATGTGGCACGCCCCTAATACTGTCTTTAAAACTCTTCATTTTCCATCTTTTATATTCTGCACTTGGCATGTGAAACTGTTAAAAGAATTTAAGGCAATTATAGGGATGTCAAGAATAAGGGAGAAAGAAACTGGACAAATATTTTAACTGTACAAAGTTCCTTCTCCTCATCCTTTACCCGCCCTCCTCAAAACACAGGGTGAGTGATAATTTTACCTTAATAATTACATTCATGCTGGTAACCTAGGAGAAGGGCTTAAAAAATATAACAGGAAAAAAATGAGGGTCATCAATTACTGTCACAGGTACTCAAGGAACCACACAGAACACGCTTAATTATTCATGGACATGGTAGACAGAGAACACATGGATGAGATGAAATTCCTAAAAATTCAGTTTAGCTCATGGTTTCAATGTCTTTTCCCACCAAACCTCCCATCAGAAAATCTAACAGGAGTCCAAACTGTCAGCACTGGGTCTTTTCTTCCTCCTGTCCTCCTCTGATGGCAAAGCATGTAATGGACAATAAATGGGAGAAGAGAAACAGGGTCTGGCAATCCACAAACTGGGTAACGGGCCCTGACCCAACAACAGCAACAGTCAAGAGTTGACTATATCGTAAGCAGTGAAATGGTGTACTACAGAAAAGCACTGTTGTTGATTTCGATATATCAAAAAACTTTAGTAGTTAAATGAAAAAGCAACTTTAAAATTTAATTTTTTATCACTGAATTTTGGAACCCTCAGCTCTGCATAGGAATTTTTGTAGCATTTAAATAATGATTATTCCTAATAATTCTCAATCTAATAGCTGAGAGATCAATCTTAAAAAATAAAAAAGCAAACAACTGCCTTTCCCCCCAACAAATGCTATTCTTCCTTACAGCTCTTTCAAAATTTATACTAATGAAAATGAAGCGCCCACAGGTGTAGGCTGTCACTAAAGGGAACTGTCGACCTCCAGACAAGCAAGACCCAGAGGAACAATGAATCAGACTGAAGTTAACTACACATAAAATGTCTTTCTGAATACATCTCTCTTTAGATGAAGAACCAGGAGAAAACCATGAGAGCACTAAGATCTCAAAAGAACCAAAACGAAAGCTTAGAGTGTGATTGTTTTTCAAAAGTTATATCCTATGTGTTGATCCAAAAATGAAAAGGATATGGGATATAGGATGAACTTTGAGTAAAAGTAACTTGATGGTGAATAAGGCTTAGTGGGCATACCTGATACCTGGCGGTCTGATTTTCAGAACTGGGATGTCAATACTGATGTAATAATCTATATAAGAGAAACAGGAGTAGAGGTAGAGGGATGGCACCACACTCTAGTAAAAGTATCTCCAACCCCCTGAAGCACAGTCTGTGACGAAGACGGTGGTGATGAGACAAACCAGGTGAGGACACAGGGAAGAACCTGACTTAGCACCAGCCACACTGCCTGACGGGGACACCTGACCAAACATTGAAAACAGAAACGTAAATTCAAAAACATTAAAAATAATAATAATTTCTGTCTAACAAACAGAAAAGCTTGATCTATAAAGCAAAGAATACAATTTTAGGTGAATTCTCCTAAGTTTTGGTTTTTTTATTTGGCTTATTTCAGAGTGATCAGAAGCCTCAGGTGGGCTCCACGCAGTTGAGGAGAGTCATTCAACACCAAATTACTCAATTTAACACAGTAATTTAGGGACAACCAGAAATTTATCAAGCACCAACTGTCAAATACTGAAAATCTATAAAGTGAGCCTTAAATTCCTCTGCAGGGAAAGAATGCCTTCGTAAAGAAGGCCAAAAAGAGCCAAAGGTGAAGGCAATTTTGTCAAATGAGAGTAAATGATTACAAATAAAACTTTTAAAAAAGAAAACCTGATGGCAAAGAAAAAACAAAACCCTGTACATTAAAAAGAAAAGGTAGATTTACTAATTTAACTAACTTTGAAAAGTCTTGAACTTCTAAAATTTAGTGCAGAAATTAGAAAGCAATTGCAACCGTGTGAACACAGCATCTAAAAAACGTGTACTGAAAAGCTACGCACACTGAAAAACAGGTGACAACTTGGAGGAAATCAATATTGTCAAAACAATTAAAGAACAAGTGAAATTACTAGAAGGCAAAATTAAAAGGAATATGATGTTAAATGCTGACTAAAAAGGGTACAGGGATGATGGTGTAACATTGTTCTTCAAGTGGTTTTTTAAAAGGGATTTTACAATACTAGTGGGGCAAAGAATATTCTGTAGAGAAAACAAGTTGTAATTAGGAACAACGAAATGAAATAAGAAAAAGAATCCTTGCTAGATGTTAGAAAATTCTTAAGATCAAGCCCTCCCAGGGTTTGGAATCCCCTCCTAAAATAAAAAAGGCAAGTTTATTTTCTGATGTGAAAAACGAGAATAAATATCCATTGGTAAACAAGGGGAAATCATTCTTGGACAAAACCGGGACTGATCGTTTCCAAACTTGGGATGGCAAATCCATAACTAGAAAGGAATATTCCTTTTGCCCTGAAGGCGATCAAGTTCACATCATATTAGTATTACCAGTTTAGTGTACTAAAAGAATTAGTTTAAAGAATTAGCAATTCTGCCTCATGAAAGTTAATTGTGTTACACCAAATTCCAAAGCAAGACCACCCAGGACAATGAAATGAGGCTGATAAATTACCTTGAGCTCCTGTAGCTGATCAGGCTCGTAGAGTTTGGGGGACAGTGCCTGAGCCAGGAAGGCGTCCAGCTCCTGACGACGCAGGATGCGTGCTCCCGGCCACTGCACCATGTACCTGGTGAGGGGCAGAAACAGTCGGGCGTGATTACTGAGTGGTCACCCATGACACGGACAGACCCAGTGGGAGGTTCTAAGCAATCGGGATGATGCGAGCTTAGAAGGCCCATAATGACTTCTTACTCAGCTTTTCTATTTTCACGTGATGACACCATTACAAATGAAAACAATCATTACCCAGACTGACCAGAATGTTTTACTTTAGAGCAATCAGAAGTAGCACACCAATTTGTGCATACTGAAAACTAGGTGGTCAGAGATTTTTGATACAACTTCACTCTTGTGATGTATTTAAGTACACTGTAAGTACCAATTTATAGGAGTTATTCATTTGAACTCAAGCCAGGATGCCCAGGAGGCAGATCCTAGGTCCAAACAAGAAAGATGAAACTCCAGATGAAGAGCAGTGAGCATGACAGGGACTCTGCATAGCCCGGAAACAACTGGGGATGGAACAGGGACCACAGGGGTAGGAGGCAGGAGAGTTGAGGAACACAACTCACAGGACCATCACCAAAGCCACAGACTTCAAAATGGGTGCACCCTGGTGTGGGCAGCTGAAGAGAGGTCATTTTCCAAATCTTCAACTAGAATAAGTGTGCCTGGGAGTCACCAGGCTCCACGCCAGTCTCCTTCCTTTCTCTGTGCCAGCCCTGCCCGAGTGGAAAACACCCTAGGGCACTACACAGAGCACAACCCAAGCAGTATCTGGACGGTAAAGGGCTAACCATAATGACTTAGTCATAAACCTTTCTGCAAGTCTAATGGCTTCCAATTCTTTGCATTCAACAAACTTGAAAGATGACCTAATCAAGTTGCCAGCTCATCGCTAAAAATAGCTTCTGATGATATGTGATCTCTGGCAAATAACTCAAAAGGAGTTCAGAAAACTGTGACATGCTTAACGAAGCTCTTTCCATTCCCATCTGCTAAATTTTCTCAATGCTTAAAATCTAAGTTAATAAAACCACGGTCGGTGTTAGTGCTGAGCCCTAACTCATTCTTGAAATACTTGATATTCATCCATGGGAACATAAACTAAGGTGGAGGTTCCATTCAGCTCACTGAGATATATTTTCAATTAAATTCCAAACTGGAAAGTTTACATGCTCTTTAGGTACAAGGCATTGGTCTAAGTATTTTATGCACATTAACTCATCTATTGTTGTCACAGCAACTGAGGCACGAATGATTATTATCCCATTTTAAAGATGGGAAAGATGAGGCACAGAAAGCTTACATACTTCACGGTAAAATTAATGTGGCAAAAGTAGGAAGAAAATGCAATTTCAAGGTGAACAGTGAATGTTAAATTTCTATGGTATTTATATTCGATCAGATATATTTAAGAGTGATGTAAAAGTTTTATTTAATTAAACTGTCAATATTTGCAAGGATAAAAATTACATCCTTTATGACTAATGCCACAAGTCTTAAATACGATGGTCTTCCTGAGTTTTAGCCAGGGCTTGATGCAAGAAATAGCAACTATGAAGAAGCACCCCCACCACTTCTGTGTGAAAAACACTGTGGAAGAGACTGTGCTCAATATACAATTTTCTTTGCCTTAAATATTCGTGTTTTAGGTTCCTTTTATTTTTATTTATTCAATTAATTTATTTTTTAAAATTGTGGTAAAATCCACCTAACATAAAATTTACCATTTTAACCACTTTTCAGTGCATTAAGCACATTCACATTGGTGTGCAACCATCACTATCATCCATCCACAGAACTTTCACTGTCCCAAACTGAAACTGTCGCCATTAAACAGCTCCCCAGTCCCCTCTCCCCCAGCCCCTGGCTATAGGTTCCTTTTAAAATTTTGAATCAGAAAAAGATTGTCTTGGGGACAGGTTGGTTTTCGCAGGATCTTTCCTGTTTTTCTTGGCAGCTAAGACTCTCAGAACTCAGTTTAGCCATGATAACAAATAGCCCTGTTGGTCAGAACATCTGCTATTTCCTCCATCTGGCTTTATATAACAAAGTCAGCATTTAGCTCTTCCTCCCCATAGGTCAGTCCTCTAAACATCTTCCCTGGATGCAGAGAATACGAAGTCCATACACACACAGATACACAGATTAAACGCCAAAACACACAGACAGCAGCAATGGCATCCCAGTTAAGACTGGCTAATAACTTCGTCTTGGTCACCTCAGTTACTCATTCTATTCTTATCTGTGCATTTCGAATGTTTTCAAATGCCTGCTAAATCTACCTGTGGAATTTCTGGAAAATTTATCTCTTGATGTTTTTTTCCATGCAATGAGCAGAGTACAAAAATGCCATTTGACGTGCTAAGCAGCTATAGGACCTCGGCAGCTGTCTAACCTTCCCTGGCCTTCCTTCCCTCACCACAGAAGGCTGAGGGCTGTGCAGATTGCTCTGGAGTCCTTCTAAAGCCGGCTGACCTGAATCATCTCCTCTCACTGCCCTTCACAAGCATGGACGCTGGGGCAAGCCAGAGCTCCAACAGGAGGGACACAGGCCCTGGCCAGCACGGGCAGCTGCTGTGTCACCTGGTCTGACCAACCTCCCGGGACGC
Organism: Lemur catta; assembly: GCF_020740605.2. Taxonomy (NCBI): domain Eukaryota; kingdom Metazoa; phylum Chordata; class Mammalia; order Primates; family Lemuridae; genus Lemur; species Lemur catta. Next base: position 88,785,970 of record NC_059137.1, read on the forward strand.
CCATCCAGAGCTCACACGGACTTGCTTTAGCTGTGTTTGGGAGCCTCATGCTCTCCATCCCCTGTCATCTTATTTATTAACGCTGACTTCAGTCGAGTTCTTCCAGGACTTAACTCAGTCTGCATCTTTTTGTCTGCTGTCTTGTCTCCTATAAGAACATAAGCTGCTTTTGGACAAAGCAAGGCCTCATCTGTTTTGTCCACCTTGTATCCCCAACGAAGACCTGCTCTGACCTGCACGCTTGGCCTTCACCTTCACGCTGCATCAACCTCTGCTGCTGTCTCTGCTGCCGGGGATGCTAGAGATTAGACTGACACTGTTCTGCTCACCACAATTGTCCGCGTGTCTCAGTGCCCACAAAGAGGGAGCACTCCATGAGACACCAGCCTAATGAGGAATGGAGTGAATAACAGCAGGACAAGACAGTGACATGAGTCTGTGCCACGCCACGGAGGATGGACTTAAGCTTGGAGCTGAAATGACGCGAGGTTCACGCCCCACGGTACAGTGGTGTCTATCCTTTACCGCGGCCATGGGCCCGCGATGTGCCCGCCCGCGGGCTCCCGGCGTGCTCCTTAGGGCAGGTATGTGGCGGACACCCAGGTGTTCCACTGAAAGCCACATATCACTTTAAACTTGGAAGGGAGAAATACAAATAACCTAACCAAATTCATTATAGCTAATTTGATTTTAGAACACCCATAGTCTCAATCTTAAATTTTTGATTAGTATAAGGTTTTTATTGATAAAAATATGTCCTTAACTGAATTTTCCATCAGAGGAAACCAGAAAACTCTAAAAACAAAGACAAAAAACTAGTGTTTCCCATTAGCTAATCTTCAATGGAAATAAAATGAAAATTGGCACACTGTGCTCTACTTAACCTCCACTGAAGTCTCCCTAAATAAGTTATTGACCTTAAAGTTTGTTATAAATTTAAGAAACTTCAGGAAATACAAGCATGAATAAAACTCTGTCCTCCTTTCCTAAAGTTAGTCAAGTGGGAGGCAGAGGGAGCAGCGGTCAGCGGTGCTTGCCCAGCAGCAGCCAGCCTGGAAGGTGAGGCAGGCCCTACAGGAACAATGGCAATGGGGACCGCATAACAGATGGGCCCCTGCCAAGGGAGAGGTCACAAGGGTACCTGAGCCCAAGGCTCTCACTGCCAGAGCCAGCAGCTACAAATGTAGAGAGGGACAGTAGATTGAGCCCGGGTTAATTCACTGTTTTCAATGAGAAGCAGGAACACACAGCAGCAGCTGTTGGGGTGGGCTCGTAGAGGCACTGGGAGGGCAGAGGAAGCAAAGCTCCCACAGCAAGGAGCCCTTACTCTGAGAGCCTGGTTTCTAAATGCTGTCCCCTACTTGTAGGAACTGAGGCTGCTTGGAGAAATGAGGACCCTGGAACTGAGGCAGGGAGATACAAAGGAAGGCAGAACATGTGCAGAGAAGTAAAGAGGTAATCAGAAAATGACAGGGTCAGTGGCAAGACCACGGAGGCCAGTTGATAAGGTGACAAGGGTAGCCATCAAAATAGACAATGGTGCAGTGGACCAAAAACTCCTGGAGAAAAAGGAGGCTCTGAGTCCATACTGATGCATACAGGTTGGCTGTCTAAGGAGGAGTGAAATGTTTACTGAATGTCCAAGCACATCCCCATGAGATGCATACAGTTGCAAAAGGTGAGAGCACCTCCACACGGGGAAGCCACAGATGCTCTGCATCAAGGCTTCAGAGCCAGCATCCTACCCAACGGGATAAATGAGCTGTGCGGGGCGTCACCCCTGAAAGCAAGGAGATGGCCTGGAACTGGTCTCTCTCTTTTTTTTTTTTTGAGACAGAGTCTCACTTTGTTGCCCGGGCTAGATGAGTGCCGTGGCGTCAGCCTACTCACAGCAACCTCAAACTCCTGGGCTCAAGCGATCCTACTGCCTCAGCCTCCCGAGTAGCTGGGACTACAGGCATGTGCCACCATGCCTGGCTAATTTTTTCTATATATATTTTTAGTTGTCCAGATAATTTATTTCTATTTTTAGTAGAGACGGGGTCTCGCTCAGGCTGGTCTCGAACTCCTGACCTCGTGGGATCCACCCACCTCGGCCTCCCAGAGGGCTAGGATTACAGGTGTGAGCCACCGCGCCCGGCCTGGAACTGGTCTCTTATCACAAAGGATGCTGCTGGGACAACTAGCCAAACAGGTCCTGCAGATACGATGAACTTCAGTATCAACATGGATTGATTTTGATGGTGGTTATAAAGGAAAATGCCCTTGTCTGTTAGAAAATCACAGTAAAGTATTTGAATAAAAATACTTTTGTATTGTACACGCAACTTTTCTCTAAGTTTGAAATTGCTTCAAAATCAAACCAAATCAACCAACTCCAAAACCTAATGAATGTCCTATATGCATCCCAACTCAAATTAACTTCAAAACATCAACAGTGTCTACACCTACTCCTGGAACTGCTGGCTTTGAGGGCCTAGATGCAGAAACCCCAGCAGCAGAAGCACACTGGCGCCCAGACCTGGGTTTCTAGACACCCTTCTCTATGATAAGGAAGCAGCGCTGCTCCTTAGAGAGATGGCTGATGCCGGAGTACCGGAAGCATCTTATAGGGCCTGAAAGCAAGGAAGGGCTCCCAAAACAAAAGAATGGCATGTGTCAGGTGCCAACCCAAAGGAGAGCTCAAGGCCGGGGCTGGGGCAATGCAAGGAACAAGATGAATAACATAGTACTGGCTACAACACCAAATGAGTTGATTACAACCCTATAAAATGAGGACATGAACTCGTACTGACAAATACATTCATGTGCCACATGACGTTTCAGTCAACCACAGACTGAATACAGGACAGTGGTCCCATTAGATTACAGTATTTTTACCGTACCTTTTCTATGTTTAGCTGTGTTTAGATACACAAATATCTAACAATTGTAATACCATCGTGCTCCCATGCCTCCGTGTCCATTACAGTAACACGCTGTGCCCGGGTTGCAGCCTGGGAGCAACAGGCCATACCATACAGCCCAAGTGTGTAGCTGGCTCTGCCATCGACGTTTGTGTGAGTACACTCTGCGACATTTACACAATGACAAAAGCGCCAAATCATGCACTTCTCAGAACATGTCCCCATCATTAAGCAATACAGTGTGAATGATTAAATAAATGAAGGGGGAAGAAGAGATAAATTTTCTCTACATAGGAATTTCAAATAACATATAATATACTCCACACTATAGCCTTCAAAATCTTTAATATTTAAAGAATAAACTACATTTAAAGCCATTACATAATATTTACATACCATATATGCTCACCAAATATACCTACTCTATAAACATATGGCATAAATTAAAATATATATTGCATTTACAAAGCCTACATTTCTATAATATATATAAATATGGGATCAGGATGGGATCAGGATAAATTTCAACAGACAACATGGTTCATATGGAGTAAACTTTCTATCCTTTCCAGAACTCAGTGGACACTGTGGTCTTGGCCCCCACACCCAGCGGGGTCCCCAGTTGCAGCTCCCATGCCCAGCACCCACCGTAAGACGCAGCAGAGCACCATGAGGTGAGTGGGCACGTTGGCAGGGTTGAGCATGGCAGGGGTGTCCGACCTCATGCAGGCTAGGAAGGCCCTCATTCTGCGGTTCTTGTCCTCCACTGCCTTGCCTAGCCAAAGCCTCTTCAGGTTGGGGCAGGTCCACTCTCTGAAGGCAAGAGCTTCTACCAGTTCTGGAGTTTGAGGAGACTTCCCTTTGTAAGCTGCCCATTCTTTAATGATCACTGGTGAGACTACATAAAAGAATAACCAGAGAAGACACATTCATGCACGGGCTCACCTACTTTCAGTTTTAACAAAAACAAACAGCTCTAGTAATTAGAGTCTGAAGATGTCGCCTCTCTCCTTAGCAAGCCCCCAGTCCTCACATTTATTTTGTTTGCCCCTCTACTCTGTGTAAGTAATGGCTCATTCAGATTTTCAGTCAGGCCCTAGATAAATTTTTTCTCAATAAAATTATGACTTGATTTTCCCCATATAACTAATATGTATAAATCAAGGATATTAGGCAAAATTTGTTTTAATATTTTATGTCTATTAATAGCTTTAATAACAATTGGTATTCACAGAGGTATGTGATTAATTATTTTAACATGGAAAATCTAATTTAGATAGCTAATCTCTTTTTCTACATACATAAATACTTTCACAAATTAGACTGGAAAAATAATTTGCATTTGGTAGGCACTTTACTGGAGGACCTCCTGCTTTAACAAACATAACTGTGAAACTCTATTTTAAAGACTGGCCAGTAAGACACAAGTAGAAGCAATATTCCAGGCTTTGGAATCCCAGATGATGCCAGCATATAGTAATTATATTCAGCAAGACTTAAGACAGAGTGCAAAATTCTCCAACATTTCACCTCAAAAAAAGTAAGGAGTTCTAAGTTGATATAATACAAAAACAATGATCTTTTATCCACAGTTGTTTTACCATTTAGATTGAATTAATACTTACAAACACACAAACATGCACATTTTCCCACATAATTTCCAAATAGATTAAGAAAAAAAGTATGATGGGGGAAATACAATGAAAACAATCCATACTGCACAGTAGAATGTTAAAATTTCTTATCAACTGCACTGAGGTAACAATTCAGTGGTAAAACCTGGATGTGGTCATAAGTAACAAGGAATTTGCTTTCGTTCAATAAACACCAGAACCGAAGCAGGGAAATGTGTGGTCCCTTGCCCAGCGAGCTGCTCAGCGTGAACCAGAGGCACCATCACCGGCTAACACGTTCCACTGCACGGCCACGCCAAGGCCAACAGCTGGTATGGAAACCAGGATGGTATGATAAATTCTAATTTCATCTTTGACACATTAATTCTACCCATATAACATTAATCCAGCTGAGTTCGTTTTCTCTAAAGTAATGGCTAAGGCATTCTGAAGAATCTCAAATCAGGACAGAGTTAATGTATAACTGGCTGATTTCCAATTCCACTCCAAGTATAGATATAGTCAGGCAATACAATAATCTCTTAAAATGCAATGAAAAACGTCAGGCGTTAGATACTTGGATATACAGTTTATCAGCAACAGAAAAAATGTTTAAACACATTTCAATACCCGATAAGTCAGGTAACAGTGTCATCCATAGGAACACGCTGTGAGTCACAACCTCGCGGCAAGGGCTCTGTGGTGAGCCCTTCCGGAGCCAGCCCCAGACTGTGTCCCCTTAGGAGACGCCTACTGGACAGAACAGGGTGTACAAGTTAAGACAGTCACTGAAAATTCTCCTTTTACAAAAAAGTCACTGTTGTCTTTAGGCAAATTCCTTTCATTTACATTTGAACATCTGGGTGTTTAAATGTTAAAGGAATATTTAAAACATTCCAAATTCTCATTTTAAAGTTCAAGTCAAAACACAGGTATACATGTATATATATACATACATGCTTGTTTTTATTCAATATTTTTAGCTGTCAGATATCAAACCAGTAAGTCTCCATTATCAAACAGACCCTGTCCTTGGACGCACAATCTAAGGCACCGCCCCACCACGACACTGCTGAGCTCCAGCACAGCTCTCAGCTTCTGGAGGCTTCCTCAGCAGCAGTGTCGGGACATGCAGGATCACGCCATGTGCAGGCCTTCCCGTGAGCCGACCCCGCCTTCCCTCCTGTGATCCAACACAAAGGCTGCTTGGCCCCAAGAGAAAACAGGTAAAGTGAACTTCTGGAATGAGTTGCTCACCAATATGTTTCTACTAGATTAGTTTCTATTAGATTACTTCACATGTACACACACAGCACACACACTCCACACCACACCATACACACTTAACAAACCATCACACACCCCACACCACACACACACCGCACACACCGCACCCCCATCACACACACATCCACACAGCACGGGTTTCGGCTGTACAACCCGCTCGGGGTCTTCTCAAGAGAGGCCTCCATCCCAAGCCTACCCTCACATAACTTTGCCATTTCTTCCTCGTTTGTTAGCGCTGCTCTCACCTCTCTCTAACTATTTTTAGCAATTATTTATTTTATTATGTTTTGTTTTCATTCCAGAAAAAAATTGTTGGTAGAGGATTTTCATTCTCAAATTCAGAACCTTTAGGCCTCCACATATTTCATTCTGCAAGGCCCTGGGTTAAGTTAAGTGGAGGTCAGAGGTACTCACCCTAACTCTACATGGTATTCTCAGAAATACGTATTTCACCTTCAGGGTTCTAACGCCTTTCCACATTCGGGCTCTGAGGGCCTCCCGTGTACCTGAAAGAGCCTGGCCCAGCGCCAGGTCTCAGACTCTACACAGCCCTGACAGTGACTGGTGAACACACTCCTGAGGGCTGAAACTAGACTCTGGCTGATGGACTTGGCCAAGGCAATACTCCAGCCAAAGGCTGCCCAAGTCCTAGCAGGGCTTAGAATGGCCCCAGGTAAGACTACAGAAGTAGTAGGGATGGAAAAGGATTTGTCCTGTCTCACAGCGCTAAGCATTTTTTTTGTCTATCTGCAATACTCATGATGAGAACAGCTCAAATCTAATTTAAGAAACACATGTCTTTATCAAAGTAAATAGATGTGCTTAACCCAAAGGCTTGCTCCAAAAGCAGAGGTGCTCTTGATTTGCTTTATTTTTACAATGTGCTCATCTGTTTTTAATCTAATATTTAGAGATCTTATGAGCATACCACCACTTAATAGCTGTGAGACCTTAGGCCAATCATTCAGTAGGCATTTACGAAGCCTCTGCTATGTGCCAGGCTGGGCTGAGACAACGGGCAGGCAGGCGAGGTGGACCTGCACGAGTGTGTGCCTTACAGTGAGGGTTTTCCTTAGATTCTCAGACCCGGACCTGGTTCCGAGGACCAAGAAAAGAGGCTAATGCCTAACTGTGCAACACAATACTGATGATCAAACATAAAAAGCACCTAGCACCCCTCGATATGTAGGGAAAAGTATGAGATTAGCTAACATTTTATACATTACTTACATAAATTTAATTAAAAATTAGTGCTTATAAAGAATTCCAAGGGGCATTCAGTTTTGGGTTTGACACATAGCAGCCTCAAGGGTACCAGGGCTGAGCAAAGAAAATGGCTTGCCTCTGCTCTGCAGGTCCCCTGACACAGGGCAGCTGGGGGCAGCCATCAGGGAGGAGAACACCTGCCGCTCCTACTGCTCTCTTTGGGCTGCTGGTTTCTTCCCAAGAGTCACTGTTGCCCAGGAGGGTGGACTTCTCAGTTCTCACGGTGTTGTTCAGCCCACAGGAAATAAGCAAATACAAAGTAAATATTTGCTAACAGTAAGTAATCTGGGTTTTTATCATTTTTGCAAAACACCCTGGGTATGTGTGCTTGCTCACGATAGTATCAGGGCACTTGGGGCTCCAGAATATCCTGAGAGGGCACTGTCTGGAACTTAGAGGAGCACAGTGGTATTGCAGAAAAGTATGCTCATGCTGCTTTTGTAGAATAAAGAATAAGAAAATCCTAGAGGTCAGCTCATGTAGATGAAGATCTATGAATAAATCTTGTGTTATCACCATCAATAAATATTAATCTCATCTTTTCTACTGACAGAAAAAAACTCCCTACTTCAGGAAGTAGCCTACATCTAAAACACTGAATATTACACTATCTTCCTTACCTTACGCTAAATCGGATTTTTACACTGACAAAAACAACCCTAAGGCATCAGTTTTTTATGTTACTAGAGGTTAAATTTATAATGCATTTTTTTCACAGAAAGGACCTCTTCAAAATACAATGGGGGACTACAAAACACTATCATAGTAAGCCGTCAGTAAAACCCAGTGTTTTCCATCAGATGTTAATCATGTTCACCTAGCAGCGCATTTAACATTTGACAACTAGCTACCTTGGAAATCTGTTATAATGATGACCCTGGGATCTATCCCAGCCCAGAAATAACAGACATGGTTCATTTTGTAAGCCAATTCCAACTGACCGGCAGTGGATGCCCATAGAACCATATTATAAAGTATGTCTCTGAGCTCAGTGCCAGAGCATCACCCTTAATTAGCAATGCCAGTGAAGGGCTTAGGAAGGGAGAGCCGCAGCATTTGCGTATTCATGTTCATAGGCGAGAAAAGGACACAGCGAGGTGAATGGCTCCCAAGACAGTGGCTGAGGCGGGGTGTGCGTGTATTTAGGGAGGAGCTATTGATTTACTCACTGAGCTTTCCTGGGGTTATTATGAAAACAAACAAAAATAAGCAAAAACAACAGAAAACTCCAGATCCTTCATGTCAGGTCAGAAACAGAAAAACAGATATAATAAAAACTATTCTTTCCTTCTAATAGAAAAACTGACCACTAACTTCTCAGCAGCACCAGCACGTAGGCAGCATTTCCTCATGCCGACACATCTGCGAGCACCTCCGTAATTTTCAAAGGGAAAGGACTGTGAATGCTTTTCTTAAACCTCTGACATCTGAGGCTCAAGCAGCCGACTGTCCACAAAAATATAAGTGCTTAGTAGGCCACAGGACACGCAGAACATGGTATTACAGACATGCAGGTACCCCTCATTCTCCCACGTTATTCTTAGTATACTAGAAACTCAAAAGTTCAAGGACTTATGACATAAATATTAGCCCAAAAGAGTAACATCACAGACTGGCCTATCATATAATTTGTCTTCCTAAGCAATCATTTCTTGTGCTAGGTCTGAGTTTACTTATTTTTTATTAGCAGTCTCAATTATCAAATAAAAACATTTCTAGAGCAAATTGGACCAGGATGGGAGGTTGGGGGAGGGAACCAATGCTCCCTTTGGCTTCTCTTGAGAGCTTAAAAAGTACAAGAATAAATATAAGAAAATTCTCTATAAAAATAGGATTCACAGTCTATAAATTTGCTCCCTAGTTCTATAAATGTATTTCATATGTCTATAATTTGTATCCATCTACTTTTTATAAGCCTGTTTCTTTTACTTCTTTAATTTGAGGTTCTGGGGAAGACTTGCTATAGGAAATGTGAGACAAGAAAACAAAGGCCAATTTTATTAAGTGGATGATGTTAATTTAAAAATGTGTAAATCACTAAGCTTTACTTCCTGAACTTTTCAATCTTCAATTACAGCTGTGGCTATTCATTACACTACAATCTTTTAAAATTTAGGCCTTGCACCCTGTGTTGCTTGCCCACAAATCACTGCAGCCCCTCCTGCTAACCCCTGGGAAAAAACCCAGCTACTGGGAACAACCAAGAGGCACCACGAGAGAGGAAGCCACTGAGATACATGACCTGCTCCACTACAGGAGTGGGTGGGAGTGCGTCCACGACACTTGCCACAGTATCAGTATTTTCGTAGGGTGAAGGCCTCAAAGCCAGACTTCAGACCCTGGGCTCCTGTCTCCAGGCCCAACCTTTATTCCATCAGCAGAAGCACGACCCTGGGTTCCACCCCAGCCCAACCACAAAATGCTACTGTCACCGCAGATCACATCTGCATGAATCCACATGTCCCTGGGTGTTGATAGTTCTCTTCTGTGGGTGCCATTGGAAGGGCTTAGAATTCCAAGGTGCACACTGCTATAATAAGCAAATACTCTGATGAATTTCTCAAAAACAAAATTATGGAACCTAGGGATGGAGAGAAAGGAGTGAAAAATAAACTGCCAGCATGTAACTCAATATGACTTTCAAAGGGCTGGAAATGTTTTAAAGGCCTGATATTCTACTTTAACCGTATAATGACATTAAAAATGAAACGTTGGTAAACCACATGAAAACTCACTATGAATTATGAACACTTCATCATATGCCTCAATCGAGAGACCAGATTCCCAAATGAATGTCTTAAATCTACTGAGAGTTAAATATTTCAAAACAACCCTTAAGACTTCAATAGTTCATGCTGATAATAAGGCCATCTTGGGAAATTTTTTAGTTTTACAGGGACCATTAACAGGAATGTACACCTGCACATGTATGATTCTGAAGCTATTTCAGATCACAAATTTCCCATTCAGAAATGGCTCCATCAGCTGCTGGGGCACCTTGCTCACTCTGGAGCCCATGGGCAGAGGTCTCAGTTGCCAGACCACAATGGAAAGCCAAATGGGGTTAAGAGCAACTCTTCACGGGGACCTGCCCTCCCAGGGCACTTTGTGGCTTATGGATCTTCTTCCACTGTGCCAATGATTTCATTTAACCTATATGTGGTCCAAGAGTGACTGTAAGTTAGACAACATATGTCAATAAAATTTAAATACAATCATCATCAACCAAGAAGCTGGGAAACCTTTCAAAGTCAGCTTCCTTGCAGCATAACCAGACATTTTCTCCAGCTCATTTAGAGAATCAAGCAGTTATAGGAGTCTCACGTTAACATGTGTAACCAATTAATAGATATTTCAAGTAATGAAGCCTAAATCAGTGGCCAGATGATGATCAGAGTCAGTATTTAGTCAGCTAAAACCTAATCAACAGGTTATAAGGGAGGCGTTTTAATGAAATCACACCATGCATATTACTAATTTCTCACATAAAATTTGTCTTGAGCAAGTTGAGAGCATTTAGGCTCGACGATCACAAGAGATTCTCAGGACAAAACTGCGGAGAGTTGGTATTCCAATTAAGACTGATAATCAGGAATGTATTACTGACATAAAAACCTTTTTATAGGATTGTTTTCCCCTCATGTAACACATTATACAAGCTCAATTTTATCAGCTCCCCATAAAGATCTAGATTCCAAAGCTGCTCATAAAAATCTCACCCACTAAAATTACAGTACTAAGGTCTCTCAACTTTTAAACTCAGAGGTCAAATTTCTACATCTCCGTTCAGAGGCAATTTTTTATTTGTCATAGCACATTAATAACACATGTTTCTAAACACTTAAATTTCAGGAGCTTAATTAACTGTCTAAGCAAAGGTCATCTGAACCTGCCCTTTCTTTGCCATTTAAAGGCTTCATATCTGTTTTGGTTCAGTCCACATGTCACTACCCAACGCATCTTTCTAAACAGAAACATCATACCAAACCTTCAGTGGCTCCTCATCTCTACAGAAAAGTCAAAACTGAAATTTGAAATCACCTGAGCAGAAAAGAATGTAATTTGTTTAGCACTGACCTTTCAAAGAACCTCAGTGATTACACACACTCTCACACAAGTGAGTTTAATTTTCTAATGCATCAAACTTTGGATCTTCCTCTCCAACAGGCTGTGCACCTATACCAGTTACCATTCATTCTTCTATGGCCTGCTGGAGAGTCCTCTTAAGAGTAATACACAATAACAATAGACATAAGTGTTCATGAAATCACTTCCAAAATCTCATTTACCAATGAAGAAGTATTAAATTGTAATTGGCAAAGGGCAGCCTTCACGCCTCCTCCACGGTGGGGAAGATACCCACACTCCATGACGGATCCGTCAGCTCAGCCCCAGTCGGGCTCTCACCCTTTGCTCACTGCCAGATGGCTGGCTGCCTTTCCCAAACCAGAGCTGAGGTATCCGTACCCCCAGTTCTTCCTGCCTTCACCAAGAAAGGTGATCCCAACATATGCGTTCCTCCTTCTGCTCCTCCCTCCCACCTAACCCCTACTAACATTACATCCTTAAAAAGAACTTTCTAATTTTTTCCTATTCTTTCTGTAAATTCATTTTATCTCTCCCCCACTAAATCCTTCCCACTGGTCAAAAAAATAACAATAACCGAACTATTCAGTTTCCTATCCTTAAAAAAAGAGGAGCAGGGGAGGAGAGGGAAGAGGAGGAGAAAGGGGAAGGGCAGAAAACCCCCTCCTGAAGCTACGGCCTTCTCTGGCCATCTTGGCCACATCTCAAGAGAACAACCAGTGCCGCGGGCTGCCTCCATCCCTTTTTGTGTTCTCCTATGTCCCTTTCCTCCTCCACTTAGGTCAATGGCATCCTATCGGCTTGAGTCATCCCAGACTTCTCCAACCCTTCTTGTCTTTTCTTCCCTTGATGGCTCCACTCCTGTGAGCTCTGACCCCAGTTGAGTTGGCCTGGTCAGAGCAGGGTCATGGACAGGCAGACATCACTAAAGCCGTGGCCCTGCTTGGCTTCCAGCGACTTCTTCCTCCCCCCGTGCTCTATATACTTTGGCCCTTCAGAATGCTTTCCCTTGCTGTCTGCTAGCAGGACAGTGTCTCACAGCCCCAGCATGAGACCTCCCAACCTAGGCTCAAGACAGCTGATGACGGCAGCAAGCACCATCAGCTGCGTGTGCCGCAGACCTGCAGCAGGGTACAGGAAGTTGAGACTCTGCTTCCTGAGCATGTTTGGCAGTGCAGCACACTGACGATGTAGGAACACCCTGAAACTGGAGGGGTAGGGGACAGTCACATCCAACTCCATAGGCCAGCACAGTGGCCACAAGGTCCATTCATATTCAACCTGAGGTTATGATCATTTGAAACTCCTTGAGGAGTTTGCTGTGTAAAGGTAACCCTGTTGTTGGAACACATAAGCAAATAAAAAAAGAATACCTTCCACCATGAATCCAGCACAATGCTCTGAAGCACAGGATGAACGGGCTGCAGCAGCCCGGATGTCACAGGAGTGGGCCCAGACAGGGCCTGCAGCACAGGCATGCTAAGCCCAGGAGAAAAGGGGGCAACACACACAGAGGGCCTGGGGGCCTAGTAAGGCCACAGGAGAAGAGAAAAGCAGTGACAGGGTGGGACCAGTGACCACCCTCTACAAACAAAGTAAGAAATGCCATATTTTTGTGAGGAAATGAATCACACAATGTAAAAAAACAATGAAAATATGTACATTTAAGAATGCCCTGGGTCTTTGAGAAGAATGTCATTTATAACACTCTGTGTTCCAAATGGTATCTCCAGCCATCATGGACACGGAAGGTCAAAGATGGGAGCCCTGCAGAGCTGGCCTCACCTGCCAATGACGTCACATAAGCGGCTCAGCAACTGCTCTCAAGGAAGGGTAGTCAGAGGTGCTTCATTTTAAAACCGCATAGATCACAGGTTTGTTATAGTAATTGCAAATAGAAAATTTAAAGATCTGATGAACTTAAAGTTGCAAAGCTCAGAACCGCACACAGTCGGCTGTGCTGGCAATGAGCCTCACCACCTAACGAGGCCTGCATGGACCCACCACACAAGCAGGTAATCTGCAACCAGCTTGGGTTTAAAGGATGATCTAGCAATTTACAATTTCCACAATTCATAATATTCTTATTTTAGACTGTATGTTTGGGGATCTTTTCCTACTAAATATACAGTTATTTTTACATTTCTTATATTAGAGGACAAAATTACCTAAACAGAAAGGTATTGTGTTCTCAGGATATTACGCAGGCCCACTAGAAGATAAAGGAAAATGCTTTTGACCTCAACTTTGACCAGATTTTTTAACAATACTTTTCAGTCTTTCCACCTTCACCCTCCACCCCCAGAGTTGATCAGCTGGGTGCACACATCTCCGAGGACTCCAAGGTAAATCATTACAATCCTGCAAAGATCCACTCGAGTCCCACGACCTTCGCTATAGCTGCAGAGCTGTGCGTGGTGGCACTCCAACAGCCCAGAAATGGCCCTTCAGAGACCTGCTGGGACTTTTCTCCAGAACAGTGGCCTTTTGGAGAGAGCAGATCTGCACCTCATAAAAACCAGAGCACAGAAACACACTCATCCTGATTACTAAGACGTGGTAATTACAGAGAGTGACGGCAATTCGGGACTGCTTTCAGGTCAACATTCAGTTTAAAGTGTAAACCTGCTGTTTTATTATTTTACTGAATAAACATCATTATTGGAATATTACTGAGGAAGAAGGTCTGTGGCTTCTCCTCCTTCTCTAAGAGCCTCTACCTGGCCTACTGCCCCCGATGACGGCCCACCTGCTTTACATGGAGGCACTTGGGGTCAATTCAGTCATGATTCTTCTAAGGCTTTAGAAAATGCACAAGAGATTACGAGGTACCGAGGAAAACAAACAATGGATTTTTACAGTACATACATTCTGGTGGAAGTCTGTTCTTTCTAAAAGCAAGTCTCTCAGTTTTCTTTCTGCTTTCTGCCAAACTAAACAGGACTCCGTAAACATACTGACGAACTGGCCTATAGAGCAGAGCGGCCGGAGGCAGGTCCTTGTTGGCTTCATCTTCAATAGAAACAGCAATTTTGATTTCACCCTTTGCATGGAAGAAAGCAGAATAACATTGCACATTTTTCATGTTGAATTTATAATAAACTCACAGAAATATACTGTATTATCTCCAGTTAATGGCATTGCAATTCTATTACAAATCAATTGCTTAACAACTTGCCTACATCGAGATGTTTAGGAAGAGTTCACTTGGCAGGCTGTAGTCAAAGTGTATGCTCAAAGAATCAAAATAAAATCTACGTTATGTTATGTTTAACCTGAAACCAAGAACAGAAGAAAACTACATAGATGATCCAAAGTCTTTGAAACAATCTAGACAGATGGCATCAGACAACAAATAGAATAGAAAACATTGAGAACTTGCAACTTTTATTTAGAGAGTTGGGATGGTCATATGCAATGAAAGTTATAATTCTGAATGACCCATGTGCAATCCAAGGAACTGAATATACTGAAAATATAATGGTCAAATTTTCTTTACCAGGCTCATCTGTAAAAAAAAAAAAATGCCACATTATGTATTAGGTTTCTACCACAGTGTGGCAGGTATTCAATAGGTGTGTCCCATAGCAGGCAAGGATGTGAACAGCCAATAGGGCAGAAAATGAAAGCACACCACCTTTTTCATGCTGCAGGGCCAACACAGCAAGAACTGCATTTGGCTCAAGAACATGCTGCCGAGAGACAAATGACTAGACTATGGCCTTTGGCGGCTGAGACTTTTGCCAGAATTCTGTGGTCACTTGTTTCTCATATTCTATGGCATCAAGATACATCTCAAGATATTTTGCGAAGAATTTTATTTATGTATATTCATAACATAAAAATACATTTATGATCTTCATTGTCTGTTAAACTTATTGATGCATACTCTTTTAATAACTTTGTAACATCTGCTCTTTCTTTCATGTAAGTTTAATTTCAAAATTGGTGTTTTCCTTTATCCTCAGTATTTTCATATTCATTAATCCAGTAGGTACATGCGTTCTAACAATCTCATCTAGGGAATATTTCTCTTAATATTATGATGCTTTGATAAGTCTCTACATTACCATTACGATTCATCTCACTGCAAATGTCTCAGCCTAGATAATTTAATACCAGAGCTATTCAGCTCATAGGAAATAGTATGCATTACAGTCTAACCTCTTCCTTAGTATAGTGAAAAATTTTAAGTAGCATCTTAAAATCTGAAAAGACAATTAAGTTTACTATTTTCAACCATAGTCATTTTATCAGTGTTGCCTTGAAATTTGTGAGAAATGAAGAACGCTGGTACAGTTTTCAACCCTCATGTGGATCTGACCAACTGTCCATGCAGCAGGCCCGGCAGCTGGGACGGCAAGTGGCTCCAGGGACCTCACGTCTCAAACAGCCCCACAGGGAAAGGGTGTTGTCTCTTTACACATTATTTTGAAAGATGTCTTCCCAAAACTTGGGTTCCTTAAACTTAGCAAAATCTTTTTCTCACAACAATAACTTTTCACTTACCCTTTATAATTTAAGTTGAACCTGAAAAATAAAATGTTTACCTTACAACCATAATCTGAAAAGTGATACTACACACACGGTCCATATCAAATAATAAATGAGATTTGGAAGCAATTATACTTAAAAAATAAATTAAAGGAGCTGAGTGAATAGTTTTGGCTAAATATTCTTCATGTCCTTTAATTTATAAAAGTAAACAACGATTGGATTAGTCAACTAACAGCTGAAGTCCACCTTGAGAGTACTGTGGAATAGGAGTGCATTTTGCAGTTACTGGCTCCATTTTACAAACCACAGATGGAGTATAGAAAATAGACAGAAAGGTCTGATTATGTATGCTAGTATAGGTATTGATGAAAACGTGTCAATAATACATGATAGTAATAAACCAATTCTGCATGATAAACCTGGTCACTAAAGTAACCTATTAAATTGTAGGTCTAGGGTTATAAGTATTAACAGAAAGACTACAAATCATTGAGGAAATTTAAATACACACAGATGCATTTGAGACACCAAGATTAAAAAACAATTAATGTCATACTATATGTATATATTTAAGTATACATTTGGTAAGACACTAATAAAGTGAAATTATGACACTGTATAAAAAGATAATTGCACTTTCTGACTATGTACATTTAACAAAATCCTGTATTACATTTTTTTGCTATCAGCACTATTAAAATTGCAGTCAATGAGGTAGATGAACAAGCACAAATGATAAAGAAATCAGATATTTTATCTGGCATCAGAAGTAAGCTTTATATTACAGCATAAATATGGTGTAAGAAATTCTGAAATTGAAATAAAAAGAATAAAATTACAAGTTACAAAATAATGTGATATATGTTATTATTTCATCAGAAGTTTCAAAAATATACTAAATTGAAGGTGAAAAGTGAGACTTCACAAGTTATTTTTAAATTGTATTTACAGTTATAAATTTTCATCTTTTGTTCAATGTTTAGAAAGGGGAAAGTGAACTGTGTTTCAAATACTTTAGTGAGATAGAAAAACGGTTCAAAAAGGACAAAAGGACAAAACACCCACAGGAATGACCACCTGACCTGTCAAGTAACAGAAGCCACTCCAGGGCCCTTTTGGTAATACCTTCGTCAGGACATGGAAGATGTAAGGGTACATCAGCCCCTTCTTGTGCCTGTGCTCAGCCACTCTCAGCACCTCAGGTGCAACGGGGGGCAGGGGAGGTGTGGTGATGTCCATGTGGTTCCTGGTGGGCATCGACAGGAGGCACGGGATTGGCTGGACAGTGCCCATCTGGCTTCCCTTGCCTTCGGCTAGTTGGCTTCCTGAAGAGGCAGTGGACGAACCTTCTGCCTACAGAGCAAAGGGCAGGAGCGAGGAAAATGAGTTTATGTCACATTTCCATTCATTTGAAGTGTGCTAGGGACCTGTCCACCTGCCAGACACTGAGAATAGAAAGACAAGTCCTATCTGGGAAAGACCCAATTTAGTGCCACCCTAAGAACAGAGAGAGAGAGAACCCTGATCCAACCCTCTCCTTGGACAGCCTCTCACACTGAAATGCCACCGACACTCACTGTGCCCCAGGAGACCAGGCCTGTTGCTCCCAGAGGACCCGTGTCTCCTTGCATGCCCTCTGTGTTGGAGGGTGGGAGCCTGGAGGAGTCGTCTCAGAAGTGGCTCCAGCTCCCCCCCTTGGTTTTAGCTTCTGCTGGGTGACCCCCCAACCATGGGTTTCTCCCTTTGAGACTCTTATTAGCCAGCAGCTTTCTGCAGCTGCTAATTTCTGGGCAGCTTCACTGTCTTGCCTGGCTCTTGTTACACAACTGTAACTTGTAGAACTGGGATTCCAATCCAGGCCTGACTCCATCTTGCTCTTCCATGCCACAGCTGGTACTTAAAGAACAAACAAAAACCCAAACTCAAGCCTTCTTTGTAGTCATTATAAAACCCCAAATTAATTACACGCAGGCAAAAATTAAAGCCAAAACCAAAATAAAACAAAACCTAAACCACAAGCTAATCCCATTAAAAACTTTGTCTCAGATCTACAGATGCTGACATAGTAAGATGCTATGTACTGTTGGTGATGTGCTTGATGTACTGTTAGGTGAAAACACCCATTCTGTGTCAACTAAGCACCCAAATGTGGAGTGTATGGACAGGCACAGGAAGGAGCCTGGACCCCAAATTAGTAACTTAGTGACAGACTACCTCAAGGCAGTGGGACTGAAGAAAGAAAAAAAAGAAGGGAGAATACCATAGTCTGAATTGCCTGAATAACTGCTGTAGAACAATTTTTTTTCACACTAAACATTTTTTTCTTTTTCAGAATAAATGTTGGCAATAAAAATTGCTTATCACTGCCCTAACAGAACATACATTTTTGTTTTGAAACAAATGTATTCTTTACAATGGTATGGAATTAAGTGCTTAATTTTATCCTTTAAAACACAAAGTGCCAAAACTAGTCTTAAGAAAAATAACTCTCAGATAATTAACTACTGTTTTCTACACTTTCCATTCAAAAAGAATATAGATGCAAAACAACTCAAAATGCTTTGGAAGGTGCTTTGAAAATAACAGGTATCCACAAAACATTTTTCTTGCTTATTTACAGTACAATCATTCAATAGTAAGACTATTTAAGAGTTGTAGATGAATTTCTGATATTCAGGAGATCTTGAATACAAACCAACCTTGGAGACCTGCTCCTTTTTGGTGATCACATGTGGCAGACACGCCTTTGAAAATTAAAAAGATATTTCTAAAGATTACCACTAACAGGTAGAAGTGGGAAAAAAAGGGGGAAATGGAATTTAGTTTATTTCCATTTTTAATGTGCACACCCTGGGTGCTTTCTCAGTTATTCTTCACAAAAACCCTATAAAAAACAAGGGCTCGGGAAGGCTCTAAGCACCTTGTCCAAGATAACGCAGTGAGCAGACAAGTGGGGAGGGATGTGTACCAGGTGCCTGCCATGCCAAGAAACAGGCTGGCCAGGGCACAGCTCTGACCTCTTCCTTCCCCTCTCATCCCCTTTGTAAAGGTTTATAAGACCCGCTTAAAAGAGAGCGAATGGATTTTTCTTTAAATTAGTTACTAATACAACATGCTTAAAGAGTCAGAACTTAAAGAATAAAAGGCACAGACTCATTACCTTTGTTTGGTCTCCTGGGTCTCCCCGTGGCTGAGGCTCTGAGTGGCTTCCTGTCTTCTCCCAGCCAATCTTGTTCCCGCTGATATGGCTGAACATAAAATGAACATGATTACTGTCAACCACTTTCTCAAACTCACAATGATAAGGGCCCAAACTAAGTCTACAGACTCATAATAATACTTTCATGTTTTACCAATCTTACCACCCCCTAAAATTATCTCTAGAAATAATTCTATTATAGGAATATTTCTTCCTGCTTCAAGAGGGTAAGTGGGCTGGGCACGGTGGCTCACGCCTATAATCTCAGCACTCTTGAGAGGCTGAGGCAGGAGGATCGTTTGAGCTCAGGAGTTTGAGACCAGCCTGAGCAAGAGGGAGACCCTGTCTCTATTAAAAATAGAAAAATTAGCTGGGCATCATGGCACGCACCTGTAGTCCCAGCTACTCAGGAGGCTGAGGCAGGAGGATCCCTTGAGCCCAGGAGTTTGAAGTTGCAGTGAGCTACAATGATGCCACTGCACTCTATCCAGGCTACTCAGGGTGACAGAGTGAGACTCTGTCTCAAAAAAAAAAAAAAAAAAAAAAAAAGAGGGTAAGTGATCATCACTTACGATAGAAAAGAAACTATCAGGCACCTAACTTAGGAGTCACCAAGCACTTTAAAGATGGTCTATAGTGCCACAGAGGGTGCAGAAGAACAAACGCAGGCCTTGCCTTGAAGGAGCTTTCAATTATCACAGGCAAATAAGATAAAGAATCACATCATTTAATTGACAATTATAAGACAGTGTAAAATTAAATGTTATCTGAATTGAATGCTACACATAATTTATAAATAAATGTAAGGTGACAAGGGCACTCCAGCCTATTCATGGAAAGGAGGCATTAGAGCTAAGGCTGGGGATGACTCACACTAAGAAATCAGAGAGGCAAAAAAGGTGCATTCCCAGCAAAGGGAGAAGGAATGGATTTGGCGGGTTCAAAGAACAAGGAGCTAATGAAAACTTAATGGGGGAATGGTTTTTTTTTCCCCCAACTTGGCAAATCAGTAAAAAAATAGGGTGGGGAAAAGAGATGGGAAGATTAGACATAGAGCATCTCAAATACCAGAATAAGGATTTCAATTAGCATTTTTAAAAAATTGTGCTGTGACCCATTAGTAGACTGGGAAAAAAATTTAGTGAGTTTAATGAGCACTTTAAAAACCTGAAATGGAGCACACCAGAATAAGTGGTCTGACTAAGCATTATTTAATGAATTCTTTCTTCACTGTGTATACGGGCCACCACACAGGGGTCTGCCACGACCTGCAGGCAAAGGCAAAATGCACTGTCCTACAGGCAGCAGGGGCCTGCGGGGGCTCAAGCAGGGCTGGCGCTCCCTCCCCCGGGGAGTCTGCCCCGTGTGTCTGGGGTGCCTTGAGAATCACACACCAGGATGGTGGAGCAGGGGAGGCTGTGAATTAGCAAAGTGCCATCCAAGGAGGGGACACCTGTCTACTGAGACTGCAGAGCCGAGCACCTGTGCTACCTGAGATCACACAGAACCTACCCTTGCAAATATTAATGTTGTTCTACATAGATTATTGAACTAAAAATAAGATAATGTCATCATCTGGATGCTCATATGACCTTCTAACAATAACACTATAAAATCTAAAATTCTGCCTGAGAAACATCTTAACAATAGCCAGTTTCTAAGAAGTCTACTATATTTCAGTAGGATAACTATACTACTTTACAACTTAAGAAAACAAAATATCTCAATGACAAATGCCTTGCTTTTGAAGACTAGACAGATTAAATTTCAGAATACGTCTATATACATTTACGTTTCATTTTACACAACTGATAATACCTTAAGTTATACTTAGACCCAGACAGACATTTCCCTGCCTCCCACCGTGCTGGGAGGTCCTGAGACAGGCCCTGGCTGCGGAAGTAGACTCGGTGGACCAGGCCCTCCATAGGAAACCTGCTGTGCTGTCACAGAATCTCATCCACACTCCTGCTGTATAAATCTCTGATGATACAATTCAGGCTCAGAGAGAAGGAATATACCCACAGTTATAAAAAAAAAGTAACTGGATTCAAACCCAGACCCATTATCCCAAACTACTGCTACATGCTATCACTGGGGAGCCAGGCCGACAGACGGTTCACATACACGAGAGCTAGAGCGAGCGCGCAGCGAGCAACGGAAAAGCACAGCTCTGGTGAGCCAGCCACAGCACAGGGCGAAGCCCGGCACTACACGATGGGGCTCTGCAGGATGCCAGAGACGTGCTACAAGGTGTCACTTCACTAGGAACACTTGGGGCTTTTTCTGCATGGAAGCTTGTTGAAGATAGCAAATGATTCTAGTTACTGAATGATTTCTTCTCCAGATTTTTCTAGACAGCAGGTTGGTGATTTGGGATTGAAATATACTGGTGTTCATTTATACTGAGTTTACTGACATGTCACTCATGTTCCTGACTGCCAGGGTGCAGAGTTTTCCTTTGTAGAGCAGAAAAGGAAGAGAACATTGAGTAAAAGCTGACTTCTCTGTCAACAGGAAAAATCAAAGGAAAATAAAACCAAAATGGAAGAAATAAATCATTAAATTTAGAAAGATAAAAATCAAATTCACAGTAGAAATATCTAATGTGTGTAAATTTTTGATTTCTCTCTGATTCCCAACTCAACAGGGCTGAGACCAGAACAAAGAACATAAGAAAGGGGGTGGCGGCAGGACCCAGTCATACAACAGCGCTTGGCGTTCCCACGCAGGCCCCGGCCATGGCCAGGTGCCATCCTACAGAAGCATAATTCTCTGAGTTGCCTGACCAGAGAAGCTGCAAGAGTTACACAGACAGACACATGACAGGCCTATTCTCCTCATGCTCCTAATTAAGCTAAAGTCACACATTCAAGTCCTTCATGTTAACGGGTGAGCATAAAAGGTCGGGAGCAGAGAAAGTGCTTTTCCACGGGGCAGTCGGACGATAGCTCAGGCTTCTTTCACAGGCTTGCCAGGATTTCCCACTGTTGTCGGAAGAGCATGTGCCCCTACAGTCCCAACTGGTCACGGAGCTGTCCTCTTAACAGCCTACGAGTGAGGGTTCAGAGACACCTAACTGTGAGTCACACATCAGTCATGACAAGATCAATATAAAATGTCTACATAAGTCAGTGGGTGGCTAGAATATATATAGACTCTCTCACTGTCATGGCATAGATCGTGATTAATTTTTGCCAACACAAAATTCAGAATCATTTTTATGAGACGATATTATGTTACCATGTGTTAAAAAGCCAAAATATAAATGTAGATATTTGCCTAGCACATCAGCATCACAATCTGAAAGAAAAACCTACAGCTACACTCAAGCCATCCTCTCAGCCCTGAGCCTGTCTGTGCCACAGGATCCTAGGGCAGGGTGATATGGAATTTTCTTTGCGAAACACATGGTTCGTTTGGAAATGGAGTCTGGCAGCACTCAAAGTACAAGAAAAACATCTATATCATCTTAGAGGAAAAAAGATATCAGGAACATATTTCCTAGGATATTAGGTCAAGCGGAGCTGAATGAAATTGTTAGCTATTTTACATTAAAGACCAAATCAAAGTTTTGGTTTTATATTGTACCAAGAGTTAATTTTTAAATAACAGTGATAGCTACAATTTATTTATTACATTTATTCATCAACTTAATTCACAAACAACTCAGGGAGTGTTCTAGGATTTGACAAGCTTGAGGACACACAACTATACCTCAAATACCAGCCAAGAGATTCTGAGAGAACCGGTTCTTGGCAACAGCTGAGACTCAGTGCTGCTCACAGGATCCCTTGGATGCTGACACTGAGCAGCCTGCCTTTCATCTTTCATAGCCCAGCAGATACAGCGCTACAGGGACTCACGTCATTAGCATAAATTAGCAGGGGGAAGGGCCTGCAAAGCTTATGCAAGAGATGCCACCATAACACTACATATCAAAATTAATGATAAATATTGATGGCTGGATGTGGTGGCTCATGCCTGTAATCCTAGCACTACTTTGGGAGGCCAAGGCTAGAGGATCACTTGAAACCAGAAGTTTCAGACCAGCCTGAGCTGGTCAGAGCCAGACCCTATCTCTACTAAAAAGAAAAAAAAAAAAAAAAAACCGGAAAAATTACCTGGAAGTGTTGGGACGCATCTGTAGTCCCAGCTACTCGTGAGCTCAGGAGGCTGAGGCAGGAGGATCACTTGAGCCCATGAGTTTGAGGCTGCAGTGAGCTTGGATGATGCCACTACACTCTAGCCCGGGCAATAGAGCAAGACCCCGTCTCAATCAATCAATAGAAATATTTTACTGCATTGCACTTAAG
The DNA here is from genome assembly GCF_020740605.2 of Lemur catta. Lineage (NCBI taxonomy): Eukaryota > Metazoa > Chordata > Mammalia > Primates > Lemuridae > Lemur > Lemur catta. Next base: position 88,809,140 of record NC_059137.1, read on the forward strand.
ATACATATATAAATGTATAAGAAAATGAAACAAATCTATACAAATAAAGTCACACAGCTGAAAAAGTCTTCTTTCTCAATAGAACTTTAAACTATCCATTTTAAAATGTCAGTAATAACATTCAAAAACATGACAGCAATAAAATGTAGAGTTACACTTATTAAATATATATACATATTTACACTTAATGTACAAATAATGTATTTACTTACATAAGTATATTAAATATAAAAGGAAGAAGAAAAGGAAAAAAGTTGCTGTCCCTAAAGATAAGACCCCATTATTATAAATTTTAGTACATGCAGAGAAAAATAAAGTGTTTGAATATTCACCAACCTTTTGAATATAGTAACTGCTATAGAGGTAGAATCATGGGGTATTCCTTATATTGTATTTTCCAATGTTTGAATTCTATATAACTTTGTAAAAAAGGTATAAAAGAAATAAATTGAAAACTTTAATTTAGCAACCTCAGATTTGATTCAAATTCTACAAGTCCAAACGAATCTATGAAAAAAATATAAAATAAACAACTCCACAAGTATTCAACTGTTCTTAATTCAACCAAAACAAAGGTCTGACAGATGCCAGGAAAGGAAGAAAAACAAGAATGCCACCTTCATTTTTTAAATTTTGACCAAGAATAAAGTAAGCAGCATATGCTGATGCTAATCTAACAAAAGGCGTAGCGGGGAATATTATTTAGTTAGAAAGCAGCACATTTCTTCTTATTTTACTGCCAAACCAACCATTATGGCCCTAGAACAACCACCCAGTTCCAATCACTGCCCAGGGCACCAGCCCATTTCCCTTTAAGGAACAAAGACACTGCTAGAAAGAACAGTGCTGTGTCTCTGCCAAGGAGTGAATTAAACTCAGGACTGAGCTCCCCAAAAGCTCACCTCTAATCTTTGTTGGAAAAAATGCCTCAGGCAGCCACAGCTGTGTGGCAAGGCAGCTTCTCCTACTCTAAGAATTGCTCGTCTAACACAAATTTTCCAAAAATTCTAAAGAGAAACTTAGATTTCGAAAGAGTAACAGCCCATGACTTCCAATCCAACAGTACAGTGGAACAGACACTGAACAACTGCCCTAACTGAAGAAACTAAAAGGCTGGGTAAGGTACTAAAGAAACATGCCGAAAAGAAGGAGAAAAAGCCTAGGGCTGCCTGCCAAACGCACCCGGTGAAGGCTGCCCCCGCCCGCCTCTGAGCACTGGCTGAGATCATGTCCAGATCTGCCGCCATCTGTGCAGAACCGCCTCGTGGACTTGGGGTTACCCAGGAACGTTCTCTGCAGCGTGGTGTGACGCTCCCTGTGTGGACAGGCCCTGCTGACAGCACGGGGAGCGGGAGGAGGGCACACACGCCTGCTCTCACCGATGTCGCTGTGACACAGCCTGCGCGCCCACCCGCCTGCGCACGGGCACGCAGCAAATGTCCCCAGAGCGCCCATGGCTCTCAGACACCTACGGGTCGTGGCAACGCCCAGCGATGCTCAGGGGTGAAAGCCAGGACCCAGCAGCTCCACCCATGTCCCCCACCACATACTATCTTTACAACAAATGTTTGGCAACTGTATCGGTTTTTAATAAAAGGTATCTTGTTATGTCTTCAGTCGCATTCCTTTGATTTTCTTAATGAAGGTGAACAACCTTTTACATTTACTGATGTCTGTGTTTCCTCTATGAATTGCACACTTTTTTTTTTTTTTTAAATAGGGTGTTGCCATGTTACCCAGCCTAATATACAGTGGCTATTCACAGTGATCATAGCACACTTGAGCCTCTAACTCCTGGGCTCAAGCAATCCTCCTGCCTCAGCCTCCCAAGTAGCTGAGACTACAGCCACCATGCCCGGCACATTTATATCTTTTGCCACTAAAAACGCTTACCTTTTTAATTTGTACGGTGCTTTTTTCTTTTATGGTTGTCTCTTTTATTCTGTGACAGTCCCCATCACCCATCACCACAACTCTTTAAAAAAATGCCACCGATTTACTGTTGGGGAAACTAGGCCATTTATTTTGCAGATTGTCCCCCATTCTGAATTTGGTTTATTACTTCCTTGTGGTACCACTGAATATTTACTGTAGAAAATATTTTTAAACTGTAGAAACTGACTCTTTGTTTTCTGTTCCAGATATCAGAGAGCACTTGCTGAGCAACCCTTGGCAAATGACTGCTCAGACCCAGCCTGGGAGCACATCCATTCACTCCTGGGGGTGGAGGAGTCAGGGTTGGATAGCGAGAGAGTAACGGGTGGGAGCACGCCTTGCTAGACTAGACATCTGGAAGACCTCTCCCCTCTGCTATTTTATGGTCTAGAAATTATAAACATTTCCACTGTCAATCTGTTGACATTAAGACCAGAGCTCTGGAGTTCAACTGCCCATGAATTCACACCAGCTGAATGGTCTAACTGTCCAGAGACCTGTCTGTCCTGAGTGCAAATGCCATCAAGATGGGAGTACACTCACTTCCAAAGAAACACCAAGGTCTCTCCAGCCCAGGGCCACTCTAAGCACACTCTGGATGGTTCCCATGGCACTTAGAACACATGCAGCTCTGCTGGCCATCACATCCCAGCACATCAGCTCTTCTCACTTCCTTCTTCTCAGTCTACCCACCATTCCCGTCTCCAGTGCTCCCTGCTCCAGTCATCCTCTGCATGTGTTCTTCACACACTCATTATCGACAGGGTTGGTCTGTTCACTGCTTACAGACTGTCTTCTATCAGAACGCAAGCACTGAGCACAGACCTTATCTGTGCCATCCAATGTCCTGCACTGGTAAACAGTACTTCTTCAGCTAAATTAATGGACAATTTCCCTTCCCCCAGGACCATCCTGAAAGGGCAACGTAGGTCCCAGGGTCCTAATTAAAGTCCTAACCAAACATAAACTAAATCCTGACTTTATTATTCCTACTGAATTATGTTGTAAACCACAAAAGCAATTCTTTGTTCTCTTATACACAGACTCAAGGTACACACAATACACACAATGGATTCAGCAGGCTAGAATTCTTGCTGAAAATCATGAACACCATCTCTCCTTGGCATCCTGCCACATAAATCCAGGTTGTACCACCACACCTGCCATAAGCAAAGTATGCCCATAATCAAGGGTTTGGCCCCGAGTCAAATGCTACCTAGTTCTGATGCCAAAACCTTTGGAACAAGCAAGCACTCTTGTCTCCTCTGCCTTCCTGCATCTCAATTCTAACAGTCTGTCTCTTAGTTATTATAATAAAGGTAGCAGCAGATCCAAGGAACTTAAGTCATTGCTAAGTCACATAGCTTGAATCCAATCTTTTGATTCCTGTTTGTATGTGTACCCTGCCTTCTTCATGACACTTCATGCTGCAAGGATGGCAAAACACTGAGACACCGAGCAGCTCAAATTCCAGTTAAAGAAACAAGATGCACCTCCAGAAAACACAGTAAAAACACCATGTCAGAGATAAAGATAATTGGTGCCACAAGAGTTCAAAGGGAGAATGGATCCCCAGGAGCTAGGAAAAGTTGACCAGAAAGAACCTTTACAACAAACAAGTAAAAGCTGAATACACAGAAAAGAAGGGAAATGCTCAGGGAATCCTACTTACTCCAAGTTCAGCTCTCATCCTAACGAGGACAACTTGCCAAATTAAATGAGCAACATGCTTTCTTCTGAATCCCTCTCCTAAGGAAGAGAACAGCCTCCACTGAGAAGTGCCATGGTCACCAATCACGCTCCCCAAGTCAGCACCTCAGTCTGGTTTCTATCTCTGTCACCAGCACTTAACTTCTTGAGTCATAAAGCTTACATTTTTTTTTTTTTTTTTGCTTTTTGTCTTACTTCTAGCTATGTTTCAGAGTTTAGAAAGAATATTTCTTATTAAGATGAACTTGTATTGTACAGATATTTTGATCTTGGTGGCATGAGTCAAGTTTTAAAAGAAAATGCACAGTACCTTAGAATTCTAGAGTGGAAGGGCTTGTAAGACCATCTATCAGTTGTTACTCTCAAACTTCAGGGTGCTTGTTTAAAAATGCAGATTTCTGGGTTCTAATTCAGAGTTTCTGGTTCAACAGGTCCTAAGTATATTATCTTGCTAGAGATTTAAAAGTCTGAACACTAAATTACAGTTACTTATTTACTTCATTTTGGAATTTTAGGATTGTACATACAGCAAATAAACATTTATGAATTGTATAGTTCTCTGCTACAAATAGGGAGAGCAATCTCTGGGTGACGGAACTCTTCGGTAGCTGCTGCCCTAGGTCAGCAGACACTCATTCCCATTTTACAGGTGAAAAAGAGCAAAGAGGAAAAACCACTCGCTTCCGGTGCCACACCGGTAAGAACTTACACAGACTGAAAACTACATGTCTTAGATTTCACACAGGAGAAACTGATGTGACACCAACCAGCCCTGGTTATCTGCCCTGTAGAGCAGAGTTCAAACTAAGGAAAAGGAGACCCAGACTTACAGGAAAGACACTTCCTTTCTTTTTCTCTTTTGTTTCGAAACATAAGACAGTTTAAGAGCAGGGGAAATGCACATTTAAGATTTCCCCAGTCAGATTTTAACCAATTATGTATTTCTGAATTTATGTGCTCAGGGACACATGCTGTTTAAAATACTCCTCTGTAGAAAGAATTCTGGCCTGCACCTAAGCAGCTTTCTATGGTTTTGGTTGGCAAACAGTGTTATTTCAAGAATGTTCTTATCGGTTGTTGAGTTTAGGAGAAGGAGAAGAAAATTCAGAGTTCCCTTGATCCAGGAGCCAAGAGGTTAATTTTTCGGGGGGCAGCAGAGGGTGTCTAAGTGTGTGTGTGTGTGTGTGTGAGGATGAGCAGGACCACACCAGATAAATCTTCCAACGTTTTGATCAAACAAACCAGTTCTTGTCAAACTCCTACCCAGAAAGGTTCCTGCAGTTCCAGGCCACAGGGCTGGGATGATGCAGATTTTAAGTCATGAAAACCTCAAAGAACATATCTACTCATCCTCTCTCCTCCATGCCCAAGGATGCCTGGTCTGAGCACAGAGCGATCATCACCTACTGTAGGTCACTGCAGCAAACTGCGTCTTTGAGTAAAATACCTGTGTGGCCAGAGGCCAGGAGGCAGCTTCCCAGGTCACTACCCACCTGGGAGCACTCAGCACCCACGCACTACTCACTTTGTCGCCCCTCCGCCGCCCTCATCGTTGTCTGAAGATGACGATGTAGAAGAGCCAGGGAAGTAGGCAGAATCCACATGATTGGGGCTGCCACTCTGGGCCGGGTTGATGGGCGAGGACCGTTCATACAGTGGTGTGTGTTTCCCTTCGTGAGGAATGTTGCTGTAGTTGTTCTGCTCCGTCAGATTCTTCCCGCTCGTGTCCAAAGTGAGAGCTGGCTCAGCGAGGCTGTATGGGTATGGACCCTGGCCCGGGGCACCCCCTGGGCTGGGCACTTGTGGGGCCTGAAACAAAAGGCACAGATCACACACACGCTCCAGGCAGGACCCGACGCAGGTCCATGCTGACTTTTCCTGGTTAATTTTTAAGTCAATGAACATTGGCATCTATTTCACATATCAATTCGAGATTTTAAAAAATCATTTTAGTATTCATCAAAATGTGAATCTTGTGCCACGTCCAAGGCCTGCTGCACCACCCAACGCAGGGAACCCTTACCACGGGCTTTGCTTGCAGAGAGGTCTGCGGAATGTTGAGCATCTGAGGAGGAACGTGAGGTGGCACCATCCCAGGCATTCCAAACGGACCGGGTCTGGCTGTTTCATCAACACGGAAAGAAAATAATAAAATAGCTGTGAACAGAATGCCATTTCCCAGGACATCCGTGGGGCTGGCCCATGGCCTCATGGGTCCTCAGACACTGACACCACCATGGGTCCCACCTCTGAGAAATCTTTAGAAATTGATGTTTAGCATTAAGAAATACTTAATTTTGTAATGATCAATTTTACACACTGATGGGTCCTCAGACACTGACACCACCATTGGTCCCACTTCTGAGAAATCTTTAGAAACTGATGTTTAACATTAAGAAAAACTTAACCTGACGGGCATTTCTCTCTTTGCTCACTGCTGCTCCTAACCTGAGATCTCAGCAAAACCAGAAGCCCTGGCAGGGATGAAAGGCCCAAAACAGCAACAGAACACTGTCTCTTACATTTGTAAAGCAAGACAATGTTTCTATTTAAACTACTTCACAAGTAAAATTAGGTTCTTAGCTAACTAGCAAGTTTTAAATATAAAAATTAAAGTGTAATAATTGCTGCCTATACTTTCGGGTTGTTTTTAATTGTTAAGCAAAACTGTTATTAGGTTACACATTTTAACATGCATTACAGGATCAGTAACTTGGGATTTTGTGTTCTCTTAAAACATGACTTGATAAACCTGTTCTGATGTATGTGGGTGTGTGCTATTGGTTATTCCCATGTTAACTTGTGAAAGTGGCGAATTCCACTTGGGGATAGAAAGGCAAGTGCAGGAACGGCCGAAGCATGACAGCAGGACGAGGAGCCAGGCCAGCCTGAAGCTGTGACACAAGGCAGGGCCTGGAAGCCTCCACACTTCCACACTTTGGCTGGCCTCACGGGTCTAAGCAGAGGGATCAGGGGCCACTTACGTGGCTGACATACAGGAAACCAGTATGTCAGCCGTAAGTTGACGGTGCTGTATGCTCTCCCAGAGACAGCACCAGACCCGTGGTAATGCGGACTGAGCATAGCCCCGAAGTTAACACTTCAAATTATCACCAGAAATGGACATGTGACAGACACAGTAGGCGGACTCCTCAGAGCCATGCTCCTGTGCCGGACAGTTAGGTATTGCGTGCCAACAATGTGTCTGGCTGGGGGACGGGGCCTGGGGACACACTGAGCCCCGAGAAGGTGTCGTTAAGACTCGGACTGCTGAAGATGCAGAGAAAATAGAAAACCTGTGGAGACATAACAGACCAACCTGGAGCTCTCTTATCTGTACCATCTCTTCCTTAGGTTTATTTTAAAAGTGGAACAAAACCAAGCCTAGAGCTCCCTGAACTCCAATTCCCTTCTTTAAGCAGTAGGAGTGCTTTTCCAATCTCTGAATCTGGACACACAACACTAGGCAAAAGGAACCCAACCCACAAACGACCACCTCTCATACTGTCTATTTGCCAAAATAAACTAAATATATTAATAAAAATTCCCCAAATCTTCCCTCTCATTCTCTGAACACAAACTTTCATGGCTGAACTGATCACAGGCTTCCTAAGCCGATACTAGGCACAGTGCAACCAGAAATGCAAACACCGTCCTGGACCCTGGCTTCCCAGGAGCCAAGGCACAGCCCACAGAGGCCAGGAGTGAAGCCCAGATCGTTGCTAATTCCTTCCCCCTCAGATGAGGATCCACAAATCTTAAAAGCTATTATCTATCTGAAGTTCCCATTTCCAAGCCCTCAGCTCTCAAGCTCTGAAAACCATAGGCCTTTGATCCTGGCTCTCACTAAAAAAAAATCTTGGCACAGCTTCCACCTCTGTACTTAACAAATGAAACTACAGTACAAGTTGCCGGGAACAGTGAGACTGGCATGTATGTGCCACAGGCACACTCACACGCACAAACATGTACATGCACACAAGAAGACACTGCTAAGTCCACTAAATCCACACCTCTGAGGAACGTATGCATACACGCGCACGCTCACTCTCACACATGCACAGATGCACAGAGTAGCATGCACACACACCCCACACATGCGTGCACAGCACCTACAAACACAAGGCAATGTTCCTAATCAAACAGTAAGTCTATCAGACCTGCACCTTTGAGTGTGAGATAAAAGTCCCTGTAATTGTTAAGGACCTGTTCTCAGGTGATTCTGAATTATAGCCAGACTTGGACCAAAGAATATTATAAAATCCATTCAAGCTCAAAAATTATATTAATAACTTAAACCACAGTAAAAAGTATAGCTTACAAACTATACTATAGCATAAAACCAAAGAATTCCAAGGAAAAAATATTCTCTAAAATCACTTGCAATCATTGACCTCAAATAAACCTTTGCGAATCCACAGAGCGAGTTACTATTCTATTCTAAGTTAGTCCAATAAGTGAATTAATTTGTCTACATTTTTCTGAAGGCTGCAGAAATGCCTAATAACTGAGGGCCTGCTTCTGCAAACTACAGGCCTTCTAAATCAGTTCTTGTTCTCCACGCCCAAGTGCCGCTGAGCAGAGCCACCGTCTGTCTTCTCTACAAGAGCACCCTTCTCAGGAGAGACACTGGGCTCACAGAGTAGAGATCCCCACCACCAGTTTCTCATGCTCTTCCTTTCACAAACACTACTAGAGAGGTAGGCTTTTGTTAGAAAAGTATGCAGATTCAAGACAGGAAAAGATAGGAGAAAAAAGTCCAGAAAAAAAAATGTTTAATTACTACATGAAAAACATTCTTAATTTTAAAATGTCTTAAATGTTATGAACTTCTCTAAGAATGAAGAGAAATGAAACTTGCCTTGCAGTCCTTCAGCTGTGCTATGTTGACCTTTCACCCTGGTATACAAGAAGTGCTGTTAAGTTACCTACTTCCTCAAATGACTCACTACAGCTGTACTAAGCTGTCTAGCTTTTGCTCTAAATTAAAATAAGATAAATTTTTAAAAGGAATGGTGCTAAACTAGAGCATCTACTTAGAACTACAGTAGGCCTCACCCCCGTCCCATTCCTAGCCCAATGTAACAAATGCTTATGTACTGCCTAGCATATTATTGCTGAGACGTTACATTAAACAAAACATAGTACAAAGTTTCTTTTTAAAAAATTCTATAATGCAGACAGATGCTGGTGTATGATTTTCTAGTGTCACCCCAAAAATATAGCTTTGAAAATTTTGATTCAAAATTAAAAAAACCAATATAATCCCCATCACCAACATTAGTTTTCAATGCTTGCAAAAAAAGGGCAAACTTTCCCAACCATCTTAAACACATTCACATGGACATATTTACTAAATATCAATATTCTATAGAAGACACGAAGTTAATGGAAGGAAATTTTCATGTAATCTGTTCCCATTAAACTACTGATGAACAGTTTCCACCAAGGCAGGGATGGGCCCTGGAGCACAGTGGGAGGAGCAGGGAACAGTCTGGCTGTCCTGCAGGAGAGGAGGCCCTTCTGAGCGAGTCAGGCAGGCTGAGCTGGCCTGAGACCAGACACAGGTCAGTGCCCAGGGAGGCAGAGGGTTGAGCACCAACTGCCAGGAACCAAGAGCGAAGGGGAGCTGATGCCAGCCTAGAGCCTGTGGTGCTGGCCAGATCACAGGGGAAGAGCCACAGGCCGGCATCCAGAAGAGGCCTGGCAGCCGAAGGCTGCAAAACCTGAGACAATCAGCTTGAAAAAGTTTCACTACAAGGACCATGAAAAGCAAGATTATGAACTAAGTGAATGGGCACAGAAAAAATTAAACTAGGGAAGCATACTTCAAGTCAGCATAAACAAGAACTTTCTAAGAACTAGAGCAGTCCAACAATGGAAAGCGTTGCTTGACTGTTTCACTGCTCATACAAGAACATTCCACAACAGTGAGTTGGGCTGGTACTTACATATACTCTTACCTCACTATCCAAACCTTTTCCATCCCTGAACGTGGATATGAGAGGGTATACATCAAAGGGCACAGCATCATTCAAATCTACTTGGAGCCTGAGTCTTAAATAGCAAATTTTATCTACATGTATTCAATCCCTTGGCTCAATTAATCAGAGTTTGAACAGCAAAAAATACTTGTACTGACCGAGCAAAGTTCAAGAAAGCAGTTTTTAAAGGAACAGTAAATCTCATTTGGCCACCTAAAGGTTTTATAAGTCTATGATAAAATAAGATAAATTGCTTTCAGTCCATCTGTGGATTTTGGAAAAGCACAACCTGAAATAAAAGTCTAACGGGCCTTTATTTTGAAGTCATTGGTAAACTGAACTGACATTCCTTATTTGTTACCTAATACTAAAACGCCATTAACAACCCTAACATGCATCCATCTGGGGAAGACCTACATGCAGTCTTTTAATCCAGACAACAGCTGAAAGGAGGGTATATTTCCAGTTCTTCTAAAACAACCAATTTTTAAGTTTTTTTTTAAATGACCTTCCAAAAAGCCACAAGATCAGACAGCCTATGTGACTGAATATACCACACTAAAACAAACTCACTGAAAACCGAGTGAAAGTCGCAAGAATGGAGACTGAAAGCAAAGGCTCCAGCAGCATCAGAACCTGCTTTTCTACTTGGGGACTCCGGCCAGGCCGGGAAAGATGAGGGACCTTCCCCTTAACAGGTACGACGCCCGGCTTCCCTCCAGCGCCGTCTATGCTGTCAGACTTAGGGGCTTGACAGCAACATCATGTGTATTATTACCTTTAAAAGGATAAAAACTGACAAAGATGAGCAAGGAGACATATCCAAACAGCACGTGCAGAATGACATGTACAACAGAGTATTTAATTAAAATCAAAACAAAGAAAAGCCTGATGTATTTCTTTAAAAGAAAAAAGTCTAAAGCACATGGCACCATTTGTGAAACCTGTTCAGTGAGTACACCACTGCTCATTAAAGTATTCCTTATATTTTTTGTTACATTTATAGCTTTTCATAATAAAAAAAGAAAAACCTAGGGAAGGGTGGGTCTAGTAAGCAAAGCTTGAGGAGTGAATATAACAAATTTTAAAAGAATATCAAATTTTAAGAAGTTATTAGTAAAGTATAGCAAAAGTATGATATTGAATACCTGGTGAAAATAAATTTTTTTTTAAATGATAATAGCAAAAACCTGAACATATTCCAGATGCTGAAAGCAGAGACATGGCTAAATACCATGCATCTGTCCTGCAGAGTATCAAACCATCTCTGAAAAAAATAAGGCAGACCTATGTGAAGTGACAGGGAAACTCACAGGAATGCTGTTAAGTGGAAACGAGGCAAGTCATCAAGCAGCTCACAGGGCCCCACTTACGGGTCACAGACCGCAGGCTCAGGGGGCCCTTGGAGGTGGCCCTGCTGCCGGCTGGGCCTGCCCCTCTACAGGAGGCTCCAGGTGCAGCCACCCCAGCCCTGGGGCAGTGTAGGCAGCCACATCGCCTTTTACACTTTTACTCTTTTTTTCCTAGAGGACCTGCATCTATATTTTGGCCCTTCTGCTAGGATAACTCTGCTGTATCAGGCAGGTACACTATGGATTCCTCATAATAGCGCACCCTGCCTCGAGCTCTGGAGAGCCTGCCATAGGCTCAGGTCAGACCTCAGGGTCCAGACTGCATCAGCTTAGGATCCACTGGCATGTGTTTAACATCATTCTTTGCATTGTCTCTTCATTTTCAGAGTGAAATATTTTCCTCAGATTTTCGGGGTGTACTCTGTCGGAGATATATAGCTATATTTTCAAAATAATTGTTATCACAATCTACAGAGCAAAGCAACGCAGGGCTGAAGGCTGCGGTGACATGTGAAGTCGGAGTGTGCAGCCTGCAGACAACAGGCAGGGGAAGCACCAGCACACGCAAACTTCATGCAGCACAGAGCTCTTCTCAGTCACACCCAACAGCAACGCAGGGACATGCCCTCCATGTTCCGCACAGCCAGAACCCAGAGCCACCACACCAGAACAAGCCCTGTTTCTCTCTCGGCTTTGCCACAAGCAACTTTCTCAACATGAATTCCCTTTCCTGTGCAGGCTGACCTGAGAGCTAGACTCAGGAGTGCCCGCTCCCGACAGGTCATGCCTGCTCTCTCCTGGGACTGCATCGTCTGTTGCTGGGCTGTATGGAGGAGGTCCCTCTGACCTGGTCTGGAGCATGTGGCCAGCCTCGGGAACCAGTCAGGACACAGGCTTATCGTTGGCTCCTGTCCCAACAGAACACCCCACGGGTCCCTCTCAAGCACCCAGCAGCTGCTGCACCCAAACGTTCTCTCTTTGCTGCTCATTTTGTAGCATCTGTTCTTTGCTTAGTGATTAGCACCTATTTCAATATGATCCTCTTTGCAAATTTCTGCCCTTATGTGCAGGAGTCTGAGCTGATCAAGCGAAAAATCTGGGAGCTATTTCCCCTGAATTCTTCTATTCACTGAGCTTCCATACCTATGCATCAACACCTGCTCATTCTATAGTATCTCCCCCAAATCTGTGAAATCCACCTAGTACTCCCAACTTCCCAATATGGAGAGCCTGAACCACAATCATGCCTTGCCCTGCTACTATTGGGAGACCTTCCTATCCCACCTCCTTTCACCTGCCCTTGCCCACCCCAATCCCCTCTGCACACTGTGGCCCCAGCCATCGCAATGCACACCTGAGCACACTACTCCGCAGACTAAATCCCTTTAATGAGGATATTTCCTTAATCTGGACAAGGTGGAGAGACAGAGTGAAAGGTTAAGACAGTGAGACATTAGACTTCCCCATAAGATCATGGGCTAGACAAGAACAGTCACCATTATACCTCTTATTGAATACTCTGCTTTGAGTCACAGCCAGTTCAGTGGATCATGAGGGTCAAAAAGGAAGATACTGAACGACAGATGATACAATCACCCAAAGGAATATACAAATCAATTATGAAAATTAATAAGAATTGAGCAAAGTTGTTTCATACAAAATCAACTTGCAAAAGTAGTTTGCATTCTATACACAAGCAGTTTGAAAGTACAATTTAAGAAAAGATACACTTAAATATAGCATCCCAAAATAAAATATTTAGTAATAAATCTAACAAAAGATGTATGAAACCTTTATGAAGAAAATTAAAGTTTACTAAAAGCCATTCAAGACAACTCAAATCAAGAGAAATATAACATTTTCTTGAATACACTCTATATTAAAGATATTTTTCTCTCCAAATTGATCTATAGAATCAATGTAATTCTAATCAAGACCTCCACAAGGGTCACAAAATGTACATAAAAGTGAAAAGGATCCAGAATAGTCTCGACCTCTTGCAGAAATATTATATGGACAGATTTGCCTAATCAGATACCAAATATTATTACAAGGCTATGGTAATTAGGATGGTATAATACTGGCACAAGGATAATCAGAAATTCAACAGAACCAAGCCCAGAAACAAACCCACATGTCTAGAAAGACTTGACTCATGACAGCATGGGACAGCCCACTCAGTGAGCAATGCTAAGGCAACAGGTTATCAGCACAGGTACACAAAAAATCGAATTCCCCTATTTACATTATAAATAAAATTCAATGCCAGGTAGATTTAAAAGGCAAAGCCATCAATAAAACTTTCAGAAGACAAAATATGTTTATCACCTCAGAATTCTTCCTTTATATTTTCTTTTTCCTTTCCCATGAACACTTTAAAAACATACACAAGAGTAAAGGAAACAGTACAATGAGCCACGTGTATCCATCACCCACCTTCAAAATTACCAGACACGGTCCATGGTGTATCGTCTGCATTTCTACCCTTCCTCCCCCACTACTGTTTTATTCTGAAGCAAGTCTTGGACATAACGTCATTTCATCCATAAACATAGGACAAGACTTCTTAATAGTATAAACAATAAAGGAAAAAATTTACCTATCTGACATTAAAGCCAAGAACTCTGATATCAAGTACATCATAAAGAGAGAAAAATGCAAGCTGCAAATTGGGAGATTATATTTGCAGCCCACATACCTGACAGAATACTAGTATCCAATATATATACAAAGTATTCCTATGAATGAATCAACACAAAAAGAAAAACAACTCAATAAAAACACAGGCAAACAACATGAACAAACATTTTACAATGGAGAAAACACTACCGGACCATAAATACAGGTAAAGATTCTCAACCTCATTAGTAATCAGGGAAATGCAAACTGAAACCACTATGGGATATAATTTCACAATCATTAGACAAAGAAAGAACATGGAGCAACTGGAGGAGTCCTCTACTTCTGCTGGGAGAATAAACCGGTGCATGGTGAGACTGGAGGCGTGAGCAGGACCCTACCCTGGAGTTGCCTGGAAAGCCACTCCCGCACACATGGGCACAAGTGGGAGCACTTAATGGTGCTCCCACCATAACGGCAAGCAGCTGGAAACAGCCCAATTTTCCAACATCAGTAGAATGGATAAGTATGTATTAATACACTGCTATATAGCAGTAAAAAAATGAACTACACCAACATAAATGAAACCTAATACTATAAACAGAGTTAAAAAGTCAGAAGAATACATGCTATATGATTTCATTTAATGACATAATGAAACTATTCAGTATCGAGGGATACAGACATGATAAAATTATGCAGAAAAGCAAGGGAATGATTAATATAAAACAGAGGGTAGTGGGGGCGGGGGAATGGGACCAGGGAGAGACACATAAGAGGGCTAAGATATTACTACTGACAAACACACGGTAGTACGGTAGTTACAAAATCATTTAGGTTTTTTATAGTTAAAAATCCTTTAATGAGCTTTCCTCATCCTAAGACTAAAGTCGAGGTGGCTGCACTGCAGCTCTCACCACCACCTGACCACTCTTCCCTGCTTTCTGTGCTCCATCCACATTCTTCTTCCTTTTCCTCCACACCATGTCCTCTCCCCAGCCCTCTGGAACACGCTGTCTCCTCCACACGGAATACACTTCACCCCGCATCCACGCCTTACTAGATTGCTGCTGAACCTTGAAACTTCACCCTCAACATTAATCTCATCGATCAGAATCAACCACCAACTTAATTATATATTGATTCAATTAGGTTGGTCTGCCTTGAGGTTCCTGTTCTCATTCCTGCAGAATTCCTTGGTGCTCGTCTTCCCCACTAGCCGTATGCTCGTCTGTCAAGGCAACAATGACAGCTGTCTTGTTTACCACATACAGCAACCAGCACAGTGCCTGGCACAAAATGAACAATCAATGAGCGCTTTACTTTTAAAAAAAAAATTAATAGACTTTATTTTTGAGCAATTTTAAGGAAATGTGAACAGAGACTACAGACCCTGCACTGGTGCAGTACATTTATTACAAGTGATGAGCCAATATTGACACATTATTAACTAAAGTCCATAGTTGATAATCAGGGTTCACTCTTGGTGTTATACATTGTAAGGATTTGGACAAATGTATAATGACATGTATCACCATTATAGTGTCATACAAAGTAGTTTTGCTGTCCTAAAAATCTACCTATTCATCCTTCCTTCCCCCACCCCAACCCTTGGCAACCCCTGATCTTTTCACTACCTCCAGTTTTGCCTTTTCCAGAATGTCCAACAGTTGAAATCACACAGCACATAGCCTTTTCAGATTAGCTTCTTTCACTTAGTAACATGCATATAAGTTTCCTCCGTGTTTTTATATAGCTTGATAGTTCATTGCTAGTGCTGAATAGTATTTTATTATCTGAATGCACCATGGTTTATTTACCCATTAACCTACTGAAAACATCTTGATAACTTCCAAGTTCTGGCAATTATGAATAAAGCTGCTATAAACATCTGTGTGCAGGTTTTTGTGTGGATATAACTTTTCATTTCCTTTGGGTAAATACCAAAGAGCACAACTGCTGGATCATATGGAAAGGGTATGTTTAGTTTTGTAAAAAACTGCCAAACTGTCTTTCAAAGTGACTGTATCATTTTGCAATGCCACCAGCAACAAATGAGAGTTCCTGTTGCTCCACATCCTCATCAGCACTTGGTGGTGTTGGTGTTTTGTAATTTAGGCATCCTAACAAGTGTTACTTTTCATTGAGGAAGGCCAGTGAGACACAGTGGATGCTTCTTCAGCCTCAGTGGGCCTCCGTTTCACCTGTGCAGTTTTAAAAATATACATTAGTACTAGCTTGTGCCCATAGAGTCTGAGGTGGGACTTTAGCACCTGTGTTACTTGATATTTTTTAAAATTCCACCAGTGATTTTGAAGCTACTGGCATAACTAGGGAACCAAATATTTTGACAACTGAATTGTGACATCTTATTTATCCTTGCATTTAGATTGGTGATTCCCTGGTGAGCTATAGCGGATTTTATGTGCTGTGACAGAAAGGACAAATCACAATCATCTCTATATCTATAGGTCCTATCACAATATTTATGACATAGTAAATATTTAAGTAAATAAGTACTCATCTCACCAGCACTTATTTTTAAAAATCAATCTCAGAATAGATAATTTCTGGGAGTCTAGAGTGTGAACTCAGCATGGACTAGAATACATTCTTTTTTCACCTTTTAAAAATACCTGCCATCTATCTGGACTATGCCTTTCAGCAGTGCTGGGGCAATGCAACAGGGGTGTGTATACTCCCTCCCATAAACTCTACACTACCCAGTAACTGGAGATCTGAGTTTTTTCCTCAACACTGCAAAAGATCCACATGGTTAGAAATAAAGGCGCAGAAGGTGAGAGCAGTGGTTCTCAAATGCTAGGCCAGCTGGTGCCTAGCAAGGAAGCTTTTTTAAAAAAATGTATAAATTCCTGAGGCCCAATTAAGATCTTGAAGTAGCAGTTTTGAGGTAGAATCTAAAATTCCAGCCAGGTTTGGAAACCTCTGGTTGGAGCCAAACACCCCATTTTTTTCTCCAATAGCCATACTCTAAGCTTCTAGTATGATTCTCTTAATTTTTTTCAAAACTCTACATATATTCCAATTTCTGAATGATTAATAAAGACAGGTTCTAATAAACAAAAAAGCTATATCCCCATGTTAGTTGTTCAAAACTCTAAGTTGTTTTCCTGTAGAATAACATAACGGACTATGGTTGGATTCTAGGACAGATCACCCAAGACCACTTATGACCTACCCACCACTTATAAAAACATTTCTACAGAATATATATCTTGGGTACTAACTTGGGATATCAGAAAACATCTCCCCAAGTCCATGTTGTTTCTTCTAGATCCTCAACTTGGGTTCCAGTCATTGTCCTCCTAGTTTCACTGGTAGGATCCCAGTAGTATAGAGAGGTAAAATCAATAAGAGCTAACATTGCTTTATTTCTTTAGAGTTAACAGGGAAAAAAAACTGAAGTGATTTTTATAAGAATCCATTGCTGCTGGTTTCAAATTGCGTACATGTAGTTTGAAACAAAACTTTCCTTCCAAATCTTGCCTCAACCTCTCTCCAGTCTTACCTTCAGCCATTCCAGGCCACACACCAGCCATCTTGAAATTCTGCACTGCCCCAAGCTTCCTGCCTTGCTGTAATTCTGCACCTGTGCTTTTTGTTAGTCCCTCACCATATACAATTATAATTTCTGCAACAGTCAGAAGCATCACGAAATGCTTTATAGAAGGATTTACAGGGAGTTATCACCTACATCAACCTACTTGAAAGTATCACTCTAATCATGCAAATTCATTACCAGTAACATTCCTGTTCTCCACAAACCTATGATCCCCAACCCCTGGGCTACAGGCCACTACCCACCCATGGCCTGTTAGGAACCAGGGCACAGCAGGAGGTGAGTGGCGGACAAGCCAGCAAAGCTTCATCTGTATTTATAACCACTCCCCATCGCTCGCATCACTGCATAACCTCTGCATCCTTTCAGATCAGCTGCAGCATTAGATTCTCATAGGAACACGAACCCTACTGTAAACTGTGTGTGGGAGGGATCTAGGTTGCGCATTTCTTATGAGAATCTAATGCCTGATGATCTGAGGTGGAGCTGAGGTGGTGATGCTAGTGCTAGGGAGCAGCTACAAATACAGATTATCAGCAGAGAGTTTTGACTACACAATAAATGCAATGTGCTTGAATTATCCCGAAATCTCCCCATCCCATCCCCTATCCCCCATCCACGGAACAATTGTCTTTCATAAAACTGGTCCCTGGTGCCAAAAAGGTTGGGGACTGCTCCCATAAACCACTGAGTAGTGAAAGTAAAAATGAAACTGAATTCTAAGAGTCAACTTCACCTATAAAATGCTTACCTAAAATGTTGTTTAATGATTTAATAAGAACATGAAAGCACTTGGCAGAATATTATACATATTGTTAAGACATTCAAACTTAAAACTTACCATATCTATTCAAAACATTTTCAAGATTGTTATTATTGGCCCAGATCAATGCCAAATGTTAAGTGTGCTGCCTTTTTCCACAATTACTTTCCTATTTTTTTCCTCCTAAGTAAATGTTCTTGCTCCAAGTACACTCTAGTAACTATCTAAACTACAGCTGCCACACAGATTATTCCACAAAGAGCAGAACATCCAGAGACACGGGATGCCAGTGCCACCTCTGTGAGCTCCTCTCAGGCTTGTCACCACTCATTCCCACATCCAACCATTCAGCGCTTTTTAGGCCATTCCGCCCACAAGAATAACAATGATGGTATCTGCTGTCAGACAGTATCTGTATTCCTGTAGTCAGAATGGCCTAAAAGGGCACTGAATGATTTAACAAGCACTTCACTGAAGCACTTTACATGTTTCCTCTTTTAATATTCACATAATGACCCTGTCTAATAAAATAGGGAGCCTGAGGCCAGGAGGCCACGTACACAATCTGGTGGCAACATTCATGCTTCCCACCATCCCAGTAAGCACTTATTAGACATCTCCTGTGTGTGGTGTATGTGAATTAAAATAAAATCTTACGCACCTCCACCCCAGCTGACTGAATGGACCAGCTCTTGGCCAAGAAATATCCTAAAGCTGAGTTGCTGGCCATGAAAAGGGAGGTCAGACACGCCTTGTCATGCCCCCCTCCATTACTCTTGGAGACCGTTTGTCATGCCCTCCCTCCATTATTCTTGGAGACCGTCCTTTGTAACTCATTAACAGGCCTAAGGCTGTACCAGACAAAGCTTAACCCACACCTGCAGGTCATCAATTTACTTAGCAGATCGCTTGAATCTGGGTATGTATTTGCTATAAGTCCTGGCGACTTGCCTCTGATTAAGAACCTTCCTTATCTTAAAACATTCCAAGCCTTTAGACAAAGCTTCATTTCTTTAACAAATTACAAATCAAAGAATCTTTAAACCCACTTATAACCTGTAATCCCACCCTCCACCCCACCCCAGATGCACATCTTTTCGGGCCAAGCCAATGTAGGCTTTCCATATATTGATTTATGGTTTTACGTGTAATTCCTGTCTCCCTGAAATGTATGAAACCAAACTGTAACCCAACCACAGTGAGACCACTTGCTCATGGCTTCTTGGGTGTGGCTCTCTGGGCCATGGTAGTACATAACTTGGTTCAGAATAAAGCTCTTTAAGCTATTTTATAGAGTTTGGGTTCTTTTCCATTGATAGGAATACAGCAGACACAGTACGATCTGATCCCATAACTTTTTACCTTAACTGATAAAAGGGCATATAACCAGTCTCCCTCCTTCTGAGGCCCTGCACCCCTTTTCCAAGAGTAATCCTAAAACACATCTCATCACTTTCAGTTCCCTGATTTAAAAATGATGAGTGAATTAATTAATTCAGTCAAATATTTACCCACTGGGGAGACAAGAATGAAGGTAACAAACAGGTCCTGGTCCCCACCCCCTGACATTACATTCTTGGCGGTGGGAGGAAGGTGAAGAAAAGCAGCCCACGAGTGTGCAGAGAATTAAAGCCAGGTGGAGTGACTATGTCAACGGAAGGAAAAGAAGCCACACTCTGTAAAATAACTTAAAGAGGTTTATTCTGAGCCAAATTTGAGGACGATAGGCCAGAGCCACACCGAGGAAGCCTTCGGCAAGCGAACACATTGTGGCTGGGTTACAGTTTGGTTTTATACATTTCAGGGAGGCAGGAATTACACATAAGGTGATAAATCAATACATGGAAGATGTACATTGGTTTGACTCAAAAAGGTGGGACATCTAAAAGGGGGAGTTTATAGGTTTAAAGACTCTGATTTGTTCATGTCCTTTGCCCACTTTTTAATGGCGTTATTTGATTTTTTTATTACTGATTTTCCTGAGTTCTATATAGATTCTAGTTATCAGCCCTTTGTCAGATGTGTAGCATGTAAATATTTTCTCCCATTCTGTAGGTTGTCTACTTGCTCTACTGATAGTTTCCTTGGCTGTGCAGAAGCTTTTTAATTTGTTCAGGTCCTATTTATTTATTTTTGTTGATGCTGTCATTGCCTTTGGGATTGTCTTCATAAATTCTTTGCCTAGGCTGAAGTCTATAAGAGTTTTTCCAACATTTTCTTCTATAATTCTTATGGTTTCCTGCCTTAGGTTTTAGTCTGTTATCCACCTTGAGTTGATTTTTGTGAGAGGACAGGTGTGGATCCTGTTTCAGTTGTCTACATGTGGCTATCCAGCTTTCCCAGAACCATTTATTGAATAGGGATTCTTTTCCCCAGTGTATGTTTTTGTCTGCTTTGTCAAAGATTAGATGGCTATATGAGGATGGTTTTATATCTGGGTTCTCAGTCCTGTTCCATTGGTCTATGTCTCTGTTCTTGTGCCAGTACCATGCTGTTACAGTTACTACAGCCTTGTAGTATAGCTTGAAGTCTGGTAAATTGATGCCTCCCAATTTGTTCTTTTTGCTTAAGGTCACTTTGGCTATATGGGGTCTTTTCTGGTTCCATACAAAGCATAAAATTATTTTTTCAAGATCTGTGAAAAATGATGTTGGTATTTTAATAGGGATTGCACTGAATCTGTAGATCACTTTGGGTAGTACAGACATTTTAACAATATTGATTGTGCTGATCCATGAGCATGGTATCGTTTTCCATAGACTAATGGCCAAGAAACATATGAAAAAATGTTCAACATCTCTAATCATCAGGGAAATACAAATCAAAACCACAATGAGATATCACTTAACTCCAGTGAGATTGGCTTTTATCAAAAAGTCCCAAAACAATAAATGTTGGTGTGGATGTGGAGAAAGGAACACTCATACATTGCTGGTGGGACTGCAAACTAGCACAACCTCTGTGGAAAGTAACATGGAGATATATCGAAGAACTAAAAGCAAAGTTACCATTTGATCCAGCAATCCCACTACTGGGCATCTACCCAAAGGAAAAAAAGACATTCTGTCATAAAGACATCTGCACTTGAATGTTTATAGCAGCACAATTCACAACTGCAAACATGTGGAAACAACCCAAGTGTCCATCAAAACATGAGTGGATTAATAAAATGTGGTATATGTATACCATGGAGATAAAAACGATGGTGATCTAGCACCTCTTGTATTATCCTGGATAGAGCTGGGGCCCATTCTACTATATGAAGTATCACAAGAATGGAAAAACAAGCACCACATGTACTCTCCATCAAATTGGTACTAACTGATCAACTCTTATGTCCACATGTGGAAGTAACAATCATTGGGGATTGGGCAGGTCAGGGGGGGAGGATGGGATGGGTAAATTCATACCTAATAGGCACAGTGCGCACGGTCTGGGATGGGCACATCTGTAGCTCTGACTCAGGCGGTCCAAGTGCAATATATGTAACCCAAATGTTTGTACTAGCGTAAAAATTTTGAAACAAAAAAAATTAAAGACTCTGATTTGTAATTGGTTAAAGAAATGAAACTTCACCTAAAGGCTTGGAATGCTTTTAGTTAAGGAAGTCAGTTAATGAGAGACAAACCACAGGCCATATACCCAGACTCAAGTGATTTGTTACATTAATTGAGGACCTGCAGATTTGCCTTGCATAGCCATAGGCCTGTGGATGAGTTACAAAGGACATCTGCAAGAAAGGAGGGGCATGATGAGGCATGTCTGACCTCCCTCCTCATGGCAAGCAACTCAGTTTTAGGGCATCCCCTTGTCCAAGAGCCAGTCCATTCAATCAGCTGAGGGGGAACTTAAGATTTTATTTTAGTTCACAACCAGGAAAGGCCTGGTGTCAAGTTAAGATCAGCTAGTCAAGAAAGACCTTGGAGAACAACATCGAAGTCTGGATCTCACAAGTCAGAATGACCCAAACACAAGCCAGTCAGGGAAAGGAGGCTGCCAGGCACAACAGCCGGCACAAAGGCAGAAGCCAGCTCGGCTCATCCAAGGCCAGGAAGAAGGCTGGGCTCGTGAGTGAGGAGCAAGTGGTCCAGTGGCCCAACAGTCAGCAGGAGCTGGATTACAGGCCTTAAGTGGGGTAAGAAGTTGGAAGTTTATTCCAAGTGTGATGGGAAGCCAATGGGGAATTCTAAGGATGACAGTAGCACAGTCCAATTCACATTTTAAACTTACTTTGCTGTGAGGAAAATGAACTATAGGGGAGCAAAAGGGAAGCCAAGTGCCTGATCAGGAGGCTGCCACCATCTACTGCCATCAGACCGGGGAGGCTGGGGCCAGCAGACGGCCAGGCAGCCCTGGGCTTCAACCTCACCCATCTCCAGGCTCCTGCCACCCCTTCCTTCTTTATCACACAGCATCAGTGCAGGCGGCACTTTCTGTCTGCCACCCACCCAACAGGTATCCACAGTCAGCACCACACCTCTGATCTCTGCATCTCTAGTGCCTAGCACTCAGCAGACACTATGCTTGAATAAACAAAGGAATACTATCACAGTAAAGGACAACTCCTAAGGACATTTTCAACCTTGGAATTAATCTTCTGAAACAAATAAAAAATCTAATTCCAGTAAGAGTCTCCTGAACAAAGCCTTCTTTGAATAAGCTTACACGAAGCAAACAACACAATTTAAAACAGAGTTGTGGTCTATTTCTCATACTTCTACTGCTCTGGCCCCTTACACAGGCAAATTTGATTAGATAAAGAGGATGATACTTACAGCTTAGTGCTTTATGACCTCCAAGGAGATGTTCACTATGCAAGCAGGCTTCAGACTAACAGCTTACAAATATTTTATTCCCAAGTTTCAAATATCTAAATTAAATTTGGTCTTTTGCAAAAAAAAAAAAGGGGGGGGGCAGGTAACAAAAGAGAAGCCACAAATCCACTGCACTTATGAAATCACTTGCAAGCCCTTCTATGTCCTTGGGGAATTCTGTATTTAGAAGAGGACAACTCAAACACCAAGATGTCAATGTCACTATCCCCTGCCAGTCTCATCATGACTTCCTGTGATTCTTCTTCACTCTAAGAATATATGTCTTCTCTAGCTCCTCAATATTTTCAGGGATTACCACTGAGTCTACCCAGGAAGTCTGGCTATACTTATTTGCATAACTGCAGCAAATCACATTTCAAAAGAATAAACCTACAAGATTATATGGTGCATATTTCAACCTCTTTGGATTATTGCATGGTCAGTGTTGATCACAGTGAGGCCTTTATTTACTTACCTAAGTAATGTGTTGGATGAAATGACATAGGCTTACTAGTCGCTGAATAATATCCAATTGCTCTCTTAAATCGAATAACTTTGTCATCTGTTCTAGACTGAAATAAATGTAGGAAAACCTTTGTAAATTAGTATGCCACTGGTCATGTGTATTAACATATTTTTTATAATTCAGCACATGAATAATAATCTGCAGTTTTTCAAGTTAGATAAGAATTTAGAATGACATTAAAACCTACAGGGAAAATCAAGAGATCATTACTGAAGAATCAAACCAAACATTAATTCTTTTAAAGCAATATAGTTAAAATAGCAGGATTCTAAAGTGATAGTCAGGGCCCTGGGCTCTAGCTCTAGGACTTCTCTGACTTCCACGCTGCTCGGCCTCTGATCCTGCCCAGGACGGTTTCACAAGCCACCTGCACCAAGTGGGACAGATGACAGTGGACAGATTGGGATCTGCTTACCCAGGGTTTCAGCTCTCCAGAGACAGAACAGGAGTCCCACAAAACCTCACCTATTCTACTAACACTGACTTGTTTGAATGCCTTACTTCCCAAGAAAAAAAGAAGAAAATCCCTAACCATCACCTCAAGGGAACAGACAAATCAGAGGTTCCTAATACCACCTGACCGATTTGATACAGTTCATTTTCTGAAAACTCTGACATACAGATCCTATTAAGAGAGAGAACTTAGGAGCAGCAGAGATTCTCAGCGACTATCTACCTTAATCCTCTTTCTTCTGTTCAGGCTGGGAGTAAGGCTGGAAAAGCTAGGTGAAGTGGTTGAGCTCACCCAACTGGCAGGCAGCATGGAAAAGCAACCTCAGCCCCATGGCCAATGGCTTCTTCCCAGTGGCCTGATAGGCCGAGCAAGAGCTCCCAGACCTGTCCAGTCAGCTCGCACCTCTCAAGCCCCTTTCTTCCAAACCTGGCCACACCACTATGCAAAGTCCTATCCTGTCAATCCTGCCAATTTGTATTTTTTTTACCTGTGAATGCTGGAAAACATCTTTAGCTATGGCATCCAAGTCAGAGGTGTCCTGAATGTTGCGGACGTAGTCAGCAACGGCTTTGATCACTACGTCGCAAGGTGGCAAGACCAGCTGGTGGGCCCGGACCTGAGAAAACAAACGCATATGTCAACAGCGGGCAGTTGGCACCCAGAACCAGGCTAATCTGAATGTACAACCCAGAAATTCCAACACGGAGCCACCTTCTGTGATCCTATCAAAGCCTATCAGATCCACCCGTGAGATCTTGGCCCTAAGATGCCCCTAAGTCTTTCATGTTCTGAAGCTCCAGAAACTAGTTTTTCTTCCAGTCGATCAAATACAACTCAGCTGCTTAAACCATGGTAGGTAAAAAAAAGCATCTGACAGCCTTTCCCTGCTTTTGAGAAGTCTGAGAAGTGCTCATGACTAATCCCAAGCCCAGAGACCTGCACCATTTAACAAGCGAAGCACACAGCAGCCCACAAAGAAGCCCCTGAGCCACCATTCTCTCCCTTCCTTTCGACACCAACAGATAGGAAGGCCTAGACTGGCATGATCTTTGGGTCTGAGCTCAGGACACCCTGAAACTACAGGCATAAATGCAGTTACCAAGTACCTGAGTCCACCTTAAAAGGCCAACTTCAGTTCTAAACTGGAGAAAAATGGTATTGTTGCCTGTTATGGTGCATGTTTGATGAAAGAATGACAGAGATTATGAAATAAAGCATTAGAAATATCTCATTATCCAAAAATAGTTGATACCAGAAAAAGTAATCAGACTGAAAAAGAGGGCAAGAACATCTACTAAGGGCTTTGTGGTAGCCAGAACAACGGCCTCCCAGAGCTGTCCACGTTCTACTCTCCAGAACCTGGGAATATGCTGCTTATGTGGCAAGATGGAACTAGGGTTGCCAGTAAGCTGACCTTGAAATAAAAATACCGTCCCGGATTATTCAGATGTGTCCAATGTAATTACAGGGTCCTCTAAACGTGGAGAAAAGAAGCAGAGGACCTGGTGCAGAGCGATGTGGGACAAGGTCTTGACGGCCGTTGCTGGCTCTGCTGGTGGAGGCTTTTGGGCAGCTGCAAGAGGCCGGAGAGGGGCAGGGAGCATCCTCCCCGGGGCCTCCAGAGGGACCAGCCCAGGCTGCACCGTGATTTTAGGCCGCTGAGACCTGTTTTGGACTTCTGGCCTCTAACACTAAGATAATAATGTGTTGTTTTAAGCGAAAGAGGGGGGTGGGGGGGGAGGGGAGAAAGAGAGAGAGAGAAAGATTAGAAAAATTCTGTAAATGGAATGAAAGAAACCTCTGGAGAACATATATATTTACACTTTGAAGTTACTGTCATGCAAATTTCCAGATGCACAAGACTCATTAAATTTCGTTTTACAAAAAGCAATTGGTTTTTCATAAAAACAATCTTTTCCCTGTTTGAATAGTTGTTCTTTGCTTTCTAGAGAAGCAGTCTCCCTTCGTTTTGGTTATTAGTATCTAGTGAAGGTAAAATTGCATTTTCATGGCCTACAGAGCACTACTAACTTGTGTGATGATGTGGACCGTAAGTGCCTTCCTAGACCCCATTCCTTTTCTGCGAAAGTGGAAGCCACTGCCACACAGGCTCCAGAGTGAGCGAGCATGTGGGAAAGCGCACTAGGACCAGTGCCGGTGGTACCTTTGAGGGGCTGCTTTAACAATCCCACTGTAGGCAAGTAAGAGAGCCCCTGGGGCAGCCGTGGAGTGGAGACACAGACCCTGAGGTGTGCTACACTTAAGTCATTCTCAGGCTCCTGCTACAAAATAATCATTGGGCATACAGGGAAAGGACAGCCAGGTCTGAGGAGGGGCCACCGTCTGGGACTCCAACCCTCCTCGTCTCTACATTAGTTTTGGGCAAGTAGACCACTCAGGTCTTGATGCTCTACGAGCCAATGACTACCTCATTATATGCTGCATGCATTTTAAGCATTTTTATGTACAAAACAAATAAATAACAGTTAATATAGCAAGAACAGAGTTTACTGGATATAAAAATGGCCAAAATTTGAAAAGGGCTTTCCTGCAGGGGTAAGGAACTCACGGGGGAGGGAGCATGGCCTCCTCTCTCCAGGCAGATGTGCAGCCCACAACAGTGGCTTACACCTGTGACAAAAGTGACTGAGCAATCTGCTTAACTCCTATCCTGCTTCAAAGTAAAAGTAACAGAATTTGCTGCTTTTGCTCCTACAGATATAGATAAGGAACAAAATGTCCATATATGAACAGATGCTATAATTAAACTGTTTCCTAAATCCTTCTGAGTGGCTAAATAACACCAAAGATGTTACCTCTGGTTTAACACTGAAAACACTGGCCCTTTACGATTTGCTGACTACACAGCCACTCTGCACCACCTGCTTCCCAGGCAGCTGCAAGCGTCTGTGACAATCGGCTTGCTTCCCTCCAGGCTGGTTCCTAATCTAGCCTTCTAAATCCAACTCAGGATGAGCTCTCTGACGTCTTCCTTAATCCTTAAGGTCAGGACCTGGCCTGTGTGTGTTGCCGGAGTGCGGAAGAACTTGGAGGTGCCCTTCTAAGGGCCTGGTCACAACAGCAAACCCTACCCCTACTTAGGAAAGCAGCTAGGCAACAGAAAGATCCAACACCAACCCGAAACCACGGTGACCTGTGGGAGGATTTTACTGTACGGGAGACATTTTAAATTGAAGAAAACAGCATATAAATTAACTTCTAATATGTATATGGTACTTTTATCATGTCAAAACATTTAACAAGTTTCAAAAGGATTTACCCTAGAATTCCTTTTAGTAGCAAGATTCCCCGGTACATTTAAATAAAGATATATTTACAAACATCCAATCTATATATATATATATATATGTTTATACATATATACATACCATATAGATTAAGGTATTTATCAATATACTTTAAACTGGGATAAAAACACCATGAGACCTGCTTACCCACAAAAAGTGTCACCAGCTGAGCTGCTAAACCTTCCCCGAGATCCTAAAATAGCACGTGGTTCCTTCTCATCACAGTTAACTACACAGGGAGGGTTAAGTAATCTCTCCTTGTCTATGCATAAAACCAAATTAATGCTCAAACCAAATAAATGTTTGCTGCTTAGAGACAGAACTACCAAATATTGTCATGAAAATCCCATTTCCTCTTTTTTCTTTAATCAGTGTTTTATTTTTGCTCCAAATCTTAACATTGCGAAAACAAAAGTCAAATAAATTGCAACATACCTAAAGTTGGAAATATATGTACTTTCTATCATCTCTAAGGATAGAAAGTAAATTTTGTCTAATTAAAAAGCAAATGTTTATTGACCAATTGCCTTTTCCATGGCACTTTGTAGTAATTTCACTAATTGTTAGATACTTGCTTTACAAGTAAAGAAAAAAATTCAAGGCTAGAAAAGACCTCCAAAAGATTTAGCCCACCCCATGCCTCTAGGCAGGATCTATAAATAATGGATACCGTTTGGGTAGAAATTGGTGATACTTGCCTCTGTGCAAAAACATCATCTGTGAAAAAAATCTTTCAGCATCATCTTTCCCCCAATCTCCTAATCATTTCCTATTGAAAAATTTGTACTGCAGTCTTCTAACCATCACTGCCTGATGGGTGTAACATGGTAGGCCTTGCTGAAGGTAGGATGCCACCAAACCTGACCCAGATGACCTTGCTACACAGGCCTCATCTCTCTGACATGTCACAATAGGTAAGTAATGGTCCCTTCTTTGTCATTCACAACAACCTCCCGTCTTTTGGCCACTCTTGACAACCTTTAATCTGTATTCTAAAAAAAAAAAAAAAAAAAAAAAAAAAAAAAAACCCTCCAGGAGGTTGTAGCCCTGGAGCCGGGTTGGTAGCATGGGCGCCCAGCTGGCCACACTCTCAGGCCTGCTCCCTCAGCGGGCAGCTCTAGGAGCACCAGCAGCACTTCTGCCACAGCCATGTGGTGTGAGGCTTCAGCCCCATCTTTAAGCAGCTGGACACCCCCAGAGCTAACTTTTGGAACAAACAGTAGGTATTTTAACTGATGGATATACCATCGTGGGGGGTAGACAGGACCTAAAGATGACAGCAAGCAGAGGATGGCACTCACAATACCAGATTACAAGGAAGTCCATGGAAACCCTATCATGCACATCCTCAAAGAGGACATCCTCACTGTAACCACTTATTGGTTACTACACACAGAAAAGATCTTTGATTCTTTAGAGCAAATGATTTCAGTGAATTATTTCAGCCATTCAAGGGGCATCTTAAGGAAGCTAAAAAACAACTACACTACAACAACATTTGAACCCCCAGAGAAAACAATCTCTTCCTGGTTCCTGAAAGTAAAATAATAAATAATTTAGCCCCTGCTAAAGAAGCGTTTATTTATTCATAGTTTTCTAGCATTTCACTGCTTAAAATTCTGCAGTCACATTCTTGGCTATATTTTTTAAATCAAACATTTCTCTACAGCTGTGAGTTCATTCAAATGAAGTCACCATGTTATATCTCAACTGTTAAATTAAACCCATCATGCCACAGTACTCAAAGGATTCAATTAAAATCTAAGGTTCTTTTTCATATAATATGCTGATTAAAAACTCTTTCAAACTTTCTAAAATGTGTTGCCAGACAGGATAATTTGACAGGGTCTTAAATTTCAAATGATGGCACTAAAATGCTTCTGCCCACTAGTGACACAACCAGTCCCTCCCTTCCTTCCCAGTTTCTGCCTCACATATAGCTCGTGAGGAGGGGGGCAGCATCCCACAGAGATGTGGGGGAATCCAGACATAGGATTTTTGATACATCATGAACCAACATTTCATCATGTGCATGATAACTGAAATTTTGTTTTAATCAGTCATTTCCTTCATGAGGCTAAGTCTTTGCATCACATTTCATTTTTGTATAGATCCTGCCCCAATTCTAAGTTGTCTCAACACCCCATTTAGACCACTTTTTGTTTGTTTTTTTTAAGACAAAGAAAATGAGCATTTTTCCAAGCTAATAGGTGTTATATTTTTGTATTGGACAGCACTTTTCCCTCTTTTAGACTGGATATTCTCGTTCAAAAATTTTCTTCACTTTGGTTCCTTTTTCCTTTAAACAACTGTTAGTATGAGCTTTTTCCTATGTAGAACACCTCACAACTGCGTACTCACGAGAAATGGAATCTATCCTATCACTCGGTACCCTCACTAAGGGAACAGGGACCATTGTGAATATCTGTACTGCATTTTTAAGGAAAAAGAATTTCAGCATTATGTTGGCCACAAGATTGGGATGAACACATTTATATACACCAGTTTCTTAACACAAAAAGTTAGGTCCCCTTACCCAAAGAAACTATATAGCCAATTAAACATCATTGGAAATGTGTGTGCACATGTAATTTAACGTCAGGGCTTGAAGCCCAAAAAAATGGCATAAATAAAAAAATTTTACTTATTCTTTAAATAATTTTCATCCTATGCATTTCTCCTCATGCAGAATATATGGCTTTTAGCCATTTGAGTCTTTTTCTTTATAGCGGCAGAAATCTGAAATCATTCGATGTTCAGGAAACTAAGGTCAAAAACTGTTTGAGCCTCTGAAATATATTCATTGTTGCTCACCAGATCCTATGTGTGTATGTTGGGGGTTGGGAATGAGGTATGTGGAAGGTAACTTTAAAGGTGATAACTAGTTTATAATAAATTGTTTTTTCCCTAATCTGTATAAATGACTCAGAGATCTGACTTTAGTAAAAATATTTGTAAAGTCTACTTTTAAATGTTGTCTAAAACTGAAGTTAGATTGGGGGAAGATGAATACATTTAGTTGGACTATATTTTACTTATTAATTTATGGTAAATGATGTGGTTTATGATTGAAAATGTTTTATTTATAAAGAAATGTTTATTTTTAGAAAATATAACTTAATGTCAGAAATCCAAATACTTGAAAGAAGCTAAATTAAAAATAAACGTGTAATGTGTAAAAACAGATTTGTGTCTGTTTTGTTTAAATAGTACTATAGCTACATATCAATTCTCTTACTGCTAATTAGGTCCTCTTAAGTATGTCAAAGTTCTTTGGCATTTTATTTTGCTTTTGGGATTCTGAAAATGTGCTGTTACGGATTAGTTAATAGTATCCACATTTTCAAAAGCTTTATATGAAGTATTTGTATATTATAAGAAATTGCAGTACTATCATTTTGATTAGTCTCAACGCTTTTAAGGCACTGAAATAAATCTTAACTAAGAGAAAAAACGAGATCAAAAAGACCTTTCCTGATGCTCCCTTGTTTCCAAACTTCACATAAATGTTGAATATCACATACATTTCTGCAAGCACCATGGTTGTTTCAATTTTTACCTTAGCATCTAAAGACTACTCAATATTATATTATTGACAAACAGGAATATGTACCACTTTTCAAAATCAATTGTCGGGACAGCAATAAAAATAGTACACAATCCCAAACCACAAACACCACAGTCAGTCTCTGACTTCCACATGCTCATCATCTGTGTCCATCTGGCTTGATCTTTAAAATCCACTCAGTCAATATATCCCTGTGGGATTTCTAAGCTAATTAAATATACCATACAAAACTATGATTAAATACTTCGAGGCTGCTGGTGCCACTGCTCCCAAAGTGTCTCTTGGCTGCTCATTTAAATCCAAGCACATAGAAACACAAGCTTCACTTGACATCACTGCTAAAGCAAAAGAATGGACCCACTTCATTACTGTTCGGAAACAGCAAAGTGCAAAGATTATAAACACTCTGTTCTGGCAATTTCAGGGAATGAAGTGAAAGCTGGATTCAGTCAATATTCACTCATGAGGGCTAGGTGAGGTGGCTCATGCTTTAAATCCTAGCACTTTGGGAGCCGAGGAGGGAAGATTGCTTGAGGTCAGTAGTTAAAGACCAACCTGAGCAACATAGCAAGACCCCGTCTCTACAAAAAATAGAGAAATTTAGTTGTGCTTAGTGGCATGTGCCTGTAGTCCCAGCTACTCAGAAGGCTGAGGCTGGAGGATCACTTGAGCCCAGGATTTTGAGGTTGCAGTGAGCTGTGATTGTGCCACTGCACCCTGGGGGGGGGGGGGGAGGGAGGGGGGGAGAGAGGGGGAGAGAGGGAGGGAGAGAGGGAGAGACAGAGAGAGAGAGAGAGAGGGAGGGAGGGAGGGAGGGGGGGGGGAGAGAGAGAGGGAGGGAGGGAGAGAGGGGGAGGGGGAGAGAGGGAGAGAGAGAGAGAGAGAGAGAGAGAGAGAGAGAGAGAGAGAGAGAGAGAGAGAGAGAGAGACTCTATCTCAAAAAAAAAAAAAATTCACTCATGGGTGAGTCATACACTAGATAACAGGAATGTAGAGCAACTTTCCAAGTTTCCTGACTTAAAGAAGTTCACATTCTTCTTGGTGACAAAATGTTGGCCCAGTCTCTATGACAGCCCTGAGAGGACACAGAGGACCACAGGTCTGGGGTGCTAGAGGGAGAAATGCTTCCTCCATCACCCACAGCAGCAGTGGATGGCGCTAAGTGTGGTCGCCAAGAACCTGTCACCACTGCAGTCCTCAGCTCCAGCAATCTGTGTTTTAACAATCCCTCCAAGCTACTTCATCACCAAATGCACCCTGCAAGTCCAAGATTTTCTACTAAACCAGTCAAGAGAAAGGAAAACATTTAAACACTGTAATTGTTATGCATCACGAACGGCCAGTCATGCCTTCAAAATTCTTGAAAAGTTATTACACATATCAGTATTTTGTATACATTTGCCTAAGTAAAGCTATGAAAAGGCTGCAAAAAAAAAACAATTAATCACAAACAATTGGCTAAGTGTGATCCTAGCTCCACAGATGGAAACTGCTATGCAGATTACTGAAATATTCAAAGGATTTCAACTGAACAAAGAAAAGCTCTTCATCCCATTTTGCAGGCCTTAGAGGCTAGGATGAAAAGGCAAGTGGCCCAGGGATGGCCTCAGTTGCACCAGGGCCTGGGCTCCATCCCACAACAATAGGATCTCTTTATGAAGAAGTGCCATCAGTCCAAGGAAGAAGCTGTAGTGTACTATGGCCACTTTCCTCTCTTGGGGGAAGGGCTGTCATTTGTTATAATAGTTTTGAGTGTTATGTGCCTAGGTACTGCTCCAAGTATGCATCACTTCATTTAATTCTTACAACAACTCTATGAGTAGTCACCATGAACATCTCCGTCTCATGATGAGCTTACTAAGTACTTGCCAGAGCCAACTAGGTGAGCAGCTGACTGGACTCTCCACACTTAGCCACTGCACTGTGGTCTTTTTACCTTCCATTCTAAATTGCACCCTTTTTAAGTGCTGAAATGTACTTTTTAATGAAAAGATGGTACATGGTGAATTCCTTTTTCTTAATATTCTTATTTAGAAAAATTAAGAGTTGGCAACACAGTGGTAGTCTTCTCAACTTTTTTTTTTAAACAGATTCATGGAATTCAAACCACTGCTGTAGATGAAGAGAGCCACTAGAAGATTCTAAACAGGGGAATTACGAGATCAGGCCTGAGTTTAGACCAATCATTTTGTTAGCCATGTGGAAGACGGTTAGGAGAGAAGACCAGCGAAGAGGGAAAGGACATGGCTCTCACATCAATCCAAGAGAGCAGTGACCAAGGCAGAGGTCAGGAGAGGGAGCAGTGACTCAGGTAATGTCAGAACAGATGCAGGGATGGGGAAGAATCGGAGATGACTCCTAATTTCTAGCTTGGATGATTGACAGGGACAATGGTATCACTAGCTGGGAAATACAGTACAGGATGAGAAATCAATCTAAAGAAGATCATGAAATATTTAAATTAGAAATGTCAAATTGGTGTGCAGGTGGAACATCC
The DNA here is from genome assembly GCF_020740605.2 of Lemur catta. Lineage (NCBI taxonomy): Eukaryota > Metazoa > Chordata > Mammalia > Primates > Lemuridae > Lemur > Lemur catta. Next base: position 88,842,250 of record NC_059137.1, read on the forward strand.
AAGTGGCAATAATTGTGTGGACAGTTCAGGAAAGGGCTATTGTCTAGAGAAATACATCTGATGGTAGCTGAGACTTCAGCACAGATCTGTCAGGAGAGTATGTGAGTCGCACTGAAGTGCAGGTGGGACCTGTAGGAAGCAATAGAGAAGAAGGAATGCAGACACTGATGCATGCAAAGGCAAGCAGGAGTTCCCCAGTGAGGAGAGGATGAAGATGAGGCTGAAAATCATTCATGAGATCAGGAAACGGAGACCTCAGTGGTCTTGACAAAAGCAATCCCACGACAGCGAGATCCAAGTAAGGGAGGATCAAGCTGATGGGGCATGACAGGGTCTACCCCTCAGAAGATACATGGTGAGAAGGGGAAGAGAGAAGACGGGAACCAGGAGAACATAGCAGAGACCTGGCTGTATTTACAAACCGAGGGCTGAGAGCCAAGAGAAAGGAAGAGATTTTACAGGAGCCAGGGGGGCCTGCCAGGACAACATCCCACAGAGGTCCCAGGAGATGTGTTCAGTGACAAAGGCTCAAGAATGTCAGGAATACTGTAGTGTCAGGCTAGGAAAAAGGACGTAAAAATGGGAAAATAAATGTGTGCCTGGGGAAAGAGAAGTTGAGAAAGACCATGCCCAAAGATATCGATATTCTGGCATAAAGAATCTGCTAAGAGAAAGCAGTGTAAAACTGAGTGGAGGCCAGGAAGAGAGTGCTGAGTGCTTCAGGTAACTGTGAAGAGCATAAAGTGGTACTGCCATGGGGAGGGCCTGCCTGTAGTCAGACGCCAGCATTTTTCAAATCAGTTTTACCCAGATATTTTACATGCAGTAAAATCCATCAATTTTAAGCACACAATCCAAGGAGTATGACAAATGCATATATTAGTATGCAATCACATCCCCATCACCCCAGAGAGTCCCAGTGCTCCCCTTCCAGCCCCAGCCCCAGGCAACCACGGGTCTGCTTTCTATCACTATAGTTCTGCCTTTTCTAGAGTTTTCTATAAATGTGATCAGACATATTTCCTTTGAGTTTGACTCTTCACTTAAGATAATGCTTTAGGATGCATACATATTGCAGGATCAGTAGTGAGTTACCTTCACTGCTATCTACCACTTGAAAGACATAATAGGTAGTTTCCAGGTTGAGGTTATAATGAATAAAGCTGCTAAGAACATTCAGATACAAGTCTGTGTGTGAACATGATCTTCCGTTGTCAGGTGTGGGGAGCAGATGTCAGGTCTCCGTGTTCCCTGGTTCTTGGTTCCTGGTAGCAAAGAAGGGTTACTGGTACTGAGTCGACAGAGCAAATGAGCAGACCAAGACAATGCAAACAAGCAAAGTGTAAACGTTTATTAATGCATAGTACATTCCGGAGAAGGAATGAGTAAATTCCCGAGAGTGGAAGAGACCCTGAGTTTAACAAGATTTCTCCCTTTATGTTGATTCCTTAATTTTATGTTAAGTAGGGGAATGGAATATTCATGGTTTTTCTTGGAAAAAGGTGGAGAATTCCTGGAACTGGGAACCCTCCCCATTTTTAACCTTGTAAGGCAATTTCCAGGGGTTGCCATGGTATTTGTAAACTGTCATGGCGCTAGTGGGTGTGATTTTTACTATGTTAATAAGGGTAGGTCACTTGAGGATACTGTCACTTTACTTGTACGCATGCTCCAGAAACCCTCATTTGTGGCCTTGATCGGATCTCTACTTTGTGGCCTTTCTAATTCTTCCTGGTTGGTCAGTCCTTGGGGACCCCTTGACACATCATCTGCTCCTTCTTGGAAGCTCCCCTTCTGGTCAATTTGTTCCTCCTAATAGACAAAGCATCTCCTAATGTCATCTATTTCTCAATAGAAACCCCTAGACAAAGCATCTGTTTCCCTTCCTCCTTGTCCCAACCTACCACCACCTGATAAGGACCCAGAAGTGAGATTGTTGGGTTATATGGTAGAGAGTTAAGTTTAACTTTATAACTGTTTTCAAAGTGACTGTTCTTTGGATTCTGCATTCCACAGCAACACAGAGAACTGCAGCTGCTCAACACCGTCCCCAAAACTTGGCATTATCAAGGGCAGATGCCCTTGGGACGCCCTTTGCCCTTGATGACACTAGGGGGTAGAAGGCAGCAGTGACAGGAGAAAGGAGGGATATTCAAGTTTAAGACATGAAATGGAGCCATTCCAGAAGACAAGACCCAGCATACGACTCTGGGACAGAGGCTGCAGTGGTGTAGATGGGAAGATCACTGGAATTAAGGAAGACTGAGGACAATGCTATTCAGTTGTTTAGTGCGTGACCTAAAACACAGTGAAGTCTAACAACTGTGGAAGGTAGGAATGGGGACAAGATGGCAAAAAGTGACCGGGTGGGTAGAACAGCCAGGAGCAGCACAAACTGGTATACTGAAATGGCTCAAATCCCAGAGAACTATCGAAAGACACCATCATCAAGAAAGAGAAAAGACAATTCACGATGAGATTAAAATGTGTAAATCATCTATCTCATAAGAGAATTGCATCTGGAATATATTATAACTCAATGATGAAAAGACAAATAACCCCATTTTTAAAATGGGCAAAGGACTCAAATAGACATCCAAATATGATATAGAAATCACTAATAAGTACAGGAAAAGATGTTCAACATCATTAGTCATCAGAGAATTGCAAGTAAAAACCAAAAGGAAAAACCTCATTATACCCACTAGGATGGCTAAAACAAAATGAAAGACAATAACGAGTGTTGACAAGGATGTGGAGAAATCAGAATCCTCACACACTGCTGGGGGAAATGGAAACCGTGCAGCTGCTGTGGAAAACAGTCTGGGGGTTCCTCCAAGCATTAAACACAGAGTCACAATATGACCCAGAAATTTCACTCTTAGGTACATACCCAAGAGAAATGAAAACATATGTCCACACAAAAACTTATACACAAATGTTCACAGCAGCATTATTTATAATTGCCAAAAGCTGGAAACAACCCAAATGTTTACCAACTGAAGAACGGATAAACAAAATGTGATATATCCGTACAATGGGACATTATTCAGTCATAAAAAAGAATGAAGTAATGACACATGATACGACATGGAAGGATCTTGAAAGCATTATGCTCAGGGAAAGGCGGCAGACATAAAGAACACATACTATATGATTCTATTTATAAGAAATGTCCAGAATAGGCAATCCTTGAGACAGAAATGATACACGTGGTTTCCAAGGGATTGGGGAAGGGGAAAAGTGGGGAGTGATTGCTAATGCACACATAGTTTCTTTCTGGGATGACAAAAATTTCTAAAATCTTATACTAATGATGGTTACATAGCTCTGTAAATGCCAAAAACCACTAAATTGTATACTTCAAAGTGGTGGATTTTATGGTACATGACTTACATATATCAATAAAGCTGTTTTCCTAAAAGCAGGGAGAGAATCACTCTAGAAGTGGCAGCGGAGCCTGCACAATGTGTCCACCCTGTGACTGGTCACACAGGAGAGAGTGAGAGACTCCACTGCAGAAGGTGGCAGAAACACTGCCTGGAGGGGACAAGCCTCAGTACGCACGAAGACGAAGACGGCTTGTACCAGGAGTCGGAGGCGAGAGGGGAGAGGGGCCAGAATCTCAAAGACACAACAAAAAGGGTCAGGGAGAGAAACAAACTGACCCTGGACAAGGCCTGTGAGCAAGAGACTTTCGAAAACAAGATAGTGGACACATCCAAAACTAGTGCGGGCAAGCCTTCTGTTTTTGACCAAGCACTAGTCTTGGAAGGAACGTGCCTGCAAGTACCGAATCTGGTATCAGATTTGGCTGGGTGGAGGGTCCCAGGCAAAATTTCTTAAAAAGGGTGACGCTCTCAGGTGGAGAGCTACCCTGGAGCCTTTGGTATGCAGTTAGGGTGTGACAGTAGCTCTGTTTCATCTGCCTGGAGCAGAGGGGGCGACACTGGACTAGGATTAGGGAGTCGCAATAAGACTGTCATTTCACTAAAGGGCTGTCATGACATTCAGAGTAAGGTGAGTGTTCTGAGCAGGAAATGATGAAGAGGCCTGGTTAGGAACAAAGCTGAGGTTATGGATTCACAGGGTAGAAGTAAGCTAGAAAACATTTACCCACTTACTTTTAAGACTGATATTATGCTGCTTATTTAAAATAAAACTAGAACTTTCCAGGTTTAAGCACAGAAAGCAAAAAATACTACCACAGAGCTTCCCTTTGTTTGCTTTACTCCTGGTCTCTCTCCCAGAGGCATCAGAAGTGCCAGCACTACCAACACTGTATCTTTCAGATCCCACTCAGATTGTGCGTGTCTTTCCCTTGCTGGCCTCTGTTCCTGCTCCTGCTGGCAGGGCTGTCCCTTGCAGGTCACTCAGGAAGAATTCTGTTTGGCAGTCCCACTCACTCCATGGGAGGAGCCAAACTGAAAGCAATCCTGTAACAAGTAAGGAACACAAACCTCCTCCCACAACTTGTGCCCCTCACTTCCCAGCAACGTGAATGGAGACCCAATTCTAATCTATAAAACCCCCCCCAAAAAACACCAAAACAGAAGGCAGGTGTGGTGGTACACATCCTAGTTTCAGCTACTCAGGAGGCAGAGGCAAGAGGACAGCTCGAGCCCAGCAAGTTTGCAGTTGTCTTGGTGCACCATGATTGTGACTGAATAGCTACTGCACTCCAACTCGGGCAACAGAGTGAGACCCTGTCTCTAAACAAAATTAAAAATTTTTGAAAAAGATAAAAAAGCTATTCTTGAGTTCCAACAGATTCCAGCAGATTCCTAAGAACCTCAAGCTTTCCACTTTTATTTTAAAACAAACAGGGAACCGAGAAATAAGCTCTAATTGGAAGATATAAACAAGAGAAAATCTTTTGAGTTCAGTCTTGCATTTAAAATTATTTCACTCAACAACTCCACATATAAATTAAAAATGAACAAAGATTAAATTTCTTGCTAAAATAACTTTTGTTTCCACATTACGTATTTCTGTACTGACTGAATTTTTTCATACTATTTTTATAATCAGAAAAAAAGAGATGTTTTTAAAACCATAGGCCTGTAGTTAAAACAGTAAAAATGGGTAAGAAATATGAAAACTACAAAGATTAACTAACAAGATCAGAAGGTTTAGTCAAACTACCTCATCTTATCTGTCCCTATTTTTCCCCATATTTAGGGTATGCAGAAAAATAGAATAGAAAAATGTTTAATCTATTTGCCTTTCAGGCTCCTAACATTATTTCTTCTAGAGCCCAAGAAGTACTTAGATTTTAGGATGTTTTTCTTATCTCTTGCTAAACTATAGAATGACTTATTGGGAAGAAAATATTAGGTTAACTTCAATTAACACTAATATGTAAATAAGAATTACTTCTTTGGATGCTTCATAGAGTCAAAACCATCCTCTCTGCTATGATAAAAAAAGTGAAACTCAGAAATAAGTGAAGTCCATCTTTCTATTTACAATTTATATATAACTTAATTTAAAAAAGGATTTCAGAAAGATAATGCCACCCAATTGCCAACCTGTAGCTCCAATAAGGTTACATGGTGTAATTAAAACACAGTAAAACCTCAAAGTGCCTGAAATGATGCATCTCTTCTCTGAGGGAAGCTGCCCCAGGTACTGCATGAGACCCATGGGCTCCTCTAGCCACAGCAACACAGGCAGGCACCAGGCACAGCGGTCACCAGGACACAGGCTGGCTCAGCCCTGGGCAGCAGCTGCAGAAGCCACCCAGGTGTCCATCTGGGAAGCCCAAGAGCAAATGACTGGTCAAGTCGTCTTGTTTCAAAGGGCCCTGTGCTAATCTGGCTCTCAGTGGGGTCTGCAGTGCATCTCAAACCTGGGGGTGGCGGTTCCCACAATGGGAAGGCCAGACGATGGCCCTACGGTGTACCCTCCACTCCTGGAGACCCTGGTGCCCACCCTCCTTGCTACTCTCTCAGAACCAGACCCAACTGCCATATCCTGTCCCTAAAGGACACTTTAGTATCACTCAATGACTTTTGGCTAAAGACAATAAGACATAAAAAATATAAAGTTAAAGATACTCTTGGGTAAAATTTGAGGTAAATTTAAAACAAAGTTTTCCTGATATGGCCTAACAGACCACCCTCGGTACAGAGCCACCTCAGGGAAGGACAATGCCGGTCAAGGAAGACAACTAAAAATACGTGAATCCAAAGGGTAAGGTTATAAATGCTAAAAGATACTTAAATCAAAAAGGCAGAAATGCCAGGGCTAGGAGTTGGAGGGAGCTTCTTAGAAGATGCTGAAGAAAGCAAGAGTGCTTTGAGAGAAGCAGTGTGAGAGGGTCACATAGAGACGAGGGAGTTCTAGGGACAAGAACGCAGCCTGGCCTAGGACACCAACAGACGCAGCCGGGTCGGGTGGACAAGGACCCCTGGAGGAGGCTCACCACCGGAGGGAGGGCTTTTACAGAAACAGCGGCAACAGTGGTATAGACAGAGTAAAACTGAGACCTGGCCTACCTAGAAAGCAGAACTGCTGGTGGTATGGGGAAAGGGAAAGCCCAAATAAAATCTGCAAGACAGGGTGTCCCAGGCAAGGAGGACAGAAGGGGCTCAGTGGCTAAAAATACTCAGGGACACAAACAACCAAAAGGGATGGAAACACAAAACATATGAAACTGAATATGAAGTTTAGAAACACAAAAACCATTAAAATGAAAACAATGACCTGTAACTAATTATCCAACTTGAATTATATAAGTTATTATATCCAAATATGAGGCCAGTAGAATGTAGAACACCCAGGTTAAGAAAAGCCTTCTATAAAGCATTCTAGAAACCCAAGACTCAAGAAAACCAGAGGCAACAAGAACTACATTTCTTAAAAAAATGAAAATTAGCAAACACCTATAAAATATTTTTAAAAATTAAAACAAATTATTTTGTCCACCCAAAATAAAAAATTCCATAACTGATTACGACACAAAATCATAAAACAATTTTAAAAACCCGAGAAGCACATTTTTAAAAAGTGCTCATTTAGCATGTGTCTAGGGCCAGAACCACCACAGCCTCGTGGCCCCTCTGCTGAGGGTGTGCCCCATCAGCTATGCTGCGCACCTACCAGCTCACTGATCCTCATGACGGCGCAGAGTGGCCGGATGGCTCCCAGGGCACAGCAGGTAGGTATGCACCACCACCCAAAGCGGCTGCAAGCAGAGGTCAGGCCTGGGGCCTGAAGGCCAGGCTCTGCTGGCTCCACTCTCTGAGTACCAGGCTGCTTGAGGCCTTCTGTTTCTCATATATAATGCTCTGCCACACCAAAACAACTAATGGAGCACAACAGCCCAGTGCAAGACAGGTTGTGGGGGACAAGACAGGTTGGGGTGGGTGGGTGTCCTCTTCAGAAGGCAAACAGGCAACTCGCTCACTTTTCATTATTGTGAATACAATAATGGATCTTCATAATTATAACACTGAGTCCAAAAACACACTGAAAGGATGTTCAATTTATTTTGTTTATGAAGTACGTGATCCCTTTTAAAAATACTTCCATCAGAAGAAATTCAAGTAAGCAAGGCTTTCCTCATCGTATAGAAGGTATTCCAGGAGTATACCTCAGCTACTCCAGGTAAGTGAAATATTTCCCTAAGTTTCTACAACCAATAGTACAGAATGACTTACCTAAAGCAAAGTAAGGTAAACACAGCCTCAGGCCTGCCCCAGCCCCTTCTGTCTCACACTCTGCCAGGCTCCCTGCTCTGCGGGGCTTGGGCCTGGGCCTGGGTGGGGATGGAGGCTGCGCTCCATCCCAGCCTCTCTGGGCCTCCCAGACTGCAGTGTGGGACCTCAACAGCCAGGTCCCTGGAGGAATACATAACTCTTATTTCTTTCTTTCATTATAGAGATAACTGCATCTTAGAAGCTACCTCCCCACTCACCCCTGACCCCATCCTAGAGTTTTACATGTTACATGAAATGGCTTCCCATTGTCCTGAACACAAATGAAATATTCTTTACTTCGAAATCTAATAAATTTGATGCCCACCTAACTAGCAGCTGTTAATGTTTTGTTTGTTTGTTTATTTGAGACAGAGTCTCACTCTGTCACCCCAGGTAGAATGCAGTAGTGTCATCGTAGCTCACTGTAACCTCAAACTCTTGGGCTCAAGCAATCCTCCTGCCTCAGCCTCCCCAACAGCTGGGACTACAGGCCCGCAACACCACACCTGGCTAATTTTTCTATTTTAGTAGAGATGGGGTCTCTCTCTTGCTCAGGCTGCTCTCGAACTCCTGAGCTCAAACAATCCTCCCTCCTCGGCCTCCCAGAGTGCTAGGATTATAGGCGTGAGACACCACGCCCAACTAGCAGCTCTTAATGTTGACACTGAAGTATGAAAAAGCTTAAAACTTGACTAGCACCTTACTTCCTATTTCCTTTTCACAATTTTAGGTTCTCAATATATCTAACATTGCATTCATAACCTAGTAATAGGCATGACCTATTGATTAATGAGGCAGCACAAAACAGAATTTGGTTCCCTTCCTAGCTTTCGTCTTTGCAGATACTATCCAATGATGTGATTGCCTCAGCTCTTCTCCTCTGTGCTTCCTAGCCCCAAAGCAGACATGCTATTCTTTCAGCATAACCAGAGCCGTGGACAGTGAGGGATGACTTCATGGTTTCTAACTGATACACTTGGCTGGATGACAGCTGAGAGAGTTAAAAATTCAGTGAATGGATGTCATGCATGTAGTAAAGTGGGTAAAGACACAAGTTTAAAAGATGAGTCTAAGGATGCTATTTATATACAAATCAAATAAATAAAAAATAAAACTTCATGGTGTTGCCAACATATTAAGGATTTTGAATCACATAAATTACGGACTACTGTTTGCAACCAGCCTGAGCAAGAGCAAGACCCCAGCTACTGAGGAGGCTGAGGCAGGAGGATGGCTTGAGCCCAGGAGTTTGAGGTTGCAGTGAGCTATGATGATGCCACTGTATTCTAGCCCTGGCAACAGAGTGAGAGCCTGTCTCAAAAACTAACTACATAAATAAATAATTACGGACTACTAATGACTTCCTATCCGTGGTATTTTGTGATTTTCATCAGATGGTAAAAAGATGAAACTTTCTCATGTTTCTTATTAGTTCCTTTTTAAACACAGTATAATGGATAAACAGCTGTTAACGATATATGATTTTGCATTCTCAATTTCAAGCCTCCTTAGTCCATTCCTTTTATCATATTATTTTTGTAATATTTTGCCTAAGTCAGATTTATTATTGTTCACAGAGGGCTGGTATTATATAAATTTATTATATAATCAATCCAAAGTATCTCTTAACATGCAATACCATAATCTTAAGCCTGTCAACATTTCAACCCAATAAAAAAAATGAAGAATATTTGAGAAAATAAAACTCTAAGAATATTATGGAGATATTCAATAACTCTCCAAATTTTCAAAAGATGTAATTAGTTTTATAACTGGAAAAAAGAAAGATCAAAATGGCAGACAAAATATATGCAGTTCTGCACATGAATAATGCTCATGGAGAAAAAATAATCACATGCAATTTCCCCCCATCTAAATTAAGATGACTGAAATGATGCTGCCTACAGAAAATGTGTATAAAGGGTCAAAACATAAAAGTGTCCAACAAATACAATTTCTGAACTTATCTCAAAGCCAAGTGTGCTTGCATTTCAGAATGTGACGTTAAAATCCTACACCTTATCAAGTCATGGGAAAAATAATTTGGGAATGCTCTCCATTTTATGCCATATAATACTCAGCTAATTCCAAAATACATAAGGTAATAATACCTAAAACTTGACTGGATCCCAATTTTTTAAAAAATAACACTATACATGACATTTGGAAGATAACTGGAAAAATATGAATATAGCCCTTTTATTAAATGACAGGGAATTTTTATTAATTTAGTTGATGCAGTAAGAGTAAGATGGTTAAGTAAGACAATGTCCTTATTTTTAGGTGGTGGTGAAGTGAGCTGAAGTTTTCATGGGTGAAGTGTTATATCTGCACCTTATTTCCCAATAGTTTGTGTCAAAAACAAAACAAAACACAGAGATAGACATACACTTGATGGCAAAACGTTGACAACTGTTGAATCAAGATGGTGGAAATATGGATAAACATTTTCTATTCTTTCAACATATTATATACTCAAAATTTTTCTTGTCGAAAAGTTAGGGAAAACACGCATGTAATGTTATTGATCCATCAATAGATTAAGCTGGTTTTCCAGTAATTCTTTCAACAGCTCCTCACTTCTAACCTTCTAACATATGCAGCAAGGCTAGTTCAACTTAGACATATGCATATGGCCTGACACCCTGAGAGTTTCTCAATCCTGCTCTTCGAAACAAAATAATAAATAAATCTTCTAGGAAACAAGCCTTCATTTGTGTCTAACTTATAAAAGCATAACACTTAACAGATCTAAAAAACAGGCACAGTGCTCTGAACAACAGCTGATTACAGACTGCACTCCCCAAACTGCATTTCAGTCGTGACATCACCAGGAGCTTAGGGTCCAGGTTACAGGTCACGTCACTTCATTCGTGAAAACACATACAGGAGGGACTCCATGGCCAAACAAGTAATTTCTAACAGGAGAAAAACTAACTTTTGAATACAAGTTTAAAACAGCCCGTACCAAGAACTGTTAGAGAGAAAATGATGACATTTTATAGCACACCAGTAAGAGATAAAAAGAAAAGGGATTTTAAACAGCAAGGAACAAAATGAAAGAAGCAGGAAAGGAATTCTGCTTGAATCCTGTTCAATTATCACCAAAGTTAAGTGTAAATTAAAATGTAGGAAGAAAAACTCCAAATTGAAACTAGCCACCAATTAAAACAGTTTATGGAGTGAGGGTAATTATGACACAATTCAGAATTTCACAGGAAAGTGTGTCTTCAGAAACCATTCAATTTAACCTTTGTCCTTTACCGTAAGGAAGCTAGTTCCAGAGCAGGAAGCAGATACAAAGTCTCTCTGTCTTCCTAGTTCCCCAGGTCACAAAAGGCACTTACACCTGACAAATGATAATTACAATCTCAGGAGTCACTAACAAGTCCAAGCTGAAGTCTCTGAGTGGCTCATACCAATCTCACTCATTACTACTATGCTCACACCAAACACGGAAGCCTTCCCACTGTAGAAAGTCAGAGGTAAGTGCCTCTTCCCTAATGTTCGTTCATTACTATCACAACAGCAAGGGAATACAAAGGGAGAAAGCTAAGAAAACACATCAGGTGCTATTAATCTAGTACAAATGGACCATTTCTATAAGAATTTGGATCTTCCCCATTATCAAAAAGGCATTAGAACCTAAATTAGACAATTTTATAATTATAGAAAATCAGTAAGTTAAGAAATTAATCAACTACGCTAAAAGATGTTGATCTAGGTGACAGTGACTGTATTTCTTATTACAAATATTTAAGTAAGAAAATTAACACATAAAAATTTCAGCTCAAAGATTTTCTATCTAGATAAACGGCATGAAGAATACCTCAAGAGGAATTTTCAAGGACACTTATAAATTTACCTACATACAGGGAAGGAATGATGGCTGGTTGTTTTTTAAGGCAGTGCAGATCCTGAAATTAGGTGGAAACCCAATACTGCTAACTTCGTAGCATGTTTCCTTCTATAATAAAAATCTAATTTATATTATTAAAGTAAGCAAAATCAATAGCTGATTATTACAAATGGCGGAAATGAAGTGAAATTGGTACCTTTAGTGAGGCTAGTGGATGTTCTGGACCAAGTAAACTCCAATGAAAGGAAGCCAGATCTTCATCAGGTAGAATGTGATTTCCTAGAATATAAACACGAGTCACACAAAAGAATCATCACAAGTGACACAGGGAAACTTATAAAATCACTGAATCTTGTCATCTATAGTAGATTACCTTTGTTTGTTGATGTACTACATAAAACTTCCAAATAGAAATTGAGAATATTTCTTCATCTTTTTTAACATAAAGCAACAAAACAGGCAGACTCCTTGAGGCTGCCGTAAGAATGGTATGAATTTCCAGCATGGTTCCAATAGCATATTCAAACTAAAGACAGCATTCAACCTAAGCAACCTCCCAGCACAGTATTAAAAACAAACACCAGTTTGCAAAAGGTCAGTTTGATGATGTCAGGATGTTAAATACCAACTAGATTCAAGTTTTCATTTGTCCATGAAACGGCTGTGGTTCAAAATTATGTGAACTAGGTACAACAGCCAAATGTAGAATCTGCACAATTATAAAATCTTTCTTAGCAAGATTAAATGACAAGGACTGCTGATTGTAACATGAATCAACACCCTCCTCCCATAATTTTCATTACCACCCACAAACATATGTGACAAAGCACATCCTACAACAATACTCGTGAGTGCCATTAAGCTGTCCAACCTATCAACCAGTGATGTGTCACGGTCTACAAATAAAATGTGTTCAATTGAGAAACTACATTTTGGGGGGAATACTCTACTTTTAGGACAGTGCTTACATGCCTGATATACCTGATTTTCAGTGTGTTTGTTATCTCAATGCGATTTAAAAGCAGTAATTTCCCAAGTAACTGTGATTTTCATAACATGATTTAATCACCCTCACATTAAGTTAGCAGATTAATGAAGTAGCTCCTAAAAGAAAGCAAAAAAGGGAAAATCACTTGCAACACTGCTATATCATTACACAGGATAAGCTTCCCTAATCTGAAAATCCAAAATCCAAAATGCCACAAAATCGGAAACTTTCTGAGCACCAACATGATGCCCCAAGTGGAAAATTCCACATCTGGGTTCATGTGATGAGTTGCAGTCAAAACGGTTTCATGCACAAAATTATTAGAAGTATTTTATAAAATTACCTCAGGCTATGCGTACAAGGTATATACTATGAAACATACATGAATTTCTTACTTAGATTGGGTCTCATGCTCAAGATATCTCATTACATACACGCAAATATTCCAAAATCCAAAACAATTCAAATCCAAAATACTTCTGGTCACAAACATGTCAGATAAGGAATACCAAACCTGTATTCCAAACATATAAACAGTACTGAACTACCATGATGTCCAGATAAGCAAACCTAAGCCGTAACTGTCTAGGTTTACTGTGCTTTGTCTTCCTGTTAATGGATTGCATAGAGTTTTATCGTGAAATATGAAGTGTCTGAGATTTTTCCTGAAGCTTCAATTTTTAATTTAATTTTTTGAGACAGAGTCTCACTCTGTCACCCCGGCTAGAGTGCCGTGGTGTCACGATAGCTCACTACAACCTCAAACTCCTGCCTGGGCTCAAGCAATCCTCCTGCCTCAGCCTCCCCAGTAGCTGAGATTACAGGTGCACACCATGACATCTGGCTGATTTTTTTTCTATTTTTGGTAGAGACGGGGTCTCTTGCTCAGGCTGGTCTTGAACTCCTGAGCTCAAGGAATCCTTCCCACCTCGGCCTCCCAGAGTGTTAAGATTACAGGCATGAGCCACTATGCCCAGCTTTGAAGCTTCAATTTAAAAAAATATTAAGCAAACTCCAACATCAGTAATAGTCTCTATGAAAACTTGGGTCAAATACTTAAATGAATATTCCATCCAACTTTCTAAAACAAAATAACTTATGCAGCTATACTTTCTATTACAGAAGGGGAAAGAAAAATCAGCTTTCTCATCCGGGGACACGGAAACCTACATAAATCCAAAATAAAAAAGTTCACCCAATTAGGAGCTTAGCTATAACCTCCTTAAACTTTTTAAAGAGTATTCTAAGCCCTAAATTAAATTGACAAATTATTACTATTGATTTTTTCATTTATTTCAAAATTTCACAAACTAATTAGCTAGAAAAGTATGAGTTGCCATTATCTCCCAAGAAACATATTCAATGTTTCTTAAATAAGATAAACAAATATTCTTCCACATTTCAAATGAGCTAAGGCATCCATAGTCAGAGCATGTGATTTTCACATTCATTGAAAGTCAATTAATATGCCAAGTCCTTCTACACTAACATTTAAGAAAATATGGAACTTTTCAAATAACGTGCCGCCCACACACTCACTTTTCACATCAGAGGAAATATCCTTTTATAATATTTGAAAATATATTTAGAAGGTAAGTTTTAATCTTCCAAATTCCAAAAGTCACAAAAGTTCCCTAATGAACTGTATTTGGGATAAGATCCAAATAAACAAAGACAACTTATGAAATGAGAATTTTGTTGAGTGCTTGTTATATAATAAAACTTGAAATGCTATGACAAAATACTACATAAAAAATTATGACTCCCTCACTATAATTTCTACTTGTATAAAATTATTTTGGAATGTTTATAAAAATCTTTCTGATAACTAAGTTTCTAAAAAGGACCCACAACATAATTCCTCTTACACAAGACTGGATTGGATCGCTAACCTCTGTAAAATACAAACTTTGAATGAGCAAACTGAGAGCACTGGATACCACACAGCTTTGAAAAAGGGCCTGGTGTGTCCAAAACAGCCCCAACTCCCATTTGAATTGTGGATTCTAATCACACAGGAATGCTTCACTCCAAAACATATTTATTTACTTATATTTGGACACAATTCTTACAAACTCTCAGCAAATTAGAACTGTATATTAAAATAGCTTGAGATACCAACACTGAAAGCAAAAGAAAGGGTAGCTGACAAAAGAGAAAAGAAAGAAAATAACTATACAATGCAAACATAAGTGACAGAAGAATGTATTACCTCTAGGAAAAAGAAATTATTAAGTAAAATTGTAGTTTAAAATAAGATATTGTCCTTTCTGGGTATTCAACATAAGAAATTCCTCCCAGGGAATTTTTAAAAACATTTATACATTTACTTAAAATTCACATGTTCAAACAAGGTAAGTTAGTTTATTTTTGTTGTTTTTCTTTTAAAGTAGAGAGTGCCTTGAAAATGGGGAGAAAACATAAAAGTGCTAACTCCATAACATATTTTCTTTTACTGTAAACATAGTTTATGCCAAAGGTTTAAATGCCTAATTTTCATAGTGAGCATCTGTTAACATCTGTGACCTAGAAATATTATTTTTCCAAAACTTAAAGTGAGTTTATTCACAAAATTAGTTTTTCAGTCTGGATAGAACTATACGTGAACAAACACTTAAGAACAAAAGCAGCCCATTATCAGCTATACCAAAAAATAATACAAAGTAAGGAAAGCTAAGGAAGAGCCCATTTCTTGGTTTCTTTTAAATTTAAGATATGCATCCAAAACTTTCAAGCATTGGTATATTTAAAAGATCAGTATACTCATAGTATGGTAACTCCCTTATAAAATAAAATAAAAGTTTTCACACTGTTCCACCTACCTAACAGAGCAGCAAAAATAGGAAAACGATTTGGATTCAGGTCCAGTTGCTTGGCAACTTCATGCATCAGATATTGGCTTGTTGTGAGACTTTTCCCGTTCCGGCTCAGTTTTAGGGCATGGGCACTGAAATAGTAGGGGATGTTGCACAGTGCATAATCAGAGTCATATGCAACCAAGCCATGGAAACCGTTCTCTCTGCAGAAACCAATCACTTCTTGATGGTGATCCTCAATGCTCTGTGCAACCTAGCAAATGAGAAGAAAACTTCATCAGATGTAGGGTAACGCTGGAGCAGCACGCTCAATAAGCAGACATGTTTGTACAAAAGTCAAAAAATTACATTTATGAAAACCATCCAAGAAAGCCAAACAGTCAAAAAAGTGCCCAAATAAAGTGTGCAGTACATTGTTCCGATAAATCTCTGTGGGAAATCAGATTTAAATCATTTCCTGTCAGTAACTCATCTAGACCGTAAGTAAATTTTCAATTCTTGTCAAATTCAAAGATCACCTTGCTTGAAAACACACAAAGCTGGCTGACCCCTGTGACATGAAGGTGGTGGGCACAGAAGAGGAAAATGAAGAGGTGGGAAGGAGGGAGACAGAGAGAAGCCAACCATTCTCAGTGAAACAAAAACAATTTCTTCAAAGTAGATCAAATGTGTCAAATAGGTGAACTAATCAGAAGGACTTTTTAAAAACTAAAAGCCAAGTATGCTTCCTCATCTACTTGTTTACTAGTTCCTACGCTGCTAAGGCATTAGGCATATGGGGACAAAATAAGGATGCACGCACTCACCCTAAAAATAACTGCCATGTGCTTCTTGTGTGTCCCACACACAATGTCAGAACTACCATTTGGACTAGGTCTAAATCCACTGATGAAAAATATAAGCCAAAGTTTCTTTACTTCTACTGAATCCCCACTATGGCACATCAATACCACCTCAGACTTCTAGGACACATGAAGGAGAAGGCAGAGCAACACCTCTGAGAAGTGGAAAGTCCTCTGGACTCTCTCTAGTCCTAAAAATATACCAGAAAGACCTTGGGAAAAAAATGGTCTCCTATTATAAATTATTTAAAGTTCAAGACTATCAAATCTCCTGCTGTTTCCCATATTCATTCATCCAACTAAAATTGTGGCCGTTTTTTTTTTTTTATTTCTACAATGGCTAAGGTAGTTTGGTGAACAGAACTTTAAACTAAATAAGGTGATTCAGTTAACAACGGAAAATTAACTCGCCACAGAGCCTTGGAGGAGACAAACATATGCCCTTAAACTTAAATTTCTAAAACTACTATCCAGTATGTGGCTATGTTGAATGAAAATTGAAATTAAATTAAATTTAAAATTAAGTTCAAGCATACAGTGGTCACAAGTGACCAACAGCTAACATACTAATTGGACAGCACAAATATAGAACGTTCCTACTAGCTCAGAAAATTCTTAGACATCACTATAGAGCTAACCTCATTTCTCACTGGCTTTCATAATAAAAGTGGTTACCAAATTTTGTTGGAAAGTTAACTACAGTGAAATCTCACTGAGAGGCAAAGCAAACCTTTTAAAGATGCATATTTAAAGGTAAAATAACTTTCTGAATTCTCTTGGTAAATATTTCAATAAAAATTTTTTATTTTATAGATAAAAAAATCAATTAGTCAAACAACGTTCTGTTTCTTAGAATTAGAATAAGAAAATGCTGTTTTATCCCTAAATCTAAAAACATTGTACACCAGCTAAAATAGAATAGCTAAAAAAAATTCTAAAAAAAGGCTGGCTTCATCCTCTCATTTCTACAAATAGTAATCTCTAAGTCCAAGTTCTTTACCTCAAATCATTTTATTACATAGAACTTTATATTTACAGTGATGTTTTAAAGTATTTTTAAATCACTAGAAATTACTGGCTGTTTTCCAGACATCCTTAATAGTAAGTCTGTATACTCTATTAAGAGACCTAAAATGAAAGGTGACAGTGAGTCACCACTCTCTTCTCTCCTAATCCCTCCAAGGAGAGTTCTAGAAAAGGTTCCAGCATGACTGCCTGTTCATAAGATTCTTCTGTCTTGTAGAGGAGCTGGGGCCAATTAAAATGGAGAATGAGAGCAGGTCAGAGTCCAGCCCCGCCTACCTACATGATTAGAGTCAGGGACACCCAGGGCTCACTCTCTGCCAGTCCCTGAGCAATGAGCATCACAGGGTGGTGAAGAGTGCCTGGGTGTGAGAAGGGGCTGCTGTCCAGGAGTAGGAGAAAAGGCATCTCACAAGGAGATGGTCCTAACCCAGTCCTCCAAAGAGATTGCCCTTGGGGGGAGAAGGGGGGAGTAGAAAGGCTCGGAAATGAGTGTGTGTTCCTAGCACAGCCAGCATGCTGACCCTGGGATCAAGGGCAAAAGGGGGAGATGATGAAGTCTGAGAGCAGCAGGGATCAGGTCTAATCTGGCAGCTTTCAAATAATGCTGTTAGTGTTGTAAAACAGTAGGCAATATATTTCAAGAGCTTGTAAAAGTTCATACTCTTTGACCCAGTAATCTCACTCCAGGAAATAGAGCCTAAGAAACCAATTCACCAAATAAAAAACATTAGAAGCATAAAAAGGATCATAGTAGACTTCTATGGGGAAAAATTAAACACTATAGAGACAGGCAGATACAGCAACTACACTGTACTGTGGAGAAACTTGGGAAAATCTTATGAAAAATATTAAACAAAACTATTTTGGAATACAACAGCATGTATATACAGCCATGTAAAACTGTGTTTGTGGAAAAAGACTGGAAAGAAAACAAGTAAAAACCAAAACAGTTGAATCAGGGTGGTGGAATTATGCTTTAAAAATCCTTTTGTAAAAGAATGAATCCAATAAAAAGCTAAAGAAGTACTATTACAAACCATTCCTACACTCTGGTCATCTCTGCTACAGTACTTCTTTTTACATGTCTCTCTCTCTCTAGAGGACAACGGGTGTAGCTCATGCATCTCTGTATCAAGGGTCTAGCTTGGTGCCTGGCACCCAGTAAGCACTAAAATAATTAAAAACTGTTCCATTTTGTGGGTCCCCAAAGATCCCTTAAATTATCTATGAAGACTAATATGATATAGTCTATCCAGTAAAGGCTAACACTCAGCAAAGGTAGTATGTGAAGCTCTTCACAATCACCTTCTTCCTCCACCCCTAACAATTCCCTTTTCATTCAGAACATTTGATTTCAGATTGGCATTAAAAAGCAAAGTGAATGAACTAGTAATAATTCACTACAACTCTAATTTGCAAATGATTAACAATACCTTAATCCTTCTGAAAAGCACACACAGCATTAAACAAACATTTGAATGCCAAAATGAATGTCCTGAAAGAAAAGATAGAGGAACCACACCTATGAACAAAGCTTCACACCTGCAGCAAAGGTGGGAGGAGCCCTCCCACCCTGACCTAAGCTCATCTTTCCCATTTCAAGTCTCCAGAGTAACAGCCATGGGGGGAGGACGGTGGAAAAGTCTAGGCTCCCGCTCTGCCCAGACACTCAACCTGGAGAGACAACCTGCCAACTACTGATGTGAAATCAGAGGGATCTTTAAGGTTCCTTCAACTTCTAAAATTCTAGCATTCTACCGCACGTTAAAACTTATTATGCTTTCATCTGAGGATGCCCAGCATAGTGTTAAAAACCACAAGGGAGGCCAGGCATGGTGGCTCATGCCTGTAATCCTAGCACTCTGGGAGGCCGAGGCGGGTGGATCACTTGAGGTCAGGAGTTCGAGACCAGCCTGAGCAAGAGTTAGACCCCATCTCTACTAAAAACAGAAAGAAATTAGCTGGCCAACTAAAATATATATAGAAGAAATTAGCCGGGCATGGTGGCGCATGCCTGTAGTCCCAGCTACTTGGGAGGCTGAGGCAGTAGGATCGCTGAAGCCCAGGAGTTTGAGGTTGCTGTGAGCTAGGCTGATGCCACGGCACTCACTCTAGCCCGGGCAACAAAGCAAGACTCTGTCTCAAAAAAAAAAAAAAAAAAAAAAACAACCACAAGGTAACAAAGAGGTTATCCTTTCTTCAGTGAGTGAATAATGGCAGTGTGGTTCAGCAGTTATTCAATGGGTGAGGGGAGAGATCCACCAAAGAAAACCACAAAAAAGAAGAACCCTGAGAGAGGGAGTTAAAAGTCAATTGCCTAGGGGTAGTGGGTACGAGATAACCCTCTATGCATTTATCAAAACTCATACAATTGTACATCACAAACAATGAACTTTAATGTATGCAAATTAAAAAACAAATCAACCAGGATGTCAGGGGATGCCAGGATAGAATGCAGATGGGCAAATGTATTTAACTGTATCATAAAATGTATGAAATAACCTCACAGCAATGGGTTGGGGAGAATGAGCTGCTTGAGTAATGTGGGAAAACTACTCTACTTGCTGTGTCTCCCCAGGCAGGTCTGGGTTGATAATTCTGAAACTACTTTGCACGAACTCTAGAGTTGAAGCAAATGGCACAAGAGCCAGGTTCTCACTGTCAGAAAGAAGCTACAAATAATTACACAAAGGGAGAAGCCCAGAATGAACCTTGTGGTGCTGGATTAGCCATGAGACATCAGTGAGAACAGTGTTGAGGTGAAAATACACATACACACACACAGACAGGTAGGTACAGAAATGATGGAAGATCTGGTGTTCACTCGGATTAGTACACACATTTCTCCCTGTCACAGGGACCGCCAGCAGCAGGAGCACACAGGTGCCCAGACCTGGGTTTCTAATCATCCTTCCCCATGCCAAGGAACCAGGGCTGCTCCTTGGAGAGAAAGCTGATGCTGGAGTAGGGAAACACAAGACACCTCTGAAGCATCTTGTAGGGCCAGAATGCAAGGAAGTGCCCCCAAAACAAAAGGATGGCGTGTGACACAAGGGCCAACTCAAAAGAGCTCCCAAGGCCAGAGCTGAGGCAATGAAATAAATAGTAAAGCACTGGATACAACCCCAAATGAACTGATTACAACCCTACAAAATGAGGACGAGAGACCATACTTACGTAGATAAATGATTCAATAAATGAAGAGGGGAGAAGGGACAAATTTCCCCACAGAAGTATAAAAAATTAATGCACAATCCTTCCCCAACAGGTGAAGTTTAACCACTTCCCCCTTGAATTTGGGCTAGACTCAATGACTGTTTCCAAAGGATGAAGATGTTATAAATAAGTAAAGGTAAAAATGGTCACTACAGAGCAAACACCCACAAAGAGCCCCTCACACAATCGATCAAGGTCAGAGTCACCCAGTTGCTAAGCCAAGTTGATGTTATGTGCCATGTAGGATGCTAAGAAGCACCACAAACTCCTGGGCTATCCTTTCCTGCAATGCATAGCCGTAATTTAATCCTGAGAAAGCATCAGACAAACCCAGATGGGGGACAAAATACTTAACCAGTACTGCTCACAAGTGTCAAGATCAGGAAAGTAGAGGAGCTGGCCCAGACTGGAAGGGATGGGAAAGGAGAGGGGTCCTGGATGGGGTCCCAGAACAGAAAAGAACACTGGTGGGAAAACAGATGAAATCCAAATGAAGTCCCTAATGTAGTTAACAATATTCTATTAAGGCTAATTTCTTAGTTTAGATCTCTGTACTAGCTAGTAGGAAGTTAATATCCTGGAAGCTGACTGAAGGATATTTGGGAACTCTCTGTACTATCTGCGCAACTTTTGTATAAAATTAAAATTATTCCAAATAAAAAGTTGATTTAGAAAAAAGTCAATATTCTATAAGACACAAGACATCAACTGAAAGACTACTTGAAACCACTTTATTAGATGAATAAAGTATTACAGTAACAGGCTGTAACCTGAAAAACGAACCCCTGCCTAAACAGCAGAGTTTCAAAAAGCCTATGATATGAAAACAGAACTCTTCCCACAGACAGTCCACTTGAGAGAAACAAGAAAGCCTTCAAAGTGTGGAATTTGATTACCTATAAATTTACGAATGAATGAACGCAGTCAAACAACTAAGAATATTTATAAGAGACCCAGTGAACAATCCCTTGAGACTTAAGTCATGGAAAACCTGGTAAAAATCTGGTTGAGAATTTGACAGGGTTGAAAAGATGATATGAGAAGATTTGACTGGGGAAAGGAAAAAGATTGCAGGTTGTGTCAAAATAACCTAAGAGGCAGTTATTTAATTGGAAATAAAAATTAAGTACGAAGCTTAAGCTTTGGGGATTCAGTGTCTGACAGATTTGAGCTGCTGTCTTTTTTTCTGGTCTTCTGAAGGTCTTTCATTCCCTTTTGTCTTTCTCCTGTGCTAAGAGCCTCTCTCAACCTGATCTGTTTCTCCTCTTTCCTGGCCTCCCAACACTTGGCTCAGACTGGGCATGATACAGAGAAATTCATATTTCTAGTTCTTAATGTTAATTTTAGAAGGGAGTTTAAACTATTAAATACAACCTTGAGAAGATGATTTCATTTTGAACTCCCCCAAAGTATAAAACAACTTAAAAAATTAAGCTCTGAAAACTTACTTACATAACGGAGTAAAATCACCCACTAGCGGTAAACCAGACTTTGAATTATAAGCTGCCTCATTACTCAAAATCCCAAGCTAGTAACCACTGAGACTATCTGCCGTTTTAAAAGCACCAGGCCTTGATTAAGTTTTGCCATGGCTGCCATTACCACCATATCAAAATGCAAGTGTAAAAACAAGGAAGAGAAACTCTAAAACTCCTTCTGTATGTATCCAACTCCCCGAGGAGCATTCTACTTCAGCTCTTGTCAAGTGATGAGGGAGCTAGTGTCTAACACACACAACTCCGCAGCCTGGGACACACCAGCACAGGAATCATGAAACTTCTCAGCCTCTTCTTCCCTGCCTACCCCCTCCCCAAGAAATACGGTAGGTGTAGTTAGTGTGGAAAGGTTAAAAGCAGCAAAATGTCCCATTTTGGGTCCTAAGAAACCACTTTGTACTTAGTTAAAGATGATAACTTTATGCTACTATAAATTTACCACAAATTCCTAGGTAAATCTTATCTCAATAGTTTTAAGTTTCAGCATTAAAAAGGCAGATATATCAAAATTCAGTATTTTTATAACAAGTAATAACTAAAAAATTCCCAAACTTACCTAGCAAGTATTTATTATTTATTAATTCTGAAAAGCAGCTATGGGGACAACCCTATAAGAATGAAAGCTTAACACTGTTACTTAACTCCTAATCTCCAGTGAAGAAACACTTCTACAATGAGGTTTTGTGTCTCTGGCACCAGGGTGGGGGGTGAACTCCACTGCCTGCTTTAATATTTCTGTACTTCCATTTCTTCATCTGCAAAAATAATATTCCTCTACCTCATAGAGTAGTTGTGATGATTTAACATACTGCATGTAAACAGATCTGCATCATCAACAAATATTAAGCACTTGGCAAATGTTTGTTACTACTTATTTTTCAGTAAGCTATATGAAAAAGATTTCTTTTTATTTTTCATACAATGGCCTGATACACTATGAGTTGTCATAAATGACACTAAGAAAAATATCATATGTGGTTTTTCTTCAGAATAATTTTATACCAGCTCAGGGAATAATGTGACACATCCTCCAGCCAGCTATCTGATTTAGAAGATATACATCAACCTGACCATAGTAAAGTCAACCTAAATTCTTTTGTTAAAAAACAAACAACAACAACAACAACAAAACAGGCTTTGACTTTTACCCAACTGAACTCTAGTCAATAGGTGGGTAAATTTTACTCTCAGGCTTCTGTTTCCTACTCTAGTTCAACTGAAGAATGAGAAGATAAAAGTCAACTCCAATTTGATGGCAGACTTTTGATATTTACTTTAAAGGGCAATTTAAGCATTAAAACATACATTAGCAATGTCTCTAAAAAGAAATCTCTCCTCCTCAAGAAACCTCATAGCTGAATAAACTTCTCTATCTCATTTACTCTGTAAGAATTGGGTGCAGTGGTCTTAAAAGCAAGCTAAAAAATTTCTTTTAAAATTAGGGAGTGGCACATGAAAAGATGCTCAACTTCACCTGTCATTAGAGACATACAAATCAAAACCACAAAGAGATACTGTACCACCTCACATCCATTAGCATGGCAACTATCAAAACAAAAACCAAAAAAAAAAAAATCAGAAAATAACAAGTGTTGTCAAAGTTATGTGGAGAAAATAGAACACTTGTGAATTGCTAGTGGGAATATAAAATGGTACAGCCTCTATAGAAAATAGTATGGTGGTTCCTCAAAAATTAAACCTAGAATTATCACCCTATGATCTAGCAATTCCACTTCTGAGTTGAAAAACATGGACTCAGAAGAGATGCTGGTACACTCATGTTCACTGCAGCACCATGGCCAAAAGGTAGAAGCAATCCAAACATCCATCCACAGATGAATTGATAAACAAAATGTGGTCTCTTCACAATGGAATATTATTCAACCTTAAAAAGGAAAGAGGTCCTGACATATGTTACAACATGGATGAAACTTGAAGATATGTTAAGTTAAACAAGTCAAACATAAAAGGACAAATACTACATGATCTCATTATATCATATGAGGTACCTAATGTAGTCAAATTCAGAGACAAAAAGTAGAATGGTGATTACCAGAGGATGGGAAGAGGAGAGAATGGGGAGTTACATTTAATGGGGACAGAGTTTCAGCTGAGGATGTTGAAAAAGTTCTGGGGACAGATGATGGTGATGGCTGTACAACAATGTGAATGTACTTAATGCCACTGAGCTACACACTTCAAAATGGTTGAGATGATAAATTTTGTGATTTTATGTTATGTGTAGTTTACCACAATTAAAAAAAATAATAATAATAATAAAAAGAAGGGTTTCACTCTGTCTCCCTGTCTTCTCAGAAGGCCTAGGTGCGTGGCTTCAAAATTTAACTTCCCAGTTGTCAAAAAATAGAAGTTTTATTTTTCCTTTGGACAACAACAATTAGCATATATGCAATAGATTGTATCTGCCAGGCTATATCAAAAGGTATGACTCCTTTTTTTTTTTGCAATCTCTTTAGCAGATTGCCTGTGACATGATCTAAGTCTGGTTCAATGCCTACTTGGTAATACAGGTTGACTATCCCTTATCTGAAACACTTGGGACCAGATGTGTTTTGGATTTAGGATTTTTTTGGATTTTGGAATATTTGTGTTATACTTACTAGTTGAGCATTCCAAATTCAAAAATATGAAATCCAGAATGCTCCAATGAGCATCTCCTTTGAGCATCATGCTAGCAAAAAGTTTCAGATTTTGGAGCATTTCAGATTTAGGATTTCTGATTTTTATATACAGATGATCAACCTGTACGATTGTGGTCTTTCCTTTCTAAAAAAATAATAATAAAAGCGTGAGTGTCATAATAGGAATACAAACTAAACTTATACACTTTAAAAATAAAAAAATAAAACGAAAAAAAGGAAACACCCACATTATTTGTATTTAGAATCTATTTAGCCTGCTATATTAATCTCCTAATGACACAGCTAAATCGTACCAATATTATTCTTGCTAAAATTTCACTCCAAAATACAAAACATCAAAATTTAATTTTCAGAATTTAGGGAAAAAAACCTCAGATTGATACCATTTATGTCAAGATAGTGACACTTGCAAACTCTTTATACGTCCAGAATACTGAAAATCTCATCCATGTAGTCTAGTGATCCCCTCCAACAGTCTGGGCTGACTTGTTATTGCTGTTCATACATGTGTTCTAGCTAAGAAGATAAACAACGCACTGCCAACCTGTGCAAAGTCAACGCTTCAACAATAAACCCTCCAGTATACTTTCCTATGCTAACTGGTAAAATGCCAACAACATGGTAAACTCATTCTTTTCAAAAAAGTTAATTTATTCCAGAGACAACTGAGAAATGCCAAATGACTGGAGCATGAAAGTATTATGTTTCTAAATCACAGATTCTAAACTACCATAATGTAGATTTACCATCCCCTTTGCAGACACAAATAGATGTCAAGTTAACTCTATATTGTCCCTAAGACGGCTAGAAACAACGTGAGAGAGAGCCAGGTATAACAAGAGAAACGGTGGCTCATTTCCCTAAGCAGTCACCTCTTTTATGCTCTCAACATCTCCTATGAAGCATAAAAGGCTTACTCAAAGATCAAACCTCTGCAACAGGTGACCAATCAGAGACCAGTGATCTTTGGAAACAATTCCATGTGGACATGAAAACTCCAGCTTCCTACCATCTCTATGCCTCTGCCTTGCATGAGGGCAGTAACTGGTGAGTTATTTTATCCATTTACCAAATATTTTTTGAGCACATACTACATGTCAGGTATTGTTCTAAGAGCTGGAAAATAGGCAAGGTATTCATCGCACTTACTTTCTAGAGAAAACATAAAAATAAGTAAAAATGAAATAAATGATGAACCATATGGAGACATCTGAAGAATTTAAGAATATTTTCATCTGAACTCTGATTTATTTTTATGTCTTTTCAGTTAGAAAATATTATAAATCCATTGAAAAATAGTCCAATTTTTCAAACAATAAAATATCTCTTATTACATAGTATTTGACATTTATTCCTATGGTCAACTGCTTACTAAGGTTGGAATGTGTAGTATGTGTTAATTAGTTTCTTCCCATGAGTATAAATTTCAGAAAACTATTATAAAACGAAGAGCATGTGGGTCTAAAGATTTGTTAGAGATTGGATGTATACATGTATGTATTTTAATTTAGAAAATTAAGTTTTATTTTTGATTACTTCTCTTCCTGGTATACTTAGATATCTATATTTCAAACATTTATATGGCTTTACGAAGGCCCCAAGCTTAGAATTTTTTAATTTGTTCATACCAGGATTTCCTTGCCTTGGCACTACTGATATTTGGGGCCAGATAATTCCTTGCTGTGGGGGGCTGTTCTGTAGAATTGCAGAATGTTTGGCAGCATCCCTGGCCTCCACCCAATAGATGCTGACAGTTAACACTGCCCCCACACACACACTCCCACACCCACCCCTGCAGCTGTGACAGACAAAAATGCCTCCCGATGCTACCAAAAGTCTCAACTGTCAACCCCAGTTAAGAACCACTCATAGGTCTTCACTGAATAAATATATTGTTCTATGATATCAAAGAAAGTTCCAAACATTAACCCACAAAAAGGATTTAAATGAACCTCCCAACCCCCAATTGTAAGCTCCCTAAAAGTTTCCTTCCTTTCCTCTTCTGTTCATTCCTTTAGGCCTGGGCAATAACAGGCGCTCAAATGTTTGCTGAAAGGAGAATTAATCACCACTGCGAAGCAGTCAGAAAAGAGAGTATAAGAAATTTCAGGCCAGGCACAGTGGCTCATGCCTGTAATCTTAGCACTTTGGGAGGCCAAGACGGGAGGACTGCTTGAGCCCAGGAGTTTGAGGTTGCACAGAGCTATGATGACACCACTGCACTATAGCTGAGGCAACAGAGTGAGACCCTGTCTCAAAAGGAAAGGAGATGGGAGGGGAGGGGAGGGGAGAAATTTGAGAATTTGGGGTAACAAAATAAATCTTAAGTAATCACCATTGGTCCAGATGTTGAAAGAAAATATTAAATTCATCTGGCTATATATTAATAATAGAACACAGCAAATATTTTGTTAAAGAGCTGAATGCCTACACTAAAAATATAGGAGATACAAAAGGAGTAAAATATAATCCCTGGCCTTGAGCAGTTTACAGTTTGACATGGGAGGTAAGTATGCCGTAGGCTATAAATACAATAGACTACTAGAAGTCTAATGGAAACGTACATGATGCTGTGTGTATGTGTTTCTGGTCCACCTTTTCAAGTATCAGCAGAGACTCCATGAAGAAAGGTTGCATGTGAGATAGGTTTTGAAGAATGAGTAAAACTGTGACGAGCAAAAGTGGGATAGTATAGCAGTTAGACAAGAGGGAATGATATAAGCAAAAGTTGGATATTTCTTGAGGAAATAGCGAGCAGCCGAGTTGGGAACATTTAAAAAGACAATAGAAGAATTGTGAGACAAGAAGCAAGGTGGAATGGGTTCAGGTAGCAGGAGGGTCTACAAGCTTGAACAAGGAGTTTGGACTTAATGGTTTTGTTCAAGTCTGAGCAGGAGAGTGACCTCCCTGAAGCTGTATCAGACTACTCTGCCAAAGGTGTGCAAGATGGGTTCCACTGGTGAGCCTGGCAGATCCAGAGGCCATTCTGGATGGTGCCTACAGTAAAAGAAAAATGTAAACTATTTACTAGTAGTATAAGTCTTGCATTCTATTTTGTTGTTGTTGTTGTATTTTATTCTACATCATTTTTTAAATGGTGGTAAACATCCAATAATACGGTTTCAAAACCCACCAAAAGGTTTGCAAAGCACCTGTTAGACCTTTGGGTAAACTTCATGAATTTGAATGCTGGGGGTATGAGAAATAAGAAGAGCATGACGGTTAGTGAGAGACTGTTAAGCTAGAATTGGCCCTGATGTATCATTATTCTGGGGACTGGCAGGATGGGACGTTGGAATGGTAAGCATGATTCTGGGGTGGTACGGCATGTCACTCTGAAGTGAGTGATCACAAGGTTCAAGATAGGGCTAAAAGTGAAACCAGAACAGGATGGGAGAAGTGAAATGGTGGAATGCAAGAGAAGAAAGAGCAGATCAGCAAGGGCCACACTGTAGGAGTGGCATGGGGCAAAAAGGGTACAGCATGCTAAAGTGTTAAAGATGGGGTCACTATTTTCACTAATTATAGGGTCCAAGCTCTGGGGTAGCTAAAGTGACGTGAGAAATTCACTCCAGTTGAAGAATCAGGAGATCAGTTTATAGGGATAAGAACAGTCAGTGTGCATGTTGATGGGACATGGTGTAAACAATCTATAAGTATGTAAAACCAGGTGCTGAACTCTTTGAGGAGAGTGAGGCTGTGCCTTGGAAACTGTCAGATGTTGAATAAACATGTGGTTAGTATTAATGTCAAAAGAGGTAAGTAATATTGGAGACCATATAGAGTATATAACGAAGAGTATATTATGGAGAAGGTCAAGAGGATTGTGGCATATAGAGAAAGTCTTATTTCAGTAACTCAGGAAACGTTGATAACTGAAAAAGATTCAAGGAGGCAGACAGGACAAGTCAAAGTGGGCTTTGATAGATCTAACTTTAAACTTAAAAAAAAAGGAAAGATTCAGAAAAGGATGATAATTGTTCATAAAGATCAGTGCTCAAATTATAAATTGGTGGCTCAAGAGCCATAGCTAGCCTAGAGATCTGAATTGCTTGCCTTGGTATTTTTAAAATAATATAATTTCAAATAAAATCTGGGTGTCTGGCTTTCTAGAAAAATCTGAACGTCTGGCAATGCTGACTATATAGTTCTGCATGACTTTTAAAATGTGCATACCCTTGGATCTACTGTGTGTGTATACCATCTGTAGAGGTTGGATAAATTAAGGAACATTATGTACACATTAAAAATAATTAGAACTATTAGTATAAACAAGGTAAGATTTTCACATAAAAAAAGCAAATTTCTGAATAATGTAAAGTGATCACATTAATGTTAAAAATTAGAACTATACTGTGATAATATATATTATATAAATTATGATATAAAATATATGGCCTTGCACAGCCACAGTGGAAAACAGTGTGGTGATTCCTCAAAGAAGTTAAACACAGAATTACCATATAACCCAGCAATTCCATTTCTAGTTTATACCCAAAAGAAATGAAAGCAGGAACTTGAACAAATATTTGTATACCATGTTCATAGAAACATTATCCACAATAGTCAAAAAGTGGAAGCAACCCAAGCGTCCATCAATGGATGAATGGACAAACAAAATGTGGTATATACACACAATGAAATATTATTTAGCCTTAAAAAGAAAGGGAATTCTAGGCTGGGAGCAGTGGTTCACGCCTGCAATCCTAGCACTCTGGGAGGCCGAGGTGAGCAGATCATTTGAGCTTAGGAGTTCGAGACCAGCCTGAGCAAGAGCGAGACCCCGTCTCTACTAAAAATAGAAAGAAATCATATGGACAGCTAAAAATATATATAGAAAAATGAGCCGGGCATGGTGGCACATGCCTGTAGTCCCAGCTACTCAGGAGGCTGAGGCAAGAGGACTGCTTGAGCCCAGGAGTTTGAGGTTGCTGTGAGCTAGGCTGACGTCACGGCACTCTAGCCTGGGCAACAGAGTGAGACTCTGTCTCAAAAAAAAAAAAAGAAAAGGAATTCTGATACAAGCTATAATATGGATGAACCTTGAAGACATTATGCTAAGTGAATTAAACTAGTCACAAAACTGGTACACGAGGAAAAGTACATGATGACTGGTGTGAGTTATAATATGGTCAATTTTGAACCTTAATTATTTTCTGGTCAATTAAAGGTCCTTAAGAATAAGATATACTGTCAGTGTTTAGGGTCTATTAAGCAGCAGTCCCCAACCTTTTTGGCACCAGGGACTGGTTTCATGGAAGGCAAGATAATTTTTCCCGGCGCGGGGTGGGGGAAGGGGGGACCAGTGGAGAGGGAGGCAGAGGATAAATGGTGATGCAAGCAATGGGGAACAGCTGTAAATACAGATGAAGCTTTGCCAGCCTCAAGCCCTCAAGCCACTGCTCACCTTCTGCTGTGTGGACAGGTTCCTAACTTTCATGGAAGACAATTTTTCCAGGGATTTGGCAAGGGGGTGGGGGTGCGGTTTTTGGCAGAGCTCAGGCAGCAACGCACTTCCCGGTTACCAACAGGCCTGGGGGGTTGGGGACCACAGTGTTAATAGATTCTTCTCTTATGCACAGAAACTTTGCTGATCCTATTCTGACTGGAAAAAATAGTGGAGGTGGTTAGCTATCAGAATTGACCTGGGGGTAAATTACAGGTAAACATACCCACAAAGCATTCTTACACAATGAAACTGAACTTTTGACTTTAGCACTGAACTTCCCTCTTGAAGAGTTACTGATGACTTGTCTCCAGACGCCACTTAATCAGTAGATCCTGTCTCTTCACTTGGAAAAAGGCACTCTTGAGTGATAGATGAGACAGCATATGTGAGAAAGGACCTAGCAAGGATCTGGTCTGGTATCAGTTAGTTCCCTTCCTCATCAAGCATACAAGAAGAAAGATTATTCCTAAATACAAACATGTCATTATGCTAACCATGAAAATCTTAAACCATAGTCTAACCTCACATTCTCCCACTGACTTAAAACATGAACACCATTTTATATAAGATCTAAGTAAATACACCAGAGCATTGATTTAACAAAATTCCAATGGAAGCAAATTCAAAATAAAATCTGAGGAACTTCATTATAAAACTTCACACCTACATACACCATGAGTCTTGTAGCAGAAACATTTAGGGAAGCTCCAGTGATTTAATGCCACCAGTATTTTAAAATAAACATAAGTCACTCACTAAAGTTTCAAAGGTTATGATGACTCAAGGCACACAGGAGGAAATTCTCTGAGTACCTAAAGCCAAGTTCAAGTTAGGCTATTTAGTGACCTAGACAAAATCAGTTGATACACAGGCCATCAGCTAATTGTTTAAAGAAATACAATTATTACTGTACAAAAAGTATTCCATCAGAGAAATGCTCCCTAAATAAAGATTTCTATAAGCAAGGATGACAGGAAATTATGCTTTTCTGCCCATTTAGAAAAGACCAATAAAATGTTAAATTTTTATAAGAGAAATGTCTCATTTATCCAACATTATATATAGTGAAGTATTCATGTCAATTCCTTTGCCAATGTTTATTAACCTTTTCAAACACATATTATCATACAGTAAAATTATCATATTTACTTTGAATGTATAGTTCTGATTTTAAAACATGTTACCACCACCATCACCTGGACACAGAAGAATTCATCACCCCCAAATTCTCCCTCCTGCTGTCCCTTTACATTCACACTCTTCCCCTCCTCCAGTCTTACAATCACTGATCTGGTCCCTATCACTATAGTTTTATCTTCACAAGACAGTCATATAAATAGAATCATACCTTTTAAGCCTGGCTTCTTTCACTCAGCATAAAACTTCAATTGAAGATTCACGAAAGCTGTTATATATACCAATAGTTCCTTCCTTTTTATTGCTAAGTAGTATTCCATGGTATGGATGTACCACAGTTTAACCATTCTCTTATTAAAGGATATTTTGATTGTTTCCAGTTTGGAGTTATTATGAATTAATCTGCTATGAATATTTAAGTACTGGTTTTTGTGTTAACAAAAGTTTTCATTAGAAAAATACTCAGGGGCAGGCACGGTGGTTCATGCCTGTAATTCTAGAACTCTGGAAGGTGGGAGGATTGCTTGAGCTCAGGAGAAAGAGTGATACCTCATCTCTACCAAAGAGAACAGAACTAGGCAGGCATGGTGGCACACACCTGTAGTCCCAGCTACTCGGAAGGCTGAGGCAGGAGGATGACTTGAGCCTACAATGATGTCAACTGCACTCTACTCAGGGTCACAGAGTAGGACTCTGTCTCAACAAAAAAAAAAAAAAAAAAGAGGAAACTGAACAACCTTCCTCACAACCCGCGCCCCCCACCCCCCCGCCCCGTCATTAAAAGAAAAAAAAAAAAGAAAAAGAAAAATACTCAGGAGTGGGATTGCTGAATTGTATAATAAATGTACATTTAACTTTGTAAGAAACTGACACAATTTTCCAGAGTGGTGGTGCCATTCTGCATTCCCATCAGCAATGTGTAAGGATCTCAGCTGCTCAACATTCTTCCTAGCACTTGGTATTGCCAGTATTCTTTCATTTAGCCATTCTAATAGGTATGTAGTGGTACCTCATTGTGGTTTTAAATTTTTTAACCATTTTTAATGGGCAACTTTAAAAAAAAAACAGCATACACTGTTTCACTCCCTGAAACAGAGAGTGCATGACATAAATTTTTCTGACTCAAATCACCCTTATAGAATAAACACTGTACTACCCCTGGGGCCTAGGGTTGCAGTACCTAGGGTTGTTTTCCTTCTTCTAAAATAGTCCCAGAATTATGCCTGTTTTTTATGGCTTTTAAAATCTTCACTCTTGTTGTCACTTCTTGCTATTAATGGTGCTCCCGCCTCTGGCAGACTTTCCTCTTCACCCTCTTCTCAAATTGAGTTTAGAAAATAGATAACCAGGCTTGTTAGCATTACATCTAAAAAGAAGAGGGCGATCTGTGAGTGAGAGCTTAAAGGATTCTTCAGTGAGGAAAGTGAAAGCTTCCCGGCACTCCCCAGTCGTTACATCTAAACTTCCTGATTATCTCACTTGGTTGCTGAGAAATTTCTAGTAGCTTAATTACTTGGGCATTTTTCAAAAAGGTATGGTTGCCAACTAAGATACTACCAGGTAACTGAGTCATCACACAGGTAATCTGTGCAATTAACACTAGGCTATGATTCTGGATCAGGAATTAAAAGTTTACCTAAAGCAAAATATAGACAAGATTACCGTGTCCAGAAGCCTAAACAGAAGAGATTATCTTAAACGTAGTTTAATTCTAGTTTCCAAACACTTACACATTAGCCAAAATCCTGAGCACCTTACTAGATATGCAAGGCATTCCAAGATAAAGAAATATTACAATTAAAAAAGAATTTTCAATGGTTCTTTCAAAAGATACAGTGACCATATATATACATACTGATTCTAATCATAAGTAATATTTACAGTGTTCCCTTGAAAATCACTTAAGTATTTAAGTATATAGCTGTGCTGTTACCAAAAGCAGTAAGTGAAACTCATCCTGTCTTTTAAGCAGTATTTTCCGTCTCTGAACAAGATAAAGCTATGAACAGTTTTATGATCTCTTCTGGAGGTGGTCCCATAGGAGAAATGGCATCATCTTACTGCTGTGAGCCCCAGGCTCCAATTCAGAAAATATGAGAGGCAGACACTTCCTCTCACCCAAACTTCCCTGAAGAATGGCAAGCTGTGGCTCTACCATGTTCACAGGCCAATCGCTACTCTTCCGGCTGCCTCCACCCACAGGATTAAAAACCATTTCACCAATTGCAACCGGATCTTGGGTGGGACT
Organism: Lemur catta; assembly: GCF_020740605.2. NCBI lineage: Eukaryota > Metazoa > Chordata > Mammalia > Primates > Lemuridae > Lemur > Lemur catta. The sequence goes on from NC_059137.1 coordinate 88,875,693, forward strand.
TCCGCTATCATTTTAGGCTTAACTACCACCATCTCATCACAGGAGCAGGGGCAATCATGAAGAGTGAGAATTTCACAAACTTTGAGTTCAAGTACAGCTTCAAGCAAGCATAAAAGAATGACATGATGGAAGACAGAGTGACCAGAGCTAAAAAAGCAAAACAGTCCCCAAAATATTGTTTTTAAGAAAAACAATGAAAAAGCAAGCAATCAAAATCTGAAGTCCAGGATCATTTATTTGCTTATCTTCACAGTCACTGCTGGGTCCTGAAGTTCTCCTCTGGCCCAGTTTCAGCTGTGGAGCCCTCTGCCAAAGGGACAGCAGAAGGCCGATAATGTGGAGCTCTGATTACCCACCCATCAGGGCACCGCTGAAGGTCACTGAATACTTACTGTGCACCAGAAAAATAAAGTTGTAAGTTCACGCCTGTATTGCATATGGCCCCCAATTTTACACTACTTCTTTTGCATCGGATCTACAAAACTGAACTACTTTAAAGGCTTTTTCACACAGATGTGTAAGTCACAGAACTGACAAAATGCCATCCTGTCAAATTTTACAATTCCTTGAAATCTAAAATAAACCGCAATTTCCCTAAACATCTTATTTTAAAAGGGACACAGACAGTGCACTGAGTTCTGAAGAAAAGACTAATGCATTGGCCCTTACACAAGTTTCACTCTCACTTGGCTAACATTTGTGAAGGTAGCAGCAGCAGCACTAGTATTTCCAGCTGCTTCTCCTCCCTGGCCCCGGCGATCCCCCCCACTGTTACTATTTATCCTACTTGCTTCCAAGATAAACCTGTTGCTGGGAAAGAGCAGGCTAAATTCGAAAAATGAGCATTTTGTTAAAGTTGAAGGTAAGTAACCTGTCTGCCTCAAAAAAGAAGGGGAAATCCTAAGGATACTGGAGATGAAGACACTACTTGGCACCTCTGGCTTTTGGTCCGGGGCTCTCTACAACCCTCAAGCGTGCTCACACGTCTGTGGACCCCGAGCAGGCCCACTGAGCAGGGAAGGCTGGAGGCAGGCTCGAAGAGTGCGCGGCCTGGACAGCCGGCCATCCATCTTGCGGCCGGGCCCGGCTCCTGGCCCGCTCTCTCCAGCCCGGCCCGAGGGAACTCGCCGCCCCGCGCGCCGCCACGTCCCGGCCACATTCTGCGCCTCGGGGAAGGGACTGGGGGTGCAGTGCGCCCCTGGCCCCCGGGCTCGAGAGCCCCTGGCCCGCCCCAGATCCCCGGCCCAGCCTCACCTTGACGTGGAAGCGGATGAGTGCCAGGCGGATGCAGTGGGCCATGCAGACGGGCGGCAGGAACCAGACCTTGGGCGGCGGGGTGCCCTTGTTCTGGACATGGCTGACGATCTGCTGCGCCGTCTGGCGCTCGTTGCCCTGCCGCTTGACCCACTCGTGCAGCCGGGCCTTCTCGAGCGCGCCGTTGAAGAAGACGAAGAGCTCGATGTTGCCGCCGAAGCAGGCCTTGGCCAGCGCCGCCAGGTAGCCGAGCATGTGGTTCCACTGGCCGCCGCTGACCCAGTCGGTGTAGAAGCCGCCGTAGAGGCGGTGCAGGCAGTTGTCGGCGTCCACCAGCAGGCGCAGCGGGGTCTGCGGGGGCCGCTGCCGCCCGCCGCCCACCAGGCTGCCCCGGGCCAGCTTCTGCAGCTCCACCGGCACCACGGCGCTCGGGCAGTGCTTCTCGATGTAGTCCTGGAAGCCCTGCACGCCCATGGCGGCGGCGGGGGCGCGGGCGCGGGCGGGGGGCGGCGGGGCCGGGGGCGGCGGGGCCGTGGCGTGCGGGAGGGCGGGCGGGGGCGGCGGCCTTTAGGGGGGACTGGGGCGGGTCGGGGGCGCGCTCATGGCCGCCGCGGCCGCCATGTGCTGCCGCCTCCCAGGGCCATGTCTGGGGAGGGACCTGCCGCCGCCGCCGCCGCTGCCGCTGCCGCGAGGCCGAGGCCGAAGCTGGGGCCGGGGCGGGGCGGGCGGCGCTGACGTAGCGGACGCCGCCCAGGCCCGCGCAGGCCCGCCGGCGAGCAGGCGGAAGAGGCGGCGCCGGCGGGACGCGGCCCGGGGCTCCGGAGGCGGCGGCTGGGGCCGGGGCCGGACCGGGACGGGCCCGGGGAGGTGCCTCGGCCGGAGCGGGCCGCGCCCAGAGGCCGCAGGCCGCCCGCCTCAGGCCTGCTGCCGCCCCGCCCCGGCCCGGCCTCGGCGAGGCCTGAGAGGCCGCCGCCCGGCAGGAGTCGGGCGAAGGGAGGCGGAGAAGAGGGTCCTGGGGAGAGCTCGCGACGCTCGTGGGGAAGCGGCGACAAGATGGCAGCTCCGAGGGGGAGACGGAGGCCCGGACGCTGCCTTTCTGACACGGCGGTCTGGCTCTCACTCGCCCAGGGCCTGCCGCCCCCGCAGACCCCGCGTCCCCAGGAGCGGATCCGGGCGGTCCCCGAGGCCGCCTCGGCCAGAGCGGGCTGGAGCGCGGGAGCGCGATGTGGACGTGCCTGCGAGGGAGCGGGACTCCGCAGAAGGTAGCGGCTTCGGGCTCTCGTTTGCCGTTTTTACACCTGTGACAAGTGACATGGTCAGACACGCTCTGATGTCTGAAAATACAACTAGTCCTAACGTCTGACCATCACAGAGCAGACTTTATAGTTCTGTTAACAGCGTGTGAAACGCCTGCTTTCTATAACATTTAGTTCCCACCGCGGAATAGCCCATCTCCTTAAACTTGCTCTTTGCTGTGGCTCACGCTGCACCTCTTAAGGAGGGTGACTTATTTTTTTTGTTTTTTTTTCTTTTTTCACACAGCACTGTTTCTGAAGGAGGGTGACTTAAATCCTGCTGTTGCTTTAGTAGCATCTTCTGAAAGAAGATCCTTTACATGACTTCTATGCCAAAGCTCTGTTATAATTGCTTGTATAGTAAAATGAGGTGAATACAATGCTGTATATTATGCTTCAGTAGGACGTCTTTAAAAAGAGATCAGTGTCTTTCAGAATGCAGCATTTAGAAACCCAGAAATCTTAAGAGTTTTAAAGTGCCTTTTTTAGTTACCGGCACTCCTCCATCCATCCTTTTTCTGGAGCAGCCTCTGTGGAGGAGCAGGATGCCGCTGCCGGCTGTGGCCCGGACGGCAGCCACGGAGCAGATGGAGCCTGCACCCACCCGGTTCCGCCACGCAGGCTCAAAGAAGCCTCTGTAAAAAGGCAAATTGAATTTTTGTTTCCTTTTCATACATCTCAAATGCAGTATGATATATACATAAATAAAATGCTCTCGGTATTTTAATAAGTTACCTTTAATTTTTAAAATTCGGACCGTAGCAAGTTAGGCCACTTACCCATGCACAAAGTTAGTGATGAAGCCAGGATTATATGTTATCTAGAAATACAATTAGCTATTTAAAGCCATGTTAAATAACAATTAAGAGGACACCCCAGAAATATCCAAATTTCCTAGTATAACCCAAGGCAGGTTCACAAGATTAAGAGTAGTAGTTTTAATCACTCACTGTATTTTTCATTTTGTATCATTGCATTCCATATATTTACCTTCACTGTGTACTTGTTTTTATTTCTTTTGAGCAATCTTGCTTTTGGTTTTTTAAAATGCATTAGTGCCAGTATCTGAGAGTCTGTAAATAAATTTATTTTCACCTTAAGACAGTGTAGAGTGTTAAAATTCTGGAATCAGACCACCAAATCTGTCCCGTCTTAACTCTGTGCCCTTGCTAAAATTACCCTGTTTGAACTTTCATGTTTACCATCTATGAAATGAGCATATTAATAGTACTTAACTACCAGGTTGTTATAAGGATCAAATCAGATAATCTGTGTCCCTACCACACAGCAAACAGTCAATAAATGTTTGCTTTTGTAGTTAGTATTTCCACATAATATAATTGTATAGACTTTACACTTGAGAACATGGACCAGTTATTTTTACTTTTTGATAGTTTAAAATTCATTTTCATCAACCTGAAACATAAAATTCAGTTATGCTTACTTTCCTTATTTAACTGTGTAGTCACCTTTTTTAAAAAAAAATTCTTTTATTTTTTGAGTACCATTATTAATGGCTGGCAAAATATTTGGCTGACAAACATTTAATATATTCTGCATCCTCAGCTCAAATTCAGGGGTTGATTGAAGTCAAATTTTTGAAATATGAGGTAAAAGTAAACATCTGTATTTAAAATTTAATGAAGTTATATCTCCTTGGGTTCACAATATAACAACAAATAGTTAGAGACTTTCATTTCCAATCACTTAATCTTTGGACAATTCACATAGAACGTAAAACTTCTAATTTCCCAAAGAGATTGCCACACAAATGAGGAAAAAAAAAATCTGGAAAATAATTAAAAATGCTAAAAAGGACATGACCCATGCTTTACAAAAATTACCCCCCCCAAAAATTAATAACTCAAAAGTTGTGATTAATAGACAAAAGAGCTAGCTTGTGGTGTGCAGAAATTACCCATATTTGGCAACCAATGAAAAAAAAAACTTATTTTCAGCCCTCACACCATTACAACCAATTTGTTTTGTTTTATTTTGAGACAAGATCTCACTGTTGCTGAGGCTGGAGTGTGGTGGCGTCGTCATAGTTCACTGCAACCTCAAGCTCCTGAGCTCAAGCGATCCTCCTGCCTCAGCCTTCCAAGTAGCTGAGATTACAGGTACACACCACCACGCCCAGCTAATCTTTACATTTTTTGTATAGATGGGGTCTTACTCTTTCTCAGGCTCCAATTTGTTTTTGATCAATTGATCCACAGCACAAAGCTGGAAAATCAAATCTTATGTACTTGATTCTTTCCAAACTAACGTGTTTTATAGTAGAATAATACCTCTAATTAATTTTCTACTGAGTTGAGATGTCTATCCACCAGCAATAACAAGTGAATTTTCAGTTTTTCAAGTAAAGTGATAAGAGACCTCACTCCTACCCATATAATCATTGGCATATGTTAGGAGACCAGCAGACTGGAGCTAAGCGTGGAATCTGTGGCCATGGAAGAGAGCAAATTAATCCATGCTTGGGATTTGAACCTGTAATGTTTTCCTAGCACCAAGCCTAATCTGTTAATTAATGTCAACTTAAATTACCTAGAAGAGCACAGATTTATCCTTAACAGTCTTCATCATAAATTGTACATTAGTAACTGATCATACTGTACACAGTGCAGTAGTTAAGTGTTGTTGGTCTTCAGGCTCTGCCATCCCTTCAATACTATGATTTAACATTAGTGTATGAGAACTACAAGGAGAGACTGATCAACATGCACACTCTTGAGACCAGGACACAATGTGTTTCATATTCCAAACAACTGATACATAACTTACCTTTTTTTATCTTTTCAGATTTTCAGAAGCTGTTGTGTCAATAACAATCCCAAAAAACTCACAAAACCACCAACACTAAAGATCATTCTTGAGACTAATTTGAAAACTGGGGTAAAATTCTGCAGTGGCATTGAAGTGGCAGGATACCACTTCAATAGCCAGATTTGTAGGTCCTATCCATCATGCCAGGGAGCATGCCAGGAAAAACCCTCTCTTCAACACTCAGTAGCTTCTGTTTCTGGTTTCGGAGTTCTCTTTGTTATCAAAGGGGTTTCTTGGGTTTTAAGATGGCATCAAAAGGCAGGAAGAAAGATGTTATGGTCAAACACCCCTCTCTGAAGTAACAGGAAGTGTAATGGCTTGGGAATTCTTCAGTACTGCCACTATAGGCAGTTACAAGTTTCATTTAACTCTTTCAAACTAGAAGGGCCTTTACTCACCTACTCTCATTTCACAGATGTGAATGTGGAAGTCAGGAGGGGAAAGTGACATGTCCAAAGTCAGAATAGAGTCAACAACTAAACAAACAACTGTCATTCACTGATCACCAAGTGTATATTGGACATTGGCTAGCTACTGGGGACATGGAGATGAAGAAAAACATACTTCAAGGAGCTCAGTCTAACAGTAGACAGACATATGAACAGATGGCAGTATAGTCTGGAAAGTACATCAGCATACTCGTGTAGAAATCAGGGGGAACAGAAAGGGATTAATGTTACCCATGTGACTTAAGTAGCCTATCCAGACCTCCTGCCACAGATCATACTGCCCTCCAAGGTGGAGATAGTGATCTCATCTTATCGAGTTCCACCTGCACTTTGGAGCCAGACCAATCCCATGTGTAGGTCCTGACTCTACCATTTACAAACAGCATTACTTTATTCAACTCTCATCAGCCCTAAGCTAGAGTCATTGTCAGGAGGAACAGTGCTTCACGAGGTTCAGGAGAGCACCAAATGAGACCATATGGGTGAAAGCAACCAGTGCTGCCCCTGACACTTCATAGGTTCTTAAAGTTTTCATTTTTTATTTTCCATTTGAAACAGCACTGCCTATTTTTTGCTTTTGTTGCCTGGTGTTTTTGTTGTTGTTGCCTACCATGTTTACCAAACTTGTGTCCAGATGGCTTTGGGCTGATTCAAAAATATCTTTGCTCAGAAAAGACTTGTTGTGGAGGACTTTCAAGTGAATCCTCTCGGTTCCCTAGGCAACTCTCCAAGAGGCTTCCAAAGCAGTGTGGGCAGTGGGAGCTACTGTGGAATAAATGGACAAACATCCACAGGGATTACTTTGAAAGGCAGTCCTCAGTTGGGCATATATTCTCTCATTTTGATAAAAGAACTTCATAGTTATCCCTTAAGTACTGCCTGATGGAATCTTCGGAATCAACTTTTTTTTAAGTAAACTAAATTTTGTTTTAAAATGTGATATAAATCAAATGAGAATTTTTCTTAAGTTAGTAATTCCCATTCCTAAATAAAAAGCCATTTTAAGATTTAATCATTTAGAGACCTATTAAGTGATCTATTACATTTGTATGAACTGTAACAATGTTTCCAGAAGAAGTAATTCTCTCATACCAGAATGTGGAAAGTACCCAGGCCTGACTAGGCTGAAGTACATGAATCTGACTTTCCTGGGGAATCTGGGACCTCAGACACAAGTGGGAGCACACAGTCATCCTTCTGGAACCAGCTGAGGCTCCTGGCTCAGGCCTGTGACCTTGCTGCCAAAGGAAAAGGTCAGGGTTGACTGGGGCTCCCAAGAAAAATTCAAAGAGAAAGTTCTGCCTTAAATGTAATATATCCTCCAGCGTAGAATAATACCCTGAGTCAGAAAGCCCTGCCCTGGGAAATAGCTGAAGGTCAGGGTTTGGGGGAGAGAAGGCGGTAAGCCTCTGCTCACCAGTGCTGCTTCCCCGTCTCTCTTCAGGTACAGGTCCCGGGTGTGGTACCGGGAGAACTGGCCCAGCCTGCGAGCCAGGGTCCTGGCATGTCCATCTACCACATCAGTGCAATTTAGGTGTCAGGATTTTGGGCCAATTCATGAGATGTTAGTCTATCATATAAAAGACACCAGTTTTGTTAAACTGGGAAGCACTGTATAATAAAGATCAAAATTTCCATGTCACTAAAAAAGATTATAGACAATATTACCCTGACCTTTTTCTTTTCTTTTTTTTTTTTTTTTTTGAGACAGAGTCTTGCTCTGTCACCCTGGCCAGAGTGCCGTGGCGTCAGCCTAGCTCACAGCAACCTCAAACTCCTGGGCTCAAGCAATCCTGCCTCAGCCTCCTGAGTAGCTGGGACTACAGGCATGTGCCACCATGCCCGGCTAATTTTTTTCTATATACATTTTTAGATGTCCATATAACTTCTTTCTATTTTTACTAGAGACAGGGTCTCGCTCTTGCTCAGGCTGGTCTCGAACTCCTGACCTCGAGCGATCCACTGGCCTCTGCCTCCTAGAGTGCTAGGATTACAGGCGTGAGCCACCATGCCCGGCCGACATTTTTCTTAAGCTGCGCTGTCCAATAGAACATTCTGATGTGATAGAAACGACTTGTGCTGTCTAATGTGGTGGTCACATGTGATCATTGAGCACTTGATTTGTGGCCAGTACAGCTGAGGAGCTAAGTTTTAAAATTCACTTATTTCAAATTAATTTAAATAGCCACATGTAGCTACTGGCTACCATATTATAAGATATTAATTCCTAAAGAAATAGCAATTACACCATCTTAACCCCCTGTTAGATTATATTGCATTAGCAATGTAGATTATATTAATGTATATTTATATAATTTATGTAAGAAATTAGTAACACCTCAATAAATCACGTGTGCAGTGCTTCATAGTTTATGAATTGCCCTTCCTTCATAAATCTCTTCTGCTCTCTGATGGATGGCTGCCCACTTCTAGAAACGTGGAAATTAAGGCTACTTTCCTACATTTTCAATTCTCCAGCCTACACTATTTCTATCACATCATTCATAGGGTCCTCACCACTTTGGACGTGTGGTATTAGACATATTTCCAGTTTGTCAGTAATCTTAAGAATACCTGGTTCATACCAGAGACCATATTCAAGTTGTTGCCTGATCAGCACAGTGTACAGTTAGACTTAACTTCCCTCTGGTGGAAGATATGGGTAGGACTGTGATTGCAGCCTAAGCTTGTGTTTACCGTTAAAGCAGGCCTCTTTCAAGGTCTGCTCGTATTGGATTTGTAGTCAACTAACACAGCCAGGTCAACTGAAAAGACCATGTACATTCTCCCACCTGGAGATTGTGTGTTACACTGTCAGTCTGGGCTCCTAGTTCACAAGCAACAGAAACAACTTTCCTTAATATAAGTAAAAAGTCATTTATTCCAAAGATACTGGACACTCAAGAATCAATTTATGAAAGAGTACCAGCATTAAAAATGGGTGGGAACTTAGGATGACAGGCACTAGTAGATGTAACAATGCAACTGGAGTGTTGATGATGCCATGAATGAACTCCAGCCTTTTCTTATTCTGTAGTCATTTGCTCAAAATTCAGTCATGGAAAAAAGAGTAGAGTGGACCAAACGTAGGTAATGTGTCTCCAACCTGGCGGTGAAGACAAATATGGCTCCCTTGGCTTTAATACAGAGAAACAGGTACCTGGATTGACAATCTCACTAAAACTATAAACAATTTCTGAGAAATCTGAGTACCTTTAGGAAGAGAAAAGGAATACTGAATATCCCAAAAAGACATGTGTTTATGACATATGTGGTAAGACTCTGGTTATACCCTGTCTTTAGAAAATACGGAGACTATACAGCCATGCCTTCTAAGTCTTCAGCCACTGATTATAAACTGAATCACTGCCAAGCATCTAAAGATCTATTCTGTTTTAATTGGACCCATTTGCCTTTTTGTTTGTGCTTTTAGCACCAAAAATTCACTCAACTACACTAAGAAGCCAATATCTACATGTTATTACAAAGATTCTCATAAGAAACATAGGACTCCCTGCTGGTATCAAAACATTCTGACATTTCCATGACCTACAAGTCTAGAGATCTCATGCCAACTAAAGGTAATTTTTAATAGTTTAATCCATTTAGTAGATGCTTATTGAGCATTCATATATTTTATATTTCTAAGGTACTATATTGTGACTCACATTTTTATCTTACCCTCCAGAAGCTCATAGTCTACTAAAAAAGAATAAAATATGTGCATATGTAATTTGTATTACCAGGAATGTTATTAGTGCTAATATATCAGAGAATATACCCTAAGAGAGCATGTCAAGAAGAAATTAATTTTGAATTGGAACTTCAGCCTTTCAATTTCAGTCAAGATGTAGCAACAGGCACTGGATTACCCTCCCACCTGAAGCAACTAAGCTATGGACAAAATATATGAAACAGTGGTACTTAAGACATTGCATATTAGGCAATGAAGGATCAGGGATCCTTGAGAGACTGGAAACAAAGAGGCTCTTCAAGTGGTCACCTGAAAACTGATTAGTGCATGCATGTGAGGAAGCTACCTTTAGGCAGAGAGGAAAGAAACATGGGAAAGAATGAGAGGGTACAGTACTTGAAGTTTACGTAAGGCCAAAGTAATGCCTGTTATGAACAGAATGGAAAATCACATCGTTTAAAATCATCAGGAGTATTAAAAAGGATCTTCCTTCAATAATGAGACAAACTTAACCCTAGCCAACACACAGCTCTGAGCCTGCATAACAGATTAATAATGAGCTCAAGAATATTTGTAGGACTATAAAAACATACAACGTCTAACAAGGTAAAACTCAAAATGTCTAGCATCCAATCAAAAATTACCAGATATGCAAAGATGGTGGAAAACAAAAATTTAATGGGAAGTATACTAGCTTTCTATTGCTTTTGTTACAAATTACCACAAACTCAGAGACTTAAAACAACACAAATTTATTACTTTACAGTTCTGGAGGTCAGATGTCTATGCTGCGTCATCAGGGCTGCATTCTTTCTGGAGGTTCTCAGGGAGAATATGTTTTTTTCCCTTTTCCAGCTTCTACAGGCTGCCCACATTCCTTGGCTCAGGGTCCCACCATACTCCAACTTCCTTTACATTATAATATCTCCTATCTCTGTCTCTAACTCTAACTTATAAGGACCCTTGTGTTTACATAGGGCCCACTTGGATAACCAGGATAATGTCCCCTTGTCAAGATCCCTCAATCACATCTGTAAATGTCACATAAGGTAACATTCATAGGTTCAGAGGATTAAGACACGAGCATCTTGGTGGATGTCATTATTCTACCCATCACAAGGGGAAAACCAATGGACATTAACCCATAAATGGAACAGATGACAGAATTAATAGACAAGGACATTGACAACAGTTATGACTATTCCATAGGTTCAAGAAGTTAGAGAAAATAATGAACATACAAAGTGAAAAGTTGGAAGATAAAAAGATTCAGATTGAACTTGTAGGGATGAAATCTGCAATGTATGAAATGAAAAATACACTGGATGAGATTAAAAAATTAGGTATGGCAAAACTTAGAACCATTGTAATAGAAACTATCCAAAGTGAAGAGCCAAAAATGACTGGGAAAAATATAAAATAACACTATCAGTACATAGAACAGTGTCAAGTTGATGGATATACATGCAACTGGATTCCCTGAATGGGTATGAAAATATTTAAAGAAATAATTTTTCAGGCTGGGCATGGTGGCTCACACATGTAATCCTAGCACTCTGGAAGGCCAAGGTGGGAGGATTGCTTGAGATCAGGAGTTTGAGACCAGCCTGAGCAAGAGTGAGACTCCATCTCTACTAAAAATAGAAAAAATTAGCCTGGTGTGGTGGCACATTCTTATAGTCTCAGCTACTGGGGAGTCTGAGGCAGGAAGCTCTCTTGAGCCCAGGAGTTTGAGGTTGCAGTGAGCACTGATGACACCACTGCATTCTAGCCTTGGTGACAGAGTGAAACTGTCTCAAAAAAAAAAAAAAAAGAAAAGAAAGAAAGAAAGAAAAAGAAAAGAAAGAAAAAAAAATTTTTTCAAATGAAAAATACTATGCCAAAGCACAATATAATCAAATTGCTTAAAACCAGCAAAAAGAAAATCTTGAAAGGAGCTCTCTCCCACCAAAAACCCATAGTATACAGAGAAACAAAGATAGGAATGTTAGCACATTTCTCATTAGAAATAGTGCAAACTAGAATGAAAAGCAACCTCTGTAAACCAAGAATTATTTATCCAGCAAAAATATCTTTAAAGAGTGAAGGTAAAATAAGAACTTCTTCAGATATAGAAAAGATTTTTAAAAATCTGCATTATAAGAAATTTTAAATGATGTCCTTTGATCAGAAGCAAATTGTTACCAGATAGAAAGTTGGACTTACACAAATGAGTGAAGAGAACTAGAAATGACAACTACATGGCTAGAAATTTTCTTATTATTTAAATCTCTTTAAGAGATCATTGCCAACTGTTTATCAGGAGTTTAAAACAAAATAATGTCCAAGTGTATTAGTCAGCTCAGGCTGCCATAACAAAATACCATAGACCAGGTTAGCTTAAAGAATAGAAGTTTATTTTCTTATAGTTCTGGAGGCTGACAGTCAGATCAGGGTGCTAACATGGTCAGGTTCTGGTGAGGGCTCTCTTCTGGCTTGCAGATGACCATCTTCTCACTGTGTCCCCACATGGTGCATTGAAGGAGACACACAGAAATAGTGCTCTCTGGTGTCTCTTCTTATAAGGTCACTAATCCTGTCATATCAGGGCTCTACCCATATTACTTCATTTAACCTTAATTACCTCCTTGTAGGCTCTGTCTCCAAATACAGTCACATTTGGGGTTAGGGCTTCAACATATGAAGTTAGGTTGACACAAATCAGTCAATGTTTTGTGGGGTTTATAATATGTGTAGTAGTAAACTTTCTGCATATGTATGACAGCAATAGCACAAAGACTTGGAGAGGAGAAATGAAATTATGTCATAAAGTTCTTCTGTTATATGTAAACTAATATAATATTGTATAAAAGTAGACTAAGATGAGTTAAAGATGTATGCTACAACCCTAAAGCATTGGCTAAAATAAACAACAAAGAATAATACCTACTAAACCAACAAAGGAAATTGAACAGAATCATATAAAATACTCAATTGATCCAAACAAAAGCAGGAACAAAGGACATTTTGGAGAAATAAAAAAGTAGCAAGATGGTAGATTTAAACAAAACCATGTCAAAAATCACATTCAGTGTAAATGGGCTAGGACTTCTGTTTCCAGAAAGATGAAATAGAGGTACTTTTCCCTATTTCTCTTGCTAAGTATAACTAAAAACTTTGAACATTATATGTAGAGAGAGAACGCACATAAGTCTTTGAAAGATAAGGAGAAAAAGACAGACTGGTTAAGGACCACCAGACCCTAGGAACAACGTGATGGTAAGTTCCATGGTTTGTTTTGTTTTGCTTCATGTATCCAAAACTTGTTTGAGAAGCTGACAATGTGGAAATATCAAGGGATGCAGAGAAAAAAAGTCAAGAAAAGCTAGCTCTCTCTCTAACCAAAGGATCAGGAAAGGGGAAGCCTAGCAAAAAAAAAACAAAACCAAAAAACTTTTAAACAACAACTACCATGTTCTAGCCAAACACCACATAAGAAACTGTAGCCAGACCCCCAGCCCTACTAGAAAAGGCTGAGAGAGGAGACTAGTCTTCCACCTTTGCCAGGCATTTAAGAGGCTGCCTAACTACCCTACTAAATAGGGTTTCAGAGAAGCCCAAGTAAGGAACCAGGACTTTCATCCCTGTCAGGAGGTAGTGAGGCCTGCCTCACGGTGTCACAGGAGACTGCATAGGAAGCTTGGACTTCTACTGCAACCCAGTGGTAATAAGGCATCCTTCCTCCTCCATGTATCATAGGAGGCCTAGTGGTGAGTCACCACCCAGTGGTAATGAGTCCACCCCTCTGCTGTGACAGTAGAAGCCATGTGGGGAGCAGTAATGAGGCCCTCCTGCTCCCAGTAGCCAGTGTGGTTACTGTGGAAGCCTAGTGGGGTACTGGAATTCCCATGCCTGCCTACTAGTAACAAGGAAGCTGAGTGGGGATCCCTTACTCCCTCCCCATGTGGCATTAGTGAGTCAGATCCCCACCCCTACTTTGCTGGAGCAGTGGCAAAAGAGGCCAAGAAAGACAGAAGATTTAAATGTGGTATAATATCTTATAATACCTAAAATGTCTGGGTTTCAATCAAAAATTCATCATACCAAGACCAAGGAGAATCTCAAATGAAAAAAGATAAGAGATGCCAACACCAAGATGACAGTAATGTTATAATTATTTGACATGAAATTTAAGTAACCATCATGAAAATGATTCAATGAGAAATTTGAATACACTTAGAAATGAAAAATAGAAAGTCTTAGCAAAGAAATGGAAAATCTCAGTAAAGAAACGGAAGATATGAAGAACCAAATGGAAATTTTAGAACAGAAAAATGTAACAAAACAAACTCAGTAGATGGGCTCAACAGCAAAATGGAGGAGACAGAAAACAATCAGTGAACAATAAAAATAACCCAAACTGGCAAGCAGAGATAAAATAGACTAGGGGAAAAGAAAAACAGAGCTTCAGGGATCTGTGGAGCGCTAACAAAAGATCTAAACTTTGTGTCATCAGAGTAAAAGAAGGAGAAGAGAAAGAGATTGGAGCTGAAAAAGTATATCAAGAAATAAAGACTGAAAACTTCCCCAATTTAACAGGAGACATAAGCCTACAGATTAAAGAAGCCAAGCAAACTCCAAATAGGATAAACTCAAAGAAATCCATACCAAAACACAGCACAAACATCTGAAAATTAAAGACAAAACAATCTTGAAAGGAGCAAGAGAGAAATAAAACTTTACCCATAGGGGGAAATCAATTAGAGTGACAGTGAATTTCTCATTAGAAACCATGGAAGCCAGAAGGAAATGGCAAAATATTTCTCAAGTACAAAAACAAAGGAACCATCAACCCAGAATTCAATATACTTAAGGAATGAAGGAGGAATCAAGACATCCTCAGATGAAGGAAAACTAAAAGAATCTATTGTAAGGAGATCTACCCTAAAAGAATGGCAAAAGGGATTTCCCTAAACAGAAAGGAAATAATAAAAGACAAAATCATGGAACATCAATAATAAAGGAAGAAAAATGGAAAGAATAAGAGGGGGGGTAAATACAATACATATTCCTTCTCCTATTGAGTTTTCATTAGTAAAACAAAATGATAACATGAAACATGGTATATGTAGAGAAATATTTATAAAGGAAATATTAAATATATGTAAAGGAAATACTTAAGAGAGTTGTATGATAAATGGGGTAGGGTAAAAGGACACAAAGGGAAGTAAGGCTTCTACACTTCACTTAAACTAGTGAAATGGTGGCACCAGTGGATAGTGATAAATTATGTATACATAATGTAATATTTAAAACAACCACTAAAGAAGATACACAAAATGATACAATCAAAAACATAAATTTTTAAAATTCTAAAAAATGATCAAAGGAGCCATGGGAAGGCAGGAAAAATAAAACAAAAACAGTAAAGAAAAAGAACAGAAAAACAAAAAATAAAATGGTAAACTTAAGCCCTAACATATCAGTAATTACATTAAATAAAAGTGCTTTAGATACATCAATTAAAGACAGATCAGCAGAGTGTATTAAAAATCATGATCTAACTATATGGTAGCTACAAGAAACTCATTTCAAATACAATGATACAGGTAGGATGAAAGTAAAAGGATGGGGAAAATATATAACATATCAACATTAAATAAAGTAGGAGTTGCTATTTTAATATCAGATAAAATAGATTTCAGAAAGTAAATTACCAGAGACATTATACAATGATATAAGGTAAACACATCAAGAAGATATAGAAATCCTAGATGTGACACATAAACAACAGAGCTGCAAAATTTGAGAATCAAAATCTGATAGAACTGAAAAGAGAAATAGACAAGTCCACAATTGTGGTTGGAGAATACAGTACCCCTCTGTTAACAATTGATAGACCAGTAGACAGAGAATCAGCAAGGATATAGAACAATTCAGCAACATCAACAAACAACACGATCTAATTAACATTTATATAACACTCCATCCTACAACAACAGAATGCACAACCTTTTCACAGAGTATATACCTAAATTAACCATATCCTGAGTCATAAAACAAATCTCAATGAATTTAAAAGAACTGAAAACACACAGCATGTGTTCTCTGATGACAGTGGAATTGAACTAGAAAGTAATAAAGATAACAGGGAAATTTCCATATACTTGAAAACTAAACAACACATTCTAAATAATCTATTGGTCAAAGAAGTCTCAAGGGAAATTTAAAAGTACATTAAACTGAATGAAAATGACAATATGGTATATCGAAATTTGTGAGAGTCCAGTAAGGCAATGCTGAAAGGGAAATTTGCAACACTAAATTCTTATGTCAGAAAAGAGGAAAATTCTTCAATCTAATAAATCTAAACTCTCATCTCAAGAAACTAGAAAAACAAGAGCTAAATAAATCAAAAGCAAGTAGAAGGCTGAAAATAATAAACCAGAGCAGAAAGCAGTGAAACTGAAAACAGAAAAAAAAAAAAAATAGAGAAATTCAATGAAACAAAAAATTGGGTCTTTGAAAAGATCAATAAAATTGACAGGCTTCCAGTAAGACAAGAGACAAGATACAAATTACCAATATCAGAAACGAAACAGGGGATATCAACACAGTGTCCATAGACATCAAAAGATAAAAAGAGAATACTACAAAAACTTTACACATATACATTTGACAACTTCAGCCCCAATGCATGAGGAAACTCTCAGAAAAAATAGGAACAGAGGGAGAATTTCCTTGACTTGATAAAGACCATCTACAAATACCCCCCCCACACACACAGCCAGAATTATACTGAATGGTGAATGAATGATTTTCCCCTAAGATGAAGAGTAGAGCATGGATATTCATTCTCACCACTGCTATTCAACAAAATACTGGAAATTCTAGCCAGTACAATAAGGAAAGAAAAGGCATACAGAGAGAAAGGAAGAAATAAAATTGTACCTATATATAGATAATATGATTGTCTTCATAGAAAATACCAAGGAATCTACAAAAAAAAAAGACAAAACAAAATGAAACAAACAAACAAACAAAAAAACAATTTCCAGAAGTAATAAATGAGTTCAGTAAGGTCGCAGGATACAAAATCAACATACAAGGTTATTCCCATATATTTAGCAATGAACACATGGATGTAAAAATTAAAAATACAGTGCCATTTACAATTACTCAGAAAAATAAAATACTATGTGTAAGTCTAATATAACATGTACAGAATTTATATGCTGTTAGCTATGAAATGCTGATGAAAGAAATCATAGAAATCATATCTAAAGAAATAAAGACATTATATTCATGGATCGGAAGACTCAGCATAGTAAAGACATTAATTTTCCCAAAATTATTTTTATTTATTTATTTATTTTAGAACAAAGTCTCACTCTCTTACCCAGGTTGGAGTGCGGTGGCATGATCAGCTCACTGTAACCTTGAACTCCTGGGTTCAAGGAATCCTCCTGTTTCAGCCTCCTGAGTACCTAGGACTACAAGTGCATGCCACCAGGCCTGGCTAAATTTTTGGAAGAGACGAGTCTCTCTGTATTGCCCAGGCTGGTCTTAAACTCCTGGCCTCAAATGATCCTCCCATCTCAGCCCTCCAAAGTGCTGAAATTACAGGTGTGAGCCAATAGGATTCCTAAGTTAATAGACAGGCCTTAATGTAATTCCTTTCAAAATACAAGTAAGTTTTTTTGTATTATCCTAAAAATTTTATGGAAATAGAAAGGAACTAGAATCACTATAAAGTTTTGTAAAAGAAGCATAATATGAGAAGAATCAGTCTGTCCGATTTCAAAACATCATATAGTCATAGTAATCAATACTTGTGTGCTTCTGGTAAAGGGATAGATAGACATACATCAACTGAACAAAATAGAAAACCCAGAAGCAGCCTCACACAAGTATGAGCTGATTTTTTTTAAAGGTTCAAAAGCAATTCAATGGAAAAATGATGTGTTTTTTTTAACAAATGTTACTAGAGCACTTGTATAATCCATAGGCAAATAAATAAATAAACCTTGACCTAAACATCAAATGCTATAATTAACTCAAAATGTACCATGGATTTAAATGTAAAACAAAAACTATAAAACTTTTAGGAAAAAAACACAGGAGAAATTCTTTGAGACCTAGGACTAGACAAAGATTTCTTCCAGACTTTGCACTAAAAGCATGGCTCATAAGAGAAAAAATCAACAAATTGGATTTCATAAAAATTTAAAACTTCTGTTCTATGAAAGTTCCTGTTATTAGGATGAAAACCAAGTATGCAGTGGGAGAAATATTTACAAACCACATAACTGACAAAGGACACATACATAGAATATACAAAGATTCCTCTCAACCCAACAGTAAAAAAGCAAACAATTCAATTAGCATATAGACAGAAGACATGAAGAGACATTTTGCTGAAGAAGGTATGTGTATGGCAAATAAGCACATAAAAATTGTTCAGCAGCACAAGCAATTAGAAACATACAAATTAAGACCATGATAAGATATCATTATGCACATATTAGAACAGCTAAAATAAAAAATAGGCCAGGCACAGTGGCTCACGCCTGTAATCCTAGCACTCTGGGAGGCTGAGGTGGGAGGATTGCTTGAGGTCAGGAGTTCAAGACCAGCCTGAACAAGAGAGAGAGACCCCATCTCTACTACAAACAGAAAAAATTAGCCGGGCATGATGGTGTGTGCTTGTAGTTCCAGCTACTCAGGAGGGTGAGGCAGGAGGATTACTTGAGCCCAGAAGTTTGAGGTTGAGGTGAGCTATGATCATGCCACTGCACTCTACAGGGCAACAGAGCAAGACTGTGTCTCAGAAAAGAAAAGAAAAAAAAAAAGAGAAAATATCAATTGCTAGCAAGGATGCAGAGAATGTGGATATCTCATACATCACTGGTAGGAATGTGAAATGTTACAGCACTTTGCATAATAGTGTGTCAGTTTATTTAAAAACTAAATATGCAACTATATACAAGCCAGCAATTGCATCCCTGGGCACATATCCCAGGGAAATGAAGACTCAGGTTCGCATAAAAACCTGTGCATTAATGTTTACAGCAATTTTTGTTCATAATAGCTAAAATTGAAAATAATCCAGATGTCCTCCAGCAGGTGAATGGTTAAACAAACTGTGGTATAGTCATACCATGGAAATGCTACTTAGCAATAAAAGGGAATGAAATATTGATACATGCAATAACTTGAGTGGACCTGAGGAACATTACTCTAAATCAACAAAAGAGATCAATCTCAACAGGTCATATGATGTGTGAGTCCCTTATATAATATTCTTGAAATGACAAGATTATAAATATGGAAAACAGGTTAGTGGTTGCCAGGAGCTACGGATGGTGGGGAGGGAATATGTGTGATGACAAAAGAACAGAAGAGAGATCTTTGTGGTGATGGAATAGTTCTGTACATTGATGGTTACATGAATCTACATGTGTGATAAAATAACAGAATAATATACACACTTTATTTCTAGATTTGATATAGTACTATAGTTATATATGCTATAACCAATGAGGAAAACTGGGTGAAGGGTACGAGACCTCTCTGTACACTCTTTGCAACCCTCTTTGAATCTATAATTACTTCAAAATTAAATTTAAAAAAATAAAAATGTAAATATTTTCAACACCCTCATTTAAGGGCATAGATAGATTGGATAAATAGAAACATGACCCAGATATATGCTACCATTCTTCATATGACGAAACCCACTTTAAATTTTTAAACAACTCAAATAGGTTAAACACAAAAAGATAAACTATGCTAACTGCAATCAAAAGAAAGCTGGAATGGCTAAATTGATATGAAACAAAATACCAAAGAATAATACCGGGAATAAAAAGGGTTGTTTTATAAGGATAAAGGGCTAAATTCATCAACATGATATAACAAATCTATATGTTTTTATAACTAACAACAGAGTTTCATAATATATAAAGTGAAAACTGGTAGAAGTGAAGGAAAAATAGGGAGACCTACAATTACAGAGATTTCAATACTGCTATGGTAGGCAGCCTTTAGCGCATCTCCCAATTATTCCCAACTCCTGTGCATGTCCTTGTTTACTCCCTTCTGTATTAGTTTGCTAGGTCTGCCATAACAAAGTACCACATACTGGTGGCTTAAACATAAGAAATTTATTTTCTCATGATTCTGTGGGTTAGAAGTCCAAGATCAAGGTAGTGGTGGGGTTGGTTTCTTCTGAGAAACTGCCTCCTGGGCTTGTAGAGAGCTATCTACTGTCCGTGTCTTCTCTTGGTCTTTTATGTATGTCTGTGTCCCAACCTCCTCTTCTTATAAGGACACCAGTCATATTGGATAAGGGCCCATCCATATGACCTCATTTTACCTTAATTACCTCTGTAAAAGCCCTATCTCCAAATACAGTCACATTCTGAGGTACTGGGAATTAGGACTTCAACATAGGATTTGGGGGAGGGGGAACGCAATTCAGCTCCTAACACTTTCGTTTAAGTGTGGGCTGAGGAAGACCTAAATAAATAGAGATATCATGTTCTTGGGTCAGATGTCTTGATATTGCTGAGATGTCAAACTTATATATAGATTTAACACAAACCCAATCAAAATTACAACAGACATTTTCATAGAAATCAATATGCTGATTCTAAATTTCATATGAAAATGCAAAGGACCTATAATAGCCAAAATAACTTTGAAAAAAAAAAGAACAAAGGTGGAGAACTCACATTATTTTATTCTAAGACTGACTATAAAACTAGAGTAATTAACCCAGTATATACTGACATTATAATAGATAATTAGATTATGGTAACAGAATAGGGAGTCCAGACCTAACCATACACTTATGGGGTTCATTGATTTTTGACAAAAGCACAAAGGCAATTCATGGGAAAGATAATCTTTTCAACAAATGGTACTTAGACAATTGAATATCCATATGGAAGTAAAACAAATATGATCAAACTATATATAAAATTTAACACAAAATAATTGTTAGACCTAAATGTATAATGCAGAACTGTAAAAGCTCCAGAAAGAAAAATAGAAGAAAATGTTTGTAACCATTGGCTAGTTAAGTATTTCTTAGATTGTGCCAAAGGCACGGTCCATAAAAGATAAATTGGAAAATTGAACTTCACCAAAATTAAGAACTCTGCTCTTATCACTGTTAAGATAATTAAAAAACATCATGGTAGAAAATATTCAAAAATCACACATGTGATAAGGACTTGTATTCATAATATATAATGAAAATTCTCAAAACTCAAGGAAAAAAATCCCTAATATATCAGCAGCCATCTTGGGCCTGAAGAAAATTAAAAACCCCAGTATATAATTTGGCCAAATAATTTGAACAGACTCATTACCAAAGAAACTATACAGGTGATAACACATGAAAAGATGCTCAACATCATTAGTTATTAAGTAAATGAAAATTAAAACCACAATGAAATGATATCAGGAAAGACAATAGAGTGGAAAGCTCCAGGAATCCAACCCTCCACAGAAACAACTGAGTTGGCAGAAACTGTCTGAAGCAACTATTTTGAAATCTGGTCTGGTAGAATACTTAACAGCTTCCAGGGGAGATCATAATAAAGGGGCTGGTAAATTTTATTAAATTACAATGAATTTGAGCTCTTGCATTGTGGGAGGCTACCATCCTTCATACCCAAGCACCCCAATAGGCATGAGTGGGGGCAGTAGATAGTTTTTGGTGTGGCCTGCTGGAGCCAGGGTGAGCAAGAAGGACTTTGTCCTTCAAATACTGGGATTGTAGATTTTAATTGCTGATCACTGCTTTTGATCTCTGAGGGACTAGCACAGAGGTTAGCCTTTGTTCTAATCCCCAGAGGATGAAAGGGCTTCCTGGATAGGAGAGAATTTAGAGAATGTACTTATTTTTAAGTACTATTTTGTAGAGGATTAAAGAGAAAGAGGATATTTTTAGAGAAGTAAATAAAAGGACTTACTTTTCCCTTTTCTGAGAGCCAGAAATTTAAGAAAATCTTTGTCAGATCACTGGATGACCTAGAAGCCACGATGGAACAGAAACTTCAGTGATTATGCACAATAAGAAGCACATGCTTTCCAAAAATAGTTTGGAAAAGTCACAAATGTATGGCTTTAGCCATCAATAAGCAATAATCAGCAATCCCTGAGGAGGGAAAAAATTAGAATTCCAGAGTTAACACAACTCAAAATGTCCAATTATAATAAAAAATTACAAAACATACAAAGAAACAGACAATTGAAATTACTGAGTCTGAGGAGCAGAAAGAAAAAAAGAATAAAGAAAATGAACCAATTCTGAGGGACCTGTCAAACACTACCAAGTGTACCAACATACAAATTATAGAAATACCAGAAGGAGAAGAGACAGAGAAAGGGACAGAAAAAATATTTGAAAAAATAATGGCCAAAATGTTTACAAATCTAACGAAGACATGAATATTTCCATGAAGCTCCACCAACTCTAAGCCAGATAAACTCAAGATCTACACAAAGACACATTATCATCAAATTGTCTAAACCCCAAAACGAAGAGAGGATCTTGAAATCAGGAAGACAGAAGCAACTCATCACATACAAGAGATCCCCAATAACATTAACAGCTGATTTCTCCCCCAGAAACTATGGAGGTCAGAAGTGGCAAGACATACTTAAAGTTCTGGGAAAAAAAAACTCAACCAAGAATTCTATATCCAGCAAAACTACAGGCATACCTCAGAAATATTGGGGGTTTGATTCCAGACTACCACAATAAACCAAATATTGCAATAAGGTGAGTCAAACAATTTTTTGTGTGTCCTAGTGCATAATACAAGTTATGTTTATACTATATTATAGTCTACTAGGTATGCAAGAGAATTATGTATAAAAAAGAATGATCATACCTTAATTTAAAATTACTTTATGGCTAGCCCTCTCTTTTCCCTTCCTTTTGCTTGCCCTGCTGTGATGATGGGTCCGGTCATCATCTGTGGCATATATACCATGCTCTGTAAACCTGTATCTTGCTTTTGACCTATAATCCTATTTTTCTCTCCTCAATAAACCTCATTTTCATGCTTGCCTAAAAAAAAAATACTTTATGGCTAAAAAATACTAACAATCATCTAAGCCTTCAACAAGTCATAATCTTTTTGGTGGTGAAGGGTCCTGCCTCAATGTTGATGACTGCTGACTGATCAGGGTGGCAGTGGCTGAAGGCTGGGATCACTGCGGCAGTTGCTGAAAATAAGGCAACAGTGAAGTTTGCTGCATTGATTGACTCTTCGTGAAAGAATTTCTGTAACGTGATGCTGTTTGATAGCATTTTACCCAAAGTATAATTTCTTTCAAAATCAGAGTCAATCTTCTCAAACTTTGCCACTGCTTTCTCAATTAAGTTATGTAATATTCTAAATCCTTTGTTGTCATTTCAACAATGTTCACAGCATCTTTAGCAAGAATAGATTCCTCTTAAGAAACCACTTTCTCTGCTCATTCATAAGAACTCCTCATCCATTCAAGTTTTATCATGAGACAACAGAAATTCAGCACATCTTTGAGTTCCACATCTTATTCTGGTTCTCTTGCTATTTCCACCACATCTACAGTCACTTCCTCCACTGAAGTCTTTAATGCCTCAAAGTCATCCATGAGGGTTGGAATCACTTCTTCAAAAATTCCTGTTAATGTTAATATTTTGACCTCCTCCCCTGAATCACATATGTTCTTAATAGTATCTAGAGTGATGAATACTTTCCAGAAGGTTTTCAAATTAGTTTGCCCAGATCCATCAGAGGAGTAACTATCTGTGCCAGCTACAGCCTTACAAAATGTCTCTCTTAAGTAATAAGACTTGAAAGTCAAAATTACTCCTTGATCCATGTATTCCCTAATGGATGTTGTATTGGCAGGCATGAAAATAACATTAATCTCCTTGTACATTTCCATCAGAGCTCTTGGGTGACCAGGTGCATTGTCAATGAGTAGCAATATTTTGAAGGATTCTTTTTTTCTGAGCAGATCTCAACAGTGGACTTAAAATATTCAGTAAACCATGTGGTAAACAGATGTGCTGTCATCCAGGCTTTGTCATTTCATGTACAGAGAAAAGACAGAGTTTATTTAGCACAATTCTTAATGGCTCTAGGATTTTTGAAATGGTAAATGAGCATTGGCCTCAGCTTAAAGTCACCAGCTGCATTAGCTCCTAACAGGAGAGTCAGCCTGTCCTTTGAAGCTTTGAAACCAGGTGTTGACTTCTCCTCTCTAGCTGTGAAAGTCCTAGATGGCATCTTCCAATGTAAGGGTGTTTGATCTACATTGGAAATCTTTTGCTTAGTGTAGCCACCTTCATCAATAATCTTAGCCAGATCTTCTGGATAACTTGATACTTTACCTTGCACTTTTATATTATGGAGATGGCTTTGTTCCTTAACACATTGAGCACCATGCTATAAAAAAATTTTTTTTCCTAAGGGTCACAGTGTATTATGAAAATAGAATAAAAATTTTGCAAACAAAATGATTCTTTCTAATTTAATGAAAAAATTATTCTATATTGTGTTCTGTGCATGAATTATATGCAACTTGAAAAACAATTCACCCAACTTTCGGGGTGAAGAGACGTGTGAGTTACATATGCTTCATGAAGCTCCAGGCTCAAAACTAGCGTGAGTTAAATACAACTCACATGGCCGTTAGTATGTTAAACCTCATGAACCAACTTCTACTAGCTTCAAACTTTTCTCCTGCAACTTCCTCACCTCTCTCAGCCTTCATAAAATTGAAGAGAGTCAGGGCCATGCTCTGGATTAGGCTTTGGCTTTAAGGGAATGTTGTGGCTGGTTTTATCTCCTATCCAGACAACTAAAACTTTATATCAGCAATAGGCTGTTTTACTTTATTTTCATTGCATGTTTACTGCAGTAGCACTTATAATTTCTTTCAAGAACTATTCCTTTGCATTCACAACATGGATAACTGTTTGGTGCAAGAGGCCTAACTTTCAGCCTATCTTGGATTTTGACATGCCTTCCTCACTAAGCTTAATCATTTCTAGCTTTTGATGTAAAGTGAGCAATGTTTAGCTCTCCCCTTCACTTGAACACTAAGAGGCCATTATATGGCTATTGAATGGCCTAATTTCAATATTGTTATGTCTCAGGGAATAGGGAGGCCAGAGGAGAGACACAAAGGAACAGCTGGTCAGTGGAACAGTGAGAGAACACACAACATTTATCAATTAAGTTTGCCATTTTATGTTGGCAAAGTTTGTTGCATCCTAAAACAAGTTAATAGTAGCATCAAAGATCACCGATCACAGATTACCAGAACAGATATGATAACAATGAAAATGTTTGAAATATTAGAAGTACCAAATATGACACAGAAGTGTGAAGTGAGTACTTTCTGTTGAAAACATGGTGCTGACAGACTTGCTCAATGCAAGGTTGCCACAACCTTCAATTTATAAAAAACACAATATTTGTAAAGTGCAATAAATCAAAGCATAATAAAATGAGGTATGTCTACATACTTCAGGAATGAAAGATAAATTAAGATATTCCCAGACAAACAAAAGCTGAGGAAGTTCATTACCAGTAGATGTGGTACATAGGAAATGCTAAAGGCTGAAAGTCCTTCAAGCTGAAATGAAAGGACACAAGACAGTACTTTGAAGCCATAAGAAAAAATAAATAACATTAGTAAAGGCAACTTCATAGGTAAATAGAAAATAGGATAGTATCATACTTTTGGTTTGGTTTGTTACTTCTCTTTTTGCTATATTAATAAAATGTATAAAACAATAATTATAGATCTATGTTAATGGGACTACAATGCATAAGGAAGTCATTTGTGACAATAACAATACAGTGGGGGAGAAATGGAGACATATAGGCATAGAGTATTTGTAATCTATTGAAACTAAGTAGTTATTATTCAAACAAACTCGTTATAAGTTTGAAATGTTACTTGTAATCCTCAAGGTAACCAATAAGAAAATAACTAAAAAATATACAGAATGAGGACTAGAAGGAAACTATAAAAAATTAGCTGAACACCAATAAGAAGTAGTAATAGAAGAATTGAGGAGCCAAAAAAAAGATATAAGGCACATAGGAACCAAACAGCTAAATGGCAGAAGTAAATTCTTCTTTATCAGTAATGATATTAAATGTAGATGGATTAATCTTTCCTATTAAAACACAGATTTAAAAGGTCAGACAAAAAAGAAGATTCATCAATATACTGTCTACATGTTATTCACTTTAAATATTAGTACACAATGACATTGAATGTGAAAGAATGGAAAAATATATTCCATGCAAATAGTAACCAAAACTAAGCTGAGGTGACTATTATTATTATAGTCAAACAAAGCAAACTAAGTTTTTGAAAAAGTTTACAAGAAACAAACAAGAACATTACATATTGATAAATGATTCAGTGCAGCAAGATGATATAACAATTATAAATGTTAGAAATCTGCCATCTTGCTATTTTTTTCTATTTGTCTCATATGTTCCTTGTTCCTTTTTTTTTCTTTTTCTGCTTTCATTTGGATTAGTTGAGTATTTTGCAGGATTCTTTTTAGTCTCCTTTGTTGCTTTAGTAACTATTTTTCATAGTCTATTTTAGTGGCTGCTTTAGGGTCATAGTATATGTCTTTAGCTCATTTTAGCTTACTTTCGAGTGATATTGTATTAATTCACATAAAAAAGATACTGAAAAGTATATGAAGCAAAAATGGACAAAATTAAAGGAAGAAATAGATAATTCCATAGTAGTAGTTAGATACTTCAACACTTTTAATAATGGATATAACAACCAGACAGAACATCAATAAGAAACTAGGACTTGTACAACAATATAAGCCAATTAGCCACCCAACAATAGCAGAATGTACCATCTTCTCATGTGTCCATGAAACATTCTTTAGGACAGACCACATGTTGGGCTACAAAACAAATCTGAATAAATTAAAATTATGCAAAGTATTTTTTCTGATCACAATGGAATGAAACTCGAAATGAATAACAGGAGAAAAACTGAAAAATTTACAAATATGTGAAAATTAAACAACACATCCTTAAATGACCAGTGGGTCAAAAAAGAAATCACAAGGAAAATTAGAAAATTCCTCAAGACAAATGGAAACAAAAGTGCAACATACCAGAACTTATGGAAAGCTGTAAAAGCAGTGCTAAGATGGAAGTTTATAGATATAAATGCATACATTAAAAGAGGAGAAAGAAGAGTGGATTTTGAATGCTCCCAACACAAAGAAATGGTAAATGTTTGAAGTTATGAATGTGCTAATTATCCTAATTTGATCATCACACATTGTGTACATATATCAAAATATCACACTGTATTCCATAAATATGTATACTTATTATGTGTCAATTAAAAATAATTTTTAAAATATTTTAAAAAGGAGAGAGATCTCAAATCAACAGCCTACTGTATACTTTAAGGAACTAGAAATAAAAGCAAATTAAACTCAAAGCTAGCAGAAGAAAGGAAATAATAAAGGTTAGAGCAAAGATAAATAAAAGAGAGAGTAGAAAAAATAGAGAAAATCGGCTAAACCAAAAGTTGGTCCTTCAGAAATATCAACAAAATTGACAAAGATTGAGTAAGAAACAAAGAAGAAAGGACTCAAATAACTAAGATTAGAAATGAAAGTGGGAATATTACAACTGCTTTTACTGACACAGAAAGGATTATAAGATAATAGTATGAGCATTTGTATTTCAACAAGTTGGATAATCTAGATGATATGGATAAATTCACAGAAACACACAATCTACCAAAACTGACTCAAGAAGAAATAGAAAATCTGAATAGACCTATAACTTACAAGAAGATTGGTTTAATAATTAAAGGCCTCCCAGCAAAGTAAAGCCCAGGATGAGATGTTTTCAATGGTGAATTCCATGAAACATTAAAGAACAATTAATTCTCATCCTTCTTTAACTCTTCAAAAAATTGAAAAGCAGGCCAAGCATGGTGGCTCATGCCTGTAATCCTAGCACTTTGGAAGGCTGAGGCGGGAGGATCACTTGAGGCCAGGAGTTCAAGACCAGCCTGAGCAAGAGTGAGACCCCATCTCTACAAATAATAAAAAAATTAGCTGGGGGTGGTAGCATGCACTTATAGTCCCTGTTACTCAGACAACTGAGGCAGGAGGATCACTTGAGCCCAGGAGTTTGAGGCTGCAGTGAGCTATGATGATCCCACTGCACTGTAGCCTGGATGACAGAGTGAGACCCTGTCTCAAAAAAAAAAAAAATTTGAAAAGGAGTGAACATGTTAAAACACATTCTGTGTAGCCAGTGTTACCCTGATTCCAAAACCAGGCAAAGACACTACAAGAAAAAACAAACAAACAAAAAAACCCTGCAGAACTATTTCCCTTATGAATATATTTGCAAGAATTCTCAATAAAATATTAGCAAAGTGAATTCAACATGATATTAAAAGGATTATGCATCATGTTCAAATGAGATTTATTCCTGGAATGGTTCAAGGGTGGTTCAGCATGAAAAATCAATCAGTACTTAGAATGAAGAGGGAAAAAAACATATGATTATCTCAATTGACACAGAAATAACATTGAAAAATGCAACACCCCTTTATGATAAAAACCCTCAGTAAACTAGGAATAAAAGGGATACCAATATGATGAAGACCATATATGCAAAACCCACAGCTAACATCGTAATGGTGGAAGAGGTAAAGCTTTCCCTCTAAGATCAGAAACAAGACAAGGATGTCCACTTGCCATTTCTATTCGATATAGTCCTGGAAGTCCTAGATGCAGCATTCAGCTAAGAAAAAGAAATAGAAGGCATCCAAATTGGAAAGGAAGAAGTAAAATTATTTCCATTCACAGATGACATGATTTTATATGTAGAAAATCCTTTAAAAGCCACAAAAATATTGTTAGACCTAATAAATGAATTCAGCAAAGTTTCAGGATACAAAATCATGAAAAAATTAGTTGTATTTCTATACACTTGCAGTGAACAAACTCAACATGTTATTTAAAAAATAATTCCATTTACAATAGCATCAGAAAGAATAAAATAGGAATAAATTTAATCTGGAAGGTGAAAGACTTGTAAATTACAAAACATTGCTGAAGGAAATTAAAGACAAAAACAAATGGAAATACATTCCATGTTCATGCATTGGAACATTTAATATTACTAAGATGACAGTATTACCCAAAGTGATCTATGGATCAATACCTCCACGGCTGCCAGGCTTGGTGGCTCATCTCAGCACTTTGGGAGACCAAGGCAGGAGGATTGTTTCAGGCCAGGAGTTTGGGACCAGCCTGGGCAAGACCCTGTCTCTCAAAAAAATAAGAAAAATTAGCCGGTCATGCATGGTAGTATGTGCCTATAGTCCCAGCTATTTGGGAGGCTGAGGCAGGAGGGTGGCTTGGGCCCAGGAGTTCAAGGCTGCAGTGAGCCATGATTGTACCACTGCACTCCAGCCTGGGCAACAGAGTGAGACTTTGTCTCAAAAACCAAACCAAACCAAAACAAAACAAAAACCCTATGGTGCTTTTAACAGAAGTAGAAAATTTATTCTAAAATTCAAATGAAATCTCAAGGTACCCCAAAGAGTGATACCAATATTGAAAGAGAAAAAACAAAGTTGGAGGACTCATACTTCTCTATTTCACAACTTACTACAAAGCTGCAATAATCAAAACAGTGTGGTACTTGCTTAAGAATAGACAGATGGATCAATGGAATAGAATAGAGAACCCAAAATAAAATTGATATATATGGTCAACTGATTTTCAACAAAGGTGACAAGATCATTCAAAGTGGGGGAAGTGACAGTGTTTTCAATAAATTATACTAAATAAACTGGGTATGCATATCCTCGAAAGAATGAAGTTAGACCCTTACCTTATACCATGTACAAAAATTAATTAAAAATGGATCAAAGGCTGAAACGTAAGAACTAAAACTAAAACTCTTAGAAGAAAACATAGGTGAAACTCTGTGACCTTGGATTAGGCAATGATTTCTGAAGTATGACACCAAAAGCATATGTAATCAAAGGAAAAATAGCTAAATTAGACTTCATCAAAATTTAAAACTTTTGTGTATCATAGAACTCTATCAGGAGAATATAAGACACCCCAAAGAATGGGAAACTATATTTGTAAATCATATATCTAATAAGGCATTAATATGCAGAATATATAAAGAACTCTTACAATTCAACAAAACAACAACAAAAAATAACCCAATTCAAAAGTGTTCAAAGGATTTGAATAGACTTTCTCCAAACAGGTTATGCAAATAGCCAGTAAACATGAAAAGATACTCAACAGCATTAGTCATTAGTGAAATGCAATTCCAAATCACAATGAGATGCACACACTAGAATGGTTATAATTTAAAAAATGGAAAATAAGTATTGATGAGGATTTGGAGAAATTTGAACACTTAATGCATTGCTGGTGGGATTATATAATGTTGTAGCCACTATGGAAAACAGTATTTCAGTTCCTCAAAAAGCTAAACCTATAATTACCATGTGACCCAGCATTCCACTCCTAGGTATATACCCAAAGGAATTCAAAGCAGGACTCAAACAGATACACCAATATTCGTACCAGCATTATTCACAATAGTCAAAAGCTGAAAACAACCCAAGTATCCACAACAAATGAATGAATAAAGAAAATGTGGTATATCATACAATGGAGTATTATTTAGGTATAAAAAGGAAGGAAGTTCTGATACATGCTATAACATGGATGAAGCTGGGAAACATTGTGCTAAGTGAAATAAGCCAGACACAACAGGCAAATATTAGATAATTCTTCTTATATGAAATATCTAGAAGAGGCAAATTCACAGAAGCAGAAAGTAGATCAGAGATTACTAGAGAATAGGAGGAGGTAGAATGGGGAGTTATTGCTATTGCTTAATAGTATAGAGTTTCTGTTTGAGGTGATAAAAATTAGGGAACAATATAGGGATGATGGCTGTACATTGTGAATGTAATTAAAGCTACTGAATTGTACACCTAAACATGGTTAATTGGAAACTTTATGTTATATATTTTTACCACAATTTTTAAAAGTTAATATACCAAAAACTATTGTATTGCACACTTTCAATGGGTAACTTGTACCTGAATTATGTCTTCATAAATCTGTTTAAAAAAACACATTGAGATGCTACTACACCTCTATTAGAATGGCTAAAATTAAAAGATTGCCTATTATTAAGTTCTGAGAAGGATGTGGAAGAACTAGAATTCTCATATGCTGCTGGTGGGAAAACAGTCTGGAACTTTCTTTAAAAATTCTGGTAAATGGGGCCCCTGCAAGCTAGAAAATACGGCAGTAATCCCTGGTTTTGGTTTTTGTTTTTTTCATTTTTGATCTTTCTTCTCTCTCAGTCCTGACCTAAAGATGACCCTCGTCATGGAGAAGTACTGCTGAGATCAAAGCAGTGCCACAGTGAACTGTACCTCTGAGAGAAAGCCTGTCTTTTCAGCCAGAGAAACCAGGAAGAAGTGACCCTGTGGTCTGAAGAATGTGGATGGACTCCATCTTGATTTTCCCTGTTTCATGCCTGAGGACAGTTCCTTTTGGCAAAATCAGGGGATAGTGTGGGCAGGTAATAATCAGAGAGAAACCTCATCTTTCTAAGCCAGAGCACTAGGAAAAGGGGACTTCTGGGAGCCAGGGAGTCTTGGGGAAAATCCTGGAGAGGAGAGACCTGGCACGGAATTCTCTATTCTGTGCATGAACTGACACAGGTCCCTGCTCAGCCCGGAGCTGCACATACAAAGGCAGAGCCCACGGAGCACAGGGCAGCACCTTGAACTGACACGGGGATCACCAAGAGAAGGCAAGGCAGGATTTGCGGTCTGTAGATAACCAGGTTGATTGCCTGATAAAACAAAAAATGAAACATTCTTCAGAGCATTTCAGCAGAATACAGTCTCCCAACATAAAACAGTCCTCACTTTGCACAACAGATCGGAATTGTAACAAATGACCGTCCAAGCTGACAGTGTGTCATTAACACTGACATTGTGCTCTTAATAATCAATGGGTAAAATTTCAATATTTTGTGGCTTTTGAAAATTTCTTTCAAAACATTAAAGACTCTTATACTGTTATAAATGCATAAGGAAATAAACAAAATAGTAAAATTAATATTTTTGTACACTATAATTTTAAACACTAGCAACACTAGGAATTAAAGTGTTTGATGTCTTCATAAAAACTTACCAAAAAGCATTTGAACAGTGCTTGTCTTCCTCATAAGTTGTATATACCTGATGGTATGAAGCCAGCACCTTTGCTATGTTTTAACAACTCATCATGCTCCTGAGTTTGGATCAGCTTCCAACATTTTATCCTTTGAGATTTCAATTTTGTAAAGTCTCTCCAAGTCCCTTTAATGTGAAGGTTTTGCAGACATCCCTTCCTCTGGGACATCTTCATCCTTTTTATCACAACCACTCTCCTCGTTTATGTGGTAAACTCACCTTCACTGAGTTCCCCTGGCTTGCACATGGACAGCCTCTGAAGCGGCAGCAGCGTCAGCATCTCCACGGAAAACTATTTCTTCAACAGCCCCGTTTCTGTTTGATTTGCATTTCACTTTGAGTGTTTTCAGTTTTCATTTCTTTGCTGTACTTTTATTTTTGTTGGTCAATTTTCTCTTTTGAATAGCCATTTTTTTGAAAATGCCATGTGAGTTTATCACTGGGAGGCATCTTGTGTTTATGACACAACTCACACTTTGCTATCTGTGTGTGAACTGAACATAGATGCACAGTGACCAATCACCCACAGGCTTTGGAAAGAAGTGACATGATTAGTCACTGATCATAATGTACATCTGTTATTTATGGAGCGAATTGTGGGCTGGAGAACTAGCATAAAGTTTGTACTTCATGCAATTACAGCTAATATACCCTGGCAACTCAAATTTGAACCATGTTGTGACAGGATTGGTATTAACTAAACTATAATAACTAAAATTTCAGAATTATAAAATGTCACTTCTGCCATACCCTATTCATTAGGAGTCAGTCACTGATTCTAGCTCATACTCAGGGGAGAGGAATTAGGCTCCAACTTCTGAGGGGAGGATCATCAATGAATTTGTGGATATATTTTAGAATTCTTCAGTAATCCCTGAAGAATATTTTCATTTGTTATAGAATTCTGGGTTGATGATTCTTTTCTGTGAGTACTTTAAAGATACCATTCTACTGCATTCTGGCCTACATGATTTTTGATTAGTTATCACAATTGCCTGCAATTCAAATTGTTTTTGCCTATAACTAATGTGTTATTTTCTTTGGCTACTTTCAAGATTTTTTTATCTTTGGTTTTCAGCAGTTTGATTATGATGTGCTGTGCATCTTCTCCGGATTTTGCTGAGTTTCTTGAATGTGTATTTATATTGTTCATCAAATTTAGAAAGTTTTCAGCAATTATTTCTAAAAACATCTTTTGTGTATGTCTGTACCAATTGCTTTCTTCTCTTTCTGAGGCTTCAATGACAGAAATATGAGATCTTCTGATTTTGTCTCATAGGTTCCTGAAGTTCTGTTCACTTTGTTTAATCCATTTTCTCAGCATTCCTCCAATTGATTAATTTCTGTGGATCTGTCTTCAAGTCACTAACTGCTTCTACTTTTATTTTCATTAGGTCCACCCATTATATTTTTTAACTTCCGAAATATTATTTTTCAGTTATAAAATTCCCATACAGAATTTCCATAGCTTCTATGTCTCTATCAAGAACTTCTATCTTTCTTTTCATCTTAAGAGC
Organism: Lemur catta; assembly: GCF_020740605.2. Taxonomy (NCBI): domain Eukaryota; kingdom Metazoa; phylum Chordata; class Mammalia; order Primates; family Lemuridae; genus Lemur; species Lemur catta. Next base: position 88,909,039 of record NC_059137.1, read on the forward strand.
ATGGTTATAATATTAATAGTTGCTTTAACTTTTTGTCTGATGATCCAACATCTGAGTCATTTTTGGATTGACATGTGTTAATTCTCTTTTCTGTCGTGGATAGGTCATACTTCCCTGGGTCCTTGAATATCTAATAATTTTGGATCATATACTGAATATTTTGAAGAGCATGTTGTGAGATTCTGCAACCTATGAAAATCCCCTGGAAAATACTGATTTAAGCAGGCAGTCAACCCAGTGAGGTTCAGACCGCAAATTCCGTGTCTCCTTCTGTGGTGACGGTTGCAGTGGCAGTCTCCAGGACTTCATCCACTGCCTTGGGTCTGTGCACGTGCGGTTTAGATCTGAGCCCAGCACTTACGCTAGCTCATACACAGAACTAGTAGCTCTCTCTTCTCTAGGATTCCCCAGCACACACTGCTTGGCTCACAGGAACCTCTTGGAGTTTTTGTTGCCTGTCCTGTTTGCTCATAGTGTGTTGACTAGGGTCTCCCTCACAACAGGACTGGGAAAGAAAAAGGAGAGAGAGAGAAAGAGAACACAGGGATTTCCCCTGCATACTTTGGTTCACAGGGGCTCCTTTTCATGGTCCTTGGGAGGCCAGAAAGACAAGGCTTTTCTTGGATTTTTTTCAGCACACATCAAATGGGGAGTTCCTCGACCGGGCCACCTTTGTGTCAAAGCTGAGAGGGTTAAAAGAATAGAAAACTAACCTCCTCCCTTCCCCTATCCCTTCTCCCATTACCCCCACTCAAGGTCTCCACTCCCCCCAAAAGGACAGAAAACTGGAAAACACATTCCTGAATCAGTGGCTTGTTCACGTGTTATCACCCTCCCCCTTCCAATTTGCCTGCCGTGTTTATTTTCCAGAGTCCTCAGGGAGTTGTTATTTAGTTTTGTCCAGAATTCTTAGTTCTGATGAGTGGGAGAGCTAAGCTGTAGTGTGCTTACTCCATCTTGGCCAGCACAAGATGTGTCCAAACTTTAAAAATCTTATAAAATTTAAACTTGAGGGGTTTTTGTTTTGTTTGTAGGCAATCTGTGTGTGTGTGTGCACAGGCACGTGTATTTGTGTGTGTATGGGTTTCCCAAGTAGTTTAAACATATTTTTTTCTCTCTTTCTCTAGCAAGAGGGATTTTTAGAACAGTTTGGCAGGTAAAGAATCTGCAATGTTTGGACTCCCTTGATTCTGCTCTCTTGCCTGATAGCTCTTGCAAGGACTTCCAATACTATGTTGAAAAGTAATGGGGACAGTGGGCAGCCTTGTGTGGTTCCAGTTCGAAGTGGGAATGCTTTCAATTTTTCCCCATTCAGTATGATGTTGGCTGTGGGTTTGTCATATATGGCTTGTATCATTTTTAGATAGGCCCCATCTATGCCTATTTTGTTAAGTGTTCTTTTCATAAAAGGTGTTGAATTTTGTCAAATGCTTTTTCTGCATCTATTGAGAGGATCATATGATCTTTATTTTTGCTTCTATTTATGTGGTGAATTACATTTATAGATTTGCGTATGTTAAACCATCCCTGCATCTCTGGGATGAAGCCCACTTGGTCGTGATGGATTATTTTTTTGATAAGCACTTGGATTCGATTTGCTAGGATTTTATTGAGAATTTTTGCATCTATATTCATAAGGGATATTGGTCTGTAGTTTTCTTTTTTTGTTGCATCCTTTCCTGGTTTTGGTATTAAAATTATGTTGGCTTGGTAAAATGTATTGGGGAGAATTCCATCCTTCTCGATATTGGAGAATAGTTTATGTAGGATGGGCACCAGTTTTTCTTTGTAGGTATGGTAAAATTCAAGTGTGAACCCATCTGGTCCAGGGCTTTTCTTTTTGGGAAGGTTTTTTATTGCTGTTTCGATTTCAGATCTAGATATTGGTCTATTCAGGAATTCTATTTCTTCCTGGTTGAGCCTGGGAAAGTTGTGTGTTTCTAAAAATTTGTCCATTTCCTCCTCATTTTCCAATTTGTGTGCATAAATATTTTTGTAGAATTCATAGATGATATCATGTATCTCTGTGGCATCGGTCGTGATTTCTCCTTTCATGTTCCTGATGGAGGTTATTAGAGTTTTTTCTTTTCTGCTCTTGGTTAGTCTAGGCAGAGGTGTGTCAATCTTGTTTATTTTTTCAAAGAACAAACTTTTTGTTTTATTAATCTCCCTTATGGTTTGTTTGTTGTCCTTTTCATTTAGTTCTGATTTGAGCTTAATAATTTCTCTCCTTCTGCTGGATTTGGGGTCAGTCTGTTCTTCCTTCTCCAGCTCTTTGAGTCTATTCATTAGATTGTCTATTTGTAAGTTTTCTGTCTTTTTGATATAGGCATTTATGGAAATAAATTTTCCTCTCAGGACTGCTTTAGCTGTGTCCCACAGATTTTGATAAGTTGTGTCTCCTTTGTCGTTTAATTCAAAGAATCTTTTGATTTCCAAACCCCAAGGATTCAACCAAGAGACTCCTGGAATTGATCAATGAATTCAGTAAAGTCTCAGGATACAAAATCAATACACACAAATCAGAGGCATTCATATATGCCAATAACAGTCAAACGGAGAACCAAATTAAAGACTCAATACCCTTCAAAATAGCAACAAAGAAAATAAAATACCTAGGAATATATTTAGCTAAGGAGGTAAAGGACCTCTATAGGGAGAACTATGAAACACTGAGGAAGTAAATAGCAGAGGATGTAAATAGGTGGAAAACCATACGCTGCTCGTGGACTGGAAGAATCAACATTGTTAAAATGTCTATACTGTCCAAAATTATCTACAGATTCAATGCAATCCCTATTAAATTACCAACATCATTTTTCACAGATATAGAAAGAATAATTTTATGCTTTGTATGGAACCAGAGAAGACCCCGTTTAGCAAAAGCAATTTTAAGCAACAAAAACAAAATGGGAGGTATTAATTTGCCAGACTTCAAACTATACTACAAAGCTGTGATTATTAAAACTGCTTGGTATTGGCACAAGTGCAGGGACACAGACCAGTGGAACTGAACAGAAAATCCAAATATAAAACCATCCTCATATAGTCATCTAATCTTTGACAAAGCAGACAAAAACATACTCTGGGGAAAAGATTCCTTATTTAATAAATGGTGCTGGGAAAACTGCATAGCCACATGTAGAAGACTAAAACAGGACCCACAGCTTTCACCTCTCACAAAAATCAAATCACGGTGGATAACAGACTTAAACCTTAGGTGGGAAACTATTAGAATCCTAGAAGATAATGTAGGAAAGACTCTTACAGACATTGGCCTAGGCAAAGAACTTATGAAGAAAACCCCTAAGGCAATCACAGCAACAACAAAAATAAATAACTGGGACCTGATCAAATTAAAAAGCTTCTGCACAGCCAAAAAAACAGTCACGAGAGTAAACAGACAATCTACAGAATGGGAAAAAATTTTCGCATACTACACATCAGATAAAGGACTGATAACAAGAATATATTTAGAACTCAGGAAAATCAGTAAAAAAAAATTGAACAACCCTATCAAAAAGTGGGCAACGGACATGAATAGAAATTTTTCAAAAGAAGATATAAAAATGGCTAACAAACATATGAAAAAATGTTCAACATCTCTAATCATCAGGGAAATGCAAATGAAAACCACAATGAGATACCACTTAACTCCATTGAGAATGGCCTTTATCAAAAAGTCCCAAAACAATACATGTTGGCGTGGATGCGGAGAGACAGGAACACTCATACACTGCTGGTAGGACTGTAAACTAGTGCAACCCTTATGGAAAACAATATGGAGATACTTTAAACAGATTCAAGTAGACCTACCATTCAATCCAGCAATCCCATTATTGGGCATATACCCAGAAGAACAAAAGTTATTCTATAAAAAAGACACCTACACTCGAATGTTTATAGCAGCACAATTCACAATTGCAAAGATGTGGAAACAACCCAAATGCCCATCAATTCACGAATGGATTAGTAAACTGTGGTATATGTATACCATGGAGTATTACTCAGCTATAAGAAATAACGGTGATACGACATCTCTTTGGTTCTCCTGGAGAGAGTTGGAACCCATTATATTAAGTGAAGTATCCCAAGAATGGGAAAACAAGCATCACATGTACTCACCAGAAAATTGGTTTCCCTGATCATCACCTAAATGCACATCGGGGAATGATACCAACTGGATATCAGACTGAGGCAGGGGGTGGGGGGAGGGGATGGGTGTATGCCTACATGATGAGTGCGTTGTGCACCGTCTGTGGAATGCTCATGTTTGAAGGTGCTGACTCGGGGAGGTGGGGTGGGGAGGGGATGGAGGTATGACTACATGGTGAGTGCGAGGCGCATTGTCTAGGGAATGGACACGCTTGAGGCTCTGACTCAGGGGGATGGGCGGGACATGGGCAATATATATAACCTGAGCTTTTGTACCCCCATAATAAGCTGAAATAAAAAAAAAAAGAATCTGCAATGTTGTGGTTCCTTATTGCTAAATGAGAAAGTACCAAATTTACCTTAGTTTTATTTGTTCTTCAGTTCAATAGAATTTCACTTTAGAGTTTCTTAAAGATGTTTTTTAAAACTCTTTGATTTATCAAAGTGCCGTAGTACTGCATTTGTGAATCCCAAACTAGCTTCTGCTGTATATTTAATTTGATACAAGATATATGAAGATTATTTTGTCACCAATCTTTCTATTCCAAATACTATTTATAAGAAACAAACTTTAATAAGAAAAGGTATTTTGAGGGGCCGGGCATGGTGGCTCACACCTGTAATCCTAGCACTCTGGGAGGCCGAGGTGGGTGGATCGTTTGAGCTCAGGAGGTCGAGACCAGCCTGAGCAAGAGTGAGACCCCCATCTCTACTAAAAAATAGAAAGAAATTAGCTGGACAACTAAAAATATATAGAAAAAATTAGCCGGGCATGGTGGCACATGCCTGTAGTCCCAGCTACTCAGGAGGTTGAGGCAGAAAGATTGCCGGAGCCCAGGAGTTTGAGGTTGCTGTGAGCTAGGCTGACACCACAGCACTCTAGCCAGGGTGACAGAGCAGGACTCTGCCTCAAAAAAAAAAAAAAAACAAGAAAAGAAAAAAGAAAAAGAAAAGAAAAGGTATTTTGGAATTTTTATAATCAGCTTAAAATCGTGTCCATTTTCTTTGGTTTAAATTTAGGGGATAAATTTATTTCATTAAAAGGAATACTTTTAAGCAAAAGGATTGTTTTAAAATCAAGCATGCAAATTTTAATAAGAAACATTTGATTTTTAAAAACATATTTTCTATCTTGCTGCAGTTTAAAGACAGACATTACATTATACAGTCCATCAAGAATATAGTGCAAGAAATTGCATTTATATTCCTTTGATAAATAAGAGTTTGTGGAGGTTGTTTTCAGCTCTTTTGTAGTCCACCATAGAGAGGAACAGCTAGTTAACCTGTTGCTAAGCAACTGTGCTTCATAGACCAGAACTTCTGGAAACTAAAGAGAGGGTTGAGGTTTTGAATTGTGAATTGTCCAAATTTACAAAGGGAAAGAGAGGGGCAGTGCACAAATGAATAGAGAACTGGGAAGCCACCTTTTGAAAACTAAGCAGAGGCAATTCAAGTGAATATTCCAGAAATAAACCAAAGGCCCAATTTTCAAGTTTCTCCATGCACACAACACCCATTGAACTCAAAGGAGTTTTTTTTTTTTTTTTTTGAGACAGAGTGTCGCTTTGTTGCCCTGGCTAGAGTGAGTGCCGTGGCGTCAGCCTAGCTCACAGGAACCTCAAACTCCTGGGCTTAAGCGATCCTACTGCCTCAGCCTCCCGAGTAGCTGGGATTACAGGCATGAACCACCATGCCCGGCTAATTTTTTTTTTCTATATATATTTTAGTTGGCCAGATAATTTCTTTCTATTTTTAGTAGAGACGGGGTCTCGCTCTTGCTCAGGCTGGTCTCGAACTCCCGACCTCGAGTGATCCACCCGCCTCGGCCTCCCAGAGTGCTAGGATTACAGGCGTGAGCCACCGCGCCCGGCCTAGGAGTTCTACATATGTAAAGGCCAAAAGATTAACCCTCAAATAGCTCCATGAAATCAAAGTAAAAAATAATAATAAAGTGAATTTTTATTAACATGTTTAAGACTTTGCTAAAAGTGCCATCCTTCACAGGTAGTAAAAGAAAATCAATACAAATATTTTATTAAGAGATCATTAAATTTCAAATGTGAAGCACAAAGAAGTCAGCAAATTAAATGAGAAGGTTGGAATGGTAGACTTGAGAATTGGATTTTCACTTACATTTTAAATTGTTAACACTATATAAAGTGTTTAAGGAAAAATATAAACATTTCTGTTATACTTAAGTTGTAAAGAAATTATAATTTCCATCTCTCACCAGAAAATCTAAAATGTGTAAATATAGGTTCTTTTCAAGCAGAACCACCAAGTAGTCCTTGCTTGGCACATAGAATTTCTAAACCTAAAGAGAATAGTGAATTGAAACCTCAGAGAGCAGTTGGAATGGGAAGATACCATTATGCCAAGTCCTACGGTTACCAAATAGTTTTTAAATTCTCTCCAAATTAAGCCTACACCGACAAGTTTGTACTGTGAGCAGCAGGTTCTGCTCCTTTGCCCCATTCCCCACCCTGCTCTCTAGTTCTCTGGCGTTCTCTAGTTCTGAGCCTTAGGGGCGGGGCCCCTGCGGGTGGGCACCTCCCACATGTCTCCTTCTCTTGCTTTTGATTGGGTTTAGTCAGTAGGTGAAGGAAGGTCCAGGAGCAAGAAGAGAAAGGTGCCAGGTGATTTCTACTTCCATACTCTCCCTGCCTGTCTGGGCTGAATCCACTGAGATGACAGCTGAAGCGGTCACTGGCCACGAACACCATTTCCTGCCCTGGCCCTTTCGGGCCACTCTTGCTGGCTCCTGGGACCCTCAACATCTCCTGTTGGTTCCTTTAGCCCTGCCCACACCTCTGGAAAAAGGCCCTTCAAGAGATCCTCTTCTAAATCCCGGAAGAGTATACCGTCTATTTTCTGAAGAATCCTGACAAGTACATAAAAATTATTTAATTAAGTAAAAATAACGTAAATAAAATATTAATGAGTAAACAAAATTTAAAAATCTAATTTTGCATAAGACGAAGCTAAGAATTTTAGTTTATATTTTTTAAACACAGCAATTTCTTTCTGGGAAGGTTATTTTCTGACTACTAACCAAATCTTCATTTATATTTTTTAAATGTTGGCAAAATTTTCTCAGAACAATTGCTATCAACCAAATTGTGTTAGCAATCAGGAAAGAAAATAATCAGTCATAGTACTGTTCTGAATATTATCCATTTCTATCTTTTAAAAATCGATGTAATGATCAAATACTTCTCCATGAAATGACTGTGCCAAAATAAAATATTTCATATTATATTGGTTTTGGCATATTGTACTGAATATAACCATAGACCTTTTGCAAATTATAGTATGTCATGTAGACATAGCTTTCATAATGGATGCTATTATTATTTTTTCTAACCAAAAATCAGGAGCAGACTATACATACAAAGTCTGTAATGGAGGACTTTCTTTTTTATTTCAGCATATTATGGGAGTACAAAAGTTTAGGTTACATTTATTGCCCTTGCCCTCCCCTCCCCCCAAGTCAGAGCTTCAAGCGTGTCCATCCCCTAGACGGTGCGCATCGCACTCATTATGTATGTATACTCCCCTCCCCTTCCCTTCCCCGCCCACATCTGCCCCCCGATTAATGTTATTCCTAAATGTGCACTAAGGTGTTGATCAGTGAAACCAATTTGATGGTGAGTACACGTGGTGCTCATTTTTCCATTCTTGGGATACTTCACTTAGTAGAATGGGTTCCAACTCTATCCAGGATAATACAAGAGGTGCTAGATCACCATTGTTTCTTATAGCTGAGTAGCACTCCACAGTATACATATACCACATTTTATTAATCCACTCATGGATTGATGGGCACTTGGGTTGTTTCCACATCTTTGCAATTGTGAATTGTGCCGCTATAAACATTTGAGTGCAGATGTCTTTTTCATAGAATTGCAGATGATACAGTAACCATTTTAATCTCCTCTTCCTCCTGAGACCTCACTAAAATTAGAGGAACAGAATAAACAAAATACATTAAATGCGATAAAGAAAACAGGAAGGGAACGTGAACAGACAAGGGACTTCCACAGATACTTTTGGAGGGGAGGAGCCACAGAGCAGAGGTCATTGACTTGGCTGAGTGGAAGCAGCTGAGCCCTGCCCCGAGGGCCTGCGCAGGGCGCAAGCGCAGATGGGAGTGAGGTATGCCCGGCTGTGCGGCCCCCTCTGCCGCCAACACGTGCATGCGGTGAGGTTATTGCCACGCCTTTTGCCCCCGGGCCAGAGACTATAGGTTTCTGTAGGCCTTGAGGCTAGCGGCTCCTCTGGACACAGACACCAAACACACTGGAGAGGTGGGGTTCAGAGCTTGAAAAAAAGAAAGGGAAGGAGGGAGAGTTAAAATTAAATCTGCACTCTGAACAAGGAAACACTCATACTAAAGCTGCATACTGAACAATGAAATACTTTTCCTTAAGCTGTTCCTAGATTGTTTCTGGTTGTCAGGTATAGGCCCCTCCCCTAACTCTCCTGGCTACTCAAAGGTAGACAGATCCATACAAACAAGTACCAGGAGACCAGAAATTAGGGGAAACAGAAGTGATGAAGAGAACAGAGTAAGACTTTAAGAATCCTTTATTAATATCCTCAGACAAATAAATGAAGATATTGCATTCATGAAACAGGTGTTGTAAGAGAGAACAAGAAAAAATTCAAGAAACTTTAAATGATGGCAGCTGAACTAAAAACATCAAATAAAGGTTACAGTGTAATAGCAATTTCCCAGGAAGTAGTACAAAAGGGAAATAAAATGGAAAAGGATAATAGAGAAAGAGCAATTAATTTAAAGAATCAATCTAGAAGGTCTGATATCTAATAGGTGTTTCAGAAAGAAGAACTGAAAAAAGGGTGGGAAGAAATGGCACAAAAATAGTAATAATAACAATATTCTTCTTCTTCCTTTTGCTTCTCCTGTGTCCCTTCTTCTTCCTCTTCATGCTCCTCCTCCTTCTTTCTTCTTCAAGCAAACCTCTCAGAATTCCAGTGTATAAGTACACTGTATGATTGAAGGGGCCCAATAGATGCCCAGCACAATGAAAAGAACCCACACCTAGACATATATTGGCTGGAAATTTCAGTAGATTAGGGATCAAGAGATAATCCTGAAAGCCGGTAAGTCCACACTGTCCAGTGTGGTAGTCACCGGCCATAGGTGACTGTTCAGCACTTGAGATGTGGCTAGTCAGAAGTGAGATGTGTTGTAAGTATAGAATGGACACTAAGTTTTGAAGGCTTAGCACAAAAAAGTAAAATATCTTAATAATTTTTATATTGCTCTCATGTTGAAATGATAGTATATTTTTGACATGGGCTAAATAAAACATTATTAAAACTAATGTTACTTGTTTCTTCTTAGTTTATTTTAAAGTGGCTACTAGAAAGTTGTAAAGGACATAGATGGCTTGTGTTCTATGTCTGTTGGACAGTGCTGTGCACAGAGAAGCATACAGGTCACGTGTAAGGACAGGGAAATCAGAATGACAGCATACTTTCACCAACAGCTCTGGGAAACCAAAGAAAAATTATCCCCACATTCAGAGGAAAATAGTTTCAACCTAGCAGTCTATATTCAGCTAAACTTTCAGTCAACTGAAAGACATTTGTAGACATTCAAGCATTCAAAAGTTTACCATCTTTGCCCTCTCCCAGAATGACAGTGGAGAAAGTGTTCCAGGAAAATAAGCTTGTAAACCAGTTGCATGGAAGGCGCGGAACCTGAAAGGAGGAAATCCAAGGTAGGACTTGGAGCAAGTCATGCCACAGGTCCAGGAAGCACACAAGCCAGTGCCGAGCAGGAAGACAGAGGGCTCAGTGGGAAGTCATGGAACCAATGGATTTGCTGAGACAGAGAGCCTCGTGGCAGCTCACACAGCACACTGGAAGACTACAGGATAGGTATGTAGAAAACTAAGTTATTTTTAAAGAGATGATAATTTAAGAAAATGTTGTATTCTACCTGGCTCATGTGAATACTATGTACATGATACAAATAATAATACAAACCCAACAACTGTGGTATAATTATACGGAGGGCAAGGGAAGGGAGAGAAAAGTACACTTGAGTTAAATTTATATCTGTCAGAACAGGAAGACAAATGATGATGTCTAAAATAAGTAATTAAGAAATAACAGCACATGCATGTCACTTGGGAATATACAGGTAAATGATAAGGGAAATAGCTTAACAAGTCTAACATGGTTTTTCTTATGTCTTCTTATGACTGTATAAGACCAGCGAGCAATAGGGAGGGGAGGGCAAGGGATGCTGTTTTTGTTTCTATTACTATTTGGCATGAATTAAAATGATAAATATTAAAATTAGTTTTTTTAGAAAAACAAAGAACAACAAAGGCAAACGCAAAAAACAACAGCAAAAGGCCCTGTTGGACAACATTATGTTGGTAGTACTATGTAAGGCCCTGTTGGGGATTTTAAAAAAGAGTATATAACTAGCAGGCTTATAAATAATGCAGCAAGTATGAAAGCTATCACTTGAGTTCTAATTATAATGTATATAGACTCCAGTAAAGCATACTTTTGCTTTTAGTACTTCAATTGCTTCATAATATCCCTCAAGCTTTTGAGAAGAAAATAAGGATCTGTTAGGGTCTTAACATAGCAGTTTACCAGATGCATTCTTTAATAAAACTACATCTGTCAAACCAGTGAGTGCCGTCTGTATCCATAAAGACATCCTTGAGAGGGGTGTGCCCTGTCAAGATCCTGGAAGCAGAGGTTGGGCTGGGCAATTGACTGATTTGCTGTGGGACCCTGGACAAGCTTATTCTTGTGTGCTCATCCTTTTTGGTCATTTTTCCCAGGTATAAATTTCTTTAGTTCAATTCATCTTTCTGATTATGTGATTGTTTTGAGTCAGTTATTGGTGTATTTTTTTAAATTTTAAAGCAATAAATGTACATTGTCAAAATTCTGTAAAATGCAGAAAAATATGATGCAGAGAATTAGCATGCTTAGCCCTACTATGTAGTGGTAACCACTGTTCACATTTTGAGATGCATACTTCAAACTATGAGTATTAATAAATCCTAGACAGACTACTCAGTAGCCATTAAAATCATGTTTTTGATGGGAATTACATTGAATCTGTAAATCACTTTGGACAGTTACGGACATTTTAACAGTGTCAATTCTTCCAGTCCATGAGCTTGGGCTGTTTTTCCATTTGTTTATGTCATCTGTGATTTCTGTCATCAGTGTTTTGTAGTTCTTCCTTGTAACCTCCTTAGTTTAAGTTTATTCCCAGGTATTTTATTTTCTTTGCAGCTATTGTAAATGCTATTAACTTTTGGTTTGACTCTCAGCTTGATTGTTATTAGTATATGGAAATGGTATTGATTTGTGTACATTGGTTTTGTAATCTGAGACTTTACTAAATTTATTTACCAATTCCAGGAGCCTTTTGGTGGAGTCTTTAGGGTTTTCTAGGTATAAGATCATATTGTCAGCAAACAGGAATAGTTTGACCTCTTCTTTCCTGATTTGGATGCCCTTTCTTTGTCTTGCCTGATTGCTCTGGCTAGGACTTCCAGTACTGTGTTGAATAGGAAGGGTAACAGTGGGCACCATTGTCTCATTTCAGTTCTTAGGGGGAATGATTTCAACTTTCCCCCATTCAGTATGAATTCAGTTGGCTCTGGGTTTGTCCATATATGGCTTTTATAATTGTGAGGTATGTTTCTTCTATGTCTGGTTTGTTGAGGGTTTTTATCATGAGGGGATGGCGGATTTTATCAAACATTTTTTCTGTATCTATTGAGATGATCATATAGCAAACCAAATTCAATTATCTTTCTAATATGCTGTTGAATTCGGTTTGCTAATATTTTGTTGAGGATTTCTGCAACAATTTTTATAAGGGGTATTGGTCTGTGGTTTTTTTTTTTGTGTGTGTGTGTGTGTCCTTTGCTGGCTTTGGCATCAGGATGATACTGGCTTAATAGAATGAGTTAGGAAGGATTCCCTCCTTCGTGAACAGTTTCAGTAGAATAGGAGCCAGTTCTTTGTTTGCCTGGTGTAATCTGGCTGTGAATCCATCTGGTATAGGGATTTGTTTTGTTGGGAGATTTTTTATTACTGTTTCAATCTCACTATTCATTATTGGTCTGTTCAGGATTTCTATTTCTTCCTGATGCAAGCTTGGGAGGTCGGGTGTTTCCAAAAATGTATCCATTTCCTCTAGGTTTTCTAGTTTGTGTGTGTAGAGGTTGTCATAGTAGTCATGGATGGTATGTTGTATTTCTGTGGTATCAGTTGTAATGTTTCCTTTTTATTTCTGACTGATCTTATTTGAGTCCTTTCTCTTCTATTTCTGGTTAATCTAGCTAGTGATCGATTGATTTTGTTTATCTTTTCAAAGAACCAACTTTTTGTTTCATGGATCATTTGTATTGGGTTTTTGTTTCCATTTTGTTTAGTTAAGCTCTGGGCTTTGTTATTTTTTTTCCTCTGCTAGCTTTGGGTTTGGTTTGTTCTTTTTCTAGCTCCTAAAGATGTGATATTAGGTTGTTAATTTGTGATCTCTCTTGCCTTTTTGATGTAAGCAGCATCATTTTTCACAGATCTAGAAAAAAATAATCCTAAACTTCATATGGAACCAAAAAAGAGCCCAAATAGCCAAAGTAATCCTAAGCAAAAAGAACAAATCTGTAGGCATCACATTACCTGACTTCAAATTGTACTACAAGACTATAGTAACCAAAACAGCATGGTATTGGTATAAAGGTAGACACATAGACCAATGGAACAGAATAGAGAACCCAGAAGTAAAACAATGTAGTTACAACCAACTGCTTTTTAACAAAGCAGACAAAAACATACACTAGAGGAAGGATACCCTAATCAATAAATGCTGCTGGGGAAACTGGATAGCCACATGCAGGAGAATGAAATTGATCCCTATCTCTCACCATATACAAAATCAACTCAAGATGGATTAAAGACTTAAATGTAAAACCTGAAACCATAGAATTTCTAGAAGAAAATGTAGGAAAAACTCCTCTAGACATTGGCCTAGGCATAGAATTTATGAATAAGACCTCCAAAGCAAATACAATAACAACAAAAATAAATAAATGAGACTTAATTAAACCAAAAGGTTTCTGCACAGCAAAGGAAATAATCAACAGAGTAAATAGACAGCCTACAGAATGGGAGAAAATATTTGCAAACTATATATCCAAAAAAGGACTAATATCCAGGATCTATAAAGAACTCAAGCAAATCAGCAAGAAAAAACCAAATAACTCCATCAAAGAGTGGGCAAAAGACATGAACAAATTTTTTTCTCAAAAGAAGATAGACAAATGGCTAAACATTAAAAAAAGTTCTCAACATCACTAATTATTGGGGAAATGCAAATTAAAGCCACAATGAGATGCCACCTTACCCCTGTCAGAATGGCCATTATTACAAAAAACAATGGATGTTGGTGCAAATGCAATGAAAAAGGAACACTTATACACTGTTGGTGGGGATGTTAACTAATACAACCAGTGTGGAAAACAGTATAGAAATTCCTCAGAGAACTAAAAGTAGACCTAACATTCAATCCAGCTATCCCACTACTGGGTATCTACCCAAAGGAAGAGAAATCATTTTATAAAAAAGACACCTGCACCTTAATGTTTATCGCAGCACAATTCACAATTGGAAAGATATGTCTCAGGAGTTAGTTATTTTCCCAGTAAATTAGGTCCCAAGGCAGGATTATCATAAGGCGTATGGAAATAATAGGAAATAAAGAAATAATATAGATGGAGAAATGATTGAGATGGAGACAAAGGGTGGTTTAAATGATGGGGGAGTTAGAGGGTTTCCAGTATTCCTGTGAGCTGTGAAGTACTGACTGAAATTTTATATTAGTATTTATTGTTATAGTAAATAGTTGTTTTTTGTTAGAGAATTATGTGTATAGTTTATTTTTTGAGGTTTTTAGGGGAACTTTATTTAATTTTGTCTACAAGAATAGATGGTTATAAATTTTTTTAAAGATAAGTATGTTAAGTCCTAAGTTAGAAATACACCTAGTTGAGTATATAAAGATAAAATGTATAAAATGAGAATATTGAGTCTGTGTACTATTTTAATTTATTTTTTAAGTACATAAACATGTAGTCAAGAGTGAAGCAGGAATAGTCTTGAAGTCTAGGATAGTTTTAGTTGTACATTTCGTTATCTGTTGGGCAGGCATTTTAATTAGTTTCTCCACCAAGGACCCAAATTGAGCTTCTGCCTTATAAAAAGCTCAAGGTGATGGCCAGCAGCAAAGAAGAAATGTTGTTTTGTAAATGTCCTCTGACAGTGTCTCCCTTGTTGGAAGTAGTTTTTATTTTGTGAACTAACATGTCCACAGATTTCTTTAAGGCAAAGCCCTGTAAGCCCCCTGAAACTTTTCATGTCTCTTAGTCTGTTTCCCAACAGCTATGGAACCAACCTAAGTGTCTATCAACTGATGAGTGGGTAAAGAAAATGCGATGTGTGTGTACACACACACACACATATACATACCATGGAGTACTACTCAGCCATAAAAAGGAATAAAATAATGTCTTTTGCAGCAACTTGGATGGAATTGGAGACCATAGTCCTAACTGAAGAATCTCAGGAATGGAAAAACAAATGCCACATGTTCTCACTTATAAGTGTAATTAAATGAAGCATATATATGGTCATAAAGTGGTATAATGGACACTGAAAACTAGTAAGGGGGTGGAAGAGAGGAGAGTGAGGGATAAAAATCTATCTATCACGTACAACATACACTATTCTGGTGATGGTACACTGAAAGCCCTGACTTCAGCATGATACAGTTCATCCATGTAACAAAAAACATTTGTACCCAATATATTTTTGAAATTAAAAAAAACATGTTTTTAACAAATATTTCAGGATATGGAAAAACACTCAAGCTTTCATTTGTAGTATTGTATACTATGTGTTGTACTATGTGTTGTGGTTGCATAGTATTCTGCCCTGTGAATGTGCCATACCATATCCTGTGAATGGACCAAACCATTGTTTTTAGACATTTCCATTTGTTTCCAGTACGTTATTGTTATAAATAACATTGTAACAAACATCACTGAACATCAGTGTAGTTCTCTCTACTCATTTCCTAAGGATAAGTTTCAAAAATAGAATTACCAGGACAAACAGCATAACCATTCTTACTCTTTTGATGCATATTCCAAATTACCCTCCAGAAAGATGGTGTCACATCACCACCCTAATACATGGACAAGTGTGCCTGTTTTCTGCCCCCTACCTACTCCAAGTATTATCATTTTCAAAGGTTTCTTCATATCTAATGAGTCCAAAATGGTACCTCTTATTTTTATTGAGATTGATTTTTTGAAATGTATTTTTTAGCCATTTATATGTACTTTAAAATAAATTTCCCATTCATGTCTCTTGACAGTTTTTATATTGAGGTGTTATTCTCTTACCATTTTATAAAAGTTCTTTTTATATTAAGTGTAATAATACTTTGTCATATATTGGAACTCTTTCCCAGTTTGTTGTTTGCCTCTTCAAAGGGCATTTTTGTTTTTAATGGAGAGCTGTTCTTAATTTTTACATAGATCAATTAATCTTTTCCTTCATAGTCTTTTTTTCACTTTTATGCTTAAAAGAGTATTTTTTACCTTGAGATCAGTTAACTATTAACCTGTATTTTTCTCTGATTCTTCCTTGTCTTCATTCATAATGAATTCTTTAATTAATCTGTAATTTAATTTGGTGCCTGGTGTGAGGTATGATCTATCTAACGTTATTTTTTTCCATCTAATTATCCAATGTGCTAATCCCCTTTGCTTATTTATTTTTAAATATAAATTAAGGAATATTTCAACAGTGTGTAAAAGTAAAGAGACTAGTGGAATTCATTTCCATGTACCAGTCACCCAGATTAATACCTTTTATTAACTTCAAAAAAGTCATCCTTTACCAGCAAATAAAAGTAAAATTATTACAGTAAAAACAATTATAAAATTTAGGGGATAAAAACAGTTGGTAACCTGGTTGATGATGAGATGGTCAGATGGCAGGGACAGGGACTTTGAAGCAGGCAGTTGTATAGGGTCAGAGCAGGCATAGGGATCGGCCAGCAGGGGGCAGTAGCAGGAGGGCCTTTCAGACCATTGGTGTCTGATACGGCAAGGAAGTGGACAGCAGAAAGCAGTGGGCCAGGGTGGGGACAGACTCAGGGCTTGCTTCTCTGAAAGCAGAGTTCCAGTCCTGGAGGAACTGTGTTGATAGGAAGGACACTAGACCAGGGCTTCCCTGTGATGCCAAAGCTAGTGACCTAGTTATACCATGTGGACTGCATTGCTGGGGCTTGTGCACAACTGGACAAGGCCAAACGCCAGTTATTAGAACTAGATTTCAACCTCAGAGTTGAATTAGAAGCAAGACTTACCTAATGCTGACTGGATGAGCTCTTGCTCTCTTTATGGACAAGATTGGTCCCAGAGTTGGAATGAGCCAAACATGTCAACTAAAGATAAGCTTACAGATTTTAGTGATCTGGACACATGACCCATAAAACTTTGTCTTTATTATTGTGAATGTTCAGATCATAGTTAGTAGACTAGCCACTTTGTGGACTTAATCACTTTAACCTCAGCTGCCATTCTCCCTTACACTGCTATAACCACATTGTTCACCTTACTGTTTCTGGATTTGGCTAGGCATGGTCCTGCCAAAAAAAACTTTTGATTTGCTGTTTTTCCAAATAACCAAGTGGCATGACCTATCCTCTTCTTCAGGTCTTTGCTGAAATGTCACTTTCTCAGTGAGGCCCTCCCTGACTACCCCATCCAAAATTCTCATCCATGCTTCTTATACCCTTTCTTCTTTTGCTCCATAGCACTGAACAATTATTTGTGATAATAGTATATATTTTGCTTATTTATTTTTTTACTCCCTTCCCCCACCTCAATATAAATTCTGAGAGGACAGGAGTTTTCATCTGTTTTATTAACTGCTTTATCCTCAATACTTAGAATAGTGCCTTGCATGTAATTGATGATCAAAAAGTATTTGTTGAGTGAAGAAATGAATGAATGAGTAAATGAATGGAAATGGTTTGCAGAAGTTAGTATGCAAGTGTCTTATCAGTTAGGATCCCAGATGGAAACAGATGAAAACACCTCAAATGAGGTAATCAGGCAAAATGTAGTAAAGGATTATTTACAAAGGTGTGGGCAGGGTTAAAGGGTGGTACAGTAGCATTACCCTCCCTAGATCTGAATAGGAAAAAAGAATAGCTACCGGAATCTTAAGGGAGTAGCTGTAGGAGAGTGTCATATGAAAGGCCGTCAGTAAAGGTGCACAGTCAACCCATGCTGACTCAGAAGACAGGAAGGCAGGGGAATAAATACTCACCCTCAATCTCCTACACTCTAACCTTTTTCTGGTGCCTCACATTGGCAAACCTAATAGGAAACCAGAGGACAAAGGAATCCATTGGTGAAGTCCTTAAAGGCCAGCAGCACTGTGGGGCAGGGAGCAAGGTGGAAAAGGGTGGAGAGAGGACCTGCAGGGAAAAGAGAAAATGAGTACAAGTTTTTATAGATACTTGTTTAAGGACAGCGTTGTATATTCTTGTGGTAGGCAAAATTCTAAAATGGTTCCCCAAGATCTTCCATCCTAGACCCCAGGACCGTGAACAACCCACAGCTAATGCTATGCTTTATGGTGAAAGACTGAAAGCTTTCCCCCTAATATCAGGAATGAGACATAGAGGCAGGCATTCACCACTTCTACTCAACATAGTGTTAGAAGTTCTAGGCAGAGAAATTAGTCAAGAAAAACAAATAAAAGACATCCAAATTGGAAAGAAGAAGTAAAAATATCTGCTTGCAGATGACTTGATCTTATATGTTTAAAAAACCCTTAAGTTCCATGAAAAAGAACCTGTTAGAACTAATAAATGAATTCAGCAAAGTTGAAGAATACAATATTGATGCACAAAATCAGCTGCATTTCTATACATTAACAATTAACAATCTGAAAAGGAAATTAAGAAAACAATTCCACTTGCAATAGCATAAAAAAGAATACAATACTTAGGAATAAACTTAACTGAGGAGTAAAAAACTAATAACTACAACACATTGCTGAAACTAATTAAAGAAGACAAAAATAAATGGACATAGATTGAATTTAATGTTGTTAAGATGATAATATACCCACAGTGATATGCAGATTCAGGTCAGTCCCTATCAAAATATGATGACTTTTATTTTTTGCAGAAGTATTTTGGAAGTATTTTTTCCATTCTAAAATTCATACGGAATCTTAAGGAACACCAAATAGCCGAAACAATCTTAAAAAAAAAGGGAAAGTTGCTCTTTTTATAAAGAGGACTCCCACTTACCGATTTCAAAGTTGACTACAAATCTTTAGCAATTAAAGCATTGTGGTGCTGGCATAAGGCAGACATGTGGACCAATGGAATAGAATAGAGATTCCAGAAATAAACTCTCATATATGTGGTTAATTGATTTTTGACCAAGGTAAAAAGACCATTCAATGGGGAAAGGACAGTTTTTTCAACAAATGGTGCTGGGGAAACCAGATATCTACGTGCAGAAGAATGAAGTTGGACACTTATATAACATCATATACAAAAATTAACTCAAAATAGATAAACAATCTACACAGAAGAGCTAAGACTGTAAAACTCTTAGAAGAAAACATAAGGAAAAATCTTCATGACATTGGATGATACCTAAAGCATAGGCAACAAAAGAAAATGGATAAATTGGCCTTCATCAAAATTAAAAACTTGTGCATCAGAGGACACAATCAAAAGAGTGAAAAGGCAATCTATTGGATGGGAGGAAATATTTGCAAATCATATATCTCATAAGAGAGCAATATCCAGAATATATAAAGAACTCCTATGACTCATCAACAAAAAACAAACAACCCAATTCAAAAATTGAATTTGAATAGACATTTCTCCAAAAAAGATGTATAAATGGCCAGTAAGTACATGAAAAAGTGCTCAACATCTTTAGTCATTAGGAAAATGCAAATCAAAACCAACATGAGATACCACTTCACATTCATTAGGATGACTATTATCAAAAACAGACAAAAACGGAAAATAACAAGTGTTAATGAGGATGTGGAGAAATTTGAACACTTGTGCATTACTGATTAGAATGTAAAATGGTTCGGCTGCTGCTGAAAACAATCTGATGATTCCTCAAAAAGTTAAACATAGAATTATCATATGATTCAGTGATTCCATTTCTAGGTATATACCCAAAAGAATTGAAAGCAGGGAGTCAAACATGGTATGCCAATGTTCATTGCAGCGTTATTCACAGTAACCAAAAGATGGAGAAAACCCAAATGTCCATCAACCGATGAATAAACGTGGCATATATAAAAAATGAGATATTATTCAACAATAAAAGGGAATGAAATTCTGATGCATGCGCTAGCTACAATATGGATGAAACTTGAAAACATTATGCGAAGTGAAATAAGCCTGACACAAAAGGACAAATATTGTATGATTCCATTTATATAAAGTACCTAGAATTGGAAAATTCATAGAGACATCATAATAATTAAAAATTATATATTTTTTAAAAAGTAGAAAGAAATTAACAGGGGCTAGGGAAGGGGGAAATTGGGCAGTTGTTTAATGGGTACAGAATTTCAGTTTAGAGTGATGAAAGTATTCTGGCAATGGATAGTAATGATGGTAGCACAACATTGTTAATGTAATTAATGTCAATGAATTATACAGTTAATATTGGCTAAAATGATAAATTACTTTTTTTTGGAGACAGAGTTGTTGTCCCAGCTAGAATGCAATGGCATCATCATAGCTCACTACAACCTCAAACTCCTGGGTTCAAGTGATCCTCCTGCCTCAGCCTCTGAGTAGTCCCAGCTAATTTTTTTTTTTTTTTGAGTAGAGACAGGGTTTCACTTTTGCTCAGGCTGTTCTTGAACTCCTGAGCTCAAGCGATCCTCCTGCCTGAGCCTCCCAGAGTGCTAGGATTACAGGTATGAGCCACTGTGCCCAGCTGACAAAATTTTTTAATATATATCTTACTACAATAAAAAAAGGAAAATATTTTTAAAATATGCGCACAGAAAGGGGATTCCTTGTCTTCAACCAAAGCCACACTCCCAGTTGGTCAGGGAAAGTGCATAGGGGAAACACCTCAGCCACAAGGACCCAAGTCTGGGCAGCAGAGCTTCCCTATACACTGTTCCCCTGGTGAAGCCTGTCTCCTCCACAATATCCTTCCATCTTGGGAACCCATAGTTGATGCAGCCCTCAAATGGTTTTTCTGTTATATAAGCCAAAGATGTTATATGAACCAAAGATGGCCTTTGTATATCGGCGCCTAGAGTTTTTATTTATTTATAATAGCCTAAGGTCCATTAGTCAAACTCAATTTTTTATACGTCTGTTTAAAATGGGCCCAAATAAACAGATTTCTAGCCATTTAGAGATTGCCTCTTTGCATACCCCACAAAACCGCACCTACCACCTACTAGCCATAAGTAAGATTTCCGCCAAGGCTATGAGGACCCCAAGCCACTGCTGCCCTTGGGAGCTCTCGGACCCAGACTCTCTCCACTGAGCTGGTAAGTGACATCACCTAAATGTGTAAGCCCCTCTAGCATTCCCTTTTCCCTAGGAGCTCCCTTGCCCTCCTCCCCTTCACTGTGGTGTTCCCCCTGGTCTCCAAAGCCTCTGGACAGTCTCATGCCTAAGGGACTCCCTCCGTATGCAAACTGCTTAAAGCATCACCCAAATAAAGCTTGTGTGTACTATTGCCACCTTGTGGTCATATTTTCCTTGTTAATCAGCCCCCAAATTCCTTGAACCTCAGACACTGTGCTGACTCAGGCCTGTGTGTAGAGAAGAGTTCTGTGGGGCAGCAGTGTGCTGGCGTGCGCGTGGATTTAGACAGTCTGGGCTCCAGTGTTCCCATCCCACCATCGGATGGCTGTAAGCCTAGGCTGGGCACTGAATTCCCCTGAGTTCCTATCTATAAAACAAGAATAAAGAAAGTGCCTGCCACAAAGGGCTGTTGTGAGGACTAACTGAGCTGTGTACGTAAAGAGCCTCGCCCAGATGAGCACTCAAGAAATGGTACATGTGATCTTCTGTGTGAATACAAGTTTAGGCAGCTGCTCCAAGATTCATCTGGACAGTTTTAAAATGATCTCTGGATGTTTATCAGCTAATTCTCTAGATTAATCACTTGAAAGCCATTACACACAGACACACAGACACACACACACACACACACACACACACACTGTGCATTATTTTGTGATCTGCCTTTATCAACATAATAAAATATTGGAGCAAAATTTCATGTCAAAATTACACACCCACATCATAATTTTTAAATAGCTACATTGTATGGTGATATACAAAGAAATATTTAATGAATTGCTTATTTGGGGACAATTAAGGAGTTTTTCATTTTTTTTCATTCTAAGGTGGTAAATATGTGTGTATTTACAGTTATTCCCTTGTCTGATTTTTTAGAATACGTTTCTAGAAATGGAATTGGAGGATCAAAAGATTTCATATTGTAAGAGTTTGAACTTTACTAAAGGAATTTTACTGAGAAACCAAGGTAGGAAATTTTGGGATGTGTTCTCATTTTTTAAAAAAAATGGTAGTAAAATGCACATAACATAAAATTTACCCTCTCAGCTATTTTTAAGTGTACAGTTCAGTGGCATTAAATACATTCACATTCTTATGCTACCATCACCACCATCCATCCAAAGAACACTTTTCATCTTACAAAACCGAGGCTTTGTACCTATTAAAAATAATTCTCAAATGAGTTGAAAACTTATGTCAACAAATAGATTTGCACGTGGGTGTTGACAGCTTTATTCATAATTACCAAAATTTAGAAGCAACCAAGATGCACTTCTGTAGGTGAATAGGGAAATAAAATGTGGTATTTCCCATACAATAGAGTACTATTCAGCATTAAAATGTATTGAGTTATCAAGCCATGAAAAGACACAGAAGAATTTTTAATGCATATTACTAAGTGAGTGAAGTGAATGTGCAAAGGCTGCATACTATATGATTTCAGCTATGTAACATTTTGGAAAGGGGAAACTATGCAGACAGTCAAAAGATCAATGGTTGCCAAGGGTTGGGGGAGGGAGAGAGGGATGAATAGTTAGGGCACAGATTTTTAGGGCAGTGAAAATACTCTGCATGACACTATAACAATGGATACATGTCAGTATACATTTGTCCAAACCCATACAATATACAACAAGAGTGGACCCTAATGCCAACTCTGGACTTTTGGGTGGCAATGATGTGTTAATGTAGGCTCATCAGTTGTAACAAGTGTATCACTCTGGTGGGGGATATTGACAGTGCAGAAGGCGTGTATGTGTGGGGGCGGGGGATATATGGAAAATCTCTGTACTTTCCTCTTAATTTTGCTGTGAACTTAAAACTAGTCTAAAAATACAGTCTTTGAAAAAAAGATGAAGAAGAAATAAAGTCTTTCTCAGACAAACAAAAATTGAATGAATTTGTTGCCAGTAGACTTGTCTTTCAGGAATTGTTAAATGAATTTCTTCAGACATCAGCAAGATGATGGAGTAAGTGGGCTCTAGCTTGCATTCCCCTATGCGGTCATCTGGCGGCCATCCTCAGACTAAAGTGCTTTTGAGGGAGCTTTGAAATACAAATAGGAGATAGTAAAACCCCAGTGAAGTCCAAGACCCAGGAGAGCAGCTTTGAGAAGGCAGGCCTGTACCCCAGTAGCTGGCTTACTACCACATGTGCTACAGACCACATTAGCTACAGACCAAAGCAGCTCCATCCTCCTAAAGACTCTGACGTAGTCCCACTTTGCCATGGTCCTGAAACCAGCCTGATCTACCAAGGGACCCAGGAGGAGCCCCTAGTAACAGGCCCATTGGTCATTGACCCAACCTAACTGTATATAGATCCTGAACTGGCCCTGTGACCCAGCTCCAGCCATGATCTCAGTCCTGCCTGCCCAGGGACCCAGTGACATCCATTCATGTTCCTTCTAGCAGGGCCCAACAACCTCAGTCTCAGCTGTGGACCCTGAAGTCTGGCTTGGTGGTGGAGCCTGAAGTGGCCTTGATACTCAGTACCCGTCTCTGCTGTAGTCTGGGGGCAGTTCTGTGGACCCTGAAGCAGCCCTGTGACTCAGATCCACCCTTGTTTTCCTGCAGTGCTAGAAGCAGTTCTGCCCATGCAGAGATGCAGTGGCAGCCTGTTCAAGGACCTACTGGGAGTCACACCTATCTGTGCCCCTGGTAACAGGCCTGCTGGCTGTGGCTATGACTGCAGACATAGAAGTGGCCCTGTTACAGGACTCCATTCCTGCTAAATTATGGTCACAGAGGAAGTCCCATCCACCTGAGGGTCTGGCAGGAAACCATGCCTGTCTGTACCCATGGAGCAGGACTGCCAACCACAGGCCCAGCTGTGGAATTGTAAACAGCCAAATAACCTGGCTCTATCCCAGCCCAACTGTGATCCTAGAGGCAGATCCATCTGTCTAGGGACCCAGCAGGAGGTCTTTACTTGCCAAAACAAGTCTATAAAACAGAAAAAGGTGTTTGCATCTTTAAACGCACAGACATTTGTAGCAAGGCTACTACACACAGCATGAAGAATTAGGCAAACGTGAAATTACCAAAAGAAACTAATTTAGTTCTAGTAACTGACCCCAAAGAAATAGAGATCTACAAATTCACAATTAGGGAAGCTGAGCTACAAGAGAACACAGAAAGACAACTCCACAAAATTAGGAAAAAAATACATGAACAAAACAAGAAGTAAACAGAGAAATAGAAAGCATAAAAAAGAACCAAACAAATTCTGGAGCTAAAGAATGCAATGAATAATATTAAAAATGCAGTAAAAAGCATCAAGAGCAGACTTGATAAAGCTAGAAAAAAATCTGTGAACTTGATGGCTATTATTAAAAAGGCAAAAGATAACAAATGAAGATGTGGAGGAAAGGGAACTCTATACACTCTTTGTTGGAATGTAACTTGCTTCACCCATTATGAGAAATAGTGTGACAGTTTGTCAAAAAATTAAAACTAGAACTTCCATATGATCCAGCATTCCATTTCTGGGTATATAGCCAAAGGAAATAAAGGCAATTTGTGAGACATGTGTACATTTCCATGTTCACTGCAGCATTATTGACTATAATCAAGAGTGGAAACAACCTAAGTTTCTGTGAATGGTTAAATGGATTAAAAAAATGCAGTATTGCATATAGAGTGGAATATTATTCAGCATTAGAAAATAAATTTTCTCATTTGCAACATGTATTACATGAACCTGGAGACCATTATGCTAGGTGAAATAAGCAAGACACTAAAAGACAAATACTTCGTGATCTCATTTATACATTGAATCTAAAAAAGTCAGCTTCATAGAAGCAGAGAGTAGAAGGGTGTTTACCAGTGGTCAGGGGGTGGAGGAAATGGGGAGACATCAATCAAAGGGTATAAACTTTCAGTTATAAGATGAATACGTTCTGGACATCTAATGTACATCTGACTATAGCTAATAATAATGTATTCTTTACTTGCAATGTGCTAAAAGAGAGCAGATCTTAAGTGTTCTTTACACACATACACATTAACTATATGAGGTGATGTATATGCTAATTACATTGTGGTGATTATTTCACAATTTATACATATATCAAAACATAAAATTGTACTCCTTATATAGATGCAATTTCTATTTGCCTATCATACGTCAATAAAGCAGGAAAAAAGAAAGCATATTTCAGAGCCATGAAGAAAATAATTTATTCAGTGATGAAAAATAATATAGGTTAGAAACTCAAATCTATATAAAGAAAGAAAGAACATTATAGAAAGAATAAATGAAGGTAAAATAGTTTACTTATTCTTCATCTAAATAAAAACGCATAGTTCAAATGAATAATAGCAAGAAGATATTCAGTAATGGTAGCTCATGGGAAAGTGAAATGAATGATATCGATGTTATAAGGAACGGGAAGGAGGAATTTGGAATACTGTGTGTGATGGTTCCTTTCAGGTGTTGACTGTGTTGAGGGATGTCTGAATGGCCGGTGAAGCATTGCTTCTGGACATGTCTGTGAGGGCATATTCAGAGGAGATTGTCCTGTGAATCAGTGGACTGAGTGAGGGAGGATCTGACCTCAGTGTGGGTAGACACCAACCAATTGGTCGGTGCATGGAGCAAAAAGGCAAAAGGAGGGAAAATACTCTCTTTCTTCCAGAGCAGGAAAGCCCCTCTCCTTGTGCCTTTGGACAGGAGAACTCCAGGTTCTTCTGCCTTTGGACTCTGGGACTTCCACGAGCCCCAACCCCAATGCCCAGGCTCTCAGGACTTTGGCCTTGGACTGAGAGTTACACCATCAGCTTCCTTGGTTCTTGGACCTTCCAACTTGGACTCAGCCATGATACCAGCTTCTCTGATAGGCTTGCAAATAGATGGCCTGTTGTGGAACTCCTCAAATTCTATAACTGTATGAGCCAATTCCCATAATCCACTTTCATATACAGGGGGGCTGTCCAGAAAGTATTCAGCCATTGTTAATATAATGAGAATGGTTACATGGCTGGATACTTTCCAGACAGCCCTTGTGTGTGTGTG
This sequence comes from Lemur catta, assembly GCF_020740605.2. Classification (NCBI taxonomy): domain Eukaryota; kingdom Metazoa; phylum Chordata; class Mammalia; order Primates; family Lemuridae; genus Lemur; species Lemur catta. The sequence goes on from NC_059137.1 coordinate 88,934,903, forward strand.
TGTGTGTGTGTGTGTGTGTGTGTATCCTATTGCTTTTGTCTCTCTGTAGAACCCTGATCAATACAATCTGTTATAAGGTACTTGCACTACCCATGAAGTGATATAGTGTTGTTTGAAAGTAGACTTTGAGTCATTGTGAGTGTAGGCAGCTAATAAAAATTTTTTAAGAGTATAATTGATATGATAGGGGAAGAGACAAAATGAAATTACACAGTACACTCAGCTAAAACCAGAGAAGGCAGTAAAAAGAGGAAAACAAAAGAAACAAAGGATATGGCCAAGTAGTAGAAAACAAATGAATATGGTAGATATTAATCCACATATATCCATTACCTGTTTATACATTAGTCATCCAAATATAGGAAGTAAAAAGCTGAGACTGAGTGGATAAAAAAACAAGACCCTGCTTTATGTGTCTACAATAAATCCACTTTAAAAATAAAGATACAGTTAAATTAAAAGTAAAGAGATGGAGAAAGTTGTACCATGCTCACACTAATCCAAAGAAAGCTGGAGTAGCTAGATGAATGTCAGACAGACCTGACTACAGAGCAAGGAAAGTTATCAGGGTTTCAGGGGAGGTGAGGTGGGATGAATAAGTGGGGCACTGGAGATTTTTGGGAAGTGAAATTATTCCATATGATGCCACAGTGTCTGATACAAGACCTTATGGATTTGTAAAAACTCATTGAACTGTAAAACATGAAGATTGAATTCCTGATAGAAACCATGGACTTTTGTGATAATGTCTCAATATTGATTGGTTCATTGCTTGTAAGGAATGTACCACCCTAAACCAGGATGACAATCATACGTTAACTGTGAGGGGAGGCAAAGGGCTATACGTGAACTCTCCATATGTTCCACTCAATTCTCTTTTCTTTTATTTATTTAATTTAATTTTTTTTAATTTTGTTTTTTCAGGATATTACAGGGGTGCAAATGTTTAGGTTACATATATTGCCTTTGCCCAAACTGAGTCAGAGCTTCAAGCGTGTCCATCCTCCTGACAGTGCACACTGAATCCATTATGTATGTATATGCTCATCTCCTCTATCCCCCTCCCATCTGCCCGACAGCCAGTGAATGTTATTACTACATGTGCCCTTAAGTGTTGACCATTTAATACCAATTTGATGGTGAGTACAGGTGGTGCTTGTTTTTCCATTCTTGGGATACTTCACTTAGTAGAATGGGTTCCCAGCTCTATCCAGGATAATACAAAAGGTGCTAGATCACCGTTGTTTTTTGTGGCTCAGTAGAAATCCATTGTATACCTAAACCACCTTTTCTTAATCCAGTCATGGATTGATGGGCACTTGGGTTGTTTCCACATCTTTGCAATTGTGAATTGTGCTGCCATAAACATTCTAGTACAGATGTCTTTTTTATAGAATGACTTTTTTTCCTTTGGGTAGATACCCTGTAAGGGGATTGCTGGATCAAATGGTAGTTCTACTTGTAGCTCTTTGACGTATCTTCATATTGCTTTCCACAGACTGTACTAGTTTGCAGTCCCACCAGCAGTGTATGAGTGTTCCTGTCTCTCCACATCCATGCCAACATGTATTGTTTTGGAACTTTTTGATAAAGGCCATTCTCACCAGAGATAAGTGATATTTCATTGTGGTTTTGATTTGCATTTCCCTGATGATTAGAGATCTTGAGCATTTTTTATGTTTCCTGGCCATTAGTCTATCTTCTTTTGAGAAGTTTCTGTTCATGTCCTTTGCCCACTTTTTGATAGGGTTGTTTGATTTTTTCTCGCTGATCTTCCTGAGTACTAAATAGATAACTAGTTATCAGCCCCTTATCAGATGTGAAGCATGCGAAATTTTTTTCCCATTCTGTAGGTTGTCTGTTTGCTCTCGTGATAGTTTCCTTGGCTATGCAGAAGATTTTTGATTTCATGAGGTCCCATTTATTTATTTTTGTTGTTGCTGTGATTGCCTTTGGGGTCTTCTTCATAAATTCTTTCTGTAGGACAATGTCTACAAGAGTTTTTCCAACATTTTCCTCTAGAATTCTTATAGTTTCATGCCTTAGGTTTAAGTCTGTTATCCACCGTGAGTTGATTTTTGTGAGAGGTGAAGGTTGCGGATCCTGTTTCAGTCTTCTCCATGTGGCTATCTAATTTTCCCAGCACCATTTATTGAATAAGGATTCTTGTCCCCAGTGTATGTTTTTGTCTGCTTTGTCAAAGATTAGATGGCTATATGAGGATGGTTTTATATCTGGGTTCTCAGTCCTATTCCACTGGTCTACTAATGTTGTTATTTTAATAGGATTGCATTGAATCTGTAGATAACTTTGGGCAGTATAGACATTTTAACAATGTTGATTCTGCCAACGCGTGAGCATGGTATGCTTTTCCACCTGTTTATGTCCTCTGCTATTTCCTTTCTCAGTGTTTTGTAGTTCTCCCTGTAGAAGTCTTTTACCTCCTTAGTTAAATATATTCCTAGGTGTTTTATTTTCTTTGTTGCTATTGTGAAGGATATTGAGTCTTTGATTTGGTTCTCAGTTTGACTGTTGTTGGCATATAGGAATGCTACTGATTTCTGTACTCTGATTTTGTAACCTGAAACTTTGCTGAATTTGTTTATCAATTCCAGTAGTCTCATGGCAGAATCTTTGGGGTTTTCTAGATATAAGACCATATCATCAACAAAGAGTGATAGTTTGATTTCTAGAAAAATAGGAATAAACCAAACCTACAGCCATGAGAAGAATGAATGTAATAATGATTAGAGCAGAGATCAATAAGAAAGAGAATAGAAAAATGATAGAGAAAAATAATGAGAGCAAAAATTGGTTCTTTGAAAAAAATCAACAAATAGGCAATCATTTAGCTAGATGGACTAAGAAAAAATGAGAGAAATCTCAAATTCCTGAAATCAGAAATTAAAGTGGGACCTTAATATTGATTCTAGAGAAATAAAAAGGATTATAAGAGAATACTATGACTGATGTCAAAAATTCAATAACCTAAATGAAATGAATAAATTTCTAGAAACATAAAACCTAACAAGACTAAGCAAAGGGAAAATATTTTGTTAGATAAGCAAAAATTGAGGGAATGGGTTGCCAATAGCGCTGTCTACAGGAAATGTTAAAGAAGTTCTTTAAAGAGAAGGAGATTGATTTAGGTCAGAAACTTGAGTCTACATAAAGGAAGAGAATTAAAGAAGGAATAAGGGGAGGTAAAATAAAAATATTTATCTTTTTTTATTCTTAATTGACTGAACAGATAATTTGTTTAAAATAATAATAGCAGCAATGTACTTGGTGATTATAGCTTATGCATAAGTGTAATGAATGACAGCAGTGATCATGGACAAGGGAAAGAATTAGGAATACTTTGTTAATATAAGGTTTTTGCACTACCTGTGAAGTACTAGAGTGGTTTTGAAAGTTGACTTGCATTAGTTAAAGTTGTATTTTGCAATTTTTTTAGGGCAACCACTAAAAAAAGTCTAAAGAAGTATAATTGATATTCTAAGAAAAGAAAGAAAATGGAATCATATAAAATGCTTAAACCAACAAAACGCAGAAAAAGGGGAGAAGACAGAAATAGGAACAAAAAACAAGGGCAAAAAATAGAAAAGAGTAACACGTGGTAAATATTAATCCAACTATATCAATAAACCCTTTAAATGTTGGTGATCTAAATACATCAATTGAAATACAAAAACTGTAAAGCAGATCAAAAACAAAACCCAACTATATGTTGTTTACAAGAAACTTAAATATTGTTTAAATATAAAGAAACATATAGATTAAAAGTAAAGGGATGGAGTAGGATACACCATGCTAACAAATGTAAAGAATGCTGGAATAGCTATACTGATTTCAGACAGAGCAGACCTCAGAATATGGAAAATTATCAAGGATAAAGCAGGGTGTTACATGATGGTAAAGGGCTTAATTTTCCAGGAAGATATAACAGTCTTTAATGTGTATGTGACTCATCACATAGCATCCAAATACATTAGGCAAAAAGTGATAGAACTGTGAGAAGAATTCCATGAGTCTCCTATTATATTTGGAGACCTCAAAACCCATTCTGTAGGCTGTATGCTGTCTACAGCCATTCTGTAGGCTGTCTATTCACTCTAATGATGGTTTCCTTGGCTGTGCAAAAGCTTTTTGATTTGATCAGATCCCATTTATTTTCGTTGGTGCTGTGATTGCTTTGGGAGTCTTCTTCAGAAATTCTTTGCCTAGGCCAATGTCTGAAAGGGTCTACCCAACATCTTCTTCTAGAATTGTTAAGGTTTCATGCCTTAGGTTTAAGTCTGTTATCCATCTTGAATTGATTTTTGTGAGAGGTGAGAGGTGGGGATCCAGTTTCAATCTTCTGCATGTGGATATCCAGTTTTCCCAGCACCACTTACTGAAAAGAGATTCTTTTCCCCAGTGTATATTTTTGTCTGCTTTGTCAAAGATTAGATTACCATATGCAGATGGTTTCATCTCTGGATTGTCAGTCCTGTTCCAAAGGTCTATGTCTCCATGCTGTTTTATTTACTATAACCTTGTAGTACAGCTTGAAGTCTGGTAGACTGATACCTCCCAGTTTGTTCTTTTTACTTAAGATTGCTTTGGCTATACAAGGTCTTCTCTGGTTCCATACAAAGCATAGAATTATTTTTTCTAAATCTGTGAAGAATGATGATGGTACTTTGATAGGGATTGCATTAATTATGTAGATCACTTTAGGTAGTATGGACATTTTAACGATATTGATTCTACCAATCCATGAGCAAGGTAGATTTTTCCATCTGTTTCCATCTTCTACAATTTTTCTTAGTGTTTTGTAGTTCTCCCTGTATGTGTCTCTCACATCTTCCATTAAATATATTCCTGGATATTTAGTTTTCTTAAAGGTATTGCATTTTTTATTTGAATTTTGGCTTGATTGTTATTGGTGTATATGAATTCCTCTGATTTGTGTGTATTGATTTTGTATCCTGAGACTTTACTGAATTTATTTATCAATTCTAGGAGTCTCTTGGTTGAATTCTTGGAGTTTTCTAGTTATAATATCTTATCATCGGCAAAGAGTGAGAGTTTGATCTCATCTGCCCCCATTTGGACGCCCTTAATTCCCCTCTCTTGTCTAATTGCTCTAGAAAGGACTTCCAGCACTATGTTGAATAGAAGTGGAGATAGTGGGGAACCTTGTCTGGTTCCGGTTCTAAGTGGGAATGGTTTCAATTTTTCCCCATTCAGTATGATATTGGCCATGGGTTTATCATAAATTGATTTGATAATTTTATAGTTCTATACCTATTTTGTGATGAGTTTTATCATAAAGGTGTGCTGGACTTTGTCAAATGCTTTTTCTGCATCTATTGAGAGAAATATGGTCCTTGTTCTTGCTTTTATTTATGAGGCAAATTGCATTTATAGATTTGCATATGTTGAACCAGCCTTGCATCCATGGAATAAAAGCCACCTGGTCATAGTGAATTATTTTTTTTGATATGCTGCTGAATTTTATTTGCTAAGATTTTTTTGAGGATTTTTATATCTATATTCATGAGGGATATCGGTCTGTAGTTTTCTTTTTTTGTTGTGTCCTTTCCTGGCTTTGGTATCAAGGTGATATTGTCTTCATAGAATGAGTTAGGAAGGGTACCATCTTTCTCAATGTTGTGGAATAATTTCTGTAGTATAGGTATGAATTCTTCTTTGTATGTTTTATAAAACTCTGAAGTGTAGCCATCTGGTCTGGGACTTTTCTGTTTTGGGAGGTTTTTAATTATGTTCCAATTTCTGAGCTTGAGATTGGTCTATTCAGAAATTCTATTACCTCCTGGGTGAACTTGGGGAGGTTGTATGTTTACAGGAATTTGTCCATTTCCTCTTCATTATGTAGTTTTTATATAAGTCTTTATAGTAACCGAAAATAATGTTTTGTATTTCCATGGTGTCTGTTTTGACCCCTCCTTTTTCATTTCTAACTGAGTTTATTAGAGTCCTTTCCCTTTGAATTCTTGTCAGTCTAGCAAGAGGGCTGTCACTTTTGTTTATCTTTTTGAAAAACCAGCTTTTGGTTTTGTTGATCTTCTATATAGTTCTCTTTTCTCAATTTCATTTAGTTCTGCTTTGATATTAGTTATTTCTTTCTTCTACTAGGTTTGGAATTGATTTGCTCTTTCTTTTCCAATTCCTTGAGATTGTTTATTAGATTGTCGATTTTTGAGCTTTCTGTTTTTTGGATGTGGGCTTTTAATGCTATTAGCTTTCCTCTCAGGTTTGCTTTTGCTGTATCCCAGAGCTTTTGATAACTAGTGTCTCCATTATCATTTAGTTTGAAGAAACTCTTGATTTCCCTGTGTATTTCCTTCTTGACCCAATAGTTATTCAACAATAGATTGTTTAATTTCCCTGACTTTGTGAGGTGGTGAGTATTTCTGTTGAAATTGAACTCTAATTTTATACCATTATGATCAGAGAAAATACATGGTATAATTTCTATTTTTTTCAATTTGTTGAGGTCTGATTTGTGGCCTAGTATGTGATGAATTTTGGAGAAAGTTCCATGGGCTGATGAGAAGAATGTATTTTCAGCTTTATTTGGGTAGAATGTTCTGTAGATGTCTGTTAGACCCTTTTATTCTAGAGCTTTATTTAAGTCCATTATTTCTTTGCTTATTTTCTGTTTGGAAGATCTGTCTAGTTCATTCAGTGGGGCGTTGAAGTCCCATGCTACTATGGCATTATTGTTTATCATGCTATTTAGATCAGATAAGATTTGCTTTATGTAACTGGGCTCTCCTGAGTTGAGTGCATAAATATTAAGAATTGTTAATTCTTTTTGTTGAATCTTCCCTTTCACCATTATATAGTGGCCATCTTTGTCCTTTTTTACTTTTACCATTTTAAAGCTTATGTTATCTGAAAATGGCATAGCTACCCCTGCTTTCTTTTGACTTCCATTTGCCTGGATGATTGTTTTCCATCCCTTGATCTTGAGCCTGAAGGCATCTGTGTGGGTTAGATACATTTCCCGTAGACAGCAGATACTAGGCTTGTGAATTTTTATCCACTCTGCCAGTCTATGTCTCTTCAGAGGACAGTTTAAGCCATTCATATTTATTTAGAGGATTGAAATTTAAGGTAGATTTTCATTCATATTGTTGGGTGAAATCCTCTTGCTTCATTTTACTACTTGAGCCATCATGAAGTCCAAGTCTAGCCTTTGACTCTTGAATGATTTTACTTTGAAGAGTGTCTATTGCGCTGTTTGGTGTGTAATGCAGGTCTGAGTACTTCCTGTAGGGCCAGTCTGGTCTTTGCAATTTCCATCAGTGATTGCTTGTCTGGGAAGGACGTCATTTCGCCCTCATAGATGAAACTTAATTTTGCCAGATAAAGAATTCTAGGTTGGGCATTATTCTGTTTTAGAAGATTAAGGAAAGGCACCCAATGCCTTCTGGCTTGTAAAGTTTCAGGTGAGAAATCTGAAGTTATTCTGATAGGTTTTCCTTTGTAGTTTATTTGTTGCTTTTGCCTCACTGCTCAGAGAATTGCTTCTTTCATGTTTACTTTGGTCAGCCTAATAACTACATGACATGGTGATGGCCTTTTCACATTGAGTCTCCCAGGAATTCTGTGTGCTTCTTGTATCTGGATGTCTAGATTTCTGGCCAGGCCAGGCGTATTTTCCTCCAGTATTACATGAAATAAGATTGCCAACCCTTGTGTATTTTCTTCTTCTCCCTCTGGGATGCCAATGATTCTTATACTTGGCTTTTTATGTAATCACACATTTCTTCTATGTTTTTGTCTTGTCTCTTGTTTCTGTGTTCTTTTTCTTCATCTGATTTGTTTAGCACATAGACGTTATCTTCAAGCTCTGAGATTCTTTCCTCTGTGTGATCCATTCTATTCTTGAGGCTTTCCACTGTTTTGAAGTTCCTTGAATGCTTTCTTCATTGCCAAGATTTCTGTTTGGTTTTTCCGTAGTATTTCAATTTCTTTAGAGAATTTTTCATTCATTTCCTGAACTGTTCTTGTGGTTTCTTTATGTTGGGATTCTATTTCTCTTCAATTCCATTGAGTGAAAACAATCCATATTCAAAATTCTTCCTCTGTCAGTTTAATCATATCACGTAAGTTGGTATCTATTGATGGAGATAGAATATTTTCTTTTGGAGGTGACTTTTCTCTCTGATCTTTCATGTTTTCTATGTTCTTTTGCTGATTCTTTCCCATCAGGCTACTTTGTCAAGGACTAGGGGTGCTGGGACTGGTTTATGGACTTAATTCTGGGTCCCAAAGGGACATTCCTTGACAATGCTGGAGAAATGAGCTCTGGTCCTGTACTGTCTTAGAGGTGTTTTAGCCTGTTGGGTTATCTCTGATCTGTTGTCTTCACCTCCTGCTTAAGGAGATTAGTGAGTTTGGGTCCCTTACTTACACTCCCAGGAGTTGGATCACTCGTGTGTGTGTGACTCCACTGCCAACCACTAGTTTGAGGTGGAAGACACTGTGTTGGGCTATGAGGTTACCCTCTCTTTTGTTGCTTGTAGTTTGCATGAAGGAGTCGATTATCAAGGCATTCCAATATCTTTGTATTGAGCCCTGAACCCCCAAATGGGGTATACAGATGCCCCAGTCTTTGGGGAATGTCATGCCACTCCCAAGGGTTGCTTGAGCCCTGTTACCACTTTAGGTGGAGTGAGAAGAGCAGCAGGTACCAGGGAGCCTAACAGTGTATACTTCAGAGTTGGCTTGATCTGCAGTTAGGGGAGAGCTGCTAATATGTTATTCAGGGCTTTTTTGCCACTCTTGTAAAGCAGCTCCTGATGCAGGGTGTCAATCAGTGCAATTGCTAAGGACTCTGGTCAAGATTTTCCTTCCCAGACCGCAAGCCCCTAAGCTGGTAACAGTCTGGGCACCAAGGGCAAGATGTGTGTTATGATCTTATCAGATGATCAAAACCAACCCGCTGGACCAAGTCAGCAATCTATCCCCTTTTGCTTAGTTCCAAAGTGCCACAGAGTCAAGCTAGTCACACAGCGAAAGTGACTTTTCTCCTTTCTCCCTGCCTTCAAGGGCTGAGTCTGCACTGACGGGTTGGGGGAGGGGCATTGGCTGAGACTGCCACAAGTCCCAGCCCAGAAAACATCTTCTCTCATTTCTCCCCTCCTCCAAGGGCAGGTTCTGCCCTGCCAGAGGGGAAGATAACTTGCAGTACTGGGGGATGGGCACTTCCTGGGGCCACTGGGCATCTCAGCCCAGGAAGTGGCTACTCTCCTTACTTCGCGCCTCCAAGGGCAGGGTTTGTCTAGTTGATGTAAAGTACACACCGCAGGGCTGCTGGAGAAGCCCTGCCCAAGGCCACTGAGGGTCTCAGATCAGAAAGTGGCCTGCCTCGCTACTGCACCCTTCCAGAACAGGGGTCAGTCCCTTCGGTGGGAAATACCAGTGGCCTGGTCACAGCCAAGGGTTGCTGGTCACTGAGGCGGGTCTCAGCTCAGAAAGCGGCTTCCTTCGCTACTCCGCCCTTCCAAGGATGGGGTCTGTCCCTTTGGCAGGAGGCACCGGCAACTGAGTCATAGCAAAGAGGCAGCTGGGGAGGTTGGGGGTGGGGATGGAGGTATGACTACATGGTGAATGCCAGGCGCACTGTCTGGAGAATGGACACGCCTGAGGCTCTGACTCAGGGGGATGGGCGGGACACGGACAATGTATATAACCTGAGCTTTTGTACCCCCATGAAGAGCTGAAATAAAAAAAAAAAAAAGCGACCTCCTTCGCTACTACGCCCTTCTAGGGCTGAGATCTGTCCCTTTGGTGCAAAGCGCCCCAGCGTAAATAATACACTTTTAAATAGCATGTGGGTCAAGGAAGATCTCAAGATAAATAAAAAATATTTTAAACTAAGAAAAAATGGAAATAAAATATCAAATTTTGTGGGATTCAGAGAAAGCAGTGCTCAGGAAATTTATGGCACTGGATGCATATATTATAAAATAAGAAAGATCTAAAATCAGTAACCTAGTCATCTACCTTATGAAGCTAGTAGAAGAAGAAGAAATTAAATCTAATGTAAGCAAAAGAAAATAAATAATAAAAATCAGAGCAGAAAGCAATGAAATTGAAAAGCCCCAAATCAATAGGGAAAATTACTGAAACCAAAAGCTCGTTCTTTGGAAAGATCGATAAAGTTGGTAAGCCTCTAACCAGGCTAAGGAAAAAAAAGAAAAAAGAATGAGGACATAAATTACTAATGTCAGAAATCAATGAGGGGACATCATTACAGATCCCATAGACATTAAAAGGTTAATAAAGAATGTTTGAACAATATTATGAACATTATGAACTCTATGCCTGCAGACTTGATAGCCTAGATATTATGGATCAATTGGCTGATGAACACAATTAACCAAATCTCATACAAAAATAAAGAGATAATCTGAATAGGCCTACATCTATTTTTAAAATTGAATCAATAATTAATAACTTTCCAAAAGAGAGAACCAGGCCCAGATAGGTTCAAGGGCAAATTCTACCAGATAATTAAGAAAAAAACTGCATCAATTCACTACAATCTCTTTTAAAAGATGGAAGCAGAGATGGCCAGGTGCAGTGGCTCACAGCTGTAATCCCTGCACTCTGGGAGGCTGAGGCAGGAGGATCACTTGAGCTCAGGAGTTTGAGACAAGCCTGAGTAAGAGTGAGACCCCATCTCTACCCAAAATAGAAAAATTAGCTGGGTGTGGTGGTGCATGCCTGTAGTCCCAGCTACTCAGGAGGCTGAGGCAGGGGGATCACTTGAGCCCAGGAGTTTGAGGTTGCTGTGAGCTAAGCTGATGCCACAGCACTGTAGCCCAGGCAACAGAGTGAGACTCTATCTCAAAAAAAAAAAAAAAAAAAAGATAGAAGCAGGGGAAGTACTTACTCACTTTTTATGCAGGTAGCATTATCCTAATAAAGAAACCCAACAAAGACTTTATGAGATCAATATCTCTCATGAATATACATGCAAAAATCCTCAACCAAATATTAGCAGATTGAATCCAATAGTGTATAAAATTAATTATACACTGTAACCAAGTGGGATTTATTCCTGGTATGCAAGATTGGTTCAACATTTAAAAAATCAAACAATGTAATCCATCACATCAAGAGGCTAAAGAAGAAAAGTCACATGACATTATCCACAGATGCAAAAAAATAATTATTTGACAAAAATCCACCATCCATTCATGAGCTACCACACCTGGCCCAAAGAGAGAATTTTGAAAGCATCCAGCGAAAAATTACTTGTCACATGCAAGGGAATTTCATAAGGCTATCAGTTGACTGTTCAGCAGAAATCTTGCAGGCCAGAAAGGAGTGGGATTGTGTATTTAAAATGCTGGAAAAACAATTCACAATTGCAAAGATATGGAAACAACCCAAGTGCCCATCAATACATGAGTGGATTAATAAAATGTGGTATATGTATACCATGGAGTACTACTCAGCTATAAGAAACAATGGTGATATAGCACCTCTTGTATTTTCCTGGAAAGAGTTGGAACCTATTGCACTAAGTGAAGTATCCCAAGAATGGAAAAATAAGCACCACATGTACTCACCATCAAATTGGTTTCACTGATCATCACCTAAGAGCACATTCAGGAATAACATTGATCGGGTGTTGGGCAGATGTGGGTGGGGAGGGGATGAGTGTATACATACATAGTGAGAGCAATGCGCACTGTTTAGGGGACGGACACATTTGAAGCTCTGACTCGGGGTTGGGGGAGGCAAGGGCAATAAACGTAACCTAAACTTTTGTACCCCCACAATATGCTGAAATAAGAATAAAAAAAAAACTAAAAATAAATAAATAAAATAAAGTGCTGGGAAAAAACCCTACCAATCTAATATACTGTACCTGGCAAAACTGTCCTTCAGACATGAAAGAGTGATAAAGACATTCCTAGACAAACAAAAAACAGAAGCTGTGGTAATTTAATCACTACTAGACCTATCTTACAGAAATGCTAAAGGGAGTCCTTCAGGTTGAACCAAAGGACCCTAACAGCAACATGAAAGCACATGAAGATATAAAGCTCACTGGTAAAGATAAATATACAGGCAAATGCAGAATGCTTTCATTCTGTAATGATAGTGCATAAATCATTGTTTATGCTGGTAGAAGAGTTAAAAGACAGAAGTATCAATATAACTATAAAATTTTATAAAATTATGTTATTGTATACATGTTATAAAAATATGTAATTTGTGACATCAATTCATAAAATGTGTTAGAGAAATAAATCGTGCAGTTGAAGTTGTTATCAACATAAAATAGATTCTTGTAACTATGTTTTATGTAAACCCCATGGTAATCATAAAGAAAATACTTGTAGAAGGTACATGAAAGAAAAAGAGAAAGGAATGAAAACATGCCACTATGAAGAATCAATGAAGCGCAAAGGAAGATAGACAGGAGAAGAGAGACAAAAAACCTGTAAGACAGATGAAAAACAATGAACAAAATGGCAATAGTAAGTCCATCCCTACCAACCATAACTTTAAATATAGTAGATTAAACTCCCCAATCAAAATACATAGAGTGATTAAATGGATAGTAAAAAGACCCAATTATACACTATATTTATAAGAGACTCATTTTAGTTTTAAATACATACATATGCAGAAAGTGAAAGGTTGAAGTAAAGTATTTCGGGCAACTGGTAACCAAAAGAGAACAGGGGTGGCCATATTTATATCAGATAAAATAGTCTTAAATAAAAAATTGACAACAGAAACGAAACAGAACATCATATAATGATAAAAGGGTTAATTTACCAAGAAAATATAATAATTTAAATACCTATGCACCCAATATCAGAACATCAAGAATGAATCATGAAGAAATGGAAAAATCTGAACAGAACTATAACTGGTAAGGGGATTGAATTAATACTCAAAAACCTAACAAAGAAGAGCCCAGGTCCAGATGATATTTACTGGTAAATTCTAGCAAACATTTAAAGAAGAATTAATTTTAATCTTTCTCAAACTCTCCCACAAATTCAAAGAGCAGGGAATGCTTTCAAACTCATTCTGTGGATCTAATATTGTCCTGATGCCAAAACCAAAGACTCTACAAGAAAAGTAAACAACAAGCCAGTATCCCTAACGAACATACATCAAAAATCTTCAACAAAATATTAGCAAACCAAATGCATATTGAAAGGATCCTACTCCACTATCAAGTGGCATTTACTCCTGGGATGCAAGGATGATACAACATATACAAATTAATCAATATCATATACTGCATTAACAAATGAAGGATAAAAATTACATGATTATTTTAATAGATGGAGAAATGTACTTATCAAAATTCAACACTCTTTCATAAAAAACTCAACAAATTAGGAATAGAAGAAAATTACCTCAACATAATAAAGGCTATATATTAATATAAAAAGCCTACAGCTAACATAGTCAATGGTAAAAAACTGAAAGCTTTTCCTCCAAGATTAGGATGTCCACCCTTGCCACTTCTATTCAACAGAGCATTGGAAGTCCTATCCAGAGCTATTATGCAAGAAAAAGATACAAAAGGCATGTAAATCAGAAAGGAAGTAGTAAAATTACTTCTGTTTGCAGATGACATGATATTATACATAGAAAACGCTAAAGTTTCCACGTACAGAAAAGGTTAGAACTAATGAACTAATTTAGTAAAGTTGCACAATAGAAAATCAACATACAAAAATCACTAACAATGAATATACTGAAAAGGAAATTAAGAAAATCCTATTTACAATAGAAACAAAAAGAATAAAACAAGAATAAATGTAATCAAAAAGGCAAAAGATTTATACACCAAAAACTATAAGCCATTGATGAAAGAAATTAATAAAGACAAAAACAAGTGGAAAGACATCCAGTGCTCATGGATTGAAAGATTTAATATTGTTAATATATCCATAATTCAAAAGCAATCTGCAAATTCAATGCAATTCCTATCAAAATCCCAATGGCTTTATTTTTTACAGAAGTAGGAAAATTTATGGAGCCACATAAGAACCCAAATAGCCAAAACAAAGAACAAAGCTGGAGTTGTCACACTTCCTGATTTTAAAACATGTTATAAAGGTACAATAATTTAGGAAGTATAGAATGAGCATACAGACAGACACACAGACCAATGGAACAGATTAGAGAGCCCAGCAGTAAACCCATGCATATATGGTCAACTGATCTTCGACATGGTGCCAAGAATTCACAATGGGGAATGAATAATCTCGTCAGTGAATGTTTTTGGGAAAACTGGATAGCCACACGTGTAAGAATAAAATTGGGCCCTTGTAAACCATACACAAAAAAGGAACTCAGAATGGATTAATAACTTAAATGTAAAATTTTAAACTGTGATACTCCTAGAAGAAAACATAAGGGAAAATCTTCAGGACATTGGTTTTAGTAACGATTTCTTGGCTATGATACCAAAAGCACAAGTAAAAAAAGCAAATATTGACAAGCGGTAACATATCAAACTAAAAAGTTGCATAACAACATCAACCAAAAAAAAAAAAAGAGTGAAAAGGCAATCTATGAAATTGGAAAACATATTTCCAAACTACATATCTGATGAGGGGTTAATATGTAAAGAACTCATACAACTCAATAGCAAAAAACCAAATGAATAGGTTTCCAAATGGGGAAAGGACTTAAATAGGCATTTTTCTAAAAAGACATATAATACAAATGGCCAACAAGTATATGAAAAGATGCTCAACATCAGTTATCATCAGGGAAATGCAAATCAAAACCACAATAACACATCACTTCATAACTGTTAGGATAGCCATTATTAAAAAATTTTAAAGTTAAAAAAGCAAGGAATTGGAGAAATTGGAACTCTTATGCACTATTGATGAGAATGTAAAATGGAACAGCTGCTACGAAAATAGTATAGAGCTTCCTCAAAAAATTAAAAATAGAATTATTCATATGATATGTTAATCCCACTTCTGGGTATTTATCTAAAGATATAAAAACCAGTATCTCAAAGAGATATTTGCACACTCATGTTCAGTGCAACATCACTCACAGTAGCCAAGGTGTGCAAGCAGCCAAATGTCCAGCAACAGCGAATGGATAAAGAAAATGTGGCAGGAGCTGAGGATGGCAGAACAACACGAGGGAAGGGGCCTGGATCACTGTGTCCCCCGCCCCCAAAGCTCTGTCACCCCATTGAGGACCCTTGGATTGAACGGCGACACACTGGACCCACAGAAAATCCTTGGAAGTGTAAGACCCTGCCTGTTCCTGCCGATTTCTTTCCAATTCTTATACTTGAAATTTAGGTGGTCTTGGTTAAGACCTTTGGGGAGCCCTTCATTCCTGTGGCCCTGCGTGCCGGCACTGAGCAAACACAAGGAGAGGGACCTCAGAGGAGGCCAGTCCCTGGGCCATGACCTCTTTCCACCTCCCCCAAGGCAATCTATAAGTAATGTCACTCTGTATTTGTGGAGCAAAGTGAAGGACACGGTTTCCTAGATTATGGGTGGCCTTCCCTCCCCCACCCCAACAGGTGCTCCACCCTGGTTGCTGGGCACTTGTTTGTGTTAATGACGAACAATCTGTAGGGGTCAGTTGTGGCCACAGGCCACTGGCAAGTGGAGGCAGAGCTGCGGAGCCCTTTGGAACCACGAAGGGCCTGCTGCCCGCACCCAAAATGTCTCCACAGCCGGTCTTGGGCCAGCTGTGGGCTGTTCTGATGGTGATGTTCAAAAGCCTGGGGCAAGTGCCAGGAGCACTGGGGTTCTCCGGGCAGGTGCTGGTGTGCACTGCTCTGGTGGCCTTTATAGTGAGGAGAGGCATCTCAGGAAGATGGGGGGAAGAGCTGGCCAAAAGGGGTTCAGCCTGCAGTAAGGTGGACCCAAAAGCCCGAGCCAAGACTGGGCCGACGCCAAAGGCCGATGCTGGCCCCCCATCGACCATGGTGGAGGACAGTCCTCTATGGCTCCAAACCCTCTGCTTGGTAGCTCTAAATGGAACGAGCGCATATTCCTTACAGGACGTGGCTGACTTGCTTAACGAAGGGGAGAAAAGCCAGCCTCCTGAACTTCCCCACGTGCTGGACACACAACACGTCTCAGTCGCTTCACAGCACAATGGAGGTCTCCAGAAGAGGACCGTGGAGGGTTTGGATGACTACAGGGACCTTCAGCAGCAGTGTGAAGAACGGTCCCAGCAAGCCCAGGACCAGGGGAAGAAGGGAAGGCTGGAGAGCGCAAAGGCAGTAATGATCCAGGCCGAGAGTGGTCAAGTGAGGCGACTGTCATCCCTGGCCCACACCCTGCTCAGCCCCCTGCAGCTGCCCAGCCCTGTGAGTGACCATCCGGAGGACGTGGAGGTGGAGGGAAACAAGGAAGCAGGACAGTCCGATCACCCACCGTCTCCACCGGAAGTCCCTCTGAACAGTTTCAGTGACGATGGTGACTTAACTGCATGCTTGGAAAGTCCTGAAGAGGAGATGGGAGATGTAGCCAGACAACTGTGCGAAGAAACCTGAAGGAGGGAAGAGCTGGAAGAACAAATTGAAACCCTGCAAGCCCAGGAGGCCTCTCTGCAGGAGACAGTGCGTGGCTGGACAGGGAGCTCCAGGAGCTCGAGCTGAGGCTGCAAACACTAGCTGCTTCGGGGTAAGAACATGGGATGGGACCTGAGAGGAAACTGACGGAGGAGGAAGTCCACTGCTCAGAGATGGAGAAGAGACTGTGTCAGTAATGATAAACCTCGCTCGGCAGACAAAACACATCTACAAGAAGATGGCTGAGACCCTGGCCCAGGAATTGGAGACGGCCACTTCCTTTTATCAGAGGGACATCCTCTTCCATGAGTGTAGAATGCAGGACAGCTTGATGGTCGCCGTGCCCACTCAGTGTGACATCAAGTTGCTCAGGAGAGAAAACAACTACAACAGGCAGAAGCTGGCTGCCCTTGAGGCCACGTTCCAGCCTTTCCCGAGTGGCCCTTTTGCTGCTGGGGCTCCACCCACAGCCCACAGAGGCCTGGAGGTGCCAGGGAGACCGTGGGCCGTCAGCTCCCCCAGAGCAAGGAGGGTCACCCCTTGTGAGCACTCAAGGGTCCAGGGCGACCTTGTGGTTTGATTGTGCTTCCCCTGCAGCTGGGTCCTGCAGGCCACAGCTTCAGCAGAACGTCAGCCGGTGCTGCTCCCTCTGGGGGAACCTTTCATTGAACTCTTTAGTTAAGTTCCTTAATTCATATTGAAATTACTTTTAATAAAGTTTGATAGCATCATAATTGTAAGGTAGTATTTTTCAAATATAGACCGTTTAATATAATTCCTGTGCATACTGCATTTCTACATGTCTGGACCCTGTAGAAGTACATAGTATTGTGTTTTGATTTAGATAAAGGGCCTGCTTATGTAAACATTGGTGAAGGTTGAAATGGAGAGGGCCATTTAAAGCAGAGTCCATTTCTGTGTGCTCTGAGTGATTATTAGAAAACAGTACGAGTACATTTGCCTGAATAAACTTTGATTTTTAATAACAGTGGAAATATAGAGACACAAACCCCACCACCACAGCATTCTAAGTTCATTGTATTTTTAATAGTTTGGCCCTAACCTTCATAGATTAATACAGGGAGCTTGATATTTTGCAAGCATTGTTTCTTGTTTTGCAATTTTTTAAGCACATTTTGTTATTTTGTTTAGTACAGCATTTGTTCTTTATGTATGTTGAAATGATATGCAGTCAAAAACAGTTTTCCCTTGATGTCGAATACTAAAACTCACTCTCAGTCATACTCATGCACACACACATACATGCAAACACCACAGTACAGACACATACATGTTCTGTCAGTACCTGGGGAAAATGTAAAAATAAAGATAGCTGCAAATATTGAAATAATTTTTTAAAATAAATAAAATGAGAATGAAAAGGTCTTGCACACTCAATTTGTACATACGCCAAAGACTTCTATATTATCTATACACTAAAGGACGGTGGCCTCAGGAACAGGACAGGAACTCAACAGGACACTCTGCTCCCCACGTGTGCAGATGCAGAGACTGTGGTGATAGCCCCGATCCCTCCTGGGGGCAGGGCTAAGGGCAAGGTCGAGGGGTGGCGAGGGGCCCAGACCTAGCCATCGGGCATCTGCCCCCACCGCAGGACCGAAGGGAGCAGGGAGGGGCTGGTGTCATCTGAGCCCAGGACGCAGCTGTCCAGGGTTGTGGAACTCTGCCTCTGCCTTCGCTCCTGCCATCCCCCTCTTCACTGCTGGGGCACCAGTCACCAGCACCCAGTGGGCCCGGGCTGGGCAGAGGAGATGACTCAGCTTCCTGGGCCAGAGCAGGCTGAAAAAAGGACAGGCCACTGTGGAGCTTGGGCAGCACCTGTGGCTCTATGGAATGGAAGTGTGGGTGCTGCTATGTCCCCTTGCATCTCTAGCATCTCTGGGTATCTTTGAGCTTCTGCCGTGTCTTCAGTATGGTGGCAAGTGCTTGGAAGGTGGCAATGGCAGAACAGCTCAAGGAGGTCAGAGGACCACAGAGCTCACATCCTGGAGAGGGGTGGGGGGACATGTCAGGGTAACATGCACTCTCCAGACTCTTAGGACAGGGCCAAGGGTACCCAGGGCACCTGCAGACCACCAAGAGAAAACATGTCAGCTGAGACTCCACAGTTCAGTGCCTTGTAAAAGGAAGCCTATATCACCTGGGCCAGGACCGCTGCCAGGAGCAGCTCCCTATTCACGGGCTAAATAGAGTAGACTGTGATCAGGGTGCAGCCTCACAAGATAAACAGGTAAGAGTCTGTCCTGCCAAGGTGGCCCTGAGAATTGGATTACGGGTTGCTACAAATCTTCCCTGCGGGGAAATGTTTCCCTCAGTCAATCTTATTAGGTTCACACTGCAGTTCAAGGAATGTTCTAGCTTCAAGGAACCCAGGATCATTGAAACAGCACACGAACCTCCTGCTACTTGGAGAGGTATTTTGAGCTGGGAAATTCTCATCCACTGGCAATTAGAAGTTTGCTTCCTGACAGTTGGGGAAGAACAAAAAAACACAAAAAAAGAAGCATCAAACCCAAATTTTCTAAAATGTAATAGAAAATATATATAAAAATCCATGATGTATGTTTAAGAGATAGTTTCTTCTTACACTCGTAAGAATATTAAGACCATGCTGATTTTAATAGGAAAATTATATTTGTAAATAAAGCAGCAAATCAAATACATTTGCATTCCATTAAAGAAAGTTTCCTGAAACTATCACGGCACTGGAATATAAACACGATGACAAGAAATCAAAAATAGCAGCTGCGTGACACAGGCAGCAGCAGGGGCAGTGGGAGAGGGGATCTTCGTGGCTGCTGTTAGAGGATGCTCACCTCCCTCCTCTGAGTCCCTGCCCTCCCTCTGAGGGGCAGCCACCCTGGCCTCCTGCCCTTTGTCCCTATCCTGGGAGGCCTCAGCACCTATTCACAGCCCCTTCTTCCCACTTCTGCATCTTCTTGAGGCCTTCACCGTCCACAGGTCTCACCAACACCTGGACTCTCTCTGCCCTAGTTTCCTCGTCTCTAAGGACCTGTTCTCAACTCCACACCCAGATCGAGGCTTCTTCCCTGAACTCTTATCATCAAGATCTGTTGTGTCTCCAACATGAATTCAAGTAGCCCACTCTAACCATAGCCTTTCCTCCCACCCCAGGAGCTCAAGTAGCCTGGCTGCAGCCACTGTTCACTCTCATCAGGGTCCACCACGCATTGCTTATGACTACTGATATGTGTTTATCCATCATCCATCCCTCTATCCATCCATCATCCATCCATCTTTCCATCCATCTCTCCATCGTCCATCCATCTATCCATCCATCATCCGTCCATCTATCCATCCATCATCCATCCATCCGTCTCTCCATCCATCTCTCCATCCATTATCCATCCATCATCCATCCATCTATCCAGTCCCTCTGGAGTTCATTTTATTAAGTACCTTAAATCTGTAGTCCTTACAGATAAATTCAACTTCCTCACCCCATTCTCAACTCCACTGTAGTTATTTTGCTAAACATCAACTGTGGAAGAAACCAACTATGCCTTTGTGTCTGCCTCACTTTTGGTATCACCATGTATTGGAGATACCTAGCCCAACACTGCCTAGCTGTCCTACCATGTTGCTCAAATAAGTTCACTCTCCCACTTCCTTGTCATTCATTTTTCTCTTTTTTTCACTGCTTTGTGTCCCCATCCCATCCCCAGTGTCAGCAGATAAACTGGCATCACAGCTTATTAGAAAATAAAAACCATTAGACAGGAGTTATTTCAACACCTCAAGTGGGGGTTGGGGGGCTGTGGGTGGGAAAAAACAAAACCCTCAATATTCTTTTTCCTATTCTCTCACTCAGCAATGACAATAAACACAGAAGACTTCTGTGACCCCTAAGTATGTGGGGATTTCTCCCCACCAGCACATAAGCAATCAATTCTGCAGCAGCTGGGTGTCCTCCAATTCACTATTTACCTGGAGATAGCATCAAATCCCACAGGTTGGGGGCTCAGTCTCCAAGACTGCCCACCCCTCTGCAAGGCATCAGTCGAAAGTCCAGCCCCCTGGAACTTCTAACCAAGTGGCTTCAAGTTGGGAATCCCAAAAAGCCAAAGTCACTCTCTTGACAAGGTAACCAGCCAAGTCTTCCTGAAGGGGGGCACTGCCAGCACAGGGGGACTGCTGTAGAGTCCTGTGGTGCCTGGTCCCCTCTCTGCAGCTCCGCACACTCTCTCCTCCTCCCCTGCTCTCCACCCAGCCCCTGCCAATCATTCTGCCATCCCCAGAGAGCCGTTGATTCCCATGACAGGTTTATGGTCCAGTTACACCAGCTGTCCCTCTCTGGCCATGTGCACAATTTCTCCCTGTCCCTGTGATAAGGGCCTCTAATCATTCTCTCTCTCCCCTGCCCAGTGTCAGCCACAAATCCAGTCAGGCTCATTAAAGTGTCCACCTGTCCAGGAGCACCTTGTTAGGAGGATTCACTGGCCGCCGGGCCTCACTGCTGCCCCCACCTGGACAGGTGGCTGACCCTGCGGAGGCGCCTTCTGCCGGAACAACTTTAGTCTTTACCCTCAGGAAACTGGGGTGGCCAGAGAGGCCTGGGCCCCGCTGGAGCTCTGCAAGCTGGAGAAAGGGAGAGAAACAGAGAGGACCAGAGGAGAGTGCCCCTGCCCAGCAGGTGTCCTTGAGTCCTCTTCTCTTCTGCACGCTCCTCTGCTGGGCTTCAGCTCCATCCTGGCCCAGCTATCAGGGATGTGCCCCCCAGCCATGCCTCAAAGTTGAGAAAAAAGCTCCTTTGAATTTCAAAAGAAGATTGCTGTGTATAGAACTAGTGCTCCCTTCTGCAGAATACACAGCACTTTCAATACAATTTCACTGAATCAGTGAGAAAAATTCCCTGCCCTGGGACCTTGGATGTTCAGAGAGGGCAGAAATGGAGTCCATGTCTGGGTGATTTCAAGTCCTTACAACAAATGGGTAAGATTAATTTGTTACAATATACCTAGCTTCTGTGTGCCTTGGTTTCCTCATTAAATAATAATAATGATAATTTATTTTTTTACCTGATGCATAAACTTTGTAGTGAAATAATAGAAGTGAAAGAGTCTAATGAATTCCCTAAAACCTTCATTCTCAGCCCAAGAAATATTTAGAAAAAGAAAAAGAGCTACATTGGTTCCCAAGAAGGTTTCAGCATCATCATTCTCACATTTGCCTCACTGTGATCCTGCAGAAGTTGGGTGGGTTAGTGTGGAGAAAAAAGTACCTGGTATTAGAATCGCTGACAGAAGTAACCGGTTCCCCAGCAGCCTTCAAACCACGGAAACCTCACAGAGGGCCCAGTGATGAATAATTATAATCAGAGTAATCATCCCAGGTAACAGCCATCTATTGAGTACTGTGGGCCTGCCTTTGTTCTAGTTGCTTACTTGCATTATTTCAAATTATTTTCATGACAATGGGGGAAACGATTATAATTAGAAAAAACTGAGGTTGGGGAATTGAAGCAAATTGCCTCAGGCCACACATATAATGACATAAGAGTTTGACCGCTGGAAGTCTGATTTTGACCCTTGCTAATAACCATTTCATTTTACTATATTTTACAATAGGGACATTTTGAGAAGCAAAATGAAAACTGAAAAAAAATGGAGATGTGACTATATTCTACCGGGAAAGCCAAATTTTGAAATTAGGTTCAGCTTAATTTTTTGGCCTGCTATGATCTAAGGAGGCTTCAGACTTAACAATAGTTCCCATCAACCCCATTCATCTCTTGTCCCAAAAGTAGAGCTTGTCAGCACCTGTTGTCTCACACACCTTCATCCACTTATTGCTCCCATCTCCACCCCTGCTCCCTCCATACTTGCTGCCATTCCTGTGTGTTCTGTAATCTGTCCGTCATCACTGTTGCATACACCAGAGGAGGCCGGCTCAATCCGGGCTCACACTGTCACTTCCAAGTGCTGGGGCTCAGAAATCAATACCCACAGTCAGGTGCTGTGACACTCGGAACTGAAGCCTCAGCCCCCAGGTCTCCCTGACTGCACCCCCATCTCTTCCAAAGCACAGGACGCTATTGTCTGAAGTTTCTTTATCTGGGGTGTGGAACCCGAGGCCTCAAAGGCACCCTCCAGATACCCAGGTGCAGCTCCTCAGCGGAATCCAAACTTCACAGAACCAATCCCTTTATTAAAAGGATTTGTTCTTTAAAATTGGGATTCAGTCTAGAGGCCACACTCAAGGATCCAGAAGGCCACATGTGGCCCCAAGGCCACAGGTTCTCAGCAAGGAGAACAATTGTTTTACTTTTCTTCCCCTCCCTGTTATCAGATTATCTATTGCAGAAAAGAAAAACACAAATGTAAAAAACACACCTGAACAGCCACTTCCACACGGTAATGTCTGTCTCTCGGATCACATTCCAAAGAGAACTATGTACAAGCTCATGTCTGCTCCCTGAGCCATTCATTCTCCCTGGTGATCCTTTATTGCCCCTCAGCAGAATTCCTCCCCCACCCCACAACCTGTTTTGGCAGGATCCAAGCCCCCTTGTTTTTGTAACTGTAACAGGGTAGTGGCCCCTCCTCCCACAGAGGTGAAGGTAACATTGACAGGGCAATCTGTAACAGAAGAAATGGCTTGAAAAAATGACAAAATGTTTTGTCTCTTTAAAACATCCCGACTCCTTTTGGAGAACTAGGACCTGCATCCCTGCCTCAGGCCAGGTGGTTGAAAGGGGTAGGGGGAGAGGAATATCTTTTTTTTTTTCAATTAAAAAAAATTTATTGTCAACAAAAGTGATTTATACAACAGGAAAACAGGTGAAAGGAGAGCGGGACTGAATGGAGCGCCCAGGAGAGCTGCGTGGGCCCTCTGCAGGGATGGGCGGGAAGAGATAATCAAGGCCTCCTGGATCAGGAGCTTGAACAAGTGGGGGGTGGGAGGTGTCCCCAGAGGTAGTGGGACTCACTTCAAACCCCGTTATGGCCACCTCTCGTGCAAGGCACTGTGCCAGGGGAGACTGTGGGGGGCTGAGAGGCCTGGGTCAGGAAGGATGATGGGGTAGGTGCTCTCCACAGGCCCACTGCCCCACTGCGGGCAGCCTAAGCCGCCCCTGCCAGCCTCAGCTGCCCTCAGGTCTGGCCAGGGTAGATGGTTTCCAGTGCTCTAAGGTCCCAGTGGATGCTGCCCCGCCCCCACCCTGCCCTGGCACCTGGTCTTAGCCTCCCCGCCAGGTAGCCAGGCTGGGCAGCTGTGAGTTATAAGCCAAAGGACAATGCTGTCTCTTCCCCCACTTCCTCTCTCCCCCCACCCCAGGAAAGCAAGAATTTACACCCCTCTCCCCGCCTTTGGCTCCCCCCCCTACAGTGGGGTTGGATTCCGACAGAACTGCAGGCCGTCTTGCGTGTCACCTGCTCCCACACCCTTGGTGCCCTGAGGGTGCCTGGACCAGTCTTGCAGGAGGCCAACGGCTGGGGGCTCCTCTGTTCCCACGTGGATAGCCCTGAGATCCAGTGTCCCGCCGAGCCCCGGAGGAGGAGCTGGCTGGAGCAGGCCTCCTTCTGCCACCTCCCCCTCTTAGGGGGGCACTTGCTGTCTGGAGCCCTGAGCTGGGTGTGGGAGGAAACTGCAGGACGAAGCGGGGAGGGACACTGCCCTCAGCAAAGTGTCGGATCTCGGCTGCTGCTGCGACAGTCTCTGTGGGTGAGGCGGGCAACTGGGTTCTGGGTCAGGATCCAGGTTTTTGGTCACAGGTCTGCCTCTTTTCTTCCTGACTGGCTCTTCCCCAGGGAGCTCCTTCCACCTCTGACCACTGGGCCTATTTCCCGGCTCTGTAGCAGAGGCAGCAGGAAGCTCGAGGGGGTGAAGTCCCCTGGGACGGCTCCTTGTAGGAGGGATGGGTGATGGGTTGTCCTATGGGTTGTCCTCGGGGTCCAGGAGAACCGATGATCTCTGCTGGCCCTCCGGCAGGGTCTGGGTTGGAGTCCGGTCTGGCTCAACATCCCGGCCTGAGCTGGGTGGGGACGGCTGCTCGGCTCTGACATCCTGCAGGAGGGCCACCCATTCGCTCCAGGCCTCCAGGATGTTGCTCTTTTCCGAAGGGCTCAGATCCAGGGTGCGAGGATGCTGCTCCAAGACGAGCGAGCGAGCGTGGCCCCGGGACGGATGTCAGTGCCGCACACCACGCACAGCGCCCGCCGGGCTGTTGCCCCTCCCCCCCAACTCCTGCTCCCAAGACACCTGCTGCTCGGGATCCCCTCAGCCGTCACCGCCTGCAGCAGGCTGGGTCTACGAGGTGGGTCTTCTCCCGTTGGGTCGCTCTGAGCATTGGCTCCAGCAGCGGATTTACGGCCCCCATCGTGGCCTCTTCCTTGTCCTCCCCTTCCTCGCATTTGAGCGTCACCTCGAAGCAGTCGAGCGCGGCGCCCTCGGCCTTCAGGGCCATGGTGCAGCCGTGGGCGATCGCGGTGACCGTGCCCGAGGATGGGTGCGTGGGACTCAGCCCACAGCCGGCGGCCGCCTGCCCCAGAGACTGCGCCAGGCCCGTGGCCCGCCCCGCGCGAGGCCCTCCCCGCCGCCTGCCAGCCCACTGCCCGAGACCTCAGAGCGTCCGGCTTGGGATCTAGCCTTGAAAGATCCCAACTCAACACGGTCAGGTAGAGGAGGGTGAGCCCACAAGGAAAACAGGTTGAGTGACAGCCCATCTCTGTCCTTAGGGCTCACCTGATCTCCTCCCCCTCTCCCTCAAGGACAGCACTGAGCTTGAGCCTCTGAAATTAGAATGAGGCCAGGAAGAGAGCAAATGACATCGTATGGGGGGCCTGACATGGAGGAGAGGACCCTCCATGGGTTTGTCCCTGAAGGTCACTAGACCATCCTACTGACCGTGGCTGTTTTGTCTATCCAGAAAAATACACTGCATTTCTCCCTCCTTCTGCAAAATGCCCCCTGCCCCACCTCACTCTAGCAGGTGGCTGGGGCAAGAGCAGTCATATCCTTCAGATTTGTTTCCTTGGCCAGCCCTTGACTTAACTAGGCCAGGCAGAGACTGTCCTGGGGTTTTCTTTTCTTTAACACGAGCCCCGTGGGAACCCATCTCAGTGCCCCTCCGGGGCCGAGTGTGAGGCCTGGGTGACGGCAGGTAGATGCTGTCTGGGGACACGGAGACCAGGCTGCAGCCAGCAGAGAGGAGAGAAGGAGGTCCAGCTGCATTTCCAGCCTTCCCGGAATTTGATATTTGATTACTTACAACAGTAAACACTGCTTTTCTCCCTGATCCTGTCTTGTGTGAGATTTCAAGCACATATACTTTGGGGTATCCTGATACATAATCATAGTCGGCCCTTTGTATCCAGAGGTTCCATATTTGCAGATGAAAAGTGTTTTTTAAAAAATTAAAAATGACAATACAATAAAAAATAATACAATAAAAACCATACTGCGTAACAACTATTTACATAGTGTTTTTATTGTATTAGGTATCATAAGTATTCTAGAGATGATTTAAACTACACAGGAGAATGTGTATAGGTTTCATGCAAATACTACACCATTTAAGATCAAGGACTAGAGCATCCATGGATTTTCGAATCCTCAGGGGACCTGGAACCAACGCCCCACTGATACCGAGAGACAACTGCATGTGCTGAGTACACGATCGTGCTCTTGGCCACGAGTGCCACTGTGGGTCACAAACATTCCTACTGGGGATTGGAAAGTGGTTGAAGAAGGCAAGAACTGGCCCCCAGGAGGCCCAGGGCTCTGCTGGGCTGTGAGGAGCTCTCTGAAGGAAGCATATTCTGCACTGGGGCAGGTGACAGGAATCAGCTCAGGGAGGGGACAGATGTGTGGTTTTCCTGTGAGTGGCATGGGCTACATATTTTGTGAATTTGCTTCTGGGATCTAGAGGGGCCATCATCCCTTACAAAGTTCTAAGCCTTGAGGACACCACTTAGCAGGAATCATTGGCGTGAACTGTGCGAGTCACTCAAGCGAGGGAGGGAGAGAGGCCTCTAGCTGGAGGAAGAGCACGTCCACAGCCAGGGGCCTCGCTCTGACCCCGGAGTCCCCCTCAGGAGCCACACCCTGCACACCGGGTGCAAAGGGTACAAAGCATGACTCTGTGTGTGTGTGTGTGTGTGTGTGTGTGTGTGTGTGTGAGAGAGAGAGAGAGAGAGAGAGAAAGAGAGAGAGAGAGAGAGAGAGAGAGAGAGAGAGAGAGAGAGAGAGAAAGGCAGAATAACCTGGAATAAAACCTCTTAATACAATGATTCTTTTTCTTGATTATCTGAGATTTTGCAAACTGGCTTATGTGAATGTGGTCAATGTAATCAATAGGTTCTGTGTAAACAGACAGCGATGATAGCTACCATGTATTTATCGCCAGCTGTGTGCCCTGAGGTGTTGCTTGGCACGGGCCCTATTTTCCCAGCATCCCCAGAGAGCCTGCAAGGCGGTGGCCTCACCCCACCGTGTGGTTGACACAGGGACTCAGAGGGGCCAGTGACACGGCCAGAGTCCTTCTGTAAAGAGGCAGAGCTAGGACTTCAATGTCGGTCATCTGTCTGCAAATCCGGGAATCCCGCTTGTTTCCACTCTGGCCACGTAAATCGCCCGGGCGCGGGGACGGTGCGGAGCCGGCTCCGTCTGGGCCAGCGACACCTCTGTCCCAGGCCCCCACTGGGCTCCCGCTCTGGTGGCCACCTCCTCCCCTGGCCCTTCTGTAGGGTCCTCCACACATCTCCTTCGTCACCATCGCTGTGCAGGTGTTTCTGCGCTTTTATTTGGTTCCCTGTGCCTCTCTCTGGAAGACTTTATTTATTTATTTATGTATTTGGTCCCTTCTCTCTGCCTGCCGCCCTCAATGTCTCCCTGCGTACACAGTGACCGCTCAGTTGTTCTGCTCTTTCTCTTCCTCACGCTTATTCTCTTTCCCCCGCTGGCTCGCCCCCTGTGCCCTCCCCCTCCTCTTCCACCTTTTCTTTCCTAACTGCACTGCGCTCCCGCCTCTCCCTGCCTGCAGCCGTGGTGCTGCGCAGGCGACCGGCTGGGATACCAGCTCTTCCAGCCGGTCCTCAAGGAGGCCCCAGACTGTCCCGGCTGGGACATCAGGTGAGGGGGAAAGGGAGAGGGCGTCATTCAGCAGGGCCACGGCCTGCTCGTGCCCGGAACAGCAACCGCACACGCCTGGGCCCATTTCCGGGTGCTCCCCGGGGAGGAGCCATGCGCGGGCGCGCGTGCTGCTCGGGCCAGCTCTTCCTAAGTCAGCAAAGGTTCCCGCCAGGACTCTTGTACACCGGGGAAAAGCTGATCTCCTTTAGGGACTCCTGGGCCCTCTGGGCTCAGATGTATTGGTGTTTGTCTACAAACATTACATGATTGTCTTCTTCTTATCCCTGGTAATGAGCCAGACGCTCCTATAAAAAGCAAGCTTTTCTCCTTTGCCTAATTTTGCTGGGAAAATCCCCAAAGGATGGGATGAGAATTGAGGACACTTTTAATTTTAGAAACTAGAGAACTAACCTCCTGGCACCTGTAAGAAAGTCCAGCAAGTATAAAGGGGAGTTGCGGGTTAGGGCGGCTGTGGCAGGAAAACGAGGCCATGGTCAGAAGACCAGCCCGGATTTCCTCTAATTCCTTTCCCCAGAGTTCGTTGTTCCTTGTCTGCGAGGCCCCGTGGTCTGTGCCTTAGATACACTGCACTTCTCCTGAGATGTCCTATTCATGCGGCTGCTCCCCTTGGAATTGGGATGTCAACAATGCCTCTGTTTCGATTTCTGTTTCTTCTTAAAATTATTGCTCTGTCAGAAATACTATCATCAGTAGTGGAATTAATGTAGGAGCTGATTAGTGTCTTCTAGCACATGATATCTTTTTTTTCTGTCCCCACAGGGAATGCTCATGAGAGTGTGTCCAAACCTGTCAGGACAGACGCCCTGACCCCGGGCACAGAGGGCCACACTGGCCTCCCCATTGCGTATCCAGACACCCAGGCCCTAGGGATGTGCTTCTTCCTGCGGCCACAGGAGCTCACCCAGGGAGTGCAGGGGAGGCAACATCAGGACCCCTGTCAAGGAGGCAGCTGTCAGGATACAGGAATCTGGAAGCAAGATGTCTCATGCCAGTAAGGACTATGGCTTCAGAGTTGCTCAAAGCAAAATCAACATTTTATCCAGTTATGGTTTGAATGTTCATGTCGTCTCCAGAATTCATAGGTTGAAACCAACCCCCAGTGTGATAGTGTTGAGAGGTGGGGCCTTTAAGAGGAAACTGAGTCACAAGGGCAGAGCTATCACGAGAGGGTGAACGCCATTATAAGGAGGGTTTGCTGTCTTTGCCTCTCACCTTCTGCCACGTGACGACACAGCAGCAAGAAGGCCTTCACCAGATGTTAGTGCATTTATCTTGGACTGCCCGGCCTCCAGAACTGTGAGAAAGTAAATTTCTGTTCATTACAAATTATCCAGTCCCAGGTTACTGTGATAGCAGCACAAAACACACTAGGACACCATCCCACCTTGAAATTGTGCCCGTGCTGCCTGCCATTGCTCTTTCTAGGTGGCAAGAAATTAGGACAAGCACTTGATACTATTCTCCAAAGCACCTCAGATATAACAGGGGCCAAAATGTTCCTTGAATCTTGTGTTGTGAACTCTCCATAATCCTGGCTCTGTTCCGTCCTCCCTGCCCTTGCAGGCCCTGCAGGCCCAAGGCCAGCAGCCGTGCTGGAGGCGAAGGGGTGGCTCCCGGACTGCTCTCTCCAGGAGCAGGAACCCACCCTTCCCTTCCGGGCCCTGCAGCTCCCCCTGCCCCTGGGGACCCTCAGGCCTCTCTGCCACTTCCTATGTGGGGACCTGGAGCCACGATGTGAGCCTAAAGTGGAGAGAGGTCAGAGGCAGACTGACCCTGAGCCAATCCTTGCACGTGTGTAGAAGTGTTCTTCATCTGGATCTGGGCCCAGCTGGAGCCAGAGGAGGAAGGGGCAAGAGCAGGGCTGGCAGCTCCAAGTGCAGGCTCTGTGCTGACGGCAGCTCTGGGGAGGCCCCAGGAGGCCACTGTCTCACAGGCCCCTGGGCAGCCATATGTGGCCCTTGAGTTGTTCTCCCCAGGGAAGGAGAGGGTCAGTCAGCATGGCCTGAGCCACCTGTCCTCAGTGTGAGTCTGTAGGGGGTGGCTAGAGTAGGGAGAGCAGGGTTGAGGACCACCCTGCCCCTTCCCAGGACCCTGGTGGTTCATTCATTCATTCATTTGTTCGAATGAGTTGGAGGAGCGAGGTGTCAGGTGAGGCCCTGGGGCTACAGAGCATGTTGCCTAAAACCTGGTAGAACTAAGTTTGACTCTTTACTGCTCAGCTAAGTAGCTGTGTGACCTTGGCTTTATCACAAAATCACTCTGAGCCTATTTCAGGAAACTGAAAAGTATTTAATTACACTTACCCTGTACCTAAGGTTATTGGGAGGCGTAATTGAGTTAGTGATGTTTCAAAAGCAGTCATCCTAGCTCCTAGAAAAGGATAAACAAATGGTGAGGACCATCGGAGCTCCCCTGCCTTGGGAGAACGTGCGGCTTCCTGGGACTGTGTCACACTGGAAAAAATGAGTGACAGTAGCTGAGTTCTGGGGGTCCTCAGGTTTCCTAGATTCTGTTTTGGGAAATGATCTGAAATCAGGGCTCCTAATTCTCAAGCTCCTACCTGTACCCAAGACATTTCCCAGGCTGAATCTGTAGTGGGGTTGGATTCCTTGTCATCCAGGCTGCTTCCCTTCTTCAAGAAGTTTTTCAAAGCCTGCCCCAGCAATGCCATGGGAATTCCTTCAGTGGCGGAGCCTGTCTTGTGGATAATAAAGTGGAAAACATTTTGTGTTGATATTTGGAAAAACTGACTAGTTACCAAGTGGGAGTGCAAGTGAGGCTGTGCAAGTACATTTGCAAGCACACGCCCATGTGCACACTTCTTTTTATGCCTCCCTTTTTTAAGGCATTTTGCAGTGCTGATTGATGGCTGCTTAAGAAAACTTGACATCTCTGGCCCTGTAGACAGAGGACATGCTTTTCTATTTATCAAGGTCTTGGGTTGCCTGGAAAAAGAATAACAAGGGGCATGGGGGAGGGGCAGTAATGAGGAAGCAATTGGGTGACAGGTGGTGATTATCAAGAGAAATCCGTTGTGGTGGGGAGGGCAGGGAGGCCAGCGAAGCATGTCCTTAGCTACCATGGCCTTCATGGTGGGCCCAGGCCTCCGCGAGCATGAAACACAGCCTGGATGTCATATGGCCCCTTCTGCTTGCTGCCCCTGGGCCCCTTCATACACACACACACACACACACACACACACACACACACACACACACACACAGTGGCTCAGTCAGTGTGACTATGTAGACCAAAGAGTTTAAACAAGGTCCAAGAATTACACCAAAAAGCTAGTGAAGATCCCTGTGAATTTTTGGAATGCATCCCTCAGGCATATCAGAAATATAGAGATTCGGGTCAAGAGGCCCCCGAATGTTTGTGCGTGGTTAGTATGACTTTCATAGGACAGAGCACTCCAGATGCAAGGAGGATAATGCAACCTGTGGGAGGGTAATTGGCGTGGAATCCCTCACAGCTTGTTGATAATGCCTTTGAAGTATATACAGCTAGAGAATACAAACTGAAACCTACGTGTGTTTTGTTAGCTGCCCTGACCAAGGGTCCTTTTAAGATAGTCAAAAGTAAAGGGCAGAAAAGTACACCTTAGGTTGCAATACAATCAGTGTGCTTTTTTTTTTTTTTTTTTTTTTTTAAAGAGGAAGGACATTGGACAGAGCGCTGCCTCAAATTACAAAGGGCTCCAGGTTAAAAGAAACCCCAAGGAGAGCAAACGGTTTCTTGAGTCCAGGACTGATGAGGAATGAGGCGCCCTGGGCTCCTTGCCTTACCAGCGCCTCTGAGCCAGATACACCCACAGGAGCCCCAGGCACAAGTAACAGTGGGGACGCGATTGGCAGACCTTTAGTTGATTCAGGAGCTACCTTTTCTGTTCTAAACTCTAACTTCCCTTAGCCAGGACATGGTGGAAAACACAAAGTGGCCGACGATGCCTGTGTGGCCGAAGGGCACGGGCCCCAGGGGCCTGGAATGGGAGGCCATGGTGGCTTCGGTTCAGCAATGGCCTTCAGGGCCTGGGTCATGGCTGTGGTGGGGGCCAGGGCCAGGGCCACAGAGCTCCACCGTATTCGCCAGAACTTACTCCCGCTGACTACCACTTCTTTTAGACTTTGGACCACTTTTTACAAGAAAAAAGATTCAGTTCTCAGCAAGCTGTGGAAATTGCCTTTCGCTATTTCAGGGCCACTTGCTCTCCTGGCTTCTTCACTGCTGGCACAAACAAGCCACTGTTAAGATGACAAAACCGTGTCAATAGTTTAGAAATATGCTTTGATTAAGTGTACCGCTTCTTGTTTGAGATATAGTAAACTAAACTTCTGATTCAAAATCAGACATTTCATATTTAATGAACTAATAGTAATAGTTCTATTGATATGTTTTAAATTTCTTTCTGAGTCAGTTTTGGTATTTTGGGTGTTTCTATGAATTGTCCATTTTATCTAAGTTACCTAGTTTATTGGCATATAAGAGTTCATAGATTCTCTTGTAATACCGTATTCTTTGTATTTTCTCCTGTCCACACTTTCATTTCTCATTTCAGGTATTTGCATCTTCTGTCATTTTTTATTAGTCAGTCTATCTGAAAGTTTGTCAATTTTGTTGATATTTGTCAAGAACCAGCTTTAATTTTCTTGATTCCCTCTATTGTTTTCTATTACCTATTTTGTTTTTCTCTGATCTAACCTTTAACATTTGCTTCTTTCTCTTAGATTTGGTTTTACTTTGTTCTTATTTTCCTAGAGCCTTAAGGTTAAAGTTAATTATTCATTTGACATATTTCTTCTTAAAGAAGATAGAGGTTTATAGTTATAAATTTTCCTCTGAGATCTGCTTTCACTGAATCCACAATTTTTTGTATGTTGTATTTTTGTCTTAATTTGTTGCTAAATATTTTCTAATATTTTTGTGATTTCTTTGACCCATTGCTTAAGAATGCATTGCTTAATTTTCATGCATTTGTGAAATTTTCAGTTTTTCTTGTTATTGATTATTTGTTTATTTATTATTATTATTTTTTGTAGAGACAGGGTCTCACTGTGTTGCCCAGGCTGGTCTTGAACTCCTGGCCTCAACAATCCTCCCTCCTCAGCCTCCCAAAGTGCTAGGATTACAGGCATGAGCCACCATGCCCAGCCATTATTTATTTTTAGCTTAATTCCATTGTAGTAGGAGATAGTTTGAATGATTTTAATATTTTAAAATCCATTGAGACTTGTTTGGAGACTAAAATATGGTCTACTCTGAACTATGTTCCATGTGCCCTTGAGAAAAATGAGTATTCTATTGTAGATTGGAATGATCTATATCTATTTTTTTCTTTCTCTCTCTCTCTCTCTCTCTCTCTAGCTAGAAAGATAGACTTGTTACATCTAGCTGGTTTATAGTGTTTTTTAACCCTCAGTTTTCTTACTGAATTTTATTTTGCACTGACCCAGTCAAAATATTGATTAGAGGTAAGGGAAAAAGGCTTGGAGCAGGTTAATAAAACCACAGGGAATCCTGCTTCTCCTTAGAAAAAGAAATGTAATTGGCATGCATACAGATGGCTTAAGGGAGCTTATTTCCTTTACTGCTTCTTGCAATGAAGGGGATGTTCTGCAAACTAAAGTAGCAGGAAACAAGACTGAGATTTGAAAGCTTTGCACTGGCCTTTATGTTTCCCCATCTACAAATCTCACATGCAGAGATCTCTCCTCACCGCTGCCTGGGATTTGTGTGATGTGTAAATGCAGATAACAAAAGTCATCTAGAGACTGCAAAGTGCTGTCCAGGAAGGAGTTATTGTGAGTACCATCACTAAAATGCTATGGGTTACTTGTGATCAGGCAGACGAACAAACTTAGGTTGGGAAAAAAAATAATAAAGGCAAGGAGATTTGGACCCAAAGTCATCTTAAGCCCTGATGTCCTAACATTGAG
Source organism: Lemur catta (assembly GCF_020740605.2). Lineage (NCBI taxonomy): Eukaryota > Metazoa > Chordata > Mammalia > Primates > Lemuridae > Lemur > Lemur catta. Next base: position 88,968,539 of record NC_059137.1, read on the forward strand.
AGCATTCTACAGGCAGTTGAAAGATTCATTATATTTCCTACTCAGGCTGGTAATAAAACAATTAAGCCACTGTGTTATATTCATTTGGAAATGGTGCACAAATGAAGTGATTATATTATTATGTTACTCAAATGACTTCAGGTGATTATAGGGTTAAGTGTGCATTGAGAAGATCTACTTCAGTCATTTTAAAAGTTATTTTGTGAGTTTTTCAAAGAAATATAGAATAAAATTAAAACCACGCAAAAGCCTCGAATGCAGGAATAAATTTGTTTAAACTTTGTTTGTTGTTAATAGTCTCGTATTGTTTATCTAAGCCAAAATCATTCTTCCTGCATAGGACACTTGTCAATGTCTGGAAACCTTTTTGGTTGTTACAACAAGGGAGTGAGGGATGTTGGCTTTTACTGGGTGGAGCCCAGGGATGCAGCTCAATATTCTACAATGCACAGGACGGCCCCCAAACAAAGGATTTTCCAGCCTCAAATGTTGATAGCACCAAGATTGAGAACCATGTCTAGGCGTAGGCATTGTCTTGGCGGGTTTCTATTTCCACCCATAGTGACTGGTGGAGCTGTTTTGATGAATAGCTCTATTTTATTTTAACCAAAAGTGTTTCTTGAGTGAAACAGCTTACTGTTATTTTTTTCTTTTACCTGCAGGCTACAACACTACTAATAGAGGTGCAGTAGCTGCCTCATGCCCAACGTTCAACAAGATGCTGAGGACTGGACTCTGATTTTTTTCTTTGCCCGAAATAATTCCTTTCTAAGAGGGCCTGGTAAGTCACACCTACAGATGATAAAATCTCAGTAAACAGGTTTTTATGATGCAGTTTACTTCCCAACCTGATTCTGGTACAGCATCACATGAAGGATAGAAGACCCTTATCTTAACTCAAGCATTCCTTTCTGCTGATTCCTGGTCTTTGGACAAATCCTAACTCTTCCAGCCAATTATCAGCTAAAGAATCCCTAAATCCACCTATGACTTGAAAGCCCCTGTTTTGAGATGTCCCACCTTTTCCGGCCAAAGCAATGTACACCTTCCATGTATTGATTTATGATTTTACAGGTAATCCTTGTCTCCCTAAAATGTATAAAACTAAACCATAACCCAGCCACAGTGAGTCTACTTGCTCAAGGCTTCTTGGGCGTGGCTCTGGGTCATGGTCCTCAGATTTGGCTCGGAATAAACCTCTTTAAATTATTTCACAGAGTTTGTATTCTTTTCCGTTGACACTGTATTTCTCAGGTTTCAAATGCTGGGCTCATGAATCAAGCTGATTCCTAATGTTGGATAAGCCTACATGTTCTGAAAGAGCATCTGGGAAGGGAGGCACCATCCAAAGCTTATTTTGGGGAGCCTGAAACCCCATTTCCATGCTTTGCTTGGGAGCCTGGAATTTACAATTATGTCATGTGGACAATGATTGAATATATGCTTTAAGATAAGTGGCTTATTGCACCCTTTGAGGATCTGATCTATTTTGCCAAGTTGTCCCTTTGAAAAATTAACCACACTAAACAAACTGCCTTATGTCTAATCTTAAGGACTCTCAAAAGCAGTAAATATTACCTAGCTAAATTATCTTGGTTTAAAATTATGGGCAAATGGGAACATGATGAGAACTTCCAACCAGTATGTTGCAGTGTAATTTTTTTATTGTTTGATATAACTGACACTCTTATTGTTCACTGTGTGATGAATTTTTACTGCTAATTATCCAGGTACAAGAAGCTATGGATATTTTGGGTATAATATGTTGATAGGTTATGCCCATAATTCATAAACACAATGTTTTGCTGTTCTGTGAATGGTGGCAGAGTTGGTGATGAGTACTAAGCGCACATGGTGTTTGGGAAGCTCAATCTTTTCTGTGTTTGGACTATGGTCTAACTTCAGCCAAAATTGCCCTGAGAGTGATATAAACTTGGCATCTTAGGATGTACACCTCTGAGCTGTGCTTCTGAAGGCAGAGAATTCATATGTACGCTGCCCCGTGCATGGAAGTGGTGTTTCTGCCTATGAAGATTTTGTCATATTTAAGGTGAAATATTTTTAGAATGTTTAAAGTGAACTTAAAGCATAAACACCCTTAACATTTAAGTTAAACTTTTATTATAAACTACTGAAATAGTGTAAGCAATGCTGAAAGGTATGACGGATTTTGTATCTCCAAGGGTTCAGGGATATTTAAATCACAATGACCTGATCTTCTTAAGTTTTACCTCTACAAATCATCGCCGGTGCTGTGAACAGCAGAAGAGCACCTAGAGAGGAAATCTCACGCCCTGCCTGGAGTCTAGTGAATGTTTATCAGGCGTGGACATTAGATGACAAAAATAAATTTTGAAAAATGGAAATAACAAATGTAGAAATTTAGGAGTTTGGGTTGTCATTCTGGAGATTTCAGTGTGCTGGATTATTTGCTCCTTGGTGGCTGGTGAGGTCTGCTCTGCCAGGACTGCCTTAAATTTGTGTTACCCTGGGTGGAGCTGGAGCCCATTCTCCTAAGTGAAGTATCACAAGAATGGAAAAACCAGCACCACATGGACTCGCCATCAAATTGGTATCGATTGGTCAACACTTATGTGCACATGTAGAAGTAACATTCATTGGGTGTAGGTCAGGTGGGAGGGGGGAGGAGGGGATGGGTAAATTCACACCTAACGGGTGCGGTGAGCACTGTTCGGGGGATAAGGCACACTTGCAGCTCTGACTCCAGTGGGGCAAAGGCAATATATGTAACCTAAACATTTGTACCCCTGTAATATGCTGAAATTAAAAAGAATTGCTAAAGGAGCATTCAAATCCCCAGGAATGACCTTCTGTGCCCCAATCAGAGTAGGCAAGAACCGACACAATGGCATGGACATGACCTGTCAGAGATGCCATTCTTCCATGAGAGGCTGCCCACATACGAACAGTTGAATATAACCCTGATCCACTGAAACGGGTTTCTCAATCTTGGCACTACTGACATTTGCCTCAGGGCTATGCTCTGGAGGCGGCATCATTGTGTGCACTGTAGGATATTGAGGGACATTCCTAGGCTTCAAACACCAGGTGCCAAGAGGATCCCCCTTCCTCAAGTGGTGGTGCCCAAAATCTCTGCAGACCTTGCCAGATGCAGGGAATAACTGAGCTAGAATTAAGACAAGCTGCTGTTAGAAGCTAGTGGAGCTGCTATTGAACATGACAGATGTAGAGTCCTATTAGAGCGTAAAGCAACAAAAATAAATCAGTAATACTGATGCAGTCTTTGTTCACAATTCTGATTCTGTTTTTATCATGGATTTCTTCATTGTTACTATTCACATCCATTTTTATTTCTTTAAATCTTGCATTAAACATTAATTTAACTTGCATACAGAGTTTGTGTCCCCTTAAATTTTAAGCCTGAAGTCACTTCCTCCCCCTTGGGGAGGGCACTGACGCCACAGAAAGTGCACCCTACGTGACTGTCTGCAGTTTCTCTTTTTTTTTTCTCCTCCTTTTTTCCTCTTCCCTGCGCTACTGTTTCCTCCTTTTGCTGCCCAGTACCGCGGTTCTGCACATTCCCATTTCCTTTCTAGGTTGGATTCTGCAGCCATGCAACTGTGAAGTTTCTTTGCTTTTCAGAAAAACAGAAATTTTGTCTTCCACAAGCAAAGGAAGGCAAGGAGGAAAGATACGCCAAACATTGTGTGAGGTTGCGAGCAGGACGTGACAGCTCTTTTGGTTTGTTTTTGTTTATTTGTATGTTTATTTTTTTTAAAAAAAACTTTTATCTTTTGATTTTTAGTAGTGGCAAAAAAATTACCATCTCAACCATTTTTAAGTTCACAGTTCAGTGGCATGAAACGTTATATCTGCACACTGTTACGCAACTATCACCAATTTTATCTTCCCAAACTGAAGGTCTTTCCCCATTAAACAGCATCTCATTCCCCCTTTCCCCAGCCCCTGTCAAGCTCCATCCTCCTGTCTCTATGAACTCGATGACTCCAGGGACCTCACGTAAGTGGAATCACAGGTGTTTGTCCTTCTGTGACTGGCTTATTCCACTCAGCACAATGTCCTCAGGTTCATCCAGGTTGCAGCTAGTGTCAGAACTAACTTCCTTTCTAAGGCTGAATGATACCCCCTTGTGTGAATGAACTGCATTCTGTTTATCCATTCACTGCCAAGGGGAACTCGGGTTGCTGTCACCTTGTGAATACCATGATGAATGCGCCATGAACACTGGGCATGCAAGTACCTCTTTGAGAAGCTGCTTTCAATTCCTCCGGGTATACACCCAGAAGCGGGATTATTGGCTCATGTGCTAACTCCGTTTTTAATTTTTTAAGGAATCTCCATACTGTTTTCCATAGTGACTGCTCCATTGACATCACACGGCGAGCATTGTGTCAGGTTCAGAGAAGAAAGTGACAGCTTTTTTGGTTGGTTTATTTGTATATTTAACCAAGGGTAGACATGGATTCCATTTTTTTCCACAAAAATGGCAGTTAAAATTTTTTTTCTATAGACATGTGATAATTGTACATACTCCTGGGGTACATAGTGACATTTTGGTACAAATAATGTATAGTAATTAGATTACAGTATTTAGCATATGCATCATTTCTAACATCATTTCTTTGTGTTGAGAGTGTTCAATATCCTCCTTCTAGCCATTTGAAACTATGTAATATATTCCTGCTAACTGCAGTCATCTTGCAGTGCTGTAGAACACTGGGAAAGATTCCTGGTCTCCAGCTGTAATTTTGTGTCCTTTAACAAATCACTCCCTCGTCCTCCCTTCCTCCCACACTTCCCAGCTTTTAGTTTCCTCTGTTCTACTTTTTACTTTTATGAGATCAAGGGTTTTTTTTTAGCTTCCACACAGGAGTGAGAAGATACAGTGTGTGGGCACCGTCGGGATGAGGGAACGCAGGCCTCCACCGCCCAACCCGGAGGGGCGCGACAGATGCGCCAGGGGTGGCCTGGAGAGCCCTCGGGCAGCAGCGGGGCTGGGGGCCCGCAGGCAGCCCCCGATGGCCAGAGGCTCCAGGAAACCAACCCCCCATGATCCTCCTTCCCAAGCGCCTTGGCCGCCTGGCTGTGCGGGGACCCACAAGACACGGTGTCACCCCCACTCCTGGAGGGCTTATTTCACGTAGCATAATGTCCTCCAGTTTCACCCATGTTGCTGCAAATGGCAGGGTTTCATATTTTTATGCCCAAGGCCAAGTAGTATTCCATGTATGTATATATCACATTTCTTAAAATTCAGGATATTACAGGGGCACAAACATTTTGGTTACATGTAATGCGTTTGCCTCGCCCAAGCCAGGGCTACAAGTGTGTCTCTCTTCCATACAGTGCGTTCTGCTTCCATTACCTGTAGGTTTACCTCCCCAACCCTCATCTGACTGGCACCCCGCGAGTATTTCTACCATGTGAGCACCTTAGTGTTGATCAGATAGTACCAATTTGATGGCGAGTACGTGTGGTGCAGTGGGATTGCTGGATCAAATGGTATTTCTATTTCAGCTCTTCGAGGTATCTCCAAATTACTTTCCACAGGGGTTGTACTAATTTGCAGTCCCACCAGTGGTGTAAGAGTGTTCCAATCTCTCCACATCCATCCCAGAATTTGTTATTTTGGGACTTTTTGATAGAGGCCATTCTCACTGGAGTAAGGTGATATCTCATTTTGGTTTTGATTTGCATTTCCCTAATGATTAGAGATGTTGTGCACTTTTTTATATACTTGATGGCCATTAGTCTGTCTTCTTTTGAAAAGTTTCTGTTCATGTCCTTTGCCCATTTATTGATGGGGTTGTTTGATTTTTTTTCTTGTTGATTTTCTTAAGTTCTATATAGATTCTTGTTATCAGCCCTTTATCGGATGTGCAGAGAGCAAATATTTTCTCCCATTCTGTAGGTTGTCTATTCTCTCTATTGATAGTTTCCTTGGCTGTACAGAAGCTTTTTAATTTGATCAGGTCCTGTTTGTTTATTTTTGTTGCTGCTGTGATTGCTTTGGGGGTTTTCTTCATAAATTCTTTATTTAAGCTGATGTCTAAAAGAGTCTTGCCAACATTTTCTTCCAGAATTCTTAAGGTTTCGCGCCTTAGGTATAAATCTGTTATCCATTGTGAGTTGATTTTTGTGAAAGGTGAGAGGTGGGGATCTAGTTTCAATCTTCTGCATGTGGATATCCAGTTTTCCCAGCACCACTTATTGAATAGAGATTCTTTTCCCCAATGTATACTTTTGTCTGCTTTGTCAAAGATTAGATGACAATATGAGGATGGTTTTATATTGGGGATCTGCATCCTATTCCAAAGGTCTATATCTTTGTTCTTGTGCCAGTACCGTGATGTTTTAGTTACTATATAGCCTTATAGTAAAGATTCAACTCTGGCAGACTGATGCCTCCAATTTGTTTTTTTTTTTGCTTAGGATTGCTTTGGCTATACAAAGTCTTCTCTGGTTCCAGATGAAGCATAGAATTATTTTTTCTAAATCTGTAAAGAATGATGGTGGAATGTTCATAGGGATTGCAATAATTCTGTAGATCACTTTAGGTAGAATGGACATTTTAACAATATTGATTCTACCAATCCATGAGCATGGTAGGGATTTTCATCTGTATACATCTTCTACAATTTCTTTTCTCAGTGTTTTGTAGTTGTCCCTATATAGATCTCTCACCTCCTTTGTTAAATATATTCCTAAATGTTTAATTTTCTTTGATGCTATTGTGCAAGATGTTGCATCTTTGATTTGATTTTCAGCTTGACTGTTATTGGCATATATGAATGTCATTGATTTGTGTGCATTAATTTTCTATTCTGAGACTTTACTGAATTTGTTTATCAATTTTAGGAGTCTAAGGCTGGTTCAAATCTATAAATGCAATTCACCACGTAAATAAAAGCAAGAACAAAGACCATATGATTCTCTCAGTAGACGCAGAAAAAGCATTTGATAAAATCTAGCACACTTTTATGATAAAAACCCTTAACAAAATAGGCATAGATGGGACATGCCTTAAAGTTATTAAAGCCATATATAATAAATGCACAGCCAATATCATATTGAATGGGGAAAAATTGAAAGCATTCCCACTTATAAGTGGAACCAGAGGTTGCCCACTATCTTCACTTCTATTCAACACAATGCTAGAAGTCCTTGCCAGAGCGATCAGACAAGAGAAGGGAATTAAGGATATCCGAATGAGAGCAGAGGAGGTCAAATTCTCACTCTTTGCTGATGATATGATATTATATCTAGAAAATCCCAAGGATTCAGCCAAAAGACTCCTGGAATTGATGCCGCATTTTCTTTATCCATGTATCTGTTGTTGGACACCTGGGTGAATTCTGTATCTTGTCTGTTGTGGAAAAGGTTTATTCAACATTTTAACTTACTCCTAATAAATCACAAATAGTCATAATAGGGACTACAGAGTCACTTGATTCCAAATTTTATCTGAGGCTATGAGTACAAGATAGGTCGTGCTCATTGATTATGTTATTGCAATCTTGTCTTAGAAATTATTCCTTTCCTTTAAATTCACAATGAGGGGGTTTTCTTTTATATAACCTGTCCAAAATTTTTAGTCAAATGTTGATGAAGAATTGTTTTTTAAAAAAATGGAAATATATAATAACACACAATAATACCATGTGGCAAAAATAATAAACCAGTGTCTGAAAAGAATAGCAATTCCTTTTAAGGAACATGAAGTAGTATAGGGGAAAAAAAATAAAACCTAAATTTCTCCTTGGGGCATGCTTATGTTTGAGCCTAAACTCAGAGACCAAATGAAAGAAGAAGCATTTGTACCCCACTCTGGGCTTGCTTTCCCAGCTTTGAATTCGGGGATCTGTGCTTTTCAGAAATACGACAATTATCTTTACGCTGTAGGGCCTGCCTTTGCTGATCTCTAATCTATAATGTACTACCATTCAGGAACGACAAATACCTGAAAGCAACTTCTCACTAAATGTCTGCATGTTTGCCTCTGCATGTATTTGTGGGAATCTATGTGTTGTGTGCATGTGTAGGTGTGCGTGTGTTCACCCATATGTTTCTGTGTATATGTGTGTGTGCTTGCATGTGTGTGTTTCTGTGTGCACAATTGAGTTTGTGTGCATATGTTTGTTAGTGTGTGTGTATGTGTTTGTGCATATGTGGGAGTATGTATATAAGAAAGAGAGAGAGAGCATGCGAGGAGAGAGTGCATCCTTGCAGGTGTTTGCACCCGGCATAGAATAAACATGGAAAAAGAGAGGAACCACTCAGACAATGCTCAAGTTATATATGTTTCTAACTTCCCTCTAAGTCATTCTCTCTGATTTGCATGGATGTTTCAATTCCCTGCTTGCATGCTTTAGTATTGGTCACTGGCATTTCAGAAAATACCATCAAACAAAGGATCAGGTCTAGAGATAACCTAAAAATGAAAACAAAACCCCCTATGCATCTGGGAGGAAAACAAAAGAAAAACAAAACAAAACAAAACAAAAGGTAAACTTTAGGTCTAAGGAAACAAAAATCAAGCTTCTCTTATATATCCCTGTGATGTTGAAGCATCAAATGAGGAGGAAGCAACATACCTACAGACTTTTAACGGGAGAAAATGGTTTTCCTTCTAAGCTATTTATGAGCTTGAAATTGATGAGCTCAAAAAACATATTCGACATGTATTTTTGGAAAAAAATGGTAATTGGAAACGTAAGCCCTCTGTTCAAGAGAGAACACAGATTAGACACCGAAGAATCGGGATGTGTTTATATAAAGGGCCGGCAGGTGTTCTATTCAGTTGGGTTCTATTCCCAAGAATCTAGCCGGGCAGTGGGTTGCCAGGTGGCGATATCTGTCATCCATGTAGAGAGATGCATTCTGCACTTTCTCTCCTGATGTTTCTCTTCTTCCTGTTCTCTTTTTTCAGGACCCAGAGGATGTGTATCTTACGCTGCATTCATTAGGAATCTCTTTCCAATTTTGGGTCAGGTGTCAGAGCTATCATTTACTGACATGGGCTAAGATATTTTCATGGTGGAGAAACTAACAAGCCATTGTTTCCTTCTTAAATACAGCACTACAAAGAGTCTCATCACATATAGTTTGTATATATATAGTTTAAAAGACAGTCAAGTCCTGCACAATGATCTTTCAGTCCGCAGCAGACTACACAGACAATGGTGGCCCCATAAGATTACAATACTGTACTTTTCTTGTGCCTTTTCCATGTTTAGATATGCAGATACTTACCACTGTGTTACAGTTGCCTACAGTATTTGGTATAGTAACATGCCGTAGAGGTGTTAGCCCAGGAGCAATGGGCTACACCGTATAGCTTAGGTGCATATTAGGCTATTCCAGGTGTAAGTCTCACAGTGATGTTTACACAACAAAATCACATAATGACACATTTGTCAGAATGCATCCCAGTTGTTAACAAATGGCTGTATATATAATTCATATATACAGTTCATATATATATGATTACATATAGAATACATAAATATATCCATGCACATGTATACGTATGGATACATCTATGTATTCTGCATGGATATATGTATACAAGTGATACATACATGTATATATGTATATAAGTAATACATATATACACATGTATATACACATATGTGTATAAGGTATACATACATAAATATATATAAGTATACAATTTAAATTTATATTTAAGTATATGTAAATTTTAAGTTGACATCTTTTATGATTTAGGTTCTTTTTGAAGTTGGAAAGATCAGTTCAGTTGCAGATAGCATCAGGCATGTCCACTGATTGTGCAGTGTACATTCCAGCAGAAGTCTGCCCAGTACTCCGGTCCATATCCCGTGACCTTAGCTATGGTAATAAAATCTGACTTTCATTTGGAGCATCTTATATTCTAGGCACAGATGGAAATGCATGTAGTATTGCCTTCCCCAACTTCACCTCGTTCAAATCTTCACGAGGGTGCGCCTGTTGTCGGGGGAGATAGGGCACGTGTGCAGAGAGAAGGAACACACCGAAGTTATACAGCTTGGAAGAGACATCCCAGGGAATCAAGCCTGACAGCATGTTCTCTATCCCGGTGTGCACCACCTGCTGTGTGCAGAGCCATACCTGGAAAAGGGCTGCGGAAAAACACTCCAACATGTAAGCAATTGGTATTTCTGGGTAAGTTCCTGGTTAGTTTTTACTTTTTTTGGTATGCTTTCTTTGTCTTTCTCAAATGCAAATATTGGAAGAAAAACACTAATAGTGATAAAAACAATTGTTTATTTCTAATATTTCTTCTGCTTTTTTTAATTTTTGATGATAATTAATGAAGTTTGAAGGGAATGTTATAGAACCATACTTTTTTTTAATTAAAATAAGTGTAGACACCCTTCCTTAATTAGAGAGAAAATGATGAAAATTCGCACAGCCCCTGGAAACACTAAATGCAATGTGTATAGTTTGCTTCCATCTAAGAGGCAAGACTTTACTAAGAGATTGGCTTGTCCTATGAAATAACTGTGTATGTAAATCAACAAGAATTAATTACTGTGTCTATTTATAGCTGGCAGACTACCTAAAAAAAACCCAAACAAACAAATCCGTTGGCTGTGTTCCAATAAATGCAAAATATAAAGGAATGTTGCTTTCTATAAGTACAACAAAACAATGAAATGATGTAGGTCAAGGCAAGTTAAATAAAACAATTTTATATGTTTAAAAATGATGCCTAAGAAAACCTTCATGCTGCTTACGAGAAAATTAAAATTTTAGGTAAGAACAGAAGGGTTCAAGGGAACTCTTTCTCTCCCAAATGATAGTTTTTACTGGTTTGCTAAGGTTCCTGAATTCCTTATCATAGTTTTCTCTCCTCTTCTTTCCCTGCCCTAGGGGAAGGGAAATTTGGACCTCCCTTTGGAACTGGAGTCTAGTGAGACTGCAGGGTTCTGTTGTCCAGCTCTGAGTTGGAATGAGAAGTCCTGACCCACTGTGGAGCTGACCTGCACATGGTGTTTCAGAGACGACAGAGAGACCAAGGCTGAAATTCAGGATGCTGTACAGTCATCAAGACCAAACGCTACTCTTGTCTCTCCATAAAACCATTGGCGCCTACTCTATAAAAATGGGTCATCAATGTCTCCAAAAGTAGAGCTAGACAGGGAATTTTAGATAAGACAATAATGCTATTCTCACAAAGCTGTGCATTCGATTTATTTTCTTTTTCATTACAAGAGTTTATGGTAAGGATTTTCAGCACTCAGGGTAGTGCCTGTTACTATAATTGTTATAGGACTATGTTTTTTAATAAAAATGGTAGATACCCATGTGCAGTTGAAAACACAGATTGAAATTGTTTCAAAGGCTCTAATATGTTCCAAAACACAAAAGACCAGAAAGATAAAGAAATAATAATATGCATCTTCATGCCATGCACGTAGATTGCTTCATTTTATTCACAGTATCCAGATGATAGAAAGATATTCTTTTTTTATCCTTATGAATCCAAATGCTCATATAGATAGATAGATGGTAGACAAACTGATACCACTTAATTCTGTTGTCTGTGACAGAAAATGTCCCCAGTGACAGCTTTACTCCTGAATATATATTGTTGGTGTATTTCAGATTGACTAAATTTTTTTTTGTGGCATTAAGTTTTTTTCTTGGCTATCTAGATACATGTCCATGATGTTTTTATTGTGAATCCTATTCAGACTCTAAGCTTTGAATTATTACATATCAGACAGAAAGGATAGTAGAGTCAGCTAGTTAGCATTTCATTGATGGTTTTATGATTTTCTAGTAATCCATCATTACATGGGTTCTAAATGTTTCTCGAGGAACTCCAGCTTTCGTTGTACAGGAGAGAAGGAATTTCTTCATTCTGCTATGTGAAGATTCTACTTGTTTGCGAAAGATTTTCAGTTTTTCTTGGAAAACGTAAATAATTTAATTCATATTGTATTTAACATCTATAGATTGATTTTAATTGTTCTGAAATTGGGAGGCATCATGATGTAAGTTCAGTTTTATTTCTTGTGTGCCCCAGAGTAATCCATGTAAACTTTTGAAGCAACAATTTTTGCTGCTGTACACATGAAAATATAATGTACCTATTTTTAATCTAAACAAGAATGATTTTTGTAGGTAAAATCTGCTTTAAGCTGCTTTCAGCTCCCCTGAATACTCTTGAGTTTGCACTTATAAATTTAATGAAAGTATTTTCATACCTGCCAAACATTGAGATTTTAAGCTTTCAATAAGGTGAGACACATTCGCTCATTGCTTTGGATACCTTGGAGGCTGACTGCAACTTGACTTGTTTTGTCTTTCAGAATGGCAAAGTGTGTTCTACAGACCACTTTCGCGGTGTGAGCACTTCCTGTGACAGCATCTGCTCCCATGAACCACTCGGGCTAACACTTTACGTTTCCATAAGATGATCATGCTGCCTGTTCCTCTTGGAAGAGGACAACTTTCTTGCTTTCTGGATCCTAAGACCTGTTGTGTACATGAAATGATCACTTAATTCCAATGGGTAGGTTTGGAGAAATTGCCAATATGGACTGACAAAGTTTCTCCTGGAAACTGTGTCCTGTCCAGAGAGATACTAATTGTCAGCTGAAGAATATATCTCCTGCACTGGGGCCAAATGGAGTCTCTTTGCCCCTCTCTGGCATGGTGCCCAAACAGTCCAAGTGGCAAAGACCACACCCCTCTGGGTTGGTCCATGGGTTGGGAGCCCCAGGGCACATGGTGAATGGCTATGTCTCCACTTCACACTTTCTCTTCTATAGAATCCCATTCTCTGTGGATCTCTTGTGCCCTGGGTGTTCAGCCAGAGTCCAAGAAAGGTACAAGGGAGGAAATTCAAGGGCTCCAATGACCTTCTGAAAATACAAGGGACACCGTGTGTGTAATGAGCTTTTGAGCATTCTAAAGCAGTTTTTTTAATGCATCCTCTGATTCTTTTGAAATCCATGACCAAAATTAGAAATAAGCGTCTCAATAAGTTTTAGAATTTGTATGAGCAATTTTGATGTATTTCAGCTTAAGGCCTTTTGTAAGAGATGGGTATTTTTGAACCTGCGGAACATTGTGTTAAATGAAATAAGCCATATACAGAAAGACAAATACTGCACGATCTCACTCATATGTGGAATATAAAAAAAAATAGAACTCGTAGAAGCAGAGAGTAGAATCGTGCTTACCAGGGTGTGGGGCGAGTGGAGTGGGGGGTGGTGGATGTTGCTCAAAGGATACAAAGTTTCAGTTGACAAGAAGGATACATTCTGGTGATCTGTCATACAGCATGGTGACTATAGTTAATAATACAGGATGATATACTTTAAAACTGCTAATAGAGTATATTTTAATTTTTCTCATTACAAAAAAGATAAGTATGTGAGGTGGTGGATATGTTATTTGTGATTTTTTTTGTTTTAGAAAACCCTTTCAAGATATGGCATACCCAATGCTTTACATCTATTTCTTATCATGAACATTCTCAACATAACTTGTAGTTACCAGCCACATTCTGAGCACACATTTATTGGCTCATTATGAGAAGTAAATAATTAACACATTATTTGTTTTCTGTCTTTGTGTCTGGCCCACAGCAGACCACGTGGTATTGGCACACTGTGTTAGCGCTTAAATACCCAGGGACTAAAGGCATCACCTGCACCCTGCAGAGAGATTTGAAGAAGAGAAAGGTATTTCAGTAGGTATACAGATTTTAAAATATATTCAGAGAAGTCTCAGTAAAGCAGATGCTTCACATTATATGCACCCAGAGATGCCCACACCCTAAACCCCAGAGCCTATATTTGTCCATTACGCGGTACAAGGAACTTTGCAGACGTAACTGATGTCATGGACCTTACAAGAGGGAAATTACCCTAATTAACCAGGCAGGTCCAATCTAATCAGGTGTCCTTGAAAGTAGAGAATGTTCTCTGCCTAGAGAAAGAGAGATAAGGAGGCAGAAGGAGAAATCAGACAGATAACAAGGATGAGAAAAATTCAGTCCACCATTGCCTGTTCTCAGACACAGTAGACACCCACAAGGCCCAGAGAGAGGATCTAGGAGCTCAGGGTTGCACCCCCGATCCCCAAGACAACCAGCAAGCAAACAAGAGGATTTCAGTCCCACAATCGCAAACAACAGGATTCTGCCAACAACCTGAATGAGCCTGAAAACTGACTCTTCCTCTATCCTCCTGATAAAGACAGCTGATCACTTGATTTTAGCCCAGTGAGACCCTGCACAAAGCAGCCACCTGATGCCACTGGACTTCCGGCCTACCCAAACTGCGGGATAATAAATGGGTGTTTTTTAGAACCTCTTACTTTGTGGTAATTTGTTACAGAAGCCACAAGAAATTAATCCACTTACATATGTAAGTCTATAAACTCCCTCTAAGTTTACTTATGAATTCAATGCCATCTCAACTGAAAATACCAACCTAAAATTTTGTGGACACAGATGATTCTAAAGTTTACACAGAAATATAGACAGGCAAGAAGGTTCAGGACACTTCTATAAAAACAAACAATGCCCATGGCAGATTAGACCTATTAGATATTAAAACATTGTGTTGCATCCATAATTAAAACTATGGTATTGGTTCATGAGAGACCAATAGAACAAAATAGAAACCCACAAATCAGACCCAAGACTATATAGCAAGATAATATTTGGTGACTGTAGCATCACACATCAGCAGAGATGAACAGACATTTTACTAGATTGTGTTGGGACAACTGTAGAGGCATTTGAGAATTACATGAAAAGTTAAAATAGAATGCATAGCAAAAGTATACTATGATAAGTAAAAATGCTCCAAAGATGTACATGTGAAAATATGCAACCAGTCAACACAAGGAAAGAATCCTCCCTTTGACCTAAAAAAAATTGATCTCATGGAGGCAGTGAATAGAATGGTGGCTACTAGAGGTTGGTAAGGGTGGCAGGAAGGGGTAATGAAGAGGTGTTGGTTAATGGGTAATACTGTTAAATAGAAGGAAAAAGTTCTAGTGTTCAATAGTGCAATAGGGCAACTATAGTTAACAATAATTTACTGTATTTCAAAATAGCTAGAAGTTTTCAAATGTTGCCAACATAAAGCAATGATAAATGTTTCAGGTGAATCATGTCCCAATTACCCTGACTTGATCATTATATGTTATATGCTTGTATTAAAATATAACATGTACTCCATGAATATGTACAATTATTATATGTCAATAAAAAAATAAAAAAAAGAATCCCCCCTTTGTTCAAATTTCTAAAGCCATAAATTCACCATATGTAAGTATGATGAATTCACTGCATGTAAGTATAATACTTTTACATCACAAATACTTCTGTAAGTAGAGTTTAAAGATAAATGGCAAACCAGGAAAAGATACTTGCAGTAAGACAAAAGTATTAATACGACCAAAATAAAAAGAATCCAAAACCTATTTCAAAATCATGCAAGAAAAATGAGATGGGCCTCAAAAGAAGATGTGGAAAAGTCCCTACATATATAAAAATATGCTCCCCCACACTCCAAATGATAGAATTGCAAATAGACATCGTACATAGACACCAATTCTCACCAACCACATTAGAAAAATGCAAAATTCTGGCCATAAGCTCTGTGGGCCAGGCTGTGGACAAAATAAGCTCCATGTGTTGTAGGTGGAAATTCAAAATTGCACCACACATATAGGAGAGAAATTTGGCAAAATACATATCCAGTTACCCTTTGATCCTGCAATTCCATGTCTGGAAATGCAATCCAAACACAAATAGGTAGAAATAGCGCATCTCTTTGGTACAACATTACTCATTGCAGCATGATTTGTAATCTCAAAGATTGGAAACACCCCAAATGTCCCTCAGTAGAAGACTGGCTCAAAAAACTATGTCACACACACAGATAAAAGACTGCAGAGACAAAATAGGAATCAGGACATTGGTATGAGTCAACTACTGGGTACAGTATAGAGTGAAAACGAACAAAAAATCAAAAACCAAACCAACAAAACTAGCAAAACCAAAACCAAACCAACAGAAAGATGCACAACTGAATAACTGTAAATTTATGTCAACTGTTGTAGACAAGAGGCAACTATACTTATAACCCATATACATGCGTGCATATGCATATTTGCTTATAACAGAAAAATTATCAGAAAGGTAAATTAAATTAGTGAATGACCTCAGAAGCACTGGTTTGGACACTTGACCTGTACCATTTTGCAGAAGTTGCGACAGCCATCAGAAATTCAGTATCAGAATCTTCCATGAATTTGAAATAATAATACTTCGAACTGTATGGTGTAGGTGTGTGGATGTAGATCAAGCATTGCTGTATGAATAGCACAGCTTTTGTGACTGTTAATTATTATTTAGGGAGCATATTGGATTGTCAACACACACATCTGTAGAATGAATAAATCCAATGAAGAGCAACATAATCCCATCTGACCCTACAGGTTCCTTTGGAAACGACTTTGAGAAAGTCTTGCCCATTGGAAAGGGAGAAGGCACAGCTCCCCTCCACCCTCCAAAAACTGTCTTCATGTCTGACACCAACTGCAACTTCAAGGGGTCCTTAAGACCACACTCAGATTTGAAAATTTGCTGGAAGGGCCCATAGAACTCCTGGAAAACAATTATACTCAGGATTATGCTTATAACAGAGAAAATATATAGATTTTTTTAAAAAACAAGAGAAGTGGGCCATGGGACAGAATCCAGGAGGGGTCCAAACATGGATCTTCCACTGTTCTCCCCTCTCTGGAGTCGTGGGTGGTGTGACATTCCCCTGGAGATCACGTGTGACCATCTGCACAGCACATTACTGACCAGAGAAGCACACATGAGCCTCGGTGTGAACAGTCTTTATTGGATTTCAATCACATACTGCCCATGCAGCTGAGATTTAGTCTCCACATTCTCCTGGAGGTCAGGATAATCTCTTTGGTCTTTGGTTCCTCTTGGGGTTGGAACTGGTAGGATATAGCCCATGGCTTTATCCTAAATCAAATTATTAGACTGGTGGGTAGCCAAGGACTCGAGGTAAACAAAGACCCTCATGTTAAGCAGGATATTCCAGTGCCCAGGAGATCACCTCTCAGGAGCTTAGGGCAAAGGCCAGACCTCTCCTTAGGGAAGATAAATTCTTCATTACAAACACATGTATGTACTCTATCAAGGACTCTAATTCTGAAGCAGATTTTGAGATGTAGTTGGAGGGATGTCTCTTGAAAAAAAAATAGAAGAATTAAAATCATGATGGAACCCAACCTTTCAATATATAAATCTTAGCTAAATGACAGTAATATATTTTTAAATTTTAAAATATTTAATTGAGAAATAAAAATATATATATTCAAGGTATATAATGTATATGGATATAGATGATTTCATATATGTACATATTGTGTGATGATTTCCATAATCAAATTAATTAGCACATCCATCACCACTCACTCCAAGCTGCCCTTTGTGTGTGTGTGTGTGTGTGTGTGTGTGTGTGTGTGTGTGTTTTGGCAACAAAGAATCTGCCCATTTATCAAATTTTAAGTAATCAATACAGTATTAGTAACTACAGTCATCATGCTTTATGTTAGATCCTCAGAACTTATTCATCTTATAACTGAACATTGGTGCCCTTCGACAACATCTCTAGATACTGGCACACTGTGTTCATTGCAGTGCTATGCTAATAGCCAAGATATGGAAACAACCTAAGTGTCCATCAAGAGAAAAATGGATAAATAAAATGTGGTACATACACAATGGAACACTATACAGCCTTAAGAAATAAGGAAATTCTGTCATTTGCAATGATATGAAAGAACCTGGAGGACATTGTGTTTAATAAAAATGAGCCAGGTACAGAAAGACAAATACTGTATCATTTCACTTATATGTGGAATCTAAAAGAGTTAAACTCATAGTAGCAGAGAGTATTACTTTTTGCAAATAGCAAGCTGACTCTTGTTTTCTTGTTATTCTTAGTAGCACATTGGCTAACTCCCTTTAAATCTAAGTGCTTTGAATAACAAAGAAAGTTGTGCCATTTCTATGTTATAATAGGATTAGTGTGGTGTTTGCATGAAAACCAAAATTGCATGTCATTGTGAAGGATGCAAGTCTTCCCTCAAAACTCATTTAAAGTCTGCTTTTGAATCTACTTTCATGAATCTTCAATTATTATCATCAGAAAATAAATTTCCAATCATAAAATAAAATGAGGTGGTTACCTCTTTCTGCACCCAGGATCACTCTGATGCATTTGGATTACTGGGAACATCAGTGGATAGTTCCAGAAATTTGAAGAATGTCCCGTGAAGCAGGACATGCATCTAAGGTTGGATGCATTTGCTTTCTCCTAACCGAGACATGCATGGCTGAGACTTGTAACCAAATGAAAATGAAATTCCCAGGGTGACTTGGAGCTGGCTCTTCCCTATGCAGAAATCATCTCACTCATGAATCCATCTTTCTTTGTTGTCTGACCTTCAGCATCATGCTTTTGTATTTTTCTTGGGATGATTATGTATTTTGCAGATGCAATTATCTCTCAAATTGCACTTGAAGCAGGTCACGGATTTCTTAATTCTGAAACTT
This sequence comes from Lemur catta, assembly GCF_020740605.2. NCBI lineage: Eukaryota > Metazoa > Chordata > Mammalia > Primates > Lemuridae > Lemur > Lemur catta. The sequence goes on from NC_059137.1 coordinate 88,987,161, forward strand.
TTGACACCTCACTCGATTTTGTTGCTGGGGACCTACTTGCTATTCCCAGAAACCTGCATTTCTCATAGCTGAGAATTAACATGAAGAGAGGGTTTCTGAATCCTAGATGCCTTTTAGGAGCCTGGGGTTGATGGTGTCTTTGGTGGTGCTTTATGGTAAATGCCGAAGCTTGGGGCAGGCACACAGTGGATGAAGGAGGTTGGGAATGTGAGCCAAGCATTTGCAGAGACAAAATCAGGGACTGTTTTTTTTTTTTTTTTTTTGAGAAAGAGTCTTGCTCTGTTGCCCAGGCTAGAGTGAGTGCTGTGGCGTCAGCCTAGCTCACAGCAACCTCAAACTCCTGGGCTTGAGCAATCCTACTGCCTCAGCCTCCTGAGTAGCTGGGACTACAGGCATGCGCCACCATGCCCGGCTATTTTTTTTCTCTCTATATATTTTTAGTTGGCCAGATAATTTCTTTCTATTTTTAGTAGAGATGGGGTCTTGCTCTTGCTCAGGCTGGTCTCAAACTCCTGACCTCAAGCGATCCACCTGCCTCAGCCTCCCAGAGTGCTAGGATTACAGGCGTGAGCCACCGCGCCTGGCAGGGACTGTGTTTTATCTTGAATGAGTTCACACAATTTTGTGATGTGCTTCCTCTTTAGAGATATAGGATTTTTTGTGCACAATTAAGGGATGCTGTTATCCTTGTATGAAATTTGGAATTGAGATAGCAACTTCCATACTGATTCTGGACACTGTTTTCCCACCCATGGCTAGAGCTGGAGAATGAGGGAATTGGAGCTTGGTGACACATAAGGTGAAAATGGAGGGGGTGGCATTTAATCTGGCTTGAGCAGAAATGGGGAACAAGTGAGCTAACTATTTTGGACAGTGCAGTGAGCTGAGGTTTAGGGCACCAAGCTCCAATCCAAAGACTCATTTGCCCTGATTTATTATCTCCATGGTAACTTCAAGGTGTGTTGTGACACCATTCCTGGACAATGAGTATGTTCCCAGTCTCTGTGGGCCCCTTGATGTGGCTTCTCTTCTCCTGAATTTGGTCTCCAGCCTGATTTTGTTGTTCCTTTAAACAATTTCCAGTTAAATGAGGGAGCAAATTATAGGAATTCAAGGAAAGAGTAATAAACATGCAACTTTGTGAGTTTGTTGAGGGAACTGATGGCTTTTGGTGGTGTCTAACAAGTGTAGTGGGTTGAATTGTGTGCCTGCCAAAAAAGTGATATGTTCACATCATAACCTCCAGCTCCTGTGAATATGATCTTACTTGAAATGAGGCTTTGAATATGTAATCAAGTTAAGATGAGGTCTTTCTGGGTTAGAGTGAGCCTCAATGCCATGACGGGTGTCCTTACAAAAAGAGGGAAACTTGGAAACAGACACAGACTGTGTGATGACTGAGGCAGAGACTGGAGGGATGTATCTCTGACAGCCGAGGAATGCCTGCAAACTCTAGCGTCTGGAAAAGGGGCATGGCATGGGTTCTCCCTCACAGCTTCCAGAAGGAACTAACCTTGCCAACACCTTGATCTCAGACTTCTGGTCTTCAGAACTCTGATGGAATTAATTTCTGTTGTTTTAAAACATCCAGTGTGTGGTACTTAGTTATGGCAGCCTTAAGAAAATAAAACAAGGAAGGAGTATAAAAAATTAATTTTTAAGCCACCTACCTCTCAGATACCAGAAGATAAGGGAAAGCTCCTGCTATAACCAGGCTCAGGGGATATGGCATCTGCACCATGTGTTCCCAGAAGGAGGCTTGGCAGAGCCGTGGGGAGGATGCTCAGGCGCTGAAGAATAGGGCGTGTACTACAAGCCAGCAGAGAAAGAGCAATGCTGGTCAGCCGGCGTGTCAGAAGCAACTCTGCTTGTTGGACATGGTGATAGTGAAATTGAGTACCAAGGCAGAAGATGCTCGGGGAGACCTGAAGGTTTGAGCAGATTCCCATTAGCACAATTAATGGAGCTAGTGGCAGAGGAATGCCAGGGTTTTAGTAGATGGGAGCAAAGACGTCCTCACTTCTATATCCTTAAATATTGTGCATGAAACACTACTCATCTCCACAGTGAACGCAGAATGCGAGAAGGCTATTTCAGATGCCAAGATCTTTGTTAAGCTCAACATGCCTAGACCACCAGTTATATTTTAAAAACTGTAATTTCTACCTATATCTTCTTTATTCAGTTACCACTTCCAAATTTCATTGTTCTTGTGCCCACCTCTTCCTTTCTATACAGTGCCATTCATTAAGATTCCAGGTTTTGGTCTGGTCACATGAAACACAATTAGAATCGGTGGTTTCATGTTTACCAGCTAAGTGGTTTTGGAGTTCCTGAAGTTACATATCTTTCTTTTTTAATTTTTGTTTATTTCAGCATATTATAGGGGTAAATGTTCCATTTATGCATATTTCCCTTGCCCCACCCAAGTCAAAGCTTCAAGCACTTCCATCCCCTAGATGGTGCACACTGCACCCATTAGGTGTGTATATACCCACCCCCTCCTCACCCCTCCCATCTGCCTGACACCCGATGAATGTTATTATTATATATGCACTTAAGTGTTGATCAGTTAATACCACTTTGATGGTGACTCCAGGTAGTGCTTGTGTTTCCATTCTTGGAATATTTCACTTCGTAGAGTGGGTTCCAGCTGTATCTAGGATAATACAAGAGGTGCTAGATCACCATTGTTTTTTGTGGCTGAGTAGCGCTCCATGGTATACGTATATCACATGTTATTAATCCAGTCATGTATTAATGGGCACTTGGGTTGTTTCCACATCTTTGCAATTGTGAATTGTGCTGCTATAAACATTTGAGTGCAGATGTCCTTTTTATAGAATGTCTTTTGTTCTTTTGGGTAGATGCCCAGTAATGGGATTGATGGATCAAATGGTAGTTCTACTTGTATCTCTTTGAGGTATCTCCATATTGCTTTCCACAAAGATTGTACTAATTTGTGGTCCCACCAGCAGTGTATGAGTGTTCCTATCTCTCCGCATCCACGCCAACGTTTATTGTTTTGGGACTTTTTGATAAAGGCCATTCTCACTGAAGATAAGTGATATCTCATTGTGGTTTTGATTTACATTTCCCTGATGATTAGAAATGTTGAGCATTTTTTCATATGTTTCTTGGCCATTAGTCTGTCTTCTTTTGAAAAGTTTCTGTTCATGTCCTTTGTCCACTTTTTAATAGGGTTGTTTGATTTTTTTTCTTGCTGATTTTCCTGAGTTCTATGTAGATTCTAGTTATCAGCCCTTGATCAGAAATGTAACAGGCAAATATTTTCTCCCATTCTGTAGGTTTTTTGCTCTCATGATAGTTTCCTTGGCTGTGAAGAAGCTTTTTAATTTGATCAAGTCCCATTTATTTATTTTTGTTGTTGCTGGGATTGCCTTTGAGGTCTTCTTCATAAATTCTTTCCCTAGGCCAATATCTGTATGAGTTTTTCCAACATTTTCTTCTAGAATTCTTATAGTTTCACACCTTAGGTTTAAGTCTATTATTCACCGTGAATTGATTTTTGTGAGAGGTGAAAGGTATGGATCCTGTTTCAGTCTTTACATGTGACTATCCGATTTTCCAGCACCATTTATTGAATAGGGATTCTTTTCTCCAGTGTATGTTTTTGTCTGCTTTGTCAAAGATTAGATGGCTATTTGAGGATGGTTTTTTATTCAGGTTCTCAGTTCTGTTCCATTGATCTATGTCTCTGTTCTTGTGCCAGTACCATGCTGTTTTAGTTACTATAGCCTTGTAGTATAGCTTGAAATCTGGTAAACTGATGCCTCCCAATTTGTTCTTTTTGCTTAAGGTTGCTTTTGCTATATGGGGTCTTCTCTGTTTCCATACGAAGCATAGAATTATTTTTTCTAGATCTGTGAAAAATGATGTTGGTATTTTAATAGAGATTGCATTGAATCTATAGATGACTTTGGGTAGTATAGACATTTTAACGATGAGTGACCCATGAGTGTGGTATGGTTTTCCACCTGTTTACGTCCTCTGCTATTTCCTTCCTCAGTGTTTTATAGTTCTCCCTGTAGAGGTCTTTTACCTCCTTAGTTAATATATTCCTAGGTATTTTATTTTCTTTGTTGCTATTGTGAAGAGTATTGAGTCTTTGATTTGGTTCTCAGTTTGACTGTTTTTGGTGTATAGGAATGCTACTGATTTTGTAACTGAGACTTTGTTGAATTTGCTTATCAATTCCAGTAGTCTCATGACAGATCTTTGGGGTTTTCTAGATATAAGATCATATCATCAGCAAAGAGTCATAGTCTGACCTCTTCTGCCCCCAATTGGATGCCATTGATTTTCTTCTCTTGTCTGATTGCTCTGGCTAGCCCAAGTGGATAAATATACAGAAGCCACATATCTGCTGTCTTCAGGAAACACATCTAACCCACAAACCCACAAGGAAGCATTCAGACTCAAGGTGAAGGGATGAAAACAATATATCAAGCAAACAGAAGCCAAAAGAAATCTGGTGTGACAGTTCTGATTACAGATAATTTAGCCTTCAAATCACCAAAAGTAATGAAAGACAAAGAGGGTCATATGTAGTGGTGAAGGGTACAATTCAACAAGAAGAATAACAGTTCCAAATATTTATACACCTAACTCAGGTGCATGCAGATTCATAAAGCAAGTCCTGATTGATCTAAACAAAATGAAAAACAGCAACACTGTAATAGCCAGAGGCTTTAACACCACTCTGACAGAACAGGACAGATCTTCCAAACAGAAAATAAACAAAGAAACAATGGACTTAAACAGAACTCTAGAACAAATGGGCCTAACTGACATTTACAGAATGTTATACCCCCAAACCACTGAATATACATTTTTCTCATCAGCTCTTGGGAAATTCTCTAAGATTTATGATATCCTAGGCCACAAAGCATGTCTCAAAAAATTAAAAAAAATAGAAATTATGCCATGTATCTTCCTCAGACCATAGTGGAATAAAATTAGAAATCGACTCCAACAGAAACTCTCATCTGTACACAAAGTCATGGAAACCAAACAACCTTCTGCTGAACAATTATTTCATTAAGGAGGAAAGCAAGATGGAAATCAAAAGATTTTTTGACCTAAATGATAAAGGAGGCACAAGTTATCAAAATCTGTGGGACACAGCTAAGGCAGTCCTGAGAGGAAAATTTATATCCATAAATGCCTACAACCAAAAGACAGAAAGATCACAAATAAACAATCTAATGAATCATCTCAAAGAACTGGAAAAGGATGAGCAAACTGACCCCAAACCCAGCAGAAGAAAAGAAATAACAAAAATCAGAGCAGAACTAAATGAAATTGATAGCAAATAACCTACACAGAAGATTAATAAAACAAAAAGTTGGTTCTTTGAAAAAATAAACAAAATTGACATGCCTCTTTCAAGATTAACAAGAAGCAGAAAAGAAGGGACTGTAATAAGCTCCATCAGGAATGAAAACAGAGAAGTTACAACTGATGCAATGGGAATACAAAATATCATCTATGAATACTATAAAAACCTCTGTGCACATAAACTAGAAAATGTGGAGGGAATTGACAAATTCTTAGAAACACACAGCCTCCCTAGGCTTAATCAGGAAGAGAGAATTCCTGAAATGACCAATATCAAGTACCAAAATTGAAGCAGCAATAAAAAACCTTCCTAAAAAGAAAAGTCCCAGACCCGATGGTTTCACATCTGAATTTTACCAGACCTACAAAGAAGAAATGGTGCCTATTCTACAGAAATTACTCCACAACATCAAGAAGGAAGGAATCCTCCCCCACACACTTTATGAAGCCAACATCACCCTGATACCAAAACGAAGAAAGGATACAACAAAAAAAGAAATCTACAGACCAACATCCCTTATGAATATAGATGTGAAAATTCTCAAAAAAATTCTAGCAAACCAAATTCAGGTACTTATCAAAAAAAATAGGCTTCATCCCAGAGATGCAGTGTTGGTTCAATATATGCAAATCTATAAATGTAATTCACTACATAAATACAAGCAAAAAGATTGACCATATGATCCTCTCAATAGATGCCGAAAAAGCATTCGACAAAATTCAACACCACTTTATGATAAGAATGCTTAATAGGCACAGATGGGACTTAACCTAAAATGATACAAGCCGTATATGAGAAACCCACAGCCAACATCATACTGAATGGGGAAGAATTGAAAGCATTCCCACTTAGAACTGGAACCAGACAAAGTTGCCCTCTATCACTATTTCTGTGCAACATATGGCTGGTATCAACTCTTAAAACCTCTTTGCCTAGCTATAGATCCTAAAGATTTTCTCATAATGTTATTTTCTAAAAGTTTTATATTTTACATTTAAGTTCATGGTTCATTTTGAGTTAACTTTTGTATAAGGTATAATCCTTAGTCAGGGCTCATGTTTTTGCCTATAGATGTTCAATTGTCCCAGCATCATTTGCTGAAACAACTATCTTTACTCCTTTGAAGCTTTTGTTCTTTTCTCGAAAATCAGTTGGGCTTACTAGTGTAGTTCATTTCTGAGTTCTCCATTCTGTTCCACTAATTTTGTGTCTGTCCCTTCTCTAGTACCACATAGTTGTGGTTTATGAATCCATATAACAAGTCTTGAAATTGGGTAGAATGATTTCTCCCACTTTATTATTCTTATTCAAAATTGTTTCACATATTCTAGTTCCTTTGCCTTTTCATATAAATTTTAGAATGATTTTTTTCTATGTGTACAAAAAATCTTGCTGGAATTTTGATAGGAATTGGGTTAAACCTGTATGTCAATTTGAGGAGAATTGGTTATCATTACTATGTTGAATTTCCAATCAATGAAGATGGTATGTCTTTCCATTTACATAAATCTTTGATTTTGTTCATCAGTGTTGTGTAGTTTTCAGTATATAAGTCCTACATAGTTGCTATGGTCTGAATGTTAGTGTTCCCCCAAATTCATATGTTGCAGCCTAATTCCCAATGTGGTAGTATTAAGAGGTAGGATCTTTCAGGAAGTGCTTATTATAAGGGCTCCGACCTCATGAATGGGATTAGTACCCTTATAAAAGAGGTTGAAGGGAGCTTGCCTGCCTCTTCCACCAAGTAAAGATGCAGCAATAAGGTGCATCTTTGAAGGAGACAGCAAGCCCTCACCAGACACTGAATCTGCTGGCATCTTGATCTTGGAATTCCCAGCCTCCAGAACTGTGAGAAATAAATTTCTGTTGTTTATAAATTACCCAGACTAAGGTATTTTGTTACAGTAGCCTGAATGAAGTATGACGTATCTTGTTAGAATTACAAGGACGTATTTCATTGTTTTTAAGCAAATATAAATGTATTGTATTTTAAGTTTCTGTATCTACATGTTCATTGCCAGTGTACAGATATGCAATCGACTTTTATATATTTATGTTATATCCTGTAAGGGGGATTTAGGTCTGTTGTGATTTGGTATTTTGTAGATCCTTGGGATCTTTTACATAGACAGTAATATCTGCAAATATAAACAGTTTTGTTCCTTCCTCTGAGGTTCATATGCCTTTTATTTATTTTTCCTTCTTTATTGTAATGATTAAAACTTGTGGCATTGTGTTGAATAAGGGTAGTAAGAACAGACATTCTTTCCTTGTTCTGATCTTAGATGAAAAGCATTAAGTTTTCACTATTAAGTATAATGTTAGCTGTAGATTTTTTTTGCAGATGCTATTTGTCAAGTTAAGGAAATTCCTCTCAATTCCTGTCAGGTTTTTATCATGAACGGGTATTGAATTTTGTCAAATGTATATTCTGTAGCAATTGATATGGTGGTGTGATTTTTTTTCTCTTTAGCTAATTAATGTGGATTACATTGATTGATGATTTTTTTTTTTTTTGAGACAGGGTCTCACTCTGTCACCCAGACGAGAAGCAATGTCACAATCACAGCTCACTGTAACCTCCAACTAATGGACTCAAATGATGCCCCTGGCTTAGCCTTTGAATTAGCTATAACTACAGGCACACATCACTATGCCTGGGTAATTTTTAAGTTTTTTGTAGGGATGTCGCTATGTTGTCCAGGTTGGTCTCAAACTCTTGTCTTCAAGCAATCCTCCCATGGTGGCCTCCCAAATCTCTGGGATTACAGGCATGAACCACCATGCATAGTGATTGATAATTTTGACATTTTGATTGACTGAACTAGGCTTACATTCCTGGAATAAAGCCCACTTGGTCATGGTGTGTAATTCTGCAATTGCTATATTTTCTTATAGATTTTGTTACAGATTTCATGAAGGAAATTGGTCTGTAGTTTTAACTCCTTGTACTGTCTTTGGTTTTAAGTAATACTAGCTTCTTTTTTCTGAAAGAAAATATGTAGAATTGGTCTTAATTCTTTAAATATTTGGTGAAATTTCCACAGAGGTGAGTCATTTAAATTCTGCAACTGAACTCTTAAAAGCCACATCATTTGTGAGTTATTTTGATAGGTATAAACAGATTATTAAATATGATTTTTCTTGCTGAAAAGTTAATGATTGTAAATGCCAGTGCTATACTGTGAATAAATTGCCTTCAGAAGTATTGAGCTGATTTTTTTGTTTATATTTGGTTTTTCTTTACCCCCATTACTGCAGGTGAGATGCGGGCAATGTGTCTGTTTCTTAGTCAACTTGACTTTCATCTTGTTGCTTCTGTTCTACTAGAACCTCAGGCAAGCCAGCCCAATTTAGTTTGTAACATTCTGATTTTGGTACTTGAAATGTAGAGATAGCAGTTTTGATTACTCACAAGCCTTATTTTTGCAGATTTCCTGGTTCTTTGATAACCACAATAGACTAAATCCTATCCTTTAATTCTCCAATCTTCACTTACTACATCATGCTGGCTGTCACAGAAGAATTTCTTTTGGTCTGCAAGTCAGCAAAAGAAAGCTTTTGAAGTGATAGAGGGACATTAACCCACCATATCTGAGCCAATAATTCTGCCATTGACTTTGCCATATGCCCTGGCTTCATGTCTTCTATGAATTTATTAGACTGTGTATTCTTGGGAGGAAAGGTACTGGACAAACATTTTAAAATTGTGCTCAGGCCAAAAAAAAAAAGAGGGGAAACTATAGGTCTGTAAAACAAACTCTATACTCATTGGGACCCATTTGAGTTCTTAGTATTAAGTATTAGCATTAATTTTAAAAGAAGTTTTATGATCTTTCAGCCATATAATTAAATTATGATGCTTCAAGAAAATGGTTTTTGGGTAGGTAGGCCTATAGAAGTTACATGTACTTTTTACCTGCCTCTCTGTTACACTTTGAAAATACCAATGCCAGTTTTCAATGTTTGTTTGTCTATCTGTTTTTAAAAGACAGTCTCCCTCTGTCACCCAGGCTGAAAAGCAGTGTCATGATCACAGCTCACTGCATCCTCGAACTCCTGGACTCAAGCGATCCTCCCACCTCAGCCTCCCGAGTAGGTGGGATGATAGGCGCATGCCACGATGCCCCATAGACGTTTGTGTTTGGTTCAAAGCAATAGTGACTGTTTTAACCATTTTGATGGACTTTAGATAGTCTTAACGCTCCAACTTTCTCTAATGAAGTTCCTGTTTCTACATTAGCTTTCCTTTGTTTTTACTCCTTGCAGTGGACATTTAAAAATTTTAAAAAGGTGAAAGGAAAAGCCAGAAAGATACAGAAGAAAAGACCTATGAAGAAACAGGTAAACAAAATGGATTCCTTGAGCTATTTGGACAGTTCCCCTGAAGAAGGTGAGCTAAGCAGCCCATACCTGGTGGTAAGCTCCAGCCCTTCAAAGAAATGCATATCAAAACCACAATGAGATATACCCTAACTCCAGTGAGAATAGCTTTTATCCAAAAGTCCCAAAACAAAAGATGTAGGCAAGGATGTGGAGAGAAAGTTACACTTATACACTGTTGGTAGGACTGAAAACTAGTACAACCTCTATGGAAAGCAGTATGGTGATACCTTAAAGAACTAAAAGTAGACCTACCATTTGATCCAGCAATCCTACTACTAGGTATTTACCCAAAGGAAAAAAATATATTTTATAAAAAAGACACTTGCACTTGAATGTTTATAGCAGCACAATTCATATCACAAAGATGTGGAATTAACCCAAATGCCTATCAATACATGAGTAGATTAATAAAATGTGGTATATGTATACCGTGGAGCACTACTCAACTATTAAAAAAATATATATCATTTGTAACAACCTGGATGGAACTGGAGGCCATTCTTCTTCGTGAAGTATTGCAAGAATGGAGAAACAAACACCAATGTACTAAATACTAAATTAAAACTAATCGATCAACACTTATGTACACATATGGAAGTAAAACTCAACAGAAATCAAGTAGATGGGAGAGTGAGAGGTACAGTGCATGCTAACTGGGTGAAGGGCACACTTATAGCTTTGACTCAAATCAATCTGTACAAAAGCAAATTGTGTAGCCAAAATGTGTGTACCCCCATAAAATTCTGAAATTAAAAAAAAAGATGCGGAGAAATGGGAAACAAGAAGGAATGAAGTCTTTTACAGTAGTGCTTATTAACCTCTTTATGATCACAGACCCTTTCAGAGCCCTAGACAGCACTAGAAAAACTCATGTAATTCCTAGGGCTTAGTGAACCCTTGAGCACATCCATGGCCTCCCTGCGGCTCCTCTGCCTTAGACTCTCAGTTTACCTGGCCCTGACCAGATAGCTAATGGAGCTCCTGCTCTTCCTTGCTTTTTCTCTGTACTTAGAACCTGACAGAAGGCGGGCGTAAGTCTTGAGTCAGATATGGAACTGAATAATCAGTATCATTTTTCAAAATCAACTCTAGGGATTTTTTATTAACACTAATTTGAAAAAGGAACCCATTCTTCCTAAGTGAATTTTAAATTTCCTTTAAAAGTAACGTTTGAGTGCAAACTGGCTTGTTATAGCATAGCTTTTAAGTAGATATCTCAATGAGTGTTAGCTGTGACTTGGTCAACCACAGTTCTTACTAAATTTATGGTTAGACCTATGTTTTTTAACAATGTATGTTCAATAGTTATTCAGATTTTTTCTCATGATACTTTTTTCTTTCTATCAAAGTCTTATGTCACTAGGGATTCACTTATTAGAATATTGGTTTTTGTCTCAGCCTAAACTTCTCAGTCCTGTGTTTGCATCTGCCAAACGGCTACCATGGGAGTTGAGTTGGCCCTGTGCTACTTTACCTGTGGGAACCACCTTGGCTAAGACATACCTAGTCTTGTGTTTGGGTTTTCATTGCAGGTGAAATAACAGACTGGGAGAGTAACAGCTCCTCCTCCAGCTCAGAATCGGACTCTTCCTCAGCATACAAAGAGTTCTGTAACAGGCCTTGGAGAGGAGGAGGTCAGTGCCCATTTGGGACCAATGGTAGAGAAGGAGAGAGAATCAGAATCATCCAGCCAAATAGAGAAGGGGGAGATACTGCAGAGAACGTAAGTTGTGGTTACCTGCATCTTCTGTTTCCATTTCTGTTATCACTTGTCCCCTCTCCTTCACTCTGACATATAAGTAGAGACTAGTACTTGGTAATGTAATTATTAATAAAGAAGTGATGTGATGTTTATTAAATGTTTACTCAGTACCATATGCTTTGCTAGGCACTTTACATGCTTCATTTACTATGCATAATCTTCATAACTCCTCTAAGAAATTGGTTGCATCTATTTGACAGAAGAGGAAACTTATTTCTTTTAAACATTTTTTTCTGTTTTTAGAGATGGGGTCTCACTGTTGCTCAGGCTGTTCTTGAACTCCTGAGCTCAAGCAATCCTCCCACCTTGGCCTCCCAGAGTGCTAGGATTACAGGTGTGAGCCACCGTGCCCGGCCCAGAGGAGGAAAGTTATGCTTGAAGTCATTACATTGCTAGACTGTAGGCTCTGGGAAGACAGGGACTTTGTCTGTTTTGTTCGCTGCTGGATCCCCAGGACCTAGAATAGTGCCTTGCACATAGATGTTCCCTAAATATTTGTTGAATTAATGACAAAGGAACAAACGTGCCCGTGGTCATTTACCTGGTAGTGGTAGAGCTAGGATTCACATCTGGAACTGTCCAACTCTAAATGGACTACTCTGTATGGCTCATATGTTGGTTGTATCTTAAGTATTAAGATTTCTGAGATCTCGTGGTTTATCTCTCCACATCTAAACCAGAAAGGACACATGTCCATCATTCTCAGTGTTCTTCATTCCTCTTTGTTGATCTGCATTTCCTTCTCAAATCATTTTCTCTCAGTCTAAAGAATGTCCTAATTGGCATTTCTTGTTATGTAGGACTTCTGGTCACAGATTCTCTCATGTTTAGTTATCTAAAAATGTCTTTATTTCACCCAATTTTAGTGGATGTATTTACTGGGTACAGAGCTCTGAGTCCACAATTTTTTCCTTTCAGCATTTTAAAGCTACCATTCTAATACTGTCTGGTGTCCACTGTTTGTAATGAGCAGTCAGCATTCATTTACATTATTGTTTCCCCTATACACAATGTCTTTTTTCCCTCTACTATTTTTTTTTTAAGGAGACAGGGTCTTGCTATGTTGCCCAGGCTGGAGCGCAGTAGGTATTCACCGGCACAATCCTACTACTGATCAGCATGGCAGTTTTGACCTGCTCCTTTTCTGATCTGGTCAGTTCACCCCTCCTAAGGCAACCTTTTGGCCCACAGTCCCAGGAGGTTACCATATTGATGAAAACCTTAGAGCAGACACCCGATCAGCATAGCTCACAGCAGCCCAGAATTCCTCACACAATCCTCCTGCCTCAACCTCCTGACTAGCTGGAACCACAGGCTCACTCCACTGTGCCCAACTCTATTGGCTTTTAATATTTCTCTCTCTCTCTCTCTGTATATATTTGTTTGTTTTTTGAGATAGGGCCTCACTCTCTTGCCCAGGCTGGAGTGCACTGGCGTGATCATAGCTCACTACTGCCTCGAGCTCCTGGGCTCAAGTACTCTATCTGCTTCAGCCTTCCAAGTAGCTGGAAGTACAGGCATGTGCCACCACGCTGACTAATTTTTCTAGTTTTTGTAGGGACAGAGTCTTGCTATTGCCTCTGCTGCTCTCAAACTCCTGGGCTTAAGCGTTCCTCCCACCTTGGCCTCCCAAACTACTAGGATTATAGGCATGAGCCACTACACCCAGCTCTTTATATTTAATTTTCAGCAGTTTTGCTATGTCAAATAAAGATAAATCTGTACTTGGATAAAGAGAGGTTTTACTCATAAAGACTATTACAGTAGAGATAACAACCTGAGGATCTGTAGATGTTTCAAAATCAAACAGAAAAAGGCTTTTATAGGGAGGAGTAAGCAGAGCTAGCAGGGACTTCAGGCAAGTAGCAGGGGTGAAGCAGGTGGCAAAATCAGGGCATTTGAACAATAGATACTTTTCTCTGTGGTTGGCTGACACTTGGAATGACTGTTAAGGGAGGATGCTTTGCACCTTAGTGCTGCTCCAGCTTGGGGATGAGCCAAGGATTAGGGGGCTGGGGGAGGAGAGGAGGGTGACCAGTTTTGTCAAAGCAGTGGGTAAACTGTGTAATTGTGAGCACTCAGTCAGCTGTGAAGTAGGTGTTGTTTTCTTTGTATTTATTCTCCTGGGGTTTACTGAGCTTGGATCTGTAGGTTAGTTATTTTCACCAAAACTGGAAAATTTTCAGCCATTATTTCTTCAGATTTTCCCCCCAATCTTCTCCCCCTACCTCCTCTTGGGACTCCAGTTACATGTGTATGTGAATACTTGATATTGTCCCACCAGTCACTGTGACTCACCTTTTTAAAAAAATCTCATTTCTCTCTAGTCTTCAGATTAAATCATTTCTATTGCTCTCTGTTCAGGTTCACTGTTTTTCTTCTGCAATTTCAAATCTTCTGTTAAGCCCATCCAGTGAAGTTTTCATTTCAGATGTACTTTTTGTTTGTTGGATTTCCATTTGATTCATTCTTTATGTTTCCACTTTTCTGCTTTGAGTTTAAATCTCCATTCATTATAGCCTTTTCCTGTGTCTTTGAACATATTTTAATATTAAAATAGCAGTTTTAAAGCCCCTAGTCTACTCATTGCAGAATCTGGGTCATTTTGACAGCTTTTTTTTCCCCTTAATAATGCATTATACTTTTCTGCAGATGTCTAGTAATTTTTTACCTTATGCTGGATATTTTAATGGTACACTCCAAGGGGTCTGAATTATGTTGTTGTCCTTAATGAATGAATGTTGAGTTTTGTTCTGGTATGCTGTTAAATGTCTGGCAGTTCCTTTTGATTTTATCAGGTTTTGTTTTATACCTGTCTTAAGGCTTATTTCTCTTTTGCACTTCATCCCAGGGCAGCATAGCCTTTCTGTAGTGTAGTCCTTATTCCTGAGGCATCAACTAAATGGCCAAGGCACTCAGTGAAGTCTCTCCTCTTTGTCTGAATCAGAACTTCAGCTTCTCCCAAACATGACCTCTAATACCTGGGTTTAGCTCTCAACACTGCTGCAGCCACTGTCTACTAATGTAATGCTTTGAAAGAAAAGTTGAAGGATTTTTTTTTTTCACAGCATTTGTTTCTACAGTATCTTTGAAAATACTTGTTTCTTTTGGAGCCCATACGAAGTACAGTGAATTATTCTAGATAAGGATTTTCGGCTTTCAGTCAGCTTCAAGCAATACATAATTTTTAACATGAATGATTCTAACAGAAAACTTTGGAGGGTACAAAATGAGGTTCTCCTGTAAGATCTGTAAGATACCACAGAAAATCAGAATAATTCAGGAGAAGTGGAGCAACTTATCTCAAACTCAGTTTGGTTTTTATTCTTTTTCATCTTGGATGGATGAGATAGTCACTTTTTATAGTTACAGGAAGATTGTTTGAGGTAATGATAACTGGTAGTTACCAGTTACACAGACACTTGAGGATTTATATAATTCATTTATTTAGCTGAATACAGGAAAGGTGACAATAGCCACTGGGAACTATATAGATTTAATGTAAATTTATTTAAAATATTAGAATGACATTTGGTGAAACATGACAAGGAATGGCAAAACAGAAAGACAAGATTGTTGAGAATTATTCTCAATAAAATAGAGGTTATTTAAATTTTTTTAGACTCACCCTGCCAGAGAAATAAATTAAGCCACAGTAACTTCCAAACTGATCCACTGTCATTGACTGTGAACACCCCCTAACCCCGCTGAATCCATTCTCCACACCGCAGCAGATGTGAGCTTGTTAAGCTCTTCAGCGACTTCCCGTTGCTGTTAAGATAAAGCAAAGCTCTTCAGCAGGTCTTACAAGGCCCTGCACTGTCTGGTCCCCACCCGCCTACCCGCCTTTTCAGGTGCATCTCCCATGAGATCGCTCCTCACTTGCTCAGCTCTGACCACGTAGCCTTTCTTTAACCCCTTGTTCCCGTCATATTGTCTTGTGCCACAGGCAATATCCCTCTGTTATCTCTGCCTGGAAAGCGTTTCCCTCCCCATCTTCACGTAGACAACTCTAATCCTTTAGCTATCAAGTATATCTTAGGGAATCCTCCTCTGACCTTATGGTCTAGGCCACATCCTGCACTTGTGGGCACAGTGTGTGAACTCCTTTGAAGCATATGTCCCGGTTGCAGCCCACAGTTGGGAGGAGGCATTTTAAGTTTGTTGATTAATAGTATCCCAGTCTCTTCAGGGTAAATGATCTCTTTTGGATACCTGTCCTGAGAATAAAGTTTTGGATCTTTCAGACTTCATCCCTTTCTCTAAGATGGCACCTGGATATTAACAGTAGCTTAACACACCCTATCACTTAGCCTCGGGGAAACGGGAAGCAAATGCCAGGGGGCTTGGGGTCGTAGGTGACAGGGGTCAAAGAAAGAAAAGGCAATCTCTATTGCTGAGGAAGGGTGAGTCTGACGTCTGGAGAGACTGCATCAGGCACAGCCTTTTTTTCTTTTTAACCTCAGATCAACCTCTGATGGGGCCACAGACAGCGGTGCCTCCCAGGAGCCCAGGGGCCCATCTCCACTGCCATCTCCCGCCTCCACCGGACCCGCGCCAGGACTCTTAGAGGCTCAGGAATGAAATGTTTCCCTAAGAAATCCACCTAGTGGTGAACCCCCTGCCACTGTTGTGTAGTGAAAATTTCAGCGAACTCCTGTGTATTCTCCTCACCCTTCACATGTCAAGCTACTTTCACTGGCTCTCTAGCCTCTTATACTTTAAATGTTTTCTATAAATGAAAAATATGTTCTAAATATGTGTATTTGGTTCAATGTCTGACATTTTATTAAACTGGGGAGAAACGGTGTCTGAGTGAGGGTCTCCTGAGGACGAAGTAACTCAGCCCTAAAAAGCCCTCGCTTGGAGCCTGTGACACAGAAGCAGGAAGGGCAGCCGCTGGAGGGAATGGTTATGTTGGGCTAGGAGTGGGCGTGAATATGCTGGAGGAGGAGGAGGAAGTGGGGGTAGGACTTTAAGATTGCGGCTACTACGAGATGAATCAGAGTGAAAAGTGCCAGGCTCTTCCTGGGCTCCCAAATCCTTTTTTCAGGGAGGAGAAGATTTGTGAGGCAGAGAAAAGAACATCACAATGTTGGTGGGTGTGTTAGAACATTTGGGCTGCTATAACAAAATACCATATACCACGTGTGTGTGTGTGTGTGTGTGTGTGTATTCATATATAAACAACAGAAATTTATCTCTCAGTTCTGGAAGCTAGGAAGCCCAACATCAAGGACTAGCAGATTCGGTGTTTGGTGGGGGTCTGCTTTCTGGTTCGTAGGTGACACCTTCTAGCTGTGTCCTCATATGACGGAAGGGGTGGGGTAGCTCTACGGGGCCTCTTTTATAAGAGCACTAATACTTTTGATGAGGGGTCAGCCCTCCTGACCCAGTCACCTCCCAAACACCCCACTCCCTAATACCATTACCTTGGTAATTAGGTTTCAACATATGAATTTTGGGTAATATAAACATCAGTCCACTAAAGTGGGTAAGAGGCTGCTCTCTTCTATGGCAGTGGTCACCTCTCTAGAGGAATCTCATTGCCCACTCACCACTTCCATTTACACCCACAGGAGTTTAGGGTGGAATACAGGGTATTTGGTAATTTCTTATAATGGAAAACAAGAAGGGGGTCTTCTAGCGTCTAGGGTGAAGCCTCTATGTTATGTGTCCCGACCAGCGGGGCATACAACGCAGGGGTGCGAGGAGGACTACCTGCTGCTGGTGAAAGAAAAGAGACAAGAGACACACAAAATGGGGGCAAGACAAGATTCTGATCAAGCCCCAAAATTTTATTGCTGGGTGGCTGCTTATATGCACTGTAACGGGGGAGGGCAGGAATAAGAACACGTGGCAGCTTCTGATAGGAGGAAGGGCGGTCATGTGATATGAGACGAGGGAGTGGGAGGGGTGTTACAGGCTTTGCGCGCGCTTTCTTTGTGCAAGAGGGAGGAAGAAGAAGTATGTAAGCTTAAGATGGCGCTTTGTATAAGATGGCGTTTTGCATAAGGCTAAGCTGGCTCCCAACATCTCCTCCCTTTCTGTTTTAAAACAAGAAGGAAGGTGAGCGTTAACCAGGTGAGGGAGCAGGGGCCTGGCTCCTCCCGTGGGTCATCTGTGCCCACCAGTGATGGCTCTTGGTATCTTTTGGGGAGGAGAGGCAGAGCCGAACTTATTCTAGAGAATAGTAGATACCAACCTCTATGCAAGCCAGGCATGCTCTCAGGGATACCCAGAGAAAGTCGAAATTTTTGTGACCTTCCCTTGCAATACTTTGTTTTGCACTCATCCCGGTACTCATACCCCTCTCCTGTAAAGGGAGGGGGTAGACATGTCTCTGGTTAGCATGTCGTCCCCGTAGGGAGGGAGCCGTAGCAATCTTCACCAAAACCATCCTCTACTGCCAGTCGTTGGTAATGAATTTGGATAGGTTTAGCAAGGATAGCATCAATTTGTCTTTTTATGAGATCTGTAAAATGGCGAAATGCCCAGGGTCCAAAGGTTATAAGCAGAAGGAGGCAAAGGAGGGGGCCCAAGATAGGGAGAAGGTAGGGGAGAAGTCCGTTAAGTCCAGTCCAGAGTGGGTTTTCAAATAATTCTTTTCTTCGTTTGATGAGATCTTCTTGTAATTTTTTGATCTTGTCCCGGACGATGCCAGACTTGTTGGCATAGAAACAGCACCGTTCCTGCAAGGCTAAGCAAATTCCTCCCTCCACCGCAGTCACAGGGGTTCCCATAGAGGAGTCTTATGAGTTCTTGTGGATTTGGCGGGGGTCCGAAGCCGGCGTATATACAGGAGGAGCATATGAGGAGGATAAAGAGGCAGAGCTTCATTGCCTGCAAGGAAGAAAACAAGTCTTCTCAGGGACTTGTCCCTGGATTGGCTGAATTAATTTTTCTGGGGGGGGGTTTATAGGCTTGACTAGGCGTTCAGGTAGCCATCGAGGCCCTCCCTCTTGAGTATCATAGATACAAGCGGAACCGCGTCCCCATATGAGGACCGGGTCAGGACCCTGCCATTTAAGGGTCGAGGGATTTTTCCACATAACCTGAGCATATTGATCATTTGTCTTTTGATGCCAATGACGATCGGCGGCTGATTTCCCTTGTATATCGAGGTGTAAAAAATTAAGAGTAAATAGAGCATGGTTAAGGAGGTTACGTGGAGAACCTTTGGTGGGGTAAAGAGTGGTGGTTTTTAGCTTGTTTATGGTATTTTTAAGGGTTTGGTGAGCCCTTTCTACGATACCCTGGCCTTGGGGATTATATGGAATTCCAGTAATGTGTTTAATTTGTAGTTGGGAGCAAAAGGTCTTGAAATTTTGAGAGGTGTATCCAGGACCATTATCTGTTTTAAGAACGTTAGGCTTGCCTAGAACAGTGAGGCAATGGAGGATATGAGCAATTACGTTTTTGGTGGCCTCACCACTTTGAAGAGTGGCAAGGATAAAGCCACTGAAGGTGTCAACCGTGACGTGAACATATTTTAGGTTGCCAAACTCTGGGACGTGTGTGACGTCCATTTGCCATATAGCATTTGGAAGTAGACCTTTAGGGTTAACGCCCAGGTGTGGCGAAGGTAGGAAGGTTACACAACCTGGGCAGTTTCTAACAATGTCTCTAGCTTGTTCTCTGGTAATCTTAAAATGAAGACGCAATGTGCGTGCATTCACGTGGTGGAGGTTATGAAATTGCTGGGCAGTTTTAAAGGGGTCCTGTAGTAGGGCAAAACAGGCTCGGGTCAAGGAGTCGGCCTGTGCATTTCCAAGAGAGAGAGACCCAGGAAGGTCAGAATGAGCTCTCAAATGCCCAACAAAAAAAGGCTTAGACCGTGACAGGATCAACAACTGTAGTTGTTGAAACAAAGGCACTGCATTGGTGGAGGGTTTAATGAAGGGGACTGTCTCTAATAGGGGAACAGAGGAGGCAACATATGCACTATCAGTATATAGATTGAAGGGCTCATTGTTCAAGAGCTTAAAAACCTGTATGATGGCAAACAATTCAACAAGCTGAGCCGAGCGAAATGGAGATGAAAGAACATATTTTTTATCATTTATAACATAAGCAGCCATGCCCGAGGAGGAGCCATCAGAGAAAACTAAGGCTGCTCCATCCAGGGGTTTAGATGAAGTAACCCTTGGGAATGTAAAGGGGTGCAGCCGAGAAAATTGGAGTAGCCGATTGGCAGGGTAGTGATTGTCAATCTGGCCTTGAAATGAGATCAGGGAAATAGCCCAAGAGTCGTCATTCTGTATCAGCCAATGTAATTGTTCCTTAGTATAGGGGAGAACAAGGTGGTTAGGATCTTTCCCAAAGTGTAGACGACTCTTTTCTCTTCCCAGTCTTATTAATTTTGAAACTAGATCAGTATAGGTGGGTAAGACCTTACTTGGAGAAGAGGGTAAGTGTAACCATAATAAAGGGCCTTGTTGCCATAGGACCCCAGTAGGAGTGTACGGGGTGGCACAAATTATTAGGGAAAAGGGTTGACTATAGGACAAAAATGTAACATGCTGGCTTTGTATCGCTGTCTCTAAGAGTTGGAGTGAATGCTGTGCCTGAGGGGTAAGAGTGCGTGGAGACAAAGGGTCAGCATCGCCCTGAAGAATATCAAAAAGAGGTTTAAGTTCTCCTGTGGTTAGTTTTAGATAGGGCCGTAACCAATTAACATCTCCCAGGAATTTTTGAAAATCATTAAGAGTACGCAGGTGATGGGTTTTTAACTGCACCTTTTGAGGAGTGATGGCAGTAGTGTTGAGCTCAAAACCTAAGTAATAATAGGGATCTTTTAATTGTATTTTATTGGGAGCAATTTGTAACCCAAGGGCAGTAAGGGCCTTTTGCAAGTGGGCACTACAACTGAGTACCTCAGAGGTAGTTTTGCCTGCTAAAAGAATATCATCCATGTAATGCACAATATAAATGTGAGGCCATCGGTCCCGAAGGGGATCTATGGCTTGTGCAACATATTTTTGGCATAGAGTAGGACTGTTGGCCATGCCCTGCGGGAGCACTTTCCACTGAAACCTTTGCATTGGTCCCTTGAAGTTAATTACAGGCAGGCTAAACGCAAAGCGTTCCCTATCTTGGGGGTGTAATGGAATGGTAAAAAAGCAGTCTTTGAGATCAATGATGATTTTGGAATGGTTAGATGGAATAGCCACAGGGGATGGGAGTCCAGGTTGTAGGGCTCCCATGGAGAACATCGTTTTGTTGATCTCTCTTAGGTCTTGGAGTAATCTCCATGCTCCGCATTTTTTCTTTATGACAAATATAGGTGTGTTCCACAGTGATGTGGTGGGTTCAATGTGGCCAGCCATTAGTTGTTCCTGCACTAACATTTTTGCTGCAGCCAACTTAGTTTCAGTCAGTGGCCATTGGTCTACCCAGACGGGGGTATCTGTTTTCCATTTTATTTTGTCCGCATGGGGTGCAGGAAGATCAACGGCCATTAGGGTAAATTTTGGTTGCCTAGTCCTTGTCGATTGATATTGGGTGTGACTACAATAGGTTTTGTAATACCTTGGTTGTTTTTTCCTAGCCCTTGGCCGGGAAGGAACTCTTGATTTAACATTTGATTAGTCACCACCTCATTTGGGCTGCACATGATAACTTTTAGTTGTGATAATATATCTCTTCCCCAAAGATTGACGGGGATCCCTGGAATGATGTAAGGCTGAACTTTTCCTGTGTTTCCCTCAGTATCAGTCCATGTTAGAATTTTAGAACTTTGTTTAGGGTTGGTGGACTGTCCAATACCTTGGAGATGGGTATAGGAGGTCTTAGAAGGCCAGGAGGAAGGCCAGTGTGTCTCTGAGATAACGGTAGCATCAGCCCCTGTGTCTATCAATCCCTCAAATTTTTTGCCTTCTAAAAATAGGGTCAATAATGGTCTATCGGGAGTAACTTGTTGGACCCAATAGGCGTTGGAAGAGCCGAAGGCGGAATGAGAGTGGGGATAGGGAGAACAGCTACTATTCTGAGTATTTAAAGGTAATATGAGTAGTTGAGCCAGTCTTTGACCCCTCTTGATGGGGACTGGACCCGAGGATGAGGATATTAAAATCTTGATTTGTCCCTCATAGTCATTATCTATGACTCCAGGGACAACAGTCAGGCCTGCGAGGGAGGAGCTCCCTCTCCCAAGGATTAGACCAAAAGTTCCCGGGGGCATGGGGCCAAAAACAGTTGTGGGGAGTATTTGCACACCGTATTCAGGGATTAATATTGTGTCGGTGGCGGCACAGAGGTCCAGGCCTGCACTTCCGGGGGTGGCTCGCTGGAGGACGCTAACTCCTGGGCGGGGGAAGCCTGCCTCGGGGGGACGAACCGTACTGCCCCTAGGTTCTGTCCCGGGGATGGGGCCAGGGGCTGGCCCCTCTTGGAGTTTCCCTGCGTCTTGGGGAGAGGGTTCCCATCTATATCAGTTTTTGAATAACAATCAAATGCCCAATGCTTTCCTCTCCTACAGCGAGGACAGACAGAGGAAGGAGGGGGTCGGGGTTGCCTGACATTATTTTGGGAAGTATTTTGAGGTTTTGTTGGACATTCTCGGGAGAAGTGGCCAGGCTGTTTACACGTGAAACAGGTCTTTGTTTGTTGGGGTTTATGGGTGGCAGCGGTGACAAAGGGTTGTAGGGCCGCCCCGATGGCAACACCGATGGAGTGGGAGGTCCCAACTCCTGAACACAATTTGATATAGTCAGCGAGAGAGCCGTTACGGTGTGGGCGAATTGCTTCCTGACAGGCGGGGTTGGCGTTCTCGTAAGCTAGATGTTTAAGAAAAACACTTTCGTTTTCGCCTTCCCCAACCAGTCGTTCTGCTGCATCTGTAAGTTTACTGATAAAGTCACAGTATGGTTCATCTGGGCCCTGGCGGATTTTGGCTAGGGATGTGGTGGCGGACCCCTTAGGCGGGAGACGGCGCCAGGCCTTCAAGCCAGCATTTTGAATTTGGGCTAGTAACCCTGGAGGGAAGGCGGCTTGAATTTCATTAGTCTGGTAAGGGGGTCTTCCTAAAAGTTTGTCTCTGGTCCAGGTCCTAGAAGTTCTATTCTCTGCATTGCGCTGTGCTGTCTCTCGGCAATTTTCTACAAAGTCGGTACGCCAGAGGACAAAATCACCCCCGGTAAGGGTGGCACGAGCTAGCATGAGCCAATCATTTGGTGTTAGCCATCGGTCGCTAAGGCCCTCAAGAAGTGCCATGGTGTAGGGCGCAGTGGGCCCGTATAAACTGACCGCAGCCTTTAGATCTTTAAGATGGTTAAGATTGAGTCTGCGATATTTTTGTCCTGAATTATGGGAAGAGTCACCCTCAGGCTCCTCTGTGTCAGAGGCCTCGTCCGCAGAGGGCGGGTCCTGGGAGTCAGGGTTTTCTTGTTCCTCCCTCCCTTCCTCATCTATGTTGTCTTGATCAGGGGGTCTGGGGGCGCGACTTCGTGTAACTGGAAAGGCCAGTAACGGCCGATCGGGAATTTTTTGTTTCTTGGATGATGTACTAGAGTTGCTGAGAAGAAGTGAGCCGAGCTCACTCTCGAGGGCTCTAAGCTCTTTAACTAAGCTAATGTGTTCCCGTTTTTGTCGGAGTGTTTCCCTAAGGGAGGAAATTTGTTGGGTTAGAGAAGAATTTATTTGTGGCGGGGGGTCATTTGGAGGACGTGCCTCGGGCGCAGGGCGTAAAAGGTTTTCAAACGGTGGAAGTGGTTGAGGGAAGTGATAAGGGGGGGGTTGTGGGGAGCGGAGGGTAACGGATGAAGAACTGGCGCAGTAAGCCGCCAGGGGTCCTCCTCATCATGGTAATGAGCCGCCTGGTCGTCTAAGACTTCCTGGTCCTCAGGAGGGAGCTGATCATCGTGAGGAGGGGAGGAAGTGAGGGGAGGGTATAATTTTGGGACCTTTTTGAGAGTTTCTTTGAGGGGTTCAATATTGGAGTTGTCAGGCTCTTCCGGCATACTTATGGTAACCGAGTGGCAAGCCGAGGGGGGGCGAGAGCTGGCTTTAAGAGCCGCTTCGCCAGTCTGGATTATATGTTTAATGTCCGAATCTTGAGAATGAATTTGTAAAATATCATTAATTAAGTTCCAGTAGGAAAAGGTAGACACAGGGACCTTGCTAGGGCCAAAGGTGCGATAATAGTCATTGAGGCAGTCACCAACCCGTCTCCAGCACTTTTGATCAATGGTGCCCTCTTGAGGGAACCAGGGACAGACATCAGCCAGGAAACTAAAAAAACTACGTAAATCTTTCTTTTTAGCCTTAATTCTGCGTGCCTTGAGGGAATCCTTAAGACCATTAAGGAAGAGCTCATGCGAGCTCAATTCTTGTCCCATTATGATCACCTACTCACTCTTCCGATGTCTGCTGGGGCGGCCAATCCAGCGACGATCAACGCGGAGTCTTATCCCGTGGGCTGATGGCTCACGGGCTCCAAGCGAGCTCTTGGGCTCAGGGGGTGCCCGGCCGGGGCGTCTTCCGAGTAGGTGCCAACAGCGCTGTTCCGTGCCTCGGGCCCCACGTTGGGCGCCAGTTTATGTCCCGACCAGCGGGGCATACAACGCAGGGGTGCGAGGAGGACTACCTGCTGCTGGTGAAAGAAAAGAGACAAGAGACACACAAAATGGGGGCAAGACAAGATTCTGATCAAGCCCCAAAATTTTATTGCTGGGTGGCTGCTTATATGCACTGTAACGGGGGAGGGCAGGAATAAGAACACGTTGCAGCTTCTGATAGGAGGAAGGGCGGTGATGTGATATGAGACGAGGGAGTGGGAGGGGTGTTACAGGCTTTGCGCGCGCTTTCTTTGTGCAAGACGGAGGAAGAAGAAGTATGTAAGCTTAAGATGGCGCTTTGTATAAGATGGCGTTTTGCATAAGGCTAAGCTGGCTCCCAACAGTTATGTATCAGAGACGTGGAATCTGTCAGTTAATCAGTGAATGAACAAATAAATGCCACTGAATTTGATATAAGTATAATTTGATTAAAGAGCAGGAAAGACAAGAAAGAGGGGAGGGGGGCGGATACAGCCTACCAAAGCCTTGATCATGGGGTTCTAAAATGGAGAAAAGGGAGGGAAAGTGTCTAAAGAGCACTGTGAGTGTCCTGGGATTCATGTGGCCATTTACTCAGGATGCATTGATTCATTCATTCACTCAGCTTTGCTGATATCCGTCCCTGGGCACACGGATTTGCACAAGCTCTCAGGATTGTCTTCATTCATGTATTCACTTATTCAACACTTCTTTGGCACTAAGCACTCAATCATTAAAAGATATGGAAGGATCCTTTCATATTTACTTAAGTATTTCCTCAATTATTCAAATTTAATTAATTTTTATTCTAACTTCTGATAAATTTTCATTCTCTTATTTCACTTAAATTATATTTGTTCACTTAAGTTTCATTTCAATATTTTTGTTGCAAGAAGTACCAAGGAACTGTGTGATTTCTTACATTGTCAAGATGAGAAGGCAGTGGACAGGACAGGAATAGAGGACAGAGAGGGGAATCTGAGGTGGGCCAGATCCTTCTGGCCGGGGCAGCATCCTGATGCCCCACGTGTGGCCACGTGACCCCCACAAGCAGCCAGCAAGTGGGGATGCCTGACAGTCTCTGCTCTGCAGAGGAGGAAACATGACCATTCAGGTTCCTCTGAGGATATGACACTAACAGTGGGCTCCCCTTCATTCTCTACCCTTCTGAGACTACGGCTCTGTGGCTTACCGGTTTACTCAGTAGCATTTGCTGGTCAATCACTGGCCTGGATAATATATACACACTGGAAAACGTGTTGGAAGGCTTCTGTCTCTAGTTAGTTCTGTGACTGCTTCCCCCACCTTTGGCCTCACATGGGCAGTGACGCTTCCTTGGGGAGATGAAAGGCTAAACGGGAGACACACGGCTGGGGCCCTGATGACTCTGGCCATGCATAATGATGACAGTAACCACTGCTCCTGGTGGCCACGGGACACAAAGCGCCCCCAGTATGTCAGCTTTGTGCAAAGCAGGAAATTACGGAGGTGAAAAGTGAAAACAGGGGCCTACCTTCTTCAGGTTTTAATAAGCACCAGAGCACAGACAGCCAAGGGAGCAAAAGCCTCCTGGGCTGATTTGAAATTAACAGACCCACCCATCTTCAGGGCATCTAGATGTCAAGCAACAAAATGGCTAAACTGAAATTGCTGCCAAGGAGAATTTCCCTCCAAGATCCCCATTACAGTGTTTCAAGTGCGATCTCGTCCAGCTATGTTTGTTTCTTTCCTCATCTAACTGCCTGTTAATTCACAGAAGACTCATTACAGGTTCCAGCTGGTCCCTGGGGT
Organism: Lemur catta; assembly: GCF_020740605.2. Taxonomy (NCBI): domain Eukaryota; kingdom Metazoa; phylum Chordata; class Mammalia; order Primates; family Lemuridae; genus Lemur; species Lemur catta. The sequence continues at coordinate 89,012,998 of NC_059137.1, forward strand.
GAGAAGGGGGACAGTGAGAGAAGCAGGAGGCTGTCCCTGCTGCTTTCCCCCTAAAAGGCTGCAGGTGTCCCCAGAGAAGAACCGCCAGTGGGCAGGCAGCTCTGTGGATGCTCCCTGACCGCCGTGCTCAGACCCTCTGGGCTTGGCACGCTGAGGCTTTTTGTCCACACCCTGCCTACTGTGCTGAGGGAAATTTAAGCATTTGCTTTGGCTCTGCTTCTTAGGAAACAATTTCAGTTACACACAGCTTTTCTGGCTATGAGGATGTAGAAAATGCAGAATCCTTTCTCTGGACCTGTCTAGGCATTCTCTGTCACCCTTTCGGCTGTGGTTCCCACAACCCGTCAACAGCTTGAGCTGGTGACAATGTGTAGTTTCCCAAAAACGCCATACATAAGAAAAATAGCACACCCAGTTGCCTAATTGTAAAATAATTTCTTTATGAAATGCAGGCATACCCTATAATGGCTTTGTAAATATACAATTCAAAAATAAATTAATAAAACAAATATATACTGGTCAATCTGAGATTCTCATTAAATGCCACTAACATGGAGGAAAAGAAAGTGCATTGTGACAGGTCACCAGTGGCTCCATGAAGCTTTGTGTGCAGAATCCCTAGGGACACCTTTCTATGCCCCTTAACTTTCAGCGTTCATTGCCGCAGCTCTTCATGCATAAAATAAACACAAGCCTATTGCTATTGTGTGTGTTGCTTTGCTTTTCTCATATACAGCCCAGAGCAATTTTTTAAAGGAACATGTAGAAGAGAGGCATGACCTACACCTCTCAGATCTGTGTTGATTTGGTGCCTTTGAGTTTTTAATTGTTTGAAGTTTTGCACTGAGAAACTATAAGAGGATTTTGCTAATTTCTCACATGAGAAATACAATAGGAGTTGTTCAGCAAGGCTTTAGACCCTCCTGTGGTAAATATCTCATTTATGACCGAATAAGATGTGCAACGGAGCTTATTTGTTCTTATCATGTGAGGTCTTCGCATTATGGGGTGCAGTTCAAGGACATGGTCTAATTCAATGAATACATCATTGCACATTTTTCAGAGCCCCCCTCAGTTACTTCACTACAGATAGTATTTCAGAGCATCCATGAAGCAGGTTGGAATGGCAGCATCTCTCTGGGATGTCGATAGGCCAGTGAGGGGTCCAGGCTGCCCAACAGGGCAGAAGGCCAGACACTGCTCCACACCCCACACACATGCTTCCCTGGAGCACCACGTCACTGTTACTAAGACAATGAGTCAACATCTCCTTTTTAAAAAATTATTCAATGTAGTGTATGATCATGTCAGGAAATAAAAGGGTAAAATGAAACTATGAGCACTAAATTATCTAGCCACAGGTGACTGCTCATTCAGCCAAAAATCTCTGGGAAAAAATGTGATTGATGGAAAAACATTCTCTCTAAGGGTGTTATTATAGCTTAATTTGTTACAATTTGTAAATGTGCTGTGGGAGTCTTTGGTGAGAACAGGCATTTATAGATTACCTGTCATATAAAATATAGTATTTGTTTCAGTGAGAAAAGCTTATGACATGGGTCAAGAAAGAATTCTCACATAAAGTTTGGAATAGTTTTAAAGGAAGAAAGTGTATTTTACTTCTCAAAGGCAGAGAAGGGCATGGCATGAAAAGAAAGGAGAAGTGTTGGCCTTGAGGATAAGGGGTTTGGGCTTTTTATTAGTGGGTAAAGGGGAAAAAAGTAAAAAAGTGATTGATGCCAGCTGATAGCAAACAGCAGCTGTGAAGCAGCTGGGTCTGTTATTATTATTTATTTATTCATTTATTTATTTATTTATTTTTCTTTTCTCTGTGAGGCCATCTTATCAGAGTCCCTGGAATCTTGTCTGGTGAGAACTGGAATGGGAGTTAGCACCCCTACTGTCCACTTAGGGCTACTCAAGGCTGTGAAAACAAACCTTAGAGATAATGAGTTAATCTTAAAGACAACAACTTGAGCCCCAAGCGTTTAATCAAACAAAACAAAGGGCAGTTGTACTGTGAGTTTTCTCTTACTTTCTGTTTGATAATTTATCTTTCTCTGTTAGCTAGTTTATTAGCAAGGCTGTCCTTTCAGTATTCTAATGTGAATGCAAAAGGGATGAGGTCTAAGCATCATAACATGTAAATGCCACTGACAAAAGTGCATTTTCAGTTGGTGGGAGAAGACTCCAGCTACAAGGCTCGCAGAAAAGAGAGAATATGGAGTCCCTGAAATTCTGTCTTCCAGTCAAACCCCTACTCCAGGAAGCTCTCAACTAAGGCTCAAAGCAGACTGAGATTTTTTTTACCACCTTTTGTCCTGGGTTAGTTTCTGTCCCACAAATTAAACCCATTGTTCAGGGGTCCCACATGCTTTGATTTTAATATAGGATCCATGTATCATTAGTGATCCCAGGTGCCTCATGAAAGGTTGCTAATATGACCTCACCCTTTGGCCAAGAATGAAGTTCACCTTAGTTGGTACATTTTTCACCAGTGACCCTGAACAGGAAAAACGGAAAATATCACATCCCCCAGAAGAGGCAATGTATTTGTATGTGTGTGGATAGGAAGCTCCGAAAAGCAGTATGAGGGAATGGACAGAATATACCTCCATAGGATGGCAATACATTTATAAAAATTTAAGTGAACAAAGACATCATGGTGTGTATGTCAAGGGCACACACTATGAAATAATTTTCATGTACCTCTTTGTGTACTACCAATGTTATAAAAAGTTCATTAGTTTGAAAGGGAAAAGGGTGGAATTTGCTAGACAGCCATTTCAGAATCTGGATGTTCCCTAGAAAGGCTTACACACATTGTTTGGGAAGCTGCCAAGTAAGTCCCAGGTACTGCTCACTCTTGGAAACAAGGAAAACTGTCAAGGCAAAATTGTGGCCACCATGAGGCACTTATTGTGCAGATTATAAACACAAATAATTTTGAAGAGATAAACTGCTATTTTCATTCCTTTTCTCTAGGAACTCGTGTTAGCCAGTGATCCTGGCCCCATGGAAGCCAGGAAGGGTGAAGACCAATTCAGAAAATAGAAAAATAGGCATGTGATGATGAGGAGGTGGAACCTGGGGATTGTGCAGAAGAGGAAGTGGAGGTGGACAAGGTGGGGGGACAGTGATCCAGACATCTGGCTGGGGAAGGAGGCCCAGAGGCCTCAGAAAAGTCAGGGAACAAGTGAAAAGCAGAGAAAGGCTTTTGCTTAGCTTCCATTTGGAATGTAGGGATATAACCTTGTAGGGGCTGTGTAGTCATTACTGCTCTTTGCCAAGTTGTTCCCAGTTTTCCCCTCCCAGGCACCTGGAGAACTGCATTTCCAAGTCCCCTTGTGGTTGGGTGGGCCTATGTGTTTATTAATAGCTCCAGCAGATAAGCTGTGGGGGGAAATGTAGGTCAATTCTGAGCCTACATTGGCAGGGCAAACGCACCCAATGCTCTCCTTTTCCCTCTGTGTGGTGACCCAGAATTCCCCACAGGTCATGAAAAGGGGACATGGAAGTGAGCTGACAGTCTGACTGGATCTAAAAAGAAGGTCAACTTGACAAGGGAAAATTCAACCTGTAACTAAGGGTGAGGGCATGACTGGCTCAGGCTGGAAACCAAACGGGACTCACAGCCAGACTTCAGAGAGGCTGACCATCAGCAAAAGGTGATGTGTGGCATATTCAGCAAGATATGATGGCCTGTTTCCTGGAAATACAACCTTACCGAGAAAATACTAATGAGGCACGTCAACCACAGGCTTCAGGAGCAGGTGCTGACTAAGTTTCAGAGTTAAGACCAAACTAGCCCTCAGCAGACAGCAGCAAACTGAGGACCAACACAAGGAGCCAACATACAGCAAGAGGTCTCCTCTCAGCTTCCAGTACCGTGAGGGCAGGAGCCTATCCCGCGTGTCCAAATACCGTCTTGGAAAGAAGGGGGAAAAACACAAAGAAATATGAGCCTTCCTGGAAGATGCTTGCTCGTCCAAAAGAGGCTACTGAATCCAGTAGAGACCAGAGTTTGCCTTATTCTGAGGGTAATTCTATAATTTGGCAGAGTTGGTAGATAAAAATCACTGACGGCACTGGCTGCCTGCAGGTCGTTGCCAACACTGAGAACATGTCTGGCTGATTCTGGCTTGTCTCATCTAGTAATTTCGGGTCCATAGAGGGACCCGGAAACTCCAAAGTTGGGCAAGGGTTGCGGGAGAATCAGAGCGGACTAAAGTTTCTGTTCCATGTGACAACTCTATGGCAGCATCTGCACAGACCTTGTGGTTTGGGGGCTTCTCCTCCCATCCTGCATTTTAGACAAGCTTTGATTTAATAAAGCTAAATGGCCATCAGTATTGTGCTCTTTTATTAATATATGGATGCTATTACATTTGTCCTGCCCACAGCACTGAACACCCCCATAGTGCATCTGCAGGGATTTTTGTTCCAAAAAAAAATAATAATAAGAAGAAGAAAAAAGTGGTGGCTGAAAAATAGAACATGTATTTGCCCTAATAGGTCTAAAAACTTTTAAGAAGGACAAGTAAACATAATTCAGGATCTGATGTACAGAGGCAACAATTTCCCTGTACTTCATGCACCTTTATAAACGCCTGGCTTACAAGCTCCTTTGCTGTGATTTAAATTGCAGGTCTGATATCTGGGAAGAAAGGCCAACTCCACCAGGCCCCAGGCCTGTGAGTAAAAGTTGGGGATACACAAGAACTATGATTTTATGAAAAAATATGAGGGAAACTTTACTATTAGTATAAGATTTGCATCAAATATTTTCGATCTATTCTGATTGATAGCAGGAGTTGACATATTTTTTAGATATTTTAAATTATTTACTCTTTCAAGTGTTTTTTTTAACATTTCTTTGATTAAAAACCAGTGAATTTCATGTCATATACTATTTTGGATATTTGCAGGGAGTTAGCTACGCTCCCAGCAAAAAATCCGGTCCCTCAGGCAGGGGTCGTCGCAAAGGATAAGGAAATAATAGAAAATAATAGAATATCAAAATAAAAGAATACACAGAGAAAGTACAGTGTTATAAAGAATATACTTTATAGGTGGGGGATTGGGAGACCCTACAGCATTCCCACAAACTATGAGGCCGCGAGTGAAGTTTCACGTCAGCATTTATGGGTACGGTGATCGGTTGCCAGGGGTAACAGATTTACACAACAGATAGTTCGTTTTAGGTTCAAAGTCTCCCAAAAGGTTTCTATAGGTCCCTTAATTAACTTTATCTACATGAGCAAATGGTTACAGAATCTTTCAAAGACAAATTTCTAAGTTCTAAGATAAAGCTGTCACTTAGCAGAAAGGTTAAACAGAGACACAGTGGCTCCGTATTTCTTTATCTAGTTATTGTGGATTGAAACAGGTAGTCAGGAGTGAAGCAGAAACTGTCCCCTGGGCTAATTGCTTTTAGCAGCAGATGTCTGTCTGCCAGAGGACACTCTTTGACCAGCTCTCATCCCGTGGCTCCATGCAAACCTGCTTTGTCATACAAAGCAGGCGAAAGCCACAGGTTGGAGATGCAGCGTCACCTTGGAAAGCAGCTGCCACTGACCTTGAGATGCCCTCCTGAGGCGAGGCAGCTTTTGATATGCGAACTAACACATTCACATATTCCTTCAGGGCAAAGCCCTGCAAAACTCCTGAAATCATTTCTGTCTCCATCGAGCAATATCTCTGTGGAGCAACATATCTGTGGGCCAACAGACATTGTAGAGTTTAAATAGTAAAAGGTCCTATGTTATAAGAGACCACGTAGTATCTTATGGCCAGGTCTTTCCCCCAATCTACTTATTTTTCTTTATTTGTTTATCTTGCTAAAACCTATGGTGTAAATTTATATTGGTAACTGTACTTCTTAAAGTGAGAAATCAATATCCTAATGGTAAGAATAGTTTCTAAAATGCTGAGCCATTAATTGTATTGAAAGCATGAGATTAATTCTTTCTTGGCCCCACAAACAGATTACCACAGTCCATGTTTTGGGGAAGCATGCTCAATGGCTCAATACTGGAAAGGTTGAGAATTACAGGGAGAAAATAAAAGATTTAATCAGTTACGTTTGTCTCCATCTACATTCTTTTGTGCAATAAATGATAGGAATTCTGAAATGTCACTTTTGATAAAGTTAAATTCAAAGCAATCTCATTTCCTCTGTCTCAGATGGAGAGTCTCACCTGAGATTTGTCATCTATTAAAAAGTCAGACATAACCGCAGGCAATTCTGCCACCAAGCAAATGCTAGTAAGTGATTTAATAGAAGTAACAAGGTGCAAAGGGATGATGCATGTGGGGAAACTTACCTTGTAGGGTTCTCTGAAATTCTCCTAAAGGAGGTTTTTATGGAATCAGACTTTGAATCCTGGTGCTATTGTCTGAAGTTTGTGTCCTTCACAAAATGTATATATTGAAATCCCAACCCCAAGGTGATAGTATTAGGAGGTGGGGCCCTTGGGTGTGATTGGGTCATGAGGGTGGCGTCCTCATGAATGGAATTTATGCCCTTATAAAAAATGCCCAAGGGAGCTCAGTTGTCCCTTCCACCATGTGAGGACACAGCCAGAAGGCACCATCTATGAACCAGAAAGTAGGCCCTCACCAGACACTGAATCTGCTGCCACCTTGATCTTGGACTTCTCAACCTCCAAAACTGAGAAATAAATTTCTGTTGTTTATAAGCCACCCTGTTTATGGTATTTTGTTATAGAAGCCTGAATGGACTAACACACATGGTTAAGATATGGCAGAACAATCGGGAAGATGCAGATGAAAAATTTGATGAAAACATCACAGCAGGGTTGAAATTCATAGAATCTTCAGAAGTGGTGAGTGCACAAACTGTTTTGGTGAAAACTGAGATACTAGGAACTTGCTAGTAAAAATGCCTCACCAAAATGCAGAGTTACGGTTTTACTCATTGCTAAGAGTAATTTTCTTTTCTGGACACACTAGTGATACTCCTTTTTGCTTCAGATCCCACAAATATACATTATTTATGCCACACTTCGACTACTACTATTAAAATTGAATATTAAAGGATTAGTATCTTAATGGCACTTAGAACCATTCTTGATGCTTCATAAGTGCTACAGAAGTAAATATAAAGGAAACAAAATAACTTTCCAGTCTGCCCACTACCTTTCTTGATTCAATTCTGGGTGTTTCTTAACTTATCCCCGCATTGTCTGATGGTATTTAACAAGAGAGTAGCAGACTTAAATTTCAGTCCTATCTCCAGAAAAAAGATCTTTGTTTAACTAATTAAGTTTGTCACTCTTTTATCTGTTAAGAATGGCATCAAACATGATTTTGGTGATCATTTAGAGAGTTGACTGTGCAGTAAATTATTCTGTGATAGAAAATATGTATAAATTGGAAATAAATTTACAGTTTTGGGTAACAAGAACAACTTACACAAGACCTCTGTTGGTATAACTAAGATTACCTTTTTATCAAATACAAGATTATCTTTCTACAATCTGTGTATGTATAATTATATACTAAATATAAATTTGGTTATTGTAAGACTGGTGGCAGGCACCCCTCCCTCCTCTAATGAAAAAAGAAGAAGCCCCTCCTATTCCTTAATACCCGCCCTAAAACTGAAACAAAGAAATTCCTTACTCTTCGCTCTAAAGTCTCCCCGCCAAAGAAACTCCCATCCCCCAGCCCTAAAAACATATATAAGCCCACTCAGACTTCTGGGCAGGGCAACTTCTCTGGTCCCACTCCGTGGGACCATGAAGCTCGCCCGGGTCCCTCTCTTGGGACTCATTACCCTCACCTGGGAGCGCTCCAATAAAGCCTTTTTACTTATCCCTTTCAACTCTGCTCGTCTTTCTTTCTCTGGCACCGGCCACTCCAAAACTTACATTTGGTGCTGAAACCCGGCAGGATTCTTTGACTTTCGGCTGTGCCACCCCTCCCGTGAACTCCAGTCTTAAAACCTTACAGTTATTTAGGCATTTACTGTACCAAAGGACTCATAGAAACAATAATTTGTACCCAGTAAATGTTGCTCTTTGCTATCAGTGGTTTCTTAGATTAAGTCCAAAGGAAGATGCAAATATGGTGGGGGCTCTTTCTTGCCCAGCAAATTCATACTCTCCTCTCTCTCTTACCAGCCCACGTACCCCCATTCGCTTTTCTTACACAGAAATTAGGAAAGTATGATTGGGCAGGGAGTCTCCAAAGGCTGACAATCACAGTATCCTATGAAGTGTACCTGCAGGTCTCTAATGAGACAGACACACATCTACCATGATAAGGCTGTGTGGCTGAAACTGTGTATGCAACATGAGGGTTACTTACAGGAAAGGAAACTTCACAGTGTGAAATATCTTTGTGGGTATATTTGTTTTAAGTACTTAAGAATGATCAAACAATATAGGTGGAAAAGTGCCAAAAAGAAATTCACTCTTCTTTTCTGAGGATGTTTTTCTCTTCTTTCCTCTGCTTCCCAGTTATGGAAATGTGTTGGAGCAGCGGTCCCCAACTTTTTTGGCACCAGGGACTGGTTTCATGGAAGACAATTTTTCCACGGCAGAGCTCAGGGAGTGATGCAAGAGCAGCTGTAGATACAGATGCAGCTTCCCTCCCTGGCCCACCACTCACCTCCTGCTGTGCAGTCTGCTTCCTGACAGGCCACAGACCAGTATCGGTTCGCGGCCCAGGGTTTGGGGGACCGCAGTGTTGGAGACCAAAGCTATGACTTCAGTCCACAGCAGAGCCCAGGAGGACTCCCAAGACCCCAGAGATGCCCAAGGACCAGGGGCTTATGAAATGCAGGAAAAAGGGTCTCACAGACACCATGAGGAATAGCACTTAGCTGTAGTAAAACACGAACTGACAAGAATGAGGAAACCAAAAGAGATCTAGAGTTCTTCCAAAGTGCCACATTCCACAAAAGCCCCTGTGGATCTTTTCTGGGCACAACAGAGTTGGGAAGTGTGGGAGGTAAGGGAAGTGCCGTGAGGCTCACGCCATCTGCAGCACAGTGGAGGGGCTGGCACTGTGGAGACTCACCACCTCTGCAGTAGGCAGATAGGATGAACAGTTAGATGAACAGAAGTTAACATTCTAAGGACAAAGTCAAGTCTGTGGAGGACAGGCATATGGATGAAGACATGCACACAGAAGACCAGAGTCTCAGAGAACCCCACTAGAGCCACGCAGTGCTCCTGTTTATCCAGACAGAGGATGGGTAAAGCACAAGTTTTACCTAAACATGGGTGAATGTTGCCAGCTCTCTCTGCTATCTAGGTCCTGTTCCTCACTGACAGATCTACCTACTGACATAGCAGTGGCCTGGCAGGAGTCCTGTTGCAAGGTAATTCCTTGCATGCCCAAGCCTGACTTTGTAGGTCAAGATAAGACCCACATCTCAGTCTTCCATCAACTGCAAATGAAGTAGAACTTAGGACTCACTGTGCTTCCCATGATCCCACTGGTCCTCATTGGGTCTTCCATGCTCCCTAGTTAACCTAATTGACCACACTGGGGACTGTCATGCCTCTCCAATGACAATATCATAAAGGCTGAAGAGACTGTACATAGAGAAAAGCAACAGTAGCTTCAGAAGCTGTGCCCTTCAACATGTACCTTCATGACAAGAAAATCTAGCCCAATAAACTCTAATGGCCGCACTCCCATCAAAGCTTGTAAAACTTATGACCAACAGAGAATATATATTATTTTCAAGGCTATGTTTCAAGTATTTTATGTAATGTAATTACATATGTAATTGTGTAATTTTTTGTGACATAAATATTTTCTGTGTGAGGATTAAAAAGTGCAATCTCTGATCCCGAGTTCCTGCTGCCAAAGGGATGTCTAATGGTGTTAGGAGGGAATTTCCTATAAAACTCAAAGCACCCTCTCTGTAAGTTACAGGACACACTTGGGGCTCCATGGGTCTGCCAGGGACACGAGGTGAAAGGCAGGGCACACTCTGAAGAAAAGAATACGTGTAGAAGACATTTGAGATACTAAGACTAGATTTAAACCAGGCTTCAGTTTTCCAACCCTACTCTCCGCGTTAAAGATCAGTACTTCAACTCACCCTAACCCACTCCTGGTTCATGTGTGTGGCGCATATCTTCCAAAACTCTGGAGAATTGGCACTGTATTTTGGGCAGAGTAAGAAAAAATGAGATCAAGACAATATTTGAAAGATTTTTATGGTTTTATGCCTTACATTTAAGTCTTTTATCCATCTTGAATTAATTTTTATAAATGGTGGGAGATAGAGGTTCTGTTTCACTCTTCTGCATGTGACTATCCAATTTTCCCAGCATCAGCATTTTCCCAGCATTAATGAATAGGGCTTCCTTTCCCCAGTGTATGTGTTGTCTGCTTTGTCGAAGATCACTTGGTTGCAGGTAGATGGTTTTATATCTGCATTCTCTGTTCTGTTTCATTGGTCTATGTCTCTATTTTTGTACCAATAGTATGCTGTTTGGGTTACTATAACCTTGTAGAAAAATTTGAAGTCTGGTGATGTGATGCCTCCAGATTTGTTATTTTTGCTCAAGATTGCTTTGGCTATTTGGGCTCCATTTTCATTCTAAAGAAAGTGTAGATTTAAACAAAAGGAGGAAATGCTTAATTCTTGGATTTGAAAATAATGAATTAGTTTGTCAAATATGTGTGTGTGTCAACGTGTGTTACAGCAAGTTCCATAAGTCTTTGTGTGGCTTTCATAACTCAGAATTGCTACTTACTAAGGAAAAATCATTTGGGAGTTTATTTATATTTTTATTAGTTTTATGAATTTTAAGTAGCAAATCACTAGTTTGAATTTTTGTGTCAGAACATGAGCAAAGATAGCAAATGTTAATATAAACAATAACAACTAAAATATTCAAATTTCACAAAATTAAATAAGTATAAACTAAAGTTCAGTTCTACTTCTGAATCAATGAAAATAGAAAACCTATTATGTGGGAAAATTATGAGGACAGAGGAGATTTTCAGAGTAAAAATTCCTAGAACATAAACACAATTCCTGGGAGAATTTCAGACTTTCAAAGCCTATGAAATTGGAGGGCTCAAGTCAAGATTTCCAGGGGATAAAAGGAATTAGGTAATGTCTGGGTTTTGGGGGGGAAAAATAGAACATTGACTGAGGTCTATCTCAGACAGGTTAAGCAGGTGGAGTCTGAAGGAGGATCCCGAAGGCCCAGGGGGTGAAGGGATCTGCAGGGCAGGGTGGTGGCAGAGGCGCTGTGGTTCAGCATCCTCCTCTCCTCATTCCAGCACCCTCAGGAGCCCTTTGTGATGAGGGGCCACAGCTCTGTGATGCAGCCCTGGACCCTAGTCAAGAGGCCCAAGAGAAACTCCCAGAGCTCAGTTGCTTTAGGGCAACAGTGCGATTCAGAAGATGGAGAATAATCTCCTGCCTCTGAAAAGCATTACTCCCCCATGGATGGGCACCAGGTGCACTTCCTGGGTGTCAAATATCTTCCTGGTCTTTATTTGTGGAATGGGGCTCTTCCTCCTGTTCATACTCTGCCGCCAGAGTGATCCATCCTCACCATGGCCTGGGCAGAAAAGAAGCATCAGGAAGGTAAGGAACCCTCGGCCCAACAGAGAATGATTCTCTCTTTTCTTTCTATTATTATTTCCACTTTTCCACATACACTAGAGACTCCTGAGGTGGGATCTCCTCATCTTTCTGGGCCCAGGCAGGGCAGGGCAGGGTTAGAGTGGCAGAGGATTTCTAGCTGAAGCTCTCAGACCCCCTGTGCGGGTACAGAACCCATCAGGGAAAAATCAAATGCTGGGACTGAGGGGCGAGGACGGGATTATGAGAGAGCTGAGATCTGTGTGGGAGGATGACCCTGGGCCCTGGTTCCATCGGCCATCAGTCCCCTTCCCATGGCTGGTGCCTCTGCCCAGCCTTTCCTCTGTGTGGGGTGATCTGGGGGCTGTGCTGAGCCCCTGAGAGCCTCCCATCAGGGGCTGGAGCGGCCTCTGGCCTCCTCGGGAAGCAGAATCCTGACAGCTCAGAGGTGCCTGTAGGCTTGAGTCAGTGAATTTCTTGAGCAGAGTGTTAATGGGAAAGAACACAGACTCTGTAAAATAATTTGAAGAGGTTTATTCTGAGCTGAATGTGTGTGACCACGGTCCAGAGTACATGGCCTCAAGAGGTTCTGAGAACATGTGCCCAAGGTGGCCAGGTTAGAGTTTGGTTTCATACATTCACGGAGACAGGAATGACATGCGAAATCATAAATAAACAGATGGAAGGCATACATTGGTTTGACCCCAAAAGGCAGGACCTGCCTCAAAGTGGGGGCTCACAGGTTATAGGTGGGTTCAAAGATTCTTTGATCTGTAATTGGTTAGAGATAAGAAGCTCTGTCTAAAGGCTTGGCATGTTTCAAGGTAAGATAAGGAAGTCTGTTAATCAGAGACAAGCCAGGGATATGTACCTGACTCAAGTGATCTGCTGAGTAAATTGAAGGCCAGCAGGTGTGGTGTGACCTTTGTCTTGCACGGCCTTAGGCCTGGTAATGATTTAGTAGCTTATTGTTACAATGACTAACTCCAAAAGGGAGGGACCTAATGAAGCCTGTCTGACCTCCTTTCTCCTCCTGGCCACCAACTCAGTTTTAAGGTTTTTCTGGGGTCCTCTTGGCCAAGAGGGGGTCCATTCAGTTGGCTGGGGGGCTTAAGATTTAGTTTTAGTTCATAAGAAGAACAGTGACAGAGGAAACCCATAGTTCTCCCATAGAAAATACCTCTTTGCATTTTTCCACTTGAAAAATAAGTAAAAGGAAAGAAGACAGGGGTCCTTTAGCCAGATGCAGAAGGTCACATCCTCCATGAGCACTGAACGTCTGCAGCCTGTCTGGGGGTGACTGAGGACTGGTCCCAGCCCCTCAATCTTTCTTGTCTCTCAGCATCCAGTGGAGATGACAGGGAGGCCCAAGAGCAGTGACAACAGCAGTGCTCTGAAAGGTAAGGCTCTGCCACTCTGCCTGGACACCCCAGGGGGGGCTTAGCTTCACTGTCCCTAAGGGCCGAGTCTCTGAGGAGGTCAGCTGCAGTGGCCTGGACCAGTGGGGGGCGGTCCTGGGAAGGAAATCAGAACCCAAGGTTCCTCTCAGATCCCACACTGGGAATGGGGCCAGGCGGGCCAGGAAGGGGTGCTGCCCAGGAGGGCGTGGAGAGGGAGGGACCCATAACAACCAGGATGTGGAGGTGTGGCCTCCAGGCCCCACTGTGGACGGCTGCTGGACCTGGCTAAGGCTGGCTCCTCTTCGAGGTGACCCCTGTCTTCTCCCCCACAGGGAGGGTGCGAGACCCTGAGGGATGGATGTGGGGGCAGTGCGTACGTGATAAAGCACTTCCCACCACACTTATTACTGTCACTGCTGGGGTCACAGGGCCTTGGGCACTACTGTGTGTGCTCCAGGGCCTAAAGCCCCATGGTCTGCCCTAGAGAGACACTCAGCCACTTACAAGGTCCCTAGGCCCCTCTCTTGTCCTGTAACCCGGCTCCTAATTTCCAGCTTGCAGAGATTGCCTGTGGGACCTGACTTTCCTTCTGCGGAGGAGAGGGACTCTCCCCTTCTCTGCCTGTCCTCCTTCCTTCTAGGGTCTGGGATGCCACCCCAGGGCCTGGGGCCAGCCTGGGAGAGGGACACCACAGGATGGGGACAGGGTGTGACTAGAGCTCTGGGGCAGAGCTTTGTGAAGTCAGTGGAGGGGGGGCGGGGGACAGAGGAGGGGCCAGGGGCTGCAGGTGCCCACTCCTGCCTGGCCCGTGGGCCACCCACCCCTGCTTGTGCCTCCTGTCTCCTGCAGCTACTTGGCAGGGGGGCTTTCATGAGCTCTCATGTCCAGACCACCTGTGGGAGGAGTGCAAACCAGTGCCTGCCAGAACCCACCAGCCATGTGGGGAGCATCTGGAAGATGCTTCTCCGGCCACCTCGTCCCCATTGGCTTCCCTGGCTCTCCTGACTGAGCACCCTCCGCCTGTGGCCTCCACCCTGTCAGTACAACCTCAAGGAGACCAATCTGACTTGAAGAGAGTCCTCCCAGGCACCGTCCCAGAGAGCTCACCTCCAGGTTACTCTTGTTCGGTGCCTCCCGTGTGGGCCATCTCAGGCCTTGAATGCACCATTTTGTTCCTGTCCTGGTGGTGGGCAGCTGCCAAGGCCCTGTTCTCCCCAACCTTTCCACACTGCAAATCCCACCAAGAGGCTCTTCTCCACTACCCACCAGAGGCTTGGTTCTGGGGAGACCCCACATATAGGCAGATGGAGGCTGGTGGCCCCACTTTCCTCAACCCTGATGTCCGGAAGCTCATGGAAATGTTCATCACCAAGTGAGCAGCATTGAAGCTGGGGAAGGAGAAAGAAAAGGAAAGGTCACTTCTGGAACAAATGGGCCCAGATTACCCCCGGGGTTCTCTGGGGAATATTTTTAAAGTCACTGGATGAGGAGCAGGACAACACAACCCCACGCCCCTTCTGGAACATGCAAGACAAACCAGAGCCGCTGTCCGGTCCTCAGGGTGAATTCCCAGGGAGGGGTCCGTCTGGGGCAGAAGACAAGCACGGGGCCTCCCTACTCTCCCAGCCCCCTGAATCTGCAGGTGAAAGCAGCAAGGATGAGCAGAAGATGGGTCCAGGCACTCTGGAAGATTCTCTTGGGAGGGCTCCCTAGGTGTCGGGGAAGACAAGGGCCCAAGCGGGGACCTAGGGCAAGAGCTGGGGAGGGTCCCAGAAGATCCACGCACAGGTTCAAGAAATACCTCAGTGAAGGTTCTGGAGGAGGAGGAGGCAGACGGTGACTTGATTGGGCCCCAGGGGTATAAAGCAGGAAATTACTTACCCAGGGGCCCAGAGAAGCAGCAGCTTGAAAAAACTCTGAAATCTCACTTGGAGCGGAAGTTGGGGGAGATCCGCGAGGGCACGGTCCCTGTGCGCGTGCGGCGGTCCTGGCTTACTGCAAGCCATGCCGTTGCCAAGTCTGACACCCTCACAAAATCCAGAAACCTGGCACCCCAGAGGGGTCAGAAATGCCATGTGAACACCTCCCGGGGGCTTTCCTTCCTCCATCCCTGCACTCAACAGATGCTAGAAGTATATATTATATGGTTTCGGGTGGAGCACAGGTGGGGTTCAAACCTCCAGTCCCTGGAGCCCATAAATCTCGAGGCTCAACCTCCACCACTTGCACTCTCCACCCTTCCCTCCGAGGACATCGGTGAATTTGGGGGCAACTCCATAGCCAAGGCTGCCAATTTCCAGGGAGAAACATCCTTGGGAAGGTCCAAGAGAGGTGACAACAGGAAAGTCAGTCCTCACCCTGACTGGTTTTCTCTCTGCCCCCTCACCAAACTCCAAAACTGTTAATGTGCACGTGAGTTCGGGATCTCTGGGGGCCAGTAAAATCTCCCAATGATCTACAGTTTGTGTTCCCCAGGATCCAAGAGAGCTCTGTCTCCCACAATAAACTGGATACTCGCAGAGAAAACCTGTTTTTTCTCATGTTAGCACATCCTCTATATGCTAATGGTTTCTATTGCTGCCCAACAGATGTGTTTTTTGTCATCAGAGGAGGTGGCTTCTGTCTGTGAGGTGCTGGAACACAGGGAAGGGGTCAGAGTCCACTCTCCCTTAGTGCAGCTTCTAGCAGGGAGGGGCATGGAGGAGGCCGACAGGTGCTGCAGACCCACCATCACCCGGGGGCCCCTTGCTCCACCTTGTTTTCATAACCCAGTCATTAAAAAGAGCTTTTCAGGACTGGCAGGACTTGCAAACCCTATGGAGACCCCACCCCAGGACCTGGCTCACCCCCTTTCTCCACCTTCCCTCTGCTGTGAGCTTTGTGCAACTTACGGAAGAAATTCCCCTCAGGCTCCAGGAATGTGGGGACTCACAGGCTCTGAAGCGGGCTGGGAAGTTTTGGGATTGGGGGTTCTGGCCTTGGGTTCAGCAGAGAGATCTGGCCCCCATGGCTCTTATGGTGGGATCAGAGGACCTGTCACAGACCCTCCCTGCCAGCAAGTCCCTCTGGGCTCCACCTTGGTGACAGGAGCATGTCCCTCCTGGCCCGATCCTTCCTCCCTTTGAGAGCTGTGGCCAAGACAGGACCAATGTGACTGGGTACAGAAGGAGGTGCCAGGGTCACATCCACCCTCCATGGCCACCCACCTTCCCCTCCAGCGTGACTGCATACATAGGAGCCATCTGGTGGTGGCACATGGAGGACGAGGGTGGGGTGTGGGAGAAGAATCAGAAAGGTGGGAGCCAGGAAGGCAGCAGAGTGCAAACACACCCTGAGCGGTGACCACCCGGTGCACCTGTAGGCCAAGGTGGTTGGGCAGCGGCCCCGTGGTGAGGGGCCGGACCAGGGGTCACAAAGCTGTTGCAGGAAGGTGGCTTTTCCCACCGCATATGTGACCGGCTTATACCATCACCTCTGGAATTCCAGAGAGGACAATTGGATGACCAGCACAAAAGCCACTTCTTGTGACCGTTACAGACATGTGGCCCCAGGGCTGCTAGGGGTGGGGAGTGAAACCTGGTGGAGCAAGGCCAGCGCCCAGGCTGCTCATGGAGCTGGGCCTTTCTCGGCCACGGATAGGGCAGGCTCCAGGGGGCCCAGCAGCGAGGGGGGCCCAGGACCCCGGGAAGACTGGGGCTGAGCAGGGACCTCAGAGAGAGACCCCCACAGAGAACCCCCCCAGGGGCCTCTGAAAGATGCACACACACAAAGACCTCTGACAGAAACTCCACTGCGAGACCCCACAGACACCTCTGACAGAGACCCCTTCAGTGATGTCTGACTAAGAATCCCACAGGGACCTTTGACAAAGACCCAGAGACCTCTGACAGAGAACCAACTGAGAGATCCCCACAAAGACAATGACAGAGACATCTGGCAGAGACCTCCCCCCACCAAAATTTCCCCAGAGAGGTCTGACAGAACCCCCTACAGAGACCTCTGACAGAAGCTTACAATGAGAGACCCCCCCACAGAGATATCTGGAAAAAGATACCTGCAGAGACCACCGATAGAGCCCAGAAAGAGAACTCTAACAGAGACAGGTACAGAGCCCTCTGAGACCCCCACTGAGAGACTTCTACAGAAACCTTTGACAGAGATCCTCACAAAGACCTCCAGAGACCTCAGCAAGAGACCCCCACGGAGATCTCTGGCAGAGACCCCCAAAGAGACCTCTGACACTGATTTCCACCAAGACCTTTGACAGAGACCACCATAGAGAACTCTAACAGAGACCCCCACAGAGACTTCCAGAAGCCTCTGACAGAGACACCCACAGAGACTACCACTGAGAGACTCCCATAAAGACCTGTGACAAAGATTTCCAGAAATGTCTCAGAGAGACCCCGACAGAGACCTCTGTTCCAGAAACTCACAAAGACCTCTGATAGACTCCCACAGAGACCCACACAGAGAACTCTAGAGATCTCTGATGGAGACCCCCACATAGACCTTTGATACAGATAAACATATAGAGAGGTCTCTGGGGCAGATACCCACCGTGAGGCCCCCACAGAGACCTCTGACAGAGACTTTCACAGAGACCTCTGACAGACATTCCACTGTGAGGCCCCCATAGAGACCTCTGACAGAGATGTCTGAGAGAAACCTCTAGTGAGACAACCCCACAGAGACATCTGACAGACACATGCACAGGGACCACTGACAGAGTCCCTACAGACACCTCAGAGAGAGACCCAAACGCAGAACTCTGACAGAAACCCCCACAAGGACTTCTGACAGAGACCTGCACGAGGCCTGCAGTAATCTCTGACAGAAACCCCTACAGAGACCCTCCCCATAGAGAACTTCAGAGAGTTCTGACAGAGACTAACACTGAGAGACCTCTGACAGAGACCCCGAGAGAGAGAGACTTTCACATAGACCTCTGGGAGAGACCCCATCAGAGACCTCTGACACAGACCCCCACAGATACCTATGACAGAGAAACCAAACCCATGGAGACCTCTGGAGACCTCTGATAGGGACCTCCACAGAGACCTCTTACAAAGACCTCCGTAGGGATTTATGAGAGAGACCCACACAGAAACCTGTGACAGAGACCCCTCCATGGGGCTTCTGACAGAGACCCCCCACAGAGACCCCATAGTGTACTCTGACAGAGACTCCTAAAGAGACCTCTGACAGACACTCCCCCCACAGAGAATTCCTACAGAGAACTATCACTGAGACCCACACAGACCTATGACAGAAACCCCCACAGGCACTTCTGACAGAGGCCCCCACAGAGACCTCTAAGAGAGACTTCTACTGAGAACTGTGACAGAGACCCCAACAGAGACATCTGACAGAGATGTCAACTGAGAGACCCTTACAAAGATGTCTGACAGAGACCCCAACAGAGACCTCCAATGACCTCTGACAGAGGCAATCATAAAGGCCTCCGGAGATCTCTGACAGAGACACACAGTGAGACCTATGACAAATACTCACACTGTGCGGGGAGTTAGCTACTCTCCCAGCAAAGAATCGGGTCACTCAGGCAGGGGTCATCGCAAAGGATGAAAAAATAGTAGGAAATAGAAAATAGAAATAAAACAATAAATAGAGGCAAAAAGTTTATAAAGAATATATTTATGAATATAGACAAAGGAGGGTGCTGGGGGACCCCAAAATATCCCCATGAATTTTGAGGTGAAGATTGAAATTTCATATCATTATTTACAGGTACAGTGATCAGTTGCCAGGGGTAACAGATTTACATAATAACAAATCGTTCATTTTAGGTTCAAAGTCTCCCAAAAGGCTTCTATAGCTCCCTTAATTAACTCTATGTATGTGAACAAATGGTTACAAAATCTTTTTAGGACAAACTTCTAAGTTTTAAGATAAACTTATCACTATAGCAGAAAAGTTAAACAGACATAGTGGCTCCATATTTTATCTAGTTATTGTGTATTGAGACAAGTAGTCAGAAGTCAAGCGAAAGCTGCTTTAGCCATAGGTGTTTGTCTCGGGTGGCATGTCTTTTTGATCAGCTCCATGCAAACCTGCTTTGTCGTTCAAAGCAGGCCAGAACCACAGGCTTGAGACTGCAGTGTCACCTTGGAAAGCACCCGCTACTGACCACTGAGACGCCCTCCCCGAGGCAGCTTTTGGTATGCGAACTAACACGTTCACATTTTCCTTCAGGGCAAAGCCCTGCAAAACTCCTGAAATCATTTCTGTCTCTAATATTACAGGCGTCATTTCCATAAATCAATATTTCTTAGGCACAACACTGAGAGACTTACACAGAGACCTCTGGCAGGAACTCCCACAACAATGTCCAGGGACTTCTGAAAAAGACCCACACAGAGACCTCTGACAGAGACCACCACAGGAACTGCTTACTAGTCACCCAAAAGGACCTCCAACAGACAGAAATATTCAGAGAGCCCATTAGTGACCTCTGAGAGAGATCTCCACTGAGAATACCACAGAGATCTCTGACACAGTTGTCCCCTGAGAGACTCCCACAGGACCTCTGACAGAGAGCCCCACAGAGATCTCTAACAGAGATCCACACTGAGACACCTCCACTTGGATCCCACAGGGACCTCCAGAGACCTCTGACAGAGAGACCCATAGTGTGCTCTAACAGAGACCTACACAGAGCCCTCTGACACAGTCTCCCGCAGAAACTTCTATCAGAGACCCCATACTGAGAAATCCCGAGAGAAACCTCTGACAGATCTACCCTGAGACCTTCCACAGAGCTCTCTGACAGACACACACCACAAAGACCTCCACAGCAACATCTGACAGAGACCCACACTGAGAGACCCCACAGATGCCTCTGTCAAAGACCCACAGTGAGAGACCTTCTACAGAGAGCTCTGAGAAAGACCCACACCAGGAGGCGTGACACAGAGACCTCATATCCATTCTTTGGAGCACAAGATGGAGATCTCAGAGATTTGCCCTGTGTCCCAAAAAAATACTTGTGTATTTTTGTTGCACCAGTGTAAACCTTAACTCTTTCAAATAGCCAATATAATGTTTTGAGGAAAATCTGTAAAAATAAAATAGTATTAAAATGTTTAATTTAATGGTGCAAAGAAACTTCTATATTATTAAACCTAAGTCACTTATAAGTCAAATATGAATATCCTTGTAACTTTTGAAATTCTTGAAAGTAATATTTAGGTGTTCACGGAATACAAATTAAAAATCAAATTTACTTCGAAATATTCTTTCTAGTATGACACAAATTTATTTAAAATCTATTACCAAAAAACATATGTATTTAAAATAATTTACATATGCAACTTGCAACAGCTACATCTATCATGGTAAATATGCTATTCAAAAAAAATAAGCAACTACCCCTGACCAACTTGAACATCTAATATGCCGAAAAGTCTAGACAACCAGTTGCTTATTACCGATCATATGCAAAATAGAGTAGTGATAAATAACTGCATGGATTTTCCCTGTTTAAAAATTATCTTTGAATTACTCAAAATAATAAAAATGTCCTTAAACATTACTTGTCTCAAAGATGTGCAAAAGAGAAGGTATAAAAATATGACTGCATGCTCCGTGCCTAAAAATTGAACTTCAGTTACACATACATGTGTGTTTATATACACATATGTGTATGTGTGTTTTAGCATCCTTAGATTTGTATTGCCTGTCCCAGTTTTTGCTGGAAAACACTGTTTTCATTATTCTACAAAGCATGGCACGTCACAATCCATAGGTTTGAAGCCTGAGTAACTGCCCTGTCTCCCTCCAGCAGTTTCTGCCAGGTTCGCCTGTGCGTGGGTTGGGGAACTCCCTCCCTGCTCAGCTCCAGGGCAGACCCGCAGGGCAGGCGGGTGCCACCTGGTGTGAGGTGGAGCAGCCTGAAACCACCTTCTCCCTGTGCCATGGAGTGAGACTGGCACGCACGGAGGCTTGCTGTGTGCCCGGCACTGTGTGGAGCCCTGGCACACCGGCTACCTCACTTTCAGTCCTGACAGCTAATCTGGGAGGAGGTGCTCTTATGATCCCCACTTTGTGGAGAGGAAGATGGCAGCTTGTGACCTTGGGGTCTCCCCATCACAGCCACCCCTGGGCTGTGCTGAGTGGGGCAGTAGGACCTCCCCAAAGGCCACAGTACTGAGCACAGAGCTGGCAATGGGGCCACCAGCCCCTGTGAGGGGAAAGGCCCTGCACTGCCCCTTAAGGGCAGACGAGGCGCTCTTCTCTCTATAGGTCCCTCGGTGCCCAGTGCTGGGCTCCAGCAGGTGCACAATGAACACATGCTGACTTGGCCTCAGTAACAGTCATGTGCTTGGCCTTCCTACTGTGGGCAGAGCTCAGGCTTGGGGACAGACAGTTCTCCAGCTAGCTGTTTCTGTAGATGCCCATGGTGCAGGGGAACTGGGTCCCCCACTTCATCCCTGTTTCAGAGAGAAGAGGGGATCAGAGGAGGGGAAGGGGGGTCAGACTGGTGTCATGGCTCCTCACCACTTCCTGGAGACAGTTCCCTAGTGGAGGCCACATGGATGGGGCAGGTGGCAGGAGTGCCACTCTCCAGGAACCAGCCTTTCAGAGGCGCATTTGTCCTGGGCTGAGATGCCTGGGAACCAGGCCTGCCCTGAGAGGCAGGTCTCACACTGTGAAGGGTCAGAGAGGTCACTGCAGGTGCTGAAGGTCTCAGGAGGACAGGCGTGGGAGGGATCGTGGGGACCGGAGGAGGCTGCAGGGCATATGTACCTACCGACAGCCAGGGGGTGGTGCTGGGTGGCCGCCAGGCAGAGCCCAGCATCCTGGAGACTCACAAGATGACCCCACCTGTGTCAGCTCAGGGACCACCCCTCCATTCCCCAGCATAGCATTCCCTTCCAGAATGAGGAGGGGTCTGCAGGTGGCAGAGCTGGGATGCAAGCCCAGCAGGGCTCCAGCATCCAGTACTAACCTGACAGGGCAGACTCCTACCATCTGACCCATGACACAGGAAAGTGACACCCAATGCGGGGAGGCACTCCCCTGGTCCTTGTTGCCTTTCTATATAAGCTATGGCTTAATTAGCAAGGGGAGGAATATTCATGGCAGGGGCGGTGTTTTCCTGGGATCAGGGTGACACCCTCTATTCCTCCACCATCTTGGCTCAAACTGGTTGGAACTTGCCCTGCCTCCAGTCTGTTTGGATGGGGCAATTTGAAACTTTGAGCCTTCCTGACTCAGGTAATTCTGCAGCAATGCCCGCAGCAATGCCCAAAGCAACACCTAAAACGGTAACCGCCAGTTCCCTGTTTCACTGCCTCCTCTCAGAGAGCCCAGGGCTTGACATAGACACCATGTAATTGCAGATGGGCAGGAGGAGGTGGGCAGGGCTGGTGGCACAGAGCCCACAGAGCAGCTCCTCCTGCAGCCACCATCAACACCGAGCCCTGCAGGTCTCATGGGGAGGCCTCCACGGGACTAGCGCAGCCTCCAGCTGGGGGCCCCTGCCTTCAGGCACGACAATCCTGAGGCTAGGCCAGGCGCTCAGAGAGCAGCCCAGGTCTGTTGGCATCTGCCCTCATCATGAGGGAGGCGCACACAGAGCCTGGGGCCAGCCAGTAGTAGCACCCCTCAAACTCCACATATTTCCTGAGTCCTTGCTGTGCAACAGGCTGACATGTTAGAGGTGTGGAAAGAACCTCGACCTTACTGCCCACCCCTCCTGGGCACTCATCTCTGGTGCCAGGAATGCCCAGGAGGAAAACTCTGCAACTAGGTAAAGCTGGCTGGCCCTGTGACATGTCTGCCTCTCACTACTGTCCAGCCCGCGACCTGCTGCCCCTCCGTTTTCCTATGGTGAGACCCTCACTGGGCCCCTCCAGCTGACGTCTCTCAGCTTCTGCCCGGGAAGGCCCAGGACTGGCAGTTGAGAGGGAGACTTCCCTTCACCATGACGTGGCCACACTCCAGCCCTACCTCCACCCCACTCAGATGAGGGCTGAACTCCTCACGTTCCCGCCGCCGGTTCCTGCTAGGGTGCCAGAGCAGGAGGTCACAGGGAGAGTGTACCCCAGGCCTGTGGGGGGAGGAAGGGTCAGCGGGCTGGAGGGCCACATGCAGGTGCAGCTCCCTGTGGGGCAGCCTCCCCTCCAGGGCCCCAGCCATGGCGCCCTGCCCCAAGGTGCACACACCTCTTCAGACGACCTGGGCTCCTCTGTTCTCTCTTCCCTCCTGCCATCGCAATCCGCGATGAAGTCATAGTGGGCATCTCCCAGTCAGACATTTCAGTCTATTAAAAAGTCAGTGCCACCCACTAGTGCGTGTGTCTTGGGGGATCCATTCTGGGAGAGGACCTTCCATCTCCTTCTCCCCTGCCCTGTCTGTCCAAGGGGAAGGTGAAGGGCACTGCTCCGTCCCTGGCAGAGCAGCCGGCCCGCCCGGGCCTTCAGACCTCCAGGACCTTGACCTTTGTGGCGTCCCATCCCCCTCTCCACCCAGGTCACTTTCCAAAAGGCCCCTGGGACTGCCTGCTTGGAGGATGGTCACCTGTGCCAACCCCAGGCCTACTGTGGCAGAGCCAGCCTCGCTGAGCCCCAAGGGCTGTGGCTCCAACCCCTAGTCCTGGTGAGTGCAGGCCCAGCCAGGCCTCCCTGAGGGCCACAGTCAGGGATACCGCAGCCAGAAGGCCCAGCAGCTGCCCTCTGGGGCCTACTGTCTAGTGAGGGACAGAGTAGCCTGGGGAAGATGGGATGAAATTACTGCAGAGACAGGGTGGGTAGAGCTGCAGCCATTAAATACAGCCAATGAAAATATACTGCAAGGAGTAAAGCAAGGGCCTGGTGTCCAGTGTCCAGGATCCACTGGAAAAGGGACCAAATACAAATATGTCATCAGCTAGCAAAAGGCACAGCGAGCTGACATTAAGGGCACACAGAGCAATGCCATTTTTATACCAGATTTATCTACTAACCATAAGAAGTAAACACAAGTGCTGGAGCCCTCAGGAGGCATCGGCGTGGGATAGAGTCCACGCTCTCCTCCGCAGCCGGGGCCAGGGTGCTGGACAGCTGCCTCACATCGCAGCAAAAGCCTCGAGCGGTTTGTACCCTTTGATCCAATAATTCCAATGTGGGAAAGATTCTGAAAGGGGAAAAAGTCATTTATGAAAAAATGTTCAAAACAGCACAAATTTAAGTATTAAAAACAAAACAACAAAGAAACACCACAAAGGCCCAATGATAAGAAAATATTGTGCGGTGGCTCACACCTGTAATCCCAACACTTTGGGGGCGGGCAAAAGGTTTGCTAGAGGCCAGGAGTTGAAGACCACCCTGGGCAACATAGAGAGACCCCATCTCTATAAAAAATTAGCCATGTATGATGATGCACAGCTGTAGCCATGTGTGGTGATGAGCAGCTGTAGTCCCAGCTACTTGGGAGGCTGAGCCAGGAGGATCACTTGAGCCCAGGAGATGGAGGTTGCAGTGAGCTGTGATCGAGCCACTGCTTTCCATTTGTCCATTTTTATCCTGCTTTTTCTTCCCCTCCTTCGTGCTTTCTTTTGCATAGACCAAAATTCCAGCACCACCAACTGCATTTTTTTTCCTTCTATTGGTTTGGAATCTACACATCCTAATACTATTCCTTCAGTAGTCCTCCTTGAAATTTTATACTGCATTCTGCCTAACAATTTAACAAAGCCTAAAATTAAACAAATGTTAACTCCCTCCACAACATACTGCAAGGACTGTAGAATGCTTTAACTCTGATCACTCCCTTTTCATATTTATTCTCAGCTGCTCATTTACATGTATCTTGTCTTCTTTTCTTCAATTCTACCAACTACACACAGATGTTGTTATACACACAGCTTTATTATTGTCTCAAATAAGTGATTAGATTTTCAGGAGTGTCACTGGCTTACCAGCTACTAGATTCTAACTAATCATAACTGCCCTCTGCTTTTCCTTTCTCAATAAACTTATCTATTAGCATTGCTTCAGTGAAGGTTTGTTGGTGTTAAATGCTCTTAAAGATTTTAATTTTCTGTGAATGCCTGTCTCAATTCATTCTGGAAAGATGAGTCTACACTTCTTGGTTGATAATTAATCCCTCTCAGAGCTTTGAGGGTTCACAAGTCTCTGCATTTCGTTGTTGTTTGTTTGCTATTTCTATCTCAGGCTGCTTTTGACATCTTCCCTTTGATACTCATGTTGTAAACTTTCAATATAGCGTTGCTGTGGATGTGAATTTCTTTCTCTTTTTATTACTAGGGATTTGAATGTCTTCTTTAATCTAAAGATTGGTGACTCTTTTCAATTCTGGGCAATTCCCATAAATTGCAGGTATTTTGTCTTCCCTCTACGCTTCCTTTCAGAACTCAGATCACATACATGGACCTTGTCACTCTCTTCACCCTGTTGTCCCTTAACCTCTTTCATATTTTTCATCTCTTTTTCTCTCTGTGGTTAGTGCTAGTTATTTATTTCAGATTTGTCTTCTAATTTGCTGAGGCTCTCTTCACCTATGTCTAATCAGCTGTTTCAAAATCCACTGAATTCTTTATATTAGTGATTCAATTTTCACTTCTAGATACTGTTCTTTTTCAATTCTACTTGATCATTTTGTTAGAAAAAGACTCTTATTCTTTCCATTCTATTACCTCTTTAAACATATAAAATAAACTTTGTATTCTAAATATACCATTGATATCTATATTTTGATCTCATTTGGTAGTTTGTTATTTCTGCTGATTGTCCTTCATGGTGGTTTGTTGTCTCATGCATTTCATTTTTATTTTTATCATGAGCACACATCCTAGAAATGGATGTGTCAGTATAGAGATGTGAATTTGAAACACATCAATCCTAACAGTACTAGCAGAGTGTTTGGTTCTGCCAGGTGCTCCCCCAACTAAAAATTACTTAAAATATTAGCTTGTGAATTTGGGGGCCATACACTGACTATAAAGTTGACCAGTCCTAATTTATGGTTAAAAATTCACTGGGGAAGGTTTGTTTTATTTTTTTGTCCAAAGTCCATACTGGAGCCAAAGGTAAAACCAGAAATTTCCCTATAAATATCCTCTGTGGGAGAGATTTTTTTCTCTGCATCACCACTAGGGACATTGTCTTTCAGAGGTCCTGGCTTTTAAAGGGCTTAAACAGTATAGCCCTAAAATTAGAAATTAAATCCCTGTGCCCAGATTATAGAGGACATATGTTCATTTATTGTTTAATCTATTTTAAATTTTTATTTGGTTTTTAATTGATAAATAATAATTGTGTATATTTATGGGGTACAATGTTTTGATATATGTACACAATGCCGAATGATTAAGTCAAGCTAATTAACATATTCATCACGTCATATACTTGCCACTATTTTGTGATGCAAACATTTAAATCTACTCCCTTTGCAAATTTGAAATAAAAAATATGGAATGCTTCACAAATTTGTATGTCACCCTTGCTCAGGGTGACATATGTCATCGTGTTAATCATCTCTGTAGTGTTTCCATTTTAGTATATGTGCTGCTTAAGTGAGCACAAGGATGTAAGTTTATCTTCACTTTTCTGTCACATTTTCCATCTCTTTGTCTATAAGTGATACACTTTTGAGAAATTCTTGTGTCTAATCTTCCTATTTATTAATTCAATACAACAGCATCGATTCTGTTCTTTGGGCCATTTACTGAGTATATTATACCAAAAGCAAAGTTTTTAATTTTAGCTTTTACAATGATTCCCTTTTTTTTTTTTTTTAATAGAGATGAGGCCTTGCACCATCGCCTAGGCTAGAGTGCAGTGGCATAATCGCAGCTCACTGCAACCTTGAACTCCTGGGCTCAAGGAATCCCCTGCTTCAGCCTCCCAAGTAGCTGGAACTACAGGTGCTCAACACTACATCTGGCTACTTTTTTTTACTTTTTGTAGAGACCAGGTCTCCCTACGTTGCTCAAGCTGGTCTCGAATTCTTGGCTTCAAGTGATCCTCTTGCTTCTGCCTCCCAAAGTGCTGGGGTTACAGGTGTGAGCCACCCTACTGGGCCTCACTGATTCTTTTTGTTGGACACAGTATTCACCTCCTCTCTTTGAGGATAGCAATCAGCTTAGTTTAACAATTCCTTCTGCTTGGCTTTATTCTTTCTAATCAATGGGTTTCAGCTTAACTATTTCTTGAGCTTTCAGCTACTTCTTTTCCTAAACTATTTGGTGAGCCTCCCTTTGTGTGCTCCCCCTTGGATCTGAGATTCCTCTTTACATGTATGTGAAGGCCATCAGCAGCTGCCTGCTTGGGAGCATCTGGTGGGGGCAAGAAGTGCTTCTGGGCAAGTGTGCCTGTAGCTTGCTTGATCTCCCAGGGTGTCTCCAGCCACCCAAGGTATTGTCCGGCCTTTCCCTCCTGCATGTCTACGCAGGGCTCTCACCCGAGCACAGGCTCTTCCATAACTCTTGGTGTTGACAAGCAGTGTGGAGGGCATCACAGCCCAGTCATCCTCCTCCAAGTGGAGGCTCACTTGTCCTATGCACAGGGGAAGGAAAGAAACTGTCTAACTTCCTCCCTAGAGAATGGAACTGATTAATGCTACATGTGCCTTCTTCATGTTGAAGTGAATCCTAGCCTACGGTTGTATCTTCCCACTCCCTCCTGCTTCACCTTGCAATGAGATGCACAAGAAAAACGTGCACAGGATGTGTGCAACCCCCATGTTAAAGTATTCTTTTCAAAAAGTTAAAAACACTTAAGCAAAGTTTTTGACTCCTAAGCACCTACAGAACAAAGGCACACTTAAGAGTTAGTAACACATTAATGAATGATCCCTAAAAGAGCATTTTGAGAAACCTGAAATCTACAGGCATTTATAAAAGAATGTTAGACTGAGATTGTGATTAATGTCCACAGAACAATAAAACCTTTGTAGTTATCTTTATTTTTCCTGAGTAGCTGGGACTACAGGCCTGTGCCACCATGCCCAGGTAAATGTTTTCTATTTTCATTAGAGACAGGGTCTCACTCTTGCTCAGGCTGGTCCCGCCAGAATGGGGTGCGAGCCCTTGCCCGATCCCTCCAGCCCGGATAGGGTAGGTTCACCGGCCTCTGAGGACGGGTTCGGGACGCCCCAGCGCGGCGGCCTTCTCCCCAACGAAGGGAGGGAAGACCCACTGGGGAAGGGGAGTCTCTAAAGGCCGCTAGGCTGGACCGGATCCGGGGCGAACGCGCCGCGGTCTTGCAGGGGAAATCTGAAGCCCGGTGTAGAGAGGACTTGAGTATGGGATGGGGGCCTGGCGCCGGAGGGGGTCCTTCTGCTCCCCTGCACCACGGGGGGGGGGACGCTCCATCTGCTTTTGCTCTCAGGGGGAGGGACGCAACAGCCCGTGGAGGGTGCAGCCCCTCCGAGACCTGGGCCACCAGGCCGGGGTCTTTCTAGCCCTCTGCCCCCTCACACCCCCAGGATGGCTCTGGCGCCCCCACTTCGCTCACTGCGTCCTCGGCTCAGGTCCCCAGGCCAGAGACCTGGCGGCCCAAGGCGCGGGGGAGGGCAGGGGCACCGGGGGTTGGAGAATGCAGCCCGTCCCCAGGGTAGGGGGCACAGCATGGGGAGGAGGAGGGTGCTGGCGCTTGGGTGGGTCTGAGCTAGAGTCTTGCCCTGGGAAGCCAGTTTCCAGCCAAGACAGCAGGTGGGTCCGGGGAAGGGCTGCCGGCTCAGCCCCGGGAGCCCGCAGCGGAGCTCTCCCCTTGGCCCGCGTTCCCGGCGCCACCGCCACCGCCACCGCCGCCGCCGCCGCTACTGCGGAGTGTCCCGGCTCCGCCACGCGCGCCGCCAGCCGCCCGGCACGAGGGGGGCGCCGGCGGGAGAGGCCGGGCGGGCAGGCGGGGGAGCCGCAGACGGGGAGGGTGGGCGGAGGAGGGAGCGGGGCAGAGGGAGAAGGGAGGGAGAGGAGAGCGAGGAGGGCCGGAGAGAGCGAGAGCGGAGAGGAGCGGGGAGAGGAGCGGGAGGGAGAGGGAAAAGACACGCGCCGGCGGAGGCCGTCGGTCCCTGGGATTCCCGAGCCCGGGTTAGCGGGAGGCTTTTTTGAATCCTGTCCTCCTTTTGGTGCTGAAGAAGCCACTTTGGTCTGCGGGCCTCTTAGCTCTGACTGGATCGTTCCTGGGCGCCAGCACCCGGGGTGGATTTCTGTCCTATTGGCGTTTCCTCCGCCCCCTTTCGCCGCTGCCTCCCAGCCCTTCCCTAGCACCTCGCCGCTCCCCGCCCGCCCGGCCCCGCCTGGGGAGCGCAGAAGGACCCGACCCGCGGGGACTCGTCTTCTTCCCGGACCGGAGGGGAGGGCTGACCTCGGACCCGGCGGTCGCCTCAGAAGCAGATGCACACACCGCTACGGGTCTGCCTGATTGTGCTGGGCCGGGGGGCGTCGAGGGGCGCCCCCTGCCCGCCTTTCACCCCAGCCCCTCCAGCCAGAGGCGAGAGACGCAGGACTCGGGATCTTCATCGAGGGGACCAGCTGGGATCTCCGCACTGAATTTGGGGTCGAATATCACTGCTTGGCCATTATTATTGTTGTTGTTATTTTTTAATATTTTTTTAACCCAAGAGACAAAGGTAAAAAGACTGTGGGATTTATTTAACGTGATCTTGGCCTTCTATCTCTTAGTTTTTTTAGGTGAGTACCTGCGGGCGGCGGGCCTGGGGGGCGGCGCAGGGCCCGTGGGCTCCCGGCCTGCGAGAAGCTGGGGCCTTTGGAGCGAGCGGGTGGGGGGTGGAGGCTGCCGGCGACAGGCCGGCTCTGGGGAGCACAGCAGGCCAGGCGGCGAGGACGCGGGCAGAGGGACCCGAGCCGCAGAGGGATCGGGAAGGGAACTCGCCACCTCCAGACTGTCCCTGCACGCACGCAAAGACACACACACACACACACACACACACACACACACACACACACACACACACACACACACTCTGTTACTGACACACAGTGATATCACTTATTTCCCTCAAAATAATGGGTTCAAATTGCGGCAACTTAAGAAAAAACATCCAACTCTTGATCTGGAAGAAAGGAGGGCGGGGAGAGGCTCAGTGGCGCGGAGAGAAAATCCTGCCAGTGGCACCTTCGCCGCCCGCTCCCGGGTCGCCGGCGGTGGACGACGTGGGTGTGTCCGGCGGCTCCTGCTCGGACGTCTGCGGGGAAGCGCCGGCAGCCACCTGCCCGGGCCGCAGCCCACTCCCGAGCCCCTCCCAGAGGCTCCGCTCCCCGGAACACTTGTCACATTTCTCCCCGCCCTTTGCCCTGCCTCCCACCCAGACCCGAGCCAGATGGGTGGGCCGGCGTGGAGGATGTGAGCGGCTGTTCCCCACCTCTGGGGGCGGCGGGGAGGAAGGGAGGCCAAAGTTTGCTTCCTCTGGTGAAGAGGGTGGGAGGCCCGGGAGGAAAAGGGATCTGAACAAAGACCACTGCTTGTGCGGTAAGCCCCCGCCCTCTAGGGCAGGGAGGAGGGGCTGCCCGGGTCCCCGAACCCCGCAGTTTCTTTCCCACACAGAATTCCTAGCCCCTGGACCCCTTGTACACCATGTGAAATCTCAGCTTCCTGGGAAGCTGGGGTCTAGAGAAAGCATCTGGGGGAGGGTGAGGAGGAGGGTGTTTGCAAGGCTGTGTGCTGAGCAGAGTGCCAGGCAAGGCCGCTGCCAGGGAGTAGGTGCTCCAGGTGTGTGTGTCTGCGAGAGTGTGTGTGTGTGAGTGTGTGTGTGCGCGTGTTGAGGGGACACACACCTGCTTCGATGTGGGTGCTGTTTCAGCCACCCTGGCTGGCTGTGTGGCCAGTGGAGAGCCATGCTGCCCAGTGGGGTCCTGATCACACCCTTGTGTCCTTCAGGAGGGGCTCTGGGAAGGCCCAGGGTTCCAGGTAGGAGCTGGTCAGGGAGCTGTGTGTCCTCTAAGAAGGGCCTTCCAGCCCGGGATAGGAAATTCTGTCATGGGTGTCTATGCTGGTCCCACCCAGGGCCCTGTGCTTGCACCCTCCCTCTTCCTGCCCACCCCTGGCCTGAGTTCCCCAGGGGGAAAGGCCCTGCCCTGGGGTGTGGCCCCCACTGTCCTGCCTCCCTCATCTTCTTCCCTCTGCGGTGGGGGAGGCTGATGGGGCAGCTGGAAGCTGCTCTGGGCCCACTGTGGTTCCCGGCCCTTCCTGGCAACCCTAGCAAGTGGACTGTCAATCTGAAGGGGCTATGAGAAAACCTGACCTTTTCTCCCACTGCTGGTTTGAAAACCCAGGTTTCTGGCTCTGAGAAAGATCAGTGCCAAGAGAGAAAATTGTATTTCAGGCAGAGCAGTCAGATTGCCCACTGAGCTGCACAGCCTCCGGCTGCAGGGCTCCCAGGTGTGGGCCCTTTCTGAGGGCCTGGGAAGGAGGAGAGCAGCCCTGGGGGGGCCGTTACGCGCTCCAGGCCCACACCCCCTGCTGCAGGCAGCTTCCCCAGCTGAGGAGGCTGAGGAGTTAACTCTCCTCTCCTTCCCAGAAGTGGCACTGGGGGTCGTGCTCATGGTGGGTGTGTACGTGTGTGAGATGATGTGCATGGCAGGTATGGCCAGAGATCCCCCCTCACCGTGTGTCTGTGACCCTGGAGGCTGAGCGTTGAGAGGAGGGGGTGAGAAAAGGGGAGGAGTGGGCTCAGCATTCCCTTGGGTCACGGCCCTTCGGTTCCTCTTCCCTTGAGAAGTCCCTTTACAGAGCTGGACTGAGAAGCTCTGGGTTAGGCTAGTCCAAAGGAAGAGATGAGTTGTTGTTAAGGAAGCTTCAGCCCAAGGGCCCTTTTCCTGGCAAGGAGCTAGTTGGAAATGCCACTGTTCCTCCCAAGATTCTGAGCGGGGTCTCAGGGTGGAGGACCCCTGGTGGAGAGAGAGGCCTTTCTTTCCCAGCCACCTGTGCAGGCTGGGCCGTGTGGGCTCAGCTGCTCTTGAGGGGCCCACAGGCACCGGGTCCTGCTCAGGGAGGTAGGAATCTGCTGAAGCCGAGAGAGGAAGACGCTGCCTCAGCTTGTGTGGAGGACTCCTCTGCAGCCGGTGCTGGGCCTCCCCCTCATGCTGATTTCTTCTCTGCTCTGCCTTAGTCTGGCCACGTCCTCCAGCCTTCCTGCTCTGGGGCAGAGCTGGGCTCAGTGGGAGGAGGGCATGTCTTTTGCTCTGGCCCCCGAGGCCTGCTCCCCCCCAGGCCCACCCTGTTCCTCTTCTCAGGTCTCCTGGGGGTAGGCTCCCTGCCTAGTGCCACCAGGAGTGGGCCCTGGGGCCGGCAGGAGGGATGGCCAGCGCTCCACCTCTAGATGTCGCTGTCTCCCTGCGCTAGCGGCCCCTGAGCAGGGCCTCCTAGGGGAGGGCAGGAGGCTGTTCTGGCCAGGGGTGGGGGGATTCTGCGCTATTCTGAGGAGGGGACTTCTGGCCTGCGATTTATTATGTTTTGGAGCAAGATGGAGTGGGGGAAGCCTCCCAAACCACTCTTTGGGTCTTGGAAATGGCAGTCGTGACTCTGGGCGTGGTGTGGGCTTTCTCTGAGGCGGGGTGTGGAGTTAGGGGCTCGGGAGAGGACAGGGAGGCTGGGCAGAAGATGTCTACGTCTGAAGGAAGCCATGTGAGGAGCTTGGCTCTGAAAGGCCCCGGTGAGCCACTCCCTGCCCTTCGCCTCCCAATCCTCTTCCCCCTGGGGCACCATGGCTGTGGGCACAGGGCAGGGGGAGGTGTCCCAGACTGTCTGTGGCTTTGAGTGACAGCCGTCCTGCCTTGTTGTGCTGCGCTCCCAGTCCCCGGGTGCGTGCTGAGGAGGGATGGACAGGAAACCTGAAAGACAGTGGTGGAGCCATGGGAGAGCGACAGCCTGAGTCCTCCCCTGGGTGTGAGGAGGGCTGTCCTGGTGTGCCCTGGTGTGAAATAGGAGTGAAGTTCCCAGAAGGGCCCCAGCCCCAGGCCTGCATCTTGGGTGGGAGACTGTGATGGGCTCGTGCACGCTCCACACCACCCGCACGAGACACCGCTCTTTGGCCAGCCCCTCCCGCAGGGCAGAGCGCGCCGCCGCCGGCATCCCCCAGTGGGCTGTGTCCAGGCCAACGAGCCACATGAGGCGGAATCCAACTGCAGCTCCAGCTCCTGCTACCCCAGGCTGCAGCAGCGTCTGGCAGGCCAGGACCCCAACACCACGTGGGCCAACAAGGCAGCCCTGGAGGTCCTGCGGGAGAGCCGGCTGTACGGCTGCCGCTGCAGGCGGGGCAAGAAGGAGCTGCAGGGCTTGCAGACCCACTGGAGCGTCCGCCTGAGTGGACTGAGGGTAAGCCCAGGGTAGGGTGGGGCGGGGCGTGGTGAGGGAGTGTGGTGGCCAAGGGTTCAGGAGGGAGGGCTCCGTAATAGGGTGAGCTGGCCAGCTCGCTCCGTCTACCTGCCAGGGGAGCCTAGAACCCAGAGGAAGTGGCTGCCCCCCCCCCCCCAGGAGAAGGCCAGGAGAGACAGAGACCAGTGGAGGTGGCAGCTGGAGGAGGTGGACAGCTGGACGGGAGGAGGACATAGGCTGGAGGATGGGGAGGTGAGCAGGCGTGGGGCAGGAGCAGGACCATGTGACTCAAGCAGGGACAGTGTGAAGTGGGCCCAGGAGGCAAGGGTCACCCAGAGAAGTGAGAGCCGGTGGGAGAAGGGGCAGGTGTGTGCGTGATGAGCTCCCTGCCCTGCCGGGAGGCCGCCCCTACCCCACCCTCCCTGCTCCTGCCTGCCTGCTCCTGGGAGGCATGCCCTCTACCTGGCTTCTGGACCCCATGGCTGGCCTAGGCACCTTCCACGGGGCTGGGGGCAGTGCTGTTCCTTCCATTGCCTGCACTCTTCCTGCATCCCCTCACCTGTGTAACCCACTCTTAAGTCTCAGCTTGGAGCCTGCCTCTTCCAGGAAGTCTCTTTAGATTTGATGACACGGGCTTAGATGCCCCTCCAAGCTTCCACCACAGCACCCTGTGCTGTCCCCATCACAGCAGTCATGCTGTAAATGACAGAAGCCCCTCACTCATCTGCACCCCACCCCTGCACGAGCTCCGTGAAGGGGGAGGCTGCACCGGCTTGTTCCCACTATTCCCACACCTAGCACACAGTACACTCTGAATAAATGTTTGTTGAGTTAATAAATGCTTGTGTGGCCGAGGCAGCCAAGCCTCCTGAAGTGGGTGACAGGTGTGTCAGGAGCAGCAGCCCAGGCTTGAGGGGGAGGGCAGGGCGGCGGGCCTGTTTGGGGGTGTGTGCCTCTCGTTGGCCACATCCTACAGGTCTGGAGTGCCCTGGAGCGAGATCGAGGTGTGCACACGAGCCTATTGGTGGCCACCAGAGCCAAGGGCATGACCACAGTGGGAGGAGGGCAGTGACAGACCCCTGGGACCACTGGCATTTAAGGGTGGGCAGGGAAGGAAGGTTAGGGAACAGATGGGAGCTGGGGGTGGGGATGCTGAATGTGGACCACTCCTTCTAGAACTTTGTATGAAGGGGAGAGAACAAATGGTGATATGCATTAATATATATTTTGAAAGATGGGAGAGGGCGAGCAGTTTGGATTCTAAGGCAGGACAGTGGCGGCGGAGATGCTGCTGTGAAGAAGCAGGAGGGTCGTCTGTGGGCTGGTGCCTTTGGGGGTGGCCCCGGGCACGCCGTAGGGTGGGGGGTGAGCCTTGGAGCAGAGGAGGACACTCCCCGCAGGTGCCGGCAGGAGAGCAGGAGACCAACTGCAGGTGTCCGGCCGGGCAGAGGGGATCCCGGGCCAGTCTCTGCGTTGGCTCAAATATTGCTCTGCGTGTAGGAATAAGAAGTGCATGTAATTGCTCCACCACTAACAGCAAAGTAATTCCTCGTGAATCAGGCTGTCACTTCTCCCTAGCACCCTCGATTCCTAGAAGAGGAAGCACTTTGCTGCCATAAAGCACGCACATTTTATTCTGCATGTGACAAGGAATCATCTTCAGCCAGAGCCTAACTGTGGCGCACAGAAAATTAAACAGCCTGATTCTTGAGCTGGGCATTAGGTTGGTGCAAAAGTAATTGTGGTTTCTGACCATTAATTTTCAATAATTGGTCAAAATAGAAACCATTACAATCAACACATTTTTACCAATGAGAAATAAGTTTGTTTATTCCTGTAGCATAAAAATCCGTGCTTCGGGATTCCACAAACTCTTGGAAAGCATTTCTGCATCCTGCTGGTTGTGGAAGCGTTTTCCCTGCAAAAAGTTGTCGAGATGCTTGAAGAAGTGGTAGTCTGTTGGCAAGAGATCAGGTGAATACGTTGGATGAGGCAAAACTTCGTAGCTGAATTTGTTCAACTTTGGAAACGTTGGTTGTTTGACATGCAAAGTACAGTCGGGCCCTTTCTGTTGACCAACGCCGGCTGCAGATGTTGCAGTTTTCGGTGCATCTCATCAATTTGCTGGGCATAATACGTCTCAGATGTGACAGTTTTGTCAGGATTCAGAAAGCTGTAGTGGATCAGACTGGCAGCAGACCACCAAACAGTGACCGTGACCTTTTTTTTTTGGTGTGAGTTTGGCTTTGGGAAGTGCTTTGGAGCTTCTCAGTCCAACCACTGACCTGGTCGTTAAACCAGTTGTCGTATAAAATCCACTTTTCATCACACGTCATAATCCAATGGATAAATGGTTTGTTGTTGTTGTGTACAAAAAGGTGACAATTCAAAACAACGATTTTTTTTTTTTTGGTCAGCTCATGAGACACCCACTTATCGAGCTTTTCTACCTTTCCAATTTGCTTCAAATGTGGAAGCACCATAGAATGGTCCCTTGAGTTCTTCAGCAACTTCTCATGTAGTTGTAAGAGGATCAGCTTTGATGACTGCTCTCAGTTGGCCATCATCAACTTCTGATGGCCAGCCACTGCACTCCTCGTCTTCAAGGCTCTCGTCTCCTTTGCAAAACTTCTTGAACTGCCACTGCACTGCACGTTCGTTAGCAGTCCCTGGGCCAAATGCGTTGTCGATGTTGCCAGTTGTCTCTGATGCTTTACGACCCATTTTGAACTCGAATAAGAAAATCACTCAGATTTACTTTTTGTCTATCATTGTTTCCATAGTCTAAAACAAATATAAAATAAACAGCAAGTAATAAGTCATTAGCAAAAAAAAAAAGCAAGAAATGTGCATTAAAATGATGTGTAACATAACCACATTTATCCCAATATAAAACAGCAAATTTCAACAATGCTAAAACCACAATTACTTTTGCACCAGCCGCATATTTTGTTTCTCGGCTTCTTTCTGGCAGCCTTCTCTTTCAGCCCATGAGAGGCTGGGCAACAGGGTGGGGTGGGCTTGCTGGGGGTATGGAGTGGCCAGCTGCAGGGTGGATGGGGAGGAGACGAAGAACTGTCAGCTGGAAGAGCAGGGTGGGCACCTGGGCCTCTCAGCACAAACAGCCCTTCAGTGTCCTTGGCTCCTTCTGGCGCCACTGCCCCAGGGCACAGGAAGACCATGCTGATGGGAGCCAGGGAATGAGCATGATGTCATGAGCATTTAGCTGCACGCTGCTATGTGGTGGGCAGCGTCCCTTCTTCGACCCAGGAATGCCTAACTGCAGAGGCTTTCTCTGGTTCCCAGTCTTGAGAAGGTTTATTCATTCATTTACTCAACAAACACCTACTGTATTAAGCGCTACACCTGTTAAGCACCTACTATGTGCCTCAGAGGGTGATGACACTGAAGAAGCCTTGGTCCACGTGGTGGTCAGCATACAGGCCGGGGACCTTTCCCCTGGGCCCCACCTAGAAAAGCTCACCCTGCTTCTTCCTTCAGCAGAAGACTGAGGGGAGAGAACTGTGCAGGTTTGGAATTTTCCTTGATTCTTGGCTTTTCCTGGCCCTGCTGGTGGCTGTGATTCACTGCAGGGCTTTGCTCCACCTTCTGCCCCTCCCCGAGGCCCCTGTGTGCACAGAGCTGGAGGTGGAGCAGACTGGGCAGGGGTGTGGTTTCTGAGGAGTGGCCGCTGAGCCCCTGGAGCCTGATCTGCGTAGGACCTAGGGATCATTCTGCTCCACCCCCCTTTCGGCAAGGAAACTGAGGCATAGAGAGGTGAGCTGGCTTCCCGGGGCACACAGCAAGCTGGTGGCAGAGCCCAGGCTGGACCCCAGGGCCCCTGGCTCCTTATCCAGGTCCCTTTCACTGCCTCGGGCAGAGATCCCATGGCTGGGGCCTGTCATTTACACAGTGTGGCTGTCACTGTCGGCTGCATGGGGGATTTGGCATGAGTGTTCTTGCCTTCTCCAAAGGCAACGCTGAAATCCAGGGTCCTCTGGTCCTTCGAACATGAAGAGCTCTTAGAGGCCTCTTCGTTCCCAGAATCGGACACCCTGGATGTGGCTTCAGTGGCCCAGGCCTCGGATTTCCCACTGGTGAATCCTGCTGCAGGAACAGGCTCCATGAGTTGACTTAAAGAGCATGGGCCCCTCCAAACGGGCCCTGGAAGGGGCTGTTTCCCCCTGAAAACCCCTTTAGTCCATCATACTGGCCGATCCATTCGCAGAGCATAGACGCAGTAGGAAAGGCCGGGCCCTACCCTGGGAGATGATGCAGGCGACGTGAAAAGACTGATCCTGGGGAAAGTGAAACAGCAGCGATTATTTAGGGATGATTTGGTTGCAATAACACCTGGTATTTTGGGAGACAGTATTCATAGAGTGGTAAAGCATTCGGCTCTGGAACCAACTGCCTAGGTTTGAAGCCTGGCTCTGCCACTTACTAGCTGTGTGGCCTTGGGCAAGTTACTTAATGTCTCTGTTCTCCTTGTTTCTTATCAGTCAAATGGGGAGAATAATAGTGCCTGCTTCATAGAGTTGTTAAGAGGATGAAATGAGTTAATACATCTAAAGCAGTTCAATAGTGCCAGCACATAGAAAGCACAGTGTAACAGTATTCTTAACTGTAAAAGTGACTCCTAAGTTCTGTTCAGCCCCAATAAACAGCAATGGCTGGTGAACCCAGCACAAGAAGTTTCTTGGAGACTCTAAGTGAAGTGCCAACGGGTGGGGCGGAGGACGCTGAGACCCTCCGGGCAGGTGAGGGGCCTTCAAGGAGCAGGTGGGCTGGACACAGGCTGCAGTGAATGAGTTTGGATCAGCCCGTGGGCAAATGCAGCTGGACACCCGCTGTGTGTGCGGGGTGTGGCAGGGCCTAAGGGGTGCTCCTCTCAGGAGGTAAGAGGAAGGGGGAGGCTGCTCCTCACGGGGGAATGTGTTTCCTGCTTGTCCTCTGGGGATCTGTCCCCTCTCCAGGGGATCTGCCTGCCAGGCAGAGCAGACAGAGTCCTTGTTCCCTGAACCAGCAGGGGCCTCACTGAGTCTGCAGTGCTAGCCTCTGGGTGACCGAATGACCACAGGAAGGAGCCCCTCCCACTTCTGGGTGAGCGGCACCTTCCGGCAGGCGCCCCCTGGATGCTGCGGCACCTGTGCCCCTCAGGGGGGATGCGCTTGGTGCCGGGCCCTGGAGGGACGGGAGTCAGTGTGTGGGCGCTGGTTGTCCCCCGCCCCCTCCCCAGGCACTCGCAGGCTGAGCCATCGGCCACTGATTTCTTCTCACCGGTGACGTCTCCAGAGGGCATTTCCTTTCCTGCTGAGCTGCTGGCAGAGGGCGGCAGATTCCTGATGAGGTGAGGGGTCTCCGGGGCAGCCCTGGGCCACCTGTCCTTCATTTGTGTGTCCACTCCTGAGCCTCCGTCCACCCCAAAGCCCCAAACACGGGTCTGAGGAGCTGGCAGGTGTGGGGAGGACGGGTGGGGCCTGAGGGAGGGGTCAGGTGGACAGGAGCTGGGGGCCAGGCTGCCCACTCAGTGGCTTTTAGCCCCTCCAGCGAGATCCTCCTGACGGCGTGACAGGAAGCAAGGAGGAAACTCCGTTCTCCCCAGCGACCCGGGCAGCCCGGCGTGGTGTGGTGGGAATGGGCCGCTGTGTGGGCCAGCAGGCCGAGCGAGCTCTGGCTCTCCCAGGGGAGGCTGTGTGGTCTCAGGCAGGTTGCCTCACCTCTCCGGGCCACCTCAGAGCTCGCCTGTGAAATGGGAGAGTTGTGCTGAGTGACGGTGGAGGGCTCTTCCGCTCCAGATCCTGTGATTTGTACCTGGTCCCCACGGGCCAGCATTGCTCACCTCCTCTAAGCCTTCCTTCCAGACGCGTCTGGAAGCCCTTCAAAGAGGGCTGGTCACACAGGGAGGTCACGAGAGAGAAGCGAGCAAGTGTCAGGCAGTTCTTAGCAGGGGCAGGTGTCCCTGTATGAACTGTTAGACATTTCATTCCTAACTCGCCCTGGCACAGCTCCCTGCGCTTTGGGAGGGGCTGCCCCGCCTCTGACCCCTGGCAGCAGGAGCCTGGCCCCAGTAGTCACCTGCCCCGGGGAAGCTTTGCTCCCTGCTGGGGACTGTGTGCACGGGAGGAGCCCGGGTCTGATGCCGGGTCTCTCTTCCAGGTGGGGAGTTTGACGAAGCCCCACCCTATGAGCTGAGACCTCCACCTCTCGGACACCTCCAGGCTTCCCTCTTCTCAGGTAAGTGGGCTCGGGCGGGGACTTGGGCAGTTTCCCTCTCGTCCCTGTGATGTGACTGGTGGACTCAGGCGTCCTGGGTGTCGTTGGCTCTGCTGCTCATCAGCTTGTTCCCGGACGTGTCTGGGCCTCAGCTCCTCCTCTGTAGAGAAGGAGACCACGGCGCCACCTCCCAGGCGCTTGTGTGGAGCAAAGCGGGTATGGACGGTGCCCGGCATGGCGGCTGTCACGGAGCAGGTCTCCATCCTGAAACCTGACGTCAGCTGTCTCTCTCGCCCTTGCTCCTTCTTGCCAGTTCCCTGGCTCTCCTGCTTTGGAGCTCTTCTACTTGTCGAGTTGCTTGACCTCCCTGTGCCTCAGTGTCCTCAGTTGTGAAATGGGGAGAGTAACAGGTCCTGCCTGCTTGGATTGTTGTGAGGTCTGAGTGCTCAGTGGATCGTAAAGTGCTCACGTGCCGCCGGGCTCGTCTGAGCGTTCAGTCGTTGGCTGTGATCTTACTAGTTTTACCAGGATCTGTTCTGATGCGGGTTTTCCCTCTCGCCCAAGGGCTCTGCTTCTCCAACCACACTGAGGAAGGCGTCTAGCTTTGTTCCCCATGGTCCACGTGTAGGAGCAAGACGAGCTTCGTGGTCCTTTCTTCTTCTCCTTGTTCCCTCTGGCACTTGGGAGGCCCTGGGCCCAGGGCAGCCGCCCTGCTTGGGCTCGGAGGAGGGGCTCCGGGCCTGGAGCTGCTCTGCGAGGGTCGGGTGGGCTCTTCCAGGGGCCGCCGCTGGTGCTCAGCGGGGCCAGAGTGGGATTGTTCTCGGGGACCTCTGAGCACAGGGCCTGCTTTACAGGCCCCAGGTTTACAGGCAGTTTTGTAGCTGTCTTTGGAATCTTCTCAGGTTTCCACTGCTCTAAACAGGGTTTCCCAACAGCAGCAGTATTGACATTTGGGGAAGTTCTGCCTCGTGGGACGTGGGACGCATAGCAGCGCCCCTGGCCTCTGCCCTCTGGCTGCCTGCAGCACTCTCCAAAGCTGTGACATCCAAAACTGTTTCCAGACAGTGCCTGACATCCCCTGGGGGCACAGTCTCTGCCCCCTGAGAACCACGGCTCTAAACTGTGAACTGTACAAGCCCTTGCAAATGAAGAATTCTCTAGGGCTGTGTTTCTTCACCATTTTTTCATTATTGATCCCCTATGGAGAAAAATTAATTCTCCCTAACTAGGGAAATCAAATACCAAGGAATACAATTTTGTCACAAAGGGCTGAGTTTTGGAGGGCCACAGACCATTGTAATAGCTACCTTTTTTTTTTTTTGCCCACCCAAGAATCGATTTTTGCTTCCTTGAGGTGACGCCCTCCCCTACCACTGGACACGCATGCTCTAGGAGACTGAAATGGGGGTGACATGAATGTCCCTGGCTGGAGAAAGCCTGGGTGCCCGTGAGGAGGGAGGCACTGCCCAGACGGTGGCTGTCTGGGTGTGGCCCCGGGCGCTGGCGGGGGTTTGGGTGGTGGCGAACGGAGGTCTCAGGGACGGTCAGCCGTGTGGGGCACCCTGCCCTGGGCT
This sequence comes from Lemur catta, assembly GCF_020740605.2. Lineage (NCBI taxonomy): Eukaryota > Metazoa > Chordata > Mammalia > Primates > Lemuridae > Lemur > Lemur catta. The sequence goes on from NC_059137.1 coordinate 89,054,075, forward strand.
CGCACCTTCGTTGTCACCCCAGTGGGGCAGCAGCAGAGGCGCTGGGCTCACAGCGGGCGCCATCCTGGCCCTGCCTGCGGGGGCTGCACTGGCTGTGTGGCAAGTGTGGCCCGTCCAGCAGGGCTGGGCTGGGTGGGGCTCCCCGAGACATGTCTGGCACGGACATTCTGACCCTCACATTTCCTGATGAGTTTTCCATAGAAACCCACCTGGGACCGTTCCTTTTGAGGCTGTGCTCTGGGGCTCAGCAGCAGCTTGGGGATGTCATTGGCCTATGGATGGTATGGTGGGGATGCCCTGGTGGCCCCCAGTATACCTGTGTCCCACCCTGCCTGTAGCTTAAGGACCAGCTGAGCAGTGTGGACAGGTGCCACTGGGTTTCCCACCAGTGAGAATGACTTGGGCTTGCGCCTCAGTCCCGGCTCCTGCTGCTTCCTGGACTCTCACTTAAGTATCTTCCTAGCAGAAAGTCTTTACATAATGGACTTGACCCTCTGTGGGACAGGACGTTGACAAGACAAATGAGGAACTTACTGGATCTGCAGCTCCCTGAAGCAGCTCCCTTTAACCTGCTGCCCAGAGATAACTGGGCCCCCCTGTGACTCTGGGCTTCTGTGCTCCAGGAGCGCTCCCAGCACAGGGCAGGGCTTTGGGACTGTGACGGTCCCTCCTCATTGTCCCTGTTGATTCCCCACCACCCTGGACTCCGCTCTGTCTGGGGAGACTTGGGTGTGTAGCTGGGTCGGGAGGCTTTGGTGGCCCTGGCACCAAGGAACCGAGTGGGCCGTGGTGCAGAGCGTGGCAGAAGCAGGCAGGAGGTGGGACCGGGAGGCCGGTTCCAGTGCAGTCTCTGGCAGAAACCACCTGGGGGGCCTTGGGCGGGTCCCTTCCACATTCCCTGCCTTATGTTTCCTTTCTGAAGATGGAAGACCTGAGCTTGGAGCAGTGCTTCCCTCCCTGAGTCCCACCAAGGCACATGGAACATGGGCTGTGGCAGGTGAGCAGACCAGCTTGGCGCTCAGGCCATCTCGGGCCCCTGCCTCGCTGCCCCGTGTGCCGAGGGCTCAGTCTCTGGGCACACGCATCACTCGCCTGTGTGTGGCATGCTGGCTGGGGAGTCTTGGCCTCGGTGACCCAAGGTCCTGCACTAATGCTCTGGGATTACAAGGCCACCGCCCTGTAGGAATGAATGAAGTCGGCGGGGAGCCCCTCCCCCTCCCACACACCCATATACGGCTGTGCGCCGCCCCTCCACCATCTCTGTGGGGAAAGGCTGGGGGTGCATGGGGTCTTGGTGGCCCCCTCAGGGCAGCCCCTGTCGTATCCGTGGGACTCAGTTACTCCTGTTTCTTTACCAATCCTGTCTGGGAATTTGGGGCCCTGTTACAGGGGCCTCCTGGGACATGTGCTTTTCTTCGTCTCTTGCCTCTCTCCCTTGGAAAGCCCCACTGGGACTCTGCTGGTGGAGCAAACCGCCAGGAGGCCGGGGGCAGGGCGGCTTCTCCTTCCTCTCTGCCCAGCCCGGTGCAACAGGCCCTGGGTTCAGTGAGGAGTCAACTAGTCCTGAGTCCAGGGCCAGGCCGGGAGCGGTCTGGCTGCGCCCTGAACCACGGTGACAGTGATGTTGGACACATCCAGACACTCCCCTCCCCTGATACCTGGGGAGAGAGATTCCATGGAGAAGGGAGGTTTGTCCTGTTTCTAGCAATTCAAACTTCCCATGAAGACATGAAACAGAGTGTTGAAGGAGGTGCCTCGTGCATGGGGAGCATGGGCCTTGAGCCACGCTGTCCTGGGTTCGAATCCTGCCTCATCCACCCAGGGGTGTATGACCTTGGGCCTCACTGTGGCCTCCTGAGCTGGGTGCCTACATTTGTAAGGCAGGCGTGTGATGCCCACTAAGGGGGTTTGTCAGGCCACTAGATTAATATTATTATATTAGAGACAGAAATGATTTCAGGAATTTTGCAGGGCTTTGCCCTGAAGGAAAATGTGAACGTGTTAGTTCGCATATCAAAAGCTGCCTCCCTTCAGGAGGGCATCTCAAGGTCAGTGGCAGCTGCTTTCCAAGGTGACACTGCAGTCTCAAGCCTGTGGTTCTGGCCTGCTTTGAATGACAAAGCAGGTTTGCTTGGAGCCACGGGATGGGAGCTGGTCAAAGAAGTGCCGCTGGAATGACAGACACTTGTGGCTAAGAGCAGTTAGCTCAAGGGGCAGCTTTTGCTTGACTTCCAACTACTTGTCTCAGTACACAATAACTGAATAAAATATGGAGCCACTGTGTCTCTGTTTAACTTTTCTGCTAAAGTGATAGTTTTATCTTAGAACTTAAGAAGTTTGTCCTAGAAAGATTTTGTAACCGTTTGTTCCCATAGAGTTAATTAAGGGACCTATAGAAGCCTTTTGGGAGACTTTGAACCTAAAATGAACTATCTGTTATTATGTAAATCTGTTACCCCTGGCAACGGATCACTGTACCTACAAATACTGCTGTGAAATTTCAGTCCTGGCCCTAAAATTCACGGGAATATTCTGGAGACCCCGGAGTACCTCTGCTTTTTCTAGTTTCATAAATCAATTCTTTATAAACTGTATTTTTGCCTCTGTGTATTGTTTTATTTCTATTTTCTATTATTTCCTCATCCTTTGCCACGACCCCTGTCTGAGGGACCCGATTCTTTGCTGGGAGCGCAGCTAACTCCCCGCAGGGGTTTAGTGAGAACGGATGTAGGCAAAGCACCCACTGTGTGTCGGGACTGAGCTAGGCTTGGCACAGTCAGTCGTCTTCTGTCTGCCGAGGGCGTTGGGTGGAGGTGGGAGGGGGTGTGGAGGGGGGTTGAGGAGCTGAAGTTGAGTGTCCCCCTGGTTCTCGGGCTCCATGACCCTGTGAGTGCTGCAGCCTGGCTGGCCCCACCTGGGGAGGCAGGAGAGGGCAGAAGGAGGCAGAGAAGAAGGGACAGATTGTTCAGGCAGAGAGAGGTTGCCCAGGGACGGAGGTCCTGGCAGGGTGACTAGAGCCAGCAGGGGTGTGGCCTGCGTGGAGTGAGAGGAAAGTGGGTGGACATCACAGCGGGATGCAAAGGACTGGGCGGGCCAGGCAGTGGGGCCCCCCAGCGCCCCTGGGACTGTGCCTGAGGGACAGGGAGAAGCGGTGGGCAGGTGGCCTTGGCTGTCATCAGGCGCTGCCTCTGCATTCTGGGCGTGGGGAGTCACGTCTCCAGGGCCGGGGGTGTCCTGCCAGTGTGGCCAGAGGCATGGGCAAAGGAACATGCTTATAGAAATGTCTTTTTGATTTTCTGTAGATGGAAAGGAACCCAGGGGTCACATATTCCCTCCCCTTCGCCTGACAGAAAAGGAAACTGAGGCCCAAAGAGAAGGGACAGACGTAGGCGGGACTCAAATCCTGGTTCCAGCCTTGCCTGGTGTGCACCTTAGGCAAGTGCCTCCCCTCTGAACCCTCGTCTCCTCTTGTCCCAATAGAAACCGCTACCTGCTCGGGTTTCTGTAAGGACTAAATGAGAGAGTGCAGGCAGGGGCTCGGCCTGGCGCCCGGCACGCTGCACTCTGTTGGCTGCTGCAAAGTTACCGTGGAGTGACTTCTCCAAGGGCGGATGGCAGATGCTGGCAGGGCCTGCCTAGAACCTGGCATTCTGGCAATGGAAGTGTTGTGCAGCCTTTGGTGACGTGAGGCTGCCACCCACACTGGGGTAGTGCTTGGTGGGGGCTGGAGTGGAGGTGACTGGGTGATTTTCAGAGGGCCTTGGTCCCCCGGGGCCTGCGGGAGTCTTGGTTGGTGCCAGCTTTCCTGTGCTAGGCCGTGACTGGGCAGGGACAGAGCAGGCTGGCGAGAGGCCTGGGCTTGGTGGCCTTCTGTGGATTGGGGTGGGCGGCTGGGCTGTGTCTGCCTTGGTTGGCCAGCAAGCGCCTGGGCTGGGCCAGGGTGGAGCCTGGAGAGGGCAGGGACGTTCGTGCCGGCGCTCGCGTGGTCTCCGTTGTGGGGGCTCAGGGGAGCAGGGAACTAGTGCTCACACGCGAGCCCTGGCCAGGAAGGCTTGCGTATGGCCCTGAGGGGTAACCTTCCCCGTACCCTGGTGCCATGGCACTTTGTCCATTATTGTGGTGCTCACAGCCATGTGTTGGGGTCACATGTGCGACCGTGGGTGTTTGTCTGTCTGTGTTCAGTGCATCCTTTCTCCCCTGCATCCTCTGTGTGCCTAGCGCCAGGCTGTGGAGCCGACACGTGGCCACAGGGCATCCTGGAGTAGGGGGTGGAGTGCGGGCTCTGAGGCTGCGGCTCCTAGTGTTGAAGACTGGCCTTGTCCTATCAGCTGTGTGACCCCCCCCAAGCCTCTTCCTTCTCATCTGTAAAATGGAGCAGTCCAGCCGCCCTGCAAGCACTGGCGATGTCGCACTGGCAGCTCCTCCCAGCAGCGCCCTAGCTGGTGGCGTTTGGTGTCACTGTCGGGGACTGGAGGCAGCTAGTGGCTTGGTAGCCGGTGTTAAGCAGTTGTAGGTGTCCTGTGCATGCTGCATCTCAGGAGTGTGGAGAAGGGGTGATCCTTGCTGCAGTGAGCAGGAAGCGCTCATGGACGCAGCGGGGCTCAGGCTGGACCTCGGAGGAATATGTGTTCAGTAAACACTGAGTGCTGCGTGTGTTCCAGAGACAGTGCCAGCCACTGCTGAGATGCATCAGACCTGTCCTGGCCATCTAGTGGGGCAGGCAGACACTCCCTTAGAGACCCAGTAGTGGCTCATTGTCAGTGGGGGTGTAGACTGAGAGTTATCCCAAGAGTTCAGGGGAGGCAGCGACTCTCAGGGCCTGGGGAAATCAGGGAAGTCTTGGAGGAGGAGAACATGAGGTCTGGGAATGACATTCCTGGCATCACCATGGCTGGGAGGCCTGGCCAAGCTTGGGGTTAGGAAGGAGCCCTAAGTCTTCTGAGGCTGGTGGGCTTAGGGGACAATAAACAGGGACCTTTATGGCAGACAGGACAGTCTCCTTTCTGGGGTTTCTTCCCTTAGGGCTCCTGCCCAGGACTGCTCCATGACAGAGCTCAGGGTGGCTGCCTGGTTAGGGGGCTGCATCCCTAGGGAAGGGGTGGGCTGCCCTTGGTGTGCGAGAGACTTCTCCCTGGGCTCAAGAGTCAGTCCCGCATGAAGTCACATCCATGGCCTGGTGGGGGCTGGGGGAGGACTGGCCCGGCTCTGCTCTGCTGGGTCCCTTGCCTTCCCTTGGACCTGTCCCTTCGTGCCCTGGCCCCACTGAGGCAGGTGTCCCAGCCTTTGTACCTGCATCTGCCCCCCTTCCCATGGGCTGCCCAGCAGAAGGAAGGAGGGCGAGGCGTTGGTGCTCCAGCCCTGCCATGAGGTGCGGGGCGCTGAGGACGGCAGGTTGGGGAGACCTGGAGGAACAGCAGCCACTCTCCCTGCCCGCTTCACGGTGGCTCAGGAGACTGAGCGGAATGCAGAAGTGTGTTCTATAGATTTCAAACTCATATTCTTCTTCTAAAGCTGTCAGAGACTCTGAGTGTCAATGAAAATCGGGCTGTAGCTGCAGCTCTGTCACCTCTTACGCCTCCCCTTTCAGCGGGGCTCCTCTGATGGCCAAGGTGGGGGTGTGGGCGGGGGAGGGGCAGTGGGGACAGGACGGCTGGGCTGGGGTGGGTCAGGTGGCCCGGTGGCTCTTGGGACCAGCTGGGGTGAAGTTGGCTTCCCCATGGGAGGGTGTGACAGCTGGAGGCATCTACACGTCCCTTCTTCCCTTTCCATTTTCTCTGTCCCCGTCCGGCTGGTGACCTCAGGCTCCCTCAGTGGGTAGAGGGACTTGCTCACACTAAGGCGTGAGGCAGGGCATTGGTGACTTCATCTTTCATCGCCTTTGTGTGCAAGGAAGAAACCGCTGTGAAAAAAAAAAAGATGAGGAAAGAACCGAATTTAAGCCCCCAAAGGCTTTTTGATGGTAGAATTTCAGTTGTTGTGATTGGGGTGTTTTTTGGTGACTGTATTTTCTGGTACCTTTCAAATAGCGCCTTCTAGAGAGCCACCTGCTTGCCCCCTGCGTGTGGGACGGGCGCCAGCAGCTGGGGCCTGGGCGGCCTGGCTGCTTCCTGCTCTCCGCACACTCCAGAGCAGCTCTGGCAGCAGCGCCTTCCCCTGGGAGCTCCTGGCTCAGCCGCTCACACTAGTGTGTCCCCAGGTGGGACAGGACCAGCGCTCCTGCACTCGCCTGTCCCCTCCCCCCTGGGGCTGTCTGCAAGCTCGGCGTGCAGAGAAAGGGCGAGGAGAGGGGGTGTGTGACAAGGACATGTGTGTGAGTGCAGTGTGCAGGTGGAGAGTGTACGTACGTGTGGCACATGCACGAGTGGTGTGTGTGTAGGTGTGTGTGTGAGGAAATGTGCGGTGTGTCTGAGGGGTGTGTGGGGGTGGGATGCGTGTGTGGGAGTAGTGATGTTTATAGCTGTGCCTGCAGGTGTGTGTGTGGATGCCGAATGATGTATGTGTCAGTGTGTATGTGCACGGTGTGTGTGGGGTCAGTGTGTGTAGGTGTGTGTGTCTGTGTGGGGTGTATGTGTGCTGTGTGTGGGTCAGTGTGTGTGTGTGTGTCAGTGTGCAGAGTGTGTAGGTATGTGTGTCTGTGTGGGGTGTATGTGTGCTGTGTGTGGGTCAGTGTGTGTGTGGGGGTCAGTGTGCAGAGTGTGTAGGGGTGTGTGTCTATTTGGGGTGTATGTGTGCTGTATGCGGGGTCAGTGTGTGTGTGTGTCAGTGTGCAGAGTGTGTAGGGGTGTGTGTCTATTTGGGGTGTATGTGTGCTGTATGCAGGGTCAGTGTGTGTGTGTGTCAGTGTGCAGAGTGTGTAGGGGTGTGTGTCTGTGTGGGGTGTGTGTGTGTGCTGTGTGTGGGTCAGTGTGTTGGTGTGTGTGTGTCAGTGTGCAGAGTGTGTAGGGGTGTGTGCCTGTGTGGGGTGTATGTGTGCTGTGTGCGGGTCAGTGTGTGTGTGTGTGTCAGTGTGCAGAGTGTGTAGGTGTGTGTGTCTGTGTGGGGTGTATGTGTGCTGTGTGTGGGTCAGTGTGTGTGTGTGTGTCAGTGTGCAGAGTGTGTAGGTATGTGTGTCTGTGTGGGGTGTATGTGTGCTGTGTGTGGGTCAGTGTGTGTGTGGGGGTCAGTGTGCAGAGTGTGTAGGGGTGTGTGTCTATTTGGGGTGTATGTGTGCTGTATGCGGGGTCAGTGTGTGTGTGTGTCAGTGTGCAGAGTGTGTAGGGGTGTGTGTCTGTGTGGGGGGTGTGTGTGTGCTGTGTGTGGGTCAGTGTGTTGGTGTGTGTGTGTCAGTGTGCAGAGTGTGTAGGGGTGTGTGTCTATTTGGGGTGTATGTGTGCTGTATGCAGGGTCAGTGTGTGTGTGTGTCAGTGTGCAGAGTGTGTAGGGGTGTGTGTCTGTGTGGGGTGTGTGTGTGTGCTGTGTGTGGGTCAGTGTGTTGGTGTGTGTGTGTCAGTGTGCAGAGTGTGTAGGGGTGTGTGCCTGTGTGGGGTGTATGTGTGCTGTGTGCGGGTCAGTGTGTGTGTGTGTGTGTCAGTGTGCAGAGAGTGTAGGTGTGTGTGTCTGTGTGGGGGGTGTGTGTGTGCTGTGTGCGGGTCAGTGTGGGTGTGTGTGTGTCAGTGTGCAGAGTGTGTAGGGGTGTGTGTCTGTGTGGGGGGTGTGTGTGTGCTGTGTGCGGGTCAGTGTGTGTGTGTGTGTCAGTGTGCAGAGTGTGTAGGGGTGTGTGTCTGTGTGGGGTGTATGTGTGCTGTGTGCGGGTAGTGTGTGTGGGGGAGTGGTCATGGGTTTGTGGCAGTGGCCTCTGTCTGCGAGTGGGCAGGGCAGGAAGGGAAGAAGCAACAGGGAGGGAAGGCCTGAGGGGCTGGAAGCAGTGTCAGCTCCCACCCTGGGGACAGCCACTGCCCCAGCACTGTCCCCTTTCCTCCGAGGGAGCCTGGGAAGAGCTCAGGGGGGACAGGGCTGGGTGTGCGAGGCTGGGAAGGCCATCTCTCCCAATCAGCAAAGGTAACGAGGGGCTTGGGGTGTCCTGCAGGCTGGAGGACATTTGTCTGAACTCGGGACGCTTAGGCACCGTCTCTGGGGAAGAACACGTGTGCACTCCTCCCCAGATGGTCACTGAGCAGCCCTTGGGTGCCACGCCCGTTCCAGGTGCTGAGGACACACCGTGAACAGGTGGAGGAGTTTGTTGCTCTTGTGGGGCTTGTGTCCTGTTAGCTGAGACAGGAATATCCAGAACGAGCCAACAAACACGTTAGCAGGAAACGTGGAGGAGAGCGGTGAATGCCAAGCAGGGAGTTACAAGAGGGTGAAGGGACAGAGGTGCCAGGGAAGCCACAATCCGACTCACAGGGAGGGTCCAGCCCTGGGAAGCTCAGGGGAACGGCAGAGATAACTGGGATTTGAGCTGTACTGCCCTCTTTCCAGCTTGGTGGACTGCCCCGTCTGAGGGGGTGAGCCTAGCGACCAGCTCCTTGCCCTGGGATAGGAATTTAAGCAGAGGCAGCCCCAGGGCCCCCCGAGAGTGCAGTGTCTGGATTATTGAGTTGGGTACATGGCTCACTTGGGGAGGCCTGGGGCCTTGAGTAGGGCTGAGATACTGGCTGTGGGGGTGGAGAAAAGTGGATTGTTAGAAGACTGGGAAGTAGGCTGCACAGGACTGAGTGACTGGCTGAAAGTCCCCTGGAGACAAGAACCATTTCTGTTTTGTTCACCCCATACCCCATCCTGCACACAGAGCCAGGCACATGGTGAACATTCCTTGAATGGGTAAATGGAGGTGACCACCATGTGTCCTAGCTGAGTAACTCCGGGGCGATGGAGCTGTTCAGTGGGGGTGGTGTTGGACACACAGCATCTGAGGTGCCTGGGGGACCATTGCCACCCCCATGGCAACCTCTGGGAGGCACATGGACTTGTGGGTCTGGAGGTCAGTAATGAGGCTGGAGAGAAGACATGGGCTTGGGAGTTGCTGGGCTCCTCATCGGGGATTAATCCACAGCAGTGCGTGAGAAGGCGTAGGAAGGGTTGGTGGAGTCCAAAAGGAAGTCTGGGCTGGACATGCCAGCAGAGTTGGGCATCGTCAGCGTTTAGGTGATAGGTGAGGCCACTGAGGGGCAGTGAGGGCAGAACTCTCCTAGAAACAGCAGTATTTATGGGAGGAGTGTGAGACAGGGAGGAGGCCAGGGAGGAGCAGGACAGGAGGGGGACAGTGGGCCCAGACACCAGGGAGGGGGCCGAGCCGCGGTGCCTCGCAGGATGTGTGTGTGGATGTGGATGGGGACAGCCAGATTGCAGTGGGTTCAGCCTGGCTGGGAGGTGGAAGGCAAGGTTTGAACCACCTTCTTCAGAAGGCATGAGGCCAGGGCCAGGGGCTGCACAGGGACCTGGGCTGGGAGGGCTTTTTAATGTGGGAGAGCTGGCTGCAGACCAGTGTGCACTGAAGGGGAAGTGCTACTTTGGGTTGGAAAACAAGCTCCACTGGAGTTCAGTGAGGGACTGATCTCAGAGCTAGCCGCAGGGCTCAGGGGAATCTCTGTGAAGAAGGTGGGCTTTTCTCTTTGGCTTACTTAAAAAATTACACCTTATCACCTACACAAACTGGTTCAGGCGGTTTAAGATAACACCCAGCACACAGCCATAGGAGGGCTGCAGTAGAAAGGAGAGCCCTAGAAAGATGCTGGGAGCAAATGCGGGGTGGGGCCCCTGCAGTCTGGCGGGGTTCCTGAACCTCAGCCCAGAGCTTCCTGGTGGCTGGATGGGGGGAGGCTTGATAGGCCACAGGACTCCGCACACGGGATGGAAGGAACCGGCTAGTTCTCAGGCCAAAGCACGTTCTCTCCTTGTTCTGAGCCCTAATGCATCCTCGGGGAGCCACACCACACAGCTGCGTGGAATGACAGAGCAGAGTATTTTAACTGTTGGTAACCTTAATTTTGTTTAAAACACAGAAAGCACAAAACTTGACTTGCCTGTCACATATTAGTCTTTTATAGATGAGAACTATTTTTTGTTAGAAAAACATGTTTCCCTATAGCATAAATTTTATGTGTATTTATAGACCCAAACATATTTAGTGTCTCCATTAAATTCAAGAAGCCAAGGACAACCGTATTTATTTCCAGCGATGTGTTTACTTATATGGCTTGTGCTGATGGGTCCTAGTAACATTCCCCGTTTTGCATGTGGTTTTATGTGAGACTGCTGGAGCGAGGTCCTGCATTCGGGAGGTGTTTGGGGTCTATGACGTGGTGCTTGGGGGGATTGCTTCCCGGAGAATCACCCATGGGCGTGGCATCCCCTAGTCACCTGGGATCACCCTAAGTGGGTCAGAGGGAGCAATATAGGATGAGGACCCTCATTTAAATAATTTTCTGATTAGCTTATTGTCATGACCATTAAAGTTTTTAACCTACACTTAAGCCACATATTGCTACACAGATCAAACCATGAACACACAGACAACTAGAAATGGACCAGATTCAGACATGGACACAAACACCTCAGGACGCTAACCTGAGACTTGGATCTGTAGTGAGCACCTCAGCAGTTACAACTTTTTTTTTTAATTTCAGCATATTATGGGGGTACAAAAATTTAGGTTACATATATTACCCTTGCCCTCCCGCCCCCCTGGGTCAGAGTTTCAAGCATGTCCATTCCCCAGACAGTGCACATCGCACTCATTATGTAGGTATACACCCATCCCCTCACCACCCACATCTGCCCAACACCTGATTAGTGTTATTCCCAAATGTGCTCTTAAGTGATGATCAGTGAAACCAATTTGATGGTGAGTACATGTGGTGCTTATTTTTCCATTCTTGAGTTACTTCACTTAGTAGAATGGGTTTCAACTCTGTCCAGGAGAACATAAGAGATTCTATATCACCATTATTTCTTATAGCTGAGTAATACTCCATGGTATACATATACCACATTTTATTAATTACAACTTTTGAGCATTGTGCTGGTTTGAGATTCTAGTCCAAACTGGGTTCGAGATTCTAGCCTGAACTTGATCCCTCCCGTTTTAGGGCAGAATCTGAGTCATTATCCTAGGGAGAAGCTCAACAAGAACCCACAATCCCAGTCCAAAGGTTGGGACTCTAGGACAGCTGTAAGATGTAGATGCCTATGTCACTCATCCATGGAGCAGTTTCTTTTCTCCAAAGGGAAGTATCACCAAAGGGCCTGAAGCATTATATTGGAGAAGCAGGGACCTCTCAGCTGAACTTCTAGACAAAATGTTCTAAAGAAAGTGTCACAGGGCCTTGGGCAGGCCTTTGTCCCTTCATGGTCACCAGAATGTTGCTGAGCAATCAATGAGCTTACAGCCTAATGCACATAGAAGCCAGTACCATGACACCCACCTTTGAGAAAAGAAAAGCTTTCTTGCAAGTCCACTGGCAAGGAGACAGGAAAAAACACTCAACTCTGTCTCTCCCAGCTGGGGCTTTGTTGTGTTTTATAAGCATAGGGTAATGAGGTGTGATCCGACTGGATCTTGCAATGAAATGATGCTAGGAGGCATGATCTGACTAGATCCTGCCATGAGGTGATGCCAGGGCTTGATCTGATTGGCTCCTGGATCCTGCCATGCAGTATCCGCTTCTTAATTCAGTCCCAGCATGCTTGGTTCATCTGTGCATGTTCAGATTACAACCTGAGGGTCCATGGCAATTGAAAAACAACTCACAACTTAACAAAGTTGGACCACAGTGGTCTGGTGTGGTTAAAATATCATACTCAATGGTGAAAGCCTAAAAACTTTTCCTCTAAGATTAGAAATAGACAAGGATGCCCATCTTCATCGTGTCTGTTCAACACAGTACTGGAATTCTAGCCACAGTAAGTAGTCAAGAAAAAGAAATAAAAGACATCCAAATTAGAGAAGAAAAAATTAAATTATCTCTGTTCACAGATCATATGATGTTATATGTAAAAAACCCTACAGATTTCATAAAGAAACCTTTAGAAATAATAAATTCAGCAAAGTAGGAGGTCACAAAACCAACATGCAAAAATCAGATGCATTTGTATATGGTAACAATGAACAATCTGAAAAAATTATGGAGACAACTCCATTTTAATAGCATCAACAATAATAAAATACTTAATTATTAACCAAGAAGGTAAAAGACTTGTACAATAAAATTCATAAAACATTGCTGAAGGAAATTAAAGTAGGCAGAAATATGTGGAGATACATTCCATGTTAATGTATTGGAAGACTTAATATTGGTAAGATGTAAATACTATCTGAAATGATCTCCAGACACAATGCAATTCCCATCAAAATTGTAATGCCATTGTTTGCAGAAATAATAAAAAAAATTCTAAAATATGTACAGTATCAAGTGTCCTTGAGTACCTAAAACATTCTTGAGAAAGAAGGACAAAGCTGGGGGACTCACACTTCCTTGTTTTAAAACTTACTACAAAGTGAGAGTAATCAAAACAGTGTAGTACTGACAAAAAGGCAGACATACAGACAAATGTAATAAAATAGAAAGCCCAGAAATAAACCCTCACATATATGATCAAATGATTTTCCACAGGGATACCAAGAATATTCAATGAGGAAAGAACAATCTTTTCAAAAAATGGTGCCAGGACAACTGAACATCCACATGCAAAAGAATGAAGTTAAACTCTTATTTAACACTACATACAAAAATTAACTAAAATGATCAAAGACCTAAATGGATGACCTAAAACTATAAAACTTTTAGAAGGAAACATAAGGCAAAAGCTTCACAACATTTGGATTTGGCATGATTTCGTGGCTATGACACCAAAGGCACAGGCATGAGCAATAACAAAAAAGTACACAAATCTTCATAAAAATTAAGAAATTTTGTGAATCTAAGGACAATATTAATCACAGTAAAATTAGAGTAAAAAGGCAATGCACAGAATGAGGTCATAGAATAGGCTTACAATAAATATGTGAAAGTGTGTTCAATATCCCTAATTGTTAGGGAAATGCTAATCAAAAGTACAATGAGATGACACCTTGCACCCATTAGGATGGCTACTATCAAAAAAACAGAAAATATTAATAAAAACTGCTGACAAGGATGTAGAGAAATTGGAACTTTTGTGCACTGTTGCTGGGAATGTAAAATGGTGCGACCGTTATGGAAAACAGTTTGGAGGTTCCTCAAAAAAGTAAAAATAGAATTATTATACGACCCAGCAATTCCACTTCTGGATATATACCCAAAGGAAATAAAAGCAGGGTCTTAAAAAGAGTTTTGCATACCTATATTCATACTAGCATTATTGACAGTAGCTAAAATGTGGAAGTAACCTAAGTGACCACTGATGGATGAATGGACAAGCAAAATGTGGTATATACATAAATGGAATATTATTAGACCTTTAAAAAGGAGGAAATTTACCATCACATAGAGGATGAGGGTAAAAAATCTAAAAAAAAATTGAAAAGGAAATAATTACGTACGCTACAGCATGAACGAAACGTGAGGACATAATGCTAAGTGAAATAAGCCAGTCAACAAAAAGACAAATACTGTCTGATTCTACATACGCAAGGTGCTTAAAGTAGTCAAAATGATAGTCACAGAAAGTAGAGTGGGGATTGCCATGGGCTGGGGGCACATGGGAATAGGGAGTCATCTTTTCATGGGTGTAGGCTTTCAGTTTTACAGATAAAAGGTGTTCTGCAGATTGATGTTGGTGGTGGTTTCACAACACTATAGACGTATTCAGTAGCACTGAACTGTACACTTAAAAATCGTTATGATGGTACGTTTTATGTTGTGTGTATTTTGCCACAATAACAAATTGGGAAACAATCAAATGAGATCATATTTGCATAATAACAAACATTAGACTTATTCATATCAGAAACATTTTATATGCTGATTTTTGACAGCTTATTCCATAAGGAGAAATAATTATATTTCTACATTGCTATTCATCCATATTATTAAGAAAATTGTGACCTTGACTTATATCTCTTGGGTCAGGTACCAAATCAAGAGAAGCAAAAATGAAGATCAAACAGTGTATTGCTTTTAGTTTTTATAAATGAACATAAAAAATTTGGCCAATGTTTAAATTCATGACAGCCTTTAAAGAAAATAAGCAACAAATTTAGTACCATTTACTCAGGTCCTCTTCCATCCATCCACCCATCCCTACTATATATTCATCCATCCATCCATCCACCCCATCTACCCATCAGTCATTTATTAATTCATATTTTCAAATGCGTGAGCATAAAATGTGTGTGGCAATAATAATGGAAAGTGATTAGATAAGCACATTGAAACACAGTGAAGGAAAATTGCTGTACAAGCAAGGAGAACATGATACACTAAGTTCTGTAACCTTTCACATGTTATTTTTAATGTCACACACAATGACATAGCAGACAAATTAGGAAATGAACATAAACAAAAAAGAAAACAAAAATCTTCCACAATCCTGCTACATGGATTGGAAATAAAAACTGTTAACATTTTAGAATATGTTTCTATCGGTCTTTTTTCCTATGTGTACTTTTTTTTTGGAGGAAAGAGACTTTATTCTAGGGAATATTTCACAAACCAGGGAAATGCAGCCTTTGGTATAAAAGGCATCTGTGTTTCTGAGAACAAAGAAATGATTCAGGTTTTATAGCAAAAGTTCCGGCCCAGTTTCCCAAACAGGTCTGTTTATGCAAATGAAAAATTAAAACTTGCTTAGTTCTGATTGGTTGGTGCAGCTGAGGTCTGATTAGTCAATACAGCTGAGCCCTGATTGGTTGGTTTCTGTTTTTTTAAGAGACGGTCTCTTTCTCTGTCACCCAGGCTGGAGTGCAGTGGCCCAATTGTAGCTCACTATAACGTCAAACTGCTGGGCCCAAGGGATCCTCCCACCTCAGCCCCCTAGGAGATAGGACTACAGGCATGTGCCACCACATCTGACTAGTTTTTAAATTTTATTTTATCTAGAAATGGGGTTTCACTATGTTGCTGAGGCTAGTCCTGAGCTCCTGGCCTCCAGTGATCCTCCTGCCTCAGCCTCCCAAAGTGCTGGGACCACAGGCATGAGCTACCAAGGCCAGCCTGAAAACCTTTTCTGTTTGAGTTTCCATTTTGCCTGATATATTGGTGTAAGTTAAAATATTAGCTATTTCCCAGACACCCTCTTGTTTTGCCATGAGAAAATCTAATGGAATTTGCTCACGCAGAACTACGTGAGCCAGAGAGTTTAAACAGTCTGTTGAGCTGCAATGCTCTTTGTGTATAGAACAATAACAATGGTGACAGTTCTTAAAACACTCAGTGTAATAATCAAGGTATGAGGAAATATTAGTTTGAAGACTTGTAGCCAGGAGAGAATTTAGCATTGAGTCCAAATTGTAGCCAAAGTATAAAAACTCAAAAATGGTGGACAAGTTTAGAATCTAATAACAGGTGTATTAGATAACATAATTAGAAACATAATTGTCTCCAGTTTCCCATTTCTACCAAAGATAAATGATAGTAGGACTGATTTATTTGCAAAATAAATATTCATTTCATTTACTTGCCTGATTGTTTGCACGAAGTGTAGCAAGAACAGTGATTGGCCATATAGGCTCTTTTAAAATTGGCTTTTCTGGAACTTTTTTTAATAAGCAACCTGAGATGAGACTTCCAAAAACCTCTTGAGGTTATCCGAGATAAGGATCTGCCAGACCCTCTGCAATGCATGGTGAATTCCTCTCTTCTTGAGGTCCCCAAATAATGTGAGGTTGCTGGGCCTGTCAGGTAGTGACAATTTTTACTTACAACAGGTCAAGAACCTTGTAAAGGAACCATTAGACAAGGCAGCCAGCCAGTCTTTCCAAGAAGCTTTTTATTGGCTCTATAAAAACAATCTCAATTCCTCAAAACAGTCTGGGCATATTTAAAAATATGCCATTCCAGTCAAAGTCTTGGTAAAATAACCAGTGTCCCCAGTGTGCCCTGAAATAAAAGAAAACAGATTCTTAATGTACTTAACGCAAATAACTACATTGCCATAAATTAAGAATACTCATAGTTTCCAAATTCTGCATAAATCAGGTAGAGAGAAAGATAAATACTTCAAATTTTTGTTCACAAAATCATATCCATTTTGCCGTAAGCTATAAAGAGCTCAAAAGAAAAAAAAATTCCTGACTCTAGAAAACAAAACATAAAAAAATCAGCAATGTTTCTAATTTAAAAAGTCATAAGAAATTATTTCAGTTCTCTATTAGTTCAGTTCCATGTAATTCATGCTTGTTCTGTTTGATGTTGGGTTAGCAATTTTCGTGAGCACATCAGCCTTTTTTTTTTTTTTTGAGACAGAGTCTCGCTCTGTCACCCCAGCTAGAGTGCAGAGGCGGCATCATAGCTCACAGCAACCTCCAACTCCTGGGCTCAAGCGATCCTCCTGCCTCAGCCTCTTGAGTAGCTGGGACTACAGGCATGCGCCACCACACCCAGCTAATTTTTTTCTATTTTTAGTAGAGATGGGGTCTTGCTCTCCCTCAGGCTGGTCTCCATTTCCTGACCTCAAGCAATCCTCTTGCCTCGGCCTCCCACAGTGCTGGTGTTACAGCCTGAGCCACTACGCGCGAGCCACATGAGCCTTTTCATTAGAGTCCTCAAAGTTTGTTCCCACTCCAACATTGTCGGAAACCTGTATTCAAGAGTGCTTGCCAGGGTTCCGCCGTAGGGGATGTCCCGTGCGAGCGAGTGAGGAAATCTTGGGGCCTGATCTACCAGCGGAATCAGGCGAAGAGACACCGGCGAGGGCTGGAGGAGGAACCGCGAACCCTAAAGAAAAGAGCGAGCGGGCAGGCAGCTGTAGGGCAGAACCGGCGTGTGCTGGGTCCCTAGAGGCCGGTCCTGGTCGGCCGCCGTCCAGGCCATGGTGCAGGCAGAGCTGGGGCGGTCCCCAGGTGGGGGAGCGGCCCGCCGGAGATCCCACCACGGTAAAACCGGGTAGGTGCTGGGTGGGGAAGAAAGGATGCTGCCCGCACTGCCGCCCGGTAGCAACCTGAGAGGCCGCAGTTGCAGCAGCAGCAGCAGCAACAGAAAGCACAGCACCGGCCAGGAGGCGGCTCGAGCTTTTGGTAAAGTCACCAACAGCTCTTTCTCAGTAGTACGCGAGTTGGCAAAACAGCCAGAGAACAGGGTTCCCCATTACAATCTCCTTCGAGCTCTTTTCCCTTGCTACCCGGAGCTAATTTATCCGAAAACATGCCTTGCACTTGTACCTGGAGGAACTGGAGACAGTGGCTTCGACCTTTAGCAGGGGTCATCCACCTGGTGGCCATAGCGTTTGCGGTTCCCCTGTGCGTGTGGGAATTACAGGAACTGGAGGTTGGAATACACTCCAAGGCTTGGTTTATTGCTGGAATCTTTTTGCTGTTGACTATACCTATATCGCCGTGGGTGATATTGCAACACTTAGTGCATTATACACAACCTGAACTACAAAAACCAATAATAAGGATTCTTTGGGTGGTACCCATATACAGTTTAGATAGCTTTGAAATATCCCAGCATTGCAATATATGTGGATACCTGCAGAGAATGCTATGAAGCTTATGTTATTTACAACTTTATGGGATTCCTTACCAATTATCTAACTAACCGGTATCCAAATCTGGTATTAATACTTGAAGCCAAAGACCAGCAGAAACATTTCCCTCCTTTATGTTGCTGTCCACCATGGGCTATGGGAGAAGTATTGTTGTTTAGGTGCAAACTAGGTGTACTGCAGTATACAGTTGTCAGACCATTCACCACCATTGTTGCTTTAATCTGTGAGCTGCTTGGTATATATGATGAAGGGAACTTCAGCTTTTCAAATGCTTGGACTTACTTGGTTATAATAAACAATATGTCACAATTGTTTGCCATGTATTGTCTCCTGCTCTTTTATAAAGTTTTAAAAGAAGAACTGAGTCCAATCCAACCTGTTGGCAAATTTCTTTGTGTAAAGCAAGTGGTTTTTGTTTCTTTTTGGCAAGCAGTAGTTATTGCTTTGTTGGTGAAAGTTGGCGTTATTTCTGCAAAGCATACATGGGAATGGCAAACTGTAGAAGCTGTGGCTACAGGACTCCAGGACTTTATAATCTGTATTGAGATGCTCCTTGCTGCTATTGCTCATCACTACACTTTCTCATACAAACCATATGTCCAAGAAGCAGAAGAAGGCTCATGCTTTGATTCCTTTCTTGCCATGTGGGATGTTTCAGATATTAGAGATGATATTTCTGAACAAGTAAGGCATGTTGGACAGACAGGGGACATCCTAGGAAAAAATTGTTTCCTGAGGATCAAGATCAAAATGAACATACAAGCTTGTTATCATCACCATCACAAGATGCAGTTTCCATTGCCTCTTCTATGCCACCTTCACCCGTGGGTCACTACCAAGGGTTTGGACACACTGTGACTCCCCAGACTACACCTACTACAGCTAAGATATCTGATGAAATATTTAATGATACTACAGGAGAAAAAAAAGAAGCTTCAGATAAATCTGTGGACTCATGAACAGCGTGCAAAAGCAAACTGTGCTGCTACCGTATTATATTATTACCTGGTATCCCACGGCTCAGGATTTTGTGTGTGGGACAAACCATAAATTATGGAAAATTTTAACACAAAAATAGGTGAAAACCAGGTACAATGACTGGGTTTATATATGTAAGTTTTGTATATCAAAAATAATCAGTCTAAATTTCCTAGGCTTAGACTTGATTTCTTAACATTAGAGTATCACATACTCAAATGGTAGAAAATGACTTCAACTAAATGATGCTGATGTTGCACTGCTTTATCAAGAGGATGGACATTAAAAAAAAAATCAGTACTTCCTACCACTTCTGCATGAATATTATGCTCTGGAATTAACAGAAAGCATAATACAGAAATATGAATTAGTGGAACTTAATCATAATCATGTGCCATACAAACTTACCTAACAATTATTTCTCTATTTCTCAGCTGGATGTCTTTCAATAAATAAGAATTTATCATTAAAAAAAAAAAGAGTACTTGCCAGAGTCTTTTCCATAAATTTCCTTAAAGATGCAAATTTTGTACTGGAGTCAGTTATAAAATGCTTTTTAAGAAGAATCAAAGTAAAATAATAATTGTGTCTGAGTGAAAAAAATCTTAGAATGACCATGGTTAAAAGACACAGTGGACAAGGAAATTTGGTTACTTCTTTGGCATACAACAATTTAGCATAATAATCATAATTATTACAGATAACATACACTAAGACATATCAGAATTTTAGGAATTTTTTATAATTTGAGACCATATATTCATAACATATTTATGCAACTATAACCCCCCAAAAGTTAAAAACTATTTCATATTTGACAATGCTTCCCCTGTGATTTTAACATACCAAATAAGCCTAATATATCTCTCTTGGACTTTCAGGGTCTCTAATATTCAAAAAATTAGTTTAAGGTCAAAAGCCCTGAATTTAAAATTTGAAATTTGATTTTGGAAAGGTTGTAAAATATCAAAGATTCAAAATACTTGATGAAAATGGGACCACATGTCAGTAAGTCATTCATTTAGCTGAAGTGGTAATTAAAAGATTTTAGAAAGTAAAAACCTTTACTCTTTGATAGAGAGTTAGACTCAGTTTCCCAAATAATCACAACACCTAATAACTACAAAATGAGCCAAACAAAATCTGTCTCTCTTCTTCCCTCTTTTTAATTATTTTTGCAGTTTACTTAAAAAGTAAACAAAAATATTTTAAGATCACTTGTTAATATGACACAAAGATTTAGAGAAAACCAAATTTTCCTTACATATTCACGTATTATTAATACTAAAGCTAATATTAATAAATCCTTAAAGAGATCCATCTAATCTCAATCAGCTTTGATGACACAAAATAAGATTTCCATAAAACTTTTCATAACCTCTTAGAATTTTTCTCATTCTATTTCCTTCTCAACTTTCTGTATCCATTCAGTTTTATCCATTATTGTTTTTCTTTTAGTTTAAAACAACCTTGAAAACATCTAAACTAAAACAATATTTGCATGACTTTATAAGCTCAAAAACATTTACCAGAGACAGCATAAACCTGTGAGACCAGAAGTCCTAAGCAAAAATATCTAAATTAAATTTTAAAGATGTTTCTATTTTAATTTACCAAGAATTCTAAAACTATCTTAGTTATAGAAGGTTACTAAATTCACAGCAACTTTAACAGAATTTGGCCTTATTTCCCTCATCTGTGAGTAGAGTATACAGACAGATAAATACATGCACACACAAAGATATAGACACAAAGCCTTTATATTTTGAATTTAGAATTTTGGGCACGAGGCTGGTAAAACTTACTAGTTTAAAATGATAGTAGAATTAAACTTTCCTTCTGTGAATGGAAAGCTTCAAGTTCATCTGTCTCATGTGGTCGATGCCAAAGCACATGAAAGAGAGAGAGAGAGAGAGAGAAAGAGAGAGAGAGAGGGAATCTAAGATTTTTCAAAAAGGAGTTTGGGTGTGTTATAAAAAGATTAAAAATGGCTTCCAAGGTAACCCAAAATCAGAGGATTTTATAAGGACACATAGAGATGAGCCAAGTGAAAATATAAAAATCTTTTAAAAATAACCAGCTAACTGTCAGACTCATATTTTGGAGATCAACCTGGCTAGATAGGTGGCTTTTTAATTCAGTCTGTTTTCCAACTGGATGACCGAGCTCAGGGTGCAGCCAACAATGAATTCTGGCTCCACAAAAAGAGAGAAATGCCATGACACCAGGCCATGTAATGCTTTCCACAGTGCATGTTGTTACAGAGAGATTTCTCTAAGTGTTTAAAAAAATGCCCTCTCTTATCTAAACACACAAAGAGTAGCCACTATAGTCATAACTTTTTTAAAAATGTATATTTCAAGGCCAGGCACGGTGGCTCATGCCTGTAATCCTAGCACTCTGGGAGGCCGAGGCGGGTGGATCGCTCGAGATCAGGAGTTCAAGACCAGCCTGAGCAAGAGCGAGACGGCGTCTCTACTAAAAATAGAAAGAAATAATCTGGCCAACTAAAATATATATAGAAAAAATTAGCCAGGCATGGTGGCGCATGCCTGTAGTCCCAGCTACTCGGGAGGCTGAGGCAGGATGATCGCTTGAGTCCAGGAGTTTGAGGTTGCTGTGAGCTAGACTGACGCCATGGCACTCACTCTAGCCCGGGCAACAAAGTGACACTCTGTCTCAAAAAAAAAAAAAATGTATATTTCAAAAGATTGAGGGGTACAAGTGGTTTTTGTTTATATGGAAGAATCATGTAGTGGTGATGTCTGGGTTTTTAGTGTACCCATCACACAAACTATACATTGCATCCGATAGGTAGTTTTTCTTCCCTCTCCTCCTGGTCCTTCCTTCTGAGTCTCCAGTGTCCATTCTACCACTCTGCATGTCCCTGTGTACCCACAGCTTGGCTCCCAGTTACAAGTGAGAACACGTGGTATTTGGTTTTCTATTCCTGCATTACTTCACTTAGGATAATGGCCTTCAGTTCCTTCCAAGTTGCTGGGAAAGATATAATTTCATCCTTTTTAGGGCTGAGTAGTATTCCATGGTGTACAAATACCACATTTTCTTTACCTAGTCCTCACTTGATGGGCACTTAGGTTGATTCCATATCTTTGCAATTGTGAATTGTTCTGTGATGAACATATGATTGTGCGTGTCCTTTTGATATAATGACTTCTCTTCCTTTGGGTAGATACCAAGTTTTGAGGTTGCCAAATCCAGTGGTAGATGTACTTTTAGTTTTTTGAGAAATCTGCGTACTGTTCTCCATAAAGGTTGCAGTGATTTACATTCTCACCAACAGTGTACACGTGTTCCCTTTTCACCACATCTGTGCCAGCATCTGTTGTTTTCTGACTTTTTTAAAATGGCCATTCTGACGTGGGTAAGGTGGTATCTCATTGTGCTTTTAATTTGCACTTCCCTGGTTATTAGTGATGTTGAGCATTTTTTAAATGTTGGCTATTTGTATATCTCCTTTTGAAAAATGTCTGTTCATGTCATTTGCTCACGCTTTAATGGGATTTTTATTAATGAGGCTATTTTAAATGGGAGTGTTTTTGCAGTACTGGAATTGCAGAGGCCTCAGGAGGCTTATCTTGTCCTCCAACGCTGCGCCCTCTGGCTGCAGGTACTAACTTGGTTGTGCGTTTCGACCTACAGGACCAGCAGGTGGCACTTGCATGTAAGATCCAGCTGCAGCAGAAGCTGGTGGGCAGGTGTTTGAACTTTGGTTGATGTGACAGGTTGGCTTTTGTCTCAGGCAATGGACTAGTCTGTTGTAGAAAAGTGATCCACTTCCCTGTCATGTTGCTGCCCTGAAGTTCATGACTCTCAGTTCAGTTAAACCCTGTCACCTATGACCAGGCCACACTGTCACGGAGATCCCGTACAAAATGCCTTTCTGATGGCTGTCTATTAAATGGTTTCGGAGCAGAAGCTCCTTCCTCGTTCACAACAGACAGCTCTGCAGCTGCCTGTCCTCCCTGCAGGGAGCACTGCTGCTCTGCGCAGAGGGGGGGGGTGCGCTGCTTGCAGCCCCTGCAGGGGAGCACCCTCCGTGGTGCTGCTGGCTATCTTGGTTGACTGAACCTCAAGCTCACTGGGGAGTGTTGAGCTGCCAGTGGTGGAGGTCGGGGCCAGGTAATCCTCAGTCCTCAGGGCCCTGTGTGGTGCGCCTGGGTCCTGGGGATGGGGGAGGGGGAAAGACTGAGCCCGGCTGGCAACCTGTCCCTGGCCTGCCTGGGTTCAGGCGCTGGCTGTGATGGGGAGGGTGGGGTGGTCTCCTGGTGCAGAAGAGCGCTCAGGCCGGGCAAGGGTGGCTGCACTGTGAGCCTGCCACCAGCAGGGCAGGCCCCACCAGGCAAGATTAGCAGAGGCAGGCAGCCATGGGGCAAACCAGGCGTGTGCACCTCCTTCCCTCAGCAGTGACAGTACTCTCTGCCCTCCAGGGGCGCAAAAGCACCAGACTCCGAGCGCTCCCCCAGCCCTGTGGCAGCAGATGGGTGGAGGCAGCTCAGACTGCTGCGTGCTGGGCTCCCAGACTGCCTGCAGCTGCCACTGAAATGCTCAGGGGGGGAGGGACGGTCGTGTCACAGACTCGCCTCTAGGAGCAGCAGGTAGCTCTGGGCAAGGACTGCTCACCCCACCCTCCCTCCACAGAGGTGGCAATAGTGTTTATCCTTGGGGTGCATGGAAGCACCTGGATTCCCAGTTCCTTTCCCGGTGTGCTGTAGCAGAGGGGGTGGAGGAAGCTTCCACTGCTGTGTGCTGGGCTCCAGCAAAGGCTCCAGGCTGCCCCTGAAATGCTTAGTTGGGGGACGGGCAGTTGTGCCTCAGAGCCCCCTCCTGGGAGGAAGCCCCTCTCCATGGAGGCAGCTGCGGGGGCTGCAGACTGCTGGCGCCTGCAAGCCTTGGTGGCAGCTGCAGACTCTGTCTCCGCAGTGCGTGAGAGTGCCCGCCTCTCCCCATGCTCCCTCAGTGATCTGCAGCTCCGGCTGCAGCGGTGTGGGTGGCGGCCCCGGAGAGGGACAGAGACCTCTGTGGGCTGTGTTCTCTGAGTGACCTGGGCTTAAAAGCCTGTGGGACTCTGCTGCTCGGGGGTGGAAAGCCTTTAGGGCTTCACCCAAGTTTCAGCAATGTTTCTGCACACGCTCTGGGGAGCTGCTTGCCACAGCGTCCAGGGGCCTGTGAAGTCTCAGGGGTTCCCCTGTGGCTAGGAGTTGCAAAGTCCCCAGCACAAGGATGGAAACCCAGAAATCTCTCACTCAGCCTTCCCCACATCAGGGAGCTCTTGCTATGTTCCCGCTGATCCTGGCCAAGCAGGACATTGGTCTTTGCTCTTCTCCACTTTTTCAGGTTCTGTCACTTCTCTGTTGGAATTTGTATGTTCTCTTCAACTGTCTGTTGAAAGCATGAAAATCTACTCCCTAATTTGCTTTCCTCTCCAGGAGAGAGGCACATACTAGTTGTATCTAGTCAGCAATCTTGCGCTGGAAACTCCATAACTATTTAATGTTAACAACTGCCCTCGCCCACTGACTTGCCAGCCACACACAAAATTTTGTCTTCTTCACAGCACAGCTTGA
Organism: Lemur catta; assembly: GCF_020740605.2. Classification (NCBI taxonomy): domain Eukaryota; kingdom Metazoa; phylum Chordata; class Mammalia; order Primates; family Lemuridae; genus Lemur; species Lemur catta. The sequence goes on from NC_059137.1 coordinate 89,078,245, forward strand.
ACAGCATCCTTTGATTTTGATTAAGCTGATTTCTGACCACAGAGGTCTTTTAAAAAAATCATTTCAACTCTCTTATTATTTAGATTTTAGCTGAGAAACTGAAACAAACATCTTATATTTCTTCTTCTTTCTTTTTATTTTTTTTGAGACAGGGTCTCACACTGTTTCCTGGGCTAGAGTGCAGTATCATCAAGGCTCACTGCCACCTTAAACTCTTGGTCTCAAGTGATCCTCCTGCCTCAGCCTCCTGAGTAGCTGGGACTATAGGCATGTGCCACCATGCCCAGCTAATGTTTGCATTTTTTTGTTGAGATGGGTGCTCAGGCTGTTCTTACAGTCCTGTCCTCTAGTGACTCTCCTGCCTCGGCCTCCCAAAATGCTGGGATTACAGGCATGAGCCACCATGCCCAGCCAAGAGCTGATATTTCTGACTTTTGAATTTTTTTTTTTCTTTTTACCAAAAGCCTCTCTTTAGAGACTCACCAAAGGCAATATTTACTGAAGGTGCCCTGCAAAGTGAAACCAACAAGTGTTACCCACAGTTATGATTTAAGCAAGGATACACACGGTATCTCCAAAGAGGTTCAAAGCTGTCAAAATAGGATCCATAACCACCCCAATGGCAGCTCAAAGAAAGGAAAGCATCACTAGTTACAAATGAAGTCAACTCACATTCTGTCCACTCATACTGTCGAGGGTCTCGCTTCTGAGTTGACCCTCTCCACACAGAGATCCCATAGATGGAAGAAGACAAGAAGAAAACCTGTTAATGGAAGGGAAAAGGATCAATAACAAACTGGAACCCCCCAAAATCAAAAATCACCCTAATATTGAACCAAGAAGACATGGTTCCTGAGTGAGAATCAAACACAGACCACAGTGGTGAGGAAACACAATGTTAACTACGGGACTACGAGATGAAGCGGCCACCATTGTTGCTCCTTCAGGGGATCTAAAGCAGGTAGTTGGAGCATACAAAGGATTTTAACTGCATTTTAGGCCAGGTACTTTCCATTTAATATTGTCAAGAGCATTTTTAATGGTAGCCATGATGTTATTATATGTGTTTTTTTAAAAAAATTAATCTTTCCCTAAATATAAATAAGGTACAAATAAGAGATCTCTAAAAGTTTTTTTTTTTTTTTTTTTTTTTTTTAATTTAGGAGTCTAATTTAAAGCTTCCGTCTTCAGGCCATGGATAAACTGAATTTCCAATGGTGTTCTTATTCTGATAGCAACTTACTCCAGCGGCCTCTTCAGAGAAGAAGCAAGCCCACAGTCCCCTCACACTCCCAAGAATAGGCTAAGACAGACAAATGCTCCTGAGAGCTTCACCCATTTGGAACAACAACAGCAAAAAGGATCAGATTCCCAAACATTGTTACACTGACCTCCTGATGTGACCCCAAAAACATGCCCCCTAGATGGTGGGGACCAAGAGAGAGTGCTCCAACTTGGTCACAAGTCAAGTTCTCAGAGACATAAACCAAGATGAGAGGGAACCTCAACCAGTACCTCTCTTCATAACAGAATACAGAATCACAAAGGCAGAGGGAAGATTGTTTCTGGGAGGAAAGGGATTAAATAATATGACTGTTAATATCACAAAGTACCAAGAAGTAAACCAAAGTCACTACCCCAAGGCTGGTCACAAAAATGCTTTCTTCCCATTAATCAAGACCTTGCAGAGTAGACAAACGGTGTTGTTTTTTTCCATTTACTCAACCAGGTTTCACGCACACACAGAGGCTGGGAGCCTGACTGGTGAACAAAGTTCTTACCCTATTGCCATCTTGTCAGGTTCTTGCGTACCTTCAAGTGTGGCTTCCAGAAGAGCAAAGCTTTGGTCACCTTGCTCACTGCCACAAACTTCAGGGCCAAGTCCCTTCGCCCCCTGAAGTTTCACTGAAAAATTAATTCACAAAAGGCAGATTAATTGGAGAAAGGGCATATAAATCTATCTAACATGAATACATGGGGAGAATCACAGAGTGATTGCCCCTCAACAGGGTTCAGGAGCTTATAACCACTTTCTGCCCGTTTTTCTCCATATTTTAATGAGTACTGAGGCCAGGCTGAATTACAAAAGAAAATCATTTTCTTTCTTTTTAGGGGTTTGTAGGTGAAAGCTGCCCTATTCTGTAAGACACAACCCAATAGGCATCTTGGGGGAGTTGAATCAGCATTTCTCCTATCAGCTAAGACAAAATTACACTACACATAGACAAAAATGAAGACACTGTTTACTCTGCTCAGTGCCCAAGTTTAACCTGGCCTGATTCAAGTTTACTTCCACTAGCACCTGGCACCTTTGATCCACTCAAGGTGGGATGACTTCCAGCCGGTAATCTAGCAAATGGTCACTCAGTATGATCTTCCATTAGCAACGTCATCAGGGTTCCCATGCAATTGAGACGAGACAAAGGAAAACATGAGGGCTCACAGTCAAAACTTCAAAACCAAATCCCAGAACCGAGACCCAGAGGGGCCCAAGAATACTTTTCCTGTGTAATGAGAAGAACCTAAGTCAAGAACCAGGATTCAATCAAGGTATAAAGTCTTATGGAAAATTTCCCCCCACATTAAAATAAAAGATCACAGGGCTACATCCTCAGATGTTAATAAAAACAAAACCGTTTTCCCAACTCCCACCCCTAGGGTATTACAGAGAAGGTTACCTTAGTACTGAGCTGAAGAGAAGAAAAAGAGGGGAAATTAGTCTTTGATCTGCAGCCTGGGGAGGAGAGGAGCTATGTGAGAAAGGGGTGTTGGGATACCAAAGGACCTCAAGCTTTGGATTTGGCTCATAGGTACCAGAGAGAATGGCCTAAAAAAGACTAAAGATGTCTAAAACCTCCCCCACTCTTTTGGGAATTAAAACCTGCATCCCTGCCTCAGGCCAGTGGTCAGGAGGGGCAGGGGAGTGTCCTTTGTTCTTTGTACCACAGGAGATGTGTCAAGCAGACAATTGTGAGGGCAGAGGTCACGAGATTGTCTTAACCCAAGATGGGATGACTCAAAACCGTTAACCATACTTCAATAGGCTGAAGAGGAAACAGCGCCTCCCGCAAAAGCTCTGTATTTCTGCTCAGAGGGAGGATGTTGGTAGTTTAAGATGGGAGTCTGACAACCTACTCATTTGCTGGCAAATTAACAAACATCACTGTCTTCCTCAAACCACTTGTCCTCGTTCTTCTGATGCTGCCTTGGGACAAATGCCAAACATTTGATAACAGAATTTGGTATCCCTGGGTGGGCCCATCAACACCCCAGCAGAATGGCACCCCCTGAGTGTGGCCACTGCTGGAAGAGGAGGGGAGCTGCCCCAGGTCAAACCATGGGTCTCCACTAGGAGAAGCACCGTCTTCTCAGGTGAGAGAGAGAGGAACTGCTCTAGCAGCTGCCAGAGCGTGTTTAACCCCAAGGGAGCTTCTTTCACTCCCTCCCCAGAATCAGATGCAGCTCCTAGCTACCTAAACTTTGTTGGCAAGATGGAAATGGATCTAGAAACATCTGGACAGCCTTGGCCCTTTTTCTGAGTAAGTTCCCCAGCATACACACTGAGCACCTTGACTCTACCCATTTGGGGAGGGTTTTGAACCTTCCAACCCTGTGGCAGGGCATTCATTTGGAGCTTTGGCATTTTAGATTGTCTGTGTTGGGAATTCCCCATATTGTTTGTGTTTGTGTGTGAGTTTTGTCCTAACATGGGAGGCTCCATTTCTGTTCCATCTAAGAGTCCCTTGGGAAGAATTTTGGCTGAATGGTCAACTTATATACTTAACCTATGTCTGAAGAAAGAGTGATGTATTATTGTATCCTGGCCAACATACGTATTGGGGTGTGAAAAGAAGTGGCTGTTGAATGGAATCTAAAATTATATATTATCTTATAACTGTAATTATATTGTCAAAGGTCAGGTAAATGGGAAGAAATCCCATATGTACAGCCTTTTATGCAATTGCATAATGAAGAAGGTGAAAGGCCTGAGACAAAGTTAAAGGCACAAAGGAAACCTCCGCCTGTAGTTGGGGTGGGGAAGCCAATCCCCAGTAGACAAAATGGAGGGGGAATTAGCCAAGTTAAACCTCATGAACCTACTGAATTCAAACTTCGCCAAAACTCATTCCCCACCATCAGCCCCCACCATACTCTCCATCACTGGTGGAAGAATCCATGGTCAGGGAGGGTGGAGCTGGGAATGATTCCTCAGTCCTATGACCCCTGGGTTATGGGAATGTGAATAGTGTCTCCCTCCAAGACCCAGCAGGGAACTCAATTCAGCCAGTGGGCACCCATAGCTGGAGCAGGGCAATTTCCATTGTGGCAGTACCCTATAGGAGTCTTGAATGTACAATGACAGATGGTAGGGTATTATTAGACTTACAACCCATTTTCTACCTTGGATTTATTGAATTGAAAAAACTGAAACCCAACTTATAGAGAGGAACCCCAGAGGATGACAGAGTTCTTTACAACCATCTTTGCACTGCAATGTCCCACTCTGGTGGACATACAGACCTTACTGAATATATTACTTACTGCAGATGAGCACAGACTAGTGAAGGACAAGGCCAAGGAGGAGGTACAGCATCTCCATGAAGAAGATCCTAATCAGACCCCAGATCCCCATTCTGCCATCCCAATGGCAGAACCAAACTGGCATTCTAATACTGACGCAGGCAGTGTGAGAATAAATCATTACCAAAAGTATATTCTGGCAGGCCTCCAGAGTGTGGTGTCCACACAGAAGAGTTCAAACAAGGTCTAAGAGCTACAGCAAAAACCTAAGGAGTATCCCTCTGAATTTCTAGAATGCATCTATAAGACATATGGAAATACACAGATGTGGATCCAGAAGCCCCTGAAAACATGAGTATGGTTAACAGGACTTTTATAGGGTAGAGTGCTCCAGGTATAAGGAGAAAGCTACAGCGTGTAGTAGGACCAATTAGCATTAATCCCTCCCAGCTGGTTGATATCACCTTCAACTTATATACTGCCAGCGAAGAATGGAAACTGAAACCTGTGTGTGTTCTATTAGCTGAGCCAACCAAGGGTCCTTTGAGACAGTCAAAAACAAAGGGTAGGAAAGGCCACCCTAAGATGAGGCACAATCAGTGTGCTTTTTGTGAAGAGGAAGGACATTGGAAAGAGCACTGGCAAAGGTGAAAAGGGGTCCAGGTAACAAGAAAACTCCATGAAAACAAATGGTCTTTTGAGTGCAGGACTCAGATGATAAATGAGGGGACCCGGGGCTCTGTGCCTCAGTAAAGGCTCAAATCCAACTATCCCCACAGCAGCCCTGGCTAAAATTGACAGTGAGGACTCTATTAGTGGATTTTTTTTTTTTTTTTTTTTTTTAAGACAGAGTCTCACTTTGTTGCCCAGGCTAGAGTGAGTGCCATGGCATCAGCCTAGCTCACAGCAACCTCAAACTCCTGGGCTTAAGCGATCCTACTGCCTCAGCCTCCCGAGTAGCTGGGACTACAGGCATGCGCCACCATGTCCAGCTAATTTTTTCTATATATATATTTTTACTTGGCCAGATAATTTCTTTCCATTTTTAGTAGAGATGGAGTCTCACTCAGGCTGGCCTCGAACTCCTGACCTCAAGCGATCCACCCGCCTCGGCCTCCCAGAGGGCTAGGATTACAGGTGTGAGCCACCGCGCCTGGCCTCAATTAGTGGATTTTTTAATTGACACTGGAGCTAACTTTTCTGTCCTAAACTCTAAAGTAACTTCCCCTAGTGAAGACATGGTGGCAGTTGTTGGGGTGACTGGTCAGACCCAGCAACGACCCATTCTTCACCCTTTCGAGTGCCATCTGGGAGAACAGAAACTGAGACACAGCTTCTTATACCTGCCAGACTGTCCATTAACTCTCCTAGGCCAAGATTTGTTATGCAAGTTCAATGCCCAAATACTCTTTTCTCAAGAGAAACAACAGCTCCACAGACAGGTTCCACCTGAAACTGCTCTCTGGTTTCAATGTCTACTCATGTCTGAAGAGAAGTAGAAGCAAATTCTGTTCCCGCCAAAGTCTACCAAAAAGTGAGTAAGGCCATGTGGGCTGATGGGACCCCCAGACAGGCAATAACAGCCATGCCAAGTACCATTTTGTTAAAAGAAGTGGACTCACACCCTCAGAGAAAACAATACTCCCTTACAAAGGAAGCTGTGCAAGGAATCCCACCTATATTGAACAGATTTATGGAGCACGGACTAATTCATTCCTATTGGTCCCCCTATAATATGCCAATATTACCTGTCAAGAAGCTCCACACAAAGGAGTATAGATTCATGCAGGATCTACATGGTGTGAATGATACTGTATGAGTCATACACCCTATGGGACCAAACCCATATACTCTTTTGACAATACCAGGTGACTATGAATCCTATTCAGTACTGGATTTCAAAGATATTTTCTTTTGCATTCCTTGGAAAAGAAGACTCAACTCCTTTTTGCATTTAAATGACAGGATCCTGAGACTTGGAGGACATCACAGTACTGCTGGACTGTGTTACCCTAGGGGGTTAAATACTCTCCTACCCTGTTTAGTGAGACCTTGGCAAGAGACTTATAGAACCTGCAATTGGATAAAAGGATTCTATTACAATATGAGTATGATTTACTTATAGCTAGCCCTGATTATAATCATTTTCTTGCAAATACAGTGGCTGTGCTAAATCGTCTAGCCTCAAGTGTCACCTAAAAGGGCACAGATTTGCAAACAGCAAGTTACTTATTTGTATTCCAAATTAGCAAGGGAACCCACAGCTTAATGTCTGACCAAAAGCAAGTCATCTTGAATCTTAATGTACCCAGAAATAAAACGCAACTGTGGCTTCCTAGGGTTGGGAGGGTTCTGTGACATGGGGCTAACAGCAAAGCCCTTATAAGAGGCCCTTAAAGAGACAGATGAAAAACCCCTGATCTGGACACCACTGACTGTCAAAATGCCTTTGAGAGACTAAAGCAGAGTCTTCTGACTGCCACCACTTTGCAGGTGCCTGACTTGCAAAAAGAATTTGAATTGTACATTCGTGAAAAACAAAGAATGGGCCTTGGAGTCCTAGTGCAAAGGCTGGGAAACATCCCATAGCCAATGGCGTATTTGTCAATGCAGCTGGACAGTACTGTGAGAGGATGGCCTCCTTGCCTCCAGGCAGTGGCAACTACTTGTGACCTGTTGCAAGAGGCCAAAAAATTCACTTTAGGCCAACCTGTTGTAGTATATGCACCCCACCGGGTTCTGACTTTATTAGAACAGAAAGGGGGTTATTGGCTGATTGCAGGAAGGCTGGGAAAATATCAGGCCATTCTATTAGATAATCCCAATGTTAAATTAAGACTATGTCTACTCTTAACCCCACCTGCTACCAGCTGCAGAGAATGAGCCTCTGCAGCATGACTGCTTTGAGGTTCTGGAGGCCATCTACTCTAGCAGGATGGATCTGTCAGATAGGCCAATACCATAGCCAGATTGATACCTTTTCACCAACTGGAGCAGTTTTATGGACAAGGAACAGCTAAGAGCTGGATAAGTAGTGGTCACAGAACAACAGGTACTGGAAGCAATGGCGCTGCCACCTGAAACTTCAGCCCTGAAAGCTGAGCTGATTGCTTTAACCAGAGTTCTTCAGTCATCCAGAGAGGAAAAGCTTAACATTTATATGGACTCTAAATATGCTTCTGTGATTGTGCATGCTCATGGTACCATTTGGAAGGAAAGTGGACACCTGATGGTAGGAAATAAGTCACTGAAATAATGCCCTGATGCAGGCCATGGCTGAGCCTAAGCAGGTGGCCATAATGCACTGTCCTGGTCATCAGAAAGGGGACACTCGTGTTGCACAAGGAAATCAGGCTGCTGACAGGGCCACTAAGAAGGGCATTCCTCAGAACCTTGATACCTCAGTTGGATTTCCTTAGATCAGTATAAATCCCTCTACATAGATGAGGATGAAAAAAGAGCTAAAGATTGGGGCTTTGGCACTTGGGACAACTAAATGCAATCCATGAATCTGAATGGGATCCTGTAGCTACAAAGCACATTACAGACAAGTAATAAAACTTAAAAAGAATCTAAGGATTAAATGATAGAATATATCAATGTTAACTTTTTGATCATGAACATTGTATTATAGTTATGTAGAATGTCCTGAGTTGTAGAAATATCCGCTAAAGGAATCAGAGGTGATGGCATAATATCAGCAATTCACTCTTACATGATTTGGGGAAAAAAGTTCTTTGTACTAAAACTTGAAATTTTTCTCTAATTTTAAGACTACTTTCAAAAGTTAATCAAAAATAAATAAAGAAATGAATGAATGAAAGAAAAGGTGAAAAGCCTTAGGCAAACTTTATTTCTCCATGAAGAAACATCTATATAAATCATTGCTTAAAATTAAAATTATGTAAGTTTGATGGCATTATAGCAATTGTAATACTTCCAAACATTGACAATGACCACAGAACCAGTAGACAAAAGGATATCTGTCTAAATGTACATTTATCACTATGTGTAGTGATAAAAATTATGAAATACAAATGAGCCATCAATTAACTTCACTAACATTGTCAGGAAAACTTGGTTGTTTGGCTGTTTAAATAGCTGACATTTGGGAAGTCAGAGGATGCCAAACTCAATAATACAGGTTTTCATTTGTAAGATGCACTTACAAGTCTTTCAGATCATATACATTTTTTAAAAATATCAGTACACATTCTCAAAATGCTTTGCAACCTAGAACTTCACTTAGGTTTCACTCATCAGTGGATCCTAGAGGAGAAGCTATTCTAGAGGAGAGGATCCAGATTTCCAATTTGGCAGTACTTGGAAAGAAAAAGAGAGAATTATATTCTTTACCTAATCGATTTCTTAAGTGTAATTCAGAAAAAAATAGTTGAGAACTTTAGCAGTGTTAGTAAGATGAAAAATATTTATGTATGACTACAATACAAAATTACTATTAAATATAATTTTTCCATAGTTGTACATTGACTTAATTATCATTGTGGTTAAGTATCAGGGCTTCTGGTTTTTTCATTCTTCACTTATTTATTCCACAACCATATGCTAAGTTACTATGGCAAACACCGGAATTACAAGATGAAGATGACACAGTCCAGCCCTCAACAATTGTACACTACTAATGTAAGCTGAAAAGTCAGATGCACAGGCAATTTCCATACAGAGTCATAGACAGCATGACAGGTATGTAACAGGGCACTATTGCAACACAGAGAAGGGACATCTATCCCAGTTTTGTGTCAATAGTATAGACTTTTTGGTGGAGGCAATAAATAGGTAATAACTGAAGGGTGAGGGAAAAGTGTGCCCTACAGAGGGAAGAAGCCAATGCAAAGAGCTGGGGGGAGGAGGAACACTGTGGAATTCTACGGGGCCTGGTTTGGTGAGATGCAAGAGCAAAGGGGCAGGGTACCGTGAGCAGTAAGAACTAAGGCTCAATTTGATGAAAGCCAAATTGATCTGAGTGTTTTTATTCCATGCTAGTGAATCTGGAACTTTTCCTGAGGGCAAAAGTAAACCAACGACAAAGTGAATGACTGGAGATTTAAAATAGCACCACCTGTCACTGGCCTTATATAAAATATCACTTGTTGAGAGACTGCTTAGGAACTGTAACTGCTTGGCTAAGTATTACTAGGTGAGTCTGGGGTGTTTGGGCCTTAAATTACTAGCATAAACCTGAGAAGGTGCTGATGCCTTTGTGTTCTGAGAATAGCTTTCCTGTGCTGACAGTTCCATAGGGACACAGGAGTGAACAAAGTGTAGAGCCAGAAAAAAAAAAAAAAAAAAAAAAGACATACACAGAGATCTTGAGATTTTTTATAGCTATGGAACATGATGAATTCATGAGATATAAGAATACTCTTCATGATGAATGTGTATGTTTTCACATCTTTCATTAGATGTGTGGAAGAAAAAATGTTTAATGTAGTATCTATTAACCAAACAATGAAAAAAGGTAACATTTGCTACTTACAGTTAATTCAATTGATAAATTTTGGCAACATACCTCCTACTTCAGCTGTGTTTTCCATCGACTCCTGCAGCATCTAAAATGTCAAATAATATTGTTTATAATGTTTAAGTTAAACATGAGACTTAATCATGGGAATGATGTGTCACCTACAAAATGTAGCCTTTAATATTTTTAAAGAATAAAGTTAAGAATCGCTTAAATAGAAAAACAATCACGTACATAAAATAAAATTCATACATATTTTAAGTTTAGATAACAGAGACTATATATGTGTAATGCTGTTTAGGTTAATCTGATGAAAAATACAATTAGTATAGGTCTATTGAATATACATCATTTCAGAAGGGTGATGTTTTCCCTTATTAATACAAAGATTAAATAATTCCTGTTGTATTCTGCAATGAATGCATTGCTTTGTAATTCTTAGCAAAACTCTGCCCTTTATAAAAGTTTAACCAGTTTTTTCACTTTCATGGACTTTTACTTAAAATAAAATTTCCTTTCTCTACTTTTGAACATTAAAATTTTAAAGTATGTTTTATGCTATCAACTTTTCAGCACAGAATCTTTTTTTTTTTCTTTACAGCCTTAACTCCTATTGCAGAGAATCTTAAATACACATAGGAAGTGGTACTGTCATAATGTCTGAAAATATATTGCCAAAAGATTAAGTAAAAATATTATGCTATCTGTATTATGATCATTTCCTTATTTATATGGACACAAAGATTTCAGAACATTATCATAACAAGAAAGGATAACTACAGGTTAGAGACAGTTTTCAAACTTAGTTTCGGTGGTTTATGATGTTGGAACAGAAACAGGGAAAACAATATATGGCTCTTCAATTGTAACTTGGATTTCTTTTCAGAAATTAGTACCAATTTTTGAAGCATCTAATTACAGTTCTAGTTATCTACTTAATTAAGAAATGTGTGGGAATATTTCAAACTATGTTACAAGTGTCCCCATCTTATTTAAATTTTTTGTATAAAAGGTATTCTCTCCCACAATGCCCAGAACAGGATCTGAAATAATATACTGAACCTAATAAATACTTTTTCGTGATAATATACTATCCAATTCCTTTACAAATTTTTGACTAACAGGATTCCCAATATTTTCAGAGAATATTTTCTATACCATTTCTGTGACAGTAGCATTACAGGCCAGCCTTATAACATAAGTAACGTTTCAACAGCATTACTACTAGCCAGGTCTTGTAAAAGCAGTAACTCAACACTAAAGGGAAAAGCCTTCACTGAATGAATGTTGTATTTCCACTAATAAACACTGTAAGGGTCCAGTGTAACACGACTTGAATTAAGGAACTACTGATGTAATGTTATTATCTTTTCCCCCAAAAGCACTTCTAAATATTTACTTCCTGTGGGTAAGAGATTCTGGTACTTCTTTATATCCCAGTCACAAGTGCTTTCTAAACACATAAATTTTACTTAGATAAATATGAAATACTGTTCTTGACAGTTTGCTTACTTTTGTACTGAAGAAATCTTAATTGTCTACATAGAGAATACTTTTTTGTATCACAAATTTAAGTAGAGGTCATTTCCGCTCCTAACTCTGAAAGAGCAAATGGGAGAAGCTGGCGCCTCTATTCCAGCCCTGGAGTGACCTCCCCCTGCACCAGTTGTCTGCCAGCCTTTCACGGCCCTTGAAGGCTTTACCGCACAAATGACTGCTGAGGGTAACTGCTTCTGGGAAGGAGACACTAGGTCAGACATGAAAGCTCAGAGGGAAAAGGGACAGACCCAGAACACAGGGAGGGAGCTGCTCTGGGAGGGGTGCCCAAAAGCTGAGGAAAGGGTCTGGAGTGTTGATGGGTCTAGTTTTGTCCTGGCAGTGGGAGGCTGGCATGGTTTTGTTGGTACTGACAAGTGAAAACTGGCACATATTAAATGATGTTTTAAAAGTCCCCTTCATTTTATTCTTACTTTCCCATAAATCATATATTTGCCTCACATTTCCTTTAATAGAAATTCACAATTGTCCTCAGTTGAATGACTTCAGATAATCAATGGAAAAAGGGGGAAAAAGGTCTTGGTGACATAATCACTGTCCTACTCAGTTAGAGGAGGCTGCCATGAATGGCTTTTGAAGAATGTAGAGCAATAGCTTAGGAGAAACTGAGCACTGCCAGAGGAAATAGTAAATCTTCCCAAACTGCTAAACTTCATTTTATGCATAACACTAAATCAAAAGCTGTATTAGCTCCTATGGAATAAAATACATAAACTACTTTCAGTAAAAATGCACTTCCTTTCTCCATGTATTTGCAGGTGGGGATTGTGTTTCAGATGGCGGGGGTAGGTTGAAGTCTAATTTTAATAAAGGCAGCCCATCTGCAGCTTCATTTTACTTTCTCTCTTTTAAATACAAGAAGTGGAAGAAATTATATACAGGAGAACAACATGGCAGTGCATTTTAGCTAATTAGATGGATTCTCTCATAACTGGTAGTTTTCACACTATGTCCCTAAGGGACAAGGAAGTCATAGCGTCAGAGCTATGCCTAATTTTACATAAGAGGCAACACAGTCTCGGAGAGATGGTAGCTTGCCTGAGGTCACAAAGCCAGTTCCCCACAGACCAGGGATGGGCTTTAGGTCCTCTTACTGAGCCTGGAGTTCTATGCCAGCTACTTCCTTCATCTTCACAAAAAAAAATATTGATTTTTAGGTATGCATTTTTATGTAAACCTGTCATGTAGCTCAATAATGTTAAGGCACAAGATATTAAAAATTAGCTTTCTAACTAAATTGTAAGTTCTAAAGTTATAAATACAAATTAAGGAACAGCAACTGATATCATAACTTCAGTTAGTAGCAGTCGATATCCCAGAACAAATTTTTTAAACCACAGATCAGGGAACTTTAGGGAGAAGATCTTTCATTGAACCAAGCATGCTGAAATAAAATTTTTCCTTAACAGGATGATTCATTTTTGCCAGATAAGACCCAAATCAATCAACAAATGAATTATCCATGTTGTGGGTTATTTGTGGCAACATGGAAAACATAAAACAGATTGCTCTTTGCCATCTGGCATACTTCTGTCCTACTTCTCATCATTAGTTGGTACATAACAGAGACATGGGCTTAATTTCAACTAAAATTTAAATCCAGGCAGAAAATGAGAGGAAAACCTTCATTCCCCAGGCCCAAGTTTCCAAGTGAGGACTTGCACTGTCTCTACCTTCCTCTTGAGAGGGGGGAAGATTCTCCTAGTGGGTGAATTTGGCCAAAGCAGAATGGGTGTGCTTGCTTGAGCTCTGCCTCTCTTCTTTGCATGTCTGCCCACAGTGACATGAATGCAGATCTGCTGTCATCTCTGCAGTAAGCAGCCTGCTCCTAAGATGGGTATCAAGCGTCTGTTCCCTCCACTTATGACTGTGTGGGTAGTGCCTGCTCTGGGATGAAGCATTCAGAAGCCCCCGGGGCTGCACATCTGAGCCCCAGCCTCCCATTAGTTATGAATCAGTGATAAAGCTAGGATGTCACTGATTCACTCCTGTGTCTCACTCCTGTGTTCTGAGCTCAGAGGGAAAGAGCAGGGTCATTTGCTGCCTATACCACCACAGCCCCAATGAGAAAGATGACGAGGCAGCACTGACAGACATATTTTCTTCTTCCTTGACTGTGTAATCTTACTGTACCTTCATCACGACAACCCCCACTATAAAGAGGGGAAGAGTTGGAAGGAAGATTTTAGGAAAAGAAATATGGTGAAAAAAATAACAATAGCAAATCCCAACAAATACAAATATAAAGTTCACTCATGCAACAGTAACTTACTGCCAGGCTACTGTTAAATTATACTTGACATTACAGTTTGGAAAATAATACTACACTCACTCTTTTGAGTTCAATTTGATAAATACACCCACACATTTCCATAGTTAATTCTCTTTTAGTAACTACTGATACATTTAAATTAACATTTGATATCATTCTCTAGTTTATAAGGAGCACTCAAATGTTATAAAAATAAGTAGGTGCTCAAATGTATTTAAAAGGTAACTACATGAGATTATGAATATGTTAATTTGTTTGATAATAACCATTTCATATGTGTAAACATATCAAAACATCATGTTGTATTCCTCAAACACCCTAATACTTAACTACATATGGATATTTATTATTTAAAGGAAACCAAGATACTTTTTATGAATGAAATAAATCTGTAACACTAAAATAGATTAAGAAATTAAAACAACAAAAAAAGTTAGAAATGCTTGTATTTAGTAAATGAGTTTAGAGGTTTAAAAAACCATCCTTCAAAGACATTTTCAAGCATTTGCTTTCACCACTCTTGTACATTTCATACACTGTCGGGGGGCAATTTAGCATTTGGCACTGAGGAATAATTCAGAGCAACATCTTCTAGGGGAGAATGAAGTAGCTGAGTGGTGGTCAAAGAGAACTAATGAAGCCTCAAAGGCAATTAGCTCCTAACACGGTCACCAAGACATCAGAGAGGGACCTGTCCGTTCTGTCTTCCACACACGCTCTTAGTCTGACCACTTGGTGAATTATATATTCCCTTCATCCTCATGTTAACCATTTCCTATTTCACAAGTATGCCGTTACACAGCGTGGAAAACTGTAGAGGATAGTTTGGCTCAAGGCGCCCTCTAGTGATAATACCAAAGATCACAGCCAAGGAAAGAATTCAGTCAGTGCCAGAATGTGCCAGTGGAGTAGTAAGTAGTATGTGACCCTTTTGGTTTACGTTGTAATCTTCCAAAAAATATTAATAGTTGAACTTACTGATATTTTTACTTTGTAGAATGATGACAAGAAATTTTATACCAGTATCACTGCCTAAATTAGAAAGCTTCAAAAATACTTAGCTGAAAGACTAATAGATCAGGTGCCATAAGAAACTAACTAAGGGGAACAACCCCACATAAAACCAAAAAAAGGCAAAGAGACATAAACTGCCCTGGACTAACATTTTAAAGGTGGATTCATTTGCTTACATCATTTTTCAAAATTACATAGTCTAGTTAGCTTTCACTTCCCGCTGAGGACTGAAATAAAACTCCTACCCCACTTCAACAGACTAACAGACACTCCTTTGAGCAGATGATCTCAATGTTTTAAACTCCTGGCCAGGACAGGACAGAGCCTGGCCACATTCTATTTGCTTCTACCCTCCTCCCCCTTGCTAATCTTTACCAGACTTTATCAAAGGCTGACTTGAGAAGAACAAAATCCCAGAAGACTTCTTTGCTTACTCCATCCTCCCTTCCACCCTCGTCCTGTTTTTATGGTTTGGACATGAAGGCTATTCCAGACCACAAAGAGTTTCTCTTCAATAAATGACTGCCAGCCGCGGACTGGTTCTGGACAGTCTCCCGAGGATGCACAGTTCATGGACTTGGGCCCTACATTTCACCGTTTTCCATATAGGACCTGTTTATAATGCATTCACATGTTAAGTCTCCACCCCAAAGTGATCATTGGATGTATGTTACATGCATGTAAACCTAATACACATGTGTATGGGTCTCCTTCATAAATATTCATAGCTCCTCCTGTACCATGTTGAATATGTATACTTGGCCAACCCTCTCAGGGTGAATGCTTGTCTTACCCCTCCTTCCCTCCAAGTGCCTGTCTTGCTTCCCAGCCTGCCCGGATAGCCAGCCTGCAGGTTGTAACCCTTGATAAGAAGTAAAGTCTCCTTTCTAAATTTACTGACTTTATGAATCTTTTCCAGTCAGTACCACTAATCTCATGAACCTGTCTCACTAAAAATTATACTTTCAAGGCAAATTAAGGAGCTCAATTTATTTTCTAGGATTCTATGTTTTGACTTATTTAGTTTATTGGACACAGATTTTCTGTGTTCTACTTCTTGTAGGTAGATACGCTTACAGCTCTCCAATTTGCTTCTCTTAAAGTGCCCTTGACTTTTCTCTTCGGGGAGGTCAGATACCAGGTCTTGAGTTGTACATTTGAGCCGCTCTCTTACTGGAGCAATGTGATTTGCTCTTAACTCCTCTAACTCTTGCTGTGGTGCTGCTTGGGTCTAAAACAAATCAAAAGGATAAATTTTAAAAATAACTATAACATGAATAATTACTGGACATTTGTTTCCTTTAGTTTTGAGTGAATGATTCAGAGATCAATTTTAAATGTGTGAAAAATAAAAGGTGAAGGTTAAAATATGTATCACCAATATCACCTAAATGGATGATTAAATGAGAAATGAATCTGAATTATAAAAAGATTTGAATTGTTATGTTAGTATTCATGTAATCTGATAGTTCAAGGAACAATAGAATCAATTTAAAATTTGAAAAATTAGACTGTGTAACTTAAGAACAATTCAAGAATATGATGTAACTTCTAAGACATAAGTTTTCTTTTCCTAATAGTCTTGTCTTATGCCAATTGTTCTTAATAATCAAATGATTCTCTAAGGAGAATCATTATTCTAACAGATCAATGTAGTTATAATAATGATGGAAGCAGAAATATGAATCTTAATTTCAAAATACTCATTTTAAGTACTAGGATTTCCATTTACGGCTTCACTGCAGTCTTAAAATATGGTAACATAGAAACATTAACATTATAATTTCAGCAGTATAAGACTATATTATTAATATTAATCTGTATGTATTAACAATTTGTAACTTAACCTCTTAAAGTTTCATAAGTGACACCATGTCTTTACTGACTGTAAAACATTTCTCAGCTCTAACTTTGATTTGCTGGAAAAAAGTTATGTTTCTAGCCCGGTATACCAAATACACTGATAATCTAGATATTTTTACATCCAAGTAGATTCAACATTTAGCCATAACCAAATATTACTTTACATTTTCTTTCAAGAAGTTTGGAAATTATGTATCTTTCTTGATACTTACTACTCTTTCTTCTTTCCCATTTTCACACTGATGCAGTCTTTCTTTTAAGTGACTGCATTCCTTCATTAACTCATTGTTTCTTTCTTCAAGTTCATGTTTTGCTCTTTGGAAAGCAAGTTCTGCTTCATTTTTTGAGAACTGACTTTGTTTAAGATCATGCATAGCAGCAGCTAGTCTTGAATGGTATGATTCAACTTCAGCTTGTAGGCTTTTCGTATTCTGTTTTGCACTCTCCAGCTTAGCATTTAGCATTGTGTTCTCAGACTTTAGAACACTAAGCTGTCTGTCATACTCGGATATCATTTCTGTTAATGTTTCCTCATATTTGTTCACACTCTTTTTAAGGTCATCACTCTTTTGTTTTTGAATTGTAATGTTCTCAAAATATTTGCTTTCCATTTTCTGGTTGTCATTTCTCATGCTGTCTATTTCCAGTCTTAGCCTTATAATTTCTTCTTCCAGCATGGAAATTTTATGCAACAGAGCTTTGTCTTTTTCCTGATTATGAGGAGTCTAAGTAAAACAAAGGAAACTTTTAGCTAACACTCAATAAAATGACATATCATGATTTCCTCTGAAATGAAAGAACAATCTGTACACATGTACAATAAAAGGTCACCATAAGTGGAAATCCAAGTGGAGAAAAAGTTGGATCAAAACTTCAAACCTTATACAGCATAAATTCCCAAAAGTTCGAAGTTTATTTGAAGATAACAAATGCATGAAAGTAAAAAGGAAACCACTAGAGAAATCTTCAAGAATCTCAGAATCTGAAAAACCTTTTCTTTGAATTACAACAAACTCTAAGGTATAAAACAAAAGATTCACAAGTTTGACTACATTAAAACTTTGGGTTTCCACTCTGATGTCTAATCTACACACAACCCATAGTAGGAGCCTTAGCTCTGCATATATTTGGACAGATAAAATTTCCCAAAGGTCTTTGAGTTCCTTTTCCCTGAAAATATGATATAGACATTCTACTTTTTTTTTAACATTTTGATAGGCACTTATAAGAATTATGTTGATTGATAAATTATAAATCTAGGCGTTGTAGTAAGCATTTCTACATACATCAATGAATTCATTTCATTGCAACTCTGAAAGGAGAGGTTAAAATATAAGTAAGCTGCAGGACTTCCCCCAGGTCTTCTGACCCTATTTCTAGTGCTCCTCCACCAAATCACAGTTACTTCTGTGGTGTAAATGTCTAAATACAAAAGATGAATCTTGTTTCAAAATACCAATGGTAAATAAGATAAAATTTATAGGGTTCTTCTCAGAAAGTCATGATATTATTGGCCATTACAATGATTTTCTTTCCTCTTCATAATGCTTAAAACAGTAGAACATGTGAAACAGGGAAAAATACATTGAACTATTTTACTAGGAAGAAAATACTTATCAATAAATTATCACTAAGTGCGAATAGTATGGCATATTAATGTTTTCAAAAGTTCTTTGTACTGAAATAAGATACTACTTGGATGCCAAGATTTATAATAAATACTTATAGCTAATAATATCATACTTCATTTTTAAGATGAGATAATATTTTTGGCTAGCTTTAGGCCTAAATAGTATATATTAAATCAAAGGAATATTTTAAGTGATATAGATGAAATAAAGGTAGACATATGAAAATTTTTACTAGATTAATTTACCTCATCCACATTATTTTCTGCGGTCTTCAATTTCATATGTAGGGCTCTCACTTTCAGTGTAAGTTTCTGGTTCTCTTCAACTTCTTTTGCACATTGCTCCTCTGTTCTACTTAACCTTTCCATCATTTCTTCATAAAGCGTATGAAGAATACTTCTTGTCTCTTTTTCTTGTTTTAAGGTAAATCTGCAGTTAAATATGATTATCTTGAAATTTGTTTTGTTAGAAAATTAAAAGGTCATTTTGTGACCTGGCTCTTCATGTATTAGTTTGTTATCTTAACAAAATTTCTATGTTCTTGAATATTTTTCCTTGCTAGTTCTCAGGTTTGTAATTCCTTACTTCAGTCTCTTCCAGAGGACGTACATATTTGAAAGGTAGCAATGAAAGAACATTCTGCTAATTGGTAGGGTTCTGTTACTAGTAACTCTGATAAATATTAAGTAAAAGGCTATCGGAAATTATTCAGAAAAGTTACAAGTTAATAATTACCTTTTTTCCCCCACACACAGTCAAAATTACTCCTCAATTAGATAGACCATTTAGAGTTAACTAAATAAAAATAAGTTACCGTTGATACACAGTTTTATAATGTCACTAGAAAGAAATTTTCACCTTCATGAAATATTGCAGGTATCCTTAAAAATGGTTTATAGTATAAGACAGTACTTTCAGATGTTTTCTATATAACATATATTTGCAGATTACCATAATCCAAGACTAAGCTAAGGAATCTCATATCTGTTACCCCACACTTTTTATGTATCTTTATTTGGTAACACTTTCAACTTATCTTGTTGATTATTATGAATTTCATAAACAATTTTAAGATCCCTTTTGGAACAAGACAGAATCTAATATTTAATTAAAGAATGAAGAAAAATATGTTTTCAACATAGAACTTTGAATTAATTTTATCTGTGTATGAGGAAGAGATGTTGAATAAATTCACCAAATATCACTTTCCATTTTACTTTTTATTCCATGGATACTAAGAATAAAACTGTATACATTTTCTAAAAAAGAATTCTGGTTTGAGAAAAATAACCATTTCATACTCTGTTGGTTGAATTGTAACTTAATATGAACATCCTTGAGAACAATTTAGAAATATGGATCAAAGACCTTTTTTTAAAAAGTTCTTATACTTTAGTCCAATTATTCTATATTGAAGGATTTATTCAAAGTAAATAATTAGAAATGTAAGAAAATGATTTTTATGATGTTACTTTTAGCATTAATTATAACAGAAAAACATTTAAAAACCCACAATAATATTAAATAAATAATGAAATTTGCAGATGGTGGACTTGACTTCCATATATCCTTATAGCCCTGAAAATGATTTAAAAGAATATGCATTTCATTATTAGAAGTGTTCACAGTTAAGAATTTGTTACATTATTTGCAAGATTTTCATGCCCCAAATACGTGAAAGAAGTTTTTTCCCCTATTAAATCCAAGAAGGTAAGTCAGCAATTACAAAAATTCTTCTATGTGCCTTTAGTATGATGTAAATAGTTCAAATATTTCTTGAAAAGTAGGATGTCATACCTCAAACTGCAGAGTTCTTGTTCCCATTTCACTCTTTGATGCTCTAACTGGAAATTTATTGCTCTGGTTTCAGATAGCTCACGTTGTAGTACCCAAATATTATTTTTCATTTCCTTAATTTTAACCATAAATAGTAAACACAAATTATATTTTTGTTTTAGTAATCTTTTACACGAATAAACTACATCTTGAATTTTCAACCGGGTAACATAATCTGTATCAGAGAGAAAACAAGATAGAGATCTGAGTACTTTTCTGATAGAAAGGACTGCATATTTTAACATTCACTCATTCATACACTGAATATATATTGAGTGCCTACAATGTGAAAGACATTACACTCAGCTCTGCAGATAAAAAGAGACAAGAGCTCTGCTCTTCTTTAGCTTAAAGTATAGTAAAGAATAAAGACTTAAAAAGTGGCAGATGTACATTCAGATAGATGCTATAAGAAAACAGAATTCCATGATCACACAAGACAATCTGATCTCTACTGGGCCCAGGGAAGATCTCCCAGAGGAAGAGAAGGCTGCACTGAGAAATGAAGGATGACAAGGAAGCAGCTAAGCACAGGGGGAAGGAAAACATTCTAGCTGGTCTACAGCATGTGCTGAAGCTCCACTGCAATCTGCTTCTAGCCAAGACAGAGTAACAGGCACTGATTTGCCTTCTTACTGGAAACAACCAAAACCAAACCAAAACCAAAACCAAACCAAACAACCAAAACCAAAAAGATAAAGTACATTAAACAATGATCTTCAAGACAGAGGACTTCAGGCAATGAACACTATGACCACTGAAAGACAGGAAATAAATGAAGGAAGCCTTATGAATTCCCTAGCTTCCTGCCTTGACAGACTCTCCAGCCCATGACCCAGGGAAGAAAAACTGAGGCCGAGTCTACCAGACTCCCTGGGTAGGGGTGATGAAGCTGAGAGTCTAGTAAAACCAAGGCAGAGAGAGATCACAGGACAGAACATGGGAGAGGAGAGAGCAGCACAGGGAAAGAACCACGGACACCTGCAGAGATCCCCTCTTGGGCATGTAGAAGCGTGATGAACGATGCATGGGTGCTAGGAAACTACTCAAGAACAAGGGAAAAAAATCCTAAAAAATTAGAGAAAACTGTGCCTGGTGCTCACACAGTGCCAGGAAGAGTGTCCCTTCCCATGAGCCATGTTGGAAAATCTCACACTTCACAGGACAATGAACAATCAGAAAGGTCTTGCCTCAGTGGAGGGAAATTAGCCCAAAACATAAAAGTAGGACAGGAAAGGATCAAGCTGTTTATAAGTAACTCAACTGAGTCCCAAAGTGAAGCTCAAGCATGTAAGTAGAGGTATGGAAGATATTCTTTAAAAACCAAATTGTACTTATAGAGATGCCAATTATAATGTCAGAGATGAAAACTACACAGGATGGAAGGAAGCACCTATTAGACATCACAAAAGAAAAGATTCACAAATTTGAGACCTCAGTGAACTATGAGAAAACTTGAAGCAGCTAATACTTAAGTCTCAAAAGAGGGAGGATGAGAGACAGGAAAAAAAATTAAAGAAGGGGCTCCAGCTCCATCCAGGATAATATAAGAAGTGCTAGTTCATTGGGTGTCGGGCAGGTGGTGGGGGGGAGGAGGGGATGGGTATAGTCACACCTAAGGGGTGCAGTGTGCATCATCTGGGGGATGGGCATGCTTGTAGCTCTGACTCAGGTGGGGCCAAGGCAATATATGTAACCTAAACATTTGTACCCCTGTAGTATTCTGAAATTTTAAAAAATTTAAGAAAAAATGGTCAAAACCATTGTAAACTTTATGATTACTGTAATCCCTCAGGTCTAGCAAAAATCTGGCTGGTAGAAAAGAAGTGAAAGTATACTACTGTAATTTTCTTATACTATTTATGATCTGTTATACTATTACATAAAGGTAGACCATGATAAGCTAAAAATGTGTACTAAAAATTCATAAGATAGCAAACAAACAGTTATAGCTAATAAGCAGAAACAAAGAGGTAAAACAAAATTATAAAAATTACTTGACTAATCTAAAAGAAAGCAGCAAAAGAAGAAAAGGGGAACAAACAACAGCTGGGACTAAGAAAAATAATAAAAATCAAAGAGCATGGTGACAGACAAACCAAACTATATCAGCAATCGCATTAGAAATGAAATTGGTCTAAAAATATCAATTAAAAGGCAGATTGTCATACTGGATAAGAAAGCAAGACCCAACCACAGGTTGCCTATAAGAAATGCACTTTAAAGGTAAAGACACAATTGGTTAAAAGGGTGGAAGGAGATATGCCATGCTAATGCTCAAAGAAGGCTGAGCAGAGCTGGCTATATTAATATTATATCAAAGTAGATTTCATACCCAAAAATATTACCAGCAATAAAGAAGATAATTTCATAATGAGAAAAGGTTAGATTAATCAAGAAGACATAACAGTCCTAAATGTTTATGCACCTAATAACATAACAGCTTCAAAATACATGAGGCAAAAACTGATAAAACTATCAATAGACAAATTCACAAGTATAGTCTGACATTTCAATACCCCTTACTTAATAAGTGATAGAACAAGGAGGCAGAAAATCAGCAACAGTAGAGTACACTTGAACAACAGCGTTCTTCTCAAGCATGCGTGGAACACATACCAACTTAAACAATATTTTGGCCTTACAATAAATCTCAGTGAAATGAGTAAGTCAAAGGTTTTTAGTTGCACAAAGTGTGTTCCCTGACTACAAAGCAATCAAATTAAAATCAAGGACAAAAATATCTCTGGAAAATATTCAATTATTTGGAAACTAAGTTTAATAACACACATCTACATAACCCTGGATGGAAGCGGTAATGAAAAGAGAGATAAGACAACATTTTGAACTGATGAAAATGAAAATACAACATATTAGAATTTGGGGAATGCAGCTACTTAAATAAATAGTGCTTCAATAAAAACAATTTTAACACTGAATGTCTATATTAGAAGAGTCTCAAATCAGTGACCTCGATGTTGACTTTAGGAACTAGAATGAAGAAGAGCAAATTAAACCCAAAGCAAGCGGAGGAAAGGAAATAATAAAGATTTGCTATAATCCAAAGGTCTATGTCTCCGGCCCCAAAGTCATATGCTGAAACCTAATGCAGAAGTGATGATACTAGGAGGTTGGGCTTTTGAAAGGTAATTAAGTCATGGGAGCCAGCCTTCATGAATGAGATTAGTGACCTTATACAAAAGACCCCAGAGAGCTCATTCATCCCTTCTGCCATGTGAAGACACAAAGAAAAAGATGGCCTCTGTGAACCAGGAAGTCATCCTTGACCAGACACCAATTCTGCTAGGGCCTTGATCTTGGACTTTGCAGCCTCCAGAACTGTGAGAAATCCGTCTCTCATTTATAAGCTACCCAGTCTATGCTATTTTGTTACAGTGGGCTGAATGGAACACAACATGAAAGATGAAACCAATAAAACAGAAAAACCATAGTGAAAATCAATAAAAGGAAACACTTTGATGGAATCAATAAAAATGATAAACCTTTAGCCAGGCTGATCAGGAAAAAGAGAAGATACAAATGACTAATTTCAGAAATGAGTAATGTGACAGTATTACAGATTCTATAGATATTAAAAAACACAAGGTAATATGAAGCTTATGTGAATACACCTGCCAACATAGATAAAATGGAAAAATTCCTCAAAAAACAAAAATGACCAAAACTCAATCCAGAAGGAATAGATTACCTGAACTACCCTCTATCTATAAAAGAACACAAAGTTGTAGCTGAAAACCTTCCTACAGAAAAAACTTCAGGCCTAGACAGCTATGGTGGTGAATTCTACCAAACACTTTAGAAGGAAATAAGATAATTCTACAAAAAGTCTCCCCCGCCTTAAACAGGAAGTCTATATACATGTGAACTCATTCTTTAATGCCAGAATTACCTTGAACCAAAATCAGAGAATGATATGCCAAGAAGGAAAACTTCCTCATGAGCATGGATATAAAAATTCAACCACGTTTTCAAGTAACCAAGGTATCCTCCAACAGGTGAATGAACAAATAAACTGTGGTACAGCCATACAATGGAATATTACTCACCACTGAAAGGACATGAACTATCAAGCCATGAATGGATATGAAGGAACTTTAAATGTGTATTAGCAACTGAATGAAGCCAATCTGAAAAGGCTACATCCTTCATATTTCATATTCCTATTTCAAGTACGTGACATTCTGGAAAAGGCAACACTATGGACATAGTAAAAACGATTATTGGTTGGGAAGGGCAGGAAAGGATAAACAGGTAGAGCACAGAGGATTTCTAGTGCAATGAAATTACTCTGTATCAGACACTATGAGGATGGATATACATCATCATACCATTGTCCAAACCCACAGAATGCACAAGTCACAACATCAAGAGGGAACCCTAATGTATACTACGGACTTTGGGTGATCATGATGTGTCAATGTGGGTTCATGTAACTGTGGCAGCTGTACCGCTATGGTGAGGGATACTGATAATGGGGGAGGCTATGCATGTGTTGGGGCAGAGGCATATGGAAAATCTCTGTATCTTCCTCTCAATTTTGCTGTGAACCTAAAACTGCTCTTAAACAAAAGTCTTTAAAAATTCTAAACAAACTTTTGGCAAATTGGATCCAGTGATATATTAAAAGGATAAAACACCATAAATGAATGGGTTTTATCCTAGGAATGCAGGGTTGGTTTAACATTCAAAAATCACTGTTATTCACAATATTAAAAAACTAAAAAGGAAGAGCTGTTATGATCATTGCAATATATAGAGGTATTTGATAAAAATCAACATTCATTTCTGATTAAAAAAATAAAACTCTCAGCAAATGAAGACTGCAAAGGAACTTCCGGAACATGGTAAAGAGCATCTGTGATAAACTTATGGCCACCGTGTGCCATGGTGAAAAAGTGAATGCTTTCCCCCAAAAATCAGGAACAACCAAGGAGTGTCTGTCTTCACTACTT
The DNA here is from genome assembly GCF_020740605.2 of Lemur catta. NCBI lineage: Eukaryota > Metazoa > Chordata > Mammalia > Primates > Lemuridae > Lemur > Lemur catta. The sequence goes on from NC_059137.1 coordinate 89,103,394, forward strand.
TTCCTCAGCATCAAAGATGAAACAATAAAACAGAGAAACAAGACTCTACCCAGTGCAGTCAGGCAAGAAAATAAATAAAAGGCATCAAATGTTGGAAGAAGAAGCAAAGCTGCCTTTATTCCCAGCCTGATAACATAATAGAGATGAGTAATCTCCACCCTGTAGGCCACTTTCTTAGTTTTGTCGGTAAAGTTTTATCAGAACTCATCCATGTTCAATAACTTATGTGTTGTCCGTGGCTTTTCTCATACTTCAATGGCACAGCTGATTAGCTGCAACAGAGACCATTTTTCCACAGCTCTAAAATATTTACTATCTTTAGCAAGAGAGTAGTTTGAGAAAGAAAAGTGTTGTCAATCATTGGTCTATATAGAAAATCTGACTCAATCTACCAAAAAACCTCCTGGAACTAAACATGATTTTAGACAGGTTGGAAGATACAAAATTAACATAGAGAAATCAATTGTATTTCTATGTCGTAGCAATAAACAACCAAACTGAAATTTTTTAAATATCATCTACTTCAGCAAAAGATTAAATATAGATAAATCTGATAAAATACTAAAAAATATTATGAGACTATTAAATATGACCTATATAAATGAAGAGATACATGTTTTTCAGGAGTTGGAAACATTCATTATTGTTAAGATGTCGATTCTCCACAAATTAGTCTATAGATTTAACACAATCCCAATCGAGTTTTTCAGCTGGCTAGCATACTTTTGCATTGACAAGCTGATTCTAAATTCAGGTGGAAATGCAAAGGATCTAACAGCCCAAATAACCATGAGAAAAGTACAAAATTGGGGCAGTGATTGCAACAATTATCACAAAACTATAATAAAAACAGTGCAATACTGGTACAGATTGAGTATCTTGTATCTAAAATGGTTGGAGCCAGAAGTGTTTTGAATTTTGGATATTTCAGATTTGGGATTATTTGCACATATATGAAAAAGATATCTTGGGCATGCAACCCAGGTCTAAACACAAAATACATTTATGTTTCATATGCACCTTATACACATAGCCTGAAGGCAATTTATACAATACTTTTTTATTTTTGATAATTCTGTGCATGAAACGATATTTGTGTATATGAGGTCAGGTATGGAATTTTCCACTTGTGGTGTCATGTTGGCCATCAAAAATTGTCAAATTCGGGAGTATTTCACAGTTTGGAGTTTGGATTAGGGATGTTCAACCCATATAAAGAAAGTCAAATGCAGGCAGTCCCCAATTTACGGCGGTTCGACGTATCATCTTTTGACTTTATGGTAGGTTTCTTAGGGTACTACATGGATTTTGGACTTACAATGGATTTATCAGAATGTAGCACCATTATAAATCAAGGACCATCTATAAATCAATGGAACACAACTGAGAGTCTGAAAATAGACCCATACATATATAACAGACTTATTTTTGACAAAGGCAGGATGGCAATGCAGCGAAGAAAAGGTAGACATTTCAACATATGGCAATGGAACAACTGGATATCCATATCTATAAAATGAACTTGAACCCATCCTTCCCACCATATGCAAAAAGGAACTCAAAATGGATCATAGTTATGAATATAAGACCTAAAACTATATGACTTCTAGAAAAAAGCATAGGAGAAAAATCTTTGTGACCTTGTACTGGGCAAAGATTTTTTTTAACTTTATTATTTTTTTTAATTTCAGCATATTACAGGGGTACAAATGTTTACATTACATCCATTGCGTTTGCCCAACCCAAGTCAGAGCTTCGAGCATGTCCATCCCCCAGGTGGTGCACACTGCACCCAAGATTTCTTATTAATAGATATAACATGAAAAGCCAAATCCAAACTGGAATAAACAAAAACATTGGACTTCATCAAAATTAAAAACTTCTGCTGTCCAAAAGATAACAATAAGAGAATGAAAAGTAAAGCCAGAACTGGGAAAAATTCCCTGTGTAAAACATAACTAGTAAAGGAATAGCATATAGACTATATAAAGAACTTTTACAATGCAACCAACAAGAAAACAAACAACCTAATTTTTTAAATGGCAAAAGATCTGAAAAGACAGTTCACTAAATAAGATATACAGATGGCAAATAAGCCTGTGGGAAGATGCTCAACATTACCATTCATCAGGGTGATGCACATCAAAAACCACCATTGTATGCACAATACACATACCCATCAGAATGGCTACATATAAGAAACTTTTTTAAATTCCAATACTAAGAGTTAGTGATGGATGATACAGAGCAAATGGAACTGTCATGTACCTCTGATGGGAATGGAAAATGATACAAAGACTTTGGAGAAACAATATACCAGTTTTTTAAAGGGGTATGAGAAGACTGTTGTCAGGGATGGATATGCTAATTATCTTGACGATGGTGATGGTTTTGTATGTGTAGAGAGACCTATGATAAACTTATCAAATTGTACATTTTATATATGTACAGTTTGTCGTACACCAGTTATACCTCACTAGAGCTACTTATTGCAGGAGCGGACATCGAAGCCTGTGGCTGGGACACAGAGACAAAGAAGGATATGGAATGATGCCAGATAACACTACAGGACTGAGATCTTTAACCTTATAGCAATGAGAAGTGATAGCTGGGTTTTAAGCAAGGGAGTATCATGATGACATCTCAAATTATTAAAACATATAATCACGGTTGCTTAGGAGACCAAGATTTTGGCAGGTAGGGTAGCAGCAAAAACAGTCCTAGGGTCCTTGTGGTATTCCAGGTGGGAGAACATGGTAACCCTGACGGGTAAAGGCATAAGAGAGAAGCAGGGTCACAAAAACCCTGGGAGTGCCCTTCACACTGACAGTGGCAGAGTGCAATTATCCTAGCTCTTTGGCTGAGAGGGTACCATATACACTAGTCCTCATTCTACTTTAACATAAAGCATCTTTCTGAGATGAACATCAGTATAACACATCAGTGCTCTATGGTGCCATGCTAAGCAACGTGTGCAGACGTTACTGTAGGATACATAAACAGGCCTTATATTTATGCAGTCATCTTACCTTCACAATCCTTCCCCAGTTGCTCAATTTGCAATAGACATTTATCATAATTGGTGAAAGGAAACCCAGCATCCTCTGAGGCTGAAACTGGCTCAATGAAATCATCAAGGTCATGCATATCACACATTTCTTCTTCTTTGACCTATTAAATAAATAACACTGTTTCAACATGTTCTCAAATATTTATAGCATATACTGAATAAAGTGCCATCTTTTTATATGAGCACAAACACAGGTACTTCCTCAAAGAACAGATACCTTTGTAAACAGCTACTACTTCTTAATCCCTTTTTCAAAGTAAATGTCTTTACAACAAAACATTCTCTATTTTTCTACCTTACCTTTTATAACTTTTTTAACAGTAATACTTTTGATAATTTATTTTTACACTACCTTGTTCTTTTGCTTTGATAGTTTCTTTGCAGGCCTAAAATAAAAATGAAGAATTTCTTTCAGGCATATGGTAAATATGTAAAACACCAAGAATATCTACAACTATTGTTTTTATATAAAATCTCTATTATTGTAATTTGTTTCTTCTAATAATAATGTTTGCAGGTATTTTTTTCCAGGTAATGTAAAATACAATAATTCCCTACAAGATGGATTAAACTATAAACAGAAAGAACAACATTAAAGGACAAAGAAAATGTATTATTAATACTATCATAACAATTAAATTTACATCAAACTTTCTGACAGTCAAAGCAACAGGTAAAACATAATGTTTCTTGTATCATTTGATAGGAATATACTAAGATTTGTGTGTGTGTGATTATCCTTTTCAATAAAAACAAGCTTTTACTGGCACCAAAACCTACCTGTAAAGTATTACCTACATCCTTATATGGAGGAAACCCTATTTAATGATGATATTAATTAGTTAGCTTTATGAGGACTTACTATGCAAATAGTATGTATTATTCTAGTGCATTATTCTAAGTGTGTTATTCTAAGTGGGTACATTATTCTAAGTGTGCTAAACTCATTTTAATCCTCAACCAATTCAGTGAGGCAGGTAAGATGTTAAGTATTTTATGAAGGAAGAATGTAGGCACAGAAAGGCCAAGTAACTTGCCCAAGCCCATAGAGCTAGTTGGTAGTAGACCCAAGAATTCTGGCTCCAGAGCATGTATTTCAACATATGCTGTGAATACAGTATTTATTTTCAGGAGTTCTTAAGTGATATGATAGCAGATGAATCAATATTATCATTCCATTTCTGGATATAATGATAAATAATAATTTCTAAACACTATAAATATGTTTTAAAATAAATACACTTTATACCTAGGAAATTTGGGAAACCTGCTTTCAACACCGTTAAGTACAATTACTACATTAAATATAGTTTTCTAAAGAAATACATCTATTCAACTGTTTATTCCTGCATTCAACAAATACTCATTGAGCAAACATGTCAATGACAGTGTTGGCACAGGGAAACATGTTTTTCTTTACTTTCAAACATTATAATCCAAACATGACAATCCATGACAAACTGTCAATAGTTTGCTTTTCCATTATGCATGAAAAAAATCCTCCCCTTCAGCCCAGAATCTGAATGACTATTAAGCTGAAACACCTGATATTTTAAAGGACCTTACTAGATCATATCTATTCATCATGTTACTGGCAAAGATATGGTATTAATAATATATGCACAATGATCAAGGAATGTTTAAACTCTATTCACTATGGCCTAAGTGTCTGTATGTTTATCAGTACATGACGTTTTAAAAATTTATGTACGATAGCTTGACTTTTAGGTCATCATTAGCACGTCCAATTACATTAGAATATCCCGTTTGTGAGCCAATTCCGAATGAACTTCCTACCCTAAGACTATACAAGAATAGAGGTTCTAAAGACAATTAGTTTAAATCTTCAGAAGAAAATGCATTAAGTTTTCTAATGCTCAGACATGTAAACAATGTTAAATTTCATAAATACTTCTTTCTCTACTGGATCATTCTCAACATGACACAAACATACTCTAAAGCTTTGCTTTTAAATTAAAAAAAAAAACTCCTTGCACCCCACATTCTTCTTCAGTTATCACCCGTTTCTCTATTGCCCTTCCCAGCAGAAGTTCTCTCAAGAGCTGTCTACGCTCCTCCACTACAGTCAGGGTCCCATGGTGACCATTTACTGAAACTGCTCCTGTGCAAGTCACTTGACCCCATCTTAATCAATCATTCAGCAGCACTGATGTAGCTGAGTATTCTCTAGCTTTGGCAGACTGCACTATTCTATTCCAGAAAAAGTAATCACTGCTAACATTCCTTCACAGGGAATGTTCATCCTGATCTATTTCACATAAACTGCTGTCATCATTCACTTGTGGCAGACCATCACTTTCACTTAGTCATTCGGCCTTCTCAAACACTGGTGTCATCACAGATTCTGTCGAGGTCCACTTTCCATTTTCATTTTTCTTGACTTCCTTCTTGTATAAGGCAGGACCACAACTTTTTAAAAGTCCGTAAAAGAAATCAATGTTTTCTAATAATTCTGCTGGTGAAGAATAAAAAGATAAGTTTTATAAAATTCCAACTCTCTCCATCTCCATTCATGAATTCAAAAAACAATTATGAAGTACCAACAACATACAAGGAAATATATATTCCCTCATTCAAAGCAGGTAAACATTCTCTTACAATTATGACACAATGTGATATATAAGAGTTGATCTGTGAAAAGTTCTATGCAAGAAGGCTTCACCGAACAGGCAAAATAGAAGAGGGGCTCACTATACCAAGAAGTGGGAGAAACCATTCTACTCAGAGAACAGCACGTGAGCACCAAGATTAGGCCCATGGCGTTGAGATGTCTCCTAGGGACTTGAAAGGAAAAGTGTAAAATACACGGAAGTGAATGCTAACAGAGGAATGCTACCCTAAACTTGAATGCTACACTAAAAGGCTGGAGCTCACAGCCCACAAGCAATGACCCTTAGGCATGGGAGTAATAATTAGATATGTACTATTTTTTTGGTTTCATTTTTAAATATGACCATGTTTCATTTAAATGAAGTTTTAAAAATAGCATGAGGCACATATAACATGAAAGAGGAAATTATGTCAGCGGGAAAAACTTTACTTTTAGAATGCCTATACGTCATTATATATAGTTCAAAAATAGAAATATTCTGATGAATTCTGATTTTTTTTGAAAATAAAACAATTGGGTAGCTTTGAAGACTACTCTCTACTGCCAGTATAATAGGCTGGATTTATCAGCAGAAAATCACAATTACTTTCTTATGGAGTAAACCCACACATAAGAATATCACTATCATATATTCACACAAATTCACAAAGAGACTGAAATTTCCCACTGGAGATTATTACATTAGGATTTGAGAAGGAGTACCTAAAAATACCAAAAACAAAAACAAAACTAACAGTTATTTGTAATGTATAGATAGATAAATATTAATAGATAACTGTCTTGGTTAAGACTAAGCACCTAAAACAAAAAGGGGAGATTTTCCTGAGAGTAATTGTAAAACCATTCCTCTTGATCCAAACTTCAAAAATAAGTCTACAATTCCAGAAGAAGAAAAAAGTTTTCCTTTTGGACACAGTTGATGGAAGGCAACTTTCAAACGGAGAACATCTGGTTAAAGTTGCCTCAAATTTGACAAAGGACTGGCGTGTAGCTATGGTAACAACTTAGCCACCTAGAACCAGTTTTAAATGGAGTCAATCAATCAATACCACTGTCCTCACTCATCAACCAATCATTGCTTCTGAAAAACAGCCAATCACAGAACAACTCACTCCAATGAACAGGTCTGGAGTGCGAACCAATCCATGAGAGTCTCACTCAAATAACCACACTGCTACAGATGATGTCAACCCACCCATGCTTCTAAAAGTTGGCCCAGCCTGAAACTCCTCTCTTCCAAGAACATTCCAGAAGAGCAGCAGCTGCTCTGTCAGAAGACACTGTACCTGACCAACATAGCTCTCTTACTGGAAAAAGCAATAAATTCCAATCTTGTCTTTTTATTTCAGATAGTGAAGGCTCATCATTCTTCGGAAAGAATTTTTTATGTCCATTTGATTTACCTCCCTTATATTTCATTTTTCCTAGTAAAATACAAAGTGTGCAATTCCTTTGATCCATCTTACCATAATTATAACTATCATAATTACCAGTAAAAGAACAGTGACAACCATGTTATTGGGTTTTTCTCCCTCAATGAAAAAATATACATACAGAGAATGCAGCTTATTAGGAAGTGCCAAAAGAATGCAAAAAGTGCATATAATTGCCAGGTAAAATGGCCACAATGAACCATACCAAACTTTTTAAAAAGTGGAATTAGTCTAATACTTGAAACAATACACCCAGGGCAACTCCATTTGCTCACTGAATGAATATTTACTGGGTAGCTGCTTACTATATGTTAGGCCCTTTCCCAGGCACTGGGGCATGGCAGTGAACACACGAAAATCCTACTCATTAGAGTGAAGTAAACACACAATAACAATAAACAGAATAGACTGGCAAAAATATAGTATGTTAGAGGACAAAAACTAAAGCAGGAAAATGGAATTTTTATGTGTAGAAGGGGAGGCGGGGTACAAATATTAGGGTGGCCAGAAAACACTGCTGAGAAAGTGGCCATTGAGAAAAACACTGAAGGCACGGAAGGCGCAAGCCAGGAGGCTATGGGAGGGAAAAATATTCCAGACAGAGGGAACTGCCAAGTACAGAGCTGCGCCTGGAGTGTTTAAGGAATAGTGAGAAGTTCAGTGTGTCAGGAACAGACTGGAAGGGATAGAAAAATAGAAGCTTAAGTCAGGGAGAGAACAGGTCAGATCATGTACTGCCTTTTCTGTACTAGGAAAACCTGCGGCACATACTCTGAGTGAAATGAGTGGCAATCAGAAGGGTTTAAGCAGAGGAAGGACATAATCTGACTTATGTTTTAATAGGTCTACTGAGTTAAGAATTGATGGAAAGAGGATTTAAAACAGAAAAGGAAGCACGAAGAACAAGTAGCAGTCTATTACACTCATCTAGACAGCAGGTGGTGGGGCTTGGATGGGAAGATGTGACTGGCTTCTAGATATATTTTCAAGGTAGTCCTAAGAAGATTTGCTGACAGATTAGATGCAAAGTGTAAGAGAGAGAGAGACAGGTCAAGGGTGACACCAAGGTTTTTGGCAGAACAACTGGAAGAGTTGCCATCAATGCAAGTAGGAAAGACTACAGGAGGGGTAGGCATGAGGAAGACCAGGAGTAGATCTATTTGGACATGATACATTTGTGATTCCTAATAACTAACCAGGGAGCAATGTCACATAGGCAGTTTGGTATATAGGTCTGGAATTAAGGATGGAGATCTGGGCTGGATGTAAGTTTGGAAACTGTTAACATACCCAAGGCGGTAAAAGTCCTGAGAAAGAAGACCAAGGACTGAGCCCTGGAACACTTCAATGTGTAGAAGGTAGGGCACCAAAAGAAGCACACACATCAGGCTAAGACAGGTGGACTACAGAGGCAGGAGGAAACCCAGGTGAGTGACTGACATCCTGAAAGCCAAGAGAAGACAGGGGTATGGAGGAGAGAGTCTCCCGTTAGGTCAAATACTGCTCATAGGTTCAATCAAGTGAGGTCCAGGAAGTTATGTCTAGATTTATTAATGTGAAAATCAGCGGTAACCCTGAGCAAAACAATTTTGGAGGAGTGGTGGGAGTGAAATGACTAGAGTGAGTTGAAGAGTGAATGGAAAGGATATTTGAGTCCAGAAGTACAGGCAATTCTTTCAAGGGCATCATTCCCATGTGCCATGGCTGTAGAAGACCTACTTTCTTCTTCTTCTCTCAGCTTAGCTGTGATTTTCAATCCTTATATGTTTATTTAGTAAATTTTAACATTTTAAGGGTTTTTGTAATTATATACATATGAGATTTTTTAAAATGCCAGACCAAGGTATCAAATAATAAATTCATAAAGTTATATAACCACAAGACCCCTTGCACATTTCTTGGTTATATAAGCTGATTGTCATTTTGCTCTTGCTTATAAATAAAGACCACAGAAAGAATAAAGGCAGTTTCAAAGGCAATATTTCTTGATTGACAATAATCACTTAACCCTAGGATACTTTATACTCATCAAATATACAAAGTAATTACTCATATTAAAATATTGATTCTGTAACAGGAATAAAAGGGGAAAATGCAGAAAATAATCTTACTTTGTAAACTGAATCTTTACAAATTACATAATATGAAATTGTTGAAAAATAGGATGTAGTGCATACTGAAATACACTATCTTTTAAAAGGAAGGACAATGGCATGCATGCAGGGTACCCTGAAGAGGAAGATTCACTGCATTAGCAGAACATTGGTTCTTAGCACAGGGCTCAGCAAATTAGTGCTTGTGGGTCAAATCCAGCCCACTGCCTGTCTTCCTAAAGAACATTTTATTGGACCACAGCCATGCTTATTGATGTATTGTCTGTGACAGATTGTGTACTACTACAACAGAGACTCTATGGTTCATAAAGCCTAAAAAATTGACTATTTTGCTCTTGACAGAAAACGTTGGTCAACTCCCAGTTTGATAGGTCAAAGATCCTTTCATGTATTTTAATGTTTCCCTCCAAATACTGACAGATACTCATGTGCAATCCCTTGTCAATATTCAGATTGATCTGAGAATCTAATATTTGAGCACTCATGATTGAGAACAAAAAGCAAAAGCTTAATAACTAGCAATTTTGCTAGTAAGAAGGTATATTGCTAAGGTAGCATGTAGCTTTCATTTGCAGCTCAGCTGATATTACAAGAATTCTAACACAATGTGCTTAAGATGTGTCATCAACCTAAATGCCTTAAATACGCTTGAACTGTGAAATAATCAGTACACTATAAATCTAACCCTAACCTCATTTTTTAAGTGGTTGCATACTACATTATTTTATGGGTATCACAGTTTAACCATTTCCTTCTTAATGGGCATTTAGACTATCTCCAACTTTTTGATGTGACAATGGTATAACGAATATCCTTAACATAGGTATGTGTGTGACATATTTATATAAAGATCCTTAACATACATATATTATATATCCTTAACATGTTATATATTTTATATCTATAAGTTATACATAGGCCTATTGTATGTTATATACAATATACAATAGATGTCCTTAATATGTGTCTTTCTGTGTGCATGTGTGTGTGTATACATGAGTCATATTTTCCTGCAGGATCTAGTCTAAGAAGTGAAGCTGTTAGGTTAAAGGACTCATATATTTGAAATTTTGAGACATGCTACTAAATTACACTTCAAAAAGGATTTACCGATTTCATTTAACAACAGTGCAGGAGAGTGTCTTTTCCTCACATTTGCCAACACTGGTTATTATTTTTTTAATAAAATATCAGCATGATTGGGCAAAAATCTCATTCATTAATTTGCACTTTTCTGTTTACCAGGCAAGGCTGAATATCCCTAGGAAGAGTATAAAATGTGACTATTAGCGCAAGCTAGAGTTAGTTTTACGGTATGGTAACAATGATCGAGTGCTGAATAGTGTTGCAGGCTCACCCATCACATTCTTCCTTGCTAGGAAGGTACTGATTTTCAGTGTTTCCACTCTTTCTTGCTTGAGTTGCTTCATCCTCATTGTTAGTAGCAGCAGCAGCACCATTGTGTAAGTTTTCTGACACCACCCTTTCCTTTTGTGTGTTTCCTTTTCTTTCTCAACCTTTAATGAAAGTTTGATACTAAGAATAATTGTTATTAACTTATTCAACAAACAGAGCTTTTTGTTTTCATTAATTGTATTGCTTGACTCAGTCTGTCCAGATTTTAGTCACGGAAATATTTTGTGCTTACTTTATATATAATTATATGATTACAAGATATAATTATTATAATTTTATCACTGAAATTTTTCTAAGGCCTGCTTCATTTGTGTTTGAGTGAATGAAATAGAATTCCCTAAACTTGAAAAGGGCCCTTGTTCATGTTGTGTTTTTATTCCCATCCCCTCTTCACCATCTCATATGAATTTTCACCCTGTTTGCCAGGCAGAAACAGAGAAATGAAAAGACAAAGACACAAAATGTGCCCGCTTCTGTCTTTACCACCCGGACTTTACATTCAACAGCCAGATTTAGAGGATGTGACATTGTGGGCTTCAGAAACAGAAAGGAAGTTTTCCACTTCCTGCACTAAGCTATTCTTTTCCCCACTGCCTTTTATCATTCTTTCTGTTTTTTTATTTGGATCTTGGGACATGAAAAAAGTGAAGGTGCTCACTGAAATATAGGAACCAAAGTTTGCCATGGCACAAGGAACAGAATGAAAGTGTAGATTTGCTAGTGAGGCAGTGCAGGAAAAACTTTGATCATATTGACTGAGTTCCTCCATTGAAATCGTGTATAACGTTATTCTTTGTATCCTAACAGTAAAGGTCCCATGCTGAAAGGCGTGATTCTGTTAATCGGCAGTTGGGTTGATTTTTTGACCCCATTCTCTCTCTGGACACAGACACTGAGGTCAACCAGAGACCACAACGTAGAACGAACCTTTCACCCAGGCATTACTGACTGGCGATGTAAAACTGAAAACTGTGAACTACTGGGAATGATGACTTCTTTAACATGAAGCCAAGTCAGTGGCCATCACTGTTAATTGGTTCATGATTTGTATCACTTAATAACATGAGTCAATATGTGATGTCACCTCCTTTATCACATAAGGAGGTTATAATAATTCTGAAATTTCCAGAAATTTTTTGCTACAATTCCAAGGGTAAGGATTAGCTACACATTACTATAGATTTTAAGTTTTATAACTTGCTAAAATGTGTTTAAAATGAAATATTAAATTACGTTCTAAGGATTCTAAAAGGCTAGACTGAAAGGTAATGTCATTGAGACTATGCTATGCTATTAAAGCAAAGAAAACAACTTTAAACTAATAATTTAAATTTAAATTTTTATACACCTGTGGCTGGTTATTTTTATTCCCTTCAAGCCTTTTTTTCTTCTGTTCTGATGTCACTTCTAAATCTTGTTCTGGTGACAAATTCATATATTGAGTTAAAATGAACACAGAACAGTTAGATGAAAGCTATAGTCTTTATCAAAATAGGCAGAAAAATAAAATGTATTTTTATTTCATAATTTGAGAGTTTCAATGGAGCTTAATCTTTGGTGGGATATATACTTCTTTAAGAAATACTTCTAATTATCCAAAACTTCAACAAGCCACTTGGGGAGACACTGTATGTTACCCAGGTTCCAGGCATACAGACACCTCAAAGATTCACAAACAAATTCATCCACCTAATATAAATGAACAAAACTGTCAGAAATGAAACAAAATTTAAATCAACAATAGAAGCACATAAAGTAACACCAGATACTATTCTCTAATTCATACTAGTACCTTATCATTCATGATTTCCAAAATTACTGTTATCATTTACACGTTTATCAGTGCACACCCTGTTCCTTATATCAGAAATGTTTTCCTCTACTATTCTGACAAATTTTTTTTCACCTTTTAAGACCCAGACTATGTGAAGTCTTCCTTGATTCTTGCTATCTTCCCCCAGATAAACAGGCATCTCCTTCCTTGGGGCTGCGTTAGTACTTCATCCATTTTTCTGCTGTATCTTTCCCACCTGAACTGTAAATTATTTCTTGACCTGTGTATCCCATCTACTCCTAGACTGTAGGGGACAATCTTTTGAATCATCTTTGTATAAACAATCTTTATCTATTTGGCCCAGTAATCATTTGCTGAGTTCCTGCTAAGTGCTAGACAGTGGGCTTTTAAAGACTGTAAATAAAAGGTGTCAGGGATGGATTTTCTAGACTTCATGCCTGAGCTGAGCCTTAACCAGTGAGGTGAGCCAGGTGAAAGGAGCAGAGGACAAGAAAGGATGAAAGCCAGGCAGCAGCAAGAGAGAGAGAGAGGAGACAGAAAGAGCGTAGGTATTTTCCTATAATAGAGGGACTGGTGAGGAGGGCCTTGCCAGCAGTTCAGGAATACCAGAGAAAAGGGCAGATGGGGGCAGTGGGGATGGCTAAAAATGGACAGTTCAGGATAAGTCAGATGATGAAAGCCTTCTATGTAATTTTAAGATACTTGGACATTCATATTTTAAGGAGTGGTTCATGGTCTATTTGCACTGGAGATAGATCTCAGCTCATTACTTTACAAAAGGTGCCAAATGAGAAGTGCAATGATCTACATGAACTGTTGAAGTTGCTTGTGTTTCCTTTCTTTGTTGAGGAAACAAATTTAGATGCTTTGTTTTAAAAGTCCTGCTTTTTGTGTCTATCAAGCTTATGAAGAAATAAGAGCAAATGAGTCACTTGTATAGGTAAGTAACTTTGTATTTATAGCTGGCAGTCAGTACTCTAGGAAACAACTGATCATCTTCTGTACAAGGAAATGTTAATTCTACAGCTAAGAAAAAAAGAAAAGAAAACCGTAGGGGTGGAGAAAAATACTGTATATTTTATTGCTATAGGCTGGATCATACGACCGATTAAAGGCACTGCATTTAATTGGTACATAAAGTGGAACACGTATTAGATGCTGTTAATCTAATGTGGAATGGGTGCCCTACCAGAGTTAAGACTGATTTTTGTACGTTATTTTTAAATGGTATAGCCAGCACACCTTCACACCAATATTCCCAGTGAACTATTATTCACTAAACCAAGGTGGACACAGCTGAGAGGATAATATATAACAAATTCTCAATGATTCCCAATAATATGAGAAAATTCAATTCTATAAAACATAAATCATAGAAACTATGAGAAATCATTTAATATTTTATTTTAGAAGGTGCCTGTTTCCATTACTTGCACATAGTCATACCTGATACTTGTGAATTCAGAGCTGCAAAAATAAAGCAAAGAAACCACATTGTGTTTGAGTAGGCAATCTTTAGATCTCTACCTAGTTTTTTCGTCCAGTCCCTAAAATCTAAACATAATCCTGGTACCTACTCTCACATTTATGGTAAATACTAGCCTAAACAATATGACTATTTCTCCTCATTCTCTTGGTTATTTATATTTTGCTTTGGTTAAAGGAAGAATACAAATGCCCTGCTAAAAGGTATATTCAGTTTGGTTCTGGCTGCATAAAGGGAGTAAATACAAAGTACATTTTGCCACAAAATGATTTTTTAAAATTCAGACCTATGGTATTATGAAGCCAAGCACAAGCACTCCAGGATTGAATTCCCTAGGCTTATTACATTCTTTGTTCTCTCTGTAGTCTGGTAGCTGTGATTCACACAGGTCATGGAGAGTAGCATTCCCTGATAGAGATATAGCTCCAATAGTAATCTTTTCTTTCTGCATTAAGTTCATCTGTCCCAGTTCTGTGGATGCTGACTAATTTTTGGTCACTGATGCTGCCATGGAAGAAGATTTATAATTAACTTTCAAATTCCTGAAATTTTGGTGTCTCATTACTAATAGTCCAGCTATTATATTAATAGTAGAATCCCAATCTAAGGAATGTCAAAATACATTTTCATTCATTAGAAACTAAATGGGGCCGGGCGCGGTGGCTCACGCCTGTAATCCTAGCTCTGGGAGGCCGAGGCGGGTGGATCGCTTGAGGTCAGGAGTTCGAGACCAGCCTGAGCAAGAGTGAGACCCTGTCTCTACTAAAAATAGAAAGAAATTATCTGGCCAACTAAAAATATATATACAAAAAAAATTAGCCGGGCATGGTGGCTCATGCCTGTAGTCCCAGCTACTCGGGAGGCTGAGGCAGTAGGATCCCTTAAGCCCAGGAGTCTGAGGTTGCTGTGAGCTAGGCTGATGCCAGGGCACTCACTCTAGCCCGGGCAACAAAGTGAGACTCTGTCTCAAAAAAAAAAAAAAGAAACTAAATGGTAATGAAAACTTGGCTAAACTGTATAAATTCTTGCTTTACAGATGCAGTCCCACATCCTCCTCTACCCCACAAACACACTATACCCTAGACTTGCCATTCACTCAGCCGAAAAAAAGAAATAACCAAGATCAGAGCAGAACTAAATGAAATCTATAATAAAAGAATTATGCAGAAGATTAATAAAACAACATGGGATTCTTTGAAAAGATAAACAAAATCAACAGGCCTCTTGCTAGCCTAACCAGAAGCACAAAAGAAAGGACTCCAAAAAGCTCAACCAGAAACAAAAAAGGAGAAATCACAACTGATGCCACAAAAATAGAAAATACCATCTCTGAATACTGTACAAATCTCTATGCTCATAAACTTGAAAACATGGAGGAAATGGACAATTTCTTGGAAACACACAACTTCCCTAGGCTCAATCAGGAAGAAATGGAAGGAAAACCTGCAACAGACCAGTATCAAGTATCAAAATTGAAGGAGCAATAAAAAATTTTCCAATAAATAAAAGCCGTAGTCCAGATGGTTTCATACCCAGATTTTACCAGATCTACAAAGAAGAACAAGTACCTATACTGAAGAAATTATTCCATAACACCAAGAAGGAAGGAACCCTGCCCAACTCATTCTATGAAGCCAATATCACCTTAATACCAAAGACAGGAAAGGATGCAACAAAAAAAGAAAACTATAGACAAATATCCCTTAGATATTGGTACAGATACAAAAATTCTCAGTAAAATCCTAGCAAACTGAATTCAGCTGCACATCAAAAAATTAATCCACCATGACCAAGAGACACAAGGATGGTTTAACACAAGCAAATGTATAAATGTAATTCACCACATAAATAGAAGCAAGAACAAATACCATATGATCCTCTTGATAGATGCAGAAAAAGCATTTGACAAAATTCAATACCCTTTTATGATAAGAATGCTTAACAAAAGTAGGCATAGTTAGAACTTCTCTAAAATTATAAAAGCCACACGTGACAAACCCACAAACAACATCATACTGAACAGGGAAAAACTGAAAGGGTTCCCACTTAGAACTCAAACCGGACAAGGATGCCCACTCTCACCACTTCTACTCAATGTAATGCTGGAAGTCTTAGCCAGAGCAGTTAGATAGGGGAAGGAAATCAACAGTATCCAAATGGGGAAAGAAGAGGTCAAACTATAGCTCTTTGCTGACTATATGATCTTATATCTGGAAAACCCCAAAGATTCTGCCAACAGACTCCTGGAATTGATAAATAAATTCAGCAAAGTCTCAGGATACAAAATCAATGCTTACAAATCAATAGCATTCATATATGTCAACAACAGTCAAGCTGAGAATAAAATCAAAGACTTAACACCTTTCACACTCAGATATTATTTTTAAAAAGTTTAACTATCATCTCTTGCTTTCCTTATATTTTTATTTTTTAGTATTACTTACTTTGATTCCATCAGCAATCTCTATTATATATTTTATTTTCCATGAAAGCTTGTTTTATTTATTTATTTATTTATTTATTTATTTTGACACTTCAATAATCCACTTTATTTTTTCTCTTTTACTATCAATCTTTTTAAATCAAATTTTCCTTTATTTTTAGTTGACACATAATAATTGTACATATTTATGGGGTAAACAGTGATATTTCAATATATGTATACAATGCGCAATGATCAAATTAGGTAATTAGCATATCCATCACTTTAAACATTTATCATTTCTTTGTGCTGTGAACATTCAAAATCCTCTCTTCTAGCTATTTGAAAAAATACAATAAATTATTGTAAACCATATTTACCCTACAGTGCTATAGAACACTAGAACTTATTCTTCCTATCTAGCTGTAAATTTGAATCCATTAAGCAACCTCTCCCTAATTACGATTGTTCAGGAATATGAATATTTTGTAATTAACAAAAGTTTTATCTAACCATTTTAAGTGTACATATTCATGACAGTATTTTGTATCTGTATGTTCTAGAGACACAGGCTTTAGAAAACACTTTTCATGTATACGTTTTAAGTAAAGAACTACACTAATTACAATGAAATGGTCTTTTATCATTGCACCAATATCTTCAGAGTTCACCTTTCAAGTCTTGGATAATCATCAGAAATTTATATGAAAAGTGATAGCTACAGGTGACCTAACTGTTCCCATGTGAAAACAAGACAAATCTAGATCCACACTAGTTCCAAAGAATACAGAGTGTCATGAGACAGGAAATGAATATATAACAACAAGATTTTCCTTTCTTCTTTATAAACAAAATCTTCAAAAAATTTTCAATTTTTAAGACAAGTCAAAGGAAAAAGAAAAAATTGTAGAAGTGAAATTTTAAAGGCCGTTTTATCACCTAGGGTCCATTTATCATTTGACGTCCATGAACCACACACTTGGTATAATACTGTGGTTCCAAATTGTGAATTGAGACTCCCTGGAGTTCAAAATTCATTCAGGGGGTCCAAGAGGTCAAATAATACAGAATGTTTTTTGCCGTTGTTACTCTCACTCTTTTAGAAGCATACAGTGGAGTTTTTCAGGGACATGATGTGTCATAAGGTCAGAGCTGTAATGGATAATGAGTCCTACTTCTAATGGCTATTGGACTACATGGCTGTATATTTTGTATTCTATCAATGAATTTTTCAGTTTTAATTTCTAATATACCAATATCAACAGATAAAACCCACTTAAACAAAAGCTCTTTGGAATCCACAATCATTTTTATTTTTCTTTATTTACTTTTGCGTTAGCATGAAGAGAGTTTAATTAAATGTGGTACAGTCATATAATGGAATAATATAAGGAAATTAAACCAAAGCTAATTGTGTCAATACGGGTAGGTCTCAAAAATATAATGCTGAGCAAACAAAAGAAAGCTGCAGAATAATAAACATAGTGTACAAATAACTGATACAAAATTCGAGGACCTGAAAAAAAATTCTACATATTATATGTGATTATATACATATGTAGTAAAATGTTTTAAACATACATAGGAATGATAAACAATTAACTCAGGGTGTTGGTGTGACCTCTATGCAATAATTTTTAATAGCATAAAATGGCCCTAAGCCCAAAAAGTTTCAGAATGACTCTTTTAAAAGATTGAGACTACCAAACAGTCATTAAGGGATGATTCATTACTTTCCTCATCTTTAAGAATCAAAGATAGCACACACACACACACACACACACACACACACACACACACACACACACAGCCTGCCAATCAGAACATTTGACTGGCTTAAGATCATCAGGGTGACAACACTGCGATTAATAATTAAAGTTAAAACACATTTGACACGTTAGGAAGGAAAGCTTTCCTCTAGGCAAAGATCAGAATTCCAATGTGAAACACTGGAATAATCTTAGAGTCTCATAATTCACCTCTGTGAATCCCTGACAAATAAAGGGATTCCAAACTGAGACTTTAGGGTGTCAAAACATAAAAGTAGAAGCATCTGAGTTAAAGCTTCCATTTTTAAAATATCCTTTTCTTATGCTTTTAAGTATCTTTTCGTCAAACACAGATACCAAAAACAACATCTGCATTATTTTTGTTAAATCCTTCCATTAAATTTGGGAAGGAAAGAATTAGGAATAAGAAGACTAGGAGTGTTTCAAGTATTTTATTGTACTTCTTTCCAGAGGTAAATTTGTACCGCACCATTTACCTGAAGGGGATTTTTGTACGTCCTTCATTCCTTCTGCATAATCTGGAACAGAATCTTTCACTTTAGTTGTAGGCTGAGTGGGTTTTGAAGCAAAATCATTAATAAATAATGCGTATTTCATAAAATGTGTAGTCAATAATTCAAGACAAAAATATACAAGTTATTACCTTCATATGAAGATCTTCTTCAGGAGACCCTAAAAAGCAAAAGGGACGTATAATCCACTAAATATAAACATGGCAAAGCCAACCAAACATCCATGCAGAGATAATATCGAGCTGAATCCTCATGCTTGCCTTAGAAAATGATTACTTTAAGTTTTGCGGTATATTTTTTTCTGGTCAGGACAGGAACATGACAAATATACTGATGAAAGACAAGAATATGGGTTTCATAACACATATACTTAAGCTTTACAAAGTGAGATTATGTTTCAAATGGCTACAACTAAAATAGAAAAGTGTTCCCATACCAGTATGAACGTGCTGATTGATGAGAAAAGTGATCATTCACTTTTTTCCCATACCCATGTGGGCTACTGGTATGCCTACATTCCTTGTATTTTCTAGTGTAGCCATCTTTTTTTTCCAGATGAAAAAATAATTTCTTAATATAGCAAGAGCCCTTGTAAATAATTAAGAAAAGGAATAACCATGCAAATTCAGTGTATATGAGAATGTTTCAATCTCTCTCACTAATTAAAGAAATAAAATATAAAACAAGAACATATCATTTTTCACTTAACAGAGAGGATATATCTAAATGGATGGGTATAGTTGTAACATACTTCCTTGGTTTGCAGTTAGATAGTGTCTATTATACTCCACTGCCACAGTAATTTCAGGTCTATACATTTATCTTATATGACTATGGTTCTTCTGTCCTATGATCACAAATTCTATAGTTGCTTACTGATGGTTGTATAGTTAAATGGATTCAAAGCTTACTATCAGGTTCTTCTATTTATTTTTAGTGTAGCCATGTTAAATTTTCTTGATCCACTTGTGCAAGAAGGTATATGAAGCTCATCTAAGTAATAGTGTATAATATATTTCAATATTCAAATATTTATCCAAAAGGAAAAATTGAACTGCCACAGAATTATTAGACATTAATAACTTTTGTATCTAAATCAGTGCAATATTTATTGAAAATAACAATTTTAGTATTGAAGGAATAATCTCTGCAATTTTTTTTTTTTGTTTCTAAAATCAGTTTGGTTTGGTATATCATGTTAGTCTCCAAAGGATGTTATGAAAGAGGTATTTCATTAAAAAAATAGCTCCCTTTAAAAAAAGCCAATACTTCTATATTCAAATTACTCTCATTTGAATAACTAATATCAATGCAACATGTATCTTTGATGTCTGAGAGCTATGGAGAGGAGACATGAGGCACTGTGGTTTACTCCAATCCCAGCACTCCTTCCCACTTCCAGTCATCCTGGGAGCAGCAATAACCTACTCTTCCATGTGAGTGCAAATGCACTGATGCTATCTGGAGTGAGATTTCTCAAGTTTTCTCACCACTAACTCCAACATCACCGAGCTAACTTCTTCCTTTCCTCCTGTGTTCCTCCATCAGAGTCCCTCTTCCTTTGCAACAGTAATCTCTGCATCTGTGGTCTTGATTCTCCCCCTTCTATTAATACATTCTTTGATGGGGTATTCCCATCACTTCTTTCTGCTTTATTTTGCAGCAGTATCTTACGCCTGTAATTTCTATTTCTTCCTCTCTTTGCTCTCTCTAGAAATTATGATTCTGTTATGTCTTGAACTGTTATCCAATGGCTCTTCTTCCAGATTTCTCCACAGGAAAGTCTATGCCCTTGCTACTTAGAGCATAGTCCGAGGACCAGCAGCAGCAGCAGCAGCACCTGAGAACTTATTAGAAATGCAGAATCCCAGAACTGCTGGATGAGACTGTGCATTTTTAACAAGGTCCGCAGCTGATTTAGTAACATTTGAGAAACTCTGTTCTATACTGACTGTGCTTCCACATTCCTTTGCCTGAATTTACCTTCTTGGAATCCAGCCTCAAGTTCCTCCCTCTCACATTCCCCAAACTGAAACTGCATTTTAAGCCATAAAGTTTCCAATGGACTTTTTATCAGGCTATAGATTCCCTGATACCTTCAGCAGGAAACCTACTCTATTCTCCTTTCCAGTTCCCCTACTTTGGCCTATATGAGATGACCCTGTGAAGTCAACACATTCTGTATGACATTATATCATACACACGTATGGCTGACCATACATGCCTATATTCCTCTATGGTAGAGAATACAGCTCTGCAGAATCCATGCCTTCCCAACAGAGAGGGAGACAGGAAGAGAGGAGAAATTCTGCTCTACTTTTTTGACATATTTTAGGACTGGAAGCTCATTTTATAGTCTTCGTATGCCCTGCTCCTCCTTGTTCTACAGAATTATTGTATTCGACCACCCTCCATTATACATACCTGCTTCTTTTTCCTTCACGTACTCCCCGTACTCTCTGTCTTCCTCATTCCTCACTCCCTTTTACTCCTTTCCTCTTCCTTATTTCCTGACCATCCTCATGTCTTAGAGGATCTAGAAATGAAACTAATAATCCAGCTCCTTTAGTGGCACTCTCAATTCAATGTTGCTGACACTTGACAAGACACACAACTTACCACCATTTCACTTCTCTTTTTGCTTACTATGCACTATTTAATAGGTAATTTTCTTCGGCGATTAGAATATATCAGTGGTCATGTTTTTAAATAAACATTCTGTGAAATGACTTTTTAAATAAAATACGGTTCTTACCTTTTACCTCTCCATTTACTGTGTTTTTTCCGTCTTTGTCTGAAGCCCCACGTAAGCAATCAACACCTATCTGTGGGAAATGCTGGAACACACTCTGTTCAAATTAGTATCAATAAGGAGATTCAATTAAAAATAATAATGATAATTAGGGGCATCAAAAAATCTAGATTTTGTATTCTAAAAGCAATTAGATTTAAAAATACGAGAAGTACTGATAACCAAGACATACCAATAAAGAACCTCATACATGCTTTATATGGCTGTGGACTCTGTAAACTGAGCATGGAATGCCAAAGGAAATACACTCAAACAGAATATTTACTATGTGCATATTTCAACAAAGACTTAACTTCAAAATGCCTAAAGCTACTTTGCATTCCTCACCAGAAATAAGACGGCAGTTTTTCAAACATACAATACACTTGCTATAATATTTACAGAATTAAACATTTAAAATATTTCTAATTACAGAAGTGTTTTAGTGTTAAAATAAGATACGTGGCATGATAAGACACTTTGGAGTATGTCATATTGAGTATTAACAGAACATTGTCAAAACTGCTTCATGTAGGTAAACATAGGCTGGAAAAAAATGTTTATGTAATGTTTAAATAAAAGCAAGCAAATATTAGGTAGAGTATGTAACTCTTTTCCAATTAACATGTAACTTCTGAAGAGTGTAGCTAGCCTTAATACAAAGGGAAGAACAAGAAAATTTATCTATGAAACATCGAAAATGTGCCAGGCACTTATTTGCACCTTTTCTTTTCTACACAGTAGAATAATAAAAATGATGATCCTGATGGCTACCCCACTTCCTGCTTCCTGGCCATTCCAAGATGTTAAAAGGAAAGTGCTGAACAGATGTGGCCCACTGTTCTCTCTGTCCAGAATGTCCTCCTGGACTTTCACGTGGCTGGCTCCTTCTCAGCCTCCAGTTGGCAGCTGAAAGGTCTCCCTCGCAAAGATGTTCTCTGACTGCAGAATTCCACTCCCACTCCCATCTCCACCCTAACTACAAACTTCCTCAGTATTCTCTAACGGAACATTTTCTGTCTTTTTTATACGACATACTTAGAGTTTGTTCTTTACTTGTTTTCCTGTTCCTACTACTATAGACAGCATAAGTCTTTGTCTGGCATATTGCATAACTGTCTAGCACATAGGACTCAGTAACAGACATTTATTAAAGGTCAAAATATTTAAAAACTCATCGGGAAGTTCTCAAGTGCCAAATCACTATTTTCCTATAGCACATCTCCAGGAATAGCCTGCTGAAACTTAACATACCCCAAATTAAATATCCACTTAGCCATTCTAACGTTCCCATTCTTTTCTGGACACTTCTGTGTTCAGGTTTACAAAAGGACCCTCCATATTTATTAAGTTCCTGAATATCATTATGATCATTTTGTCTTGCATTTGCATGTATACTTTCCAGCTTACAAAATGTTTCCACATTTCTTACCACATGTAAGTGTTCATCACACATACCTAAAAGGTAGATATTACTACCATTTTTGTGAATGAGGCCACTCACATTTGAATAGGCTTAATCGTTTTTTCCAAGATTTCATAGGTCTAGTAAGTGATAGAACCAGGATACCAGCATGTCTTTTGACTTCCACTCGGTGCTGGTACCACTATGCGCAGCTGATTCTGTTGAAGAGGTCAGGCCCTTCCCATCTCTTTGCACACTTGTTCCCTTAGAATCTGTCCTCATTATGTTACACTTCTGTGACAACAGGCATGGCTGCCACAGAGGTACTCAACCTGCTCTATTTTTGAAAATGACTTCTACTTACTAAAACACTACGAAACCAAATTGTTGTTAGGTAGTCCCTCACATTTCCTATTCCCCATGCTCTTCCTTCTCCTCGAAGGTTCCCGGTACAATAGATCTATACTGGACAATCCAAATATATTAATTCTTTCAAGTCCCAAGCATGATCTTTTCAAGTTCCACGTTGTAAAAACTGTTTCTCCCTGAATCTCACTAGGATGTTTACACATCCATATACACCACAGAATCATACATTTGGCCATAGGTTGACCAAGAATAATTCTTTAGTTTCTAGATAAACAACTTCAGAACCCAAACTGATTCCTTGTCACTTCCCTAACTCTTTGTACTGTACCACACTGCCTTCTAAAATGAATCCTGCAAATTGGCAGGATTGACTATGCAGCAGTAATATCCTTAGCACATATTTACCTTATTAGTGATGGGCTGAAAATGTAAGAAAATAATTCCTTATGTGCATATGCAGAGGAGAGAAAGTAAAGTCAAAGCATTCCCCTTTATGATTTAACATAACTCAATGCTTATATTTAACAATAATAACAATGATAGTACCTTACGATCCTGCAGTGATTTTATATCTTTCTCTTGTCCTAAGCTATCTATAAAAGGTTATTCACAGACACATTCATGAGAACATGTGAATTTTAAATATATATATAAGTCTATCTCTATTCATGAATATTTCAATAAATCAAATTCACAGCAAAAACGAATTTTTAGAGGGTTGAAGCAGTTTCAGGAAGAAGTCAGTGGGATAGAGAAAGATAGGAAAAGAGAAATATTGAAAAGAAATGGCTGTTATATTTGGGCCTACACATAAGTTGATTTTTTATAATAGTACTTTAGCACAGAAATATTTTCAGATACATTAACTTACCACCTCTATTATTTTTTTGCACAAAAATAAAATCGTCATTATTTGTTTGCTCTCGAGGAGCACTTTCAATAATACCAATACTGTTTTCTTTTATTCCAGTTGCTAGCTTTTTTCCGCCTTCCTATTAAAAAAACACAAAACAAAACCCAGCTTCAGAAAACATCATATTTATGTGCTCACTCACCTACTCAGTCAGTCAGTTAAGAAAACAAACATTTACTGTGTCTACCAAAGCATAGGCACTATGCTGAGAGAAGCTGAAAACTGAAACAGGAGACAGATTCTGTCCTATATTCAACTGGGGGCAGAGATACATGAAACAAATAAGAACAGAAAAGTGTAAGTCACTAGTTCTGCAACTGAAGGAAAAAAAAGACACTGAGGGCACAAAGGAGAGCACAGTCGGTTCTAGCTGAGAAGCTCAGGAAATGCTGAGAAGAAAGGGCCGTATTTTGAAAGACAGACAAAATGGAGAGCAAGGGTCCAAAGGGTTTCTAGACAGGGCAGCATGAGAAAAAGATTGAGGCATGAAACAAAATGACAAATGCCCTAAGGGTACCAAAGTCATGTAGTAAAACTGGAACACCGTTCGAGGGAATGGACAGGGAGAGAAAATGGAGAATCAGGCCAAACCACAAAACACGTGTCCTCCTGCAACTTTCCCCTCCAGGTAGTGGGATCCAATCAAATAAGCAGATGAGTTTGATCATGGGGCATGTGAAATTTGACGCACCCAGGGAACTTAGAAACAGATCTGGATAAATATATTTCGCGTACGAGTAGATGACCCAACTCAGGAAAAGCATATGGGGTTAAGAAGATAAATATTTGTAAAAGACAGTAAACTGGTATAATTATATAAGGCAAACCTATACAGAACGCTGAAATTTTGAAAATGAAGAGGAGAAAAAAAAAAAACACATGGGATTCAATTTTTCAATTATGTGTTTCAAAATTTGTGTCAAGGATGTAAGATATACTTTTATTAATATATGCAAGTATTTAATTCCGGAATATTATGGTAATATGCATTTTTGAATGTGATGAAAAGATTTGATTCTAAAGCACCAATTCAAGATGCTGTAACAAGACTCCTTTTTAAAAGTTCATCTTATGGCTGGGCACAGTGGCTCATGCCACATAATCCCAACACTTAGGACACCCGGGAGGGAAGATCACTTGAGGCCAGGAGTTTAAGACTAGCCTCAGCAACATAGCAAGACCTGTCTTTACAAAAAATTCTAAAAAGTACCCGGGTGTTACGGTGCACTCTAGTAGCCCTAGCTACTCTGAAGGATGGCTTGAGCCTAGGACTTCAAGCTTTGGTCCTGCCACTGTACTCCAGTCTAGGTGACAAAGCAAGACCATGTCTCTTAAAAAATCAAAATCAAAATAAAAATGAGGAACAATTCACCTTAAAAGTTTCAAATGGTGGAAGAGAAATGCTTATGTGGTCACAGAATTAGGAGGCGTCTTTAAGTACTACTATGATGTAAAAAGAAATATAAAACCTTATTTTAAAATTCACATGGGTTTCCTATTTTTTTGTAAACAACATCCTAATAGGTCTAATTTCCTATTTACACCATATAGGGAGAGAGTAAAAAATTTGAGAAAGGATCTCATATACAAAAATGAAGCTATGATTACCCAAGTTGAAGATTTAAAAATCTTCAAATACACCTCTTAATATATTTGGCAAGCAGGACTGAATATTCACATTAGGAGAAAAGAAAGGGACTAAAAAATCAAGTCTGAGTTTTACAGATGAAAGAATTTATGTGCAATGTATAACAACTATGAATACTAAAGTTAATAAGATTTCTGAGGATAATATAAAATGTCCCCATTGCTGGAAATGTTTATAAAAGTAAAAATCATCCCCCAGAGATAGTTTTGTATACTCAACCAGCAATCCTGTGACTTGATGATAATAGGTTGTTTATTTGAGAAAAAATCATGAATTTTGACGGCACTCATTGAATGTGTGCATATGTGCGTCCGTTACAAACAAATATTATCAGCACAAGATAAATCAGAATATCTCCAGAAATAAATAATTGCTGCATTTACTTCTTTAAGAGGGTTACACCTTATAATTTATTTTTTCATTTAATGGATACAGGTTCAGAATCTCCTTTATAAAAACAGAAATTTTCATTTTAATTAATGAAAAGATAAAATAAAATGCTTACTCAGTTTCTCTCATTATTCTCAAGAAGACCTAAAATGGCTACCAAGATTGTATCAAACAGTAGGATAAATCAGTTAAGGAAGTTAAAGATATACCAACTGTTAAGTTAAAGGCCTTAAACAAGAAACAAGAGTCAAAAAGTAATAATTCATGGTAAACCTGATAAGGCCTAAAACAGATTTCATTTTGCATTTTTTTTTTTTTTTATTTGAGACAGAGTCTCGCTCTGTTGCCTGGGGTAGAGTGCCATGGTGTCAGCCTAGCTCACAGCAACCTCAAACTCCTGGGCTTAAGCGATCCTACTGCCTCAGCCTCCAGAGCAGCTGGGACTACAGGCATGTGCCATCATGCCCTGCTAATTTTCTCTATATATTTTCAGTTGTCCGACTAATTTCTTTCTATTTTCAGTTCAGTAGAGATGGGGTCTGGCTCTTGCTTAGGCTGGTCTCGAACTCCTGACCTTGAGCAATCCTCCCACCTCGGCCTCCCAGAGTGCTAGGATTACAGGCGTGAGCCACCGCGCCTGGCCTCATTTTGCATTCTTGAGGAGCACAGGTTTTACTAGTAATAGGTTAAATATATGACAACATTTTACTAAATTTAAAAGAAGGGAGGATTAAATTTTCTTCCCTTGTTTTTATTTTTCTTTAATTAATACATAATAGATGTGCATATTTTTGGAGAACACATAGTAATTTGATACATTCAGATAATTAAATCAGAGTATTTGGAATACCCATCACCTTAAATATTTACATTTCTTTATGCTAGGAACATTTGAATTATTCTCTTCTAGCTATTTGAAGTGTGTAACAGATTAATGTTAAATTTTCTTTCAGTTCTTCATTAAAATCAAGTGAATCAGAAGAAGTTGAGCATTTTTTTCATTATCTGGCTTTCTTTTCTTAATATGCATTTTAAATAATATCTATTTCTCTTATGTTTTTATAATAATCTCTCTCTTCTTCACTGTCTTATTCAATCTCTGTATTTATCTTGCCCTTCCTCAATCCATTCTTCCCCTTCATCCCTTCCTCCATCTCCATATTTGTTGAGCTGTTTTTTTTGGCTGCTTTCTAATTCTTTCCTTGCATAATGGCCAACCTAAGAATTGTTTATGCCCACCAACTTTTATAAATCTCAATCCTGTACATATCTCTTGCTTGCAATTATACTTGTTTTCTGTCATGATCTCAAGGACTTCTATTTCTCTCTAGCGTCCTTGTCATCATTATGAGGACTGGGAGATGGTACATGAAAAAGCCTGGGGGAAAATGTTTTTGAAAAAAACAACTTACCTTTGCAAGACCAGGGTTTGCTAAAGGCTTGAGGGGAGGTCTCAGGAGAGGATCAGGTGATGGAAAGGCAGGATGACAGAAGCCCTGGACTTTGCCTGATGTTGCAGGAAGGCTTCCAACCACATCTTCATTTTGACTATCAGAATTCCTGTCCTCAGACAAGGTTCTAATGAATAACACATGAATAGGCAATCTTCAAATAGCTTACAGTTTTTCCCAGATTGCAGAGAAGGAGCACATGGCTCTTTTAAGTTTAGTTTTGGAACACCCTGGAAAAAAAAATTACAGTTTTAAGAGTAACAAGTATCAAATTGGATAAAATAATTACGATATTCACCATTACTGTATGATCTAACACAAAGAGTACAGGTTTTAGAGCTACTCAGATATACATTCGAACCTCAGTTCTGCCATTTACTAACCTACAAGTTCTCATGGGGTGAGGATAACAAGAGATGATACAAATATCCTCAAAATGTTACACTCTTCACCCCAGTTGATTTTTATAGAAATACTATGATATCCATCAGATTATTTCTCAAATTATAACCTAGAAGAAAAATGTATCCCTAGGTAGTTTAGAGTATTATTGAAAAAACTAACATGAAGAAATTTAAAATAATTATGTGTTTTGTTTTGAAATGTGTTTGCATGATTTATATTTACATGAATAACCTCTTGTGGGGGAACATGTGAGGGTTTAGTTTTTAGTAGTACCTTATTTAAATGTCTTGGCACTGCAAATAGAATAAATTTCTTCTATTCTGTTTGTCAAAAATCTAAATATCAACGATTGTATAAGTTCAGCTTCTTCCAAGAGAAAAACAAGAATAAACCTCCTGGGGCAATGACTGATGCATGGAAGCTGCTCAGAGCTAAGACAGAGAAAGCCGGAACTAACTCTGCTGACCACGGAGACAGAGGTGGACTGAAAGAAGAGACACTGAAGAAATGCCTTCTGCAAGGCAAAATATACGCTGGGGTAAATCATTTCCAAAGGTGGGGAAGGATGGAGAAACAAAGAAGCAAGAAAAGAGAGACATGACCAGTCAATCAAGTATGATCTTAAGCCAAGAAGAAAAGGAAAAATGTTCAGTACAGTAAGGTCCATGGAGAAACACACATACAGACCAGAGGCTTTTGTTCATAATGCACCACAAATGGCGCTGATTCGGAGAGCCCCCCGCGGAGCCACCCTCACGCCACCCTGGGCGCCGCCTGGCCAGCGACACCGCCCGGCCACCGCCAGGGCCCCGAGCGGCCGGCGGGAGCCGCTCCGCCGTGCGCGCCGAGAGGGCGCACTCGAGGATACGGGCCCTGAGGACTCACAGCTCATTCCAAGAAACGTCATGGCTGAGCCAGACTGTATAGACGGTGACAATCCCGAACTAAGTAGGCCTCAGAAACTGATCAATCCTGTCAAAAACTCCCGGAACCATCAGCATCTTCACAGGGAACTTCTTATGAATCAAAAAACGGGTCTTGCAGCTCAGAATAAACCAGGACTGCAAAAGGTGATGGAAAAGAGAAAACGAGACCAGGTAATAAAGCAGAAGGAGGAAGAAGCACAAAAGAAGAAATCCAACTTGGAAACAGAACTATTGAAACGGCAGCAGAAGTTGGAGCAGCTTGAACTTGAGAAGCAGAAATTGCAGGAGGAGCAAGAGAACGCCCCAGAGTTTCTGAAGGTGAAAGGCAATCTCAGGAGAACAGGCCGAGAAGTCGCCCAGGCCCAGGAGTCCTAGGCAGAGGCTGTACCGGGACCTCATGTGCCCTGTCCCCACTCTTCACCGCGCACAGCCGTGTCTGTAGGTGCCCTCAGCACTTCGTCTCAGGGCAGAGGCCCCTGGAGAGAGTTCCAGCCAGCAGAGACGTTTGACTTTCAAAAGGATTTGGTTTGATTTTCCTACAATCTGGGCGGATAAATTGCCTTTGACTGTTGCAGCTCCTATTCACCAAATGAGGGGCATTGCCCGGCACATACGTTGGAATAATAGAACTGTGTTCAGAGACTGTAAAAAACAAGACAAATAAACAAAAAGATAAAACAAGCAAAAAGAAAAAAGGAAGAAGACATTGGAGTAAATTCTTGAGATTTGCACTACTTGGTTTTCTTCCATTCCAAGTTTAGCGGGGGCACAGAGCCTTTTTTCTCTTAAAAGCTAAAAAAGAAATGTTTCTTTTGCTTTTTTGTTATCTGTTAGATAATTTAGATGACGTAGGAATACATTTAATCTATTACATCCAGTATTTGTAAATTTTATTTTGAGGACCCCAAATTTCTTGTTTAATTTATGCTTTCATCCATGTTAGGATTAGCACCAGAAAATGTTAATGTTGAGCACAGCCATGACCTTTGTTGGCACTAAGATTTAGAAGTGAGGTAAGAAGGTTTAAAAACACGTAAACATCCATCTTGATCTTATTTTAATTCCTTTTGGTTCTCTGTAATAACAGTATGCTCCATATCAACATTCCAGTTCCAAGAGGGCACATCATGTAAATTCATTCATTGCTTTGATAACTAGTAGGGCTTTTGTTCAGTTTTGTTTTGAAATTTCTTGCTGAGCTAGTTTTTTTTAGATGAAATCATCCCCTGATCCCTTGGAGAGTAGAACTAGTCCATATAACCCAGCGTCAGTGTCAAAATAGAGGGTCCAAAATCTTTGCATTTTTTTCTTTGAGAGGAGTGTGGAGAACATTCCCATGAGGAGCTGGGCAGTGGGGCCTTCTTTAGGTATTTTGATGTGAAACAAGCGTAGATGGGTCTCCAGGAGGCTTCCTCGGAAGACTTACAGCATTTGAATATCTAATGATTATAAATATCATTAGAATCCATGCTTTGAAAACTTCTGATTAATGATCATATATTATTACTTTACTTTTTTTTCTTTTCCTAGCGAAGAAAGTCTATTTCACCACTATCTCAGTGATGATGTTGCTAATGTTGTCGATGACTACTGTGTTGCATCTCTCAGGAAAAGCTGAGAGGGAAAGAGGGCCCCACTCAGTTTCCTCATTCTAGCTAGCATGCTGTTCAAAGAGAACCCCAGGTACAAATAATAGCAACATTCTCCTGCAAAATTAATTTTATACTGCTGGTACAGGTACAGGTACCTTCTACTTGGGGTGATATGGAAGGATTTTTGTGGATTTAGTATGTTCTCCATAGGGACAATTCAGCCAGTAATCTCTACATTGGAGACTTTTACACTTTCTTTAAAGACTCATAGAAAACTAGATGCAGAGCTTTTGAATCCTTAATTAGCAGAGTAGAAATCAGCTTTCCATGGAAATGCTTTAGTTTTAGTAGTTGACAATTAGGCCCATATTCAGTCCTAATGTGAACAAAAGCAAATGTGATAATGATACACTGCCAGTTAAAGAAACATGGTAGTTGATTACACCCGAAATGGATTATTTATCTCATCAGCAAGTATTATTTGAATAAAAGAAGAGATGCTTAAGATAAAATGTTGGTCTATAATAGTTTGCTTTTGAAGAATGGAATGATAACTTTTTTTCCATCATTCTTCCTCTTGAGACCAGAAACTGCGATAACTGATCATCTAGAAAGTACATTTCAGATTGCACGAGTTCTTTCTTGTGTATATGGACTAAGGACGCTGTTTGTAAAATGAAGATTTGGGACTGGCTCATATCTTTTTATCT
Source organism: Lemur catta (assembly GCF_020740605.2). Classification (NCBI taxonomy): domain Eukaryota; kingdom Metazoa; phylum Chordata; class Mammalia; order Primates; family Lemuridae; genus Lemur; species Lemur catta. The sequence goes on from NC_059137.1 coordinate 89,134,664, forward strand.
AACTGGATGTTAGATCTTTAGATCTGTATCCTCGAAGCAATTCTGCCACTTGGTACAATTCTCAAGGGCTCTGACAGGTTCCTTTCAGGAATTCTAGGAATTCTGGTCCTAGAACTTAACTAGAATTCATTCTTCACTGGGAAAAAGTTAACTAAAAAGGCATTTCTCTCCTAATCTCACTGAAATTCCACAGAATTTTTTGTAGTTGGTAATACAAGATCTGGCCAAAAGAAGACATGTAAGTAGCGTGAAGTGGTGTCTTATGCTACAGTGTACAGGTAGGGAAGCTCTTGGAAGTTGTCAGGTCAGCTGGGCTCACAAGCCCCAATCTCCCCTCCCCTACCTTAAACACCACACAGTCCAAACCCTTAGGACTCTCCAACAGCTGAGCAGTTTTGTGGTTTGAGCCGCTTTTTGACAAAAATGGCTCCATTTTTCCACTCTGTGGTTTTCTTAAAATAGTTCTGTGTTTTATAGTCTCATGGTAGTAAAGTAGTGTTGCTTTCTAGCTATAACAGTTGACTTTATTCTTCTACTCTGAAAAATCTTGACTTGTTTGAGTGTATATAACATATATAAAGGGAGCCTTAATGGATTTCTTTTCATAATTCAATATTTTTTGTATTGTTTTTAATGTAAAGTGTTACAGAATTGAGGGTGGAATTCTTAGAACCAAAGTTATGCTTGATAAAAATCACCACATGCTTGGACCATGAAAAAAAAAAGTGACACTGATTAGTATTTACTCCACAATTAGTTTTTTGTAAGTACTTCTATAATAGAGAGTTTAATTTTCATACTTTAAAATAAGATGTTCAATTAGTTAAACACGATCATCTACCACTACCTGAAAGCTGTAATGTTATTACCACAGAGATAGAAAAATGGAAAAAAATGTTCCATAAACTTTCCACTTGGAGAAAGAATTGGTAATCAGGATGCAAAAGAACAATGTATGGCTTGAAAAGATATATTTAATAGAGAATTGGCTTGGGACTAAAAAAATATTTAAGAAATTTTAATCTAAAACCCTCATCTAAGCTTCCAGGGGGAGGATACTAGAAAATATGCTGTAACCCTCTTTCATATTGACATATTTCTAATTTATTTACTGCTTATTTAGGACATATTGTCTCAGTATAGCTCATCTGAACTTCTACATCCTAAGCATTAATAGGGAATAGAAATTTAAGCCACATTTTGGTACTGCAATAGATTTAATTATTAGATGTATTATACAGAGTATATTACTTGTAACATCCCATTACATAGAAATTCATTTGTCTGTTCATTTATTCACATTAACAAATCTATTAAAATGCTTCTCACATGCAAGACTTTATTCTAGGTACTCAAGGATACACACAAATATGCTTCTTAACCTCTAGTAGCTCATAGCAATGCAGGAGCATCAAAATGATCATTCAAATAACTAAATACAAAAATTTCTGAAATTTGAAATTTCAGAATGTGATGCAAGGACTCGGAGTGGGTATTTTTATTTATTTATTTATTTTTTTATTACATAAGGTTTTCTTTTATTTAAAAGATCATTCACAAAATACCATATCCATAGATTTACTTTCTGTCATATACTGAATGTGTTAAATGTTTGGAATTCCATTCTTACATTTAAAAGCCAAATGGATTGCCCAGAAGTTTAGATGAATGTTTTGTTCTTTTTCTTTTCCACATTGAGGTTGTGAGTAGGTCATCTGAAAGCATCAGGTTTTATTACAACCACATAATGCATGTCTTTCTTAAGTTAAGTATTGGTGTTACACAAATGGTTCTTATCTCGGAAGCAGAGAAGCTGACAGGTGGAAGGAAGGAGAGGCCAGAGAGTTCCGCTGAGTAACCGCTGAGACCTTGTAACAGAGACACAGTAAGAGAAGCCGAGGATGACAGCTAGTGACCAACCACTACCTAAGCACACTGCACAACAAAAATAATTGAAAAATTAATTTCTTAGAAAAATTAGTGAAATTAACTTTGAACTTTTGCTTGATATGAAAAGATAATATTTAACTACAACTCATTAATGATTTTTCCTTTTCAGCACTTGACATAATGGTGAACTGAGTAAAATTTTTGGAATTAAATGATAAAATATAAATTGTTATATTTAATACACAAAGCCCAAGTCACACATGAAATCACTGAGATTATATGAGAAACAAAGTTCTCAAGGCAGCCAGTGGCAGCCGGTGGGCGCAGGCCACATCTTGCCCTGCGACTTGAAGGTGGACCGATGCATGGAGAGAAAGCCTCCTCTACAGCCATCTGTTTGGCATGGTTGTGTAGCCTGACCTTGCATACATTTTGGGCCTATGCCCGTGAACTCAGTGTCAATGCTGCTCTTGTGATATCCAAGAAAACTCAGTAGGAGAAATTAAATACCGGGGAATAAGGTTTTGTTAAGCAAAGTTGAGCTTTGGAGAGCCAGAAATAATTGTAATAACCAGGGACTTTTTGCCTTCAAGAATTGAGTTGTCACCACCTTGGCAGTGATACTGCTCCTACTGAAAATGCATGCTTTAATCATATTTATATTATAAAAATGGAGTGCTTTGAGTTACTTCTTATATTTATCAAGTATTAATAGGATCGCTATTTTTAGATCAAAACGACTACTTGAGAGTTTTATATGTTTCCTTACCTCAAGAAACAAAGCAAATAAATATAATTAAATCTGTGACCTTGGACTTCCATCTGTATCTGAATTATAGTCTATTGATTTAAAAATATTGATAAATCTTTACTTTTACTTTGAAGTTTCCAGCTGCTCCCTAGGAATGCTGGACCATCTCATTAAACTGTTCATTCCTGAACTATCAAACCCTGATTCCTCTAGCAGAATCCAAACCCGCAGTCTTCCCACCTTAAGCTCACTTATTCCCTTTGCGCCTTTGTTCCGAGGCCCTTGGGCAGCCATGTTTCCTTCCTACCCTGGTCCCCTAGCTTACTACTGAACCCGACCTTTCCCCCAAATCCTTACCTCTCTCAGCACCTTATTTTTTCACTGTGCTCCATCCCGCAGATTCTGATTCCCTACCAGGGCTATCATCTGCTGCCTCATAGCAGCTGAGCCCTGCAGGAAATTCCCCGACTCTGCCGATGGTGCTACTGTAACTTTGAGTTTCTAGACTTGATTGGGGCCTCAGCCTGCTGTTCAATTTCTTTACTTGTGAGTGATTCTAAAGCTTCTTTACAGACACCCTATTATAAATGGACACGTGTATGAACTTATTTGAACCTTACTACAGTAGCCTGTGAGGCAGATGCCATTTTAACCGTATTCTACAATTTTTATAGGGAACACAGAGAGGTTACATGGTTTACCCAAGGCCGCAGGGGAAGTGAGTGCCCGAGCAGGATCGGAGTCCAGGCGGTCTGATCCCAGATTCTGTGCGCTTCCATACACCTTTCTGGGTGGTATTCGCCAAACTTTGAAGTAAACAGATCGGCCTGTGCGGGGGTTCATTTCCTAGAGACCTGCAGCCGCCGGCTGCTTAGGGGCAGCAGAAAAATTGCAATGGAAACAGCGGCTTCTGCGTTCTGATGGTTTTGACCCTTACCTTTCCGCTTCTCTCTTAAAAAGCTTTTTATTGGCTTTTAAAATCTTTTATTTTCATGGAACCTAGATTCTGTATAGGAGTTTTGGGAAACGAAGGAAAGTGTTTGAAAGGAATTCAGCCCAGGCGCTCCGTCTGGGTGAGGAGAGACTATTCCGGCATGTTTCCAACTATGAGCTGGAAACAGGGAGCAGAGGGGCCTGGTGAGGGAGCGAAGCTCAAACCAGAGCAGAGGGAGACTGTCCCTTTGCCGGTTTCCTTAGGACCCTTTGGCTTCTGATTATGAGACACCTGCACACCCCCCAGCATCATAAAGAACGGCTGAGGTTCTGTTTTGCAGATAATGAAATGCAGCTTCTGGGCTTTCAAGAGACTTGCTATTACCTTGATAACTTGCCCTACAAGTTGCTTAATATAGAGTGCACGGTTAAACTGTGAGCAGAGTTTTCCAGCATTATTCAGAGAGTGTACGTGGAGTGGAGAGAAGTAGCTGTGGGGAAGTCGAGTCTCCCTGCGGGTCCACTGGCAGCACGTGGGAAGTGTAGCCCTGCACAGCGCCAGGCTCAAAGGGCGTCTTCACCCAGCCACACCGTCACAACACAGGAAGTGGGATCCATAATGCAACTGCCTGCACATGGTAGAACAAAACACTGCCAGGCCAGTGATTCAGTCACCAGGTGCTGCCCAGGCGTGAGGCTCTTCTGCAAAGTTTGGGGCATCTGGCTGAGCGAGTCAGCGATTCGAAGGAACTCTTTTACAGCTGGGTTGATAGATTTTCTCCAACTTTGCAGCCTTCCTCCCCTACTCCAGATAAGTCCATTCCTTCTCCCCTATGAAAAAGTGGCACTGTCCCAGAGCAGCTGGCATTGCAGCGTCTGGGGGAGGGGGGATTGTGCTGCTGGTCCTCCGGCCAGGGGCCCAGTCCTGTCTGTAACAGGTTTTCACTTCTTACACTGCCAGGCTCTCCCGGCCCTGTGTGTGCTCTAGGATGTAATCTTTGGAGGCAGGAGGTCTCTATGTTCTGTGCACCTCACTGTGGCACACACTGTGCCTGCCATCAAGCCAGAACACCCTGGTCCATGTGGCCATTCAGCACGTACGCACTCTTTGCCAGTATTTGCATATGTTAGTGCAGCTGTAAGATTTCATCTCTCAAGAGAGAAAGAATGAGTTGCTTAGATAGTCCTTCTCTGTAGAACGGCCACATATGACAACTGAGCCCTTCAAATGTGTCTAGTACCACAATTAGAAATGGTAATGCTTTGGATATATTGGGATAAATTAAATATCTTGTTAAAATTAGCTTCACCTGATTCATTTTCCTTTTTTTAAAAAATGTAATCACTAGGATATTTAACATTTCAAATGTGGCTCACATTATACTTCTTTGAATGGTGCTGCTTTAGAGGATGTGGCTAATTCTACCTTTGGGATTTACTGATAAGGCATTTGGTTACCAGGCAAGACCACTGAGACTGCCTCCTGTGGCTCCCCCTTACTGGTACAACATTTGTTGTAATCTGAACATTCTGACTGTATTTCTACTTCTCCCAGGGCTATGTGGGTTTTTCACAGTTCTCAGGGGTTGCTCGTTCCTGCTCTCATAGCTGGAAACCAGAACAAACCAATTCCTTACACACAGACATATACTAACCACATGCAATCCATATGCATGAGTACCTTCCAACTTGCTAAACTCATTAAAATCACATTAAATGTGTCTATCATAGTCATCTTGTTATTATATATCATTGTTTCCACTGTAAATCAATGTTTCTCTTTTGTCATTATGAGCTCCGGACCCCATCAATTTAACTCGTTATTAACTATTATTAATTATTTTGTTTACTTAGCTTGTCAAAATTTAGCTGTGTACTCTCAGCCCTTCCAGTAACAGTTTTAAAGCATGGAAGCTCTAGATTTTCTGGAAGCATCATGATTCTTTACTGCCAAGAATTACGAGATAAAATACCCACGAAGCAGTCCTGGTTTCTCCCGGGGAGAACAGGATTGACTGAGATCAGCGTCTGGGTTCGTGAGTGTCGGGGCTGGGCAGAGAGCTGCCCTCGCTGCCGCTGCTACACCTGAGCATATTTTCGTCCTGGAAAAGACCATTCTTTTTCCTATTTTTAGTTTCATTGATTCTCCAATTCGACATAATACATCCTGTTTGTCAGAGAATAAATTGTTTTCATGTGTGGAAAGACTCTCCCGCACTGACACATGTGACGGCATTGCTGTCCTCTGCATGTCTGTCTAGGGACACAGCGAAAACAGGGAGGCGGAGAGTCAGCTCACACACGCTCACTCACGCATGTCCCCGAACAGCAGGATCTGGGGCTTTCAAGCACCGGCAGGGAGGGCCTCAGAAACTTTAATTTATATTAAATTTAAGATTCAGCAGATAAAGATTTTCACAAGTCAAGTAGGTGCTGTGTGACTGCCGAGTGTTAGTCACATGAGTAGTTCATATTTGTTCAGTCGTGACTAGAAGCACTTCCTGGAATGTGTCTAATTTTACCGCAGATCACCTCCCGTCACACGGATTATATAAAACATCCTGGATTTGGCTGGGGCTTGGGGAAATGTGTCTCCTCACCAGTGACAAAATAATTTCTGCATTTTATAAAACCATCTCTTCTCTCTCCATTTTTGTCATTTTGAATCTTTGAATCTGTATAACACGATGCAACTTTCCTTCTTTATCTCCTTCAATGTTCTCGCTCTCCTCCGAGCTGGGCGTTACTCCCTCTTTCATCTGTGAGGAGGCTGGAGCCCAGGTACGTTAGGGACTTGCTCAGGGTCTCACGGAGAAGAGCGCAAATTGCGCGATCTCAGTGCTCCTCGGTTTCTTCCTCCTTATCTTTCTAGAAAACCACTGGAACCTACCAGATCCTGACTTGTTCATACCTCTAGAGTTTTAATCCTAGAAAATCACTCCTGAAAATTGAGGGAACCATTTCCAAATGAGTCACAACACTATTATAAAAGAAATGGCACCTGCAAAAAGGTTTCTGGACACTCTTGACCCAAAAAAATACGAATCAAGACATTTTGAGCCACCTACCAAGCCTAGTTGATTGTCTTGGCTTGGGGTAAAGTACCTAAGAATCAGACATTTTGGAGCTCAATATGTTGCCTAACTGCCCACCAAGAAAGATGCATTAATCCCCAAAAGATGTAATTTCCAAAGGAAGATGGTTGGACGCATGTACCCAGAACAAATGTGCTTGTTTTCAAAATTGTCAATTTTTCAAGGCATACATGTTAAGTTCCATAACCCTTAATTCAGGTCTTCTCCATCATAATTGTTACTATTTTATTTGTTAAACTCATGATTTTCTTTTCTCAAAAGTGGCCTGAACTAGTTTTCACTTCAAACATTGTTAGTTTTCTTCCAGTAAAAGATGCCATAAAGAACATAGCGTAGAAGTGAGAACAACATAGACTCAGAGTTACGAATTCATTTATTCATTCAACAGACACTTCTCGGCTCCCCGCTGTGGCCAGCCGGCGATTTAGGCTGCGAGGACAGCGGTGAGCAAAGGCGCAGACTCCCGTTCCTTTGGGGCTCACGGGCCGGAGAGGGCGCGGAGGGGACGAGGCAAACACGCGCAGCGCGGCGGAGGGGAGAGCCGCGCAGGGCAGCCCTACTGCGCATGCGTCGCAGGAAGCCGCCTCGCGCGGGGACAGTGGGCCGCGCAGACAGGCGGGAACGGCTTTTCCCGGCAGAGGGAACAGCAGATGCAAACTCCCGAGGCAAGAGGCTGCCGGTTGGTTTCAAGGGTCAGCAAAGAAGCCCGTGTTTCTGAGGGAGCGGGCAAGCAGGGAGAGAAAGCGGCGCAGCTGGTGGCGGGAGGGGCGGGGGCGTCCCGTGGGGCCCCTGTGCCAACAGAAGCCGCGACAAGGCTTCTGCACGTCCCTTCTGTGGGGTGGGAGGACGGGCATTAAGCGGAGGGGTTTCTAAGTCACGGTTCAGCCATGAACTGTGAAGGGCCTGAGCTGCGACCCCGCTCACCGACCTGCCCTTAACAAGTCCCCTGCCGCTGTTCCCTGTACGCGTCGACCGCAGACGCCGACCGCGCCTCCTCCCGGCGGAGCCGGCAGCTGCGGGGCCGCCTCACGCGGGCGCCCCGCGTCCAGAGCGCCGCGGGCGCGGGAGGGCCGCGTGTCGCCTGCACGGGCGCCGTGGGCATCGCGGGCGCCACGGCGGAGGAACGCACGGCCGGGTGGCCGCGAGCCGTCACGGGGCTGCTGTGTGGGTCACTGTGCCGTCCTCTGCTCGGAAGCGAGAGGCCGCACTGCCCCAGGACGGACGCGGGCGTCTCGGGGAGGAGGCGCCTCCCCTCTGCCCCCACGGAGGCTCGGGGCGGCGGGTCTCCGAGTCTCTCCCCAGGGCTGCGCTGCCTCCCGCCGCCCAAGCCGCCCGCCGCTCACAGACGCCCTTGGCTCGGAAGGCCCCGACTGGGCAGCAGCGCAAGAAATCCACGGACACTTGTCTCCTAACAGCCACGCCGCGACTTCGGTTTTCAACAGCAGCCTAAGTGCTGCTTTGGGAACGGACCTGGAGTGGCAGAGGACAGACGGGGAGGCTGGGACAGGGAGCTGGAGCAGGGATGAGGGTTTCCCGCACCTTCTCTGCGTGCTGTTCACGCGAGGTTGGCCGAGCGACTGAAGCCCTTTGACACTCCGTGTCCTTAGCCCTAGAATGGGGACGAGAGCAGCCACTCCAGGTCTGTTACAGGAACACATGAAGTAATGAATATGAAGCCACTCGCACATAGCAATCCCGCATCTAAAACTTAGTATTTCTGGGCTTATTCATTTAAAGTATCAATAAATAGCACAACTAATATTTCACTTTGACAAATAATCCACTTGAAAAATACTTGAGTTAAAATTAATAGTTATTCTGGTAACCCAAGCACTGCATTAAACAAACAATACTCGACTTGCCCACAATTACTTGATAAATCTTTACTACAGTTATGATACTCAAGACATTGAAATTCTAAAATCTCTACAAAGAGTAAATTGAGCAATTTTCTTTGCAAAAATAATTTTATTTGCACCTTTCTTTATCAGGGAAATGTTAAAGGAAGATGAAGAAAAATATTAAACATTTTTGTTTATCATTTGAAAAGAAATGTTTGAACAGTTGTTTACAGGTAATTATATTTCTAATATTTAAAATATATGATGCTTTGAAGGTCTGTTTAAGATGGAAGAGTGGAAATGGTTCATCCACCTATGTCTAGAAAGCAACAAATAACAACCAAAAAGTGTAAAAACAGAAGAGACACCTACATATATACAAAAGCAGGAGACAGGCACATCACAGCCCCAAATATGAACAATGAAGAGTGCTTGTCGCCTACACGAAGTTTGGACCAACATTAAGCTGTTTCCTCTTAGGAGATGCATTTCCGTAGACCAGGAACCGTGGGCAGTGCGGATCTGAACATCCCACAGTGCCCTCCTGGTGGCTGAGGGACCCGCTGCTGCTCACTTATAGAGGTTACACTGCAAAGTGTTTGGAATGCTGAGGACAAAAGGCATGCCTGGGCATGCTTAGGATGTCACACACGGCATGACAGATGAGGAAACGATAGGACGTAACAGTATTTGAGAAGGCTGCTGTATCCTGCCATTCCCTCGACACTTACGTCCCTCCCACCCTATTTTTGAAGTCACAGGCCCAGAAGGAAAAATCCTTTCTCTGTGATGAGTGCCAGATGGAAAAGTACCATCAGGATATAGGCGTTTACATGCCGCTCCATTAACACAGACAAACTACAAGAAACTAACACCCAAGTAAAATTCCTGCAGGGAAGCAGGATTAAAGAACACAGTGCCTCATTCCAGAAGAGATGACTGCCAAGCATTGGCCCTCTCTGCCCCAACAAATAGAAACAGAACCCTGTGCTCAATAAGACTCTGCCCTCACATGCCACACAGAGCTCTCGAGGGTACATGTCTCCCAGGTTACCTTTGAGTGGGGCCCCTATCAAGAGAACACTCTGGAGACCCTCCAGTGGGCTACCCTGGTCACCCTCTTGTGGCCCCACTTTGCCATTTGAGTTGTAGGTCTTGTTAATCCCTACCGCCCCAACAGGCTCTGCCAGTTAGAGCCTATGGCACAAATTTCCACCACAGGCCAGAGAGCCCTATTGCACTTTGAGACCCATTATCTTTCAGAGTCAGCTAAAAAGTATACAACCATTGAGAGAAAATTACTGGCTTGCTATTGGGCTTCTGTAAATACTGAGCACATGACCCATGGCTGTAAAATCATCTTAAAACCAAAAATCCCAATTATGTTGTGGGTCTAAAAAAAGTCTGAAAATACTGAGTGGGGGCAACTCAGGGACCTTCTGTAGTAAAACAAAAATGGTACCTGAAAGAGTGGGCAAGACCCAGAGTAGCTGGGGTCCTGCAACTGCATGGCAAGATCCCAGGAGTGCCCTTCCACCTCCCCTGCACACTGCCCAAGCAGCTGCTGTCCCCACTGGTCAGTGGGGGTCATATGTAGAGATTTCCTGATCACACGTGGGCCTAGTTCAGTGTTAAAGTCTGCCAGGCTGCAACAGGGTGTGCTGTCATCCAACCTAGGAGAGACCCGTCCCTCTCGGGATGGTACAGAGGACATTCTGCTCAATGAGCAGCACTTCATGGGGTACAGAGAGCTATCCAGGCCACCCAACGGAAGACCGCTGCCATAGTTTCCCTCACTCATGGGCTGTGGCTCAGCTTCAGGCTCACATATAAAACAAGCTGCCCCATGGGGCAAGATATTTATGTAAAAATCAGTTCTCCTCCTAATGCAGTTGTCAATGTAGTCACTAGAAAGACCACTAAGCTAATAAGAAAAATCATAACCAATGAACCAATGAACCAATGAGCAGACCACACTTGTCAACAAAATGTGGAAACTGAAACGTCCACCCCAGAGCAAGTAAATGTGTGACTGATCACCTACTGGATCCACAAGAAGATGGCCCATAAAAACTCAGACACTGTCCTACAGTGGCCCACAGGCATGACTGCCACTGTCCTCAGAAGATGCCAAACATCATGGAAAAGTTGCACTTTTTGCCAGCCTCTGGCTGAGGCTACACACACTGCCCAGGGACAGGTTCCTGGGTCCACAGGCCAGGATGTTGTTGGCAGCCGGGTCACACTGGGATGCTCTTCCCATCCAATGTATTCCTCTGGATCCTGACTGTAGTTGACACTCTCTCTGGGTTTATCCAGCCACGTTTGAATGTTCCACTGACTTGGGCCACACTATCCAGGCCTACAGACCACGTTTGTTTCCTGAGCAGGTGTCCTCAACATGCTGCGTCTGGTGACAGCCTAGATTTGGGCCAGCTGCACACCAGGTGGTCCCATCCTGGGGCATACAGTGGACTCTCTAGGCTCCATGTCACTCCCAAGCTGCAGGGGTGATGAAATGTTTTATTAAACAATTTATAAACAGGCTTAAGCAGCTGAATAAAGGAGACAAACTAACCCAGTGTAGACTGCATATCCAGGTGAGCAGTTGGGATCTCAAGGCAGCAGTGCCCAGAGGACACTTCTCATTTGCCTACAGCTGGGTCTGAGCAGCTGCCCGTCCTTCAACTGTGACCCCTTGTTCTACAGTCACAGGCCCTTTGGCTTCTGTGGGAGACGGTGCAGGGCGCTTCCTCCCCTTTGGCCCATTTTTAAAGACTCAAATAGATAAAAAATTAAATGGTACTTCAACAAATATTGACAAATTATGGAAACATATTTTAAAATCTTTTAAAAATTCAAAATTTTATGTTAATCTAATTTTAAACATGATGTGTTTTCCTAGTTAAGTTATAATCAAATATTTTTCTGTGAAAATACTTTGCCCAACTTACAATCCTTCCAAACAAAAACTCTAAATAAAAATTAAAAGATAATTTTAAAGAATATGCAGTTTTGGTTACTAAATAAGAAACACTGCTAACTGCAACAACCACCAAAATGAAGCACAAAAATCCAATTCCTAGAAAGGTACAGGAGAGGGGGAAAGACATTAGTAATCTTTGTTTTTTCAGACTACATATTCCTAAAAGCTTTCTCTGCATCCTGAAAATAGAAAACTAAAGATACGAAAACAAACACACACAAAAAGCCCCACCACGCTCTGAACCCGTGGGTGCCGTGGATTCAGACAGTCAACCCTACGGTCACACTGACAACACGGATGCTGATGCAGCAACCTGGGAACTGCTCCAGATGTCATCCACAGTCCTGAGGCTGATGTCCTGAGGCCACAGGCAAACAACCCTGTGGGAAACTGACTGGCTCAGGAGTTCCCCTAAAGCCAGACACCAAGTTACTCAGGTGAAACTAAAACGCCCAGGACAAGAGGCCCCATGATAAAAGGCTACATTAAAAACCCTGTTAACCTGACTACCTCATTAATAGATGTCCTGCTCAGGGTGCCCTGACATCACACACCCTTTATGTCCTTCAGGCGGAGGGACCATGTGTGCCGTCTGGGATCACCCTTCTCGTGTGTGTACCTGATTTTCCTGCCATTGCTACTGCCTGGGGACACTTACGACACAGCTTCATTCAGGCTATGCTCAGCCAAGGAAAGGTTCACATGAAAACTTTTGTGAAAAACTCCCAATTCTCGGAAGTAGACCAGATGGTCCATCAGACTCTTTTTTTTTTTTTTTTTTTTTTTTTTTTTTTTTTTTTTTTTTTTTTTTTTTCCTCTCATCTTCTTCTTTCTTCTTCTTCTTCTTCTTTCTTCTTTCTTCTTCTTCTTCTTTCTTCTTTCTTCTTCTTCTTTCTTCTTTCTTCTTCTTCTTCTTCTTCTTCTTCTTCTTCTTCTTCTTCTTTCTTCTTCTTTTTCTTTTCTTCTTCCTTTCTTCTTTCTTATTCCTTCTTCTCCTTCTCCTCCTCCCCCTCCCCCTCTCCTCCTCCCCCCCCTCCTCCTCCTCCCCCTCCACCCCCCTCCCCCCCTCCTCCCTCTCCTCCTCCTCCTCCTGGCCAAGTAGCTGCTGTGTTGAGATTCAGAGCTCACACTGAGACCCAGACCTCCAGGTGGGCCCAGTCACCCTACTGGGAGGGACATGGACACAGCCCCAGGCCTCGGTCTGTGCTTGGCTCTAACTAATCACCTGGCCCTTGACATACACAGGATGGGGAACCTGTGGCCCCACAGGTGGACTTGTGTATCTTTGAGTGCAGCCTTTTGACTGAATCTAAATTTTACAGAACAAGTTCTTTTAATAGAGATACTTGATCTGTGAAGTTTGGATTCAGTTGAGGGGCTGCACTCGGGGATCTAGACCAAGGTCCAATTCAGGCAGCCACACAGGATTCACGCAGCTGCCCTGCCCACCCTGGGCACAGCCAGGACATCCCGCTGTGCAGGGAGCTGCAGTCAAGGACTCAGGCTCTCCAGCCAGGCATGTTCGCATGCACATCTGCTTTTCTAGCCCAGTTGGCCACATCTGGAGGCCTGCTGCAGAGCTTCCCAGGCACTTCTGCGAAGACCTGAAGGCCACCTCCCCACTCTGACTCAGAACTCAGTGTTTTACAGTCCTTGCCCTGCTCCACCCTCAGCCCCCAGGGTGCATAAAACCACAGAAGCCGTTTGTTGGGGGATCCCTCCACAGTGAGATGACCCCCGGCCCGCATATCTGGGTTAGTCTGCCAGACTGTTTACCCACAGGCCATTTTATGAGGGAGGAGCAGAATCAATGTCTTCCCTGGTTTAGCTTCTTGCTAATACAACTGCTATGCACATTTAAAGTCTCGACTATGCTTTTATTTTTTGCTTATAGCATTGGTCTAGTAACTGGCCATTCCAAAACTTGGAAGATTAACTCTCTCCAAGCAGGCTAAGCTCCTGGCAGTTAACCCTCCTGCTACCATTTGCCACAGTGCTGCAAGTGCTCACCAGGGCAATGAGGCAAAGAAAAGGCAGCAAGAAGCATGGAGATTGGAAAGAAAGAAATGGAATTCTCTCTACTTACAGATGACATAATTGCCTCCAGAAAAAATTCCAAGGAATCTACAAAAAACTCAGTTGCAAGATACAAAGTCAACACATAAAAATCAGTCATCTCTTTGTATACTAGCAGTGGAAAATTGCAAACCAAAATTAAAATTTAAAAGCATTGTGCCATTTACAATTGCTAAAAAACAAACAAAGAAACCAAAAAGGATATAAAGTCTATATTCTAACAAAACTTGTCCAGATTCTTTGTAGTGAAAACTACAAAATGCTAATGAAACAAATCAAAGAAAACCTAAATAAATAGACACACTGTGTTCAACTTCATAATAAAGGTGTCAGTTCTCCCCAAATTAATCTATATGTCTAATGTAATTTCTATCAAAATCCCAACAGCATTCTTTGTAGATACAGAAAAACTGATTCTAAAATTTATATGGAGAAACAAATTAAAGAGATCAAATATTTTCAAGAAAGAATAAAGTGGAAAAAAATCACACTACCCAGATCAGAAGATGGCTGACCAAGGACACCAGCTGCCAGGTAGTCTCAGAAAGAAGAAAAAGTTGTGGATGAAAAATAAAAAAACAGACAAAAGAACAAACATAGATTAGGTATAATTCCAAGGGAAAAGTGCCAGAATTTACAAGAGATTCCATGGGAAGAAGTTGCAGAGCAGAACAAGAAGGAACAAGATATTGGCAGAGGGCAACCCCTGAGAGGTGTGGAGTCCGGTGGAAAAGGCAGGTGGAGTAGTTTGTTTCTCCCTCCCTCACATCTCTGGCAGTCAGCTGGCTCCAGGCTGTTGGAGAGTCCTTCTACCCTCATGAGCCCAAAAGCTGCTGCCACCAGTGAAATGGGAGCTTCTTAAAGGCAAAGGACCAGACTGCCTGCCCCCTTGGGGCACTTTCTATAACAAAAGACTGGAGCCAAGATGGCAGATGCCATATGAATTCTCCATCCACCATGCACCTTTGTCCTCCCCAGTGGGATTTAGCCCCTCAGTTTTTATTTTTCTCGTTCCCATGCAAATGTTTTCCAACTCTGGGCCAGACTATGGGAGTCACAGGGGCCTGGTGGGTCCCAGGGGATCTGTCCAACCCCAGAACCTGGGCATACAAGGTGGCCTACCTTCTGAAGAGACGGACAGATATGACCAGAATGCTAGCTTTCCTCCATTCAGGCTCTTTTCCTCTCTTTTCCCTCCCCTGCCCATGGCTGCCAGGAAAGTGATTGAGCCAGGTCTCTCAGGAGCTGCTACCTCTGCTCTGTTAGTGCATCCACAACACTGGGGCTTCCACAGAGAGTGGGACTCAAGGCTTTCCTCTTAAAGACCTGCAGCAAACTAAGAGGTGCTTGGACTGTGAGCTCTGTGCTTATTGGCCCACCCCAGTGCTACTTCCCCAGCTGCTCCATCAGAGTAGGGCACACCCCAAAGCAGAGGGACATCAAATCTGCTTGAGCACCACATAGGCAACTTGGGACCAGCATGGTTCTCCCTGGCATGGTCAGGGATTGATCTTGAGGGACCCAGAGACAGGGCCTGCAGGTAAGATCCAATACCCCCAGTACTCGATCATGTTGTTCAGTGGCACAGAGGAAAGATTTGTGAATGAATATCAGGAGGCGTCATGGGCAGAACTGAAAAGAGAGTACAGTGTTGGCCCCAGCCACAGCACACATGCAGAGAACCCCTCCCTCCACAGGAAGGCTGTGCTCTCAGATCAGGGCAGGATCCTGGACAGGGAAGCTCCTAGCCTACAGTGGAGCTCAGTTAGTTTGAGCCCTTATCTGTTGGCAGGTACTGGGAAAAGAAAAAAACTTGCTCCTGATAGCCAGATTGTGAATCTCAGATGGCCCTGCCCCCCACAAGCAGACTCTCTGGTTGGGTGGGGCCCCTTCAACCCCTCCTGGAAACTTTCCCAAGAAGCCTGGAAGTGGACCTTTGACCCCTGCTGAAACAGCTACTTTACCAGCTTTTGTGGAGATTGAAGGCTAGCTTACCCAACCCAGCCCCACTCCACCACTCTGCTGTGGTAGAGAATAAGGACTCATCTGGAAGTTTCAGGGCTGTACCCAGGACCTTGGGCATTTGAATGCTTCTCCTGAGGGGCTAGATCCAGTCACATGTCCTCAAATGAACACTGACAGGGAGGCAAATTTGCACAGCCCTTTACAGCATTTACTGACTCAATCATATAGGGAGTGGCTGATTTTTACCCACAGGCATCATCTACTGTGTCAGAGATTAAATGGGGTGTGCCAATACAATTCACACTATTAAGAAAACCGCAGGGCAAGGCTGGGGAAAGACAATTGATTTTAATGACCTCCATCTTCCCTCATCAAAGAGAAACAGGGAATCTGCCTATACTCATAGCTGAGTACTGCTACAGCCTACAAACAACTAGTAACAGAAAACCACCACACCAAAGATATCTATGACCAAGGCATTCATCCAGAGCCTATGTCACCATCAAAGCATTCACAAACAAAGCCAAAGGTCTTTACCTGACATATGCTATAGACAGAAACTTATGAGTGTGTGTGAGCTGGGGAAGCTCCATCTAAACAAAAGAAAATTCAAAAATAAGAAGCGACAGCTGCTGCAGATGAGAGGGAAGCAGGAAAAGAACTCCAGAAGTATGAAAAATAAAAGTGAAAGTACACTCCCAAAAGAGAACATCAGCTCTCTAGCAATGGATACCAAACAAAATGAAAATATTGAAATGATAGAAAAAGAATTCCAAATGTGGATTGTAAGGAAGCTCAATGAAATCCAAGAGAAAATAGAAAACCAACTCAAAGAAACCAGAATAACAATTCAGGAAATGACTGAAAAATTCACTAAACAATTGACATATTAAAACAAAACCAAATAGAACTTCTGGAGATGAAAAATTTATTTAAGGAAATAAACACAGTAGAAAGTTTTAAGAATAGACTAGATGAGGCAGAACAAAGAATCTTAGAGCTTGAAGACAACTCTTTTGAATTAAATCAGTCAGTCAAAAATAAAGAATAGAGAATTAAGAGAAATGAACAAAGCCTACAAGAAACATGGGATTGTGTAAAATGGCGAGACATAAGAATCATAGACATCCCTGAGGGTGAAGGAGAAAATTCACAAGGACTGAAAACCTATTTGAGCAAATAATTGAGGAAAATTTCCCTGGTCTTCCTAGGGATTTAGACATGCAGGTACAAGAACCTCAAAGAAACACCTGGGAGATTCATTGTAAATAGGCAATCACCAACACACATAGTCATTAGACTGGTCAAAGCCAACATGAAGTAGTCACTCCTGCAAGCCATGATGTAAAAACATTAACTAACTTACAAAAGGAAAAACAAGTCAGGCTAACTGTAGACTCCTCAACTGAGACCTTACAAGCCAGAAGGGATTGGGGCCCCATCTTCAATCTTTTTAAACAGAACAACTGCCAGCCTAGAATGTTATTTTCTGCAAAACTATGTTTCAAATATGAAGGAGAAATAAAGATTTTCCCAGGAAAGCAAACATTGAAGGAATGTGTCAAGACCAGACCTATCATGCAGGAAATACTCAGAATGACATTACACATGGAACAACACAGTAGACACTCACAAGTGTAAAACCACCCAAACACTACAGCTCAGAGCTCATATAAAAAAAATTGCACAAGAGGTAACACAAAGCAATAAGGTACTACCTAACAGGATGAACACAACAACTCATATTTCAATTCTATCAGTCAACATGAACAACCTCAATGCCCTACTTAACAGACATAGGCTGGCTGAATTGATGAAAAAATACAACCCAACTATCTTCTATCTCCAGGAAACACATCTAACCAAAAAGATTCATACAGACATAAGGTGAAGAGATGGAAAAAAATATTTCATGCTAATGGAAACCAAAAGAAAGTAATTGTAGCCATTTTCATATATGATAAAATTGACTTAAAATTAACAGTAATAAAGAAAGACAAAGATGGTCATTATATAATGGTAAGGGGAGCAATTCAGCAAGAAGACATAACAATCCTAAATATTTATGCATCTAACACAGGAGTGCCTAGATTCATAAAGCAAACCCAACAGATCTAAGTAAAGAGATAAACAGCAGCATTGTAACTGCCAGAGATTTCAACACCCTACTGACACACATGGACAGATGATCCAAACAGAGCATAAATAAAAACAGTAGAATTAAATAAGACTCTAGAACAAATGGGTCCAATGGATATTTACAGAACATTTTACCCCAAAATTACTGAATATATATTCTACTCATCAGCACATGGAACATTCCACAAGATTGATCATACCTTAGGCCACAAAACATGTCTCAACAAATTGAAGAAAATAGAAATCATACCATGTATCTTCTAAGACTACAGTGGAATAAAGCTAGAAATCAACTCCAAGAGAAACACTCAATTCTATATAAAATCATAGAGATTAAACAACCTCCTGCTGAACAATTATTAGGTCAAGAATAAAATTAAGATGGAAATCAAAAGATTCCTCAAACCAAATTGACAAGGGGGACACAGCTATCAAAATCTTTGAAATTCAGCAAAAGCATTCTGAAGGGCAAAATTCATAGTCTTAAATGCCTACATCAAGAAGACAGAAATATCATAAAATAACAATCTAATGACACATGTCAAAGAACTAGAAAAGGAAGAGCAAACAAAACCCAGACTCAGCAGAGAAAACAAATAACAAAGGTCGGAGTAGAACTAAATGAAATGGAAAACAAAAAACAATAAAAAGGATCAATGGGAAAAAAAGGTGGTTCTTTGAAAAGATAAAATTGATAGAAGTCTTGCTAGATTAAGCAGGAGTAGAAGAGAAAGGACTCAAATGAGCTCAATAAAAAATGAAGAAGGAAATATTAGAACTGAAACTACAAAAATACAAAATATCATCTGTGAATACTCTGAAATCTCCACACACATAAACTAGAAAACATAGAGGAAATGGGCAAATTCCTAGAAACACACAACCTCTCAAGACTCAATCAGGAAGAAATAGAACTTCTGAATATACCAATAATGAACAGTGAAATTGAAGCAGTAATTAAAAAGCTTCCAATGACAACAAAAAAGCCCTTGACAAGATGGATTCACAGCTTAACTTTACAAGATCTATAAAGAAGGTATGGTGCCTATGCTGCAGAAATTATTCCATAACATCCAAAATGGGGGAATCCTCCCCATCTCATTCTGTGAACCCAGTACCACCTTGATACCAAAGCCTGGAAATGACAGAACAAACAAAAACGCTACAGACCAATATCCCTTATGATACAAAAAAACTCAATAAAATACTAGCAAACCAAATTCAGCAGTACATAAAAAAATAAAATAAAATAAATAATAATAATCCACCATGACCAAGTGGGCTTCACCCAGGGATGCAAGGATGGTTTAATGTGTGTAAATCAATAAATGTGATTCACCACATGAACAGAAGCAAAAACAAAGACTATTATCACCTCAACAGATGCAGAAAAAACATTTGACAAAATTGATCACACTTTCATGATAAAAATCCTCAAGAAACTAGGCATAGAAAGGACATATCTCAAAATTATAAAAATCATATATGACAAACCCACATCCAACATCATACTAAATAGAGGAAAGTTGAAAGCATTCTCCTTAAGAACTGGAACAGACAAGGATGTTTGCTCTTACTACTTCTATTCCACATAGTACTAGAAGTACTAGCCTGAGTAATCAGGCAATAGACAAAATTAAAGGATATCCAAATGGGAAAACAGGAGATAAAACTATGTCTTTGCTGAACGTATGATCTTATATATGGAAAACTCCAAAGACTCCACCAAGGGACTCCCAGAATTGATAAACAAATTTAGCAAACTCTCAGGTTACAAAATCAATGTATACAAATCAGTATAGGATTTCTGTACACCAATAACAGTGAAGCTGAGAGTCAAATCAAAGACTCAATACCATTTACAATAGCTACTAACAAAATAAAATACCTAGGAATATACTTAACCAAGGAGTTGAAAAACCTCTACAAAAAGAATGATTAAAAACTGAGGAAAGAAGTTGCAGAGGATATAACAAATGGAAAAATATATCATGTTCATGGATAGGTAGAATCAACATTGTTAAAATGTCCATACTACCCAAAGCAATTTACAGATTCAATGTAATCCCCATCAAAATACCAATATCATATTTCACAGATCTAGAAAAAATAATTCTAGGCTTTGTGTTGAACTAGAAAAGAGTCCAAATAGTCAAAGCAATCTTAAGCAAAAAGAACAAATCTGGAAGCATCACATTACCAGACTTGGAATTATAGTACAAGGCTACAGTAACAAAAACAGCATGGTATTGGTACCAAAATAGAGACATAGACCAATGGAACAGACCAGAGAACACAGACATAAAACCATCTACCCAGAACTAACGGATCTTTGATGAATCAGACAACAACAAACACTCAGAAAAGAAGCTCTATTCAATAAATGGTGCTTGGGAAATTGAATAGCCACGTGCAGAAGAATGAAACAGGACCTCTACCTCTCACCACGAACAAAAATTAATTCAAGATGTATAAATGCCTTACATGTAAGGCATGAAACCATAAGAATTCTAGAAGAAAATGTAGAAATAACTCTTCTGCTATCAGCCTAGGCAAAGAACTTATGAAGAATCCAAAGGCAATCATGGCAACAATAAAAATTAACAAATGGGATTTGTTAAATGAAAAGCTTCTGCACAGCTAAGGAAACAATCAACAGAGAAAATAGACAATTTACAAAATGGGAGAAAATATTCACAAACTACATATTCAATAAAGGGCTAATAACCAGAATTTACAAAGAACTCTAGCAAATCACCGAGAAAAAATAATCAAACAACCCGATTAAAAAGTGGGCAAAAGACATGAACAGAAGCTTTTCAAAAGAAAAGTGGACATCAAGATATGAAAAAAGTGCTCAACATTACTAATCATCAGAGAAATGCATATTAAAACCACAATGAGAAATCACCTTACCCTAGTTAGAATGGTTTTTATTAAAAAGTCCAAAAACGATAGATGCTGGCATGAATGCAAAGAGAAAGGAATGCTTATATACTTATGGTGGGACTTCAGATTAGTCCTACCTCTATGGAAAACAGTATGGAGATTCCTCAAAGAACTAAAAATAGACCTAACGTTTGATTCTGCAAGCCCACTGCTGAGTATTTACCCAAAGGAAGAGAAGTCATTTTATCAAAAAGACACCTACACTCTAATGTTTACTGCAGGAAAATTCACAATTGCAACGCTGTGAAATCAACCCAAGTGCCCATCAATTCAGAAGTGGATTAAGAAAATGTGGTATATGTATACCATTGAATACTACTCAGTCACGAGGAAGGATGAATTAATGCCTTTGCAAAAATTTGGATGGCACTGGAGATTATTATCCTAAGTGCAGTATGTAAAGAATGGAAAAACAAATAGCACATGTGCTTGCTATTATATTGGAACTAACCAATGAGCACACACGTACAAAGAGAGAAGTAAAGCTCAGTGGAAATCAAGCATTGGGGAGAGGAGAGGAAGGGATGGATGAAAACCTACCTCATGTGTATAACGAACACTATCTGGGTGATGAGAACACTTATAATTCTGACTCAAGTATTGCAAAAGCAATACATATAACCAAAAGCATTTGTAGCCCTGTAATGTTTTGAAATTTAAAAAGTCTCAAAAAAATTATACCACCAAATTTTCTATTGTGGTAAAGTATATATAAAATATTTTTTTCCATTTTTACCATTTTATGTACACAATTCAGGGCTTCAATTACATTCACTATGTTGTACAACCATCATCATTTCCCCTAAATCATTTCAAAACATTTTCATACCCTGAACAGAAACTCTGTACCAATTAAGTGATAAATCTCCATTCCTCTCTATCACAGCCCCTGGTAATCTCTAGTCTACTTTCTTTATCTATAAATTTCCCTATTCTAGGTACCTTCTATAAGTGAAATCATACTTCTCCTTTGGCGTCTGGCATTTTTTACTTAGCATAGTGTTTTTAAAGTTTATCCATGTTGTAGCATCTATCAGAATTTCCTTCCTTTTAAGGCTGAGTAATATTCTGCTATATGAATATACCGCATTTTACTTATCTGTGCATCTCTTAATGGGCACTTGTGTTGTTTTCACCTTTCAACTGTCATGAATAATGCTGCTATGAACACGGGTGTACAAGTATCTTTTTAAGTCTCTGTTTTCAGATATTTTGGGTATATAACTAGGGGTGAAAATGCTGGGTCAAATGATAATTCTATGTGTAGGTTTTTGAGGAACTACCAAACTGTTTTCTACAGTGGCTGTATCACTTTACATTTCAGTAAAAAATATACAAGGATTTCAATTTCTCTATATTCTTGCCATGACTTTTTATTTTTTTGTTTTTCTTTAGTTTTGTTTTGTTTTATTATAGCCATCCTAGTAGATTTGAAGTGGTATCTCATTGTGATTTTGATTTGCATTTCTCTATTGATAAATGGCATTTGTGATCTTTTTATGTGCTTTTTCGCTATTGCATGTCTTTGGAGAAATATCTATTCAAGTTCTTTGTCCAACTTTTAATTGAATTTTTTTTTGTTATTGAGTAATAAAAGATTTTATATATTTTGGGTATTAAATTCTTACCAGATGTGTGGTTTTCCCCATTCTGTGATTTATCTTTTCACTATCTTCAAAATGTCTTTTGACTCACAAAGGTTTTTAATTTTAATGAAGTCATATTTATCTTTTTTCTTTTATTGTCTACACTTTTTAGGTCATATCTAAAAAACCATTGCTAAATCCAAGATCATAAAGAGTTGTCCTTATGTTTTCTTCTGAGAGTTTTATTGTTTTAGCTCTTAAATTGAGTTCCTTGTTGAATCTTGAGATAACTTTTTGTACATAGTTTAAGATAAGGGTCAAACCTTATTTTTTTTATGTAGATATGCACTTTTTTCTATCATCATTTCTTGAAGTGATGCTGTTCTTTCTCCATTGAATGATATTGGTATACTTGTCAAAAATCAATTCAACCCTTTTTTCAATGGTCATTGTGGCTAAGCTTTATCAATTTTATTGATGTTTTTCAAAGAACCAACTTTTGGTATTGTTGATTTTCTGTATTAAATATAATCTATGTCTCTTGTTGACAGCATATAGTTGTATAATATTCAGTTTTTCTACACTCTTTTAATCTATGTTTTTATATGCTTTATGTCATTTGTTTGTGCTCTAATCTTTATTATTTCCTTCCTTCTGCTTGTTTTCAGTTAAGCTTGCTTTACTTTTTCTCTAATCTTAAGGGGAAAATCTAGGTCATTCATTTGAGATCTTCCTTCTTTTTTAATATAGGTGTTTTCAGCTATAAATGTCTCTCTAAGCATCACTTTAGCTGCATTCCAAAATAAGGATTCACTGCTTTAGTGTGCATGCCAAACTGGCGTTTTGTGTCTTCTTTTCCACTCATATCAAAGTATTTTCTAAATTTCTGTTTTTTAAATTTCCTTTTGAATCAGCTATTTGGTAGCAGGTTGTTTATTTTCATATACTTTGACTTCAAATTTTTCTTCTGTTATTGATTTCTAACTTTATTCCATGTGATCAAAGAAGATACTTTATATAATTTCAATCTTTTTAAATTTATTGAGACTTGTTTTATGACCTAATATATGGTCAGTCTGGAGAATGTTTTGTGTACCTGAGGAGAATGTCTATTGTGCTGTTCTTAAGGAGAAGGTTCTAAAAATGTCTGTTAAGTGTTATGGGTATATATTATTTTCAAGTTTTCTATTTGCTGGTTTTTCTTCTAATTATTATACACATTATTGAAAATGTGGTTTGGAAGTCACCAAGTAGTATTATTAGATTGTCTATTTTTCTCTTCAATTCTATCATTTTTTTGCTTCATGTATTTTAGGCCTCTATTTTTAGGTTCATATATTTTTATAATTGATATACCTTCTTAATGGATTGATCCTTTTATCATTATGAAATGCTGCTTTCTATGCCCACTGAATTTTTTTGTATTAAAGGCTATTTGTCTGTGTGTATAGCCATTCCAGCTGTCTTATAGTTAATGTTTGCATAATTTATTTTTCCATTCTTTTTCTTTCAACTTGTATGTCTTTAACATATTTCTCTCATAGTCAACATATAGTTGGATCATTTTAATTTTGTTTTGTTTTACGCAATCTTTTAATCTCTGTCCACTTAAATTTAATGTAACTTTTAAGGTATGTTTTGTGCCTTTCCTTGTGCTATTTGTTTTCTATATATCATTTTTGTTCATTTAATACTCCATTATTGTATTCTTTTGTGTGACATAGATATTTTCTAGCATATGTTATGAATTGTTTTGACTTTTCTTTTACTATATTTTTCAAATTATAGTCTTAGTGGCTGCCTCAGTGATTAAACTAACATCTTAATTTGTAACAATCTTATTTTTATTAATACTAACCTAATATTAGTATACAGCAGCTTTGCTATTATAAAGCACTGTTCTATCCCTTCTCCTGGGTTCTATAATCATACAAATTACCTCTTTATGTATTGTAAGTCCATAAACACAGTTTTATAATTATTGCTTTATTCAGTTGTCTTTTAAATTAAGTAGAACAAAAAAAAGAGTTACAAAGAAAAACAAGAATATATTTACACTTTTTTGTGTTTACCTGTATAGTTATCTTTACCAATATTCTTTATTTTTTATTTTTTTAATGAGGATTTTAAATTACTGACCAGTGTGTGTTCTTTTGAGCTGGAAGTTTTCTTTTTAATATTTCTTGTAGGGCAGATGGTCTAATGATGAATTTTCTCAGTATTTGTTTTATTCTGAGAATGTCTTAATTCTCATGTGTTTTTGAAAGATAGGTTTAGTGAATACAGAATTTTTTGTTAACAGTGTTTTTCTTTTAGAACTGTGAATATGTCACCCACTGTATTCTGGCCTTCATATTTTCTAATGGATAATCAACTCTCAATCTTATGAGGATCATTGTGGTGCTATTTTGGTCTGCTTGGTTTACATAGTGCCACAGATGGCAAATAAGTACATGAGAAGATATTCAAAAACATTACTATTAGGGAAATACAAACTTGAATAACATTAAGATATCAGTCCACACTATCAGAATGGCTAAAATTTTTAAAAACATGACAGCACCCAATTCTGATGAGGATGCAGAGAAAATGAATCACTCATACATTGTTGGGGGGAATGCAAAATGTTATAATTACTCTGAAAACACTTTGGCAGTTTGTGATAAAACTAAACCTTCAATTACCATGTGACTCAGGAATTGCACTCTTTTGCATTTATTCCCAAGTGATGAAAACTTATGTTCACAGAAAAACCTGTACATAGATTTTCATAGATGCTTTATTCCTAACAGCCAAATCTAGAAAGAACTCAAATGTCTTCAGTGCATGAATGGTAAAATTATGATTCATCTATACCTTGGGACAATACTCTGCAATAAAAAGGAACAAACTATGGATACACACCACAGCTTGGATTAATCTTCAGGAATTGATGCTGAGTGAAAAAAGCTAATCCCAACAGCTTACATACTGTAATATAATATCTGTACTGTATCTAATATCTTTGAAATACTAAAATTTTCTAAATGAAGAAAAGATTAGTGGCTTCCAGGGTTTAAAGATGTATGGGGATAGGGGTGGATATGAGGAAGGTAAGTATTACTATAAAAGGGCAACATCAGAAATCCTTGTGTTGATAGAACTGTTCTGTATAATCTGTGGTAATAGATACAAAAACTTGCACATGTAATAAAATTGCATAGAAGTAAACACACACACACACACGCACACATATAGTACAAGTAAACCTGAGCAAATCTGAATAAGATCAGTGGTTTCTATCAATATACTCTTTGTGAGATTTTACTCAGATTTTGAAAAATGTTAAGATTGTGGGAAATGGGAAAAATATGAGATCTTTATTATTTATTACAACTTCATGTGACTCTACAATAATTTCAAAATAAATGTTCATATTCAAAAAAAGTTTATATAATGTATAATTCCATTTACATAATAGTCTTGAACTGATATAATTATAGTGATGAAGAACAGATTAGTGGTTGGCAGCTGACAGGTTTGAGAATAGGTGTGACTATTAAGTGGTAACATGAGGAATTTTCTTTGAGTTCAAATCAGTATCATGATTGTGGTGATCATGGATCCATATGTGTTATAAAGTTTTTTTATTATTTCAAAATATTAAGGAAGTACAATGTTACTGTACAAGGTTACATGGATCATTTTTCTAATGCTTGAGTCCTGGCTATAGGTGTGCCCATCATCCAAATAGTGTTCATAGTACCCATTACGTTGGATTATTTTCCTCTGCTACTTCCCCCTACTCTCTCCTTGCTTTCCACTGAGTTTTACTTTCCTCTGTGCACTTGTGTGCTCATTGGTTAGTTCCAATTTTATAGTGAGTATACATGGTGTTCATTTTTACATTCTTGGGATACTTCACTTAGGAGAATGGTCTCCAGTTTCATCCGTATTGCTGCACAAGGTATTAATTGATTTTTTTATGGTTGAGTATTACTCCATGGTGTACATATATCACATTTTATTAATCCACTCATGAAGTGATGTGCACTTGCATTGGTTCCATATCTTTACAGTTGTGAATAATCTTGTAATGAACATTAGAGAGTACCTGTCTTTTTGATAAAATGACTTCTTTTCCTTTGGGTAAATACTCAGTAGTGGAATTGCTGTATCAGATGGTAGGTCTACTTTTAATTCTTTGAGGAATCTCCATACTGCTTTCCTTAGAGGTTATACCAATTTGCAGTCCCATTAATAGTATATAAGCATTTCTTTCTCTCTGCATCTTTGCCAACATCTATTGTTTTTGGACTTTTTAATAAAAACCATTCTAACTGGGGTAAGATATCTCATTATAGTTTTAATATACATTTCTCTGATGATTAATAATATTGAGCATTTTTTCATATGTTTATTTGCCATTTGTCTTTCTTCTTTTGAAAAGCTTCTATTCATGTCTTTTGCCCACTTTTTAATGGGGTTGTTTGGTTTTTTTCTTGCCGATTTGCTAGAGTTCTTTGTAAATTCTTATTATTAGCCCTTTATTAAATATGTAGCTTGTGAATATTTTCTCCCATTTTGTAAATTGTCTATTTGCTCTGTTGTTTCCTTAGCTGTGCAGAAGCTTTTTTGTTTACCAAATCCCATTTATTAATTTTTCTTATTGCCATGATTGCCATTGGGTTCTTCTTCATAAGTTCTTTGCCTGGCTGACACCAGAAGAGTTTTTCTACATTTTCTTCTAGAATTTTTATGGTTTTGTGCCTTAGATCCAAGTCTTTTGCCCATCTTGAATTAATTTTTGTTCGTGGGGAGAGGTAGGCGTCCTGTTTCATTCTTCTGCATGTGGCTGTCCAATTTTCTAAGCACCATTTATTGAATAAAACTTCTTTTCCTCAGTGTATGTTGTTGTCTGCTTTGTGAAAAATCAGTTGGTAGTACGTACATGGTTTTATGTCTGGTTATCTGATTTGTTCCACTGGTCTATGTCTCTATTTTTGTACCAATGCCTTGCTGTTTTGATTAGTATAGCCTTGTAGTATAGTTTGAAATTTGGTAATGTAATGCCACCAATTTCATTCTTTTTACTTAATATTGCTTTGGCTATTTGGGTTCTTTTCTGGTTCCAAATGAAATATACAATTATTTTTTCTAGATTGATGACGTGTGACTTTAGTAACTTGGTGGGAGTTGCATTGTATATGTAAATCACTTTGGTTAGTATGGACATTTAACAATATTGATTTTACCTACCCATGGGCATAATATATTTTTCCATTTGTTTATTTCCTCTCCACATTCTTTTCTCAAAGGTTCATGGTTCTCCTTGTAGAGATCTTACACCTCCTTGGTTAAGTAGATTCCTAGGTATTTTACTTTCTTTGTAGCTATAGTGAATGATATTGAGTCTTTGATTTGACTCTTGGCTTGATTATTATTAGAATATAGAAATGCTACTGATTTATGTACATTGATTTTGTAATCTGAGACTTTGCTGAATTTATTTATCAATTCCAAGAATCTCATGGTTGAATATTTGGGTTTTTCTAGATACAAGATCATATCATATGGAAAAAGCAACAGTTTGACATTCTCTTTCCTGATTTGGATACTCTTTTTTTTTTGGAGACAGAGTCTCGCTCTGTTGCCTGGGCTAGAGTGCTGTGGCATCATCCTAGCTCACAGCAATCTCAAACTCCTGGGCTTCAGCAATTTTTCTTCCTCAGCCTCCTGAGTGAATGGGACTACAGGTATTTGCCACCATGCCCCGCTAATTTTTTCTATATATTTTTAGTTGTTCAGCTAATTTCTTTCTATTTTTAGTAGAGACATGGTCTTGCTCTTGCTCAGGCTGGTCTCAAACTCCTGATCTCGAGCTATCCTCCCTCCTCAGCCTCCCAGAATGCTAGGATTACAGGCATGAGCCACTGAGCCCAGCTTTGGATACTCTTAATATTCTTCTCTTGCCTGATTGCCTTGGCTAGGACTTCCAACACTATGGTGAATAGGAGTGGTGACAGTTTGCATCCTTGTCTTGTTCCAGCTCTTAGAGGGGAATACTTTCAATTTTTCTGCATTCAGTATGATGTTGCCTGTGGGTTTGTCATATGTGGCTTTTTAAATTCTGAGGGATATTCCTTCTATGCCTGGTATGTTGAGGGTTTTTCTCTTGAAAGAGTGCAGGATTTCATTCAATTCTTTTTCAGCATCTAGTAAGATAATCATGTGGTCTTTTTTTTTATTTGCTTTTGTTCATGTGGTTAATCACATTTATTGGCTTATATATGTTGAACCATCCTTGTATTCCTGGGATGAAGTACACTTAGTCCTGGTGGTTTATTTCTTTTATGTGCCATTGAACTCAGTTTGCTCATATTTTATTGAGGACTTTTGCATCTGCATTCATAAGGGATATTGGTCTGTAGTTTTCTTTTTTTGTTGTGTTCTTTCCTGGCTTTGATATCAAGGTGATAATGGCTTTGTAAAAAGAGTTGGGGAAAATTTCCTTCTCTATGTTGTGGAATAGTTTTCTGTTATGAGTACCAGGTGTTCTTTGTAGGTCTTAGAATTCAATTGTGAATCCATCTGGAACTGGGTTTTTTGTTATTTTTCTTGGGTGGTTTTTTATTATTGATTTGATCTTACTGATCATTATTGGTCTGTTAAGGAGTTCCATTTCTTCCTGGTTGAGTCTTGGGAGGTTGTGTGTTTTCAGAAACTTATCCATTTCCTTTATGTTCTCCAGTTTATGCATATAGATATTTTTGTAGTATTCATGGATGATGTTCTGTATTTCTGTCATATCAATTGTAATGTTACCTTTTTCATTTCTGATGAGTTTAATTAAGTTCTTTCTCTTCTCTTCTTAGTTAATCTAGGAAGAGGTCTGTTGATATTTTTTACCTTTTCAAGGAACCAACTTTTTGTTTTGTTAATCATTTGTGAGCTTTTTTTTTTTTTTTTGGTTCTCCAATTTATTGCTTTCTGGTTTGACCTTTGTTATTTATTTTCTTCTGTTGGCTTGGGGGTTGGTTTGATTTTCTTTTCTAGTTTCTTAATGTGTGCATTAAGTTATCAGTTTGTGATCTTTCTTTCTTTTTGATTTAGGCATTTAAGGCTATGAATTTTTCCTGAGGAATGCTTTTGCTGTATCCCAAAGATTTTGATATTTTCTGTCCCCTTTGTCATTCAGTTCAAAGAGTTTTTTGGTCTTTGTCTTAATTTTATACTTGATCCAATGATCATTCAGCAGCACATTGTTTAATTTCCATCACTTTGTGTAGGGTTGAATGTTTGTCTTGTGATTGATTTCTAGTTTTATTCTACTGTGGTCTGAAAACATACATGGTATGATTTCTATTTTTTTGAATTGGTTAAGAACAGTTTTATGGCCTAAAATATGATCAACCTTTAAAATGTCCCATGTGCTGCTGAGAATAATGTGTATTCTCTAGTTTTGAGGTATAATTTTGTATAAATGTCTGCTAAGTATATTTGATTTAGAGTTTGGTTTAGGTCCATTATTTCTTCATTTATTTTTTGCTTAGGTGACTTATAAAACTCTGACAATGGGGTGTTGTGGTGCTTGGCAGCTATGATGGTACTATTTATTTCCTTGCTTAGCTCAGGTAAGATTTACTTTATGTATCTGGGAGCTCCTGTGTTTGGCACATATGTGTTTAGGATTGTTATTTCTTCTTGTTGGATAGCTCCCTTTACCATTATATAATGATCCTCTTTGTGTTTCTTTACCTTTGTTGGCTTAACATCAACTTTATCTGATATGAGAATGGCTATACCTGCACTCTTTTGATTTCTATTTGCGTGGAATATATTTTCCATCCTTTCATGATTAGTCTGTGTGTGTCCTTGTGGTGTAAATGTATTTCCTGGAGACAGAAGATAGTTGGGTTGTGTTTTTTCATCCACTCAGCCAGCCTATGTTTTTTGGGAGGAGTATTCAGTCCAATCATGTTGATTGATAGCATTGATATGTGGGATGTTGGTCTGTTTGTTCTGTTGGATAACCCCTTATTGCTTTGTTTTACCTCTTTCTCTATTATTTTTTAGAAGTTGTGAGTTGTGGGGGTTTGTTTACATGAACTTGCACTGGTTGGTATCTGTTGTGCTGATTTGTGTATAGTGCTGTTCTGAGTATTTTGTGCAGAGCAGGTCTGCCCATGACAAATTCCTTTAGTGTTTGCTTATCTAGAATGGGCCTAATTCCTTCACCTATTGTGAAATTTAGTTTTGTTGGATACAAAATTCTAGGCTGGCAATTGTTCGGTTTAAGTCGATTTAAGGTGGGGCCCAAATCCATTCTGGCTTGTAAGGTTTCCACTGAAAAGTCTTCAGTTACGCAGATAGGTTTTCCTTTGTAGGTTATATGATGCTTTCATTGTCCTCCTTGCAAAATTTTCTCCTTCATTTTAACTTTGGCCAGGTTGATTACTATGTGGCTTGGAGATGATCTATTTGCTATGAACCTTCCCTGTATTCAATGTCCATATTTTATCTGTATGTCTGAATTTCTGGTACTGTCCAGAAAGTTTTCCTCAGTAATTTCCTCAAATAGGTTCCCATGCTTTTAGCTCTTTCTTCTTCACCCTCAGGGATATCTATAATTCAAATGTTAGCATGCTTCATATCGTCTCATATCTCTCTTAGTGATTACTTAAATTTTTGTCATATTCTTCTCTGCCTCTTTGAATGACTGGATTATCTCAAGAGCCTTGTCTTCAAGCTCTGAGATTCTTTCTTCTCCTTGGTTTAATCAGTTGTTAAAGCTTTCAATTGCATTTCGAAATTCCCTGAATGACTCTTTCATTTCTTTAAGCTGTATTATATACTTTCTTTTGTTGTCTAGTTCTCTAGTGACTTTGTTTGCTTTTTCTCATTGATTTTCTGAAAACTTTTTTTGGCTTCTTTGTTGGTTTTCAACTCTCTCTTCAATTCCAATCATCCTATTTGGCATCCATATTCTGAATTCCATTTCCATCATTTCAACCATATCCTTGTGTGTGGAGTCCACTATTGTAGCTCCATTGTGTTCTCTTGGTGATGTCAAACTATTTTGTTTTTTTCATGTTGCCAGGGTTCTTTTGCTGGTTTCTTCTCATCTGTTTTCTCTTCTCTTACCTCTGGGTTAATAGGGCTCTAGTTCTCCTTTGCTGGATTCCTTCCTTCTCATTGTTGTGGAATAATGTCTGCAGAATAGGCACCAGTTCTTCTTTATAGGTCTGGTAAAATTCAGGTGTGAAAACATTTGGTCCAAGACTTTTCTTTTAAGGAAGGTTTTTTTATTGCTGCTTCAATTTCAATATTTGATATTGGTCTGTCCAGGATTTCAATTTCTTACTGATTGAGCCTAGGGAGCTCTGTGTTTCTAAGAATTTGTCCATTTCCTCCACATTTTCAAGTTTATGTGCCTAGAGATTTTTATAGTATTCATAAATGATATTTTGTATTTCCATAGTATCAGTTGTAATTTCTCCCTTTTCATTCCTGATGGAGCTTATTAGAGTTCTTTGTTTTCTGCTTCTTGTTAATCTAGCCAGAGGCATACCAATTTTGTTTATTTTTTCAAAGAACTAACATTTTGTTTTATTAATCTCCATTTAGGTTTTTATTATCTATTTCATTTAGTTCTGTTCTGATCTTTGTTATTCCTTTTCTTCTGCTGGGTTTGGGATTGGTTTGCTCATGCTTTTCCAGTTCTTTGAGATGATTCATTAGATTATTGACTTGTAATCTTTCTGTCTTTTGGATGTAGGCATTTATGGATATAAATTTTCCTCTCAGGACTGCCTTAGCTGTATCCCACAGGTTTTGATAACTTGTTTCTCCTTCATCATTTATTTCAAAGAATCTTTTGATTTCCACCTTAATTTCCACCTTAATGCAATGATAATTCACCAGAAGGTAGTTTAGTTTCCATGACTTTGTGTAGAAATGAGAGTTTCTGTTGGAATTGATTTCTAATTTTATTCTACTGTGGTCTGAGGAGATGCATGGTATAATTTCTATTTCTTTCAATTTGTTGAGACATGCTTTGTCGCCTATGTTATGGTCAATCTTAGAGAATGTCCCATGAGCTGATGAGAAAAATGAATATTCAGTGGTTTTGGGGTAGAATGTTCTGTAAATGTCAGTCAGTCCCATTTGTTCTAGAGTTCTGTTTAAGTCCATTGTTTCTTTGTTTATTTTCTGTTTGGAGGATCTTTCCTGTTCTGTCAGAGGGTTGTTGAAGTCCCTGGAATTATGGTGCTGCTGTTTATCAAGTAGGATTTGCTTTAAGAATCTGGGTGCACCTGAGTTAGGTGCATAAATATTTAGAATTGTTATGTCTTGTTGTTGAATTGTACCCTTCACCATTATATAGTGACAATCTATGTCATTCATTACTTTTGTTGATTTGAAGACTAAGTTATCTGAAATCAGAACTGCCATGCCAGCTTTCTTTTGGCTTCCTTTTGCTTGAAATATTGTTTTCATCCCTTCTGCTTCTGTCTGAATGCATCCTTGTGGGCTAGATGTGTTTCCTGAAGACAGCAGATACTTGGCTTGTATATATTTATACACTTGGCCAGCCTATGTCTTTTTAGTGGGCAGTTCAAGCCATTCACATTTACTGAACGAATTCATAAGTGGAGCAGATTTCCACTTATCTTGTTGACTTGAGCTTTGTTCCTTTGTTTTCTCTCTTGAGCCATTGTGGTATCTGGCCTTTGTCCTTTAGGTTTTGGATGATTTTAGACTGGTGAGTATTTATTGTGCTGATCCATATGTAACGCTGTTCTGAGTACTTCCTGGAGGATAGGTCTTGTTTTGAATTCCCTTAGTCTTTGCTTGTCTGAGAAGGTGTTTATTTCTCTTTTATATAAGAAACTTAGTTTCCCAGGGTACAAGATTCTAGGCTGGGAATTATTCTGTTTGAGAAGAGTGAGAATGGGGCCCCAGTCTCTTCTGGCTTGTAAGGTCCAGTTGAGAAGTCTGCTGTTATTCTGATGGGTTTTCCTATGTAGCTTACCTGCTGCTTTCACCTTACAGCTTGTAGGAGGAACTATTTCATGTTTATTTTGGCCAGTCTGATGACTATGTGTCATGGTGTCTTCCTGTTTGCAATGAATCTCCCAGGAGTCCTTTAAGCTTCCTGTACCTGGATATCTAGATTTTTAGCAAGGCCAGGGAAATGTTCCCCTCCATTATATCCTCAAACAGTTTATCCAACCCTGTGTAATTTCTTCTTCGCCCTCGATGATGCCTATAATTCCCATGTTAGGCCTCTTCACATAATCCCACATTTCTTATAGGCTTTGATCTTTTCTCTTATTTATCTGCTTTATCTCTTTGATTGACTTATTTAATTGGAAGGTGTTATCTTCAATCCCTGAGATTCTTTCTTCTGTTTGATCTATGCTATTCTTGAGGGTTTCCACTGTGTTTTGTAATTGCTTGAATAAATTCTTAATTTCCAGAAGTTATGTTTGATTTTTCTTTAATAGTTCAATTTCTTTAGTGAATTTTTCTTCCAGGTTCTGGATTTGTTTTTGTGTGTGTGTGTGTGGTTTCTTTGTGTTGGGTATCTATTTTCTGTTGCCTATCATTGAGTTTTCTTATAGTCCATGTTTGAAATTCTTCTTCTGTCATTTTAATGCTCTGAATTTGGTTGATATCCATTACTGGAGAGCTAGTGTTCCCCTTTAGGAGTGTGCTTTCCATTTGATTCTTCATATTTCCAGAGTTCTTTCACTAATTACTTCCCATCTGGAGCAACTGTTGCTTCTCACCTTTAGATTTTCGTTTAGATAATGACATGCCTAGTTTAGTCTCTGAGCCAGTAGGTGGTGTTTATGGGTGAGATTCAACCACATCCTGTAAATGCAGTAAAAATGTTGCAAACTGACCTCCCTGTCAGTAGGTGGCACTTGCTGGGAGGGGCAGGCTGCAGTGTTGTTTTGGGGTCCTGTAACCAGCTCTTGTTCCTCTGAAGAGGCACTCTAGTACCTCAGGTGGTGGGTCGGGCCCTGGGACTTCTAGGTGTGCCTTTATTCCCTACCTCAGCAAGGGGCAGGTGGAGGAGTGAGTCTGGGTGGGGATGGGTGAGGTGAGTCTGCCCTCAAGTTTCACAAATGCTGTTAGCAGGGGTCAAAGATCTGTTCTCTGCTTCTGTGTAAAGCTGCCAGGGAGGGGGTGAAATGGCCCCACTCAGTCAAAAAGTCTGCGTGTGGGGGGTGGGGCTGTTTGAGACCTGCAGTCTGGAGCAGGCCTCACTCCTTTCCACCCTCCCCTATTCAGTGGTTTCTCCCAGGCCTCTGCTGGCAGGCAGGACCTCAAACAGCAGATCTCCGCCAATTGTGATGCGGGCTGGGAGGTTTCCTGCCCAGAATCACAGCCTGAGCTGGGAGCATGGCCCTCCCATGGGAGGAAGGTTGCCCCTCTAGCATGCTGCAGCTAGGACCCACTCTGATCTGCCCCTGAAGGCACACACACCGCAGTAGACTAGCTCACAAATATCCCTTCTGTGCCTCCAGGCAATACAATCAAAACCTGGGTGTAGAAGGTTTGGTATGCAGGGCTGTCCCCTGGGCCCTGGAGATCAATCCCTGACCCTGCCAGGGAGAAGAGTGTTGGTCTCAGGTCACCCACGGTGTGCCCAAGCTCGACAGATGTTTCTCCACCTCGGAATTTGCCCTGCTCTCCTGGAGTCACCAGGCAAACAGCACCTGGGAGGGCTGACGGGAGGGATTCCTGGGAGGGAGAGCTCACAATCTGAGTACCCCTCAGTCTGCTGGAGGGCCCCAAAAGGAAAGTTCCCATTCCCTGCAGATGCCTCCAAGTGGTGGCTAAATTGTGTCTCTCAGCAGCCATGGGTAGGGAAGGGGAAGGCGAGAATGAAGCAATATGGCACCTGCTGACTGGCTCAGGTCTGTGGGCCTGGAGGTGCCTGAGGAAGCTGGGAGCCTGATGTCATGTCTGCAAGAGGCTCACCACTCACTGGTGGTGGCTGTCTCTGGGCTGGTGGTGGCTGGTCTCTCCAACTGCTCAGGAGCCCCCCAGCAGTCCGAGATGCAAGGGAGGGGAAATTTAGCCACTCCACCTATTCTTGT
This sequence comes from Lemur catta, assembly GCF_020740605.2. Taxonomy (NCBI): domain Eukaryota; kingdom Metazoa; phylum Chordata; class Mammalia; order Primates; family Lemuridae; genus Lemur; species Lemur catta. The sequence continues at coordinate 89,169,969 of NC_059137.1, forward strand.
CGCTGACCTCCACGCCTCTCGGGGGGCCTTTCTCCTTCCAGTTCTCCTCTGCAACTTCTTCCTGTGGAATCTCTTGTCGTTTCAGGCACCCTTCCTTCCAACCCTCATCCGATCTATGTCTGCCTATTTGTTTTTTTCACTTTCATCTAAAATCTATCTTTCTTGCAGAGATGCTCTGGTTGGCAGTTTTTCTTGTCTACCATCTTGATTCATTACTCTTAATTTTCGAGATTTTTCAATTCTCTTTCCCTCTTCACCTTTTCTCCCCTCCAGGTTTGTCTGAGTGAACTTTAGAATTAATGTTATTCAAGAGACAATAAAAAAAATTCCTTCATGACTTTGGTTGGAATCAGATTGGATTTTTAGTCATATTGGGGGATTAGTGACATTATAGGAATGACAAACTTTCCTGTCAAAGAAGCACTCACGTTTATTTATTCTTGTTTTTATGTAGCTTATATATTTGTATATCTTCATTTATTTACATTGCTAATAGTTTATGAACATAGGTAAATTCCTTCAGATATTTTATTGAGTTTTGTTATTTTTAATAAATTGTTTCATTTTCTAATTGTGTTGGTGATATATAAGAAACTTTAAATGTTATGTATTAATTTTGTCATGTTATAAAGTAACTTCTGGCTTATAACATTCTTGGTTGGTTGTCTAAAATTTTTCCCCAGTTGCTCCATCCTTTCATTTGCAAATAGCAGCCATTTTATTGCCTCCTTTTAACATTGTTCCATCTTATTGCATTCTCTCTCTAGATACCATTGGCATGTGGCTGGGAACTTGAATTATTAGTGACGGTAGTGAAAAAGCATTTGATGCTTTGCAATTAAGCATCGTGCTGAGTGTTGGTTTGTGCAGAGGGAAGTGGTGGAACACAGAGCTTCAGAACACAGACTCAAGAGCCATATTTACCGCATTCTGTCCAAACTCTTTCATCTTGAAACTCTGCGGCATCACAGAAATTACTTAAACTCTCTGTGCCTCAATTTCCTAATCTGTACAATGGGGAAAATGACACCTATCTCATAGAGTTTTCATAAAATAATATTTATAAAACACATAAATAATCCCTTACATATAATGGGCACAAAATAAGTGTTTGTTATTGTTGTAGCTTTCTACAAAGCAGTCTGTTAAAATTAGTTTAAAAGATTCTAACATTTGGGACATTTGGTTATTGTAATTTTTTAAAATTAGCATATTTATGTTATCTGTATGTTTTATATATTTATATCATCTTTTATTCTGATTAGTATTGCTATTTTTTGTTAGATTTTCAAAAAAACAAAGTCTGAATTTATTTATCAAACCTCTTTTTCTCTTGTATTAATTAATTTCTGCTATGTTTCTTCTCTTTTTATAGTAAGTGTAATTCATGAATCTACTTTAATTTTATAAAATAAGAAAAAAAAAGAAAAATATAGAAAAAGTAGAAATTTCCTTTTCAACTCTTACTGTTACAAGATCTCCCTGGGGGTTGTCATGTCCAAAAATTTGGTTTGCATCCTTTTCCTTCTATTTTTATGCATGCATACACATATTTACACATTTATGCATCTACAGATGCATTTTACATGAATAAGTATTGTTCTGTAACTTACTAGCTTACAGTATGTCTTAGCAGTATATTCAGTTCCATGTAAGGAGATTACCTGTTTCTTTTCAACAGTTACCTAGACAAAATGTAGAGTGCATACTTTCATATGCTTATCGATAGATGCACATCAATACTTCTATACTGATAGATGCAATGAATATCCATGCACATGGTTCTATATATTCATGTGAAATTATTTTTTAAGTACAACTCTAGGAGTGGAATTGTTCTTTTAAAAGGCAAGCTTATTTTATAATGTCATACCTAGAGTAAAACTGCTTTCCAATGAGTTTCCACCATTTTACAGAATCACCAATACCTTTTGAAGAGAGTACCAGCACCTGCATCCTTCACATTATTAGGGCTCATTAATGATTTTATTTTTTGCCAATGGGATGGGTGAAGAATGTTTATATTTAGTTTGCATTTTCTGTAAACACCAGAGTCTGAACATCTTTTTATAGTCTTGTCCATTTGGTGTGGGCTGTCTGCCCCACTTCCGGTTGGGCAGGTTGCCTGTGTAAAGTCTGGTTTGGAGCAATTGCTCACAGTTCACGAGGCTTGGCTGGGTGGCTCCATGAGGCCTTTCTTTTTCAAGGCTGCCTTTCATCAGCAGCTGGACTGTTGACATGGGTCCAGTTGCATTTTTTTTTAATTTAAAAAGACAGAACTGATTAAAATAGCTCCTTGCCTGCTCCCTCCCTGAGTTCACCAATCTGAACTAACCAGATTTACTAATCACCAGTGCGAACTCAGGGGTCATCCTCTAATTGGTGCCTGTTCCCGGCATTTGATCTGTGACAAAGATTCTTTCCTTGACCAAACTCTAGTCAGGCTCCTCTGAGCTTTTTTAACTATGCTCATCCTTGGGCATGTTCTCAAGAGCCCAGTTTTAGCAAGAATCCTGTCAAGTCAGTTTGGCCAGAATCTATCACCCTCAAGATATGATCACCCTCCATACCTGACCAAATTCCTCACCCTTCCCGACCCCTGGGTCGCGCCTGATTGGCCTGGCCTGCTTTCAGCAGGAATCCTGTTAGCTCAGGCCAGCAAAGAATCCTTCTACCCTCTTAGTAATTTCTTGTCCCCTCCCCCTTCCCCTGCTGCGTTCCTTGGCAGACCTGAGTCCACTCTCTCACCCACTGTGAGGCCTCATTGTCACAGTCCCCCAGAATAAAGTCTGCCGTGCAGTTCTTTACAAGTGTCAGGAATAATTGTTTTCTTAAAAAGCAAACGGCTTCCACTGCTGGGAGTGGTTCCTGCAGAGACTCACTGAGGTCATTCTTGCGAGGCCAAGTTATGTTTGGCATCTTGAGGATTTTATCGGCTCCAGTGTCTTCCAATTTGTTTCAAAACATTATTGCATCAGGTGCAATGCGCTGTGAAGTTGTCAGTATGCGGTTACATTCTTTTCCTAAAGTGGGGGAAGTTATCTTCTTCAAATTTATTTTAAGGAGATTTGTAAATGGGTCTTGGTGTTGGTATCCCTCCTAGAAGTCTTCCGTCAATTCTTCATCATTGAAAGTCAGATGTTTATTTTATTCTAGGCTAATGAGTTTTCCACTGGTTTTACCACTTAGCACTTCTGTGATTTTGTGTCAGCGGTAGTCACAACTAGGCCCAAAACAGGGGACAATGGTATATTGCTCCTTGGTTAATGGAGAAATCTCCAAATTTATACTTTTCCGTAGTGGCAAGATGATTCTGAGAAGGGCCGCGGTGACTTAGGCTGTCTGACATCTACTTAAGTGGAGTCTGGGTGAGAAGGCCGAGCAGTCACGTGCCCGCAGCCGGGCTCGGGGGAGGCGGGCAGATGGGGCCCAGCAGCTGGGGCCGGGGCGCTGGGGCGAAGCGCAGGTCCCTGGAGCGCTCACCGGGAAGGTGGAGAGGAACCGGGAACAGAGCGAGAGGAATTGCCGGGGCGAGCCAGTGAGGGGGTTTCGGGCTGAAGACCTGTGAAGTCTTCCTCTCAGGGAGAAGAGTCTAGAAAGGGCAGCCTGGCGTGGGGGAGGGGAGGGTGCTGCGGGAAAGAAGACTCGGAATGGGAGACAGGGACGAGCCGGAGGAAACAGGACTGTGACCAGAGACAGGATGATGGTAGGTCGCGGTGGGGGGCGTGTCTCACTGTATTCTTTAATTAGGTTGTACTTGTATATTCTTTATAAATTAAAGACAATATTAATACTTAAGACCACAGTAGTTGGTTTTTTATGTTTTTCAACTTCATCCGACCTACTCTGAACTTATTTTTGTATGCTTTACCTCTACTGCTATAACTTTATTGCCCCATAGTGAATATTAAATTATACTGGGGTCCGGCCTGGTGGCCGACGCCTGTAATCCTAGCATTTTGGGAGGCTGAGGCAGGAGGATCACTTGAGCCCAGGAGTTTGAGGTTGCAGTGAGCTGTGATGAGGCCACTGCACTCTATCCTGGGAGACAGAGTGAGATCCTGTCTCAAAAACCAAAAAATTAAATGAAAAAATAAAGTTGCTCAAGGAAAATAGAGTTAAGTAAGTAGATGATATATATAGTAAGTATAGGAAAAATTATTTAAAACATGACCATTAAACAAATATGGGAGTGGTTTATTTTTCAATGTCCTTTGGCAAAGGGCAGATTTAAAAGGCCTAGCCCAGGATTATTTAGGAAAAGAGACTTTGTCTGACTCATTGCTAGTTAATGGTCCCCAAATTAGTGAAGTTGCATTTTAACTTGTGGATTTTTGACCAGTAGGATGCAAATAGTTTCTGCCTGGCAGAGAAAACTCCCAAGTTTACAGATGACGACCAGTCGGACATTAGCTGTTTTGTAGCTAACTTGGCAAACTCAGAATGACATTCTTTTGTTAAATTGCCTGTAAAGACTCACTTCTTTGAATACTCTTTAGACCAGCTTTACAATCTTACTGGTTCCCTTGTTAATTAACAAGTTGAATAAAATCTTGGCTATGCATTTATTTTATGTTTGTGTGAAGGGCATTTTCTTCCTTTTGAAAGTTATACTTTAACATGAACATGGTATCAAATTGTGCCTAGATATTTGTGCTTCTCTGAATCTCCCTTAAAAACTTCACTTAAAAAAGTTTTACAAATGCTTAGGTAATTGTTATTTTAGTAATTAATTTTTCAGCTGAAACATAATTATTGATTGAAAATACTTATCATATTCTTTTCCTCTTAGGAGAAGCCTGGTTATTGACCAGGTGCTTGTAAACATACATAAAAGAAAACAGGTGGCTGCTCTTTAACAGATGGCCTCATGAGCTTTACAAGAAATTGTGAAACATTCTGTTGGGGGGATTAGAAGATAGGTTAGAAGTTGAAAAAATACTTTTTTTTAAAGAGATAATGTAAATATTTATGTCCATTTGGCCTTCTTTGGAGGTAGATGAGTCATTTTGTCACTGCATCCCAAACTACTGGGCATTTAAAAAATATTTCTGAACCAGTACATGGTTAATAGTTCGCAATCTTTGTGAGATATGGGAATCACTGGAATAACTTTTTAAGTGCTGATGCCTGAGTTCTATTTCCAGAGAGTGTGATTTAATCAATTTGGAGAATGGCCTGAACATTGGGATTTAAAAAATATATTGAATTGACAAATACATTTTATTTATTCAAGGCTGTATTTATTCAAGGTATAAAACATAATAATTTGATATACACATACATTGCCTAATAATCATTACAATCAAATTAATTGACACTTTCGCCAGGTGAGAACCAAGACTGAGAACCACTGATAATCACCAAGATCATCCTCAGGAGCTTATTAAAAATAAAAATTCCTTGTTCCCACCACCAAATCAAGGTTCTGATTCAGCTGATTTGAAGTGGAAGCAAAGAATCCCTAGTTAATTCTGATGGTCGACAGGGTCTGGGATTTTAGCAGTATTGGCAATTCAATTGGCAATTCAATTGGCAATACAACTACACAGACCAGAAAATTTTGTCTTATTGTATGGAGTTCTACCTATTGTTCCTAACTGGCTTTGTTCATTCACATGTTTTTGATTTGGTTTTTAACATTTTAGTAGGGAAATCTGTTTCTGAGGAAGAATGAGATTCAATGTAGTATTGAGAGGAGCCAAGGCACTGTCATAAGAAGAAACAAACTGTTCTATGATTAAAGTGCAAAAACTATATTTTATTGAACTTATGCAATTTTTACCTACAAATATTTATTTGCTAACTGGGGAAACAAATTTAATCACAAGTGAGAAAAATCATTTCTCAGTGTTCTAAATTGAAATCTGTTAAACAATACTAAAGCCAGCTAAAGCCTCGGCCCCCAAAATGCACCAGCATCATGCAGAGTGAGCTGCTGTTGCCCTAACACCAGAGAATTATAAAGCTTTCAACAGACGAACTGCTGCCGCTCTCCAGCGGGCGTTAAGGAGAGAGCGCCAGCTGCCAGGTGCCAGCTCCATCCGGCCTCCTCTTTGCCTGTGCGGCTCTTGATCTCAAGGAGGATGAACATAAACATTTACTGTCAGAAACAATGAACATCGAACTTGTTCCACATTTTTATTTTATATTCTCATAAGGAAATTTAAAGAACGTTAGAGTTGCATGTTCTGACGTAGATGCTGGTAGAAAAATCAGTCTTCTCACTGAAGTCCAGGTAGAGGATATAGAATTTGGAATTCACAAAGTTACGTAGAATTGCAAAAAATAAGTTATGATTCTAGTCCACGTAAGATATTTTCTTGGTTTACAAGACAGTTTTTTTCTTATAATTTGACCATTTACAGTATCTCAAGGGATTTTTATTATAAGTATGTATTTATACAAGCACAAATAGTATGCAATAAGTAGTGTACAATATACAAGCATTAATTCTATTTATATAAAAATAAATAGAAAAAATAGAATAAACATATATCTACTACCACCAAACTTTATAAAATCTGGATATAAAATCATATTTTTTTGCAGATTTTACAAATATTAGAACTTTATAAGTAGAGTTCAGGTTCATGGCATTTCCATCAGAGATCTAGTTCTATTCTTTCTCTCCCCATATATAATCACTATCATGAATTTCATGTGTATGTTTATAGTTTTTTACATCTATAGGCATACACACACATACATGCACATATATATGTATGTGTATTTATATGTGTATATATATAAATATATTGCATTGTTCGGAGGCTTTTAATTTTTATACAAATGGTATCATAATGTGTGCACATTGTACAACTTGCTATTTTCTCTTAAAATTATATTTTTGAAATTTAATTTGTAAATCTCTATTTTAACTGCTCAGTTAAATTCCATTCTAAGGATATTTTGGCAATATTTACAAACAATATTTGTGTACTTGAAAACATTGTATATTTCCCTTGGTTAGAGTACTTTCTGATGTACATTTTTATCAAACAAAACTCATTGATTTTACTATTCTAATATTCTACACTCTCACTAATATCTGATCTGATTTTTCTACCAGTTTCTGACATTGGCCCATTAAAAATATCCTACTATGATTATGTATTTGTCAATTTCTCTTTGAATTTCTGTGAGATTTTGCTGTATACATTTCAAGGATGTGAATTTTACCTGCCTATAGATGTAACTGGTATGGATACTGGGTTCCTTTTTCCATTTATGGTTAGGCAATGTTTTATTATTGCTTTTTGACTTAAAATCTATTTTGTCTGTTATTAATATCACCATACTAGTTTTTTTGTTTGCTACTTATACAGCATATTTTCACTCCATCCCTTTATTATTTTTCTGTGGGTGTGTATATATGTGTGTGTTTGTGTGTGTGTGTGTGTGTGTGTGTGTGTGTGTGTGTAACAGGGCTCCTATAACCAGCTTAGAGCTACATTTTGTAAATCCAGTAAAAGTTTTTTTCTGTCTTTTAATAAATGAACTTAAATGCATTTCCGTTCATGGAGATTCCAATATACTTGAATTTAACTGTATTATGGTGGGTTTTCTTTAATACTCTTTTTCCTTTTTCCTTGTTCCCTTTGTGCTATTTAATTGTTCATTTATTTTCTCTTTCCCTATCTTCTTTTGGATAATGTTCTCTTTTTTATTATTATTATTTCAGCATATTGTGAGAGTACAAAAGTTTAGGTATATTGCCCTTGCCCCCCCACCCCCCTGAGTCAGAGCTTCAAACATGTCCCTCCCCCAGACAGTGCGCATCGCACTCATTATGTATGTATAAACCCATCCCCCCCCACATCTGCCCGACACCCGATTAATGTTATTCCTGAATGTGCTCTTAGGTGATGATCAGTGAAACCAATTTGATGGTGAGTACATGTGTGCTTATTTTTTCATTCTTGGGATACTTCACTTAGTAGAATGGATTCCAACTCTATCTTTCTTTTCTTCCCTGTGCATTCCATAGTTTATTAAATAAGCTTTAAACTGGAAGTCATCTTCTTCTAGAACAGTCTGATTGTTGCATATCTAGATTGTCCTGATTTTTTTTAATTCAACAGATAATATTATATGATTTTGTCATGCACAACTTGGTATTTTGAAGTACACATACATTGTGGAATGGCTAAATCTAGCTAATTAACAAATACATTACATCACGTAGTTATCATTTTTGTGGTAAAAACATAGAACATAAAATATCTTCACTTTTTTAAAGAATGCAATATAACATAATTAACTATAGTCATCTTGCTATAGAGTAGATCTCTTGAAATTTATTCCTCCTATCTGTGATTATATGTCCTTTAATCAACATCTCCTCATTTGCCCTCCCCCATAACCATCCCAGACTCTGGGAACCACCATTCTACTCTTTACTTATATGCAATCAATTTTTTTAAGATTCAACATGCAAGTGAGGTCATCTGGTATTTGTCTTTCTGTTCCTGGCTTATTTCATTTAACACAATGTCCTCCATGTTCATCCATGTTGCCACAAGTGCTATGATTTTCTTCTTTTTTATAACTGAATAATAGTCCATTGTGTATGTTGTCGCACCGCACTTGCCTGCAAGGACGACGCAACAATCCGGAGTTCTTCCAACAGTGGTTTATTGGAGCAAACAGCTTAGTTACATGGCAAGAGACCTCGAACAGGAAGCGTTGTAAGCTTATATGCTAGTGCAAGTAGTCGTGGCAAACGGTGGTTGGTGAGTGACTCCGGCACTACACCCAATGGCGGTCTTTCTGGGTGCCTGCGTCACCTGTAGTCAGAGGCTGTGCCTCACAGCTCCCCTTTTGTTTTAAGGCCCATACTATAGGATTCCAATCACCCGGTCCGGATCCGGGGGCAGGATTCCCATAGACGGGCGTAAGGGCCACCTTCTCCCGTGCAATGAGCAAAGGCTCAGGGAGGTGCAAAATCTGGCGAATACACAGGGGGCGACATGCCACAGTCTGGTGCAATGGGGGAACCCCTCAGAGTGCAAGGGCCATGTCATGCTGAATAAGAGGTGAGCGGGCCGTGACCATCGGTACGCAACATTTGCAGCCAGATACCGGGGGACTGACCAGCCTCAAGGGAGGCCAATGCCTGAGTCACCAACACACGGTCCCTACGGCGCTGTGTACGAAAGCGCAGGAACCCCCAGGCTACAACGCTTGCCCCTAGAAGGCTGAGAAGTCCCAAGGACCCAAGGCCAGCCCAGTCTCTTACTCCACGAAGCACTGACTGCAGTGTGGGGAGAAGACCTTTGGTCACAGTCAAGTCCAGTCGGGTAGAGTTAATGTGGATGATTTCCAGTTGTAGTTGGCGGGTCAACGCGGTAAACTGAGTTGACCAGTTGCCCTTTAGTATTTCGGACAATCGTCGAGATAGGTTGGCAGCGCGGGATGCATTGTCAAACGGCACTGAGGTGACACACAGTCCTGTGAGTCGCCATTCACAGCCAAGCTGCGCCACTTGCCACAGGGTATCCACCTGTTCTTGGACTAGATCCACACGTTGATTCAATATCATGATTCTGCCTTTTAGATGTGCATTCATAACAGTTTGTGTATCCAATGCAGTAGCTGTTGATGCTGATAAGTTATTTAGAGCCTGCGCAGTTTGGACAGTGCCTATGGCTGCTGCCGTCGCGGCCGCCAGCGCAGCAGTCACCGCCGTTGCGGTGATAATGGCTGCAGTAATACCAAAATCTCTTCGGTGCCGGAAAAGAGTCAACGAGTCAGGAGCCTCCACTGGCCATGGGACAAAGCGAGGCATGCGAGCAGCAATAGCTAGAGAATGGCTAGTGGCATTCCAACAGCGAGCATAGAAGCAGTTCTCCTTAGAGCAGTTCAACTCAATGGTCGAGTTGCTGTCAGCTACGATCCAGATGAAAGGGGGCCAAAGACAAACAGGCGTAGGGGGGAAGGACAGGTTCCTATACTGGAAAACAGAGACCCCCGTCTCAAACGGTTGGGACGCATTCCAAGTAAAATTGGCAGAGCCCACCATTCCCCCACGCACCATAGCCAGAGGGGACAGGTCAGCACAGCTACCGTTGACCCCACACAAAAGCCAAAGATCAAAAGGATTGGAAGGCCGACTCTGAGTGGGATTTTGGTAGGTAAAATTGTAGCCCTTAAAGGTGCTGTTGGTGCGTGTACTGATCCTAGGGGAGAACGTGAAATAAGGCTTTTTTGCCCAGACCACAGAGGATCCCTGACAGCCGGTCCAAGGGAGGGTCTCCCCAGGATCCCGTCGCCCCACACAATGTGGAGCCCAACGAGGTTGCTCTCCCTCCCCAGGCACAGAGCGATTAGCCACAGCATCAAGGCTAGGCCACCAACCACATATAAAAGTGCCGTTGGCAGTGGAGACGGCATCAGAGGGGGGGTCAACCCAAGCGGCAGTCTGGTTGTATAAAAAAATGCACCCTTCAGAGGCATTGGAGACAGGAGTGCCAACGCGGAAGCATAGGGAACTTAACAGGGTAAATGACTCATTTTGGGGTACGGCCGCATTTTCAGGAGACCAAGGGAGAAAAGGAAGGTTTAAGGAGGCATTGGAAGTAAATAGTCGTGGAAAGATAAGAGCATCATGAGGCACTGGCATTGGCCTCGGGAACACCGACAGGAGGGCCCATCTCCTCTCCGCCGATGCTTGCACAATCAGCAGCAGGAGGGTCAGGAACTTCAACTTCTCCGCAACTGATCCCATTGCCGTCTGTAGTGTCTGTGTTCACCGGCTGATGCACTCGTCTTGTCAGTCGCGCCGGGACCCACACTGGATCAGGAGCGTCCTGCGGAAAAACACAAATAGCGCCCCTGGATCGGCTAACAACCAGATCCGGACCTTTCCACTTATTAAGCAAGACATCCTTCCACAAGACCTGTTCTGATAGGGGAGAGCCAGGATCGGCATGGCGATCCGCAGCAGAACGCCCATGATCATCCAGCAAAAGAAAGTTTAGAGTAAACAGAGTAAAAGATAAGACGGGCTTAGGTGTCCGTAGGCCCAAGGGACCCATCTCCCCCTTTTGTTTTTTCAGATATGCCTTGAGGGTGCCATGGGCCCGTTCCACAATGCCTTGGGCTTGGGGATTATAGGGAAGGCCCGTAAGGTGCTCTACGCCGAGGCGCGTGCAAAACTGTTGAAAGGCCCGAGAAGTGTAGGCGGGGCCATTATCCGTCTTAATAACACGAGGTTTCCCCCACGCCGCCCAAGCTTCCAAACAATGGGTGATAACATGACTTACCTTTTCACCTGCCAGAGGGGTGGCGTGGATAATGCCAGAGCAGGTATCGACGGAAACATGGACATAAGAAAGAGAACCAAAGGAGGAGTAATGAGTAACATCCATTTGCCACAGATGAAGCGGCCGAAGACCGCGGGGGTTGACACCTACATGGGGCACCGGGCGAAAGGGCGCACAGGCTGCGCACTGAAGCACAATGTCCCGTGCAGCCGCTCGTGACAGGCCAAATTTAAGGCGCAGTGTTAGTGAAGGAACGTGATATAGCAAGTGGAATTCACGAGCGGCCTCCAACGGAGAGCTGACCCAGAAAGCACGAGTAGCTTGGTCTGCCAAGGCATTGCCTCGCGCCATAGGGCCAGGCAACAGGGAATGGGCCCGGATGTGTGTAATGAAGAATGGGGACCTGCGCGAATGGATGGCAGCACGGATTGCACAAAATAAAGGGAAAACTGTGCTGCGGGGGTTCAAGGCGTGGGCAGTCTCCAACAGACGAACAGCCTGAACGACATAGGCAGAGTCAGAAACTATGTTGAGAGGCTCCGGGACTGTACGAAGGACCAGCTCAACGATCGCGCATTCAATGTGCTGGGGGGAAGAGTAAGAGAATCGGGCTGTAAACACATGATCATTAATCACATAACTGCCGGTGCCAGTAGAGGATCCGTCAGTGTAAACAACTGTGGCTCCCACAAGGGGTTCAGGGGAAGTTAAATGAGGAAAAATAAGTTCATTGCGGAGAGCAAATTGGAGGAGTGGGTGCTTAGGATAGTGATTATCGATCTCCCCTGGAAAGACACATCGAAGCACTGCCCAGCCATCCAGGGAAGAGCAAAGAACCTGGACTTGGGACGCGGTATATGGGCAACAGATAACAGCAGGGTAAACATCAAAATGAGAAAGAGACAACTGAAGCCCAGACAGCGCCAAGTCTGCAACTAAAGTAGGATAATGCCCCACAGCGCGCTGTGGTGAAGCATGCGAATGAATCCACAGCAAAGGCCCCTCCTGCCATAACACCGCTGTAGGTGAAGCTGGGGAAGGCAGGAGGCAAAGGGAGAAGGGGCGGTCGGGCTGGAGACGGACCAATTGGGCCTGTTGGAGAGCTTTCTCGACCTTGGCAAGGGCCTGCCGCGCTTCTGGAGTTAACGATCGGGGGGATAAGATGTCTGGTTCGCCCTCCAAAAGTTGAAACAAGGGGCACAGTTCAGAGGTGGGCAAGTGCAGGTAGGGGTGAATCCAGTTGATGTCGCCAAGTAGTTTTTGGAAATCATTTAGAGTGTGCAAGTTATCCTTTCTAATTTCAATTTTTTGGGGTCGAACAGAGGAGGGACCAATATGGGCTCCTAAAAAATCACCCACATCGCCCTCCTGGACCTTTTCTGGAGCGATAGCAAGGCCAAAAAAAGACAAGCTCCTATGCAGCGCAGCATAGGCCTTGTGTAGGACTGAAACGTCAGAGTGACAAAGTAAGAGGTCATCCATATAATGTAAAATTTTAACTGAGGGAAATTCCCGTCTTACGGGTGAGACGGCCGCCGCTACATACAGCTGGCACATGGTAGGGCTGTTGGCCATACCCTGAGGCAGTACTCTCCATTGATATCGCAAATCAGGTTCCTCATAATTGAGTGACGGGAGCGTGAAAGCAAAACGCTCCCGGTCATTAGGGTATAGCGGTATAGAGAAGAAGAAGTCTTTGATATCAATAATAATAAGTTGCCAATGTCTGGGTAGGGTGGAAAGAAGTGGGAGGCCACGCTGCACAAGGCCCCATCACTTGCATTTGGCGGTTGATCGCACGGAGATCGTGCAAAAGTCGCCATTTACCAGATTTCTTTTTGATGACAAAAATAGGAGTATTCCAGGGAGAGCGGGATGGCTCCAAATGGCCCATGCGGAGCTGCTCAGAGACTAACTCTCGAGCGGCTGCAAGTTTATCTGAAGGCAGGGGCCACTGAGATACCCAAACCGGCTCCGCTGTCAGCCACGGTATGGGTATGGCTTGTTCCTCAGTGACCCCTAAGAAAAACCCAACCCCTGTCGCGGGGGGCGCGGCCTGGGTATAATAGGCTCTGCGCGGCCCTGCAGACGGGGCCCAATCCTCTTCCAGGAACGCAACCCATATCCCGCATCATCTGCTGACTCTGAAGAGAAAATTCATTAGTTAAACGGAAGGACATTTGATTTAAAAGATCTCGACCCCATAGATTGACAGGTATAGGCATGACATAAGGCTGAAAAGTACCCTCATGACCCTCCGAATCCCTCCATTTGAGGTGCGAGGCGCTCATAGCTGGAGCGGAGGCGTAGCCGAGGCCCTGCAAAGTATGTGTGGAGGGGACAGTGGGCCAAGAGGAGGGCCACCAATGACTAGACATGACACTGGAATCTGCCCCAGTATCTAAAATGCCTTGAAATGACTTACCCTGAACCTGAAGCGTGAGTGCAGGCCTCTCACCTAAGTCGAGGGATAGGTAGGCCCCTGTGCCCCCCGAAGAACCAAAGCCTCCTTCCCCTTGAGCCCGGGGGACACTAGGGAAACGTGAATGGAGACTTGGTAACACAAGCAATTGGGCAATCCTGTCACCAGGGCAGACGGACACCACACCTTTAGTGGCGGAAGCCAAGATTTGAACGGTGCCCATAAAGTCCGAATCAATAACCCCTGGGTGGACCACTAAGCCCCTTAGTGTGGAGGAAGAGCGGCCCAACACCAACCCCACAGATCCCGACGGAAGAGGACCTCGAAAGTCCGAAGGAATGGGCTGGCACCCCATCCCAGGGGTCAATACTGTGAGGGAGGTGGCACAGAGGTCCAGTCCTGCGGAACCCGGAGTGGCTCTCCGGATGACCCCGGGGGCGTCAGTGACGGCAACTGTATCTGTTGGGGCATTGGTGGCTGCTGGAAGACCCCATACATTTGCGGGCCCTGGGATCGTGGGCCCCTCCCCCCGTTTTTTGACTGGTTAAAAATCTTAGGGCGAACAGTGGATGCAGATGCCAGTGGCTAGAGTGGCCGTCCTTTAATATCCTTTACAGACCGACATTCTGAAGCCCGATGGCGGCCCTTTCCACAACGATGGCAAACCTCTGGCACCCGGGGTTGGGGCTCTGGCCAGGGACGCGGGGAATTTCGGCACTGCTTTCGAATGTGTCCCCGCTGGCCACACTTAAAACAAGTCACTTCAGAACTGCCCCTGGCAGCTATAATAGCAGCGGCTAAGCCCGCATTGGTGGGGGGGCCTCCAATCTCCCTGCAAGCTTTTAACCATGCGCTAAGGCCTTTTCCTTTCCAGGGGGTGATGGCATTGCGACATTCTCTTGTGCACTGCTCAAAAACCAGTTGTTCTACCAACGGCATAGCCGCGTCTGCATCGCCAAAAATCCTCGCCGCAGCCTCCACCATCCGGGCCACAAAATCGGAGAACGGCTCCGCAGGACCCTGAATGACCTTAGTTAGATTGCCTGCAACCTCCCCACGATTCGGCAGCTGCTGCCATGTCTTTATAGCCAGTTGATTAATCTGAGCATACACTTGAACAGGGTAGGCAAGCTGGTTGTTCTGCCAGCGACTCTGTCCTAGAAGCATATCGGCATCCCAGTTAGGTTGGCCCTGCTGAGCATTCTGCCGGGCCTGGTTAACACAGGCATCCTGATATATAGATTTCCAATCTAAATATTGGCCCATAGACAGACAAGCTCGTACTGTGCTAGCCCAATCACTGGGGGTCATGGCATGAGCACTCAGTCGCTCCAGCAGGCCAGGGGTATAAGCTGCATTGCACCCATAAGCCTTAACGGCCTCTGCCAGATTCTTTAATTGTTTGTAATCCAAATGCTCATGATATCGACGCTGGTTCGCATCCTCAAAAACAGGAAAAGCCATCCGTATTTTTCTCCTATCTCGGGGGGGCACAAAAGAGGTCCCGCCCTCCGTTTCCGGAGGGGCGGATCCTCTAGCAGAAAGAGGCGCGGGGGCATACGGAGGCGGGTGATACTTTGCCGCCGCCTCCTCCAGCTCCGCCTTTTCCTGTGGAGTTAACCCCCCCTCCGACTCGCGAGAGCGCGAAGAGGAAGAGGATCGAGAGGAGGAAGAAGAAGATAAGCGGGAAGAAGAAGAAGAATCAGACATGCGGAGGGAGGCCATTTTGAAGGCTACCCTCTCTGGCGTGGCAGCCGCCACGTCAGACTCTGGCGACGGGCGTCCCCGCCGCCGATCAGGAATCCCTTTTTTACGCACTGACTTTCGTTTCCTTTTCGGCCTTTCCTTCGGCCGACCTGGCCAGCCCGGATCCGTCTTGCCCATCTCGGACACACTATCTTGATGATCACTGAGTGCCTGTTGACCTTCCCAAACCAGACCGCTACAACGGTCGTCCTCTAGACAAGAGCGCACTAGTGCCCACACGGGGAAGGTACACTCCCGCAGAGAGCCAGACTCTCGGGCACGACGAAGGTCTTTCTCCAGTTTATCCCAACTCGGAGTCGTCAGAGACCCCGAGTGGAGAAACCAGGGAGCCACCCGGTCCACCTCCTACATAAAGTGTCGCAGGACACGATTGGGGATACTAAGCTCTCCGGCGGCCAAAAGGCCCCGTAGCGCTCGCAGCAGTTGGCAACTAGGAGAATTTCCCATAGTGTGGACGAGAGCCGCTCAGTGTCACTATCACGAGAGGACAGGGGCCCGAAATCGAAACCGCCCCTACCACTGCGGTTCTGAACTCACCTCCCAAGAGGTCGTCTCCGCCGGTGGCCGAAGTTCCCGGGTTTCGGCACCACTTGTCGCACCGCACTTGCCTGCAAGGACGACGCAACAATCCGGAGTTCTTCCAACAGTGGTTTATTGGAGCAAACAGCTTAGTTACATGGCAAGAGACCTCGAACAGGAAGCGTTGTAAGCTTATATGCTAGTGCAAGTAGTCGTGGCAAACGGTGGTTGGTGAGTGACTCCGGCACTACACCCAATGGCGGTCTTTCTGGGTGCCTGCGTCACCTGTAGTCAGAGGCTGTGCCTCACAGTATGTACCACATTTTCTTTATCCATTCATCCACTGATGGACACTAAGGTTGATTTTATGTTTAGCTATTGTGAAATAGTGCTGTAATAAACATGGGAGTGCAGACATTCCTTTCCTTTGGGTATATACATATCTGTGTGTGTATACACACACACACACACACACACATATACATATATATATGTATATATATATATACACACCCACTAGACGGATTGCTGGATCATATGGTAATTCTATTTTTAATTTTTTGAGGAACCTCCATATAGTTTTTCATAAAGGCCATACTAATTTACATTCTCGCTGACAGTATATGAAGACTTCCCCCTCTCCCACATCCTTGCCAGCACTTGTTGTCTTTTATCATTTTGATGTTAGCTATTCTAACTGGGGTGGAGGGGATATTGGTATCTCTTCATGGGTTTTACTTTCATTTCCCTGATGATTAGTGATGTTGAGTATTTTTTCATATACTTGTTGGCCATTTATATGTCTTCTTTTGAGAAATGTCTATTTAGGTATTTTGCCTATTTTTAAATTTGTCTTGCATGTTTTTTTTTTTTTTTTTTGCTGTTGAGTTGTTAAGTTCCTTATATATTTTCGATATTAACAACTTGTTAAATGTACAGTTAGCAGATATTCTCTCCCATTGGATAATGTTTTCTGTACTCCTTTTGTTTTTAAATCTTCCTATGTCTGAAGTGTCCTTTTTTCTCTTATTCTCTTTTAATTCTAAGTTAACAGTTAATTTTCCTCAGAAATTTGAAGATTTTTAAGCTACTGAAATTCTCCTCAAATGCTCCTCAATTGCTGAGAAAGAAGTAAGCTGTCTGTTCAATTAATGGTCCTTTGTATATATTTGCTCATTAATCTTGATGTTCTGAAGTTTTACTTCAATATGTCTAGGTATGGATTTAGTGTTATATATCTTGGTTTTAGCCCACTATTTCTCCCTTCAGAGATATCCGAGATATTTCTTTATCCATTTATTATTTAAACCTCATTAGCAATACTTCTCTGGTCAGAAGTAGCCACTCGCTCCTCAGCTGGTCCCACTGGGCTATTTCTCTCAACCCCCCCAGAGGCCTCTTTGTCTTAGTGATCTCTGATCTCTCCCTCCCAGTGCATGAGGCTCAGGCTTCCCAGACCCTCCTAGGGCATCACTGTAGCTTAAGAATGTTTCATTCTCGTCAATTATCCTCAAAGTCTCCTCGGTTTTTCACTCCATGAGACCTGATTAAACTTACGCTTCAGCCTTTCTACTCGCTCTCCAGGCGGCAGGGACCACACGCTGCCCTCCCCGACACACACACGACACCCGCACCTGCCTCTCCGCATATCCCAGTCTGCATCATACAACCTTGGCAGCCCTTGAAGAATAAATTTCTCTATGCAAGGGCCAGTCCTCTAATGCCTCAGTCAGCAATGATATCTCATCCGCATCAGAATCCACAAGCTTCTCATGATATTTATATACTTTCTGAGAGCATCTGGTGTATTGCGACAGCCTTGTTGTGTCATTTAGTATTGAATTAAATATTTGTGTGCACAGTCCTCCTTCCATCTTCCTGGAGGGGAAGGTCTGTGTGTTCCAGTGAGTAGCGGGAGGCCACACAGACAAGAGGCAGCCACATAAGTAGGTGGGGAGATCATATTTAATACTTCGAATCACTAGTTAACGTTTGCTTCAGAACTGAACTTTCATATTCCAGAGAAGCAGCTTTTCCTCAATCTTTCTGTGCTCCTGCCTCAGCCACAAAATGGAATTTTATGCCCACCCAGAGCAGGGGGAGTCAGCCTCTGCCTTTCACTCCATCACTCTTTATTTCTCCTGATGGGGAGATTAACACAAGGTGATCGGGTCGGTATGTCTGGCCTCGCCAGCCCCTTCCTCAATGGCATCCTGCACACACGATGTGAGGTTTTTGGTTTGCTATTGCTGGATGTGGCCAGCTCACTTTAGTTCAGTTCAGGTGGGAAATAGAAACAATCTCCTTTTTATTGGATCCAGGATGAGTTCTCCAACTCAGCTTTATCACAATGAAGGAGATATTTTAACCCTACACATTTGCACATATTTGTCAAGTTGTTGGAATCCAGGTGGAGGGAAAAGTGAATAAGGAAGTGATGCATGTCATAGAATTTTTCAAAACATCTTGATCACTGTAGGACAATTACACATTGTCTCAGAAATACTTGCAATGATATGTCTCTAAAATTCGGAATGGTATCCAAGTCCTCCTCAGCGTAAGCTATCACCTGCAGAGCCATGTTTGGACTTGTGATTAGGAAGAACAATTTTCTATTCTAATGTTTAACAGACCCAGAATTTCCACTTCTGTGTCCTAACTAATCACAAAATGTCATTGCTAACTGCACAGACCCAGCTCCTAATGTGCACACAACTTAGTTCCCACATGATGTCAGGTTCAGCATTAGCTGGTAAAGCAGAAATAACACTGTTGATTAAAGAAATGCGCTTTCAAAAGTATGTCTCATGTTAAGATCTCTAGATCTCTGACACATAGACTGGGTTTTTACAAAGTCCCAATGGTTCCTACTGCCTGTAGGAACATGATATATTAAATCAGAGCTGTTTCTTTACTAGAGCAGATACTCCACTCTTCCAAGTGAAGTTTTGTCCCTCCCACATTGAAGAATGTCTTTTTGACTGGTGTTCTGAGTCCTCACATCACGATCATTGAAATAGAAATTGTTTTAGGAGACTTGAGGTAGAACAATTCCAGATAAGTGTTTCTTAGGAAGTGTGTCTGTGGAATTGAATCCAATATCTGCTACTTATCTGTGTGACCTTGGGCAAATTACTTAACTTTTCTATGCCTTAGTAACTTCATCTGTAGAATGGGAACAATAAAAGAAACTTTTCATATATTTTTGTGAGAATTAAAAGTAAAACATTTAATACTTTGTCTACCTAGCAGACTGTGCACCTTAAAAATAAGTTGTCTTCCCTGCTATTTGTTATGAAATCTTTATTTAGAAAGACATCTCCGATGACAACTTTTTAGATACACACTCCCTAAATATTTAATGACCCTCCTCATTTATTGGTTTGTTAACATAAACTATTTCCTAAGTCTTAATTACAGTAGTCATAACAGTGACAACTAATCCATCAATGTAGAGTTATTTTAATCATCATGAAGTTGTGGAAACTCTCATTGTTCTACGTTTTACTTTTATCTTAGAATCACAGCTGTTGTTTATAACTTATGCTTGTTACAACCATTTATCTTTATCACTAACTTCACTGTAGCACAGAGGAATCATAACTTTCAGGAAAAACATAAAAGCAGGAAGAGGAAGGAGCACCTCTGTCTTGATAGAGCCAAACGGGAAACAGTGGCATCATGCCCAGGGAACAGCTGGACCAGTGGTGGCAGCAGGTGGAAAAAGTGTCCGGGAGAGCACATGGCAGGGTGGACCTGGGCGAGGGGGACAGTGCCAGGCTGCTCTCTGGCCACACCTCCTCCTCTTTTCCAGGTGATCTCCAACATGAATGGAGTGAGGCCCCATGGAGCAGGCATGGCTGGCCAAAGATCTGGGATCTACGTCCAGTTCTGCACTCACACCTGTAGAGGCTGGGGAGCAAATCCTACATTAAAATAGGGGAAAGGAGAATGGAATTAAAAGGGCAGATGTGAGAAGTGTTACACAAATGGCTTCTGTAGGATTATTCTGTACTCTCCACGTGTGTGATGCAGAGACTGTTAGCAATACAGTATTCAGGGACAGAGAAGTGTCCAAAGGAGAAAAACAACTGGGAGGGAAAGGGAGTCACAGCTTCTCTACACCATGGAGGGAGTTGCCTTGGAGCCTGAAGTTCTTGGCCACCCTCATGCTGTTTCTGTTGGTCGGGATTTGGTCTGCATTCTGATGCCTTGAGTCAGTTTGGGACTACTTAATTTCACCTGGGTCACCTGCAGTTCACTTGTCCCAGTGGCGCTTAAGGAATGACACAGTGTGGAACTGTACCTAACACAAAATGGGAGCTGGGTATTTGTGAAATCAGTGAATTCAGGGAATGGCAGAGAATGGTTGAGACATCCGATGATTCTGGGGTCAGATCCTGGCTTTGACATTCTCCAGCAAGGTCACCATAAATAGGCAAAAACAATTTCTGAGAGTTTTTGAAATAGTGACAATAAAACTTCTCTCACTGGGTTGTTTTGAAAAAATAAATAATGTAATGAAAAGTGTGTGGGATACAGTGTAACTCAATTGTTATTCAGAACATGACAGTTTACTTCTAAATCTGTTTTCTCCATATTCCATGATTTGTTGCTACTTGCAGTTTCCATGACCTTGAACATCCCGTCTATAAAATCTCTTCATCTCTACAGTTTTCAGTTCAGTTTAGATAATCATACCTTTAGTAAATTTTTATGATGCTCCAGACACGGTGGTAGGTCCTGAGTACACAAAGTAAAATGTGGTCTCTGCTCTGTAGGAGCTTGCGATCCAGTGGTGGAGACGGACGTGGAACCAGGGAGCAGAGTGGGGGGAGCCACACAGTGCGAATGTGCGGGCACAATTGTGCAGCAGCACGGGGGGGGGCTCTAAACAGGATGAGTGTGAGCAGCAGAATGAGGGGTGCACTTTCCTGGGGTGGGTGAGGAGATGCTTGAGAGAAGATGAAGGCTGGCGTTGGAGAGAGAAACGGGGAGTGGCATTTGTTGACCGCTACCACTTTCATGTTCTGTGCCACGTGCCCCCAGGTGGCAGCCACAGTAACAGAGTAAAAGCAAAGGTATAACACTGAGCATTAACTGGCTCGTGCAGTGTTTTAGATGCTTTATGTATACTGTTATTAAATTTTCATTTAAAGGTAGGAAGCTTGATTCAAAGAAGAAAAGCAAGCTAGCCAATGTTATATGGATGGTAAATGATAGAACAAGTATTTTATTTCACATTTTATGAGTCCAAGTCCAGGGTTCTTTCCACAGTATTATTAATATATCATATTTATGATGATTTTCCCATGAGAAAATTTCTGAGATGGTTTGGGAGGCTATAATGTATTTTATTTGTGTGTGTAATGCTTGGATTTTGCCTATGTTAATGTATCACTTAAATTTAAAAAATTTACATATAAAAAATTAACCCATTGTAAGTGTGCAATTCAATGATTTTATTTACTTTGAGTTGTGTGGTCATCATCACAATACAGGTTTAGACATTTCCATCACTCTGAAAAGTATCCCGTGTCCACTTGCAGTCAACCGCTGCTCCCACTCCCAGCCCCAGGCAGCTACTAATCTGCTTTCTCTAGCTGTAAACTTGCCCTTTGTAAATATATCATATAAATGAAACACATGATACATAATCTTTCCCATACAGCTTTTGCTCATTGAGGTGTCTTGAGCTTCTGTATGTATAAAGTAATGCTTTCAACAAATTTGTGAAATTTTCAGCTGTATTTCTTCGGATATTTTTTCCTCCCTTTTCTCTCCCCTCTTTTTCTGGGACTTCCATATGCTTACATTGATACACTGCATTTATTCCCATGGGTCTTTGATACGGTGTATTTTATTTTCAATTTTTTTCTCTATGCTCTTTACATTGGATAATTTCTGTTAATCTGTCCCTAAGTTTACTAAGTATTTCATCTACCATCTCAGATCTGCAGGAGCCTCTCTAGTAAATTTTTCATTTCAGGTTACTGTATTTGTCGCCTCTAAAATTTTCATTTGGTTCTTTTTTATTTATATATCTTTATTGAGAATCTCTATTTGTTAATTCATTGTTGTTTTACTTTAACTCTTTAAACTTGAATGCCTATAGTTCTATGAATATATTTATAATAGCTACTTTGAAGTCTTTTGAATATTAAACCCATCAACTGGATCCTTTCAGAGATAGATTCTATCAACTACCCCCAACATACTTAGGTTAAACTTCTCAGTTTCTTTGCCTGTCCATAATTGTTGGTGAATGGTAGACATTTTACATCATAAACATTTTGTAGCAACTCTGTGTTCTGCTATTTTTCCCCTGAAGGCTTTTGTTGACGCTGTTTGTTTGTTTAGGAACTCTTCTAGGCCAAGATAATCTGTCTCCTACGATGTGCAATCACTGATAATTTGGCTCAGATGTTTGTTGCCGTTGCTGTTGAATTCTTTTTAAACTTACTTCCTAGGAGTTGTACCTGTGTCATCCGAGCTTAGTGGTCAGCTACTCAAATAACTGCAGCCAGTAAGGGTTCCATCCTCTGCTGACGGGTCAGTGTGGGCAGGAAAGCACAGACTGCAGTCCTTTGCAAGTCTGCTGGGCTGCTGCTTTCCCAGGGGCCCTGTGGAATCTCTGTGCATGTGCGTGTAGGTCAGGCAGGAGGGAGTGGATAACACGAGCCCCCTGAGCCCCACTGTATCAATGTGCAGCCTGAACCAGGAGTATGTGCTTCCCAATCTTGACACAACCTCAGGCTCATGGAGACAAAAGTTAGCTCTCCTCCACTTACCCTGCTCTGAAAAGTCATTTCCCTGATGACACCGTTGGCTGTGGGCATCACCACTGCTCTACAGCAAGTGACTTCCTTTGACTGTGGCAGAGGACAGAAAGCCCTGGCCTAGCAGGACCTCCATAGCGACTGGGCTGGGGCTGAGGGCCCCTGGGCCAGAATGCCACACGTTACCACTGCTCCTACTCAAAGTCAACAGCTTGTCAATTTCCAGGGCCCCAATATGGTGGTTTCTGAAGTTTTTTTTAACTTTATATTTGCTTTTGAGGGAGAGAATTCACTGATCTCGCTTGGCCATAGTCACGCTCTTTACTATTTTTGCAACTGCTCTGTAATTCTAAAATGATCTCAAATAAAAAGTTTAATTAACTATGACATTCCTTCCTGCTTTTTTGTCAGCTGGGTGAATAACTCTGTGTAATAATTCATCCTCTGCAAGTATGAATCTGGTAGAATTCTCTGGAACA
This sequence comes from Lemur catta, assembly GCF_020740605.2. Taxonomy (NCBI): domain Eukaryota; kingdom Metazoa; phylum Chordata; class Mammalia; order Primates; family Lemuridae; genus Lemur; species Lemur catta. The sequence goes on from NC_059137.1 coordinate 89,193,202, forward strand.
CTGACTCTGCTCGTCATTAAGAGTCCTGGGCCCTGCCACATGGGCTGGGAGTAAAAATCATACCTGCTGGAGCCCCTCCCCACAGAAGGACAGGTAGAGAAACGAGATAAACCTCTTGGTCATAAATGTGGGAGACGCGTTAGCATGTCTAGCAGAAAGAGTTTAGCTAGAAGAGAGATAAATAAAAAAGGGACTCATGTTATTAATAAAGTCCTTATTTTGGAGGTTTTGACAATGAGTGAGTATAAGAAGGGCTGCCGCATTCTTTAGGTAAATGTCCAATTTCAGGGCCACCCGGGCACCCCAAGTTCAGTAACGTGAAGTGAAAAAAGGGTCTGAAGTGTAGGCAGCGACGGTGAAACTGCTCAGCACCCCCTGTGTCCTCGCAGCTGGAACCTGTCCAGCGGGTCAGAGGTGGCATGAAGAGAGCTGCTGAGTAAATGAAGAGACGCTGAAAGGAGGCGGCTCCTGACGGGGGCCACGGGGCCAGTGGGACAGCGGAGGACGGCAGAGTGGCGCTGAGCGTGGGGCGGGAGGGGAATGCATCTGAGAGCACTTGTCCTCCCTGGCTGCCTGGGTTCCAGTCCCCGCTTGGCCGCTTTACTAGCGATGTGAGCGTGAAAGGGTTACTTAAATTCTCAGTCTAAATGCTAAGTGAAAAGGGGATCAAAATGACACTTTTCTCACGGGGTTGTTGTGTGGACTAAGAATTTAATGCAGGTAATGCCCTTAGAGTTAGAGCTCGGTGCATAGGCGGGGTGCATTGCTGTTTGCCACTTTTATTACGAGCCAGGCTCTGTCCCGTGGGTGCCCGGAGAGCCCGTGTCCTCAATCAGAGCCTGCATTCAAGTTCCGGGGAGAGACAACAAGCAGACACACCTGCAGGGGAATCTAAGGTAGCTGCACGTGTGCCATAACAAAGGACCACAAACAGGTGGCTTAAAACAACGGAAATGCATCGTCTTGCAGCTCTGGAGGCAGGGCCTGTGAGATCCCGGCGACAGCAGGGCCACCCTCTGAACGCGTCCGCGTGGCTTCCGGCTGCCGGTGCTCGGCCAGCAGCGCCTGGTGCTCCCGGGCTTGCAGCTGCGAGACCAGCCTCTGCCTTCAGGGCCCCAGGGCGGCTCTGCGCGAGGACTCCAGTCCCAGCAGGTTATGGTGAAGGCCCACCCTGCTCCCACACAGCCTCCAGGACAGCTGCTATGACCCTATTTTCAAATAAGGTCACGTTCTGAAATGCAGGGGGTTGCGACTTCAACGTATTTTTGTGTGTGTGCGGGACACAATTCAATCCATAACACAACGTGTTGTTGAAAGGACTACCAATGCTTACAGCAGATGCAAAGTCTCATCCGAACTTTCCTGATCTGACTACAGCAAAGACTCCAGAGAATTCAGCAGCTATAAACCCAGCGAGGAAGTTTCGGTCAGCAGGTGACTGAGACCTTTAACCCCTTGACATTGTGAACAAACTGGCCATCCATTCTCTCCCACTGAGGCACTAGCCCTTCCCCCTTTTGACCAAGCTGATATGGAAACCATCACTCCAGCCGTTGCTCCCACGCGCTTGTGGATAAGTTTTGTCTTTTCTCCCAACAATCTGTTTTTGCCAGTTAATTCTCCGGCTCCTGATCACTGGGCTCTAACCTGATAGAGGAAGAGTTTCCTTCCCAACACTGTAAAGAAAAGTAAAGTGAGCGAAGGGCGAGAGACAAAGGAGACTTCTGAGAGGAAGCCCGATGAAGGGCTGGCTGCGGGTCGTGACATGCCCACCTTACGCGCCGCGCTCTGTGCCCAGACTTGCCGTTCATCCCAGGTTTCCTAGGTTTGAAAAATACATACTAGTGGGACTAATACGGAGACCAGGCAGCAGGAACCAAACCCCTGAGCTGCAGGAATCTGATTATCTCAAATTCAGAAATTTAAGTGGTTGCAGACAGAGTGCACAGGATTTAATCCTTCCTATTATTTTACATTTGTGTACCAGTTAGGTTTTGCTGTACAACAAACCATCCCAAAATTTATACGGCTTCAAGCAATACATTTTTATTATGGTTCATGGGGGTGCAGGGCAACCGAGCGGTTCCTCTGCTGCGGAACTACTGCCATAGTTAGCTGTGGGTCCGGCGAGCTGGGCGGAAAGTGGTTCTGCCGAAATTGGCTGGACTCTGTCGCGTGTCTGGGGTCAGCTTTCAGGAGGCTGGGGGCCTAACTCTCCTCTCCTTCTCTCACCTTCCAGCTGGCTGGCCCGGGCTTGCGCTTATGGGCTCCACGGACAGGAGCAGAGTGTGCAAGACCTTTTCCAGTGAAGGCTCGGAACTGGCATGCCGTTACTTCCGCTACTTTCTCTGGGCCAAACAAATAAAAATAAAAAGCACCAGGCCAGCCCAGATTTAGGGGGTTGGAAATAGACTCCACTTTTTAATGGGAGAGTTATAAAATCACATTGTAAAGGCCATGATTACAGGGAAGGAATTGGAGCTCTTTTGCAGTCATCATACACCAATGATTACAGCTCGAAGTGTGCATCAGGGGCTCGTGAGTGTTCTCTATAAAGTGGCAGATAATACTTACTTTAGGTTTTGCAGGCCCTCGTGGTCTCCGTTGCATCTTCTTATTATTTTTCTGCCTTTTCTCCTTCTCTTTCTTCTTTTTTTTTTCTTCTTCTTCCTTCTCTTCCTTCCTCCTCCTCCTCCTCTTTCTTTCTTTCTTTCTTCCTCTTCTTCCCCCTTTAAACACGTGAAAACATTATTTGCTCAGAGACTGTGCCAGAGCAGGCTGCAGGCCAAGTTTTGGCTGTAAACTCTAGTACGGCAACACCTGTAGATGATCAAAAAGGCAAAGGGAAGTTCAGTTGTTTGTATATTTAATAATTGTGTGGTGACACTGGTATAACTTCAAGGAAGAACTTTTATTTATTTTATTCTAAATACGTACTTATATCCAGCACTAAGAGATGTTTATGAGGATAAACACATGCAGTATAATTTTGCTATATAATGTGTCCATTTGCAAGTCATCAGTTGAAAAATTGTTGCATGAATAACACATGAGGAAGGACATTGAAAGTTCTTTGTTCTGAAAAAATCTGTTGGTATTGTTCAAATAAGCACTTTGATTTCTGTAGCTTTGCAGCAAGTTTTGAAATCTGGAAGCATGGCTTCTCCAAGTTTGTTCTTTTCCCGTGATTGTGCTGGCTACTCTAGGTCTCTTTAATTTCCACACGAATTTGAGTATCAGTCCTGTCAATTTCTGCAAAGAATCCAGCTGGGATTTTGTTATGGTTTGTGTCGAATGTGTGTAGCAGGACACTGCTGAATAGAAGCACCAGAGTGGACGCCCACCCTTTATTTAATCTTAGTGGGACACCACTCCGTCTTTCTCCGTTATGTGTGATGTGAGCTGTGGGCTTTTCACCAAGGCCCTTTTTAAGGTGGAAAAAATTCCCCTCAATTCTTAATTTCTCTTATCATGAAAATTATTGCATATTTTAAAGGACTGCTTCTTTGTTGAGATGATCACATAGTTTTTGTTCTTTATTCAATTAATATGGTATACGATACTAATCGATTTCTGAATGTTAAATTGACCTTACATTCCTAGGACAAATTCTACTTGGTCATGGTGTATGTTGTTAGATTCTATTTACTATTATTTTTTGAAGATTTTTGTGTCTGAATTTATAAAGTACATTATAGTCTGTAGTTTTCTTTTCTTGTGAGGTGTCTCTTTGGTTTTGTATCCATGTAATACCGGTCTCGTAGAATGAGTTAGGGAGTGTTCTCACCTGATGTTTTGGAAAAATTTCATAAAGACTTGGTACTAATTATTTTTTAAGTGTTCAGTAGAGTTGACCGGTAAAACTATGTAAGGTTGAGCTTTTCTTTGTGGAAAGTTTAAAAATTACTAATTCAATCACTTTACTTATTAAAGTTTTTATTGAATTGGTTCCAATAGTTTGTGTGTTTCTAGGGATTTGTGTAATGCATCTATGTTGTCTAATTTGTCATTCAACTTTTCATAGTGTTTTCTTATAATCCTTTTATTTCTGTAAGCTCAATACTAACGTCCTCTCTTTTATGCCTGACTTTAGTAATTTGAGTCTTCTTTCGTTTTCCCTTGGCCAGTGTTACCAGAGGTTTGTCAAATTTGTTAAACTTTTCAAAGAATAAATGTTTGGTTTCATTGATTGTCTTTATTGTTTTCTATTTGCAGTTTTGTTACGTTCCACTCTGATGTTTATTATTTTCTTCATTTTGTTTGCTTTAGATTTAGTTTGCTTTTCTTTGTCCAGTGTCTTTGGAGGAAAATGATGTTATTGATTTGAAATTGTTCTTCTTTAGTGGAGATGTTTACAGCTACAAATTTTCCTCCAAGTTCTGTTTTAGCTGTAGGCTATGTATATTCATGTGTTATGTCTTCATTTAAATTACCTCAAAGTATTTTCTGATTTCCTTTGTGATTTGTTCTCTGACTTTTTGGTTATTTAGCAGTGTCTTGTTTCATGCTTATTTGGGGGTTCCCCAAATTTCCTTTTGTTGTTATTAGTTCATTCCATTATGATCAGTACACTTTTTATGATTCAATTCTTTTACATATGTTGGGGCTTGTTTCATAGCCTATCTCATAGTCTATCCTGGAGAATGTTCCACATGCTCTTAAGAAGAATGTGTTTGTGCTGTTGTTGGGTCGTGTGTTTGATAGATGTCTGTTAGGTCTCCTGGCTTCATAAAGTTGTTCAGTTACTCTGCATTCTTTTTGATATTTTGTTAGTTGTTTGACCCATTATTTATGAAGTGGGATACTGAAGTCTGCAGTGATTATTATTCTTCATTTATGTCAGATTTTTCATGTGTTTTAGAGCTCTGTTATAAGGTGCATATATGTTTATAATTGGTATATCCTCCTGATGGATTGATCCTTTTATTATTACTAAATATTCCTTTCATTCCTAAACACATTCTATTTGTTCGTCTTAGAGTTTATTTTGTCTGATATTAGTACAACCACTTCAGCTTTCTTATGGAAGCTTTGGCATTTACTTCCAACCAAAAATAAAAAATAAATATGCTTCCTATAGATAACACATAACTGGATCTTTTAAAAAATCAAGTCTGGCAAACACTGTCCTTTGATTGGATTTTTAATCCATTAAATGTGATTCTATTTTTAGATGCTTAGATTTACACTTTTACACTTGCCGTTATACTTTTCATTCTCTATGTGTGTATATTTGTTTCAACATTCATTCTTTATAAGCTTTTTTTTGCATAAAGCAAATGGTATCTAGTATAATATTTTAATTTATTTAGTTATTTTGTTATGATATTTTTGAAGTATTATATATATTCACTATATTTTGAAACCCAGAAATACATTGTTACAATTATATGGCTTTTAAATAAGAGTATGAGAAAAAAGATGAATAATGCATAATTACAGAGTATGAAATGTCAGTTTTCTTATTTCCCATTTCTGTTTCTCTTCACTTGTGCCTATGGGTTGCTATGGGTTCTAGTAATAATTTGGTGTCATTTCCTTACTCCAGTTCAGCGTTAATGCCACCCACCTCCTCTGTGCTGGTATTACAGATTATACAGGCATGATCAGGGGTATTGTGAGTTTGGTTTCGGACCACCACAATAAAGCAAATGTCACAATAAAGTAAATCACATAAATTTTTGGTTTCCCAGTGCACATAAAAGTTATGTTTATACTGTACTGTAGTCCATTAACTGTGCAATAGCATTATATCTTTAAAAAAAACCTTAATTTAAAAATGTTGCTAAAAATGCTAATAATCATCTGAGCCTTTGGCAAATCTTAATCGTTTTGTTGGTGGAGTCTTGCCTTGACACTGATGGATGCCGACGAATCAGGGTGGTGGTTTCTGACAGTTAGGGTGGCTCTGGCCATTTCTTAAAATAAGACAATGGTGAAGTTTGCTGCATTGATTGACTATTCCTTTTATGAAAGATTTCTCTGTAGCATGCAATGCCATTTGATAGCATTTTACCCACAATAGAACTTCTTTTGAGATTGGGGTCAATCTTCTCAAACCCTGTTGCTGCTTTATTAACTAGGCTTATGTAATATTCTAAATCCATTACTGTCATTTCAATAGTGTTCACAGGATCTTCACCAGGAGTAGATTCCATCTGAAGAAACCATTTTCTTTGCTTACCCATAAGAAATAATTTCTCATCCTTTCAAGTTTTATCATGAGATTGCAGCAATTCAGTCACGTCTTCAGGCTCCACTTCTAATTATTATTCCCTTTTTATTTCCATCACATCTCCAGTGACTTCCACCGCTGAAGTCTTGAATTCCTCAAAATCATTCATGAGGTTTGGAACCTTCTTCCAAACTCCTTTAGTATCGATATTTTGACCTCCTCTGAGGAATCATAAATGTTCTTAATGCTATCTAGAATGGTGAATACTTTCCAGAAGGGTTTCAATTTACTTTGCCTAGATCCATCAGAGCAATCACTATCTATGGCACCTATAGCCTTATGAAATGTATTTCTTAAGTAAAAAGATATGAAAGTTAAAACTATACTACTCCTTGATCCATGGACTGCAGAATGGATGTTGTGTTAGCAAATATGAAAACAACATTTTTCTCCTTGTACATCTCCATCAGAGCTCTTAGATGACTACTTACATTGTCAATGAGCAGTAATATTTTGAAAGGAATCTTTTTTTCTGAGCAGTACATTTCAATAGTGGGCTTAAAATATTCAGTAAATCATGCTGTAAACAGATGTGCTGTCATCCAGGCCTTGTTGTTTCATCTATAGAGGACAAGCAGAGCAGATTTAGCATAATTTTTAAGGGTCTTAGTATTTTCAGAATGGTAAATGAACATTGGCTTTAATTTAAAGTCACCACCTGCATTAACCCCTAATAAGAGAGTCAGCTGGTCCTTTGAAAATTTGAAGCCAGGCATTGACTTCTTTTCTCTAGCAACGAAAGTCCTAGATGGCATCTTCTTTCAACATAAGGATGCTTTGTCTACATTACACATGCTGTTGGAAAAATGATGCCAATAGACTTGTTCAACTCAGGGCTGCCACCGACTTGTAAAAAACGCAGTATGTGCAAAGCTCAGTAAAGTGAAGTGCACTAAAATGAAGTATGCCTGTATTAATTCCTCTGTGTTGTAGACCTAATGATGAAATTATAAACATGTTGTTTTATACAATTGCTTTATAAAAAAGGTAAGAGAAAGAAGAAAAAGAAATATGCTTGTGTACTGTTTTTTATTATCACGTTCACTGGGGCTCCTCGTGCGTGTGCACATGTGTGGATTTGGGGTGCTGTCCGGAGTCACTTGGTTTCGGGCTGAAGGGCACCCTTTAGTATTTCCTGTACGGCAGGTCTGGCTGTTACATACCCCTAAGTTTTGTTTATCTGGAAATGTCTTTATTTCACCTTCATCTTAGAAATATAATTTTCTTTTCATACAAGAGTTTTATTGAAAAGTTATCTTTTGCCACTTTCAAGATTTTCCTTTCCTCAAAACTATGTTTCTGAGTGTAAAATTTTACATTTATCTTATATTTTGTTGACCTTTTTGAATGTGTACATTAATGTTTTTCATTAAATTTGAGAAAATTTCAGCCACTGTGTCTGACTATATTCTTCTGCTCCTCTGCTCCCTCCGTCCTTTCTGGCAATCCCACTGCGTGCTGGGAGCATGCTTAGGCTACCCCACATTTCTCTGGGCCTCTGCTCATGTCCTTCATTCTGTTTTCTCTCTGTTCTTTGGATTTGATAATTGATCTACCCTCAAGTTCATTGATTCTTGTTTCTGCCAGCTCAAATGTACTATTGAGCCCCTGTAGTGATTTTTAGAATTTCAGTTATAATTTTCTGTTTCAAAATTTCTATTTTGCTCTTTATTATAATTTCTATTATTTTATTGACATTCTCTATTTGATGAGGAGCATTATCATACTTTCTTTGACTTAAGTATGATTTCCTTTAATTTGTAAAATATTTGTATAATGACTGCTGTGGTAAGTCTGGCATGTGGCCCTTTTATGGGCACTTTCTGTCATGTCTGGTTTTTCTTTCTGTATGTGTAACATTTTGCTGTTTTTATTCTAATGATTCATTTTTTGTTGAAAACTGGCATTTTAGGTAGTGCGTTGTAGCAACTTTGGATACTTATTGCACTGTCTTCTGGGGCTGCTAGTGACGGTTTTTTGCTTGTGTGTTTGTTTAGTAACTTGGTGGGATTATTGCAGAGATGTCTGTTTATACTGTTGTGTGAAGGGTCTGATGTCACCTCTCAGAGGGAGGGCATACACAGCCGTGGAAATCCCCACTGCCACCCTAAGGTGACAGTGTTTTCAGGTAGGCTTTTTTAAAATGTATTTTTCCCTTATCTCTATGTAAAGCTCTCTGGCTCTATTGGCCTATGAGCTTTGAGCCCAGCTCCACTAATTACCAAGTGGTTGCTCTATTACTTGACGATTTCCTGGGACATATTAGGTTTTCAAGTATGGAATGTCTGATTTCCTCAAGTACTAAGTTTGACACTTGATACCCCTGACATTTCATTTTGACACTTTTTTTTAAAATTGTGAGAGTACATCCTCATTCTTTCAAACACATGTTTTGCCTTGTCTTTCAATTTTCTTTTAGAACAATTTTTGTGAAACCGTGGATAAGTAAAAAATTTGCATTATTTTTAAATATGAGTTCCATCATGGAACCAGTGCAGTGCAGGCAGCTTGAAATATCAACAAAGTGTTCAGGAAGGATGTGGCTAATGAATGCACTGTACATCGATGGTTTGAGAAGTTCTATCCTGGTGATTTTAATCTTGAAAATGAGCAATGGGCACGACCTGAGACCAAGGTGGATAACGATCAGCTGAAAGCTGTGGTGGAAGCGAATCCATCTCAACCTTCGCGTGAATTAGCAGCAAGGTTTGAGGTTACTATTCCAACAATATTGGACCGTTTCAGACAAATGGGCAAGGTAAAGAAGCTGGACAGATGGCTGCCACATGAATTAAACCAGTGTCAGAAGAGAAATTGTCTCGAAGCTTGCCTTTCTTTGCTGTCGAGACATAAAGGTGAATCATTTCTACACCATATTGTTCATGTGATGAAAAATGGATTCTTTTTGACAATCGCAAGCATTCAGCACAATGGTTGGATAAAGATGAAGTGCTGAAACACAGTCCAAAACCCAATATTCATCGATAAAAGCTAATGGTGTCTGTTTGGTCCAGTGCTGGTATTTTCACTGCAGCTTCATGAAACCTGGTCAATTGAGTACAGCGGATGTCTACTGCAACCAACTGGATGAAATGAGGAGGATGCTTGTGATTAAGCAGCCAAGACTGGTCACTAGAGACAGGCCAATCCTCTTGCAAGACCACAGTCGCAAAAGACAACACTGCTCAAACTACCAAAGCTGGACTTGGAAACTCTCTGTCATCCACCGTACTCACCAGACCTTGCACCAACTGACTACCACTTCTTCCAGGTTTTGGGCCACTTCCTGCAAGGAACAATACTCAATTCTCAAAAACCTGTGGAAAATGCCTTTTGCAATTTCATTGCCACTCACCCTCCAGGCGTCTTCATTGCTGGCATAAATAAGCTACCGTTAAGATGGCAAACTGTGCCGATAGTTTAGGCGCACACTTCGCTGATTGTATTGCTGTTTGCTTGAGATAGAATAAACTAAACTTTTGATTTGAAATGGGACATTTCATATTTAATGACCTAATAATTTGCTCTGTGGTCAGAGTCAATTAAACCCTGGCTTTTTTCAGGAAGAGTGTGCGAGGCCAGTCTTTGAGCTCTGTTTGTAGTCCAGGAAGCTCTGCTCCTCCTCTGTGTCGTTCCCTGGCTCCCTCTGGTAGACTGGTCTATGGTTTGGCTTAGTGCCACCACCAAGGGAGCCGCCTCATCCTAATCGCTTGACAACAAAGTCTCCCTGACTGAGAGAGCAACTTTAGGCTTGAACTTCCTTATATCCTGTTACAAATGATGTTAGTCCCCTCTGGGGAGAGCTTCAGAGCTCTGTGTTCTCATGGCCTGCCTCTCTACATGGGCAAAATCTCTGAGTTCCTGGCTGGAGAGTGACCCACCTCTTTCAGGGTGGCACCTGCTTTATGCACAGCGTGCTGGACTATGGCAAAGCCTCCAGTCCTCCCGTTTCTCTCCCAGTGAGGAACTTCTGCCCTGTGATGGCAATGGGCCCAGGATGATCAGGGCCCCATGTTCTTGGCCTGTCATGCTCTGGGTAGACCGCCACGCTGTTTCCAGAGGCTTGAAATAACTTTTAAAAATATTTTCCACAGTGACAGATGGTTGACTTGGTTGGGAGAGAGTCCACAGAGTCCCTCACACTGTCATTCCGTAGGCTGCCCTCTGTAAACGAGCATTTACAACTGCAAGGGGAAGGGTGAAAGACAGAGAGAAGAAAAATTTATAGTTTCACAGTATTTGCTTATAGATACAGCTGATTTAGTCAGTTGTCTTTATCCCCTTGATCTCCAACGTTCTTCAACAGAAGACTTTTCTACACCTGGGTACTAAATATAATTAGGAAAATCTTGTAATTGATGCTTTGCTTAATAAGCACTTACTAAATGAGAAGCTATTCTCTTAGTGCAAATCCATGCATGGGTGTAGGTGAAGAGTGACAGGTGTGTTCTGTAAACAGCTGGAGTGAGTGATTTAGCCAGAATCTGCGTGCTTTGTGAAAACTGAAGTTGGCATTTCCTTTTAAGCACCGTCAGGCAAAGAATTCTGGAAAGGATGATCAGAGTTATTAGGAACCGTGTACAAGTTGGAGCCGTGCTGCGTCTTCAGACTCTAGTGGTGTCAGCCTCGGGCTCACACTCCTGTTTCATACCTACCAGCCTGTTTCCTTTTAACATTGCCAGTTTTTAGAAAAATCCACTGTGGTCTTTGATTTGGAATGTTTCTTTAGAAATATCTTAATTAATATAAAGTATGGAGAATATTATAACAATCAGCTGCATGCCTACTGCCCAGAATAATTTGTTTTAGATCTTTTCTTTAAAAAGAAATATTATCTTAGATATACTTTTTATTTTCTTTAATTTTTAAAATATTTTATTTTTAATTATAGTGGGTACATAATAGTTGTATATATTTATAGAGGGTATCTGTGATATCTTGATACAGGTATATTAATACAATGCATGTTAATCAAATCAGAGTACTTGGAGTTTTGTTTCCAGTCCAATTTCCCTCTTCAGAAAACAATCAGTATGATGTTTGATATATCTATGTACATCTGCATATATACATACATACACATGAGCAAACATGCACACACACATGCATGCACAGACACATAGATGTTTGCATTAATGTTACCTGTTTATAAACGTGTTTACCAAGTTTCTGTCCACAGGTTTCTATCTTTCTCTCTTCCTAAAGGAATGAAAAGTCAAAGATAATGCTTGGAATTTGGCATGTGTGATAGGGATATGGTAATTCTATTACTTCAGGTACACAGTGTAGGAGGCATATTTGGAAGGAAGATATTGAGCTTGGTTTTTGAGTTTGAAGTGCTCCTAAGGCATTAAGCAGGTAGTAATCTATGAAAATATGCACATATCTAAATCTGGGAAAAGAGATCTATCTGAAGAATCTTAATTTTGAAAACAAAAGAATAAGTAATTATGAAAATAATTCATGTGAATAAAAACACTTAGAGCCAAAAATGTTTGTACCAAACAAGCTATAGCCAATGAAGTATTAACAGTCAATCATTATAAATATTTTGTTAGGAAATCAAAAGGAACAAGTGAGGGATGGTCTCTATCCCAGCTAGTGGTCCACATATAATGGACTAAAGAAGGTAGCCATGACGGTAAGACGAGAAATACAAACAGAAGGGCACGTATTGGATAGGAAGAGACAACATTGTCATTATTTTATTTTATTATTAATTAATTTATTTTTGGAGATGGTATCTTCCTCTGTCACCCAGGCTGGAGTGCCATGGTGTGATCATAGCTCACTGTAACCTCAAATTCCTGTACTCAAGTGATCCTCCTGCCTCAGCCTCTCCGGTAGCTGGGACTCTAGACACATGCCACCATGCCAGGCTAATTTTTAAAAATTTTTCTGTAGAGATGGGGTCTTGCTATGTTCCCCAGGTTGGTCTCAAACCCTGGCCTCAAGCAATCCTCCCAGCTCAGCCTAAGCGCTGGGATTGCAGGAGTGATCCACCACACCTGGCCAATGCTGGGATTATTTATAGACAATATAATATTCTGTGAGATAAAACCTCAAAGAAGCAAATGAAAAAGATCTAGTTCAATAGAATAATGAGATATATAAGCAGTATGCAATATCCCATAGTTTTCCCGTAACTCAAGAGTAACCAATTTGAAAATTGACTATGGGACAAATGGATCATATTTAAAATTGTGACACACCTAAATTACCTAGGAATACACCTAATCATAATTTCTAAAAATTGTATGAAGCAAATTATGAAATTATACTAAAAGACAGATAATATAATTTGAATTAATCTAGAGAAATACCATACACTTGTTTGGGAAGGTGAGAGTTTTCCTCAAACTGATTTATTAAGTTAATGTAATTCCAATAAAAGTCCCAGCAGATTTTTTTATGGGTGTTGAAAACTTTTCAGAAAATTAACAAAATAAGAAAATGGACACACATTTATTTAAAATAATTTTATAAAAGCAATCAAGAAGGCAAGTATATTTGCTTTTCCAGGTAGCAAACTGTACTAAAAACAATTGTTAACAAAGCAGTGTGAGCATCAGTGACAAGATTGGAAGCAGAGGCTAGATGAATGGTTGGCAGGGTTGATGGATGGGTCAGGGAGCGGCAAGAAGCAGCTGGACACGGTCGTGGAAGCACAGCGTGCGGGATGCAGCGTGCGGGATGCGGGTAGTGATGGGCGTGTCCCGTGCCTGGGCTGTTTTGGTGGAGGAAGGGACTGATCTGCTGGGTGAGGTGAGAAGGAGCATCGTTTCTTCAGGACCTCCTGGGGTTCCCTCTGCCGCAGAGCCAGACCGCTCCCTGCTCCCTTCCTCGGTGGCTCTCTCCGTGCCTGTGATGGAGCGCACGGGCTGAAGCCGGCTGCGAGGCCCCACTCTCCTTCCACAGCATGTTTATCAGTGATGGGACTGACGTTCAGGGCTGAAGGGCTCTCTTGTGTCCTACATTTCAAATGGCTCCACACTCAGAAGGGGAAAATATTATTATTGTTTGCTTTCTCAATTCAGTGTATTACTTTTCTGTTCAAGATCACTGATACATTGAGAAGAACTTGCAACCGAGCAGGGAATAATCTGCACGGAGGTCGTACAGATTCTTAGAGGAAAATCGTTCCTGCATAAACAGCGGTGTGTGGAGCAGCCTTTCCCAGTTAACAATGCCCTCAGGACGAACGAACACCGCGCGGTTAGAGAGCCCACTGAAAGAACAGTTCTTTGTCTGTGAACCCATGCATTTTTTTTCATTTACTTGTCATCTCTTTATTTTTCTTTTTAAAAAATATAATGAAAAAATAATACAAAAATAAATACAAATTTGAAAGATTGTCTTCAGATTTTGTCATTTTAATACAATATTCTTTCCCCAATCTCTTCATTCTTTCATCTATGTAGCTGCTTTTCTAGATACTTTTAAGGCAAATAATTGGGCCTGGGAAAATAATATAGTCTCAGGATAATGACCCATAGAAAATCTTAATAAACTAGATAGCATCATGAAATATAATTTCCAGCAATTCTATAATGATAAGTCAAACTATAAAAATAATATTTTCTAAAAATACTGATGACTTTTGAGTTAAAAAGCACAAACAAAATAGCAATAAAGTGGATATTGTGACATCTTACTGAAAATATAAAAATTATTCTATTGCTTGAGTTATAATTGCATCCTGGTGGTGTGCCAGGAAGCATGCAGTTTCTGTAAACATGCCTGGGCCAATCTATGTGTAGATTCTGCCTTCACATGACGTGGTCACTGTGGCTTGAGGACACTAGACAGCCTTGCCCCAACAGGTGCAAAAAGAGACTTGGCCATCCATCTGTGACAACACCTCATTCTTTTGCAGACATGAGATCTTGGTAAATTTCTCCCAGGAGAGCTCAGCATACTACACTTGGGCCACTCTGTTCCCACATGGTCATGCCAATTATTTTCTTAAAAGGACAGCTGTCTAGTATTTTATGCAAAATAAAGAATTGTACATGTTTACAACTTTATTAGAGAAAAGAGAGTCTGATTTTTGGTGATACAAATGAGACAGCAATGATCTATGAGCTGTGTTTCAAGATTTGGAAAATGGAGGTTAAGATGAGGCCAGTATTCTTGGAGGATGGTCTCAGCCAGGTGGATGGAAGATCCAAGGCGTATAGCCATCTCCACGTGGGCTTCCTTAGAAACACAGATTTGTTGCTGTGGGGTGAGAGTATTGGCTGTGACATTCTTGAGCAGTGTTGCCCAAGGGGGCCCTAGGGATACACTTCAGCGGGATTATCTCTTTAAGAATTGATTAAATAGGATATAGAGTATCTTAATACAATGTCCAAAGTGTGAAAAATATAACGCAACAATCACTCACAATATCAGAAACCAGGAAAATCATAACATGATCAAGAAAAGATAAAAGAAACAACACCTAGATGAATCAGATGTTGGAATTATCTGAAAATGATTTTAAAGCAGCAATCATAAAAATTCTTTGATAAGCAATTATGAATCCTCTTGAAACAATTTGAAAAGTATAAAACCTCAGCAAAAACATAAAAAACTAAAAAGAAGGACCAAATGGAAATTATAGAACTGAAAAATGAAATCATCCAAATACGAAAAAAAAAAAAAACCCACCTCAATGAATGGTCTTAATAGAAGGGTGGAGAGATGACGGAGTATAGAATCAGTGAACATGAGGACAGATGAATAGGGTTTAACGAATTTAAACAATGCAGAGAAAATAGAACAAATGAACAAAATAGAAAAAATGAACAAAGTATCAAGTACTTGAGGTACAATTCAGAAAAGCTCACCTTTGTATTACCAGAGACCCAGAAGGCAATAAAAGCGGGGAGGATGTCCCAGTGCAAAGCAGTGAGGCAGGAGGAGTTCCCTTTTATAATGCTTGTGGGCGGGGCAGGGTCAGCATTTTTGTTTTTTTCAGATTCCCAACAGATTCAGTAAGGCCCAACTACTTTTGGGGGGGGAATCTGCTTTACCCAGTCTACTGATTCAAAGGTTCATCTAATTCAAAAGTACTCTCACAGAGGATAAACTCAAATTTCTGGTCACCCTCTAGCCCAGGCAAGTAGACAGATAATAATCATTGCACCATGGATGCTTAAAGAAAGAAAGTAAACATGGTTATGTTAATATCAAACAAAATAAAGTTAAGCAAATTTAAGCAAAGCAAAAAGTACTAGTGACAAAGAGATGCGTTACATAAAAAATGAAAAAATAAACCCATGGTGATCCTAAATGTGTAAGCACCAAACAACAGAGTCTCAAAATATAAAAAGCAAACATTGATAGAGCTGAAAGAAATAAACATATCTATAATTATAGTGGAGGCTTTTACAATCCACTCACAACAATTAATGGAAATATTGAACAGTAAATGTATAGAACTGGACAACACATTTAGCCACAGATCTAATTGACGTATATAGAACACTCCACCTAATAGCAGCAGAATATACAGTTGACCCTCAAACACAGGTTTGAACCACGTGGGTCCACTTATATGTGGATTGTTTTCAATAAACATTACACTGACACTGAGTATGCCTGTCTCTCCTGCCTTCCTTTCCACCTCCCCTTCCGTTTCCTCTACCTCTGCTACCCCTGAGACAGCAAGATCAATCCCTCCTCTTCCTCCTCTTCCTCCCCTTCTTCAGTGTGAAAACAATGAGGATGAAGACCTTTATGATGACCCACTTCCACTCAGTGAATAATAAATATATTTTCTCTTATGAGTTTCTTAATGTAATAGCATTTTTTTCTAGCTTACTTTATTATAAGAATATAGTATATAATACATATAACATTCACAATATGGGTTAATCTACTGTTTATGTTGTTGGTAAGGCTTCCAGTCAACAGTAGACTATTAGTAAAGTTTTGGGAGTGCCAAAATTACATGTAAATTTTCAACTGAGTGCAGAGGTGGTCAGTGCCCCCAATTCCTACATCGTTTAAGGGTCAACTGTATATTTCAAAGGACCATGGAACACTTACCAAGATAACTCATAGCTTCGGAAATAAAAGTAACCACACAAATTTAATAGGATTGAAATTATACATTATACAAAGTCCTGTGATTATATCTGAATCAAATTAGAAATCGATAACAGAAAAAAACAAACCCTAATACTTGAAAATTGAACAACACATTTATAAATAATACATGAATCAAAGAGGAAGTCCCAGAGGAAATAAAATTGAAAACCTAAAACTGAATGAAAATGAAAATACATTTCAAGATGTGTACGTACAGGTAAAACAAGGCTGAGAGAAAAATTTATAGTACCACTTGCTTTCATCAGAAAAGAGGAATCATCTAAGTTTCTAGCTTAAGAAATTAGAAATATAAGAACAAAATAAACCCAAGCCAAGTAGAAGGAGGGAAATAATAAAGAGCAGAAATCAAGGAATTTGAAAATAGAAAACAATAGAGTAAATCAACAAAATAAAAAGCTGGCTCTTTGAAAATATCCACACAATTGGCAAACCTCTTGCAAAACTGACAAAGAGAAAAGAGAGAAGACACAATTACTAATACCAGGAATGAAAAAGGAGATATCAGTACAGACAGATATCAAAAGGATAAGGGAATACTACCAACTACTCAGCACATGTAAATTTGACAACTTTTATAAAATGGAACAACTCCTTGAAAAATACAAACTATCACAACTTGTTAAATATGAAAAAGATTATTTGGATAGTCCCCGAACTACTAAGAAGACTAAATTTGTAACTAATATACTTCTTCTAAAGAAACCTTTAGACCCAGGTGGTTTCATTGAAGAATTCTACCAAACATTAACAAAGAATTAATATGAATTTCACCCAATCTCTTCCAGAAAGCATAAGAGAACACTTTCCAACTCATTTTATAATATCAGTATTACCTCATGTATAAAAGAAGACAAGAACAGTATTTAAAAAGACCAATATTTTCTATGAATTTCAATGCGAAAATCCTTAGCAGAATTCCTGAATCTAGCAGTGTGTGTGTATATTATATATATATATATAAATTATACACCATAACCAAGTGGTATTTGTTCCAGCTATGCAAGGCTGGTTCAACCTTTACAAACCAATCAATGCAATCTACAAGACTAACAGACCGAAAAAGAGCAATTTTATAATCATGTCAGTGAACACAGAGAAACATCTGATGAATTCTATGATAAAAATTCCCAGCAACTTAGGAACAAATTGATAGAATTTATAAAATACTCTAGAGTAACATCATTCTTAAGGTAAAAGACTGAAGCTTTTTCTCTAAGATCAGAAATAAGAAAAGAATTTTCATTCTCACCACCCTTATTAACATAGTACTGTAAATGTTACAACATACAATAAAACAAGAGGAAGTAAAAGGAATACAAATTGGGAAAGAAGTAAAATTATTCCTATTTGCAAGTGGCAAGACTTATGTAGAAAACCTCAAAAAAATCTACCAAAAAAGTCTCCTAGAACTAGTAAGTGAGGGCCTCCAGCAGGGTCACAGAATACACTATCAACATATCAATTACAGTTCTATATATTGTCATAACAATGAATATGTAAAAACTGAAATCGAAAACAAAATATCATTTACAAATACTCCAAAGATAACAAAATATTGAGGCAAATGCATAACAAAAGAAGTACAAGATCTGCATGCTATGGCAAAATGCTAATGAATGAAATCAAAGACCAAAATAAATGGATAGACATACCACGTTCATGTATTAGAAGACTCAAAACAGGAAAGATATCAATTCTCCCTAAATTGACCTAAGGTTTAATACCTTCTTTTTTTCTTCCTTCTTTTTTGTTATTTAGAAGCCTCTTCACAGAAGAAGGTTTAATACAATCCTATCAAAATCCCAGCAAAGACTTTTTTAAACATAGTTGAGCTTATTAAAATATTTATATGGAAAAGCACAAATCCTCAAATAGCTGAAACAATATTGAAAATGAAGAATGAAATTGGAATATACCCTCCAAAAAATATATATACAGATGGCAAACAGCATTGGAAAGATGTTCAACTTTATTAGCCGTCAGGCAAACACAAGTTGAAACTACAATGAGATATCACTACACAACTATCAGAATGGCTAAAATAAATTGTGAAAACTTCAAATGCTGGTAAGGATGCAAAGAAACTGGAGCACTCATACATTACTGGTGGGAATGTAAAACCATATATCTACTCTGGAAAACAGTTTGTCATTTTCTTGTAAAACTATAGGTGTTACCATATAACCCAGCAATTGCACACTGGGCAATTGTGTACCAGAGAAAAAAAGATTTATGTTCACTCGAAAATCTGTACACAAAGATTCTTAGTAGCTTTTTGTTCATAATACTCACCAACTGGAAACCTCAATGAGTGAGTGGTTAAACAAACTGTCATAGATCCATACCATGGAACAGCAGGCATCATTAAAAAGGAATGAACTATTGATGCAGGCAGCAATTTGGATAAATCTCAGAGAAATATGGTGAATGAAGAAAAGCCATTTTAAAAAGGTGATATGAATGATTCAATTTATATTACATTTTTGAAATGACAAAATTTAGAAATGGAGCACACAGACTAATGGATCCCAGAACGAGGGATGGCTGGGGGGTATTTGCCTCTAAAAGGGGCAACACAACAGATCCTTCTTTCTGTACCTCGACTCTGTGAATACCAATATCTTGGTTGTGATAGTGTGGTACAGTTTTGCAAGATATTATAATGTGTGTAAATAGTCTTTGTATTATCCTTTTTAGAACTACATGCAAATCTACATTTATTTAAGAACAAAGTTTGATTTAAAAAAGAAAACTTGAAACAAAACAAACATAACCTCTTTCCTGGGGATTTTGTTCCTGTCGATTAGCAAAGATGGTTTTGCCAGAATCCGCTTTCAATCCCTACGACCAGTATGCACTCATCCTTGTACCCCTCCCAGGCTACTTTGGTCTCAGCTGGCAGAGGTGATAGAGCCACATTAATGGACATGACAGCCACTGAAATGGGACTACTGCAGCATGGCTATGATCCACAGGGAACACTGACTATTGGATTCAAAAGAGTATATACCATGGATTTAGGAAAGAACCTCAGAGATCTTTGGTCTTCCCTTTTAATATTACAGAAGATTAAACTGAAAAGATTAACTTGTCCAAGATCAAAGCACTAGGTATTGGCAAACTCACAACTAAAAGCCAAGTTCAGAAATCTTAAATCAGTGTTTCTGTCTCTACACTATAATAATCCACATTCATTTCTTTGTTCTCTCTCTTTTTTTAACCATCATTTGCTCATTGTTTTGATAAGAGCTCCAAGGATCTGTAAAACTTTCTCATCACCACCTACCTACATCTTCTACACATTTAAAGCTCTGTGCAAATGCCAAATCTTATTTTCCCTGAAACTTTACTTGGTCATCTGACCAGAAAATACATTTCCCTCTTCTCAGTATCTTTCATTAGTTATGGGGATCCATTTTGTTGTCTTTTTCATCTATAAGTTTTATACATGCTACAAGACTGTAATTTTGAAACACATATCATAATGCATTATAAGTTGTTTAGAGAGATACATAGAATAAATGTTGAGTAATTGAATTATATTCAAAGTTCATCTGTCCTTTGTTCCACTTTCATGTTTTTCACTATGCTTGTCTCTGGCTGCTTTTCTAATTTTTCAATTTAAATAAATTTTCCTATTTCTTGTGCTATTATCTGATCAGTAACTGTGAAGTCACCTATGAACCAACTGAAAGCATTTTCTATTCCGTGATTGAGATGCCTAAGCGTGAAGTAACATCAGTCGATCTTTCAGTATTCCTGAGATCGCTGTGATCCAGACTAGTCCTTAGATCACTGAGGGTGCACTATTTTCAGTCCAGAAATTACTTTTCATGAATTTTTTTTTTTTAGAGAAAAGAATAAAAAATACTTCTTAGTTGTGTACAGGGAGATGAATTAATGATGTTTTTAGTAAAGGTTGCTTGGCTACAAGTTCTGACTCTGATGAACTATAAAAAATGAAATTATAGCATACTAAAGCAGGAAAATTAATTTTATATCTCTGGTCTAATATTTTAACACCTTCATGAAGTATAAATCTTAGCAGCTTTACTTTTCACTTTAAAAATAATTTAAAAGAGATTCTTGGGTCCATGCTTACTAAAACAATTACAAATGACAAATTAAGATAAGTGCATTATTTTGTGTTTTTTTCAAAAAGAAAAATAATCTGGCAGATAGAATGATAAAGAATAAGAAGTTCTCGGCCGGGTGTGGTGGCTCACGCCTGTAATCCTAGCACTCTGGGAGGCCGAGGCGGGTGGATCACTTGAGGTCAGGAGTTCGAGACCAGCCTGAGCAAGAGCAAGACCCCGTCTCTATTAAAAATAGAAAGAAATTATCTGGCCAACTAAAATATATATGGAAAAAATTAGCCGGGCATGGTCGTGCATGCCTGTAGTCCCAGCTACTCAGGAGGCTGAGGCAGTAGGATCGCTTAAGCCCAGGAGTTTGAGGGTGCTGTAAGCTAGGCTGACGCCATGGCACTCACTCTAGCCAGGGCAACAAAGCGACACTCTGTCTCAAAAGAAAAAAAAAGAATAAGAGGTTCTCATTTTCTCACTTCCTTCCTTCCTTTTCACTCCTACTTCAAAATGTCTATGAATATCTATGTACCTCATACATAAATATTCATAGACATTTAGCAGAAAACTAACACACATTCCAGGCTTTCTTCCTAATTCGAGCAATGCCATCTGTAGAATACATACAGAGGTATAGGTATCTTCAAAATGAAATTTATTCTGATTTTTCAGAAGCCAGGAAACATAGTTCTTTATGATTGTTTAATGAAATGTAGCTTAATTTGTTGAGAACAAGAATGTTGTGGATATAGGAATTCTAACAGGCAAATTTTCTTGTGATCCTTTATAATCAGCCCTTCTCTCCACCCTAGTCTCTGTCCACATCTGCTCTGTTTTCTATTCATATAGTTTTGTGTTTTTTGGAATGTCATGTAAATGGGATCCTACAGTATGCATCCTTAATATAAATCAGTTTGCAGTTCATCTATGAAATTGTGTGTATCAGTAGTTTGTTCTTTTAGTGCTGATAACATTTCTTTGTATACATATACAAGAGTTTACCTGTTCACTCACTGAAAGACATTTTCAATGTTTGTAGCTTTTGGCAAGATGAATAATGTCACTATAACCATTTGCATATAGGTTTTGGAATAAACAAAAGTTTTCATTTCTCTTGGGTAATATTAAAGAATGGAATTGCTGGGTCATATGGTACATGTGTGCTCAATTTTACAAGAAATTGCCAAACTGTTTACCATTCACACCAGCAATGCATGAGAGTTGCAGTTGCTCCACCTGCCTCTGGCCAGCACTTGCAACTCTTGGTGGCATTGGATTTTTTTTTTTTTTTGCCATTCTAAAAAGTGTACAATGATATTTGCTTTTTAAGTTGCATATTCTTAATAATATTGAGAATATTTTTATATACTTATTTGATACCAATGTATCTTCTTTCATAAAGTGTCTTCAAATCTTTTGCACCTTTTATAATGGAATTGTTTGTTTCACAGAATTAAGTTTTAGTTAGTTGTTCATGTATTCTGGGTACAAATCCTGTATTAGACATATGTTTTGCAAATATTTTTGCTCAGTTCTTAGTGATATTTTATTCTCTTAACAATGTCTTTCAAAGAGAAAAAAGATTTAAATTTTGGCTGTCTCTTCAAAGTCATGCTTTAGATATGTGTCTGAGAAATCAAAAACATATTCTCATTTGTTTTCTTTTAGAAATTTTATAATTTTAGGTTTTATACTTAAATTTATGTTTCACTTCGAGTTGATTTTTGTATATAGTGTGGGATATGGTTTAAGGGTTTTTTATAGTTATTTATAATTTTTCTATCATAATTTATTGAAAAGATTTTTGTTTATGAATTGCCTTTTGAATTTATTTAATATCATTACATCACATATGTGTAGATGTATTTTTAGACTTTTCATTTAATTCTATTGATCTATTTGTCTACCCTCTCAAATATACCCACCTGTCATGATTACTATGTCTTAAAATCAAATAGTGTGAGTCCTTCAATAATGTTCTTTGTAAAAATTATTTTGGTTATTTTAGGATTTTTTGCCTTTTCATATGAATTTTAGAATAAGCTCATTGATTGCTATAATAATTCCTATTGGAACTTCATTTTGTGTTTTGTTGAATCTGTAGCTCAATTTGGGGTAATTAACATTTTAACAATACTGAGTTTTCCATTCCATTTACATGGTATATTTCTCAATTTTAGGTCTTCTTTGATTTCTTTCATCAGTGTTTTGTAGTTTCTAGTATACATATCTTGCACATATTTTGTTAGATTTACACCTACATATTTCATATTTCATTTTTTATGCTAAAGTAGATGATGCTTTTTAAAAATTAAGTGTCCATTACTAAACTATAGAGTTATAATTGATTTTTACATATTGACATTGCATCTTACAAATTTATTAAACTCACTTATTACTTTGAGCAGCTTTTAAAAAAAGAGATTTCATGGAATTTTCTCCATAGATAATTATATGAATAGAGAAATTTTTATTTCTTCCTTTCTGATCTATTTGGATGTTATTTCTTTTTCTTCTCTTATTGCACTGGTTAGGAACTCTACTGTAGCATTGAATAGGAGTGCTGAGAGCAAACATTTTTCCCAGTCTTAGGTGAAAAGCATGAAGGTTTTTATCATTAATTATAATCTTATCTGTAAGTCTGTGTGGATGTTCTTTATCAGATTAAGGAAATTCCCTTCTACACCCAGTTTGCTGATAGGTTTTTCATGAATACATGATGGATTTATTCATGTGCTTTTTCTGAATTTATTCACCTGATCATGGTTTTTTTCTTCTTCTTTAGTCCGTAGAAATGTAATTAACATTGATTTTTTGATTGTCAAACAAGTCTTGCATTCCAGGGATAAATTGTGTCATAACATATTACCACTTTTATATATTGTTGGATTTAATTTGTTAATAGTTATTGAGGGCATTTTCATTTAAGAAAGATATTGGTCTGAATTTTTTTTCTTATAATTTCTTGGTCTGATTTTGGTATTAAGGTAATATTGGCCTCTTTAAATGATTTAAGATGTAACTATACTTATTTTCTCAAAAAGCATGTGTAAAACCGGTAATATTTCTTGCTTAAATGTTTTGTAGAATTTGTCAGTGAAGCCACATACACCTGGAATTTTATTTTTTGGGAGGTTTTAAACTATGAATTTGATTTCTTTAATAGATACAGAAGTATTCAGAATATCTATTATTAGTAACTTTTAATAGTAGGTGACTTTGTTTTTTTTTTTTTTTTTTTTTGAGACAGAGTCTTGCCCTCTTGCCCGGGCTAGAGTGAGTGCCGTGGCGTCAGCCTAGCTCACAGCAACCTCAAACTCCTGGGCTTAAGTAATCCTACTGCCTCAGCCTCCCGAGTAGCTGGGACTACAGGCATGCGCCACCATGCCCGGCTAATTTTTTTTGTATATATATTTTTAGTTGTCCAGATAATTTTTATTTCTATTTTTAGTAGAGACGGGGTCTCGCTCAGGCTGGTCTCGAACTCCTGACCTCGAGCGATCCACCCGCCTCGGCCTCCCAGAGTGCTAGGATTACAGGCGTGAGCCACCGCGCCCGGCCAATAGTAGGTGACTTTGAAGAAGTTTGTTTATTTCATTTAAGTTGTTGAATTTGGGGATATAAAGTTGTTCTTAATATATCTTTTAAAATGTGTGTAAGATACATAGTGATGTCTCCTCTTTTATCTTTGTATTGGTAATCTCTCTCTTTCTCCCCGCCCCTCCCACCCGTTTCCTTCTCTCCCCCTCCCTCCATCTCTGATTTTCAAAGGTCTGGCTAAATGTTTAGCAATTTCATCAATCTTTTCAGTGAAGCAATTTAATATCTCTAATGCGGTCTTTTTTGTCTTCAGTTTTACTAATTCTGTTACCATCACTCTTTCTTTCCTTCTGCTTAGTTTGATTTTAATTTGTTCTCATTCCCTAGTTGCTCATGATGGGAGCTTATATCATTACTTTGCTATCTTTGTGTCTTTCTAATTTAAGCCTTTAATGCTACAAATATCCCTATAAGCACTGCTCTAGCAATACTTAACAAATATCAATATGTGGTGTTTTCATTTTAATTAAATTATAACTATTTTCTAATTTCTGTTTTTTCTTCTTTGACTCCTAGGTATTTAAATGTGTTATTTTTAATTTCCAAATAGTTAGGTATTTCCTAGATATAAATTTTATTCCTTTTTAAATTTTTTATGATAAAAAAACAATATTTGTATGATTCTAATATTTTTAATTTGTTAAGGTCTGTTGTATGCCCATAATATGTTCTATCTTAAAGAATATTCTATATGCACTTGAAAAGAATGTGTATTCAGCAGTTATTGCTTAGAGTATTCTACCAATGTTATCTAATTCCAGTTAGTTGATAGAGTTGTACAACTCTTCTCTGTTCTTACTAGTTTCGTTCCATAATTATTTATCTGTTACTGAAAGAGGATAGATGGAATACCCAAGAATTTACAAGCATACACATTTACGATTGATATCTCTTTCTGTTGCATTGACCTCTTTATTATTAAATAATCTTTTTGTCAACTCTGGCAATTTTCTTATTCTGAACTCTACTTTGTGTGATATTAATGTAGCCACTCTAACATTATTTTGGTTAGTTTGCATCGCATATACTTTCCAATTCTTTTATACTTAACCTACGTTTTTCTCTTATTAAAGTTAGTTTTTATAGCTGGATTTTACTTTTTGTCCAATTTGACAATCTCTGTCTTTTAATAAGTACCTTAGGCCACTCACATTTAATTATTGATATGACTAGGTTAAAATATACCATCATGATTTTTAAATTTCTATTTAGTCCATCTGCTCTCTCTTTCTTTCTTCCTATTTTATATCTTCAGAAAATGTGTTTACATAGCATATTGGGAAGGAAAACTTTTCATTTAGACCAAATAGCTGTTTTCACTTCCATGTTCTAGTTTCCTGGCATCTATACAAAGTGTGGCAACAGCTATACATGTTTTGGCTTCAGTGAGCAGAAGAACATCATCAGCAATTAAATGATGCCAAATTTCTATCAATCAATTGAATCCTTCAAACTGAACAGGTATTAAATTCCAATATTGCCTTGATCTTTTCGTCTAATCTATGGAATCAAAGTAGGTCTTCGGAAGCTTATTTTGTTGAAGGTGCAACGTCTGATATTATGTGAATGTTGCCAGTATTTGAGTTAAAAAGTTCAACTATAAATATAAAAGTATTTATATCTGTGATAATAAGAAGGAAAACTCTGGTAGTGCACAAAATTGTTAAGTTAAAAAAAAAAAACCTATGAGCAGAAATATACTAGAAATTGATTATAGGGCACGTATAACTCATCACTTTTCCAAATAAATTCCAATGTTTTGCCAATTGGAACAAAAATATAGATCACAAACTTTAGAAATATTTTGTATGTTCACAGCTGATTAACTGAACAAGAAAATGTGGAGAAGCTGACAATTAAATTAAAAATAGCATAATTGAATATGCTTTATTCCTTTCTTTACCTATCACAAATTATAGTTTAGATCTTTGAACCATTGAAGTAACAACTTCATAAAGTAGCCCATGTGATCAGCAATATTAAATTTTTATAAATAAGTCTTTCAAATTTAGTCTTGCATTTTATTCCAAATAAATAAAAAGTCTCAAAACATAAGAATGTCTACAAAAATACAGAAAGAAAATGGGATGACTAACAATTTTATGACATCTCAATTTGGCAAAACATTCCAAAAAATTATAGAAACAAGCCGTTTGATGAGTTAGGGATTGTAATATATTTGTAATGAAATTGAGTGAAAGCAAATAGTGATAGCTGTGAAAATATTTGGGCTAAAATATTTACAATTTTATTTTAAATTTTAGAATTGAGAATAACTTCTATCAAACTCTATTTTTCAGTTTCTACAGCTCTGCAGAAATATTTTCATATTGAAATATACCATGATTTACAAAGTGTCAAATTTATTGAAGGTGTCAAATCTATTAATTATAAAATGCAACTTTGAAGAAGACTATGGAGGTTTTATTTTAAAAAGTAAAAATAATAAGACCATATATTTAAAAATATATTATTCTGAAAAATTTCCATGACATGGTATTAGAGAAAGTTACAGTGAAGAAATTGAAATATGTAGATGTTCATCAAAATTGGTACTGTTTTAGTAATTTTCAATGTTTGCATATTCATTAACAAGTATTTTGATCCTCTTTGCATAAGCAATCACACATACATATTTTAGAAAAATATTTTTTTAAATAATTATTTTTAGTATGTAATAAACTAATTTCCTGCATTTCTATCTTTTATATAATTTTAATTACTTGGGGGTCCCCTGCTGCTCCCTGGTTTGAAAGAGAATTTATATGGTCACCCTATATCAAAAAGACAAAATTGCAGCAAAATTTATCAAGTAAAGAGAAGACAAAAATAATGCCATGAATAAAAAAAAAAAGAACACAAATGCAACCATAGATAGCTCAGTCATTAATACTATTCTAACAGAATGATATCAACAACTTTAACCTAACACATTTGAAAGCTTAGATGAAATGGAAAAATTCTTTCACTGTATAACTTAATAAATCTAACAGGTAAAACTAGATTTCATGCATAGTCCTAAGTCTATTAAAGAAACTCTCATAATAGCTAAAAGTTTTGACAAAGAAAAGCACTATGCTTTTGTAGCTGAATACTGAATTCTCATCACAGGGATCATCCCAGTATATACAGTCTTTTATGGAAGACTCCTCTACCTACTTTATAAAACCAGTACAATCACTGGGAAAACCTGACAAGCACAGCACAAGAAAAGAAGATTACAGTCCTACCTAGTTCACTCACAAATACAATTGTCACCCTCGGTTCCACATCCACGGATTCAGACAATCGTGGATCAAAAGTATTTGGAAAAAACAATAAAAAATAATGTAATGAAAAAACAACACAGTAAAATAACTATTTACATAGCATTTACATTGCATTAGGTAGTATAAGTAACCTAGAAATGGGTTAAGGTACCGAGGAGGATGTGCGTAGGTTATATGCAAAAACTATGCCATTTTGTATCAGGAATTTGAACGTGCTTGGATTTTGGAATCTGTAGGGGGTTCCTGGGACACATCTCCTGTGAATATGAAGGGAGGACTGTATAGATGCAATTACCCTAAACAAAATTTTAACAACTCAAATCCTACAGTATATAAAAATGTCAGTACCCAATACCTTAATCTGACCAACACTACATTAGCCAAGTAATCAAGGTAACGTCGTCAGTGATAAGTCATGTTAATAAGCATAACCTCTTGCTAGGATGTGCTGAGAATGCCACTTCATCTCTGTGCTTTTCCTCCCCAAAACCCAAACCCCAGTCTAACCATGAGAAAAATAACCAGACAAACCCGAATTGAGGAACATTCTACAAAATACTAAGCCAGTACTCGTCAAAACTGTCAAGGTCATCAAAAACAAGGGAAACCTGACAAACTAATCACAGTCAGGAGGAGCCTCAGGAGACAGGATGACTCAGCACAATGTGGAACCCTGGGTAGGATCCTGACATGGAGAAAAGATGTTAGGAAACAGAATTCTGTTATAATAAAATCTGAATTAAATTTAGTTAATAATTAAAAAAAGACTTCTTTCAAAACAAAAATTAGATACCATAAGGAAAATGAATTGCTTCTCTGCTTTTTGGCTAAAATCAAGTGTAAGAAAAATGGAAATACAAATTAAAATATGTACAAGATATTTGTGACACCTTTAACTGAGACAGAATTTGTCACTGTGACAGACAAGGGTCTAAGATGACCGTCAAATTCCCAGGCCCTGGGAGACACATCCCTTCTCCAGTAATTCAAAGAACCTCTTACAGCCGAGTTTCCAGCTGGTCTCAGAAGAGGAAGTCAGACATGTGCTCTGCCTGGCCCCAGCCATGAACTACCTGGGAGAACCACGTGGCAAGGAACTGCAGGTAGCTTCTAGGTGCTGACAGTGGTCCCTGGGCAGCAGCTAACAGAATAACGGGGCCCTCCATCATGGAGCCACACAGAAATGAATGTTGCCAACAACCAGGGAGGTTGGAGGAGACTCGAGCCTCAGGTGAGAACTGCTGCCTCCTTGATTCCAGCCTGTGAGACCCTGAGCAGGGTCTAGTCAGGCCGTGCTGGACTTTTGACACACAGAAACTGCAAGATGATACATTTGTGATGTTGCAAGCCACTAAGTTTAGAGTAATGGTGTTATGCAACAAATAGAAAAGCAATATAACAAAATAATAAAGAGCTAGAAATAAATACCTAAAGAACAAAAAAATCTTCAAAGACAAGAATGGCATTTCATAAAAGAGAAAGACACACAGTCAATAAATATACAAAAGATATATTTAAATTTAACCTCTTTAATGAGGAGAGCAAATAAAACTATGATAAAATAATATTTTATACTAACTGCATTGCCATTACTTGAGAAACCTGTCAATACCAAGATTTGGAGATGATGTGAATCAAGAATCTGTGTATATTGTGTGGGGAAATGTATACTGATATAACTACTTCAGAAAGCAATTTAGAATCTTACTGTAAAGTGGAATGTTTGCATATCCTATTATGACTAGGAAATTTCCTTCCTGGGAACATTCCCAAGAAAAACTCTTGCAAGTGCACATTAGGAAACATGTGAGTGTTCATAACAGCACTGTTTTTATTAGAAATATCTTGGAAACAACCAAAATGCACATCAACAGAAGAGTGACTAAATTAACTGCAGTACACAGTCACACGATGAAATACACAATAGTCTAAATGGCAGCTACACAAAGCCATGTGGATCAGCCCTAACAATATGTAGCAATAGAATGTGAACAAATTTCAGATAGTTAAATATAGAATAATACCATTTTTATAATGTTAAATAAAATACCATAAAAATTTTTAAAAAGCTTTTTAGCATGTTTTATATAAAATTATATTTACAAAAGCATCAGAATGATAAACCCACATTTCAGGAGGGTAGTTACCTCAGATGGGGAAGAGCAGGGATTTGGGATGGGGAATGACCATATGGGAAGATGCAAGTGATGATTAGATATATAATTTAACATGGCCTCTGGGAAATTTCTAGTGAATAGAATATTCAATTAAGTCTCCAGGGACTGGGAGACAAGATGGTCTATTAGAGGCATTGCTTGCCTGACCATCCCAGAGGGAAGATAAGAATTCTGATATAGGGGAGAGGAGAAGATGCAGAGCAGGGGTAGATCATAGAGAGGGGTACCAGAGCCTGTTGGGGATCTCATGGAGGAAAATTGTGAGGCAGAGTAGGTAGAAGATAAAGGAAAAAAGATATCCGTGAGGACCAAACCCAGAGACACTCCAAGGGCAGTGAAAGTATAAGGGGGGATCCCTCTCACCCCTCCACAAGCATTCAGTGGCCAGTGGGCTACCAAGTTTCTTGGAGGCTCTCCCACCCCCATGAGCCCAGGTATGGTGGCAAACATGGTATAGTGGGGAGAATTTGCATGTCCCAGAGCTTGAACACTCTGTGTGGGGTTCCCCTCCAAGGAGAGTGTCATAAGAAGCCAGAGAGCTGGCTTTCTTCCATTCAGACACTTCCTTCCCTGACACTCGCCTACGCACTGCTAATGGGAAAGCAGTTTGCTGCAAGAATCTGGTGAGTGGCCACCCCCCAACAGTGGGCATGTGCTACAGACTGAAGCTTCCATGAAAAATGGGACCCATGCCTTTCCCCTTGGGGGCTTGCAGTGGATGTGGAGTGCCCGATTTGGGAACTCCCTGGCCAACAGTACATAGCAAAGTTGCATGCCAGCAGGTCAGACAAGCAGGCTGGCCCTATGCTCCCTGGACTTGGGTAGGTTGCTAGGGAAACAGCCGGGAGGTCTGTGAGTTGAACTCGGGTGGCCAGGAAGGCCACATGGACAAATCTGACAGTAGAGTACTGTGGGGTTCTGAGACACGGCAAGCTGGGAGAGCACCCATCCCTCCTTTGGGAAGACCACCCTGTTTGATTGGGGCAGGTTCTATGGTGAGGAGGAGCACAGCCACAGGTGCCATAGCAAACAGGTGCAGTTCAATCAAGAGCCTGGGCTTACTGGGAGCAGCAGACCCTCCCACACACATTCTAGCCTGGAGAGCAGTTTGTGCTAAGGATTTGGCAAGTGGCTCCCTCTCTCCAGTGGGCTCATACTCCAGGCTGAGGCCCCGAAAGAAAGTGGGGCCCACACCTCTTCCCCTGTGGACTTGTGGTGGACCCAGGGTACCCAACTTGGGAGCTCCCTAGCCACCAGCATTTTACAGTGGTATGAACTGGCAGGTCAGACACACAGGCCAGGGGGAGGTCCGAGAGCCAGACAGCCAGTCTGTGAATCTCAGATGGCCCCATCTCCACAGGCAGATTTTCTGGCTGAGCGGGGCCACTTCAGCCCCTCCCTGGTGGCTTTCCCCAGAAGCTGGGAGCAGACCTTCAAACCCTGCCAAAACAGCTACCTTACCAGCTTTTGTGGAGCCTGAGGGCAAGCCCACCCAACCCAGCCCTGCCTAGCCTCACTCCCCCACCCTGCTTCACTGAGACAGAGAATAAAGACACACCTGGAAGTTCCAGGACCCCATCCACCACTTGGGTGCTCCTCCTGAGAGATTACAACCGGTCAAAAAACAACATTGCAGCCTGTTCTTTCTGGCAAATGCCATCTGCTGACAGGGCAGTAAATCTATACAGCCCTTTTCAACATTTACTGATTCAATCATACAGGATGAGGTTGTTTCTCACCAACAAGAGCAACCTACTTACTCTCTCAGAGATTAAATTGGGCATGGCATTACTATTCACACTCCTAAGAAGACCACAGGGCTGCGGAAAGAGAAAGGATTTCAAAGGCTTCCATAATCTCTCATCAAAGAGAGACAGGGATTCTGCCCATACACATAGATCTCCACTGCTACAGCATACAAATGACTAGTAACTGAGAAAACCATCACACTAAGGATACTTATAACCAAGGTATCTATCTGGAACCTAGATTGCCACCAAAGCCCTCATGAACAAAGCCAAAGTTTCTTACCCAACATATGCTACAAATACCCCCACACAAGTATGGGGGGAACCCCATCTAAACAAAAGAAAATTCAAAATTAAGAAACAAAAGCTATTCCAGATAAGAAGGAATCAGTGTAAGAACTCCAGAAGTATGAAAAATCAGAGCAAAATGTCACCTCCAAAAGGGAACACCAGCCCTCTAGCAATGGATACTAACCAAAATGAAAATATTGAAATGATTGAAATACAAATTGAAATATTGAAACTACAATACAACTTTCATGATCAAAAAGTTAACATTGATATATTCTATCATTTAATCCTTAGATTCCTTTTAAGCTTTTTTTACTTGTCTATAATGTCCTTTGTAGCTAAAGGATCCCATTCAGATTCATGGATTGCATTTAGTTGTCCCAGGTGTCAAAGCCCCAATCTTTAGGTCTTTCTTCATACTCATCTATGTAGAGGGGTTTATATTGATCTAAATAAATCCAACTGAGGTATCAAGGTTCTGAGGAATGGCCTTCTTAGTGGCCCTGTCAGCAGCTGATTTCCTTATGCAACATAAGTGTCCCCTTTCTGATGACCAGGACAGTGCATTATGGCCACCTGCTTAGGCTCAGCCATGGCCTGAGGGCATTATTTCCTACCATCAGGTGTCCACTTTCCTTCCAAATGGTACCATGAGCATGCACAGTCACAGAGGCACATTTAGAGTCCATATAAATGTTAAGCTTTTCCTCTCTGGATGACTGAAGAACTCTGGTTAAAGCAATCAGCTCAGCTTTCAGGGCTGAAGTTTCAGGTGGCAGTGCCATTGCTTCCAGTACCTGTTGTTCTGTGACCACTACTTATCCAGCCCTTAGCTGTTCCTTATCCATAAAACTGCTCCAGTTGGTGAAAAGGTATCAATCTGGCTATGGTATTGGCCTATCTGACAGATCCATCCTGCTAGAGTAGATGGCCTCCAGAACCTCAAAGCAGTCATGCTGCAGAGGCTCATTCTCTGCAGCTGGTAGCAGGTGGGGTTAAGAGTAGACATAGTCTTAATTTAACATTGGGATTATCTAATAGAATGGCCTGATATTTTCCCAGCCTTCCTGCAATCAGCCAATAACCCCCTTTCTGTTCTAATAAAGTCAGAACCTGGTGGGGTGCATATACTACAACAGATTGGCCTAAAGTGAATTTTTTGGCCTCTTGCAACAGGTCACAAGTAGTTGCCACTGCCTGGAGGCAAGGAGGCCATCCTCTCCCAGTACTGTCCAGCTGCGTTGACAAATACACCATTGGCTATGGGATGTTTCCCAGTCTTTGCACTAGGACTCCAAGGCCCATTCTTTCTTTTTCACGAATGTACAATTCAAATTCTTTTTGCAAGTCAGGCACCTGCAAAGTGGTGGCAGTCAGAAGACTCTGCTTTAGTCTCTCAAAGGCATTTTGACAGTCAGTGGTGTCCAGATCAGGGGTTTCTCATCTGTCTCTTTAAGGGCCTCTTATAAGTGCTTTGCTATTAGTCCAACGTTTGGGATTCAGATGTGATAGAACCCTCCCAACCCTAGGAAGCCACAGTTGCGTTTTATTTCTGGGTACATTAAGATTCAAGATGACTTGCTTTTGGTCAGACATTAAGCTGTGGGTTCCCTTGCTAATTTGGAATACAAATAAGTAACTTGCTGTTTGCAAATCTGTGCCCTTTTAGGTGACACTTGAGGCTAGACGATTTAGCACAGCCACAGTATTTGCAAGAAAATGATTATAATCAGGGCTAGCTATAAGTAAATCATACTCATATTATAGTAGAATCCCTTTATCCAATTGCAGGTTGGTCTCTTGCCAAGGTCTCACTAAATAGGGCAGGAGAATATTCAACCCTCTGAGGTAACACAGTCCAGCTGTGCTGTGATGTCCTCCTAGTCTCAGGATCCTGTCCTTTAAATGCAAAAAGGAGTTGAGTCTTCTTTTCCAAAGGAATGCAAAAGAAAGTGTCTTTTAAATCCAGTACTGAATAGGATTCATAGTCACCTGGTATTGCCAATAGAGTATATGGGTTTGGTCCCATAGGGTGTATGACTCATACAGTATCATTCACAGCATGTAGATCCTGCATGAATCTATACTCCTTTGTGTGGAGCTTCTTGACAGGTGATATTGGAGTATTGTAGGGGACCAATAGGAATGAATTAGTCTGTGCTCCATAAATCTGTTCAATATAGGTGGGATTCCTTGCACAGCTTCCTTTGTAAGGGAGTATTGTTTTCTCTGAGGGTGTGAGTCCACTTCTTTTAACAAAATGGTACTTGGCATGGCTGTTATTGCCTGTCTGGGGGTCCCATCAGCCCACATGGCCTTACTCACTTTTTGGTAGACTTTGGCAGGAACAGAATTTGCTTCTACTTCTCTTCAGACATGAGTAGACATTGAAACCAGAGAGGAGTTTCAGGTGGAACCTGTCTGTGGAGCTGTTGTTTCTCTTGAGAAAAGAGTATTTGGGCATTGAACTTGCATAACAAATCTTGGCCTAGGAGAGTTAATGGACAGTCTGGCAGGTATAAGAAGCTGTATCTCAGTTTGTGTTCTCCCAGATGGCACTCGAAAGGGTGAAGAATGGGTCATTGCTGGGTCTGACCAGTCACCCCAACAACTGCCACCATGTCTTCACTAGGGGAAGTTAGTTTAGAGTTTAAGACAGAAAAGTTAGCTCCAGTGTCAATTAAAAAATCCACTAATTGAGTCCGCACTGTCAATGTTAGCCAGGGCTGCTGTGGGGATAGTTGGATTTGAGCCTTTACTGAGGCACAGAGCCCCAGGTGCCCTCATTCATCATCTGAGTCCTGCACTCAAAAGACCATTTGCTTTCCTGGAGTTTTCTTGTTACCTGGACCCCTTTGCACCTTTGCCAGTGCTCTTTCCAATGTCCTTCTTCTTCACAAAAAGCACACTGATTGTGTCTCATCTTAGGGTGGCCTTTCCTAACCTTTGTTTTTGACTGTCTCAAAGGACCCTTGGTTGGCTCAGCTAATAGAACACACACAGGTTTCAGTTTCCATTCTTCTCTGGCAGTATATACGTTGAAGGTGATATCAACCAGCTGGGAGGGATTAATGCTAATTGGTCCTGCTACACGCTGTAGCTTTCTCCTTATACCTGGAGCACTCTACCCTATAAAAGTCCTGTTAACCATACTCATGTTTTCAGGGGCCTCTGGATCCACATCTGTGTATGTCCAATATGTCTCATAGATGCATTCTAGAAATTCAGAGGGATACTCCTTAGCTTTTTGCTGTAGCTCTTAGACCTTGTTTGAACTCTTCTGTGTAGACACCACACTCTGGAGGCCTGCCAGAATATACTTTTGGTAATGATTTATTCTCACACTGCTTGCGTCAGTATTAGGACGCCAGTTTGGTTCTCCATGATTAGGATCCTCATCATGGAGATGCTGTGCCTCGTCCTTGGCCTTGTCCATCAGTAGTCTGTGCTCATCTGCAGTAAGTAATGTATCCAGCAAGGTCTTTACTTCCACCAGAGTGGGACATTGCAGCGCAAAGATGGTTGTAAACAACTCTGTTATCCTCTGGGGATCCTCTCTATAAGTTGTGTTTCAGTTTTTTCAATTCAATAAATCTGAGGTAGAAAATGGGTTGTAAGTCTAATAATACCCTGCCATCTGTCATTGTACACTCAAGACTCCTATAGGGTACTGCCACAATGGAAATTGCCCTGCTCCAGCTATGGGTGCCCACTGGCTGAATTGAGTCCCCTGCTGAGTCTTGGAGAGAGACACTATTCCCATTCCCATAACCCAAGGGTCACAGGACTGAGGAATCATTCCCAGCTCCACCCTCCCTAACCATGAACCCTTCCACCAGTGGTGGAGGGTATGGTGGGGGCTGATGGTGGGGAATGAGTTTTCGTGAAGTTTGCATTCAGCAGGTTCATGAGGTTTAACCTGGCTAATTCCTCCTCCATTTTGCCTACTGGGGATTGGCTCCCCCTCCCCCAACTAGAGGCAGAGGTTTCCTTTGTGCCTTTAACTTTGTCCCAGGCCTTTCACCTTCTTCATTATGCAATTGCATAAAAGGCTGTACATATGGGATTTCTTCCCATTTACCTGACCCTTGACAATATAATTACAGTTATAAGATAACATATAATTTTAGATCCCATTCAACAGCCACTTCTTTTCACACCCCAATACGTATTTTGGCCAGGTGGTACTACAATAATACATCATTCTTTCTTCAGACATAGGTTAAGTATATAAGTTGACCATTCAGCCAAAATTCTTCCCAAGGGACTCTTAGATGGAACAGAAATGGAGCCTCCCATGTTAGGACAAAACTCACACACAAACACAAACAATATGGGGAATTCCCAACACAGACAATCTAAAATGCCAAGGCTCCAAATGAATGCCCTGCGGCAGGGTTGGAAGGTTCAAAACCCTCCCCAATGGGTGGAGTCAAGGTGCTCAGTGTGCATGCCAGGGAACTTACTCAGAAAAAGGGCCAAGGCTGTCCAGATGTTTCTAGATCCATTTCCATCTTGCTATCAAAGTTTAGGTAGCTAGGAGCTGCATCTGATTCTGGGGAGGGAGTGAAAGAAGCTCCCTTGGGGTTAAACACGCTCTGGCAGCTGCTAGAGCAGTTCCTCTCTCTCTCACCTGAGAAGACGGTGCTTCTCCTAGTGGAGACCAATGGTTTGACCTGGGGCAGCTCCCCTCCTCTTCCAGCAGTGGCCACACTCAGGGGGTGCCGTTCTGCTGGGGTGTTGATGGGCCCACCCAGGGATACCAAATTCTGTTATCAAAAGTTTGGCATTTGTCCCAAGGCAGCATCAGAAGAACGAGGACAGGTGGTTTGAGGAAGACAGTGATGTTTGTTAATTTGCCAGCAAATGAGTAGGTTGTCGGACTCCCATCTTAAACTGCCAACATCCTCCCTCTGAGCAGAAATACAGAGCTTTTGTGGGGGGCACTGTTTCAGCTTCAGGCTATTGCTGTTGAACTATGGTTGATGGTTTTGAGTCATCCCATCTTGGGTTAAGACAATCTCGGTGATCTCTGCCCTCACAGTTGCCTTGCTTGACACATCTCCTGTGGTACAAAGAACAAAGGACACTCCCCTGCACCATCTGACCACTGGCCTGAGGCAGAGATGCAGGTTTTAATTCCCAAAAGAGTGGGGGAGGTTTTAGACATCTTTACTCTTTTTTAGGCCATTCCCTCTGGTACATATGAACCAAATTCAAAGCTTGAGGTCCTTTGGTATCCCAACACCCCTTTCTCACATAGCTCCTCTCCTCCCCAGGCTACAGATCAAAGACTAATTTCCCGTCTTTTTCTTCTCTTCAGCTCCGTACCAAGGTAACCTTCTCTGTAATACCCTAGGGGTGGGGGTTGGCAAAAGGGTTTTTTTTTGGATTAACATCTGAGGATGTAGCCCTGTGATCTTTTATTTTAATGTGGGGGGAAGTTTTCCATAAGACTTTATACCTTGATTGAATCCTGGTTCTTGACTTAGGTTCTTCTCATTACACAAAACTACAAAAGCAAAGCTCCTGTTTGTTAGGCTCAACAAATGCCTTCAAAAACAAAGTGGCTTTGATGCGTTCACATTTCATTTATTTCTATCAGTTTTTACTTTCCCTAGGGAATTTTGATTGGCAACTCCCCAGTATCTTAATAGCTCTTGTTACATATATGATGGTTAAAAAAATCTTATCATTCATCATTTTAAACAATATTGAGGAAAACACTGGTACTAACAAAAGATGTCCTGGATTTATTTCATTCTGTTGCCTGTGAGACCTTTCTTAGCACTAAGTGCTATCACAAAATGTTACATTTGTTTAAGAATTGATTTGCATCCACATTGTTCCTATAGAAAGGATCTCTGACATTAAAATCATAAAGCTTTTGTGTGCTGATTGATTTCCATACTTATTTTTGTTATAGGTATAATCTCTGACATTAGAAGCATAAGGCTTTTGTTTAAGAATTGCTTAAAATGTTTTTCAGATGCTCCGTTCCAGTGGAATGGCTTCTGCCAAGTAGGTGGAGTGGAAGACCCCACAGAGGAGCTGAATCAGCCTGAGAATGCAGTGTCTTCAGCTCTTGATCCCATGACTTCACCCTGCACTCTTCAACCAGTGAATGATCCCCTCACCTTGGCCCTCTACTCGTCCTAACTCTTTAAAATTCCTAGGCCCAAACTCCTCGGCAAGCTGGATTTGTGGGTTCCTCCCATCTCGTCATTCTGCTGTCTCATGATTACTCCTCTTTCTTTGCTGCAACCCTGTCTGAGTGGTCCGACTTCCCGTGCATCAGGCATTGAACCTGATAGGGCTAAAATTCGTGGTAAGCTAGTCAGGAAGCCCCTCGTGGGCATTTGTGCATGTCTCAGTGTCCCCTCACCATCTCTGCCAGCCAGGAGAGGACCCTCGGTGGCTGCCTCATCCTGATGAATGAGCGCCCATCTCTGGAGCCTTCCTCGCTGGTGGGGCATTGCTGCCCTTCGGCACACAAGGTTGTTTGCAGCAGAGAAACAGTTTCTGGATTTAGAATATGTCTGTGGTGAGTGCTCTCAAGTGCAACTGGCACCCCCTTTCCCTTCTGCTGATTTGTTGGCCCCCCAGTCTTGTGGCCTCTTTGGACGTCTTGTTGATCCTGCCTCCCCTTTAGGAAGCACCCTGTTTGAGAGGACTTTTCCTAATTGGAAGGAGAATAAAGGACACTGTCCAGGAAAAGTATTCTTGGGCCCCTCTGGGTCTCGGTTCTGGGATTTGGTTGTGAAGTTTTCACTGTGAGCCTTCATGTTTTTCTTTGTCTCATCTCAATTGCATGGGAACCCCGATGACGTTGCTAATGGAAGATCAGTGGGCCTTACTCAGGGAACCTTTTCTGCCTGTTTTGTGAGTTACATTCAGTGAACATTCAAGCAGTAGCCAGTGGCAGCTCAGCAGCCTAAATTCAGGTGACTCTCTGTTCTTTCTGTCATACTGAGTGACCATTTGCTAGATTACCGGCTGGAAGTCATCCCACCTTGAGTGGATCAAAGGTGCCAGGTGCTAGTGGAAGTAAACTTGAGTCAGGCCAGATTAAACTTGGGCACTGAGCAGAGTAAATGGTGTCTTCATTTTTATCTATGTGTAGTGTAATTTTGTCTTAGCTGATAGGAGAAATGCTGATTCAATTCCCCCAAGCTGCCTATTGGGTTGTGTCTTACAGAATAGGGCAGCTTTCACCTACAAAGCCCTGAAAAGAAAGAAAATGATTTTCTTTTGTAATTCAGCCTGGCCTCAGTACTCATTAAAATATGGAGAAAAATGGGCAGAAAGTGGTTATAAGCTCCTGAACCCTGTTGAGGGGCAATCACTCTGTGATTCTCCCCATGTATTCATGTTAGATAGATTTATATGCCTTTTCTCCAATTAATCTGCCTTTTGTGAATTAATTTTTCAGTGAAACTTCAGGGGGCGAAGGGACTTGGCCCTGAAGTTTGTGGCAGTGAGCAAGGTGACCAAAGCTTTGCTCTTCTGGAAGCCACACTTGAAGGTATGCAAGAACCTGACAAGATGGCAATAGGGTAAGAACTTTGTTCACCAGTCAGGCTCCCAGCCTCTGTGTGTGCGTGAAACCTGGTTGAGTAAATGGAAAAAAACAACACCGTTTGTCTACTCTGCAAGGTCTTGATTAATGGGAAGAAAGCATTTTTGTGACCAGCCTTGGGGTAGTGACTTTGGTTTACTTCTTGGTACTTTGTGATATCAACAGTCATATTATTTAATCGCTTTCCTCCCAGAAACAGTCTTCCCTCTGCCTTTGTGATTCTGTATTCTGTTATGAAGAGAGGTACTGGTTGAGGTTCCCTCTCATCTTGATTTATGTCCTTGAGAACCTGACTTGTGACCAAGTTGGAGCACTCTCTCTTGGTCCCCACCATCTAGGGGGCATGTTTTTGGGGTCACATCAGGAGGTCAGTGTAACAATGTTTGGGATTCTGATCCTTTTTGTTGTTGTTGTTCCAAATGGGTCTAGTTCTCAGGAGTGTATGTCTGTCTTAGCCTATTCTTGGGAGTGCCAGGGGACTGTGGGCTTGCTTCTTCTCTGAAGAGGCCACTGGAGTAAGTTGCTATTAGAATAAGAACACCATTGGAAATTCAGTTTATCCATGGCCTGAAGAAAGAAGCTTTTAATTAGACTCCTAAATTTAAAAAAAAAAAAATTAGAGATCTCTTATTTATGCCTCATTTATATTTAGGGAAAGATCAATTTTTTGAAAAAACACATGTAATGACATGATGGCTACCATTAAAAATGCTCTTGACAATATTAAATGGAAAGTACCTGGCCTAAAATGCAGTTAAAATCCTTTGTATGCTCCAACTACCTGCTTTAGATCCCCTGAAGGAGCAACAATGGTGGCTGCTTCATCTCATAGTCCCGTAGTTAACATTGTGTTTCCTCACCACTGTGGTCTGTGTTTGATTCTCACTCAGGAACCATGTCTTCTTGGTTCAATATTAGTGTGACTTTTGACTTTTTGGGGTTCCCATTTGTTATTGATCCTTTCCCCTTCATTAACAGGTTTTGCTTCCTGTCTTCTTCCACCTGTGGGATCTCTGTGTGCAGAGGGTCAACTGAGAAGCTGAGACCCTAGACAATATGTCTGGACAGAATGTGAGTTGACTTCATTTGTAACTAGTGATGCTTTCCTTTCTTTGAGCTGCCATTGGCGTAGTTATGAATCTTATTTTGACAGCTTTGAACCTCTTTGGAGATACCATGTGTATCCTTGCTTAAATCGTACCTGTGGGTAGGACTTACCGGTTTCACTTGGCAGGGTACCTTCAGCAAATATTGCCTTTGGTGAGTCTCTTAAGAGAGACTTTGGTAAAAAGAAAAAAAAAGTCAAAAGTCAGAAATATCACCTCTTGGCTGGGCTTGGGGGCTCATGCCTGTAATCCCAGCATTTTGGGAGGCCAAGGCAGGAGAGTCACTAGAGGACAGGACTGTAAGAACAGCCTGAGCTCCCATCTCAACAAAAAAATGCAAATATTAGCTGGGCATGGTGGCACATGCCTATAGTCCCAGCTACTCAGGAGGCTGAGGCAGGAGGATCACTTGAGACCAGGAGTTTAAGGTGGCAGTGAGCCTTGATGATACTGCACTCTAGCCCAGGCAACAGTGTGAGACCCTGTCTCAAAAAAAAAATAAAAAGAAAGAAGAAGAAATATATGCTGTTTGTTTCAGTTTCTCAGCTAAAATCTAAATAATAAGAGAGTTGAAATGATTTTTTTAAAAGACCTCTGTGGTCAGAAATCAGCTTAATCAAAATCAAAGGCTGCTATTCAAGCTGTGCTGTGAAGAAGACAAAATTTTGTGTGTGGCTGGCAAGTCACTGGGCGAGGGCAGTTGTTAACATTAAATAGTTATGGAGTTTCCAGCGCAAGATTGCTGACTAGATACAACTAGTATGTGCCTCTCCCCTGGAGAGGAAAGCAAATTAGGGAGTAGATTTTCATGCTTTCAACAGACAGTTGACGAGAACATACAAATTCCGACAGAGAAGTGACAGAACCTGAAAAAGTGGAGAAGAGCAAAGACCAATGTCCTGCTTGGCCAGGATCAGCGGGAACATAGCAAGAGCTCCCTGATGTGGGGAAAGGCTGAGTGAGAGATTCCTGGGTTTCCATCCTTGTGCTGGGGACTTTGCAACTCCTAGCCACAGGGGAACCCCTGAGACTTCACAGGCCCCTGGACGCTGTGGCAAGCAGCTCCCCAGAGCGTGTGCAGAAACACTGCTGGAACTTGGGTGAAGCCCTAAAGGCTTTCCACCCCCGAGCAGCAGAGTCCCACAGGCTTTTAAGCCCAGGTCACTCAGAGAACACAGCCCACAGAGGTCTCTGTCCCTCTCCGGGGCCGCCACCCACACCGCTGCGGCCGGAGCTGCAGGCCACTGAGGGAGCACGGGGAGAGTCGGGCACCCTCACGCACTGCGGAGACAGAGTCTGCAGCTGCCACCAAGGCTTGCAGGCTCGAGCAGTCTGCAGCCCCCGCAGCTGCCTCCACGGAGAGGGGCTTCCTCCCAGGAGGGGGCTCTGAGGCACAACTGCCCGTCCCCCAACTAAGCATTTCAGGGGCAGCCTGGAGCCTTTGCTGGAGCCCCGCACACAGCAGTTGAAGCTTCCTCCACCCCCTCTGCTACAGCACACCGGGAAAGGAACTGGGAATCCAGGTGCTTCCATGCACCCCAAGGATAAACACTATTGCCACCTCTGTGGAGGGAGGGTGGGGTGAGCAGTCCTTGCCCAGAGCTACCTGCTGCTCCTAGAGGCGAGTCTGTGACACGACCGTCCCTCCCCCCCTGAGCATTTCAGTGGCAGCTGCAGGCAGTCTGGGAGCCCAGCACGCAGCAGTCTGAGCTGCCTCCACCCATCTGCTGCCACAGGGCTGGGGGAGTGCTCGGAGTCTGGTGCTTTTGCGCCCCTGGAGGGCAGAGAGTACTGTCACTGCTGAGGGAAGGAGGTGCACACGCCTGGTTTGCCCCATGGCTGCCTGCCTCTGCTAATCTTGCCTGGTGGGGCCTGCCCTGCTGGTGGCAGGCTCACAGTGCAGCCACTCTTGCCCGGCCTGAGCGCTCTTCTGCACCAGGAGACCACCCCACCCTCCCCATCACAGCCAGCGCCTGAACCCAGGCAGGCCAGGGACAGGTTGCCAGCCCGGGCTCAGTCTTTCCCCCTCCCCCATCCCCAGGACCCAGGCGCACCACGCAGGGCCCTGAGGACTGAGGATTACCTGGCCCCGACCTCCACCACTGGCAGCTCAACACTCCCCAGTGAGCTTGAGGTTCAGTCAACCAAGATCGCCAGCAGCACCACGGAGGGTGCTCCCCTGCAGGGGCTGCAAGCAGCGCACCCCCCTCTCTGCGCAGAGCAGCAGTGCTCCCTGCAGGGAGGACAGGCAGCTGCAGAGCTGTCTGTCGTGAACGAGGAAGGAGCTTCTGCTCCGAAACCATTTAATAGACAGCCATCAGAAAGGCATTTTGTACGGGATCTCCATGACAGTGTGGCCTGGTCATAGGTGACAGGGTTTAACTGAACTGAGAGTCATGAACTTCAGGGCAGCAACATGACAGGGAAGTGGATCACTTTTCTACAACAGACTAGTCCAT
Source organism: Lemur catta (assembly GCF_020740605.2). Taxonomy (NCBI): domain Eukaryota; kingdom Metazoa; phylum Chordata; class Mammalia; order Primates; family Lemuridae; genus Lemur; species Lemur catta. The sequence goes on from NC_059137.1 coordinate 89,235,849, forward strand.
TGCCTGAGACAAAAGACAACCTGTCACATCAACCAAAGTTCAAACACCTGCCCACCAGCTTCTGCTGCAGCTGGATCTTACATACAAGTGCCACCTGCTGGTCCTGTAGGTCGAAACGCACAACCAAGTTAGTACCTGCAGCCAGAGGGCGCAGCGTTGGAGGACAAGATAAGCCTCCTGAGGCCTCTGCAATTCCAGTACTGCAAAAACACTCCCATTTAAAATAGCCTCATTAATAAAAATCCCATTAAAGCGTGAGCAAATGACATGAACAGACATTTTTCAAAAGGAGATATACAAATAGCCAACATTTAAAAAATGCTCAACATCACTAATAACCAGGGAAGTGCAAATTAAAAGCACAATGAGATACCACCTTACCCACGTCAGAATGGCCATTTTAAAAAAGTCAGAAAACAACAGATGCTGGCACAGATGTGGTGAAAAGGGAACACGTGTACACTGTTGGTGAGAATGTAAATCACTGCAACCTTTATGGAGAACAGTACGGAGATTTCTCAAAGAACTAAAAGTAGATCTACTATTGCATTCAGCAACCCCAAAACTCAGTATCTACTCAAACAAAAAGAAGTCATTATATCAGAAAGACACTCACAATCATATGTTCTTCACAGGACAATTCATAATTGCAAAAATATGGAATCAACCTAAGTGCCCATCAAGCAAGGACTAAATAAAGAAAATGTGGTATTTGTACACCATGGAATACTACTCAGCCCTAAAAACGATGAAATTATATCTTTCCCAGCAACTTGGATGGAACTGAAGGCCATTATCCTAAGTGAAGTAATGTAGGAATAGAAAACCAAGTACCACGTGTTCTCACTTGTAACTGGGAGCTAAGCTGTGGGTACACAGGGACATGCAGAGTGGTAGAATGGACACTGGAGACTCAGAAGGAAGGACCAGGAGGAGAGGGAAGAAAAACTACCTATCAGATGCAATGTATAGTTTGTGTGATGGATACACTAAAAACCCAGACATCACCACTATACAATTCTTCCGTATAAACAAAAACCACTTGTATGCCTCAATCTATTGAAATATACATTTTTTAAAAAGTTATAACTATAGTGGCTACTCTTTGTGTGTTCAGATAAGAGAGGGCAGTTTGTAACAGCATGCCCTGTGAGAGCATTACGTGGCCTGGTGTCGTGGCGTTTCTCTCTTTTTGTGGACCCAGAATTTATTGTTGGCTGCACCCTGAGCTCAGTCATCCAGTTGGAAAACAGACTGAATTAAAAAGCCACCTATCCAGGCAGATTGGTCTCCAAAACACGACAGACATTGAGCTGGTTATTTTTTAAAGATTTTTGAATTTTCACTAGGCTCATCCCTCTATGTCCTTATGAAATCCTCTGATTTTGTGGTACTGTGGCAGCCATTTTTAACCTTTTTGTGACACACCCAAACTCCTTGAAAAACCTTAGATTCTTGCTCTCTCGCTCTCTCGCTCTCTCGCCTTCTCTCTGCTCTGGCATTGACCACATGAGACAGAGAAACTTGACTCTTTTCCATTCACACAGGGAAAATTTAATTCTACTGCCATTTTAAACTAGTGAGTTTTACCAGCCTCATGTCTAAAATTTAAAAATCAAAACTATAAAGCCTTTGTGTGTATCTTTATGTGTACAAGCATATGTCTGTCTGTATACTATACTCATAAATGAGGTAAATAAGCCCAAATTTTCTTACAGTTGATGTGAATTTAGTAACCTTCTGTAGCTAAGATAGTTTTAGAATTGTTGGTAAATTAAAATAGAAACATCTTCAAAATGTAATTTAGATATTTTGCCTAGATCTACTGGGCTAACAGTTTTACGCTGTCCCTAATAAATGTTTTTGAGTTTATAATGTCATGCAAATGTGGTTTTAGTTTAGATGTTTTCAAGGTTGTTTTAAACTAAAAGAAAAAGAATAATGGACAAAACCAAATGTATCCAGAAAATTGGGAAAAGAAAGAGAATGAGAAAAATTCTGAAAGACTATGAAAAGTTTTATGGCAATCTTATTTTTTGCCATCAAGGCTGATTGAGATTAGGTGGGTCTGTTTAAGGATTTATTAAAATTAACTTTAGTATTCATAATACATTAATATATAAGTAAAATTTGGTTTTCTTTTAAATTTTTGTGTCATATTAACAAGTGATAGTAAAAGATTTTTATTTACTGTTTCAGTAAACTGCAATTTTTTTTTTTTTTTTTTTTTTTTGAGACAGAGTCTCACTCTGTTGCCCGGGCTAGAGTGCTGTGGCATCAGCCTAGCTCACAGCAACCTCAAACTCCCAAGCTCAAGCAATCTTTCTGCCTCAGCCTCCCGAGTAGCTGGGACTATAGACATGTGCCACCATGCCTGGCTAATTTTTTCTATATGTATTTTTAGTTGTCCAGATAATTTCTTTCTATTTTTAGTAGAGACAGGGTCTCACTCTTGCTCAGGCTGGTCTTGAACTCCTGACCTCGAGTGATCCTCCCGCCTCAGCCTCCCAGAGTGCTAGGATTACAGGCCTGAGCCACTGTGCCTGGCCAGAAAAAAAATTTTAAAAGGGGACAAAAGGAGAGACAGATTTTGTTTGCCTCATGTTGTGTTTATTAGGTCTTTTGATTGTTTGGGAAACTGAGTCTAACCCTCTATCAAAGAGTAAAGGTTTTTGCTTTCTAAAATCTTTAAATTACCATTTCGGCTAAATGAATGTCTTACTGATATGTGATTCCATTTTCATCAAATATTTTAAACCTTTGATATTATACCACCTTTCCAAAATCAAATTTCAAATTCGAAGTTTAGGCCTTTTGACCTTAAACTAACTTTTTGAATATTAGGGCCCCTGAAAGTCCAAGAGAGACATATTAGGCTCATTTGGTATGTTAAAATCACATGGGAAGCATTGTCAAATATGAAATAGCTGTTAACTTTTGGGGGTTGTATAAATGTATTATTAATATATGGGCTAAAATTACATAAAATTAACATTCTGATATGTCTTAGTTATGTTATCAGTAATAATTATGATTATTATGGTGAATTGTTGTATGCCAAAGAAATAATCAAATTTCCTTGTCCACTCTATGTTTAACCATGGTCACTCTAAGATTTTTGTCATACAGACACAATTATTATTTTACCTTGATTGTTCTTAAAAAAGCATTTTATCATTGACTACAGTCCAAAATTTGCTTCTTTAAGGAAATTCATGGAAAAGACTCTGGAAAATACTCTTGAACACAGGTTTCTGATAATGTTGGAGTAGGAACAAACTTTCAGGACTCTTATTAAAGGGCTCTTGTGGGTCAGGCAGAGTGGCTTATGCCTATAATCCTAGCACTCTGGGAGGCTGATGTGCGAGGATCACTTGAGGTCAGGCATTGGAGACCAGTCTGAGCAAGAGCAGGACCCCATCTCTACTAAAAATAGAAAAAAAACATAGCAGGGTGTGGTGGCATGCACCTGTAGTCCTAGCTACTGGGGAGGCTGAGGCAGGAGGATTGCTTGAGTCCAGGGGTTGGAGATAGCAGTGAGCAGTGATGCCACCTCTGGACTCTAGCCAGGGTGACAGAGTGAGATTCTGTCTCAAAAAAAAACCAAAAAAAAAAAAAAAAAAAAAAAAAAAAAAACAAAAACAAAAGAAAAGAAAAAGAATTGGCTGATGTGCTCATGAAAATTGCTGACCCATCCTCAAACAGAGCAAGAATGAATTACATGGAACTGAACTAATAGAGAACTGAAATAATCTCTCATGACTTTTGAAATGTGAAACATTGCCAATTGTTTTTATGTTTTCTTTTCCAGAGTCAGGAATTTCTTTTTCTTTTGATCTCTTTATAGCTTACAATAAATTGGGTAAAGGATACTGTTTTGAACAAAAATTTGAAGTATTTATCTTTCTCTCTACCAAATTTCTCCAGAATTTGGAAACTATGAGTATTCCTTATTTATGGCAATGTAGTTATTTGCATAAGTACATTAAGAATCTGTTTTCTTTTATTTCAGGGCACACTGGGGACACTGGTTATTTTACCAAGACTTTGACTGGAATGGCATATTTTTAAATATGCCCAGACTGTTTTGAGGAATTGAGGTTGTCTTTATAGAGCCAATAAAAAGCTTCTTGGAAAGACTGGCTGGCTGCCTTGTCTAATGGTTCCTTTACAAGGTCCTTGACCTGTTGTAAGTAAAAATTGTCACTATCTGACAGGCCCAGCAACCTCACATTATTTGGAGACCTCAAGAAGAGAGGAATTCACCATGTGTTGCAGAGGGTCTGGCAGATCCTTGTCTTGGATAACCTCAAGAGGCCTTTGGAAGTCTCATCTCAGATCCTTATGAGAAAAAGTTCCAGAAAAGCCAAGTTTAAAAGAGCCTATACGGCCAATCACTGTTCTTTCTACACTTGGTGCAAATAATGAGGCCAAGCAAATGAAATAAATATTTATTTTGCAAATAAATTTGTCCTACTATGATTTATCTTTGAAATGGGAAACTGGAGAGGAAACAATTATGTTTCAGAAGACTAAAATACACCTGTTATTAGATTCTAACCTTGTCCACCTCTTTGAGTTTTTATTCTTTGCCTACAGTTTGGACTGAATGCTGAATTCTGTACTGGCTACAACTCTTCAACTAACATTTCCTCATATCTTGATTATTACATTGAGAGTTTTAAGAATTTTTACCACTGTCATTTTCTGTACACAAAGAGCATTGCAGCTCAACAGAATCTTTAAACTGTCTGGTCCCGGTAGTTCTGCATAAGCAAATTCCATTAGATTTTTCTCATGGTAAAACAAGGGGGTGTCTGGGAAATAGCTAATACCGATATTTTAACTTTTACCAATATATAAGGCAAAATGGAAACTCAAATAGAAACAATTTCCAGGCTGGCCATGGTAGCTCATGCCTGTGATCCCAGCACTTTGGGAGGCTGAGGCAGGAGGATCACTGGAGGCCAGGAGCTCAAGACTAGCCTGAGCAACATAGTGAGACCCCATTTCTAGATAAAATAAAATTAAAAAACTAGCCAGGTGTCTTGGCACATGCCTGTAGTCCTAGCTCCTAGAAGGGTAAGGTGGGAGGATCACTTAAGTCCAGGAGTTTGAGGTTACAGTGAGCTGTGATTGGGCCACTGTACTCCAGCCTGGGTGACAGAGAGAGAAAGAGATTCTGTATCTTAAAAAAACAGAAATCAACCAATCAGGGCTCAGCTATATCAATCGGTGAAGGCTCAGCTGTATTGACTAATGAGCTTTCAGCTGCACTAAGCAATCAGAACTAAGTGAGTTTTAATTTTTCATTTGCATAAACAAACCTGTTTAGGGAACTTGGCTGGAACTTTTGATATAAAACTGGAACCATCTCTTTCTTCACAGAAACGCATACGCCTTTTATACCAAAGGCTGCAGCTCCCTGGTTTGTGAAATGTTCACTGGAATAAAGTCTCTTTCCTCAAAAGAAAAAAAAAAAAAAAAAGTACACGTAGAAAAAAAGACCAATGGAAATATATTGTAAAATATTAACAGTTTTTATTTGCAATCCATGAAGCAGGATTGTGGAAGACTTTTGCTTTATTTTATTTTTTGCTTATGTGCATTTCCTAATGTATCTACTATGACATTGTGTGTGAAATTAAAAATAATGTGTGAAAGGGTACAGAACTTAGCATATCATGTTCTCCTTGTTTGTATAGCAAATATCCTTCATTGTGTGCTTCAGTGTGCTTATATAATCACTTTCCATTATTATTGCCATACACATTTTATGCTCAGACATTTGAAAATATGAATTAATAAATGACTGATGGGTAGACGGGGTGGATGGATGGATGGAATAGAACCTGAGTAAATGGTGCTAAATTTGTTGTTCATTTCACTTAAATATTATCATGAATTTATACAATTGCAAAGATGTGGAAACAACCCAAATGCCCATCAATCCACGAATGGATTAGTAAACTGTGGTATATGTATACCATGGAGTATTACTCACCTATAAGAAATAACGGTGATACGACATCTCTTTGGTTCTCCTGGAGAGAGCTGGAACCCATTATATTAAGTGATGTATCCAAAGAATGGAAAAACAAGCATCACATGTACTCACCAGAAAATTGGTTTCCCTGATCGTCACCTAAATGCACATCGGGGAAGGATATCAATTGGATATCAGACTGAGATGGGGGATGGGGGTGGGGGGAGGGGATGGGTGTATGCCTACATGATGAGTGCGTTGCGCACCGTCTGGGGAATTGTCATGCTTGAGGGTGCTGACTCGGGGAGGTGGGGGGGGGATGGAGGTATGACTACATGGTGAGTGCCAGGCGCACTGTCTGGTGAATGGACACGCTTGAGGCTCTGACTCAGGGGGATGGGCGGGACATGGACAATGTATATAACCTGAACTTATGTACCCCCATGATGAGCTGAAATAAAAAAAAAATATTATCATGAATTTAAACTTGAGAAGTGTTTTATAATGGTCTTATACATATCAGATACCACATCAGTAATGATGTATTATTTGAGTAAATAGTAGTATAAACCACAATAAATTTCCACCTATTTTTATTTTGGAGCCAAAATATTGATTATGTTTCATATTAACTTATGCTAAATGTCTCCTCCTATTTGTAATCATGTAGCCAGCATAATTGAAGAAAATAATGCATAAAATCCATAGTTCATTAACATAAAATGCAGCACATTAAAAGGCAACAGTCTCATTGGGACAGATTTCTACAGGAGGGGCTGCCTCCCTAACATTTTCCCTCCCAAGACCTCAGAATCCAGAGAGTCCACTTTGTCAGGGACGCCTGTGTGACCCTGCTTGAGAGAGTGAACTTGGGACTTTGAGAAGCTGATCCAAGTACTTGCTGAGACACTGACACTTGATGGACACTGAAATCAAATTTTTACATACCGGGCAAAATTCTCTAGTTTTATTTTTATGGTGGAGCATGCAGAATTTCCTTTAAGAAGCTCGTTCTGAGAGTCACATCAGGTGGAATGGGCCTTTTGAAAACATAATGAAGTGCATGCTAATTTAAGATGAAGTGCAATGTTCAACACAAGTTATAATGTGGTTTTGTTTAAGTGCATGTTACCCAGTAATAAGCAGGAATATGTGGCCTGACATGAAACCACCTGTTTGAGAGTAAATAATGTCAAGGAAGTACGCAGAGGAAGCGGAAGTGGTCTAAGCCTACTAAACCCACTTCTACTAGGCAACTGCCATTTATTTGGCAAATATGGTCATCTAAAAAATTAACATGATAAAAATTTACTTTTGTTAAAAAAAAAACTGGAATAATATATACATCATGTATATTGTCTTCTTGTGTAATAGGAATTTGGCCTCAACTAAATAGAGGTCTGGCTTTTGCCCCAGCTCCTGTGGGGTAACCTTGGAATTTCCCAAGTGATGGGAATGTCTTGGTGATTCATGGTGGGCCCTCGGATCACACCTGATTGTTTACATTCATGAGACGGCCGAGCGTGGGCTTCACCACACTCATAGTAGGGGCTGGCTGTGCCAGAAAGAGCAACCACATGATTAGAGGGCTGGGACTTTGAGTGATGTGACATTGGCCCAACCTCTAGGGAGGGGAGGGAGGGGGAGATTGAGTTCAACCACCCGGGCGATTATTGAATCAATCATGCGTACTTAATAAAATCAATCCCCGAAGTGGGAGGGATTCTAAAGCCAGCAGGTGGGAATGCCAGGCCAAGGGGAAGCCCACCCCAGAGACAATATCCTGCCTGTGCCTGGTGACTCCCCAGAGCTGAGCTCAGCTCAGGCAGGGAGGGAGCACATGATTGAGGAAGAATCTTTTGCTCCAGGGTGGGCTCAGGGGCTGGAAAGATGCTCAGCTGCTTCCTACAGGGCAGGGGGACAGGGCAGGAAGACAGGCCTACAGTCTTGCCTCTGGGCTGCCTGGAGCCTGTGCACAGGTTGGGGCCAAAACAAATACTTTTCTTCAAGGGAAGGGAAGGAGGGAGGATGTCAGTGGGACAGGGGGATCTTAGGGGGAATATCCCCTTCCCCACACACACCCCACCCCAAGACAGGGGATTCTGGGGCGAAGACATCATCACTGGCAGCCCCAGCTTGGACCTAACCGCCCGCCCCTGCCAAGGGGCGGCCAGGGGTAGGCCAGGAGGGGACTGCCTGTCCACTGGGAAGGGGAAGCGGCATTGCGTAAATGCTTCCTTGCCCTGCCACTGCCATCTCTGCAAGCTCCTGTCAATGGAGGAGCTTGGTGAGTATTTGAGGAAGTGACATGAAGCTCAGGGAAGTGGTGGGTGGCCCTGGCGGGTTGTGCAGAACAAGTCACACAATGTGTGGTTTATTCAGTATCACACAGGTTTCCACACAGCGGGACTGAGGGGAATGGCTGCTGCCCAAAGATCCCAAATTGTGCTTTTAGCCATGATCTTTCTTTCCTTCTCTCAAAGAACTTTCATTTCCCCTTACAATTAACTAGAGCTCTACCATCCAGAACCTCCCCTGTGTCAGCTCTGGGACCACCCCCCTGTTCCCCAGCATAGTGTTCCCTTCCAGAATGAGGAGGGGTCTGCGGATGGCAGAGCTGGGGTGCAAACCCAGCAGGGCTCCAGCATCCAGTTGAGGTCCCAGTGGGTCCTTGGCTTAGCACAAGAATTCAGGAACGAGTTGACACCATAAAGTGAAAGTGAGATTTATTCAGAAGCTGTAGCAAATCTACTCCACAGACAGAGCAGAAGCAAGTTCTCCCTACATAAGAGAACAGGCCCCCTGATCCCTGCTGCCTTTCTATATAAGCTATGGCTTAATTAACAAGGGGAGGAATATTCATGGCAGGGGCGGTGTTTTCCTGGAATCAGGGTGATGCCCTCTATTCCTCCACCATCTTGGCTCTAACTGGTTGGAACTTGCCCTGCCTCCACCCTGTTTGGATCAGGGCAATTTGAAAATTTGTTTTGAGACTTCCTGCCTCAGGTAATCCTATAGCAATGCCCATAGCAATGCCCAAAGCAATACCTAAAGCAGTTCCTGCCAGTTCCTGGTCTCATTTACTCCTCAGAGATAATACTCTCCCTTAATCTTAAGGGGTTGTAGAAGGAACAAGGTTCATCTTTTATAGCTTTCTCCTGCTGTTATACACATAAGCCCTGCCTAGCACTGGAGGAGTAAAAATCTCTGGGAACAGTCTAGGGGGACCAGGCGCAGGATGCTTCTACCTTCTGAATCAGCTGGTGAGATGGGTTGGAAGTCTGGCCTTAGCATCAACTGAAATTGCAATTACTGTAACCTGTAAGATACAAATCTCACCAGAGGGCTAAACAAACATGGTTCAAAGATTGAAAGAAGAAGGATAGCCAACAAAGGCCCTAAGAAGGGAAGGAACCAAATGATACTGGGCAAATCCCTTAATAGAATCCCAGATGCTCCGGGCAGTGGGGTTATTGATGTTAGGTAGCCTCCCAGACTGTTGAAGGAAATGTTTGCCCTTTGCTCTACCCGCCCTGAATCATTAATGTAGGTGTAAGAAGATGTGTTTGCAACAGCACTTAGCACTCTCTGTTCATCCAAAATGCAACATGCTTATTTTCCTGTATTCAAGATGAAGAGAAAAGGTCTTTTCCAGGGGAAGGAAGGAGTATAATGTAAATGTAGTGAACAACTAACGCAAGATGCAAGTAATCACTATGCAAGTGACTTGACAGCAGCCACTGGGAAGCGAGCAAAGTAATGATAACCAGTGGATTATTAGGAAAATACTAACAATGATTAAGAAGAGTGAGCACATTCATATTAGTCATTTGAATGAGGGTGTTACTTAGCTTTCTTGCCATCTTTGGAGGCAGCCTTGTGACAGGTACCTGAGGTCCTCTATAGGCCCGCAGGAGTAGGCCAGCTCCTCTGCACCAACATGTGGGGGCTCATGGGAAATGTGTCTAGTCCTAGACAAATGTTCCCAACTCCTTCCGATAATGACGGGAAGAGGAAGCTCATAGGTAGCTAAACAGTTAAATTATCTAGTAACAAAGTTATATTAATTTAGACACAAGCAAACTTCGTAAATGAGTCTTAAAGTCTGAATACAGGCCTGGTCCTTTGTTTCATAAAAGCAGTTTATTCTGGTTACTGTCTTTTACTGGGTCTGAAAACAGGACTTGTGTTAACTTGAGTTTGGTGTTAGATACCCATGAGTCAAGGCCCTGTAACTTAACAGCACAAGGGGCTGTTAACGATATTTGACATGGAGGCTCATCAAAGATATCTTGCCTCTCAAATTCCCAGTCAATAAGGCTATAGTGGCCAACCCTTGCAAAGTCAAGTTTGGTGCAGCTGAGAAAGCACAAAGGCTAGAGGAGAAAAGATAGATCTGTGCAAAGGGATGGAGGCCACATTCTCCAGGATAATAGATCTGTGTCAAAACACCACAGTAGCCTTCCTTAGGCTTAAGTCCAACTTAGTTGGAAATATTAACTTGAAAATGTTTTTCAACATAATAAAGACTGCTGTTTGCTTTCTGAAGTTGTCCAACATTATAAAATGTGTTCTCCTTGCTTTAAGGAGTTATTGGCCGAAGCTCTGTCCTGACTCCTCACTGTAGTAAACTCTGGAATTGAAATTTGTTGCAGTTGCTGTGAGATAGGGAGACATATTCTACAAGTGGACATTCTACAAAGGCGTATTCAGTTTTGCAAAGGCCTCACTGGCAGTTGTCTCCAGATTGAGATGCATGGCTCCCAGATTGTCCCTCATCCCAGGCATTCCTGACGGCCCTTCCTTTCCCATCCAGTGGAGGCCTCCTTTCAGAAAAGTCAAATCTGCCTACTCCTACTGCCTGGGAATTAGCTCCTTTCTTTTGGAGTCTTCAACTTTGCCCTTCCTACTGGCTCCTTCCCATCAGCTTTAACACTTAGTTAAACGTCACTCTTCTATTAATAAAAACAAACAAATGCTCTCTTGACCCTATTTCCTTATGAACTGTCACAGAGGGTCTCTCTCGCTTCATAAAAGAATGGTCTCCACTCGTCTCTGGTTATTTTCCTGTCTTCAGTCCTCCCCAATCTAATTTTCATCCTCATCCTTCACAGACATTTCTCTGATTTCAGTCCTAGAACTGTGCATTTTCTGCAATATGTGATTCAAACATTTTGACCAGTTACTTTATGACATTCTTCTGGTTCACCCTATTTCTCTGCTGCCTTTTCATTGTCTCCTTCATGGTCTGTCTGTAAATGGATGCACCTTAACATGGGGCTTTGGAGCTTGTCCTCTTCTCAATGCACTTGCTCCTGAGTCATCTTGTCTGTCCCTGGACTGTACTTACTAAAATGATGCTAACTCCCTTGTCCCCATCTCTAGCTTGGACATTCCTGCAAATGTGCACACCGCATGGGGACTCCACGGCCAGTCGGGGCTTCTTGACTGCTGCACGGTTCCTTTCCATGCAGCGTATTCAGATGTGAGCTGGGCATCCTCCTAGTGTGTTTCCTAACCCCAAATTAAGGAAGTGTCAGGGCCAAGGGAAAAACATTCCCTTCACCCTCTGAAGGTTTGCTGAAAATCAACTGACAAAGGGCTGCTGAATAGAAGAAAAGACACACACATTTATCAGCGTGCTCCAGAGTCACACAACACAGGAGAACTCAAGAAGTGGTGAGATGGTTGACACTTTTCTGCCATCATGAGGCTGAAGAAAGAGTGGGGGCTCCGAGCATGGCCAAACCAGGCTATGGCAGTAAGTCAGGTTATGGGAGGGAGGGCAGAGGGGGCCTGGCTGGCAGAGGTGGTCTTGTGTAGATGAAACCTCACAGGGAGCAGCCCTCAGAGAGAATAGTTGGGAAATGTTTCTTTTCAGACCTTTTCTTTCAGACTCTGAGTTATCCTTTCCTGGATCTGGACAAGGGAGAACCTCCCAGAAAGCTGGGCTGCATGAATGCAGGTTCTCAACAATGCAAATCTCCCCCACAAAAGCCAGCTTTGCAGGGAGACTTCTGTCTGCAGGCCCTCCAAACAGCCATCTCAAAATATGCCAAGCAGTATACTCTGGGGTACAATTTTTGGTTTCCTTCAGTAGCACTGTCTCCCCTCCTAGCCTGTGCCAAGCTGAGCACCTGAGGTTCAGCCTCGCCTCCTTCTCTGGCATTTCCACTTGTACCCAGGTCGGCACATCGCATCCATACGAGCAGTGGAACAGCTTTCCAATACATGCACCTTACTCTACCAGCTGACCCCTGGGATTTTCAAGAAATGTTTAAAATAAATAAAATTCTTGTTTTAATTTTATGTCATATATTACAATGATGAGGTGGTTCAGAAAAAATATAATTTGTATAAAGTTTCGTTCTCTTTAAAAAAATACATTAGCTTTTATAAGTCATATTGCCTAGTAAACGTAAAATGTCACTAAACAATATATCTTATCTTTTAGTTGACAATTCCATCCCCTCATAAATTGTCCTAAAATATTATCAGATACCGTTTAAAGATTTATAAACAAGGATGTTCCTATCAAATGATATTTATAATAGTGTGAAGTTTGAAAACAACATGAGGCAATTAATGGGTGACTAGATAGATAAAATGTTTTCCCAGGCAACCCTTAGAGTATGAATTAGATGTATGTACAGTGTGAAAATGCCCATAACATTGTGTTGAACTTTTAAAAGATATCTATATTTATGTGTGTATTTATGCATGTGATCCTAAATGAGCCTTGGCATGTATAGTTTTCAGGTTTAGCTTCACACACATCTACATGGGTTGAATTTGTTTAATATGATAACTAACAGGCAAACTTTCATGTGTTTCACTTTACTTTTTTCTTGTAGATTCTTATGTCAATAAAGCTACATAACTTATAAAATGACAGGGAAAAGAACCAACTGCAGAAAGAATGACATACAACAAATTGTACATTTGTACATGTCTTACATGTACAATAAGCCTGTATGATTTTTACTTATAATAATTTTTATGACATGTGAGAAAACACATTTAAGATTCCACCTGATGAGTGATTCCTGGTGCAACCGTCCAGGGGTGCTAAAGCCTCAGTGAGTGTCAGAAGGAGATTAATTTGCAGATCAAAGCTTTATAACAATGAGAGAAACACTGAACCGAAAAAGAGATGACAGAAACAGAGCAGGAAAGGAGAGTGATGTCAGTGTGATGGCAGAATAGGAAGTTCTAGACCCTCCTTTCCCCACAGAAAGATTAAATAAACAACCAGAGACTGGCCAGAATAACTTGATAGAAACTCTGGGAACCAAAGTCTGGCATATATATATATATATATATACCATGGAGTACTACTCAGCCAGAAAAAGGAATGAAATAATGTCTTTCACAGCAAGTTGGGTGGAACTGGAGACCGTTATCCTAAGTGAAGTATCTCAGGAATGGAAAAACAAACACTACATGTTCTCACTAATAAATGGAAGCTAAAAAAAGGTACACACAGGCACAAACATACATGAAAGACATTGGAAACCAAGAAGAGGGGAGGTTGAGAGGGTGATGGGTAAAAACTCACCTACTGGATACAATGAACACTATCCTGGTGACGGGCACACTAAAAGCCTTGACTTCAGCATTAGACAATGAATCCATGTAACAAAAACATTTCTATGCCCTTAATATTTTGAAATAAAAACAGATCTATAGGAGACAAGCAAATGCACAACTGAGGAAAAGCCACACTCATGGCATCTTACTCGCCTGTGCCCCACCACCTCCCTGACAGGGCGTAGTGCAGTTTGGGGGAGGTGGTGGCCGGATCCCCACTTCTTTTTCTCAAACTGGAGAGAGCAGAGCAGACCTAATTTTCAGCATGCTGTCCTGCCTTGGGGCTGCCCGAGGGATTAGTGTTTGTGTCACCTAAGGCAGAGCTCAGACAGCCAAAGGTAGTGCAGCTCAGATTTCAGGCTAGGAAAAGCCATGGAAAGTAGTCATGGCTCATGAAAGCCACAGGGGAGGACAGACTACCAGACACTCCCAGAGAAGAGATCATTGACAGAAGAATGACACTGAACAGCTAAGTACCCATGGGTAGGAGAAGCAAGGGGCAATACTCTCAGGGAAACTGGGACATTTAAAAGCATCCATGTGTATGGGGGAATTGGAAAAAAATGCACACACAGGCACATACATAGACACTTGGAGATGATGCATGGCCAGGAAAGACATAAAACAATCTTAGGCTTCATGCCTGGCAGATTTCAAGGCTCAGGACACTCATGCTCATTAGTGGAGGTCTTCATCTGCACGGATTGCTTCAATTTCCACTAAATCAATCAGAATTTAAAACAATTACTGGCACATGTAATGACAGTCATTGTCTCTGGAGCTTGCTGCTTGGTAGGAAGGTTGGGCAAGAGAAAGGAAACAAGGCATGCTATACATCTGACAAAGGGTTAATAACCTGAATCTATAAAGAACTCAAGTCAGCAAGAAAAAATCAAACAACTCCATTAAAAAGTGGGGAGAAGACATGAACATAAACTTTTCAGAATAAGATAGGCTAAGAGCCAACAAACATACCAAAGTAAAATCACTCAACAGTTAAAGTCTAGAACCTGGATTCTATGATGGCTTGAGGAGTGAAACAAAACAATACGAATTCAGCCAACAATATGAATGGAAATGTACCCCAAATATCAATCCTCTCAATAAATGTGAATGGCTTGAATTGTCCTCTGAAGAGACAATAGACTGGCAGAGTGATTTTTGTCCTTTATTCCATTATTAATAATATGGTATATCACATTGATTGATTTCCATCTGTTGTACCAACCTGAAATTTCTAGAGCAAATGCTACTTGGTCATGGAGTATAATAACATTTATAAGTTTCTGGGTTAGATTTGGTAGTATTTTGTTGAGGAAGAACAAGAACACATTAATGAGAAGGTGATTCTGAACTACTTTTTACAAAGCACATTGGGGTAAATAACAAGAATAATCATAAATTAGATGAGACATGAACACTGTTGTATGTCTACGTTTCCTGTGACGCTGCGAGCTCTGTGAAGGCAGGTACAGTGTGTACCTTCCTGACAGGCATCAAACTGTCCACTGAAGTGTAAGTGCACATTAGGGACCACCAAAGGAAAAAATCTGTGCCCTAAAAGGCAGGTTATTTGAAAACGGAGGAGAAAAAAGAAAAGAAATGAAAGGAACAAAGAAAGCTTCTAGGGCTTATGGGACAGCATCAAAAGTACAAATATTCAAATTACAGAAGCTAAGGAAGGAGAAGAGACAAAGAGCCAGAAAACTCAAAAGCAGAAAACTTTCCAATGCTGGGGAAAGATGTAAATATCCAGACACGGGAAGGTCGAAGGTCTTCAATAAGACTCAATCCAAACAAGATTAACCAAGGTAAAGTATAATGAAACTATCAAAAATCAAAGACAAAGAGAAGATCCTGAAACCTGCAAAAGAAAATAAATATATCACATAAGTTCCAATAAGGCTAGCAGCAGATTTCTCAGTAGGAATCTCACAGGCCAAGAGAGTGGCATATATTCAATATGCTGAAAGCAAAACCTGCCAAACAAAGATACTTTACCTGGCATAGCTGCCCTTCAGAAATGAAGGAGAAATAAAGACTTTCCCAAATAAACAAAAGCTGAGGGACCTCATCACCACCACACCTGTCTTACAAGATATGCAAAGGGAGTTCTTCAAGCTGAAGGAAAACGATGCTACTTAGTAACATGAAACATATGAAAGTATAAAACTCACTAGTAAAAGTAAGTACACAGTCAAATTCAGAATACTCTAATACTGCAAAGGTGGTGTGCAAATAACTTATGTCTTTAGTGTGCAGGTTAAAAGATAAACATTAAAGATATTAATAGCCATAATAATTTAGGAATATGCAATATAAATGATATGAGTTGTAACAGCAAAAACATAAAATGCATAGGGGTAGAGTGAAAATGTAGAATTTTCTTTATGCAATCAAACTTAAGTTGCTATCAGTTTTAAATAGCATCTTACAAATAGAAGATGTTTTATGTAATCCTTATAGGAATCACAAAGCAAAAACCTATAGTATTAAGAAGTAATGAATCAAAACATATCACTAGAAAAAAATCATTTAATTAAAAAGGAAGACACCAAGAGAGGAAGGAAGGAACAAAGGATCTACACAACAACCAGGAAACAACTAAAAAAAAAATGGCAGTAGTAAGACCTTACTTATCAATAATTACCTTGAATACAAGTGGATTAAATTCTCTAATCAAAAGACATAGACTGTGAATTGTGCTGCCATAAACATTCACGTGCACGTGTCTTTACTTTAGAATGTCTTTTTTTCCTTTGGATAGATGCTGAGTAGTGGGATTGCTGGATCAAATGGTATTTTTATTTTTAGCTCTTTAAGGTATCTCCAAATTATTTTCCATAGGGGTTGTACTGAGTTTCAGTACCACCAGCAGGGTCAGAGTGTTCCTTTCTCTCCACATCCATGCCAGCATTTGTTGTTTTGGGACTTTTTTATAAAAGCAATTCTCACTGGAGTTAGGTGATATCTCATTGTGGTTTTGATTTCCATTTCCCTTATGATTAGAGACGTTGAGCACATTTTTATATGTTTGCTGGCCATTACTCTGTCTTCTTTTGAAAAGTTGCTGTTCACATCCTTTGCCCATTTATGGGTGGAGTTGTTTGATTTTTTTTTTCTTGTTGATTTTCTTAAGTTCTGTATAGATTCTTGTTATCAGCTCTTTATTGGTTGTGTAGAAAGCAAATATTTTCTCCCATTTTGTAGGTTGTCTATTCACTCTAATGATAGTTTCCTTGGCTGTGAAGAAGCTTTTGAATTTGATCAGGTCCCATTTATTTATTTTTGTTGCTGCTGTGATTGCTTTGGGGGTCTTCTTCATAAATTCTTTGCCTAGGGTAATGTCTATAGGAGTTTTACCAACATTTTCTTCCAGAATTCTAAAGGTTTCCTGCCTTAGGTTTAAGTATGTTATCCATTTTGAGATGATTTTTGTGAGAAGTGAGAGGTGGGGATCCAGTTTCAACCTTCTGTTTGTGTTATCTAGTTTTCCCACCACCATTTATTGAATAGAGATTCTTTTCCCCAATGTATATTTTTGTTTGCTTTTGCAAAGAAGTGGAAACAACCCAAGTGCCCATCAATACATGAGTGGATTAATAAAATGTGGTATATGCATACCATGGAATACTACTCAACTACAAAAAACAATGGTGATCTAGCACCTCTTATATTATCCTGGATAGAGATTGAGACCATCCTTTGAAGTCAGGTATCACAAGAATGGAAAAATAAGCACCACATGCACTCGCCATCAAATCGATACTAAATGATCAACACTAAGGTGCTCACATGGCAGTAATATTTATTGGGTGCTGGTCAGGTGGATAAACTCACAACTAATGACGACAGAGAGCACTGTATGGGGGAAGGGCATGCCTCTAGCTCTGGCTTGGGAGAGGCATTATTTGTAACCAAAATGTTTGTACCCCCATAATATTCTGAAATTAAAAAAAAAGATAATAAGTTTTTTAATATGTTTTATGCTTTCGTCAATGACTATATTAAAATTATGTCATATTTCCTACAAGCTAGTTTGAGTTCTTAACAAAAACATAAAAATTATAATTGTCAAATCTGTCCAGTCCATAAACCAAATTAATTACTTTCTCAAATCATTTCAGAACTTTCACTGTTTCAGTTTCAATAAATGAGCATAGTTTGCCCAGGCAAAAATGAATTTCCAATGAAATTGGCTTTATTTTGCTAATATAAAAGATTATGTTGAATGAATAGTAAAATCAGCTTTACATTCCTAGAATTCATCTCACTTAATCATGCCATACGTACAATGAATTTGATTTGCAGTATTTTGTTGGAGACTTTTGTTTCTATTTTCATGAGAGATCCTGGACTGCAGTTTTCTAATTCTTTGTGTGTGTGTGTATGTGTTTGTGTGTGTATGTGTGTGTGAGAGACTGGTGTTGGTACTGGGTAGTGCTACTGTCATATAATTAATTAGGGTTTTGCCTCCTCTTCTGTTTTTTGAAAGGGATTATGTAGAATTGGTGTTAATTTTTTAAACATTTGGTAGAATTCTCCAGTTTAATCATCTGGACTTAAAAGTTTTCTTTATTAAAAGAAACATTTCATTCTTCTGCATATGGATATCCTGTTCCTAACACAAAGAAATAATAAACACCTGAGTTGATGGATACCCACTCTCCCCCCCAAAAAAAGACATAACCTGGCTGAATGGTTTTAAAAAAAAGGATCAAATTATATGTTGTCTACAAGAAATTTACTTCACATTTAAGAACACACACAGACTGAAAGTGAGGGGATGGAAAAAGATATTCCATGCAAATGGAATCCAAAAGAGAACATGGGTAGCTACATACTTAAATCAGATAAAATAGGTTTTAAGTAAAAAAATAATGTAAAAATAGACAAAAAGGTCATTATATAATAAAGGGATCAATTTATCAAGGATATATAACAATTATAAATATATACACACTCAATGTTGCAGCACATACGTATGTGTGTATGTGTGTATATGTATGTGTGTGTGTGTATGTGTGTATGTGTGTGTGTGTATAGAGAGAGCAAATATCAATAGACCTGAAGGAACAGTGAAACCACAATGCAATCATAGTAGGGGACTGCATATTCCATTTATATCAATGGAAAGATCATCCAAACAGAGAATCCATAAGGAAACATCAGATTTAAACTATTTAGGCCAAAGGACCTAACAGGCATATACAGAACATTCCATAAAATAGCAGCAGAACAGACATCCTTCTCAAGTGCAAGCACAGCATTCTCCAGAATAGATCATATTTAGGCCACAAAACAAGTATTAGCAAATTTAGGAAAATTGAAATAATAAAAATGTATCTTTTACAATGAAAATGGTATGAAAATTGAAGTCAATAGCAGGAAGAATTTTGCAAAATTCACAAATACATGGCAACTAAACAACACATTTCTGAACCACCAATGGATAAAAGAAGAAATTAATATGGAAATTAAAAAATACTTTCAAACAAATGAAATTGGACCACACAACATACTTATCAACTTACAGGATGGAGCAAAAGCAGTTCTAAGAGCAATGTTTATGGCAGTAATTACCCAAATAAAAATAGAAAAATGAACTCAAATAAACTTAATGTTATACCTCAAAAAACTAGGAAAAAAAAAAACTAAGGCTTTAGTTAGTACAACCGAAGAAATAATAGTGTTCAGGACAGCACAGAGGCTAGACAACAACAGAAAACATCAACAAAACTAAGAGTCGGTTTTATGGAAACATAAACAAAATTGACAAACCTTTATCTAGACAAAGGAAAGAAGAGCTAAGATTCAAATAAATAAAATAAGAAATGAAAGAGGAGACATTAAAGCTAATATCAAAAAAATAAGAGTATTGTAGGAGACTATTATGAACAATTATACACAAAGTGGATAACCTAAGAGGAATGGATAAATTCATAGATACATACAACCTACCAAGACTGAATCATGAAGAAATAGAAAATCATATCAGACCAAATGAATAAAGATGTTAAATCAGTAAAAATAGTTTCTATCAAAGAGAAGCGCAGAATTTGATGGCTTCACTACTGAATTCTACCAAACATTTAAAATATTAATACCAATCCTTCTTAAAGTTTTCCAAAAATTTGAAGAAAAGAAAATACTTCCCAACTCACTTTACAAGGCCAGTGTTACACTGATAACCAAAGCCAGACAAGGACATTACAAAAAAAAAAAAATTATAGGTCAATATCCCTGATGAACATAAATGCAAAAATCTTCCACAAATTCAACAGCACATTAAAGGAATCTGTCATCATGATCAAGTGGGATTCATCCTAGGGATGCAACATACACAAATCAATAAATATGATATATCACATTAACATCGTGAAGGACAAAACTGGTATCATCATTTCAATAGATGCAAAAACAACAACAACAACAACAACAAGCATTTGACAAAATTTAACAGCCTTTCATTTGTTTCACTCTCAACAAATTAAGTTTACAAGAAATGCACCTAAACGCAATAAAGGCTAGGTATAATAAACCCACAGCCAATTTTGTACTCAATGATGAAAAGTTGAAAGGTTTTTCCCTAAGATCAGGAAAAAGACAAGGATGCCCCCTCTTGCCACTTCTATGCAACAAAGTACTAGAAGTCCTAGCCAGAGCAATTAGAGAAGAGAAAGAAATAAAAGGGATCCAATTGGGAAAGGAAGAAATTGAATTGTCCCCGTTTGTAGATGACATGATCTTATCTTTAGAAAACCCTAAAGACTCCACCAAAACCTGTTAGAATTGATAAATGAATTCTGTATGCTTGCAGGATACAAAAATCAACATACAAAAGTCAGTGCATTTCTATACACTAACAATAAATTATCCCCAAAAGAAATTAAAAAAAAATCTCATTTGACAATAACCAGAAAAAAATAAAATACTTTGGAATAAATTTAACCAAGGAGGTGAAATATTTGTATATTGAAAACTAGAAAATATTGATGAAAGAAACCAAAGAAGACACAAATAAGTGGAAGATAGTGTGTGTTCATGGATTGGAAAAATTAATATTGTTAAAATGTCCATGCTAACCAAAATAATCTACAGATTTAATTTTAATGACATTTTTCACAGAAAAAAACAATCATATAAGTCATACAAAACCACAAAGAACCCAAAGAGCCAAAGAAATCTTGAGCAAAACTGGAACAAAGCTGGAGGCATCACACTAACTTGACTCCAAAATGTACTACAAACATACAGTGATCAAAACAGCATGGTACTGGCATAAAAACAGACACACAGAGAGCCTAGAAATAAACCCATGTGTTTACCGTTAATTAATTTTTGACAAAGATCCCAAGAACACACAATGGGGTATGGACAGCCTCTTCAATAAATGGTGTTGTGAAAATTTGATATCCACATGCAGAAAATAAAATTAGACACTTATCCCACATCATATACAAAAATTTGGCCAGGTGCAGTGGCTTATGCCTGTACTCCTAGTACTTTGGGGGGCTGAAGCAGGAGAATCACTTGAGCTCAGGAGTTCGAGACCAGCCTGAGCAAGAGCAAGACCCTGTCTCTACAAAAAATAGGAAAATTAGCCAGCTGTGGTGGCACACCCCTGTAGTCCCAGCTTCTTGGAAGGCTGAGGCAGGAGGACTGCTTGAGCTCAAGAGTTTGAGGTTGCAGTGAGCTATGATGCTGCTGCTGCAATGTAGCCCAGGAGACAGAGAAAGACCCTGTCTCAAAAAAATAATAATAATAACAATTGATCCTAGTGTCCAACTTCAACGTCTTTCAGACATCACAGGTCATTTTAGGCTTCAACTTCTGGAAACAATGTGTGATATTTTAAATTTTCATTTTTGAATGCATTAAAGTTATACACCTTTTAACTAATTTAGTTGTCATTACACAATCCAACTTTGCTTATTCTGTTGCACTCTATTAAACACATATTGATATGCATTTCAACATTTGCTTTCAGCAAATCCTTAGTTAACACTGTTTTAGATGCAATAGTTGGTCAATACATTTAACTTGGGTGGCGGATAAAAATAAATTGGTGGGTAATTGTGTAATAACTTTAATAGAAATTAAAGAAATTAAAATACAGTGTGTTATATTCAAAATTATGAGAGGATGCCCTGTTTCATATGATTTTAGGATTACTATTATGATTTTTCTACTTAATATCAAATAAAAACCTTAAGGCTATATGATTAAAGTTTAGAGAAATTTATGCTTTTTATACTTAGACAAATTGAAATATATCTTCTATACACAATTTGATATAAATTGAGAATCAGAAGCCTATTCCCAAATGTAGCCCAGCTACAAAGCACCCCCATTTCCCCTCCCCTGAACTGGCTCCTCAGCTCCTGGAGGGCAGGGACTGTGTCTTGTGTGTCGTACCCAGCATGGGGCCTGGCACAGGGTAGAAGTTCCCTAAGTAGGTGCTGTATTGAATTCAGCTAATACTTCTTCTGATCTACTTTGGCTATTTTCTATCTTTTCCATAATAGGAGTGGATGACACAGATCAGTGTTTTCTCACATGACGACACATCATTAGTAGCATCCAGGTTTTTCTTCACCAAGAAAGGTGACGATGACTCCACTTTCATCCCATGTTGCCATATTCCTATTAATGGATTTTCTGTACTCAAATCTACTCAGAGTAGGAGCAGTACTCAATAGAAGGAGGTTCTATATGTAGCCTCTTTTTTCTCAATATTTTCCTTAAACATTTCAAAATACACATTCTTTATTTTTATAAAATGATAACAGGTTTATGAATATTGACATCTTGATGCTATTAAATAAAAGCTACATTTTTTCACTGTTACCACCAATATTAAAAAATTTTGAAAAACACAACCACCAATTACATGTTCTATGCCTGATTTGAATCAGGCCTAGATGTGCCCCAAGGTTGCCTGGCTGTTGGGCAAATCCCTGGGCTCACCATCTCTGTGCCTACTGACTCTACATTCCTGATAACCCATTTACTTTTTCCTTTCTTCCTTCCTTCCTTGCCCTATTCAAACAATAGACATAAGACTAATAAACATAAAATTATAATACTGTCATGGGGCTAGCACCATACAATCCATGGGAACAGGACCAGTTGCTGTAGGAGCACTTGAGAATGACACTGAGCATAAACATGGGTGTCAAAGAAGATGGCAGAAGAGAATGGCCCAAAGAGAACAAAATAAATAATGAAGGATGGACCTGGGACAGTGTCTGGGTGTGAGGGGCTTCAGACACCTGTGTCACTGGCATTGTTTAGGATTCATCAGATAGTATGGGAGTGTCATTGAAAGCTTATGAAAGTGGAGGAGAAGCCAGAGAACTTTTCAGAGTGAAATGCAAGGCCCAGAACAAGTCTGTAGGGACTGCCAACATGATATAGAGGGAGTTCACAGAGAGGGGCGAGGGAGGCAGAGAGCATGCTGGTGCCAAGGAAGCCTTATGAAGGACGTTGGCCGTGGGGTCAGGGTCACCAGGGACATTAAAAACAGCCCCCACCCTGACCTTGGTCTTGAAATGGTACAAGGATTTCTGAGGTAGAAAAATGTATATGCCAATCCAGAAAACCATGAGAATGCATCAAGTTTAAAAGAATAATAACTATCACTGTAAATAGGGGTAAAGAAATGAAACTGAAAAGAGAAGTTGCATGTAAGAGACATTTTATGCCAAGATAAGCAATTTGGACATTATTCTGAATACAAAGCAACTAACCAAATGCAAATGAAAAAGACAAAATAACAGCTATCTCTTCTGGCTATAAACCATATCAAACTAAATTAATTTCAAAAATAAAAACACAAAGTGCTGTGCTTGGACAATTATTATTATTATTATTATTTTTTTTGGAGACAGAGTCTTGTTTTGTTGCCCTGGCTAGAGTGAGTGCCGTGGCGTCAGCCTAGCTCACAGCAACCTCAAACTCCTGGGCTCAAGCGATCCTCCTGCCTCAGCCTCCCGATTAGCTGGGACTACAGGCATGCGCCACCATGCCCGGCTAATTTTTTCTATATATATTTTCAGTTGTCCAGATAATTTATTTCTATTTTTAGTAGAGATGGGGTCTCGCTCAGGCTGGTCTTGAACTCCTGACCTTGAGCAATCCACCCGCCTCGGCCTCCCAGAGGGCTAGGATTACAGGTGTGAGCCACCGCACCCGGCCAGGACAATTATTTTTATTAATAACAAAAACAAACACAATACAGGGCCATTACTGTGAAAGGATGTGCTGTGGCTGTTTTACAAGTGGTGGCAATTGCTATCTGTGCATTTTGGTGCCAGGAGCTCTTTGTGCCAACAGCTCCTGTTGGCTGAATGTAGGGATGCACACAGGGCCTAGGACACCAGCACAGCCAGCTGGTCCTTCAGGGATCAGACTTGCAGCTCTGATTTCCTTGGTACCAACCTCTAACCCAAGGAGCTGGAATAACATCTCACAAAAGAACCTCAAGCTAATGGCAAATCCTCACCAAAGAGCATGTTCTGCTTTGCAGTTGGTAAACTTGAAGTTGTTTATAAAGTAAGTGGAGAAGGAGAAGCTAACTTTATGGGATCTAGGAGAAATGCTAAAGAGCAGGTGTCCTAGCCATTGCAACAGTGAGCACATTTATAGACCCAAGAGACACAAGGATGCAAGGAAATGACAATGGAAAGAAGGAAAAAGGTGGTTGGAAATAATACAACAGCATCTGTGCTAAATGTTTCGTGGAAATATAAACACTAGAAAGAGTCAGGACAAGGAAACGGTGGAAGTGGAACGTGTGTGAGATGTCATTAGGAAGGGGAGATGAAGCCAAGGAGGAACTTAATCCTTTAACCTAG
The DNA here is from genome assembly GCF_020740605.2 of Lemur catta. Lineage (NCBI taxonomy): Eukaryota > Metazoa > Chordata > Mammalia > Primates > Lemuridae > Lemur > Lemur catta. Next base: position 89,260,284 of record NC_059137.1, read on the forward strand.
GATGGACTCACTTGGTGAGCCTCATCTTCAGAAACTGCTTGCTGAGTGTGGGTTACCAAAGAGGAGATGATACTGTTGTTCACAGCTCACTGCACCCCGCGGTGCCAAACCCCCACACCCTGCACCAGCAGAACCCCCAAATCCCTCTTCCACCCTGCATGCATGCTGTGCCCATGGGCACCCTCCCCAGCCCCTATGGCACCACCACGTTCTTCACTGGTTTTGTACATTTTTATAACGTCTCATGGAACCTCAACCAAGAAAATGAACAATTTTATAATTGTCCTGTACACCCTATACCAAACACAGTTCTCTGCAAGTAGCAAATGTCCAACAAATTCTTATATGGTAAATGAGGGAATGACGAAACGACTGCATCAATAGTATAGTAGAAGCAAGATCCAAATTTGAAAAAAAAAAGTAGGTCTGTTTTTAAATCCTACAGCCAACATGTGACACTCATGCAAGCATCTTGACTGCTCTAAGGTTCAGTTTCTTTTCCCTGTGAGGCAGAAACGGTACTAATACCACACCAAATCAATCTGGTTGGTGTGAGAGTTAAATGAAAAAATGTCTGTGGATAATGGCGTGTGACAAATGAAATGCTCCCCATATGGCCGACCTTACTGTTGCACTTTGCAGTGCACGACCTGACGTGCCGGGATCTGCGTACATTGTGGGACGGCCAGATCTAGCTATTTAAAACATGCAGTACCTCACACACTTACACTGTGTGGAGAGAACAGGTAGAAGCTACTCTCGTAGCAATTTTAAGTATACAATACATTGTAACTAACCACAGTCCCCCTGGAGAAAGTTGGAGAGATCTACCAGGCAATGTTATGGAGAAGACCGCAGACTTTATTTTGATTGCTCCAGTTTTCCACTGACTCCCTTTTGGTAGTCCAGGACCCCACATTGCATTTGGTCATCATGTCCCTCACTGCCCTCCAATCTGTGGCTGCTTCTCAGTCTCTCCTTGTCTACTGTGAGAGTGCTGGTGCCCATCCCACACTGCCTGCCCAGCCCGCTGTCAGCCATGTACCCACTATTGCACTTTTTTATTATAGTTTTATGATAATTGTTGCCATCAACCCTCCAATTTCATTCTTTTTCCAGGGTTATTTGGGCTATTCTAGATGCTTTACATTTCCACATGAATTTTACAATCAACCTGTCAATGCAAAAGTCTGGTGGCCTGCTGGCAAACTAGATTGGGATTGTATTGAATCTACAGTTTAATTTGTGGAGAATTGACATCTTAACAATAATGAATCTTTCCACTCCTGAAAAAAAAATGTATCTGTCTACTTATGTAGGTCATATTTAATATTCTCATAATATTTTTTTAGTTTTTAGTGTCTAGGTATTTCCATATTTAATCAAGTTTATGTGTATTTAGTTTTTTGCTGGAATAGATATTTTTAAAATTCCAATTTGTTTATCACTACTATGTAGAAATACAATTGATTTCTTTATGTTGATTTTGTATCCTCCAACTTCTCTAAACTCATTTTTAGTTCCATGAGGTTTTTTGGTAGATTCAGTCAGATTTTCTATATAGACCAATGATTGACAAAACTTTTCTTTCTTAAACTACTCTCTTACTAAACATAGTAAATACTTTAGACCTGTGGCAAAATGGTCTCTGTTGCAGCTAATCAGCTGTGCCACTGAAGTATAAGAAAAGCCATAGAAAATACATAAGTTAATGAACCTGGCTGTGTTCCAATAAAACTTTACTTACAAAAACCAGAGGTAGCCCACAGGGTGGACATTACCTATCCCTATTATGTTATCATGGTTGGGAATAAAGACAATTTTGCTGCTTCTTCCAACCTGGATGCCTTTTATTTCTTACTCTTGCCTGACTGCACTGGGTAGAGTCTTGTTTCTCTGCTTTATTATTTCATCTTTGATGCTGAGGAAAAGTAGAGAAGGCAGACACTCCTTGGTTGTTCCTGATTTTATGGGGAAAGCATTCAGTTTTCTACCATGACACATGTTAGCTGTAAGTTTATCACAGATGCTCTTTATCGTGTTGAAGAAGTTCCCTTCTATTCTTCATTTGCTGAGAGTTTTATTTTTTAATCAGAAATGAATGTTGATTTTTATCAAATACCTGTATATACTGAGATGATCATATGGTTCTTCCCTTTTAGGTTGTTAACTATTGTGAATAACAGTGATTTTTGAATGTTAAACCAACCTTGCATTCCTAGGATAAAACCCAATTGTTTATGATGTATTATCCTTTTAACATATCATTGGATCCAATTTGCTAAAATTTTGTTTAGAATTTTTAAAAACTTTTTTAAAGATAGTTTTAGGTTCACAGCAAAATTGAGAGGATGATATAGAGATGTTCCACATGTCTCCTGCCCCTACACATGCATAGCCTCCCCCTTTATCAGTATCCCTCACCATAGTGGTACAGTTGTCACAATTACTTGAATCCACATTGACACATCATGATCAACCAAAGACCATAGTATAAGTTAGAGCTCCCTCTTGATGTACATTCTATGGGTTTGGAATATAGGATGATGTACATTCTATGGGTTTGGAATATTAGATATAAGTATGCCCATCCTTATAGTGTCATACAGAGTATTTTCACTGCCCTAGAAATTCTCTGTGCTCTACCTGTTTATGCTTTTCTGCCCTTCCCAACCCCTAATCTTTTTACTATGTCCATAGTGTTGCCTTTTCCAGAATGTCATGTACTTCAAATAGGAATATGAAGTATGTAGCCTTTACAGATTAGCTTCATTCAGTTACTAATATACATTTAAAGTTTCTTCATATCCATTCACAGCTTGATAGTTCATGTCTTTTTAGTGGTGAGTAATATTCCATTGTATGGCTGTACCACAGTTTATTTATTCATTCACCTGTTGCAACATACCTTGGTTACTTGAAAACTTGGTTAAATTTTATATCCATGCTCATGAGGAAGTTTTCCTTTTTGGAATATCATTGTCTGGTTTTGATTCAGGATAATGCTAGCATTAAAGAATGAGTTGCCATGTATATATACTTCATGTTTATTTGGGGGGAAGAGTTTTTGTAGAATTATCTTATTTCTTTCTAAAATGTTTGGTAAAATTTACCACTGTAGCTGTCTGGGCCTGGAGTTTTCTCTCTAGGAAGGTTTTCAACTACAGCTTTGTGTTCTTTTATAGATAGAGGGTAATTCAGATAATCTATTCCTTCTGGATTGAGCTTTGGTCATTTTCATGTTTCAAGGAATTTGTCCATTTTACCTAAGTTGTCAGGTGTATTCACATAAGGTCCATATTACCTTGTTATTCTTTTAATATTTATAGAATCTGTAATACTGGCACATTACTCATTTCTGAAATTAGTCATTTGTATTTTCTTGTTTTCCTGATCAGCCTGGCTAAAGGTTTATCACTTTTATTGATCTCCTCAAAGTGTTTGGTTTTATTGATCTTTCCCTATTGTTTTGCTGTTTTATTGGTTTCATCTTTCATGCTGTGGTCCATTCAGCCACTGCAACAAAATAGCATAGATTGGGTAGCTTATAAACAAGAGATGTATTTCTCACAGTTCTGGAGGCTGCAAAGTCCAAGATCAAGGCCCTGGCAGAATTGGTGTCTGGTCAGGGACGACTTCCTGGTTCACAGAGGCCATCTTTTTCTCTACGTCTTCACATGGCAGAAGGGGTGAATGAGCTCTCTGGGGTCTCTCGTATAAGGTCACTAATCCCACTCATGAAAGCATGGCTTCCATGACTTAATTACCTTTCAAAAGCCCCACCTCCTAGTATCATCACTTCTGCATTAGGTTTCAGCATATGAACTTGTTGGGGGATGGGGGAGGGCACAGACATTCAGATTATAGTAGATGTTTATTATTTCCTTTCCTCTGCTTGCTTTGGATTTAATTTGCTCTTCCTTTTTTCTAGTTCCTAAAGTAGAAATTGAGGTCATTGATTTGACACTCTTCTAATATAGATATTCAGTGCTAAAATTTTTTTATTGAAGTACTGTTTAAGTAGCTGCATTTTCCAAATGCTGATATGTTGTATTTTCCTTCAGTTCAAAATATTTTCTCATCTCTCTTTTCATTACCTCTTTGACCCAGGGTTATGTGGATGTGTGTTATTAAACTTAGTTTCCAAATAATTGAGTATTTTCCAGAGATATTTTTGTCTTTGATTTTAATTCGATTGCTTTGTGGTCAGGGAACATACTTTGTGCAATTTAAAACCTTTGACTTATTTCTTTAATTGAGATTTATTGTAAGGCCAGAATATTGTCTAATTTGGTAAGTGTTCCGTGAGTGCTTGAGAAGAATGGTGGTGTTCAAGTCTACTCCAATCTTGCTGATTTCCTGCCTCTTGGTTCATTCACTTATTGAGTAAGGGGTATAGAAATTTCAGACTATACTTGTGAATTTTTCTATTTCTTTTTACAGTTCTATCAGCTTTTGCCTCATGTATTTTGAAGCTGTTATGTTATTGGGTACATAAACATTTAGGACTGTTATGTCTTCTTGATTAATGTAACCTTTTCTCATTATGAAATGACCTTGCTTATTGCTGGTAATATTTTTGGCTGTGAAATCTACTTTGGTATAATATTAATATAGCCAGTCCTGCTCAGCCTTCTTTGTTCAAGCATTAGCATGGCATATCTTTTTCCATCTTTAATCAGTTGTGTCTTGACCGTTAAAGTGCATTTCTTACAGGCAGTATGTGGTTGGGTCTTGCTTTCTTATCCAGTGTGACAATCTGCCTTTTAATTGACATTTTAGATCAATTTCATTTGTAATGTGATTATTGATATAGTGTGGTTTGTCTCTCATCATGCTCTTTGATGTTTATTACTATTTTTCTTAGTCCCAACTGTTCTTTGTTCCCCTTTTCTTCTTTTTCTACTTTTTTCTAGATTAGTCAAGTAAATTTTATGATTTTCTTCTCTCTCTTTTTTCCCACTTATTAGCTATAACTTTTTGTTTTGTTATCATATGGTTTGCTTTAGGTTTTTTAGTTTATGTTGTTAACTTACCATGGTTTACCTTTATGTAATAATATAAAACATTATAAATTGTATCAGAAATTTACAATAGTATACTTTCATTTCTTTTCTACCCGCTGGATTTTTGGTAGAACTGTGGGATTATAGTTTTCATTAAGTTTAGAATGTTTTTGATTATTTTTTTAAATTTCAGAATATTATGGGGGTACAAATGTTTAGGTTATATACATTGTCTTTGCCCTGGCAGAGTCAGAGCCATCCCCTAGACAGTGCTCACTGCACCCATTAGGTATGAATCTACCCATCCCCCCTCCAGCCTCCCACCTGCCTGACATCTGATGGACTAGCCCTTCTTGTATCATCATGGATGGAGCTGGAGCCCATTCTTTAATTTCTTTTCCTGTCTCTTGTCCTCCCCCTTTTGGGACTTAAGTATTAGCTGCTTCAAGTTTTCTAATAGTTCACTGAGGTCTCAAATTTGTGAATCTTTTCTTTTGTGATGTCTAATAGGTGCTTCAATCCATCCAGTGTAGTTTTCATCTCTGACATTGTAATTGGCACCTCTACAAGTACAATTTGGTTTTTAAACAATATCTTCTATACCTCTACTTACCTGCTTGAGCTTCACTTTGGGACTCAGTTGAGTTACTTATAAACAGGTTGATCCTTTCCTGTCTTACTTTTATGTTTTGGGCTAATTTCCCTCCACTGAGGCAAGACCTTTCTGATTATTCATTGTCCTGTGAAGTGTGAGTTTTTCCAACATGGCTCATGGGAATGGACACTCTTCCTGGCACTGTGTGAGCACCAGGCACAGTTTTCTCTAATTTTTTAGGACTTTTTTCCCTTGTTCTTGAGTAGTTTCCTAGCACCATGCATCATGCATCACGCTTCTACATGCCCAAGAGGGATCTCTGCAGGTGTCCGTGGTTCTTTCCCTGTGCTGCTCTCTCCTCTCCCATGTTCTGTCCTGTGATCTCTGTCTGCCTTGGTTTTACCAGACTCTCAGTTTCATCACCCCTACTCAGGGAGTCTGGTAGACTCGGCCTCAGTTTTTCTTCCCTGGGTCATGGGCTGGAAAGTCTGTGAAGACAGGGAGCGAGGGCATTCATAAGGCTTCCTTCATTTGTTTCCTGTCTTTCAGTGGTCATAGTGTTCATTGCCTGAAGTCCTCTGTCTTGAAGATCATTGTTTAATGTACTTTATCTTTTTGATTTTGGTTGTTTGGTTTGGTTTTGGTTTGGTTTTGGTTGTTTCCAGTAAGAAGGTAAATCAGTACCTGTTACTCTGTCTTGGCTAGAAGCAGATTGCAGTGGAGCTTCAGCACATGCTGTAGACCGGCTAGAATGTTTTCCTTCCCCCTGTGCTTAGCTGCTTCCTTGTCATCCTTCATTTCTCAGTGCAGCCTTCTCTTCCTCTGGGAGATCTTCCCTGGGCCCAGTAGAGATCAGATTGTCTTATGTGATCATGGAATACTGTTTTCTCACAGCATCTATCTGAATTTTTACATCTGACACTTTTTAAGTCTTTATTCTTTACTATACTTTAAGCTAAAGAAGAGCAGAGGTCTTGTCTCTTTCATCTGCAGAGCTGAGTGTAATGTCTTTCACATTGTAGGCACTCAATATATATTCAGGTATGAATGAGTGAATGTTAAAATATGCAGTCCTTTCTATCAAAAAAGTACTCAGATCTCTATCTTGTTTTCTCTCTGATACAGATTATGTTCCCCGGGGGAAAAATTCAAGACGCAGTTCATTCATGTAAAAGATTACTGGAACAAAAACATAATTGCTGTTTACTACTTATGGTTAATATTAATAAAATGAAAAATAGTATTTGTGTACTACAACAGGAGCTATCTGAAACCAAAGCAATAAATTCCCAGTTAGCATATCAAAGAGTTAAATAGGAAGAACTCTTCAGTTTGAGTTATGACATCCTACTTTTCAAGAAATATTTGAACTATTTGCTTTATACTCAAGGTGCATAGAAGAATTTTTGTAATTCTTAATTCACTTTCTGGGATTTAACAGGGAAGAAAACTTCTTAGTCTTGTGGAGTGTGAAAATCTTGGAAATAATATAACAAATTCTTAACTGTGAACATTTCTAATAATTAGATGCATATTCTTTTAAATCATAATTTTCATGGCTATATGTGTATATGGAATTCCACCATATGGAAATTTCATTATCTATTTAATAAATATTATTGTGGGTTTTTAAATGTTTTGTATTATAATTAATGCAGAAGGAAACATCATATAAATCATTTTCTTACATTTCTAATTATTTACTTTCAATAAATCCTTCAATATAGAATAAGTGGGCTAAAGTATAAGAACTTTTTAAAAAAAGGTCCTTGATCCATATTTCTAAATTATTCTCAAAAAGTTCAGATTAATTTACAATTCAACCAACAGAGTATGAAATGGGTTATTTTTCTCAACCCAGAATCATTTCTTAGAAAATGTGTACAGTTTTATTCTTAATATCCATGTGAATAAAAAGCAAAATGGAACGTGATTTGTAATGAGTTTATTCAACATCTCTTCCTCATATACGGATAAAATTAATTCAAAGTTCTATGTTGAAAACACATATTTTTCTTCATTGTTTAATTAAATATTAGATCCTGTCTTGTTCCAAAAGGTATCTTAAAATTGTTTCTTAAATGCATAATAATCAACAAGATAAGTTGAAAGTGTTACCACGTTAAAAGTGTGGGGTAACAGATATGAGATTCCTTAAATTAGTGTTGAATTACGGTAATCTGCAAATATGTGTTATATAGAAAACACCTGAAAGTACTGTCTTATACTATAAACCATTTTTAAGGATACCTGCAGTATTTCATGAAGATGAAAATTTCTTTCTAGTGAAATTGTAAACCTGTGTATCAACAGTAACTTATTTTTATTTAGTTAACTCTAAATGGTCTATCTTAATTGCGGAGTAATTTTAACTGTGTGGGGGAAAAAGGTAATTTTCAATGGTAACTTTACTGACTAATTTCCAATAGCCTTTTCCTTAATATTTACCAGAGTTACTAGTAACAGAAACTTGCCAATTAGCAGAATGTTCTTTCATTGCTACCTTGCAAATATGTATGTCCTCTGGAAGAGAGATGGAAGTGAGGAATTACAAACCTGAGAACTAGCAAGGAAAAATATTCAAGAACATAGAAATTTTGTTGAGATAACAAACTAATACATGAAGACCCAGGTCACAAAATGACCTTTTAATTTTCTAACAAACAAATTTTAAGATAATCATATTTAACTGCAAATTTACCTTAAAACAAGAAAAAGAGAACAGAAGCAATGCTTATATGCTTTATGAAGAAATGATGGAAGAATTAAGAAGAACAAAAAAGCAATGTGCAAAAGAAGTTGAAGAGAAACAAAAACTTAAACTGAAAGTGAGAGCCCTACATGTGAAATTGAAGACTGCAGAAAATAATGTGGATGAGGTAAATTAATCTGGTAAAAATTTGCATATGTCTAACTTTATTTCATCTATGTCACTTAAAATATTCCTTTGATTTAATATATACTATTTAGGTCTAAAGCTAACCAAAAATATTATCTCATCTTAAAAATGAAGTATGGCATTTATAGCTCTAATTATTTATTATAAATCTTGACATCCAAGGAGTATCCTATTTCAGTACAGAGAACTTTTGAAAACAATAATATGCCATAGTATTTGCACCTAATGAAAATTGATAAGTATTTTGTTCCTAGTGAAATAGTTCCATGTATTTTTCCCTGTTTCACTTGTATTAATACTACTGTTTTTTATGAAGAGGAAAGAAAATAATCTTATGATTTTCCAAGAAGAGCCCTATAAATTTTATCTTATTTACTGTTGGTGTTTTGAAACAAGATTCCTCTTTGGTATTTAGACATTTACACCACAGAAGTAACTGTGATTCAGTGGAGGAGCACTAGAAGTAGGGTCAGAAGACCTAGGGGAAGTCCTGTGGCTTGCTTATATTTTAACCTCTCCTTTCAGAGTTGTAATGAAATGAATTCATTGATGTAGAAATGCTTATTACAATGCCTAGATTTATAATTTATCAATCAACATAATTTTTATAAGTGCCTATGAAAATGTTACAAGTAGAATGTCTATAGAATATTCTCAGGGAAAAGGAACTTAAAGACCTTTGGGAAATTTTATCTGTCCATAGTGGAGCTATGGCTCTTACTATGGGATGTGTGTAGATTAGACATCAGAGTGTAAACCCAAAGTTTTAATGTAGTCAAACTTATGAATCTTTTCTTTTAAGCCTTAGGGTTTGTTGTAATTCAGGGAAAGGGTTTTCAGATTCTGAGATTCTTGAGGATTTCTCTAGTGGTTTCTTTTTTACTTTCATGGATTTGTTATCTTCAAATAAATTTTGAACTTTTGGGAATTTATGCCGTATAAGGTTTGAGGTTTTGATCCAACTTTTTCTCCAGTTGTATTTCCACTTATGGCAATGTTTTATTGTATAAATGTACAGATTATTCTTTAATTTCAGAGGAAATCATGATATGTCATTTTGTTTAGTGCTAGCTAAGTGTCCTTTGTTTTACTTAGATTCCTCATAGTCAGGAAAAAGACAGAGAAAGCTCTGTTGCATCAAATTTGCATGCTGGAGGAAGAAATTGCAAGACTAAGACTGGAAATAGACACCATAAGAAATGACAACCAGAAAACGGAAAGTAAATATTCTGAGGACATTGTAATTGAGAAATAAAAGAATGATTACCTTCAGAAGAGTGTAAAGCAGTACAAGGAAACATTAACAGAAATAATATCCGAGTATGGTGGACAGCTTAGTGTTCTGAAACCTGAGAACACAATGCTAAATGCTAAGCTGGAGAGGAAAAAACAGAATATGAAAAGCCTGAAAACTGAAGTTGAATCATACCATTCAAGACTAGGTGCTGCTATGCATGATCTTAAGCAAAGTCAGTCACCAAAAAATGATGCAGAACTTGCTTTCCAAAGAGAAAGACATGAAATGGAAGAAAGAAATAATTAATTAATTAAGGAATGCAGTCACTTAAAAGAAAGACTGCATCAGTGTGAAAATGGGAAAGAAAAAAGAGAAGTAAGTATCAAGAAAAATACATATTTTTCAAACCTCCTGAAAGAAAATGTAAAGTAATATTTGGATATGGCTAAATGTTGAATCTACCTGGATGTAAAAATATCTAGATTACCAATGTATTTGGTATACCAGGCTAGAAACATAACTCGTTTCCAGCCAATCAAAGTTACAGTTGAGAAATGCTTTACGGCGAGTAAAGACATGGTGTCACTTACGAAACTTTAAGAGGTTAAGTTACAAATTGTTAATAGATATAGACTAAGATTAATAATGTAGTCTTATACTGTTGAAATTATAATGTTAATGTTTCTATGTTACCATATTTTAAGACAGCGGTGAAGCCATAAATGGAAACCCTAGTACCTAAAATGAGTATTTTGAAATTCAGACTCAATTACATGAGTTCATTTTGACAACTCACTCCAAATCTCCCACATGACTTGAAGTGTATTGCTGTATCCTGTAACAGCTTTCCTTCAGTAGATTTTTCATAGATTTTAGTTAGTATACTTTTATTTTTCTTCAGGTCAATTTGACTTAAATCTGAAAATATTTCTGCCTCAAACTGTGTATTGTTATGATCACTCTATTCTTCAAAGGCATCTATTAACACTTTTTGTTAAATCATGAGTTGAGACAAATGTGGTAAATTTTAGTGGTAAAATTTGGGCATTTAGTATAACCGTCACTGGAATAGTGTAAATTGTAGTGATTAAGTAATTTTTTTGTTGCTTATCCCCCTGCCACCCTCTCACTCTTTCAAGTCTCCAATGTATTTTCTACTATTCTCTATGCCCCTGTGTAGTCCTTATTTAGTTCCCACTTAGAAGTGAGAAGATGCAGTATTTGACTTTCTCTTTCTGAGTTATTTCATTTAAGATAATGGCCTCAAGTTCCATCCATGTTGCTGCAAAAGACTGCTGGCTAAACTAACCAAGAAAAAAAGAGAGAACATTCAGATGAACACTATCAGAAATGAAAAAAAGGAAACATTACAACAGATACCACAGAAATATGAAAGATCATCAGAGATTACTATGAGCAACTCCATGCTCACAAACTAGAAAACCTTGGGGGTGGGGGGAGGTGGCAAACAAACAAACAAACAAACCAAAAAACCTAGAAGAAATGGATAGATTCTTAGAAACATGCAACCTCCAAAGATTGAAGCAGGAAGAAATAAAAATCCTGAACAGACCCATCATGAGTAATGAGATTAAATGAGTAATAAAAAATCTAGTAAACAAACAACAAAAAAAAACCAGTACCAGATGGATCCACAGCCAAATTCTACCATTCTACCAGCTGTAAAAGGAACTGGTACTAATCCTACTGAAACTCTTCTATAAAATCAAGGAGAAGGGAATTTTTCTTGATTCTGTGAAGCCAATATTACCTTAATACCAAAGCCAGGCAGTGGTCTTGATTTTGTGCATAATTTGAGGATCCACAATTGAAGAAACCATTACAGTACAGATAATTTATCACAAGAAAATTTATTTCAAAATTTGTTATTTGTTTTGTGTTAGACTATTCTCACCTACTTCCTTCATTAACAGATGATATAATTTTATTCACCCAGCTTGATGATAACACAACTGAAAATGGCATCTTTAAATTATCTACATCTCCATACCAAGAATAAAGTTCTTCAACAAGAGTTAGTATGTATGAAAACAATACAAAAGAAATGCAAAGAACTAGAGAAGAATCAAAAGATGAAACAAGATGCAGTCAAGCTTACAAGTCATATGGTAAGGAATATGTTAGAAAATGGTCAAGTAGAACAGTATTATCAGGAGAAGGAAGAATGAGAGAGATTAGATATAGTAGAAAATTTAAAAGAAGGCAATCTAAAAGTTAGTTTTTTTTTATCAAGTTAGTTTATCTGGAATATGCTCACATTCATCTCACTGCAAAATATGTTTTATATACATACATATCATATGTGTTCCCTCTTCTTCCCTTCTAGTAATTTGTTTTGATTTCTACAAGGGAGATGTCATCTTTTTCACCCTTTAAATATTTCAGTTTCCATCATTATTATAACTACATTGATCTTTCAGAATAATGATTCTCCTTAGGGAATCATTTGATTATTAAGATTCATTGGCATAAAACAAGACTATTAGGAATAGAAAAAATATGACTTCGAAGCTATGTCATATTCGTGAATTGTTCTTAAGTTAATATAGTTTCACTTTTCAAATTTTAAATTGATTCTATTGTTCTTTGAACTACCAGATTACATGAGCACTATAGTAAAAACGAGTCAAATTTTTTAAAATTCTGATTTAATTCTGATTTAATCATCAATTTAGGTGATATTGATGATACATATTTTAACCTTCACCTTCTATTTTCACATATTTAAAATTGATCTCTGAATCACTGACTCAAAACTAAAGGAAACAAATATACAGTAATTATTCATGTTATAGTTATTTTTAAAATTTATCCTTTAGATTTTAGACCCAAGCAGCACCACAACAAGACTTAGAGGAGTTAAGAGAAAATCATATTGCTTTGGTAAGAAATGAACTCAAATGCACAATTCAAGACCCAGAATCTGACCTCCCCGAAGAGAAAACTCAAGGAGACTTTAAGAGAAGCAAATTGGAGAGATGTAAGCATTTCTACCTACAAGAAGTAGAATGTAGAAAGTCTGTGTCCAATAAGCTAAATAAGTCAAAACATAGAATCCTAGAAAATAAATTGATCTCCTTAATTTGCCTTGAAAGTATAACTTTTAGTGAGACAGGTTCATGAGATTAGTGGTACTGACTGGAAAAGATTCGTAAAGTCAGTAAATTTAGAAAGGAGACTTTACTTCTTATCAAGGGTTACAACCTGCAGGCTGGCTATCCGGGCAGGCTGGGAAGCAAGACAGGCACTTGGAGGGAGGGAGGGGTAAGACAAGCATTCACCCTGAGAGGGTTGGCCAAGTATACATATTCAACATGGTACAGGAGGAGCTATGAATATTTATGAAGGAGACCCACACACATGTGTATTAGGTTTACACGCATGTAACATACATCCAATGATCACTTTGGGATGTAGACTTAACATGTGAATGCATTATAAACAGGTCCTATATGGAAAAAGGTGAAATGTAGGGCCCAAGTCCATGAACTGTGCATCCTCAGGAGACTGTCTGGAACCAGTGTGTGGCTGGCAGTCATTTATTGAAGAAAACTCTTTGTGGTCTGGAATAGCCGTCATGTCCAAACCATAGAAACAGGAGGAGGGTGGAAGGGGAAGATGGAGTAAGCAAAGAAGTCTTCTGGGCTTCTGTTCTTCTCAAGTCAGCCTTTGATAAAGTCTGGTAAAGATTAGCAAGGGGGAGGTGGGTAGAAGCAAATGGAATGTGGCCAGACTCTGTCCTGTCCTGGCCAGGAGTTTAAAACATTGAGATCATCTGCTCAAAGGAGTGTCTGTTAGTCTGTTGAAGTGGGGTAGGAGTTTTATTTCAGTCCTCAGCGGGAAGTGAAAGCTAACTAGAGTATATAATTTTGAAAAATGATGTAAGCAAATGAACCTACCTTTAAAATGTTAGTCCAGGGCAGTTTATGTCTCTCTGCCTTTTTTTGGTTTTATGTGGGGTTGTTCCCCTTAGTTAGTATTCTTATGTAGCACCTGTCTATTAGTCTTTCAGCTAAGTATTTTTGAAGCTTTCTAATTTAGACAGTGATACTGGTATAAAATTTCTTGTGAGCATTCTACAAAGTAAAAATATCAGTAAGTTCAACTATTAATATTTTTTGGAACATTACAAAGTAAACCAAAAGGGTCACGTACTACTACTACTCTGGCACATTCTGGCACTGACTGAATTCTTTCCTTGGCTGTGATCTTTGATATTTTCACTAGAGGGCGCCTTGAGCCAAACTATCCTCTACAGTTTTCCATGCTGTTTAAAGGCATACTTGTGAAATAGGAAATGATTAATATGAGGATGAAGGGAATATATAATTCACCAGGTGGTCAGACTAAGAGCGTGTGTGGAAGACAGAACAGACAGGTCCCTCTCTGATGCCTTGGTGACCGTGTTAGGAGCTAATTGCCTTTGAGGCTTCATTAGTTCTCTTTGACCACCACTCAGCTACCTCATTCTCCCCTAGAAGATGTTGCTCTGAATTATTCCTCAGTGCCAAATGCCAAATTTTTCCCAGATAATGTGTGAAATATACAGGGGTGGTGAAAGCAAATGCTTCAAAATGTCTCTGAGGGAAGGTTTTTTAAATCGCTAAACTCATTTACAAACACAAGTATTTCTAGCTTTTCTTGTTTTAATTTCTTAATCTATTTTAGTGTTACAGATTTATTTCATTCATAAAAGGTATTTATCTTGGGCTCCTCTAAATAATAAATATCCACATGTGGTTAAGTATTAGGATGTTCAAGGAATACAGCATGATGTTTTGATATATTTATTCATGTGAAGTGGTTATTATTGCCAAGCAAATTAACATATTCATAATCTTACATAGTTGCCCCTTAAATACAAATATATCTAATGGCATCCTCAAGAATCTGATAAGAAGAGCTACTGCAGAAGGCAGCAAGTGTTGCCTGTTAAGGCATACATCACTGGTAGCCGTTTCTCTCTCCTCCTGATTTTGTTTGAATTATTTGTTTGTTTGAAATCCCCCTAGAAATACACATACTTCTTTAGAACAATTTAAAAACTATAATTTTCGAAAGAAGATAGACTGATGGCCAACAAAAATATGAAAAAATGCTTAACATTTCTAATCATCAGGGAAACGCAAATGAAAACCACAATGAGATATCACTTATTTCCAGTGAGAATGGCCTTTATCAAAAAGTCTCAAAACAATAAATATTGGCATGGATGCAGAGAGATAGGAACACTCACTCATATGCTGCTTGTGGGACTGCAAACTAGTACAACCTCTTTGGAAAGCAATATGGAGATACCTCAAAGAGCTACAAGTAGAACTACCATTTGATCCAGAAATCCCATTACTGGGCATCTATCCAAAGAAAAAAAAGACATTCTATAATAAAGACATCAGCACTGGAATGTTTATAGCAGCACAATTCACAATTGCAAAGATATGGAAACAACCCAAGTGCCCATCAATACATGAGTAGATTAATAAAATGTGGCATATGTATACCATGGGGTTCTACTCAGCCACAAAAAACAATGGTGATATAGCACCTCTCGTATTATCCTGGATAGAGCAGGAACCCATTCTACTAAGTATCCTAAGAATGGAAAAACAAGCATCACATGTACTCACCATCAAATTGGTATTAACTGATCAACACTTAAGTGCATATATAGTAATAACATTCATCGGGTGTCAGGCAGATGGGAGGGGATGGGTATATACACACGTAATGGGTGCCATGTACACTGTCTGGGGGATGGACACACTTGAAGCTCTGACTCAGGTGAGGCAAGGACAATATAGGTAACCTAAACATTTGTACTCCCCATAATATGCTGAAATAAAAAAAATTAAAATAAAAAATAAATAAATGCATTCTTGAAAGCATGTCATAAAGCTAAATATGTATTCCAAAAATGGTAGAAAGAACTCCTTCCCTTCCCCAACCCCAGGTAGAGAAATAGAATACATATCCAAATTTTTAATCATTTGTATTAGCTTTTTGAAATTACCGAAGACAGGTTAAAAGCTTAGGTGTTAAACATTTGAATTTAAAGCTTTAATGCAGTAGAAACATCCATAATCATAATAACTATATTTTCTGGTTCTTTAATGTATTAGAAAATATATTTCATTAGTAGAGAGGAGGGAATTATAGGAAGTCAGAATTAATATTTTCGGGAATTATGCCCCCAGACTGTCTTGGCTGCAACATCAATTTTTTCCTGGGTCTCCAGCCTGCCTTGAAGATTTTGGCCTTGCTAGCCCCCATCATTTCATGAGCTAACTCCTTAAAATAAATCTCTCTCTCTTTCTCTAAAAAAAGAGAAAAAGAAAGAATTAACATTTTCAAGAGTATAATACCTTGTGCTGTGACTAAGTTCCAGAGAAAATACTTTTACACTGAATCATATTTAAAAGATGGGATACTTGCTATCAAAAGGGATTTTGACAGGAATTCTTTTATAAAGCAAAGATTTGTTTCATGTGCCCTCTGTGTGTATAACTGTGTCAGGTGTTGTGAGACCAGTTTAAAGATGAGGAAGTACCTGCCCTCATAGTAATTATAAGAACAAAATGAACATATGCAAATTACTCAATACTGACCGTACACTGTATATACCCAATGGAAACTTTTGATCTCAGAAATATAAGGCTCTTTTTAAATTATTTAACTGCTTTATATATAATATATATCTCAAAATGCATTTTACATGTCAGTGATAGCTCCTACAATCTACAAAGAGTATTTCAAGAGTGAAATCATTCTTAAGATAGTCCATGTAAGTTTACTGTCAACATCAGTTATAGGAAATGAGAGGGGTAATGTTTAGTGTTAAAGTTAGCCTACCAAGAGTACTTCAGGCATATGGAATATAAGAATAACATGGAAACACAGGAAGGAAAAAGGTTTTACACAGAACTGCTGGTTTTGATTGTATACTTTAACAAAAGGCTTAGGCTCTGTTTCATCAAATCTAAGCCACCATCATTTAAAAGGCATTATTTTTTATATACTACTAAGAAAGGAAAATGCTACCAAGCCATCATCCTAGTATCAGAGATAGTAATTAAAATAGAGATTTCAGGATCAGTGAAATATAGGATGTTTGAAGAACAAAATAGAGATCTCAGGATCAGTGAAATATAGGATGTTTGAAGAACAGGATGATACAAGGAATAGAATAGCAGGAAGAAAACCTCCTTTCTCTGCTTTTTCTTTCAACCCTTTGGGCCAGCCAGCCAACTCTGGATTTCAAATTCCAACTTTTCACCAGAAAACTTTATCACTACTGCCTAGGACTAGCTATCATAAACATATTTATTTTGTCCTTTTTTTTTTTTCCTGTTGGCATATGTTAAAGTTTTTTTTTTTTTTATTTCAGCTCATCATGGGGGTACAAAAGCTCAGGTTATATACATTGCCCATGTCCTGCCCATCCCCCTGAGTCAGAGCCTCAAGGGTGTCCATTCCCCAGACAGTGCACCTGGCACTCACCATGTAGTCATACCTCTATCCCCTCCCCCACCCCCCACCTCCCCGAGTCAGCACCTTCAAGCATGACCATTCCCAAGATGGTGCGCAACGCACTCATCATGTAGGCATACACCCATCCCCTCCCCCCACCCCCTGCCTCACTCTGATATCCAGTTGGTATCATTCCCCAATGTGCATTTAGGTGATGATCAGGGAAACCAATTTTCTGGTGAATACATGTGATGCTTGTTTCTCCATTCTTTGGATACTTCACTTAATATAATGGGTTCCAACTCTCTCCAGGAGAACCAAAGAGATGTCGTATCACCGTTATTTCTTATAGCTGAGTAATACTCCATGGTATACATATACCACAGTTTACTAATCCATTCATGGATTGATGGGCATTTGGGTTGTTTCCACATCTTTGCAATTGTGAATTGTGCTGCTATAAACATTCGAGTACACGTGTATTTGTCATAGAATGACTTTTGTTCCTTTGGGTAGATGCCCAATAATGGGATTGCTGGATCGAATGGTAGGCCTATTTGAATCTGTTTAAGGTATCTCCATAATGCTTTCCACAGGGGTTGCACTAGTTTGCAGTCCCACCAGCAGTGTATGAGTGTTCCTGTCTCTCCGCATCCGCGCCAACATGTGTTGTTTTGGGACTTTTTGATAAAGGCCATTCTTACCAGAGTTAAGTGCTATCTCATTGTGGTTTTGATTTGCATTTCACTGATAATTAGGGATGTTGAGCATTTTTTCATATGTTTGTTAGCCATTCTTATATCTTCTTTTGAAAAATTTCTATTCATGTCGTTTGTCCACTTTTTGATAGGATTGTTTGATTTTTTCTTGCTGATTTTCCTGAGTTCTAAATAGATTCTTGTTATCAGTCCTTTATCTGATGTGTAGCATGAGAAAATTCTTTCCCATTCTGTAGGCTGTCTGTTTATTTTTGTGACTGTTTCTTTGGCTGTGCAGAAGCTTTTTAATTTAATCAGGTCCCATTCACTTATTTTTGTTGTTGCGGTGATTGCCTTATGGGTCTTCTTCATAAATTCTTTGCCTAGACCAATGTCTGTAAGAGTATTTCCTAAATTTTCTTCTAGAATTCTAATCATTTCCCATTTAAGGTTTAAATCTGTTATCCACCGTGATTTGATTTTTGTGAGAGGTGAAATCTGTGGGTCCTGTTTACGGTCTGATGGTTTTATTCATGAGTTCATCAAACATTTATTGATCATTATGTGAGGCACTTATTTGGCCTAATACTCTAGTAAAGCCTCAGAAACTCACCTGCAATATAAAAGACTAGTGTGAGAGTGGCAAGATGGCAGAGTGGAGGTGACTTCCTGGATTCGTGCTCCCGGAGAGGAAGGCATGGATCTCGACCTGCCACAATGCTAGAGGATCGCTCCCCCGCAGGGACGGCGGTGTGAACCCACGGAGAATCACCGTGGGACACAGAGAACAAGAAAAAACAGAGGCGAGTGGGAAATCAGACAGAGATAATTTGGAGAGTGGGAGAAGGAAAACAGACAGCGGAGTGCGGGACAGCCATACCTGCCTCACCGACGAGTGAGGCGGGTTCAGCCCCACAGCAAAGCGGCTTGATCTCCCCACTGACCCCCACATCCACTCAATCAGGGATCTGACTGAAATTGGTGCAGAATCACCGCGGGAGACGCGGAGCTCCAAGGACAGGTGACATAATCGGGAAGGAGCTTAGACTCTGGCGGGTCTCTGCAGCGACCTAACTCGTAAAGGTACAGGCGTGGACCTGCGCCGAGGAGAGGGGCCGCAAGCATGAAATATTAAAGCGGGATTTTTTGCTCTATTTTTCCTCTTCAGCGGCTCCCCGGCCGGGGAGCTGCTGTGGGCTCTGGCACCTGCTGAGCTCTGAACACTCTCCCCTGGCGCCGGCGACTGGCAGGCGCGCGGTTGCCATCTTGGTTCCCACAGCTTAGCCGCCGCAGATCCATAGGGGGCCGTGCAGGTCCCCGCGCAGCTCCCTTTTATAGCCCGAGACCCAACGCCAAGAGCTGTGGCTCTGTGTGAACTCTGTGGACAGGAGACACCAGCAGGAAAGAGCTAAGACTCTTGATCGTGGAATAACAGTTATTTATTTATTTATTTATTTATTTTTATTTTTTTATTTCTTTCTTTCTTTATTTTTCTTTTTCTTTTCTTTCTTGTTTTCTCTTGTTCTTTTTCTTGTTATTCATATTGTTTTTTTAAAATATTATTATTATTTTTTACTATTATTATAGTGGTTTTTTGTTTGCTTGTTTGTTACTTTTGTGGTTTTTTTTTTCTCTTTCTTTCTTTTCTTTCTTTTTCTTTTCTCCTTTTCAGTGGCCTTCTAGCCCAGGAGCTACTGTATACTCCTGAGTGCTCCAGACCCTCAGCTCTGATTCCTATCAGACCCTGAAAATTGCTCCCCAGTGCCAGTGACCTGCAGGTGGGCAGCAGCAATTGTGCGGTCCAAGGTCTAACTGCTGCAGAGCCATAGGGTGCCAGGCGGCTCCCCAGGAAGCTCCATCCCCTGGTCCGTAGACCCTCTCCAGGTCCCCTTCCCAGGTGTGAACACTGAGTGCTTCCCCAGACACAAGAGTGTGGAGCCTGGGCTTTGGGAACATTGGGACAGGGTAGACCTGTGCTTGTGGGAGCTGCAGCAGCTGGGGCACTGAGTGAGTGAGGGCACTGCCTCCTCCCCCTAGCCAGTGTCTTTCCTGCAGAAAGAGACAGAAACCACACATCTGGAGGAAGAACCAAAAGACAGGGGAAAAAAGAAAAAGAGAGGGAGAGGCTTTCTGCTTGCAAATAGTGTGAATCCTGCCTACTAACTGAAAGTCCACAACACAGTGATTTAACTTGCCAAACTGGTCTTAGGTCAAGCCAACCCTCTGGGGGTGGACCCATCAGAAGCAGTCCCCCAACTGAGATAGAAAAAAACTCTAAACAACACACAACAGTCTCCCCCTCTAGACAAAGGAAGCAACATACCTAGATTGTTTCACAGCCTAAGAACAGAGTACAAGATGTGCTGTTAACTAGACTAAAGCTGTGAGAAAAGATCTAACGATAGAGCCAGATGGGAAGGGCTCAGCGGAAAAATATGGGGAGCACAAAAAACCAAAAGGAAACCTCACCCCCAAAGAGAAATACCAGCTCTCCTCCAATTGGCACAAGCCAGATTCAGAATACCAACATGTTACCAGAAGAATTTCAGTTTTGGGTTATAAATAAGCTGAATGATATACAAGAAAAAATAGATAACCAACACAAAGAAACCCCCCCCCCCAAAAAAATCCAGGATTTGGAAGAAAAATTCAATAAAAAAATACAAATATGGAAGAAAAACCAAACTGAACTCCTGGAAATGAGGGATTTATTCAGGGAGCTACAAAATACAGTGGAAAGTCTCAAGAACAGGGTAGATCAAATAGAAGACAGAATCTCAGAGATCGAAGATAACTCTTTCCAATTAAATAAGACAGTCACAGAGATAGAGCAAAGAAATAAGAAAAAAGATCAGAGTCTTCAAGAAATGTGGGATTATGTGAAGAAGCCTAACGTGAGAGTTATAGGCATCCTTGAGGGTGAAGAAGATAATAAACAAGGGCTGGATAAACTATTTGAAGACATAATAGAAGAAAATTTCCCAGGCCTTGCTAAAACTCTAGATATACAGGTTCAAGAAGCTCAAAGAACACCTGGTAGATTCATAGCAAACAGGAAAACACCACACCATGTAGTCATCAGACTGACCCAAATATCCACTAAAGAGACCCTTCTTCGAGCTGTAAGGAGAAAGAAACAAGTAACATACAAAGGAAAGCCCATTAGAATTACGCCAGATTTCTCAACTGAAACTTTACAAGCAAGAAGAAGTTGGGGCCCCATTCTCACTCTTCTGAAACAGAATAATGCCCAGCCTAGAATCTTGTACCCAGCTAAGCTAAGCTTTCTATATGAAGGAGAAATTAAGACATTCTCAGATAAACAAGGACTGAGGGAACTCACCAAGACAAGACCACCCCTCCAAGAAGTACTCAAAAGAGAGTTACACACGGATCATCACAACAAAGACCCATGAATGTAAAACCACCCAAGAGCTAAAGATCAAATTCTAGCCACCACAATTGCTCAAGAGAGAAAAGATAGCAATGAAGTTCTATCCAATAAGATAAACAGAAATCTGTCCCACTTATCAGTTCTCTCACTAAATGTCAATGGCCTGAATTCCCCACTCAAGAGACAGACTGGGCCAATGGATAAAAAAACATAAACCAAGTATCTGCTGCCTTCAGGAAACTCACTTAACCGGCAAAGATGCATTTAGACTGAAAATAAAAGGATGGAAATTGATATTTCAAGCAAACGGTAGCCAAAAGAAAGCTTGTGTGGCAGTTTTAATTTCCAATAACTTAGTCTTTAAACCAACAAAAGTAATAAAAGACAAAGATGGTTACTACATACTGGTGAAAGACACAATTCAACAAGAAGACATAACCATACTTAATATATATGCACCCAACCTAGGCGCACCCAGATTCATAAAGCAAACCCTACTTGCTCTAAACCAACTGATAGACAACAACACTTTAATAGTTGGAGACTTTAACACCCCATGACAGCACAGGACAGATCCTCCAAGCAGAAAATAAGCAAAGAAATAGTAGACTTAAACAGAATGCTAGAACAAATGGGCCTGACTGACATCTACAGGACATTCTACCTCAAATCCTCTGAATATACATTCTTCTCATCAGCTCACGGGACATTCTCTAAGATTGACCATATCCTAGGACATAAAGCATGTCTTAAAAAATTTTAAAAAATAGAAATCATACCATGCATCTTCTCAGATCACAGTGGAATAAAAGTAAAATGAACCCTAATAGGAACTCTCATTCCTACTCAAAGTCATGGAAGCTAAATAACCTCCTGAATAACAATTTTGTAAAGGAAGAAATTAAGTCAGAAATCAAAACATTCTTTGAATTAAATGACAAAGGTGACACAACTTATCAAAATCTATGGGATGCAGCTAAAGGAGTCCTGAGAGGAAAATTCATTTCCATAAATGCCTATTTCAAAAAGACAGACAACTTACAGATAGGCAACTTAATGAATAGACTCAAAGAGCTCGAGAAAGAAGAACAAACTGACCCCAAACCCAGCAGAAGGCGAGAAATTATTAAGATCAAATCAAAATTAAATGAAAAGGACAACAAAAATACTATAAGGGAAATTAATAAAACAAAAAGTTGGTTCTTTGAAAAGATAAATAAAATAGACACACCACTGGCTAGACTAACCAAGAGCAGAAAAGAAAAATCTTTAATAACTTCCATCAGGAACATGAAAGGAGAAATCACAGCCGATGCCACAGAGATACATGACATCATCTATGAATATTATGAAAATCTTTATGCACACAAATTGGAAAATGAGGAGGAAATGGACAAATTTTTAGAAACACACAGCCTTCCCAAGCTCAATCAGGAAGAAATAGAATTCTTGAATAGACCAATATCAAGAACTGAAATTGAAACAGCAATAAAAAACCTTCCCAAACAGAAAAGCCCTGGTCCAGATGGGTTCACACCTGAGTTTTACCACACATACAAAGATGAACTGGTGCCCAGCCTATATAAACTATTCTTCAATATTGAGAAGGATGGAATTCTCCCCAACACATTTTACCAAGACAATATAACATTGATACCAAAACCAGGAAAGGATGCAACAAAAAAAGAAAACTACAGACCAATTTCTCTCATGAATGTAGATGCAAAAATTCTCAATAAAATCCTAGCAAATCGTATCCAAGTGCTTATTAAAAAAATAATTCATCACGACCAAGTAGGCTTCATCCCAGAGATGCATGGGTGGTTCAATATACGAAAATCTATAAATGTAATTCACCACATAAATAGAAGCAAAAATAAAGACCATATGATCCTCTCAATAGATGCAGAAAAAGCATTCAATACCCTTTTATGATAAGAACACTTAACAAAATAGGCATAAATGGGACCTACCTAAAAATGATACAAGCCATATATGACAAACCCACAGCCAACATCATACTGAACGGGGAAAAATTGAAAGCATTTCCACTCAGAACTGGAACCAGACAAGGATGCCCACTGTCCCCATTACTTTTCAACTTAGTATTGGAAGTCCTTGCGAGAGCTATCATACAAGAGAGCAGAATCAAGGGTGTCCAAATAGGGACAGAAGAGATCAAACTCTCACTCTTCACTGACGACATGATGTTGTATCTGGAAAACCCCAAGGACTCAACCAGGAGACTCCTGGAATTAATTAATGAATTCAGTAAAGTCTCAGGTTACAAAATCAATGCACACAAATCAGAGGCATTCATATATGCCAATAACATTCAATCAGAGAACCAAATTAAAGACTCAATAGCTTTCAAAATAGCAACAAAGAAAATAAAATATCTAGGAATATATTTAACTAAAGAGGTAAAGGAACTCTATAAAGAGAACTATGAAACACTGAGGAAGGAAATTGCAGAACACATAAATAGGTGGAAATTCATACCATGCTCATGGATTGGAATAATTAACATTGTTAAAATGTCTATACTACCCAAAGTAATCTATAGATTCAATGCAATTCCTATTAAATTACCAACATCATTTTTCACAGATTTAGAAAAAATAATTATACACTTTGTATGGAGTCAGAGAAGACCTCATATAGCAAAAGCAATTTTAAGCAATGAAAACAAAATGGGAGTTATTAATTTGCCAGACTTCAAACTATACTACAAAGCTGTGGTTCTTAAAACTGCCTGGTATTGGCACAAGGGCAGAGACACAGACCAGTGGAACAGAACAGAAAACCCAAATATAAAACCATCCTCATATAGCCATCTAATCTTTGACAAAATAGACAAAAACATACTCTGGAGACAAGAATCCCTATTCAATAAATGGTGCTGGGAACACTGGATAGCCACATGTAGAAGACTGAAACAGGACCCACAGATTTCACCTCTCACAAAAATCAAATCACGGTGGATAACAGATTTAAACCTTAAAGGGGAAATGATTAGAATTCTAGAAGAAAATGTAGGAAAGACTCTTACAGACATTGGTCTAGGCAAAGAATTTATGAAGAAAACCCCTAAGGCAATCACAGCAACAACAAAAATAAATGAATGGGACCTGATTAAATTAAAAAGCTTCTGCACAGCCAAAGAAACAGTCACAAAAATTAACAGACAGCCTACAGAATGGGAAAAAATTTTCGCATACTACACATCAGATAAAAGATTGATAACAAGAATCTATTTAGAACTCAGGAAAATCAGCAAGAAGAAATCAAACAATCCTATCAAAAAATGGGCAAATGACACGAATAGGAATTTTTCAAAAGAAGATATGAGAATGGCTAAAAAACGTATGAAAAAATGCTCAACATCCCTAATCATCAGGGAAATGCAAATCAAAACCACAATGATATACCACTTAACTCTGGTGAGAAGGGCCTTTATCAAAAAATCCCAAAACAGCACATGTTGGCGTGGATGCGGAGAGACAGGAACACTCATACACTGCTGGTGGGAATGCAAACTAGTGCAACCCGTGTAGAAAGTGTTATGGAGATACCTTAAACAGATTGAAGTAGGCCTACCATTTGATCCAGCAATCCCATTATTGGGCATATACCCAGAAGAACAAAAGTCATTCTTTAACAAAGACACCTGTACCCGAATGTTTATAGCAGCACAATTCACAATCGCAAAGATGTGGAAACAACCCAAGTGCTCATCAATCCACGAATGGATTAGTCAACTGTGGTATATGTATACCATGGAGTACTACTCCGCTATAAGAAATCACGATGATACGACATCTCTTTGGTTCTCCTGGAGAGAGCTGGAACCCATTATATTAAGTGAAGTATCCAAAGAATGGAAAAACAAGCATCACATGTACTCACCAGAAAACTGGTTTCCCTGATCATCATCTAAATGCACATCGGGGAAGGATACCAATTGGATATTAGACTGAGATGGGGGGTGGGGGGAGGGGATGGGTGTATGCCTACATGATGAGTGAGTTGCACACCCTCTGGAGAATGGTCATGCTTGAAGGTGCTGACTCGGGTAGGTGGGGGGGGGGAGGGGATGGAGGTATGACTACATGGTGAGTGCCAGGCGCACTGTCTGGAGAATGTACACGCTTGAGGCTCTGACTCAGGGGGATGGGCGGGACATGGACAATGTATATAATCTGAACTTATGTACGCCCATGATGAGCTGAAAAAACAATAAATAAAAAAATAAAAGACTAGTGTGCTCCCTGCCTTTTTCTGTAAATTTCATTTTTAAGTAAGTATTAACACAATGAAGTGGACATGCACAGTGGTGACTTGATAGCTTCCGAGATTTCCTTCAGTTTCATTCAAAAATGTGTATCTTTCTAATTGATGTGTTACAGTTTAATGAATTTGCAGCAAGACAAATAGTTCTATCTGTAACAAAGGGAATGCTGTAGCAAAATCACACTGACCTACTAAAAATCATTCCTTAAGAAATGTTGTTTTTTGTTTTTGTTTTTTTCCAGTTAATTGCAGTATAATCCCTTCTACTTCTTTCCTCTCTAGCTTCAGAATAGTAATAAAGGAAACTTGTTCTTTGGGAGTTGTGATAAGTTTTCCAAGCAACAAGGGTCTGAAGTGGAATTATATCCTTAAAGCCATAATAACAAGTGAATGGATGTCCAGGTGTAGGAGTCAAGTAGATCTGAGCGATTGCTGCAGGTTGTGAGAAATGAGACCACTTTTCCTCAGGCGCAGAGGGTAGGCTGGTGGGAGGGCAGGTAGCCAAGAAGCAAATAAAGGGCAGTGACAGCAACGACAGAGGAAGAAACAAGCACAGATAGCCCTTGCTCGACTGCCGAACGCATACTGAAGTCTCACTGAGTACCCAGAAATGATCTTCATTTTTATGGAATTCCATGCTTTTATAAAAGCTTTTCTGCTAAAATTCCCTAAAAGCATTTTTGAAAGGGCCAGGTGTTAAAATCTTTAACAGGGAAACAGTTGCTTTTGATAGTTACAGCTTATATGTACATGGCTTGTGCATACAGACGTTGGTTTCTTTTTTTCCTCTATCCTCTCCCCTTCCCCAGTGCAACTGTACGAGGTCATAAACACCACGACCACCATCTACATGGTCATGGAGTATGCCTGTCATGGTAAGAACATTTATATATTATACATTGGGTTTATTTTCTTATTTCCCTTTTAAAAGAATACACAAGCACACTTCTCATATAATTGTTAAGGTTTCATTTAACATCCAGAGTCATAATATACTAGGATGAGAGTCCAAAAAGCTGACTCTTAGCAATTCTATGGGTTGTCATTAAGTGTTTCCCTATTAGCTTTGTTAATTGATAGTAGCCAAGACCCTGGATTTTTTATGATGGAAAAATACACATCACATAAAATTTACCATTGTAACCATTCTAGTGTACAGTTCAGTGGCTTTAAGTGTGTTCACATTGCTTTGCAGCCCTCACCACCACCCTCTCCAGAACTTTTTCATCTTGCCAAAGTTAACCACTAACCCCTCCCCCAGCTCCTGGCAACCACAGTTCTATCTGCCTGTGTGAGTCTGACTGCTCTGGGAACCTCACGTAGGGATTGCAGCATTTGTCCTTTTGGGACTGGCGCATTTCACTCATCATAAGGTAAAACTTTTCTTTTTCTTAGGGCATTTGATGTTTAAATTAGTATAAGAATTAATGATTATTCTAGCACTTCGTGTCTGTTATTAATCATTAATGTGATAAAATTAGGATTCTAATTTGTCTCCTGTATTTTTCTTCTAGAAAATATGTTTTCTCATTTCATTAATTAGGAGATATTACCTTTATATTATTACAAAACACTTCTTTATGAAATGCCTAACCTTGCACAGTTCTAATTATATTTTGTTTAAATTTTATTTTTGTTTTGATGTTTTCCCTCTAGCTGGAGAGTCTGTTACTCGGCGAGAAGTATAACATCAAAAGAACTGATTTCGGCCCAAGTGCCCAGTTTCCTTTGGGCACTCCGCTGCAGACCCTTGGCGGGACCACTGTCTACGGAGCCCCGGAGATCTTAGAGGGAAAAACTATCACAGCCCCACCATAAACATGTGGAGTTTGGGAGTGGTGCTTTCTTTATGTGCTCATTACTAGCACCCTGTCCTTTGATGGGGACGGTCTTAAGGTATAATTTCCAATTAGTGGTATTTTGGTCCATGTTTTTTGTTGATTGCATATCCAACTCTTGGTCTTTGTTCATTTCAACTCCAACAACTTCTCAGTTACTTGCATTGTTATTTTCTGTAACAGGATAAAAATTTGCCTCATCTCTGTTAAGAACATGTTCAGTGTTAGGTTTGTTATTATTTTCACAGTCTAATTTGTGAACTTCTGCAGAGACAGGCACTTTAGAGGCATATTTTTCCTCACAATCAAGCGTATGATCTGTTAAGCTAGAAGGCATTTCCTTTTGATTTGTTCCTCCCTCAGTTATCTTGCAGAGGCTGTTCATCAGGACGAGGAGGAATTTTGTGTTTTTCACATATTTCACCAAAACTCTGCTTTAACTCCTTTGTGGTGAATTCTAAATTATTTTTCCACTCTACTTTGCCATCTTTAATTGACATTTCTTCATACTTTTGCATATCATGGAGTCCTGAATATCTAGTTGTGGCCTCTCCATCAAGATCCATATTCACAGGCAAGATGGCAGATGAGGAACACCTCCAGCCACAGCGTCTCTGCAAAAAGGAGAAATTTTACATGAAAGAGAAAAAAGCAAACACACAGACAAACATAGATCGAATGAGGGTTGGAAGGAAGGGTGCCTAAACCCACATGAGACTCCATGGGAAGAGGTTGTGGAGAACTGGAAGGAGAACGGCATCGGTGTACGTTAAGCCCTGAGAGACTTCTAGACCAGCCAGAAGGGTAGGTGGAGCACTTCAAAGTCCCCTCCCTTGTGTCTTGGACTGTTGGTGGCCTCCCAAGCTGCTGGAGAGACCTGCCGCCAACGAGCGGAGAGCCTCTGGGGACACAGCGCCAGGACCCAGCTCCCTCAGGGCACCTCCTGCCCCACAAACCTGAGCTGGTCAGCAGGCACCACACTGCTTCTCTACCCACTGGGTGCCTCTGTCCCCCCTGGAGGGCCTCAACTCCTCAGGATCTGTCTTGCTCATCCCCACACAGACATTTCCCAACTGCATCCCAGACTGCAGGAGCCACAGGGGTCCAGTGGGTCCCCAGGAGACACACAGACTCCAGAGCCTGCTCATTCTGGGAGGACTGCCTCCTGGAGAGCGGGTCAGAGACTAACACGTGCAGTCCTTCCTCCACCTAGTCTTTCATTCTCCCCTTCCCTTCCCCTACCTTAGGCTGTGGAGAGAGACAATTTAGCCACCACCCGGCGGCATCCACAGGGAACGGGGCTCAGACCTTTCCTTACAGTGGCCTGAGGGGTGCTGGGACTGTGAGCTCCCTATCCGTCAGCCATTCCTGATGCTATTTGCCCAGTGAGTCCAGCAGAGTGGGGCAAACCCTGAGGCGGAGGGACCCTGATCCAGCTTGCATATCCAGCGAGTGACTTAGGACCAGCATTCTACTCCCTCACATGGTCAGAGATTGATCTCCAGGAACCAGGGAACAGGCCTGCAGGCCAGATCCCGTACACGCAGGTCTGCATCGCATTGCCCGGGAGCACAGAAGGGAGATTTGTAAATTAGTCTACGGAGGTGCGTGTACCTTCAGGGACAGATCATGGTGGGTCCTTGCTGCAGCCTGCTCTAGAGGCACCTCTCCTCCCACAGGAGGGCCGAGCTCCTAGCTCAGGCCGTGATCCCCGGCAGGAAACCTCCAGGCCCACATCACAGTCATGAGGGAGTGCAGCTGGCTTGAGGTCCTGTCTGCCAGCAGAGGTCGGTAAAAAACCGTGGAATACAGAGGTGTGGAAAGCGAGGCCTGCTCCAGACTGCCAGGCTGCGGGTCCCAGACAGCCCCACTTCCACGGATGCAGACTTTCTGGTTGAGTGGGGCCACTTTAGCCCCTCCCTGGCAGCTTTGCCCAGAGTCAGGGTACAGATCTTTAACCCCTGCTAAAAGCATTAATGGAGCTAGAGGGCAGGCTCACCCAACCCAGCCTCTCCCAGCCTCACTCCCCCAAACTCTCCTGCTGAGGCAGAGAATGAGGACTCACCTGGAAGTCCCGGGGCCCCACCCACCACCTGAGGCACTAGAGTGCTTCTCCAGGAACCAGAGCTGGTTACAGGACCCAAGACCAACAGTGCAGCCTGCTCCTGCCGGCAAGCCCCGCCTACTGACAGGGAGGTCATTCTGCACACCCTTTTACTGCATTTACTGACTCATCCTACAGGCTGTGCTCAATTCTCCCCCACAAGTAGCACCTACTGGCACAGCGACTGGGCGTGTCATTACCTAAAGGAAAATCCAAAGGTAGGGAGCAACAGCTGCTCCAGGTGGGAAGGAATTAGTGAAAGAGTTCTGGAAGTATGAAGAAACAAACTGAAAGGACACCCCCAAAGGGGAACACCAGCTCTGTAGCAATGAACACCAACCCAAATCAGAACACTGAAATGACAGATGAAGAACTTGCAACATGGATTGTAAGAAAACTCAATGAAATGGGAGAGAAAATGGATACCCAACAGAAACAAACCACAAAAATCCATGAAATGAATGAAAAATTCACTAAAGAAATCGAAATATTAAAGAAAAATCAAACAGAACTTCTGGAAATGAAGACTTTATTCAGGGAATTACAAAACACAGTGGAAAGCCTCAAGAATAGGCTGGATCAAGCAGAAGAAAGAATCTCAGGGATTGAAGATAACATCTTTCCATTAAATAAGTCTGTAGCAGGTAGAGCAGAGAAATAAGAGAAAAGAGGAAAGCATACAAGAAATGTGGCATTATGTGAAGAAGCCTAAGACTCCACAACACACAGTCATCAGGCTGGCCAAAATAAACACAAAAAGAGGGCATCCTACAAGCTGTAAGGCAAAAGCAGCAGGTAACCTAGAAAGGAAAACCCATCAGACTAACTGCAGACTTCTCAACTGAGACCTTAGAAGGGCCTGGGGCCCCATTCTCAGTCTTTTCATACAGAATAATGACCAACCTAGATTTTGTATCCTGCAAAACTAAGTTTCTTCTATGAAGGAGAAATAAAGACATTCTCAGATAAGCAAAGACTGAGGAAACTCATCAGGAAAAGACCTGCCCTCCAGGAAGTACTCAGAACAGTGTTACACACAGATCAGCACATTTATTCAATACATGGTACTGGGTAAATTGGATAGCTACATGTAGAGGACTGAAACAGAATCAGCACCTCACACTTCTCACAAAGTTCAACTCATGGTGGGTAACAGACTTAAACCTAAGGTGTGAAACTGTAAGAATTCTAGAAGAAAATGTTGGAAAAACTTTTACAGACATTGGCCGAGGCAAAGAATTTATGAAGACCCCAAAGGCAATCACAGCAACAACAAAAATAAATAAATGGGACCTGATCAAATTAAAAACCTTCTGCATAGCCAAGGAAACTATCATGAGAGCAAACAGACAAACTACAGAATGAGAGAAAATATTTGTATGTTTTCCAAATACCAAAGGGCTGGTAACTAGAATCCACATAGAGCACAGGAAAATCAGAAAAAAAAAAATCAGACCACCTCATTAAAAAGTGTGCAAAGGATATGAACAGCAACTTTTCAAAAGAAGACAGACTAATGGCCAAGAAACATGAAAAAGTGCTCAACATCTCTAATCATCAGGGAAATGCAAATCAAAACCACAATGAGGTATCGCTTAACTCCAGTGAGAATGGCTTTTACCAAAAAGTCCCAAAACAATAAATGTTGGCATGGATGCAGAGAGATAGGAACACTCATACACTGCTGATGGGACTCCAAACTAGTACAACCTGTGTGGAACATAATATGGAGATACCTCAGAGAGCTAAAAGCAGAACTACCATTTGATCCAGAAATCCTATTACTGGGCATCTATCCAAAGGAACAAAAGACATTCTATAAAAAAGACATCTGCACTCGAATGTTTATAGCAGCACAATTCACAATTGCAAAGATATGGAAACAACCCAAGTTCCCATCAATACGTGAGTGGATTAATAAAATGTGGTCTATATATACCATGGGGTTCTACTCAGCCACAAAAAACAATGGTGATCTAGCACCTCTTGTACTATGCTGCATAGAGCTGGAGCCCATTCAACTAAGTGAAGTATCACAAGAACGGAAAAACAAGAACCAAATGTACTCACCATCAAATTGTTACTAATTGATCAACACTTATGTGCACATATGGTAGTAACATTCATTGTGTGTCAGGCAGGTGGAAGGGGAGGAGGGGATGGGTATATTCACACCTCATGGGTGTGGTGTGCACCGTCTGGGGGACGGACATGCTTGAAGCTCTGACTCGGGCAGGACAAAGGCCATATATGTAACCTAAATATTTGTACCCCCATAATATGCTGAAATTTAAAAAAGTGGAATAAAGAGACATCATGGATAATCGCTTTATGATTTTTAAGTACTGACAGTCCATGTAGACCTTAGGAATCTGTTAAGAAAAACTAAGCCTTCTACACCAATGTTTGCTGTAAATGACAAGCCAACAGCCTCAGCAATCCCACTGATTTCCTGGAAAGCTTATAAAAATCTGCTTTCTACATTACTGCTCTTACTGTACTCTTGAAAGAAGCAAAAAAGAGATTTGAAACTATAGTTATCCAATTAAAGTATTTGTTTTCATGGTCTCTTTTTCATGGCTAAGACTGAGCATGGCCACTCAAGTCTCTGACAGAGGCTAGATGGGAGAAAACAGATGTGGGGCATGGCAGAGCCCCCAGGAGCTTGCTAACCCCATGCCATGCATGGAACTAGGCCTTCCCGAAGCTGTGAGGCCCAGAAGTGAAATATTCACTGTAAATGAGCAGCATTGTGACTTTAGGGTGTTCTGGGACCACTGACTCTCTGTGACACCCTGCTCAAACATCAACACTGTTCCCACACTCAGTATTCCACACCACAGAGGAGAATGCGGGGGAAAGCTCATACCTCAATACTCTCCTTTTAGGGGATGGGTAAAACTAATATAACCCCCCATCTCACATTCCGTATGACCAGGGAATGTAGAGGAAAATTCAAGCCTACTGTGTTAGGAAAAATTAGCAAACTCATAGAGGGAAATATTTAATTTATGAAAATGTGATTAGAAGATACTTTGGAAATCATTTGTTAATAATGGTTAAGAAATATATTGGTTAAGAAATTTTTTATTATAAATAAATTAGAAATGATTCTTCCTGCCTTTCCGTCTGGCGGCAGCCATCGGGTAAGCCAAGATGGGCGCATACAGGTATATCCAGGAGCTATGGAGGAAGAAGCAGTTTGATGCAATGCGCTTTCTTCTGAGGGTCCGCTGCTGGCAATACTGCGCTCCACAGGGCTCCCCGCCTCACCCGCCCGGATAAAGCGCGCAGACTGGGATACAAGGCCAAGCAAGGTTATGTCATATATAGGATTCGTGTGCGCCGTGGTGGCCGCAAACGCCCAGTTCCTAAGGGTGCAACCTATGGCAAGCCTGTCCATCATGGTGTAAACCAGCTGAAGTTTGCTCAAAGCCTTCAGTCTGTTGCAGAGGAGTGGGCTGGATGCCACTGTGGGGCTCTAAGAGTCCTGAATTCTTACTGGGTTGGTGAAGATTCCACGTACAAATTTTTTGAGATTATCCTCATTGATCCATTCCATAAAGCTATCAGAAGAAATCCTGACACCCAGTGGATCACCAAACCGGTCCACAAGCACAGGGAGATGCGTGGGCTGACATCTGCAGGCCGCAAGAGTCATAAGTTCCACCACACTATTGGTGGTTCTCACCGTGCAGCTTGGAGAAGGCACAATACTCTCCAGCTCCACCGTTACCGCTAATACAATGTTTGTAAAATTCATACCTAATAAACAATTTAGGACGGTCAAAAAAGAAAAAAAAATGATTCTTCCACAATATATTTTTTACTTAGACCCTTCTTCATGTCTAGATTATTGAAATAGCCCTAGTATATCTGTGGGTCTAGTCTTAGAACCATTCGTCTTTACTTATGTATCAACCAAATAGCTGTTTCCCTCTATCCTGAACCAGCACAGGTCAACCTTGCTGTCATTCTAAACAAGGTTCCTCCACCTAAAAGGTCCTCCTTTCCCATCTTCATCTATCATCTACCTCTATCTATTATCATTCTCTCTCACAGACACCTATTTATTTAATCTATTTAACCTATCTATTCTATCATATATTTAATCTTCAACGTGCACGTGGCATAATTTCCATCCCCTCCATAAAGCATTCTCTGTCATTCTGGCCCACAGTGTTCCTTTCTGGTTTGGAACTCACACAGCACCCAGTGTTTTGCAATTCACTTACAATAAGTACTCATCAGCATATTTTCTCCACCCCAACTGGATTAAAAACTAAGTTATTAAGGTATACCTTATGTATACAAACATATATTTTTAAAAAGTAAACATACCACATTCCACAAAACACTACCACCGCCTTGATCGGCACCTCTCAATTCTCCCTGTGTCCCCAGAAACTGCCTCCCTCAGTGGTAACCACCAGCCTGAGATCTAGCAGCAGGGCTTGGCTGTGCCTGAGTTTGAACTGCATATAATTGGGGTCATAAATTATGCACTCTTTTCTATCTGGCTTCATTAATTCCAAATTATGTTAATAAAATTCATCCTTTCTTTTGTGCAGCTCATTCCTTTTGATTGCCATATTGTGTGTGTGTACATGTGAGTGTGTGTGTGTTCCATTTCTCAAGGTTCCACAGTTATTTTTCCATCCTACAGTTGATGGACATTTGGTTTATTTCCACTGTGGGGATATTGTGAGTAATGTTTCCAGGAACATTCTTAAATCTATCTTGGTAAGCCCTTGCACAGAGGTTTCTGTTGGGCGTACACCTAGATAGGGAATTGGTGGACCATTTGGTGTGTGTACATTGAGACTCAGGTTTCCAGTGTGGCTGTGTTGATATAGTCTCTCATCAGTCTTGGGCACAGGTCCCCATTGCTTTCTGTCTCATGTCCTTGACCAGGGGATTTTTATTTTTTTATTTGAGCCATGCTGGTGGGTGTGCAGCAGCATTTATTTGTGGTTCTAATGAGTACATCCACAATGACTGATGAAAGGCTGTGCACTTTCATATGTTTATTGGCCATTTGGGCACCATCTTTTTTTAAGTCCCTCTTCAGTCATTGGCCAGTTGGGCCATTTGGGTATCTGTCTTTTAATTGTGTCTTATTGGTTCATGGAAGAATTTTCAACATATATTATAAAATAAATTGTTTTATATTTTGTACTTGTTAGTTATATGTACATAGAAAATCCCTTCTCTGCAAGCTTTCCGCTCTTTTAATGGTGTCCTTTGGATGACAACAAATTCCTAATTTTCAATCTTTTTGTCGACAGTTTAGTGCTTTTCATGTTCTCTTTTAAATTATCTTTTCATAGAGCCCAAATAATAAAAAAAATTCCTATGTTATTCTTTGGGAAATTTATTCATTTTTATTTATTTATTTTTACCCTTTTACATTTAGGCCAACATTCCATCTGGAACTGGATTTTGCATGGTGTAAAATGGTGCTCTGGGTCTACAATTTTCTACATGGATATCAAATTTATGCAGCTCGGCTGCTGAAAATACCCTTTACCCCAATGTGGATTATCC
The DNA here is from genome assembly GCF_020740605.2 of Lemur catta. Taxonomy (NCBI): domain Eukaryota; kingdom Metazoa; phylum Chordata; class Mammalia; order Primates; family Lemuridae; genus Lemur; species Lemur catta. Next base: position 89,295,383 of record NC_059137.1, read on the forward strand.
TTTTCATAAACTAAGGGTCCATATATGTGTGAGTTTGGTTCTGAACACTATTCTGCTTGACAGGTTTCTGTCTATCCTGCACAAATACTCAGGTCTACATACTGTAGTGTTATAATAATAGGGGAAAATGTATATTTTTACAACATTTGCTTTCTGAGAATCATGGAATATTCCTCCCAGTTTCTAGGCCCTTCCTCCATCACTGCACTCTGTGGTTAACCCTCACTTTCTCCTGGTCATGTCCACCATCCTGGTGTCCAGAGCAAAAGGCAGCCTTCTCAAATTCAGAGATGGAGGGATTGGGTGAGGCTGGCATTAGAGGAGGATAAGAGGTTGACACAGATATCTTGGAAGACAAAGCTGCCTCAGGGCCCAGAAAAGGACTTGAGAGCCCCCAGGACACAGGTGACTTTGGAGACTACATATTCATTGAAAGAAACTACCAAAACTCATTCAAGAAGAAACAGATAAGCTCAACAGCTTTGGATCTATTAAATAAATTAAATATGTATTGTAGTTAAAATCTTTCCACAGATAAAACTCTAGGCCTAGGTGGTTTCACTGCTGAATGCTACCAAACATTTAAAGAAGAAACATCCACAGCTAAATATGACACTTGATGGTGAAAGATTGAAAACTACCCCAGTAAGATCAGGACCAGGCAAGACTACCCATCACCAGTAATTCCATTAAACACTGTACTGGAGGTTATAGCCAGAGCAGTACACTATGCAAGAAGACTAACAGAAGGCATCCAGGTTGGAAAAGAAGTGAAATTGTCTTTGTTTTCAGACAATAGGCTTATCTATGTAGACAATCCCATGTAATCAATAAAATACCACTTAGAACTAATAAGAAAGTTTAGCAAAGTTGCAGGATATGAGATCAATATACAAAAATCAATTGTGTTTTTATATGCTGGCAACAACTGGAAATTAAAAAGCAAAAAATAATACATCATCATAAAAAATAGGAAATACTTAGGGGTAAATCCGACAAAAGATGTGAACGACCTGTACATTGAAAATTGCAACACTTTAATACAAGTAATTAAATTAGATCTAATTAGATGGAGAGATTTACCATTATTGTTAAGATTGTCAGTTCTCCCCAGATTTATATATTCAGTGCAGTACCCATCAAAATTCCAACAGGCTCTGTTTTGATAAAAATTGGCAATCTAACTCTAAAATTCATGTGAAAATTCAAAGCATTATACTTAAGATAGCCAAATGATTTCGAGACAAAAGAACAAATTTGGAGTACTTTAACTACCGATTTCAGGACTTAGTGTAAAGCTACAGTAATCAAGATAGCATGGCATTGGCCTAAAGACAAATGAAACAATGTATTAGTTTGGCTTAGTGATTGATGTCCACCATGTGGTATAAAGGGAAAAGATAAATTACTAAATAATGTAGATTTGAGCATATTACATAAAACAAAACCAAAAAAATTGGAAAATGCATTTTTAAAAAGGCATCCAGCCATTAACACTGACTTACTAAAATGTCACCCTCTCCTAATCCTCCTCTACACCCGCGGCCCCAGTTAATCCCGTTCACTACCTTTGGCACTAGGAGAGAATGGCACAAGGAGGGCTCTACCACCTGCGCCTGCCACCGCTGACCTGCCCTGGCTAGAAGAGCCGTGCCCTCCAAGCCGGCCCTGCCTCCTCAGTTCCTCCCGTGGACCTGTACCACCTCAGCATCCTGGAAATGGCACTCAGCGACCGCAGCCCTTACCTGTCCTGCCCACGATGCCATCAGAGAGGTCTTCGTGGCCATTGGCTTGCAGGTGGACGCTGAGGCCGCGTGCGCACCGCTTCCTGCTATGTCCCGCGTCAATCGGCGCACACCAGGGCTCTGAGGCCACACTACACTGACGCGTGGGTGGCTCCCCAAAGCCGGCCAGGAGCTGGGCCGAGGGCCGGCAGAGGCTGGGTGAGCCCCAGGGCCCCTGCGGGCCTGGAGGACCGCGGCGAGGGCAGCGTGCTGCGCAAGCGGGCGCAGGGCCACGCGAAGGCGGCACATAGGGCGGCGTCACTGCCGCATTCGCGATGGACTCAGAGGCCCGAGGCGGATGTGGCCAGCCCACCATGGTGACCGAGGGCAGGCATGGGTGCCTCACCTGCTATGTGAAGGGCGAGTGCACGCCGGGGCCAGGGGGGAAGAAGGACCTGGGCAGCTGGTGACCGAGGGCTGGCGCCACTTAGTGGACGAAGACACGCAGAACTTCGTGCTCACGGTCCTCTTCCGCAAGCCATGGGACCACGGCCTTTGCACCTGCGTGGCATCCAACGTCGTGGGCCGGACCTACAGCTCCATGCTGGGCGTCCTGCGCGGTGAGCTCCGGGTGGCAGCCGCTGCCTGGTGCGCACAGGCCGAGGCCCCTCCGCAGCCCCTGCACCTGTGTCCTTTCATCCTAGTGCCCGCTGCCTTGTGTCTCCCACCCGTGTCTCCGGTTGTGGAGTCCGGAGTTGCAAAAGGCGGGTGAGGTGGGCTAGACCCTAGGGGTGTCCTACCCTTGTAGTGAGCCGCTTTCCCCCTTGAGTCCCTTGCCCCGCCCCCACACCCTTTGTCTCCTACTACCCATTATCATGGTCTCCTTCCCTGTAGCTTTCCCACACCCCCACCTCTCCACCACGGCAGCCTTCTGTGCCCTGCTCTGACTCTCTCCCACCCAGCACACTCCCACCCCCACTCCTGTACCTGGTCTGTCCTCATGCAGGGCCCAACCCCGCCCCAGAGTGACCTCATGGAATAACTCTTTATGGGGGTAGGGGGCTGCTAGGGTCCTGCTTCTGGTGGAGCCTCCTCAGTTGGAAGGAGAGACGCTGGCTGGTTTGTGGGATCCCAGAGGGGATTTCAGGGTGGCCATCACTTGTCCCTGCTACATTGGCAGCCTGACTTGTGCTGGTGGTGTCTTCATGTGTGCTGGCCAGGCTTCCTGGAGGAGGGGGCATTTGGGGCCAGGCTCTGGAGGAACAGGAAAGAAAGGTAGAGAACTCTCTGCACACACCGTGCTCCCGGGTCCTGGCTTCTCCCTGACGCTGCCCGTTCTGCAGCCCCCCAGCTGGCCACGAGGACACCCTTGAATGAGGTGGAGGGTGGCGAGGTCACCTTCTCCATGGACCTCACAGTGGCCTCAGCAGGCAAGTGGTTCCTGGACTTGCAGGATCTGAAGGCTAGTAATGTGCACACGATCCACTGCGACTGCACCTGGCATGTGCGCACCATCTGGAAGGTGCCAGCCAGCCTGCACGAGGTGCAGGTCAAGTGTGTGGCTGATGTCATCGAGGGCAGCATCCTGATGGAGGTCCGAGGTAGGCAAGATGGGGGTGGAGGGGGGGGACCTGGCCTGGGACACTGAGCCCTTTTTCCTCCAGGACAGGGGCAGGACGGGAGTCACCAGGATGGAATGGTAGGGGGTGGGGCGTTCAGGGAGCTTGCTCCAGGCTGGCTGGTGGCACTAGTCACAGGTGTGTGCGGACGACAGGGAGGGTCTGCAGGGGTTTGATGGCTAGGGCTTCATCTCTCTCTTTTTCTCTTCCCACCTGTGTCTCCATCTCTTTCCTCATCCCCTTCATCGCCCGTTCGTCACCACCCCCTATCTGCCCATCACTGGCCCCCAGAGGCTCTAGGGCTGCCAGCCAACAAACTGCCAGCTGTGGCTGCCCGGGAAGTACAGGCCTGACTGAGTGAGGGGCACAGCTGCTGGCCGAGGTGTCAGCCTAGGCAGTGGCTGTGGCCTGGCTGAAGGATGGCTGTGTGCTGCCCCCAGGCTCCAAGTACAAGGTGCAGGCTTCAGCGGGGCAGCGGGAGCTGCTTGTGCCAGACATGGTGCATGATGTCACTGGTCTCGAGTATGTCGGCTGCAGGGGCCACATGGCCTAATAGCTGTCAGTGCAAGGTGAAGGCTGTGGGTGGGCAGGCAGGGCCCAGGTCCACATCCTCTGTCCCTGTGCTCTGGGCAGCGGGGCAGCTGTTCTCTGACCGCATGACGTGGCCTCAGCTCAGTAGGAGGAAGGACTTCCTGATGGTGGGTGATCCTTTGGGTGGGCAGTGAGTCCCTGTTGTTGGGAGACAACAGGTGGAGACTGGTCAGGGTCTGTCTGGTCTGGGTGATGACTGGTGTGCCCAGGCACCTCCCCTCCTGGCTGCCGTGACTGAGTGCAATCCCGGACCCACCAGGCGCTCCCACAGGCCTCACGCCCCTTCTGCACAAGGACATGGTGGGTGTCTGTGTGGACAGGCCCAGTTCAAGTGAGAGGCCTTGGAGGCCCCCATCCGAGTGTGCTGGTACAAGGATGGTGCTGAGCTGGGTTGCTTCTGTGAGTGCTTCTCACAGGAGGACATGGGGACAGGGCACCAGTTGGTGGCAGCCACAGCCACCAGGCAGGATGAAGGCACCTATCCAGCTGCATGGGTGAGTACTCTGTGGACTTCTGGCTCCGGGTCTCTGGTGGGTGTGCCTGTGCGTGTGTGTGTGTATATGTGTGCCTGTGTGTGTGTGTGTGTGTGTGTGTGCCTGTGTGTGTGTGTATGTGCCTGTGCGTGTGTGTGTGTGCCTGTGCGTGTGTGTGTGTGTGCCTGTGTGTGTGTGTGCCTGTGCATGTGTGTGTGTGCCTGTGTGTGTGCCTGTGCGTGTGTGTGTGTGCCTGTGCATGTGTGTGTGTTTGCCTGTGTGTGTGTGCCTGTGCGTGTGTGTGTGTGCCTGTATGTGTGTGCGTGCCTGTGTGTGTATGTGTGCTGTGTGTGTGTGTGCCTCTGTGTGTGTGTGTGCCTGTGTGTGCCTGTGTGCGTGTGTGTGCCTGTGTGTGTGTGTGTCTGTGTGTGTGTGTGTGGCTGTGTGTGTGCCTGTGTGTGTGTGTGTGTGTGTATGTCTGTGTGTGTCTGCCTGTGTGTGTGTGCCTGGGTGTGTGTGTGCGCCTCTGTGTGTGTGTTTGCCTGTGTGTGTGTGTGCTGTGTGTGTGTATGTCTGTGTGTGTGTGTGCCTGTGTGTGTGTGCCTGTGTGTGTGCATGTGTGTGTGTGTGCCTGTGTGTGCCTGTGTGTGTGCATGTGTGTGTGTGTGTGTGCCTGTGTGTGTGTGTGTGTGTGTGTGTGTGTGTGCCTGTGTGTGTGTCTAAGCATGTCTGGGCTCTGGAAGGGCGGGCAGCAGGTCCAGCTGCCTCCAGCGCAGTGATACTGACCTTCACAGCACTTTTCTCCAGAGAATGACTGGGGAACAGTTTCATTTCTGTTTGGGAAAAGAAATGACATAGAAAGTTAATATTTATGTTGGTGAAGATTCCAAATGTGGAAAATAAAATAACAAGAAGGAAATTGAGGAATGATAAGAATAAATTTGGTTTTATTCAGGCTTTAGGAGAATCTTTTCCATGCGCCCCAGACTCTAGATTGCCTGTTTGTGTCTCACCATTGTAGCTGGGGTTTATTCACAGGCCTAAAGATTCTTTGGTTTATTGTGTGTTAGTTGGTTGGGCTTGGAGCTGGGCCCAGCTCACATATCTGAAGACAGAAAGGCCCCCAAGTCCAGGCACACACCCCAAAACTTTATATTGCTGCCTTCCAGAGGCAAGTGCATGGGCATTTTACATATAAAAATGTATAAATATCCATCATTGTGGTCCTTAATAACTTTCACAGTCAAACATTTGATTGGTATGCAAAGCAGAAGACACTGTATTGTCTAGGTTGTTGTAGTAAACTGAGGAAAGGTTTATAAATCTGAACTGTGTCTTCTTCTTGACCTTAATGACGGCCCTGTGGCTACAGAGACCATACCTTGTGAAAGGGAGGGAGTTCGGGGGTGAGAGAGGAAGTGTGCCCTGACTGTCCAGGACAGTCAGGCTACCAGACCATCTTGGCTATTTCTCTGAGGCATGTTGTGCCACCCTCTTCGGGCACACCAGAGTCCTTGCTTGGGAAAGGTCAGGCATCGTGCCTGCTTTACTCAACCACACCTGAGCGCCCAGACCATGGAGGATCCCCGTTTGTAGGAACTTGGTTGCCTGGAATCTGGAGCCTGTTAACAAAGAAGCAGGACTTGGAAACGTCCCATGGCAGGGCCTCTGCCTGTGCATCCCTCCCTGTCTCCCCAGAGCCCACGGCAGTGTTTGCTGAGGATCAGCGGGGCTGCAGGGAGGTGCAGGCTGAGGCAGGGGCCAGCACTGAGGTGGGAGGTGGCCCAGGCCCAGACAAAGGTGACGTGGTACAAAGATGAGAAGAAGCTAAGCTCCAGCCTGGAGGTGTGCGTGGAGGCCTCAGGCTTCACAGGGTGGCTGGTGGTGCCCATACTTGCTGTTTTGGTTACTGTAGCCTTGTAGGATAGCTTGAAATCTGGTAAATTGATGCCTCCCAACTTGTTCTTTTTGCTTAAGGTTGCTTTTGCTATATGGGGTCTTTTCTGCTTCCATACGAAGTGTAGAATTATGTTTTCTAGATCTGCGAAAAATGATGTTGGTATTTTAATAGGGATTGCTTTGAATCTGTAGACCACTTTGGGTAGTATAGACATTTTAACAACGTTGATTCTGCCTATCCATGAGCATGGTGTGGTTTTCCACCTGTTTATGTGCTCTGTCATTTCCTTCCTCAGTGTTTCATAGTTCTCCCTGTAGAGATCTTTCGCCTCCTTAGTTAAATATATTCCTTGGTATTTTATAATCTGTGTTGCTATTGTGAAGGGTGTTGAGTCTTTGATTTGGTTCTCAGTTTTTGTTGGTATATATGAATGCTAATAATTTCTGTACATTGATTTTATAAGCTGAAACTTTGCTGAATTTGTTTATCAATTCTAGTAGTCTCATGGCAGAATCTTTGGGGGTTTCTATCATATCATCAGCAAAAAGCGATAGTTTGACCTCTCCTGCCCCCGTTTGGATGCCCTTGATTTCCTTCTCTTGTCTGATTGCTCTGGCCAGGACTTCAGGCACTATATTGAATAGAAGCAGTATAGAGGGCAACCTTGTCTGGTTCCAGTTCTGAGTGGGAACGCTTTCAGTTTGTCCCCGTTCAGTGTGACGTTGGCTGTGGGTTTGTCATATATGTCCCTTGTCATTTTGAGTTAAGTCATGTCTATGCCAATTTTGTTAAACGTTCTTATCATAAAAGGGTGATGAATTTAGTTGAATGTTTTTTATGTGTCTGTTGAGAGGATCATATGATCTTGGTTTTACTTCTATTTATGTGGTGAATTACATTTATAGATTTGAGTAGGTTGAACCATCCCTGCATCTCTGGGATGAAGCCCACTTGGTCGTGATGGGTTATTTTTTTGATAAGCACTGGAATTCAGTTTGCTAGGATTTTATTGATAATTTTTGCATCTATATTCATAAGGGCTATTGGTCTGTAGTTTTCTTTTTCTGTTGAGTCCTTTCCTGGTTTTGGTATCAGGGTGATGATTGCTTCATAAAACATGTTTAGGAGGATTCCTTCTTTCTCATTGTTGCAGAATAATTTGTACAGGATAGGCACCAGTTCTTTCTTGTAGGTCTGGTAAAATTCCGTTTTGAAACCATCTAGCCTGGGACTGTTTCTTTTAGGAGGCTTTTTACTGCTACTTCAATTCTGGGTCTTGATACTGGTCTGTTCAGGAATTCTGTTTCTTTCTGATTCAGCCTAGGGAGGCTGTGTATTTCTAAGAATTTGTACATTTCCTCCATGTTTTCAAGATTATATGGGTAGACACTTTTATAGCTTCCATAGATGATACTAAGTATTTTCATGTTATCTGTTGTAATTTCTCCTTTTTCATTTGTGATCGAGCTTATTAGAGTCCTTTCTTTTTTAATTCTGGTTAATCTAGTGAGAACCATATCAATTTTGTTTCTTTTTTTAAAGAACCAAGGACGCTTGGCCACCACAAGATCAAGGGCTGATTAGCCCCTCGGTATTTAACAGCCTTAACCCCAAGCTAAAGGGCTGAAATTGGCCCTTTGTCATGGAAGGACTACAGTAGGCCCCTTGGCCAGCCCAAGCTAAAGGGCTGAAATTGGCCCCTTGGGCATGCAAGGGCTACAAGAGGCCCTGTGGCCACCCAAACTAAAGGGCTGAAATTGGCCCCTTGGCCACTCCAGGCTAAAGGGCTGAAATTGGTCCCTTGGGCATGGAAGGACCTGTGCAGGGTGGTCACCTTCCCACAGAGAGAAAAGACAACTGCATAACCATTTCAATAGTAATGATCAGAAGCTGTGCAGGGGTAACATTGCTTAACCATGGGGATGTTTTTAACACATCTCACAAGTTGCTGGATACTCCTACCTCCAGGGTTTTATTTCCCTCCCCTTGAGTGTGGGCAGGACTTAGTGACTGGCTTCTAACAAATATATTGAAAAGGAAACATAGTCACTTGACAGTGGAGAAACCTGGCAGATGCCACCTGGACCAGGAGATGGAGGCCAACATCCCGGGAAGGTGTCTTGTCCGTGCCACGTGTGTGCCAGCATGGGGTGAGGAGAGGGCTCTCCGCCTCTGTGCTGCTCTCTCAAAGTCCGTCACCATGGTCCGATCAGAGAACATGCCAGGCTGACTCAGATGGAAGGAAATCCTACAAAACAGCTGGCCAGTGCTCTTCCAAAGCGTCAAGGTTATAAGAGACAAGGAAAGATCTCAGACTGAGGAGCTGTGGTGCAGTGGAGGACCAACACCTCATGACAACTTAATGCAATGTGGGATCCTGACTGGATCCTGGAACAGAAAAAGGGAGTGAGTGGACAGTGGGGAACTCAAACAAAGTCTGCAGCTTAGCTAAAAGCATTTCACCAACAATGACTTCTCACGTGGGACAAATGGACCGTGGCTGAGTGAAGTGTGCAAGGAAGCTCTGTCCTTGCAACTCTCTGGTAAATCCAAAATTGTTTCAAAACCTAAAATGAGAACCACAGCCATAAACTCAAACTCTCAAAGCTTTGATTTGATTTGATTTGATTCGTCCTGCGTAGCTGGTCCCGGTGCCAGCCGAGCACCACCTCCCCTCGATCTTCCTCTCCAGACCCCTCCCTGACCCACCGTGGGGTTCTCAGCCTCTATGTAGGGCTCCATGGGTGCTAAACCTCCTCTCGTGCAGCTCCCGACACCCTCTCCGCCCTTCGCTGCCGACTCCGCGTGGGGAAAGGAGCACGTTCCTGGGAGTCTTCCTCGCACCGCAGTGGCCGCCCTGCCCAGCCACGGGGCTCCACTCCAGACACGCCGCTGCTCCCTCTGCCCCTCCCAGAGAGGTTTGTTTGCCCATCGGCTCTCGGCTCTGGGGCCGCCTCCTGCAGGCTCCCATGTTCTTTTTCCTTCCTGTCATCTCTGAGCATCGTGTTCACTGATACATTCATTTCTTATTTCTGCCTCCCACCCAAACCCCCAGCTCCATGGAAACATGGGTGACACACACCCCCTTCACCCTCCCACCTCCTGGCAGGACTTGGAGGAGCATCGGGCCCATCAGCGACACTCACAAATGTGTTGAGTGGACGAATGGCCACACAGAGGACTGGGAAGGAGGCTGACGTGTCCCCTCATTCTGCTCTCACCGGAAAGTGGGTCCTTCCTAGGAGGAGCCTTTCCGGCTTTGCTTCAGGATCCATTTGATGGTGTGGGTCAGGGACTGAGCGAGAAAACAGGGGTGAAGCACAGGGGAGTGTGCGGTGTGTTTGTGCTGTGTATGCACAGGTGTGTGTGTGGTATGTGCAGGGTGTGTGTGCATATGTGTGTGGTGTGTGTGCATGTATGTGTGATGTTTGTGTGCTATTGTGGCATGTGTACTGTGTATGTGCACATGTGTGCATGTGTGTATGTTATGTGCAGTATGTGTTTATGTGTGATGTGTATGCACATGTGTATATGGTATGTACAGGGTGTGTGTACGTATGTGTGGTGTGTGTATATGCATATGTGCATGGCGTGTGTGTGAGATGCACATGTGCTGTTGTGTGTGTTATGTGTATGTGCATGTGTGTGTATGGTATGTGTGCTGTGTGTGCATGTGTGTGATGTCTGTGCTGTTGTGTATGTACTATGTATGCACACATGTACATGGTGTGTGTTTGTATGTGTGTGATGTGTATGTTGCTATGGCATGCATACTGTGTTTGTGCACATATGTGTGTGGTGTGTGTTTGCATGTGTGATGTGCATGCTGTTTGTGTGCATTTGTGTATGGTATGTGTGGTGTGTGTGCATGTGTGTACATGTGTGTGAGATGTGCTGTTGTGGCATGTGTACTGTGTGTGCACACATGTATGTGTGTGGTATGTGTGGTGTGTGTTTGCATATGTCTATGTGTGATGTATATGCTGTTGTGGTCTGGGGGCTGTGTATGTATGTGTGTGTGTTTGTGTGTGCACACCCATGAGTCTTTGACCTGGACTCAGTCAAAAAAGAGTTAATGAGAAATCCAAGGAGGCCAGGGCCTCCCCCGGTGACCCCTAAGGAGAGGGACAGGCAGGCTGGGTGAGTGAGCAGACAGACACCAACACTCTCCAGTGAGGCAGGCATCCCTGTGTTCCACTTCCAGCTGCGCTTGACCTTACTCAGCCAGGATGAAGCACTCAGGCATCTGCATTCACATGTTTATAGCAGCACAATTCACAATTGCAAAGATGTGAAAACAACCCAAGTGCCCAGCAATACATGAGTGGATTAATAAAATGTGGTATATGTATACCACAGAGTTCTACTCAGCCACAAAACACAATGGTGATCTAGTACCTCTTGTATTATCCTGGATAGAGTTGGAACCCATTCTACTAAGTGAAGTATCCCGAGAATGGAAAAATAAGCACCACATGTACTCACCATCAAATTGATTTCACTGATCATCACCTAAGAGCACATTTAGGAATAACATTAATCTGGTGTCAGGCAGATGGTGTGGGGGAGGGGATGGGTGTATACACACATAATGAGTGTGATGCCCACTGTCTAGGGGATGGACATGCTTGAAGATCTGACAGGGGGGGTGGGAGGGGGGCAAGGACAATTTGTACCCCTATAATATGCTGAAATAAAAATAAAACATAAAACAAACAATAGCATCCCCACAAAAAAAAAAATTCAGTCTCCAACTGTTTGTTGCCACTTTATATAAATAAAATTGTTTTTGGCATGCATATTGATCTGCAACTTTGCTAAAGTTATTTATTAGTTCTATAAGCCTGATTATTGATTGTATCAGATTTTCGTCATGGATGTAGATAATCCTACCATCTACAAAAATAGCTTTTTTTAACCTTTTTCTTGACTCATTTATACTGGATAGGAGCACACTTTCATTTATTTTTGACAAAGTGTTATTTAACAGTTTCCAAACATTTACACATTTTTCAGGCCACATTCTGTTTTTTTATTTCAAATTTAATTCCACTGTGGCTGAGAATATGATTTATATGACTTTAATCCTTTAAAACTTATCAAGACTAGTTTTATGGTACAGAATATGGTCTCTCTCGGGCAATTTTCAGCATGCAATTGAAAAGAATGTGTATTCTGCTCTTGTTGATTAGTCTTTTGTAAATGTTAATTAGGTCAATTTCATTTATAGTGCTGTTAAACTCTTCTAGATCCTTAGTGATTTTTTGTCTGCTTCTTTTATATAAATTGATTGTTTATATTCTAGCTTCTTTACCTTATAAATTATTGGGAAACAAATACTGAAAATTTCTGACTTTTGTGAGTTCGTTTATTTCTCTTTGCAGTTCCATCAGTTTTTTTTTCCCCTCAGATATTTTGAAACTGTATTACTAGGTGCATAAATCTTTATGATTGTTATATCTCCTTGATGATTTGACACCTTTAAAATGGTGTCCTTTTTCCTGACAATATGTTTTTCTCTGAAATCTAGTTTGGTACTAATGCAACCACTCCAGCCTTGTTTTGATTCCTGTTAGCATGGTATATCACTTCTCATCAACTTACTTTTAATTTATTTGTGTTTTTATATTTCAAGGATGTTTCTTGTTGGCAGCAAAAATGTTGTGTTTTATCCAACCTATTGGTGCCATCTGTATTTTGTCGCCTTTTGGCCAAATTGGAGTAATAGGGACTAGATTTACCTTCCTGTCTGAAACAACCAAAATATGGATAAAATATATGAAATAAATATGCAAGGATATTAAAACTAGCTAACCAAGACAATGATTTCTCCGTGACGAGAAACAAGTCAGGTGGTTTCCACAACTGCCCCAGCTATTGCCACCACACAAGAGAGGGGTTCCAGGCAGAGACCTCAGACTCTGTTACTTGCGGAGAAGTATCTGTGTTTCTGAGAAGACCAAAGCTATGGCACTTGCACTTTACAGCACTGGGCAAGAGAGCCAACAAAACTAGAACTCTACATTTGCCAAGGGTTCTTGTTGATTTTTAAGCTGAATACTGCTCAGTGCATGCATGTGAGGAAACTACCAGAGGCTTGGGAGAAACTACCCCAAAGGGTTAGAGATCGTGGTGGCTGGTGCTCACACAGGGCCAAGAATAGCATCTGCTCTCACCAGTCAGAGTGGAAAATGTCACTATTCAAAGGTCACTGAATCCAGTACACAAAGGGTCTTGCCTCTGTAGATGGGAATAAAATTAGTCCTAAATAGAGAACTGTTCTTGTCCTGCTTACCAAATTTTAAAATCAAGATGCAAAAGTATTAAACTATTTCCAAGTAACTTAACACGTTATAATTCAGTTGCTCAAACTAGTGGTATAGAGAAATTCTTAAAATCAGCCTAAGGAAAAAAGACATATGACATATAGTGCAACAAAGATAAAGATGACAGTGAATTTCTTATAGAAATCAGTACATATGGCCGGGCGCGGTGGCTCAAGCCTGTACTCCTAGCACTTGGGAGGCCGAGGCGGGCGGATTGTGTGAGCTCAGGAGTTCGAGACCAGCCTGAGCAAGAACGAGACCCCGTCTCTACTAAAAATAGAAAGAAACTGTATGGACAGCTAAAAATATATATATAGAAAAAAAAAATTAGCCGGGCATGGTGGCACATGCCTGTAGTCCCAGCAACTCGGGAGGCTGAGGCAGTAGGATCGCTTAAGCCCAGGAGTTTGAGGTTGCTGTGAGCTAGGCTGACGCCACGGCACTCACTCTAGCCCGGGCAACAGAGTGACACTCTGTCTCAAAAAAAAAAAAAAAAAAAAAAAAAGAAATCAGTACATATGATGAGACAAAGAAACAACATCTTTAAAGCACTGAAAGAAAAACAATCTATCACAACCTAGAATCCTGTACCTAGCAAAATACTTTCCAAAACAAGGGCAAAATAAAGACATGCAAAAGAAAGAACTCCTGCAGATGTGTACTGTAAGAAATGCTAAAGGCAATCTTTAGGCAGGAGATGATACCAGATGGCAATATGGGTCTACAAGATTTAGAACACAAGAAAAGGTAACTGCATGCATCATAAATAAAAAAGATATTTACTCTTATTAGTACAATTGGTTTTTCTTTTCCCTTTTTTTACATTTTATTTTGAGAGATTACAGATTCACATGCTTATGAGAAATATTATAATACAAATAAATCCTGTGTATTCTTTAACCAGTTTCCTCCAAAGGTAATATCTTGCAAAACTATATAGTACTATAGCAAAAAGTGTTGAAATTGATACAGACAAGATGCAGAATGTTTCTATCTCTACAAAAATCCTTCATGTTGTCATTTATACCCACAGCCACTTCCCACCTGTCCCGCCGTATCCTTTGTTTAACCCTTAGTGACTACTAATCCGTTCTCTATTTCTAAAATCTTCTCATTTCAAGAAAATTACATAGATGGAATTATGCAGTATGCAACCTTTAGGAATTGGCCTTGTATGCTCAGCATTCTTTGCTGGAGATTCATCTACATGGTTGTGTGTGTCAGTAGTTGGTTCCCTTTCATTGCTGAGTGGTATTCCAAGGCGTGGGTGCCACACAGCTGTGTCTGCAGATATAACCATTCACCCACTGAAGGACATAGGGATTATTTTGATTATTTCTAGTTTTTAGTTACTAAAAATAAGAGTACAATACACAGGCACACAGGTTTTGTATGAACAAAAGCCTTTATTTCTCTGGGAGTACCATTGCTTGGTCATATGTTTACTTTCATAAGACACTACAAAACTATTTCCTAAGGGAGTACCATTGACACTTCTACCACCAAGGTATGAGTAATCCAGTTGCTATGCATCCTTGCCAATATTTGGTGGTTGTCATATATATTAATGTGTGTGTGTGTGTATTTTTAAATAATTCCAAACAGTTTGTGGTGATACCCCATTGGGGTTTTAATTCACATTGCCCTAATAGCTAATGTTGAATGCCTTTTTAAGTGCTTATTTGTCAAGTCTGCATATTTTTTTTCTAAAACATCTCTTTTTCAAACCTCATTTTTCAAGTAGATTGAGTTTTTTATGTTGATTTTTTAGATGTATGTATACTTTTATTTATTTTTATTTTTAGTGGTGGTAAAAACAACATAACATAAAATTTACTGTTTTAACCATTTTAAGCGTTCAGTTCAGTATTGTTTATATTCACATTGTTGTGCAACAGATCTCTAGAACTCTTTCACCTTCCAAAACTGAAACTCTATACCCATTGAACAACTTCCCATTTTCCCCTCCCCCCAGCCCCTGCCAAGCACCATTCTACTTTCTGCTTCTGTGAGTCTGACTACTGTACAGATATCCTGTAAGTGGGACCGTGGAGTGTTTGTCTTCTGTGATCGCTTATGTCACTTAGCATAGTGTCCTCGAGTGCGGTCCTTGCCATCACATGGGTCAAGATTCTCTTTCTTTTTAAGGCTGATTAATATCACACCATTTGTAGATACCACTGTTTTTTATCCTTTTATCTGTGGATGGCTATTTGGGTTGGCTGCCACCTCTTGATTTCATGATTTGCAAATCTTTTCTCACATTTGATAGGTTGCTATTTCACTTTGCTTCCTTTGATGAGCAGAAGTTAAGCTTGATCCAACTCCACTTGCCTATTTTTGCTTTCATCTACTCTGCTTTTGGGGTCCTAGTTAAGAAATCATTGCTAAAGCTAGTGTCTTCAAGCTTCCCCCTACTTTTTCATACAGAAGTTCTGTAGCTTTAGGTCTTACTTTTAGGTCTGTAATCCATTTTTTGTTAATTTTTGTATATCATGTAAAGAAACCCTCCAGCATCATTCTTTTGCTGTGGATATCTAGTTTTCCTGGCACTGTTTCTTGAAGAGACTGTCTATTCCCCATTGTGTGGTCTCGGCACCTGTATCGAAGATCATTTGACCATGCACTGGAGTGGTCATTTGTGATCTCTGCTGTTTCCTTGGTCTATATGTCTGTCTTTATGGCACTACCACATTGTTTTGATGACTGTGTATTTGTGATAAGTTTTGAAATCAGAACATGTAGGGCCTCTTTGTTCTTTTCAATATTGCTTTGGCTGGCTACTTAAAGTCCCTTTCGATTCCCTGTAAATTTTGGCATTGTTTTTCCATTTCTGCAAAAATGCCATTGGAATTTTGACCATTGTGGTCAGAAAAGATACTTTTTATATTTGCATTATTTTTAAATTTGTTGTTCCCACCTAATATGTGGTCAATCATGGAGAACATTTCCTGTGCACTTGGGAAGAACACACACTCTGCTGTGCTGGGGTGGAGCGTTCTGTACGTGACTGCCAGGTCCAGTGAGTCTAGGGTGCTGTTCAAGTCCTCTATGTCATTATTGATCTTTTCCTGGTTCTGTCTATTCTTGAAAGTGCATGGGGGAAGTCTGTGACTGCTGTGCTGCTGTCTCCTTCTCCCATCAGTCTGTACATGCTTGCTTCATATACTGGGCAGCTCTAACGTCAGGTGCACGTATATGAACAGTTGTCCTGTTTCCCTACTGAGGGAAGCTGGGAGTTGGGAGTCTTCTCCTGAATGCATCACGCTCTGCCAGGGCAGGGGAGGGACTGCGAGAATGCAATACATGTTTCGACCTGCTTCCATGAGCCCTTTCTTGGCTTTGTGCTTGCCTGGTGTGCTGCCACTTCTTAACTGGATTCTGCAATTCTCACAACAGTTTGGTCCATATATTGTTGTTAAGTGGGTGTCTCTGTAGTGGAACAAGGGCCTGAGAGTTTCCTTTCTACCAGAAGCACCATTAGTTTTTAAAAATACTATGAAAATCTTACTTTTTGATTTATATGTCAAAGTCTATTAGGATAAATGTAAACAAAAACGTGAGAATCAGAACTGAAACAAATTACCATTGTTTATGACGTGACATCTTAAGTATGGTTGGCTCCAAGCTAGGACTCAGAGGGTGAAGTGGTGGACTGGCCTGCCCAGACCCCCCGGTGCCTGAAGGGCAGAGCAGTGCTCTCAGGAGAGCGGCGCCGGCTGGCAGAAGGGCTGCCAGCTCAGCTCTGTCACAAACCTCAGGTGCCTGGAGGAGACGATGCAGGAATGCACGTGGGGTTTGCTTCTGGAAGCGCCAGTCTCCCCACCAGCCTCCCAGCGCACCACCTCATAACCTCAGAGAAGCTGTGAGGAAAACCGGGAAGAATTCTGCCCAAAACATGAGGCAAAAGCCATGGTGCTTTGGCTCTTTTCTCACAAGGCATAGCTCAAAGGGTAGAAAAAGGCTTTCTTCTCAATGTAGGCACAGAACAAACCATTTTGAGGGTAAAAAGGCTTTGCCCTTTGATGTTACACTTCCTCCCCCTTCCTGCTGCCCATGTTCTGTGACACTTTTTGTGTCTTAATATACTGAAACTCTGAGAACTGTTTGTTACTGGAGCATAATCTACTCTATGTTAATACACATACCTTGAGCAGAGTTCAGCAAGTCCTTTAATGACTGATCTGCATTTATGGGTTTAGTCATTCACTCAGAACACAATGTAATAGACACATGATTTGGGTTGATCAATATGCAGTATTTCTATAAATTAAAACCCTTTCTATATTTGCCCTTTAAGGGAATATCATAGTAGTTGATCTTTTAAAATATTGTTATGAGTTCATGGATTCTCGCGGAGTTATTATCCTCTTTGTCCTGCTCAAATGGTTTGAACTGGGTGTGGAGCCCTGGGAAGCAGCGACTTTGTCCATTCCGGCATCACGCTGGGTATCTTCCAAGCCATTCTGACTTCTGCCTAGGGAAAGATGCGTTGTCCCAACGTGATTTTTTCTGCCTATTGAAATGCCTGTAGCCCTTTCCAAAGAGCTATAGTTTCCTTTTAGTGGAGACAAATATCAGATTACTTTATTGGAGCACAGGTAACTGCCCTTCTTCTCAGTCATGTTTGAGGCAAAGGTAGAAATGGCAGTTTTTAAACAACATGAATTCACATTTCTGTTTCCATTTGAACCCCATATTTAAGTTTTATTTGTCTTGTTTTTACATGAACAATCTCCAATGTACTTACCCCATTTTCTGAGCCTTTGCTGCAGACAACACCCTCTAGCAAATTTTTCATAATATACTGTGTATTACCTGAAAAAGTCATGCATTTAAGTTATAATAGTGTTTAAAGTTTCTATAACATTGTTGAAGGCCCACATCCTTGGTTCTTAGATGCTGTGGTTATACTCCTTTCTCTTTTACAGCCATCGTATGTTTGTTCACCAATACCACTAGATGCTTTACTATGTTCCCCTTAAAATTGTCCCCCAAATACTCTGAGTTCTTATTGATAAACAGCACAAAATCACCACCACTCATTTTTGGGGTTTTCTGTGGGAATAAAGACAATAATAACACTATAAAGTGTATTTCTAGAAATTCTAAAATCTTATCAGGAATTAAACATGGCATATTTTTATCTTTTAAAATGAGAAATCTTATTTTTGGATTAGTGAAAGGAGGATGTAGGAAGTGATTCCACAACTACCAGATTGTCTAGAGTAGGATTTCATTTCCTGATTTACAGTTGACCATGCTAGAATGACAGGTTCTCAGAGGGAGTAGGGTATATCACAAACACTGGAAAGAACATCATGCTCTCATTCTGGGGCATTTACAGGGATATCAGGGAAAAGTTAAAAGGGAACTTTATTGCTCAAAGCTATCACTTCTTTTTAAAAACATAAAAACATTTTCTCATTTAGCCTGTTAGTAACCATCAGTAGAAAACAGGAATGTAGACCAAACACATTAATTTTGGCTTTAGGTCTCTATGTACTGGTGTATAGCGTAATAAAGTGAAATCAATAAGGTAACTCAAAGAGATAAATAAAGCCTAAAGGGATCTCTCATATCTGATCAAATTGGATTTATACTGAATATTACACTAGAAGTGTGGACAATAGGAAAATACATTTCTATAGAAAGGGAGTGGAAATAGTACTATATGTGGAACACAGACCCTTCTATTTAAACCCATTGTTGAGGGTAGACAGAAAGTTATTGGATCCAAGAACAAAAAACTGGTTTCTTGGCCAGAGGAATTTATGAATGACGCTTTCTTTACAGATTATAAAACTGACTCAGAAACAGAGGTAAGTAATGGCCGAGGGGGGAACTTTAAAGAGGAATAAATGGTGGAATAGCTATTTGCCAGAACATTCTATCACACTGTTCATTCTCTGTGTGGATGTTATTATTATTATTTTTTGCATGGAGTAGTTGAAAAATGAGGAAAATTTCTCTCTGGTACTTTTCATGTTTAAGAATTTATATAGTACAAAGGCATATCTTTAGTCCAAAATGATTTTGCACTTTGGATCTTGTAATACATGCGAAAAAATCAGGGACATTTTGGACAGTCTTCTCATGTACTTTAAGAAAGCAGGTTTCAAATATTTCACAGAAACAATGGGCGTGATCCATGGGTGGGGTGTCTGAGAAGTGCTGCCCAGGGCGGATCAGAGCCCTTTGGAACTCGAGGACCCTGCGTGTGCAAGACGGCGCACACCCTGGCAACCGCTGTTGTCCTTACAGGAAGATGTACACACAGGACTGACACTCATGCCACACACACGTAAAGGTGGCCACTGGATTCCACTCATCGTCACACTGTTAGAGTAGATGAATTTGTCCAGTGTGGTGCATGTCCAGTATAACAATTACGTGATATCAAAGTATTAAAAAGACTGTGAGTCATTTGCCATCAGACTTTATTGCATGTTTCTTATGTCTTCTCCCTGCCTGAGAATTTGTTAGTAGCAGAGTGAACATAAAATTTTTATAGACAGTTTTTAACACCACAAGTCCCAAATGTAAATGCATTTAGGGACAGACGTTGACTGTTATGGAAATGGGCCTCATGCAGCAGGGGAACAGCATCCGTTCCTGGGCAAAGTCACGGCTGGTTCAAGTATGTGAATGAATCTACAGCTGGGAGAGACTCTTGTTCATCTTGTTCTCATTCTGCTTCCACGTACAACTCAGTATCCACTGTGCCTAGTATTCCTCCTTCATAAAGAGGATCCTGTGATGTCACAGACTGCTTTTTGGTCTTGTGTCCCTTGGAGATTTTCCCTATCTCACTGCTCTACTGACATTCCCATAAAACTGCACACGTATTGCCTCTGCCTCCATAGCTTTTAAGGGTTTGTGTTGCTGTAACTGCCTGTCACTTCTCACTGTTTTGATTCAAACATACTTGTCATTAAAAACTCATTTTTCCTTTGGAACAGTCAGAGTAAACTGTGCAAGTGAATCCACTAAAGAAACACTCGACATTTAGAGGCAAGGAATTTCCAGCACCATCTCTTGTACCCGTCTGCAGAAACACGACAAACCTCATGCATGCATCAGTGTGCATGCACACTCACCCCACACACTCTCTCTCTCAAGAGGCCACCAAAATGCCTATGCCTCCTTCTTGTTTTCCTTTTATCTTTCTTTTCTGGCTGTGGTCTATGTACTCTCTATTTCTTTCATCTTTCAAAGTGATGTTCAGTCTTTTGAGGGAACATTTTTTTCTAATGGACTTACTTTGATTGATGTCCATGCCTTTCCCTTCTCTGTGGCCTGGAACTTCCATTAAGAATCTGTTTCCAGCATAAAAGTAATTCCTACTGGCAGCAAACTTGAAAGGATTCTAGAATCCCCCATGGAGTTGGATGAAGTATAAGTGAAAATTAAGGGTTCATTTTCCTCCACATAGAGACCTTGTTCTTCTATAAACATAAGGCAATCAACAGCCATCAGATGGCTTGGCAGACAACTTCCATATTTCTTAAAAGTTTCAGAGAGATGTTAGAGCCAATCCTGAAATATATGTTAGGGAGCTTGTTGAAATAGATTTTTTTTGATTTGACTAATTTTATACAGTGCTTTTCAACACTTCTTATATTTAATGCACACTTTAGCAAAAGCTTCATCGACTCCCTCTTTCTGTAGAAAACTCTTTGTGAGTGTTCTTTACTTTTGAAGGGCAGTCCATATCACCTCCCTTAGGTAAATCATGCAGCCCTAAGCAACGCGGTCTGAAGCAGGGCTCTGAGTGACAGACCCTGTCCTCCCCAAAGTGCTTGCTCTCCACAGTAAATGTGCTTAAATCTAAAAGGAATGAAGATGGTTTGAGCAAGGGCTGCTGATACGTACAACACGCATATCTCTTTTTAAACCACAGTAACTTGCTTTTTGGTGGTATCTGTGGTCTCCCTCCCAGTGGCCTGCCGAGGGCATCACTCTGGGCGTGGTTCTGTAGAGGAGCACGCATCGGGCCAACATCTGGACAGCTCTGGCCATGGATTCACCTTTAGGCATCGGAAGAGGTGAGGCGCTGCATTCACTCTTGCAGCTGGGAAAGTAGTTTTGAGTTATAAAAGCTTAAGTTCCTCTATGCTGTATGGTAAACTCCCTTATTGGGATTGGCTTCCCTGTCAAGTTGTCTTTTACTCTGTCACTGTGTTAGTGATAAACGGTCTAGTAAACCTACATCGATCCCAGATATGATCAGTGTGAAAATGTTGATCTGCTGCTTGCACTGAACTGGCTATAGAGAAGGAAATCAGGCAACTCTCACATGTCAGTGCTGAGAAAGTATCGTGGCTACCACATCACTGGGACGTGGAGTCACAGTTAAAGCACTCTTGCACCCTAAAATTCCTCCTTGTCCCGAAGTCACTCCAGTGTGCTATGCCTTACCCTAGATCCAAATCTACATTGTCATAATCACATGCTTGTTACGTGTATAATTTTCTAACCAGCCCAAGGACTCAGTTCAATCCTATGAAGACTCTCATATGGGCCCAACACAGTCCCTCATCCTGAAAAAGGCATTAACTTTGTACATTAGATCTCTGTTTCAGTTATTCCAGATGTCTCTTCAGCTTGAAAGGTCCATGTTAAATGTCTATAAAGATTTAAGTATTGTTTGCTATTTTGGTATTTTGTTTCTTCTGTTTTCACAATAGCCTTCAGTGACGTTGCTCCAGCAACACTTCTGTGTCCTTGGGAAGTTACATGGTCTTATCGTGTCCATCGGGTCTACTGTAGTGCAGTGCCCTACCGTGTTGGCATAGATTGGTCCCCACAGTCCACATGTTGTTCTTTGTTGTCAGGAAAGCAGGCCATGTCACTAAAAATCCTGACTATATAATATTATGTTTTTCTTTTCATTCAATTGACAATAAAATGGGTGCTATATATTAAGAGACTTGTCAGCCATTTGTCATTGCATGCATCCTTATTCTCCTCTATGTTTCTTTAGTTTGAGGTATTTGCGAGGTCCCAAGAAAACCTTACCCCTCATTACTGTACAGATCACGCTGGGAGGTTATTACCTACCCCTTTTGTGGACTTTGCTTGGGTGAATGAATTCATACCCTCTTACCTTCATAACCATCAATTTTGACATCACACAGCACAGGGTGTGGGACATATTTCGGCTGTGTGAACGGTCCTGTGATGGCTGTGAGGTGGGCTCCAAACAGTTCCCTGGCACTGATCCATTTTCTGTTTGTTTCAATCCTTGGTTCTTTGAGTAGTTGTTTCTTTTATAGCCATTAAGCCTTTCAATTATTTCTTCTTCCACAGTTGAATTAAAAACTGTATGAAAGTTTCATAAGATACCTAATTGTCTCATGCCTGCATTTCCTCAGCTATAAAGATGTTGCCTGATCTAATTTTTCAATGTTCTAGGTAATGACTAGGGTGTTTAGGGTGCCACAGGGTATGAAAATCTTAGTCTCAGGTTATAGTCCTCTTTTCTTTGTGATTTACTCTCAGGTCCCAAGTAGTCTCTCTGTCAGATTGCCCCCAGTATATCTTTCTGGTGGTCTCTTCTATTACATAGCTCCTGCATGGTGGGTACATATCACTCTGTTTCTATGGCATGTTTTGTTGTTATGAATACTTTTCTCCCTTGACCATGCAATTAATAAGTTTGTTCCAAATGTTCAATTTTTTGGTGGACTTATCTTGTTAGCATTTCTACCTATTGGTTACTTCGTGATGTTATAATTCTAGTTAATTTATTTCATTTCTGATTTTATTTTGATTTTCCAGTTTCATCCTTCTTGGGTGTTGAAACATGTCTCATCGATAGGTTACTTTGTTCTAATATTTAATGTTTTTCCTCTCCAGTTAGTTTTTCCCACATTGGTTGTCCATTAGCCTACCATTTATTTTTCACTTTGAGCATCATATTGTTAGACCATTGGATATTATTCATGAGAATAATAGCTGATAGCTTCTGGGTGGCTTTCCAGCCTGTGATGTCTCTTTGCCAGCTGTGTCACTTTTGGTGCAACTGATTTGCCTGCCTTCCTCAGTACGTCCTGGATGTCTGCTGTCTATGTGCTCAGCTGAAGTCCTGGGTTTTCATAGTTACCAGGCTGGGCAATTTTCAGTTTTTCTTTGGTGGATGGAGTCTCTTCCTTTCCCCTCTTTGCCTGTGTTTTGGAGGTTACTTGGTATGTGGCCTGTATCTGTGGTATTTATCCATATGTGGTCCTTGTTTCTGTGTCCCCTGGGTGGCCTGTCCATATGGCAAGTGTTCCCGTTGTTCAAATGCAGGAAAGGCAGTGGCTGTCCTACGTGCTCACTCACTGTCCCAGCTGACAGCTTTCTCAGTATGTTCATGGGATCCCCAGCCATCGAGAGTCCAGGTTTTGAAGGGTCTAAAAGTAGGAATTTATTTTGGTTTATGTTGCATGGAATATGATTACTTCTCACCTATACTTTTAATTTACATTTTCTATATAATGTATGTTCCTCTAGGGTTTTGGGTACTCTGACTAGTGCCCAAAGTACTGCTCAAGTCTCAAGTTCTCCAAACACTGTAGCTCTTTCCTGGAGAGGTACTGCCTTTATGTGAGTTCTAATGAGAGTATCTTCCACACATAAGTCAGATAATAATTTAAATTGTATGTATGAATCAGCATGGGCCCATGCTCTCGTTCCTAACTTCATAGACTATTTTGCTCCTCTGTAGACGTCTCATGGTTTAGCCACTGAGCTGTTATCTGGAGTGGCCATCTGCTTCTCCACCCTGTGAATACCCATCTCAGTAACAACTATAACCTACCTGGGATGTGCATTCGATCTGAATTTAATCTATCATCTGATGCAAGGACTTCTCATGTTTTCAGTTCTATATCTTCTAAGACGCTGGTAGTAGACGTAATTAGTGTGCAGAAGTTGGCCCTGTTATGCACTCTCTTGTCTCTGTAAGTATCATGGACATGCAAATAAGGCCGCCCTAGGATGTTGGTGCTGGAAAGATGTTGTAGCTGCCACATACAAACACTTAAAGCCACAATTCATGAACTGGAATATTCTACATTAGACTTTTCTCTGAACCAACCAACTGAATTTCCTTAGCTTTCAATATTATTGAAGGAAATTATTCATTTATTAATTACTTAAAACATATATATTGAATACCTTCTATGCGCAGTGACTGGAGTTTGACGCTGAGCAAAGTTCCCAAATAATTGATCCGCTGGGCACCTCTTTGATCGCATCTTTCTCTCCACTCACCTGCTGCAACCACACTGGCCTCCTGCCCGCACTGGGGCGTTACCAACACGCCTGTCCCAGGCCTGCACCTCCTCTCTCAGGCCCCAGTGGGACCTCCCCATTCCTTCATCCAGGCTTTGGTGTGCACGTCATGTTCTCCAAGAAGGAAGATGTTCTGCATGGTGACTGTGCACTGGGTCACTTTAGAGAAACAGGAGCTGCATTTCCCAGATTCTCTTTCCTGTGTCCTTCCAGGCTGCGGTTGGACACAGTTTTAGGGTATCCCCTTGGCCAAGAGGGGGTCCATTCAGTCAGCCGGTGGGGGCAGGGGAAGCCTTAAGATTTTATGTTATTTCACACACAAGAGGCTTAAGAATGAAACTCTAAAGATACAATGGAAATTGTCCATTTTTATGCTTGGGTTCAACAAAGTATGGACAGCCATGTAGAAATATGACTGGACAAAAAGGGTGTGATCTAATGTTAAGAAAGCAAGTGGGGAATCCTCCTGGCCTCTCTGAGCAGCATCCTTCCTTCTGGGTATGGGATAGGGCCCTCTCTGGAATGGGGGGCTTATGACCTACAATCAAACATAGCAATTTCAGACAGACAATTTCTTCATGGCTAGTGTTTGCACCACATTATTTTAGGTTTTATGGCTGGATTTCAGGAAAAGTGGTCCTGGTTTCTATTACCTGCTTGGGGAAGAGGGATTCTGGTTTCTGTGGCTAGCCAAAAGGAAGAATGGGACTGAGAAGCAGGACAGGAGGAGGTCAGAGAAAAACATTTGCCTCTGAGGCTTTCATTTTGGGGTATTGTTTTCTGAGCCCCATCATTGGTGAGCACTTTTAATCTCTTCACTGATTTATCCTTCTACTAATTGAGGGAATTGAAATCCACCATCATCTGCTACTATTTTTCTGAGTGATCAGAATGAGATTCAAATGCAAAAAACTGTGGCTGTGCCATCCTCACGCAATCATCAGCTGCAGGCTTGCTGAAGTCGAGAGACCTTGGCACGTCAATGACTCCAATAAAACTACCAAGAAAAACTGGGAATAACTATTGATGTCACATTTTGTCACACACCTTTTACAGGTCCTTATGTATATGAATTCATTTTATTTTCAAGTAAGATTAACATAGATCCTATTTTTATCATTTTACACATGAAGAAAAAGTGGTATAGGTCCAAGTTCATATAGCCAGAGAGTGAAGAAGACAGAATTTCAACCCAGAATAAAGTCAGGCTTTTATAGATGTGTAACAAGATTTTCCTTAAGATGGTCAAAAATATGAGTTATGAGGATAATATTCATGGCCAAAAGGAATCTCAAGTTAGTGATATACTAACCATAACATAAAAAATAGGTACTAAAATATCTCCGCTTTAAACATCACAGAGAAATATTTTTCAAATTTACATAGTTTGAATGGTACAGATTTACATATTGAATAAAGGGAGTTGGGAAACCATACGCCTTGAATTGGTAGATTTTTTAAAAATCTCTCACAAGAAGGGAATAGTCAGTGTGACAAGTGTCGTGTCAAAGTGAGAGTGGAGAGAAGCCCCTGGTGCTTAGCAACGTGGACATCGTTTGCAACACAGATAAGAATGATTTCTTCTCAGCTGGATGGCGAGAACAGCATACTTGGAGAAAGCTGAGTAATGATTAAAAGAGAAAGAGGTTCAGGCACTCTGGGCAAATGCAGTCACGCCTTGCTTCTTTGCGCTGCACTTTACTGCGCTCGCAGGTGCTGTGGTTTACCAGGTGGAAGGTCTGTGATGACCCTGCACGGAGCAAGTCCGCCGGCACCGTGTTCTCCTGCAGCACGTGCTCCCGTCATGTCACTGTGTCACATTTGGTAGCTCTCATAATAGTTCAGACTTTTTGATTATTGTTATATCTGTGATGGTGATCTGTGATCAGTGTTCTTTGATTTTCCTATTACAGTTGTTTGGGGCGCCATGCACTGTGCTCATATAAGATGGTGAACTTAATTGATAAATGTATCTGTTGTGACTGCTCCACCGACCTCCTGCTCCTTTGTCTCTCTCCCATATTTCTTGTTTCTTCAGTCACAACAATATCGAAATTAGGCCAGTTAATTACCCTATAATGGCTTTTAAGTGAAAGAAAGAATTGCACATCTCTCACTTTAAATCAAAAGCTAGAAATGATTAAGCTTCGTGAGGAAGGTATGTTGAAAGGTGAGCTAGGCCAAAAGCTGGGCCTCTTGTATCACTTAGCCAACTTGTGAATGCAAGGGAAAAGTTCCTGAAGGAAATTCAAAGTGCTACTCCAGTGAACACACAAGTTATAGGAAAACAAAACAGCCTTATTGCTGATGGGGAGAAAGTTTAACTAGTCTGGATAGAAGATCTGACCAGTCACAACATTCCCTTGCCAAAGCCTAATCCGGAGCAAGACCCTCACTCTCTTTAATTCTATGAAGGCTGAGAGAAGTGAGGAAGCTGCAGAGTCGGAAGCCAGCAGAAGTGGGTTCCAGAGTATAAGGAAAGAAGCCGTCTCCATACCATAGTATAAAGTGCAAGGTGCAGCAGCAAGAGCGGATGGAGAAGCTGCAGCAAGGTATCCAGAGGGTCTAGCTGAGACCATTGATAAAGGTGGCTACACCCAACAACAGATTTTCAATGTACACAAAACAGCCTTATATCAGAAGACGCCATCTAGGACTTTCATAACTACAGAGGAAAAGTCAATGTCTGGCTTCAAAGCTTCAAATGACAGGTTGATTCTCTTATTAGGGACTAATGCAGCTGGTGACCTTAAGTGGAGGCCAGAATGCACTTAGCATTTCAAACGTCCTAGGGACCTAAAGAATTGTGCTCAATCTACTCAGTCTGTGCTTTATAAATGAAACAACAAAGCCTGGATGACAGTACATCTGTTTATAGCATGGTTTACTGAATATTTTCAGGCCACTATTAAGACTACTTATAAAAAATATTTCTTTCAAAATATTTTTGCTCAAAGAGAATGCACCTGGTCACCCAAGAGCTCTGTTTAATGAACAAAGAGATTGATGTTGTTTTCATGGCTGCTAATACAGTGTCCATTCTGCCCATAGATCAAAGAGTAATTTTGACTTTAAAATCTTATTTAAGAAATGCGTACTATAAGGCTATAGCTGCCATAGTAGTGATTCCTCTCATGGATCTGGACAAAGTAAATTGAAAAGCTTCTGGAAAGGATTAAGCATTCTAGATGCCATGAAGAACATTCATGGTTCATGGCTGGAGGTCAAAATAACATTAGCAGGAGTTTGGAAGACTTTGATTTCAACCCTCATGGATGACTTTGAGGGCTTCAAGACTTCAGGGGAGGAAGTAACTGCGGTTGTGGTGGAAATAGCAAGAGAACTAGAATTAGAAGTGGAGCCTGAAAACATGACTCAATTGCTGCAATGTCCTGATCAAACTTGAATGGAAGAGGAGTTGCTGCTTATGGATGAGCAAAGTGTTTTCTTCTTCCCTTTTTTAAAATTTCAGAATATTACAGGGGTACAAACACTTTGGTTACATATATCACCTTGGCATCACCTGAGTTCAGAGGTACACGTGTGCCATCCCCCAGGAAGTGTGCACTGCACCCATTAGGTGTGAATTTACCCATCCCCTCTTCACCCCCTCACCTGCCCAACACTCCATTGACTTCAGGATCCATATTTTGGAGCACTTCCCCCTGACCTTTTTTCATATCCACAATCTCTTTCATAATTTTCTTGATTTGCTCTGTCATAAGTCCTGTGAAGTCATGCACAACATCTGGACATAGCTTTCTCCAGCAGGAATTTATTGGTTTGGCCTTGATGGCCTTCACAGAAGCCATCTCCAATGGTGTAATCCTTCCAGACTTCCATGATATCTCTCTACTGGGGTTCTCTTTTTTTTTTTTTTTTTGAGACAGTCTCACTCTGTTGCCCCAGGCTACAGTGAGTGCCGTGGCGTCAGCATAGCTCACAGCAACCTCAAACTCCTGGGCTCAAGCGATCCTCCTGCCTCAGCCTCCCGAGTAGCTGGGACTACAGGCATGTGCCACCATGCCCGGCTAATTTTTTCTATATATATTTTTAGTTGTCCAGATAATTTCTTTCTATTTTTAGTAGAGACAGGGTCTCACTCTTGCTCAGGCTGGTCTCGAACTGACCTCTAGTGATCCTCCCACCTCAGCCTCCCAGAGTGCTAGGATTACAGGCAAGAGCCACCACACCTGGCCTCTACTGGAGTTCTCTTCCATAGCACTGACAATCCTTTCCATAGAGTATCATGTGGAATGAGCCTTAAATGTCCTTAAGACCTAGATGATGAATTAGAGACATTGTGTTTGGGGGAATATAGACCACTTGGATGCCTTCAGTGTTGAACTCATGGGGTTCTGGGTAGCCAGGAACATTGTTCAACATCAGAAGAACTTTAAAAGGCAGTCCTTTACTGGCAAAGTACTTCCTGACTTCAGGGACAAAGCATCAATGGAACCAGTCCAGGAAAAGGGTTCTCATTGTTCAGGCCTTCTTGTTGTATATAACCAAAACACTTGGCAGCTGGGGTTTATCTTTTCCCTTCCAGGCTCAGGGGTTAGCAGCTTTATAGATAAGGGCAGTCTTGATCCTAAACCTTGACTGAATTTGCACAAAACAGTGGAGTTGGCCTATCTTTTCCTGCCTTAAAGTATAGGCTTATCTTCCTTACCAATGAATGTCCTTTGTGGCATTTTTTCCAGATTGAGGCACTTTAAAGCCTATTCAGGCAGAGATCCTTTCTCCTCAATGACTTTCTTAATGGCATCTGGGAATCATCTGCTGCCTCTTAAATCAGCAGAAGCTGCTTCTCCTGTTATCTTGACATTTTTTAAGCCAAATCTCTTTCTAAATTTATCAAACCATCCTTTGCTGGTATTAAGTTCTCCAGCTTAGATCCTTCACCTTCCTTTTGCTTTAAGTTGTCCTATAATGACTTTGCTTTTACCCAAATTGTAATAGAGTCTATTAGGTATACCTTTCTTGCAGCAATCCTGCATCCACATAAAAGCTGCAGTTTCAATACAAGTTGAAAAGGTACTTCACAAAAAGTGCAAGGTTTCTGCACCTGCTGGCATAGCTTGAGTGATAATTTCATGAGTTTCCTTTTTATTTTTTTTTCTGGTGGTCCACACGCTGGATTCGTTTATCTTAAAATGGCAGCAACTGCAGCTGCAGACCTCAGTCTACAGGACATGTCAAGCAATTCAGCTTTTTCTTATAATGTCATGACTTTTCTCTGCTTCTTGGGAGCTCTGCCAGCATCACTAGTGGCATTTCATATGGATTCCATGGTGTTATTGAAGGTTTACAATATTGCACTAAACATGAGGAAAAATACACAAGAACCACGAGATATCACTTTTTACAATGATATGCAATTTACTGAAAAGAAAAACTGCTCACAGAGATGACTAGCTTCACAGGGCATTTTAAGCAGATATTTGCAACACTTGAGCTCAGCACAACAGCAACAGGAGGTGGCTACAAAATTATTACAGTAGCAGAGTATGTGCAGTTTTGATTTGATCCTGCATTTAATTATAATGTGTTATGATTTAACACTGCATCTTTATGTTGTTCACATTTCTCTTTACTGTGAATGGCACTATGTATGGTTTGTGTTTGTGTGTATAAGTTTTGATAAATTTTACTTTTCATAATAGATCTGAGTATAATTTATAGTAGTAAATGATAAAATATACTAGTATCTATACATATTTTATGCATTCATGACATACCTAGCTTTTTCTTACCTTTTTTTGACATTTCTAGCCCGTGTAGTTTCTCTGCAAGTTTTTTCAAACTGTCACAAATGTCCAAAAATTTTTCCAATATATTTATTTAAAAAGATCTGTATGTAAGTGGATCCATACAGTTGAAACTCATGTTGTTCAAGGGTCAACAGTACTTTAAAAAGATCATTTAAATTGATAAACCTGTAATCAGGCTAATCAAGAAAAAAAGAGAAAGAAGATTCAGATAACTAATACCAGAGATAAAAAGGGTACTGCTGAATGCATGGACATTATAAAGATAATAAGGGAAAACCACTATAGAGTAGTATTTGCAAACTTAGATAAAATGGATCTATTCTTTGAAAGACATAAACTACCAAAACTCACACAAGGAAAAATAGATAACCTGAATAGTACTATTAAATATACTGAATCAGTAATTAATAATTTTCTGTAAACAAAACATGAGAAACGAATGTTTTCACTGGTAAACTCTACCAAATATTTTAGGAAAAATGGTACTAATTCTCTTCAATCTTTTCTAGAAAATAGAGGCAGGAAAAACACATACTAATTAATTCTATGAGGACAGCGTTACCATACTAGCGAAATCAGATAAAGACCTTACAAGAAGGAAAAACTACAAACTATTATCTCCTTTAAACCAGATACAGAAAAGGCTCAACCCAATGTTATTAAGAGCAAATGGAATACAACAATGTATTTACAGATTATGAATCATAACCAAGAAGAATTTATTCCAGACTTGTAAAGCTGGTTCAACATTCAAAAATCAATTAATATTATCCACCCTATCAGTAGTCCAAAGAAGAAAAATCACATAACCATTTATGTTAATACCCTATAAGCATTTGACAAAATATGAGACCCATTCTTGATAAAACTTCTCAATAAACTAGGAATAGAGGAGAACTTCCTCAGCCTAAAAAAGTACCTGGAAAAAACACTGCAGATAACATCATTCATAATGGTGGGAAACTGAATGGCTGCTTCCCCCTAAGGTCAAGAACAAGGTGAGGATTCTTTCTCACCATTCCTACCCAATATGGTACTGAAGTTCTAGCTAGTGCAGTATGATAAGAAAAAGAAATAAAAGATATATTGGAAAAGATGAAATAAAACTTTGCTCACAGATGATATGTGATGGTCTAGGTAGAAAATCCCTAGGTATCTTTAAAAAAACCCTCCAGGACATAATAAGTAAGTAAAATAGGATCATAGGATATAAGGACAGTATACAAATGTCAATTACATTGCTGTACAATAAAAATGAACAACTGGAACTTGGAATTAAAAAATACTATTTAGTATGGTACAAAAATAAAATATTTAGACTCATTTAACCTAGTATATAGCATATAAATTGTGATCAGGAGATCTATATTTGGCACATACTGGATGAAATATACAATCATGTTTAGAGGATCAGTGATTTTTAAGACATAAACTTTGTCCTCAAAGAGCTTCCAGGCTATTGGCTAAGGAGGCAGTCTTATCTATATCAGTGCTATGTAATACAAAATTTTAAAAATATATAATTTGATTGTAAAGTCTCTGATGGGATATTGTCTTAGTTATTTTCTATAACTGAAGTAGTGTCTTACACATAAAATTTCTAAGAATATTGAGTTATCAAGAAATAAAAGTTTTCCAATATCTTCTTTTCTTAACACTGTGTCTTCATTATGTCAAAATAAAGCATATCTATTTTTTTCTACACCCTTTCAAGAACAAAACATGCAAGTTACTTGAAATTATCAGAATTCATTATACTTCCATCTTAGCTTTTTGCTTTGCATCCTAGGGGGAAAAATTTAATTGGATCATCTCAAATGAGAATGCAATAGCAGTAGGTGTTTGAGGGTAAAAAGACAGAAATAGCCCAGAGTATGGTGAGAGGGTGTGCTTGCCAAGACCAGAAAAGTCTGGACCTCAGCATCATTGCCCAGTGTGATTTGGATGGAAGGACAGGTGTGTGAGTGCCCAGGGAAGGCTGGACCTTCTCAACATCATTGCTAAAGAGCCTGAGCAAAAAGGTCCCTGTGCGCCAGTTTTGACAGAGGGAGTAGAGCCCCACTGAACCCACCATTTTTGAAACATAACATGTGGGATGATGTCAGTGACCACGGTGCACACTCCCAAGCAGAGGGACTGTGAGGTGCACTGACATGGAATGTCTCCTCTCACCTGCCCCAGTAGTGACTGATGTTGGGCACCTTGACTTTTGGTCAGGGAGAATTCAGAGCTAGATGATCAAGAGAGCAAAAGTAATGAGACCTTTCTTACATTTGATGATGGGGATTGGGGCTTTCAGAGTGTCAGACTTGAGCTTCCTAAACAGTGTCTGTGTAAGCAGCATTATGGAGTGACTCACACAAAACATCCCCAAGTACAGGGACAGGTGAGATGGGTAGGTGAAGAGGTTCTAATAATGTGCAGTCCAGGTCTAGAGTCTGGGCACTAGAATCAGGTGGGCTCTGTGCCAAATCTTCTGTCACTTACTGGTTTTCTGATCTTGGGTAATTTATTTAATTTCTGTTAGTTTTAGTTTCCATACTGTGAAAAGTAGAATAATGGTATGTACAACATTGTCTTGTTCTAAGAATCACGTGAAAAAACATAGAGCATAGAAGAGCACAGAACATTGAAATATAGAGTGATAAAGAGTATTTTTAAAAAGGAGTTGTTACCGTGAATGTATAAAGAACAAAATGTAGTTCTTGAACATCCATAAAAAGAAGTTTCTCTTTTTGTGTTGGCCTTTGCTTGTTTTCTTGTGGCAGTGCAACATAGGTTGAAGCGTTTGGAGAATTCAGGTGCTGACCTCCGGTGGTGCAAGGTCCACGCGATGACCTTATGCTGTCACTGAAGACATGGAGCTTGAGTCTAAAAGAAAATGGCACGTAACTGTCCTGCTATTTTAGGATTTCTCTGGAGGTGGATTTGTGTGATGTGAAACGGAAGAATTTCTGCTGAAGGTTGGACAGACTACGAAGTCACAATAGGACTGTAGAGTTCAGCTATGACTGAAGCAGAGTGGCTGGGGGAGTGTGGGGGAGAAAAAATTCCCGCCTTGGAAAATGAGCTAGCATGTGGGTATGATGTATCTGACAGAAGGAATCTCTTTTAGAAATGTATTAATATAACTTATTCACCCGCTAGATATTCACTAACTTTTGACTTTGTGCCAGGCATTGTTCCAAATGAGATACTAAGGTGACGGAAATGAATGTGAGCCTGGCCCTCATAATGGAAACTGGGAAACCACTGCAGGAGGACCAAGTGCTGACAGGAGAAAAACAGCTGTGTGCTGGGGGACTGGCTAATGCAGGGCTGTGTTAATTCCACTGGGAGGTCAGGGCTGACGTCCCTGAGAAGGGGCTGCGAAGCTGAGCTTGAGACGGAGATCAGAAGGTAAACAGCTGCAGGGCCAGCAGAGAGCACGAGGAAGAGTGTTTTGGGATGAGGAAAGAAAATCAGCAAGGAATCTTTTTTAATTTCTGACTTGATTTCTTCCTTTATAAAATAATTGTTCAGGAGAAGGTTGTTTAGCTTCCATGACTTTGAGTAGGAATGAGAGTTTCTGTTAGGGTTCATTATTACTTTTATTCCACTGTGATCTGAGAAGATGCATGGTATGATTTCTATTTTTTAAAATTTTTTAAGACATGCTTTATGTCCTAGGATATGGTCAATCTTAGAGAATGTCCTGTGAGCTGATGAGAAGAATGTATATTCAGTGGATTTGGGGTAGAATGTCCTGTAGATGTCAGTCAGGCCCATTTGTTCTAGCATTCTATTTAAGTATACTATTTCTTTGCTTACTTTCTGTTTGGAGGATTTGTCCTGCGCTGTCAGTGGGATGTTAAAGTCTCCAGCTGTTACAGTATTGTTGTCTATCATTTGGTTCAGATCAAGTAGGGTTTGCTTTATGAATCTGGGTGTGCCTAAGTTGGGTGCATATATATTAAGTATGGTTATGTCTTCTTGTTGAATTGTACCTTTCGCCAGTATGTAGTAACCGTCTTTGTCTTTTATTACTTTTGTTCGTTTAAAAACAAAGGTGACACAACTTATCAAAATCTATGGGATGCAGCTAAAGGAGTCCTGAGAGGAAAATTCATTTCCATAAATGCCTATTTCAAAAAGACAGAAAACTTACAAATAGACAACTTAATGAATAGACTCAAAGAGTTGGAGAAAGAAGAACAGACTGACCCCAAACCCAGCAGAAGGTGAGAAATTATTAAGATCAAATCAGAATTAAATGAAAAGGACAACAAAATTACTATAAGGGAAATTAATAAAACAAAAAGTTGGTTCTTTGAAAAGATAAACAAAATAGACACACCACTGGTTAGACTAACCAAGAGCAGAAAAGAAAAATCTCTAATAACTTCCATCAGGAACATGAAAGGAGAAAACACAACCAACACCACAGAGATACACGATATCATCTATGAATTCTACAAAAATCTTATGCACACAAACTGGAAAATGTGGAGGAAATGGAAAATTTCTTAGAAACACATAGCCTTCCCAAGCACAATCGGAAAGAAATAGAATTCCTGAATAGATCAATATCAAGAACTGAAATTGAAACAGCAATAAAAAACCTTCCCAAACAGAAAAGCCCTGGTCCAGGTGGGTTCACACCTGAATTTTACCACACATACAAAGATGAACTGGTGCCCATCCTACATAAACTATTCTCCAATATCGAGAAGGATGGAATTCTCCCCAACACCTTTTACCAAGCCTATATAACATTGATACCAAAACCAGGAAATGATGCAACAAAAAAACAAAACTACAGACCAATTTCTCTCATGAACATAGATGCAAAAATTCTCAATAAAATCCTAGCAAATCGTATCCAAGTGCTTATTAAAAAAATAATTCATCATGAGCAAGTAGGCTTCATCCCAGAGATGCAGGGGTGGTTCAACATACGAAAATCTATAAATGTAATTAACCACATAAATAGAAGCAAAAATAAAGACCATATGATCCTCTCAATAGATGCAGAAAAAACATTTGACAAAATTCAACACCCTTTTATGATAAGAACACTTAACAAAATAGGCATAAATGGGACCTACCTAAAAAATGATACAAGCCATATATGACAAACCCACAGCCAACATCATACTGAACGGGGAAAAATTGAAAGCATTCCCACTCAGAACTGGAACCAGACAAGGCTGCCCACTGTTCCCATTACTTTTCAACATAGTATTGGAAGTCCTTGCGAGAGCTATCAGACAAGAGAGCAGAATCAAGGGTGTCCAAATAGGGACAGAATAGATCAAACTCTCACTCTTAGCTGATGATATGATGTTATATCTGGAAAACCCCAAGGACTCAACCAAGAGACTCCTGGAATTAATTAATGAATTCAGTAAAGTCTCAGGTTACAAAATCAATACACACAAATCAGAGGCATTCATATATGCCAATAACATTGAATCAAAGAACCAAATTAAGGACTCAATACTCTTCAAAATAGCAACAAAGAAAATAAAATATCTAGGAATATATTTAACTAAAGAGGTAAAGGACCTCTATAGAGAGAACTATGAAACACTGAGGAAGGAAATTGCAGAACACATAAATAGGTGGAAAACCATACCATGCTCGTGGATTGGAAGAATCAACATTGTTAAAATGTCTATGCTACCCAAAATAATCTATAGATTCAATGCAATCCCTATTAAATTACCAACATCATTTTTCACAGATTTAGAAAAAATAATTATACACTTTGTATGGAATCAGAGAAGACCCCGTATAGCAAAAGCAATTTTAAGCAATAAAAACAAAATGGGAGGTATTAATTTGCCAGACTTCAAACTATACTACAAAGCTGTGGTTCTTAAAACTGCCTGGTAGTGGCACAAGGGCAGAGACACAGACCAGTGGAACAGAACAGAAAATTCAAGTATAAAACCATCCTCATATAACCATCTAATCTTTGACAAAATAGACAAAAACATACTCTGAGGACAAGAATCCCTACTCAATAAATGGTGCTGGGAACACTGGATAGCCACATGTAGAAGACTGAAACAGGACCCACAGATTTCACCTCTCACAAAAATCAAATCATGGTGGATAACAGATTTAATCCTTAAATGGGAAACGATTAGAATTCTAGAAGAAAATGTAGGAAAGACTCTTACAGACATTGGTCTAGGCAAAGAATTTATGAAGAAAACCCCTAAGGCAATCACAGCAACAACAAAAATAAATGAATGGGACCTGATTAAATTAAAAAGCTTCTGCACAACCAAAGAAACAGTCACAAAAATAAACAGACAGCCTTCAGAATAGGAAAAAATTTTCGCATACTACACATCAGATAAAGGACTGATAACAAGAATCTATTTAGAACTCAGGAAAATCAACAAGAAAAAATCAAACTACCCTATCAAACAGTGGGCAAACGACATGAATAGAAATTTTTCAAAAGAAGATATGAGAATGGCTAAAAAACATATGAAAAAATGCTCAACATCCCTAATCATCAGGGAAATGCAAATCAAAACCACAATGATATACCACTTAACTCTGGTGAGAAGGGCCTTTATCAAAAAGTCCCAAAACAACACATGTTGGTGTGGATGCGGAGAGACAAGAACACTCATACACTGTTGGTGGGACTGCAAACTAGTGCAACCCCTGTGGAAAGCATTATGGAGATACCTTAAACAGATTCAAGTAGACCTACCATTGGATCCTGCAATCCCATTATTGGGCATAAAACCAGAAGAACAAAAGTCATTCTATGACAAAGACACCTGCACCCGAATGTTTATAGCAGCACAATTCACAATCACAAAGATGTGGAAACAACCCAAATGCCCATCAATCCACGAATGGATTAGTAAACTGTGGTATATGTATACCATGGAGTATTGCTCAGCTATAAGAAATAACGGTGATACGACATCTCTTTGGTTCTCCTGGAGAGAGTTGGAACCCATTATATTAAGTGAAGTATCCAAAGAATGGAAAAACAAGCATCACATGTACTCACCAGAAAATTGGTTTCCCTGATCATCACCTAAATGCACATCGGGGAAGGATACCAATTGGATATCAGACTGACAGGGGGTGGGGGGAGGGGATGGGTGTATGCCAACATCATGAGTGCGTTGTGCACCGTCTGGGGAATGGTCATGCTTGAAGGTGCTGACTCGGGAGGTGGGGGGAGGGGGGAGGGGATGGAGGAATGACTACATGGTGAGTGCCAGGCACACTTTCTGGGGAATGGACAGGCTTGAGGCTCTGACTCAAGGGGATGGGTGGGACATGGACAATGTATATAACCTGAGCTTTTGTGCCCCCATAGAGCTGAAATAAAAAAAAAAAAAAAGAAAATCAGCAAGGGCCCTAAAGTGACAAGTAGCTCACCGTATTCTAGGAAATTGAGGAAGGCTGGCATTAGCTAGCTGGAAAAGTAAGGAGGGACAGGTCATTTGGGTTCACAAGGTTTGCTGCTTCATAGAGTCAGGGCAGGAAGTGCAGGACCAGAGGTGAGGCCCCAGGCACAGTGAATAGGAAGAGGGGCACAGGAAGTCGTGCTCCAAGGCTAGCTTCTAGTGGAGCAGCTAAAAGACAAAGCGATCCTTCTAATGCAGGATTGCTGGCTATCCCAGGACCCAGTCTGTTGTTGTGACAACCATCTCTGCCTCTTTCTCTGTTAGTGTTTCTAGCCCATGAGGCTGGCAATGAAGAAGCAGGAGAATCTGAGCTATAGTCCAGGACTGGCGGCAGAGGGTGGTGAGATGCTCCTGCCCTGAACCTGCAGTGCACTTCAGTGGAAATGTGGACAGCACCTGCACATCCTGTGTGGCCGGACACAGATTGTGAGCACAGAAGACTGTGTTCTGAGCAAGGAAATACGGGTAAGAAAAATCTACCCACAGATCACGGACAGAAATATGAAAATACTGAGAACAAGAAGGCTTACAGGTGCCTGTGCCCACATTCCAGTGGGTTTGGGACAGCAGTTTCACGGGAACTTCAACTTCGTTGTTCCCTTTCTTTCCTCTCTTCTTGTTCTCTTCTGAGCCCTGAGAAAGTGCCTTCAGATGATCCCTCCTTATGGAGTCCTTCCAC
Source organism: Lemur catta (assembly GCF_020740605.2). Classification (NCBI taxonomy): domain Eukaryota; kingdom Metazoa; phylum Chordata; class Mammalia; order Primates; family Lemuridae; genus Lemur; species Lemur catta. The sequence continues at coordinate 89,333,179 of NC_059137.1, forward strand.
ATCCATTCATTCAGCCATGAACATCTCAGTGATGTTTCAGCATTTGTCGTTTGTGGAGAATCTCTCCCACGTGAGCCCATGCTGGTTATGATGAACAGTGGAGGATAAATGACATCAGTATTGGTGGCTCTTGTCACAATACTTAGGCATGACAGATGTGTTTATGTCCTTCTTCTAAATTCAGTATGAGAAACTCTTTTTTGGGTCATAGGGAAGAGTTGAGGGGAAACAAAAATAAAACAACCTGTAGGTTCAGTATTTATTTGGAACAATCAGATGTTATTCAGAAAGATAGAAGCATTTTATAAAATGGCAGGTCTACAAAAGCTCCAACCCTGTATAATTAATGTCTTGCAAATTATTTTAAGAAAATTTGTTATTTCTTGAGTCATCTATCAACCTATTGGAGCCTTTTGTTAAAAATAATTCTTGGTGCTTTCAAAATCCAGTGAACAATTTATCAAATGCCTTGATTTCCTTATTTCTAATAATCTTTCCCTCTACACCACCTTAACCATCCTCTCCGTAGAAATGCCACAGAAACTTGACAGTAGCATTATCTAATCACCTCCAAAATTTCAGTGTAAGTATTCTGTTGTTGGAACTCCACTGCCTATATTTCAGGCCCGCTCTTTCTAACACCCCACTCCAGCAATTTTCCCAGCACTCAGACTTCCAGGTCACTGACCCCTGCTGCTTTCTGACTGCTCAGCTCTGCCACCAGGCCCTCGATTTTCCAACCACAGGAGATTCCATTGTCTATTTGGCTGAACATTCCTTTTAATACAGTCTCTATGCTCATGATTTTCCCAACTTCTATTAAACTTCTCTGGTATAACTTCAAGCCTGATTAGACCCAATTTCCCATCCACTTTAGTCTACACCCCACGAAGTGGATATAACTAAAGAGCAACATGAAACTGTGCTGACCAAGTTCACATTCTGTTTCTGACCAAACCTTAAGGAAGCTCGTGCTGTACAGCAACAAGACAGCATTTCCTAAACATTTTGTCCCCCTCCCCCAGCCCATGGGATGACGATTTCATGCCTTCTCCCCTTTGCTCAAATCGCCAGGGACTGCTCCCCTCTTTCTTCTCTGCTTTGTTTGCTTCCTGCTTCTCTGGAAAATCAGGAGCCATCAGAGCAGAGCCACCTCTCTCCCCCAGCAAACCTGTCCGTCCCTCTCGTCTGCACAGCTCTGCACTCCTCACGTGCAGAGAGAGGAACACTCCATCCTGAGGCCAAGGCCATCACCCCGCCTGCCATCTCAAGGACCCTGCTTTTGCACTGTCTCCATGTTTTCCTGCAGTACAAAATTTTCAGTCTCCGCTGGAGACGACCATAAAACGTGCAGTAATTCTCTCCTATTTAAAAAACTTTCCCTTGACTTCCGCGTCACCCTCCCGCCACCATTCTTTCTCTCCACTCCCACTGATAACAAACCTGAGAGGAGTCGTCCGTTTTTCTGTGTCCACGTCGGCTGCCCTCATTCCCTTTTGAACGGACTTCGATGAGGAATCTGTCCCACCACTTCGCAGGAATTGCTCGTGCCCGTGGCCAGCGCCTCCCGGGCGGCCAGCCCTTAGGTCTCGCCGTGCACGAGGTGCACCACGAGGGCTGCAGCAGACCGATCGCACGTGTCTGCCGGCCGCGTTCTGCTCTGAGTTCCCGCGGCTCCCGGGCGGCTCCCGCAGCCTCCTCCCCGCAATCATCTCCTCTGGTCGGACGTCTGCGCCCCCGAGGGCCCCAGGGCTCAGCCCTCTCTTCTCTCTTCTCTTGGCGCGCAGTCCACTCCTTGGGGTCTTATCCGGTCTCATGTCTCCAAAAGCGAACAACGCCGCAGGGGCTCCCAGGCTTTTCCACCAGCCCGGCCTCCGCTCGGAGCCTTAGACTCGTTTGCCACGTGACTCCTCGGCAGCTCCGTCCGGACGGGTTCTCGGTTTCACCCGCACCTTGGCTAATGGTACCGTTTCACTTGGTTATCCAGGCTCGTGTCCACCCAGTCCTGCGGCAAGTCTTCATGGCTCCACTCTCAAAATGTGTCTCCAACGCAACTATTATTCTGTTCGCCAAACTCCCTTTTCTCAACCTACCCAATCCACATTTTCTCTCACACGGTGACAGAATAACCTCCAAAGTCAACTCCTTCCTCCTTTTGCCCCACTCTATGTTTTTGAAAGAATGACCTTTTAAAAATGTGCGTATGATCGTCCACTTCCCCCCCTCAAAACCTTGCAATTGTTTCCCATGCCACTGAGGAAACCCAGCAACACTATTACCTTGATCCCGGCCTGTGCGACTCCCCTGCTTGTCTGCCCAGCCTCATCCCCGTCGCTCAGCTGCACCCACTGCCCTACTCTTCCTTCTGTCCCCGAGTGCCCGAGAATACGCCTGCCTCGGCGCCTTTGTAGTTGCTGCACCTTCCTGTGGAGCTCCACTGAGCTTGCTCATCCACTCCTGTCCGGTCTTTACTCAACTTTGACCTCTTGTAAAAATACACCTCCCCATTCCCCATCATCCTCCAGTCATCATGATTCATTGCTACGTCTCATGTGTGTTATGCATTCATTGGTCACTCGCTTACAGGTTCACTCCCCGCTAGCACCCGAGTTTCATGAGCACAGGTGCTCTATTTTTCCCTGCTCACTGCCTATTCCTGCTTGAGGCTGGCGATAGCAATGAGGCACAGCGCATTGCTCAGGGTTGTGGGGTCTCTCTCAATCTCTCTGAGTCTATGTCAGTGCCGTTGCTCTTTCCCACCCCTGCTTTGACGAACTCTGGAGGAAGATCGAGCGAGTGGTGCCTGCTCAGTGGTCAAGTTTGCATACCCTGATGACAGCCACCCAAACATCCCCACACAGCTCTACCCTTTGGTCCCTTCTTCCTGTGCAGTGGGAACATTCCTCAGGCCACATTCTCCATTCCTGGTTTGCAGTAAAACTTTGGCTCTGGATACATAGCTTTGAGAATGAATAAAACCCTTGATTTCAGAAAAAGCATTCATTCTTTCAAGTCCATATTTCTGTTTGTGAATATCCTTCCCTAAGCAAACCAAAAAGTCGTAGGGGTGGAGTGAACTGCATCCTAGTTAAAAGACAATCATGACCAAGGTTTTCATTCTGTGATTATTTGACAATGCACATCATAGCCAGCTGGAATTTATAGTTGTAGAGTCCAGTGGAGTAGGAAACATCAAGCACATTCCCTGACCTCAAATGTTGTGCTCATTGACCAGTGTGGTTTCTGTAGGGTTTTAAAAATTCATTTATTGCTTTAAAGTATTGATTGAGCACCTTACAGTGATCAAGGCACTGTGTAATATACTCAAATTAATTAGATTTGGCTGCTACCCTTACAGATCATACAGTATAGAAGGGTAATAGGCATATATATGAATAATAAGATAAATAAATGTAATAAATTACATAAGAAAAATAAAGAGCTACGGAAATTAAGACAGAGACTCTGGCCTGTCAGAGGGCATTGTGGAAGAGGCATCATTCGAGCTCAGCCTCGGAGGGTAGACTTAGTTACAGATCTACAAAGGTGGGGAAGAGGCAGCCAAAGTATAGATCTGTATCAATCAATGAATAAATGGACGTATAGTTTATATATTCATTCAGCAACTGAAAGCATTAGGATTACTAGATGAAATACAAGATGTCCAATTAAAGTTGAATTTCAAAAAAAAAAAAAAAAAAAAACCCAACAATTTCAAATACCAGCGAATGTTTTTAGCAGTGTAAGTGTATCCTCATATTGCATGGGACCTACCTATACTCAAAAAAGTGTTTGTTTTATATGTGAAATTCAAATTTAGCTGGGCATCCTATATTTTTATTTGGTAGATTTGGCAACTCTAATTATATCAAGCAGGGCCTACGTATCAGGGCCTGTTCTAGGTATTGTAAACATGAATTTGAATCAAAGATAAACACTTGCCCTTAGTTCATGGCTTGTTTGTTGGAGGATGTAGCCGTAATCCTGTTGAAGGTCCACTATGCCAAGCAAAAAGGAAAATCAGACCCGTGAAAGTTATTATAGATGTTAATATGAATTACAATTGCATGTCAGTTTGGATGTGTTAATAATAAATTATTTGCTATTCTTTATGTACATTTTTGTTTATTCTAAATAAGTTTTATTTCAACCTCTGACTATGGGCTAAATCATATACATTCTATTTAAAAAATAGCATTTTACTGAGCAGGAAGATGATGTAGATGTACTTTTCCCTCTTGCTCCCACTAAGTACAAATAAATACCCTGAGCAATATAAATATATATATAATTGAGTTAAACTTGAAAAGACTCTGAAAGGTGAAGAGGAGAAGGTAGACTAGTTAGGGACACTGGGACACTCAGTGGTGAGTTCCCTGGGATCTTCCTTCCTTCTTTTCTATTTTTTTGGCCTCATATATCATTGACTGGAGAATGGAGAGCAACCTAGGGATATCAATGGGTGCAGACAACAAAAGTCACAGCAAAAGCCTGCCCTCTCTAGTGAAAGGAGCAGGAAAAGGCCGCCCAGCAAGGCAGACACATTTGGATGGCAAGTGCTCTACTCCAGCCAAACACCACACAACAGTATCTATGGCCCCAGGCCCACCACCCCAGCAAAGAGGTTTCCACCCTGCCAGGCTGTAATGAGGTGGCCAAAATAAGTGTTCATGGATTGGAAGACTTAACAGAATAATTTCTTCTAATTTCAATTCCCTCAAATTCATGTATATGTCCCAGCAAGACTTTTTGGAGATACAGACCAGATCATTCTAAGCTGTGTATGGGAATGCATGGGACCTAGAACAGGTAAAACATTTCTGAAAAACAAAGTGGGAGGAATCAGTCTACACAATTTCAACACATTATGTAACTACAGTAACCGAGGTGTGGTTACCAGAAGAGAGATAGGCACATAGACCAAAGGGACAGGACATGGAATCCAGAAGTATTCCCAGGAGCGTGGCCGACTGACTTTTGACAGCGGTGCAAAAGCAATTCACAGTGGAATTCACAGGGGGAAAGAGAACTCATCTCACAAATGGTGCTGCGACAAGAGGACTCATGCAAAAACTGAAACACCTTAACCTAAATCTCACACCTTATACAAATCACACACTTAAATATAAAAAACAAAACTATAAAACTTTTAGAATAATACAAGAGAAAATCCTCACTTCTCCTTCTCCTCCCCACCCTGGCCCACCCCGGCCAACCCCGACCCACCCTGACCCCGTGGGAGGCCCCGGGCACCCCAGTGGCTGCACTGATTGCTTGCCAAGGACCCAGGATGATGGAGGCAGCCCCCACTGAACAAGATGCCCCCTCATCTTTCTTGTCATTGGCTAAGAGCTGAGAAGGATCTACGGGTCTTCCCCAGGAGGGGCCCCAGATGGGCTGTTAGACCAGGATCCCTTCCCAGCTCCAGCTGGGAGAAAGAAGTCAGACCAGACCTTCGTGCAGGGCCATCCCTTTGTAAAGTGTCAGCACCAAGCTGTGGCTTCCACTGGCATCCTTAGCATGCTCCTCATGCTGTCTGCAGGCACAAGTCCATGGTCAGGCTGTGGCGGGCACGGACTGGACAGTGAGGTACCTCCCACCCCCTTTCTAGGGCCTTCTGAAAGTTAAACTACTTGCTATGGCCTGAATTGCCCCACCCCCCAGATACCTATGCTGAAGCCTGGCCCCAGTGTGATGGTGTTTAGAGATGGAGACTGAGGGAGGCACGTTGGGTTTGGTGAGGTCATGAGGGTGGCCCTCCTGCTGGGATTAGTGCCAGTGTAAGAAGAGACACAGAGCTTACTCCTTCTCTCTTTCCCTGCAGTGTGAGCACACAGCAAGCAGGCACTGTCTATCGGCCAGAAAGAGGGTCCTCACCAGAAACTGGCCATGCTGGCACCTTGATCTCAGGCTTCCAGCCTGCAGAGCTGTGCTGAAATAAATTTATGTCATTTCAACCACTGAGTCTATGGTGTTTTGTTATGTAGCCCAAGCTGACTAAGACACTACTATAAGGTGTGACCTAAAGTCCAGTTATGGCAGTGGGGAGGCTGAGGTGATAGGAACAGAATATGGCTGCGATTTAGCAAACAGAGTCCTGACCAACTGCACTGTCCCTGTTTGGGAAGAGACACTCAAGACAAGGAGGCACAAGGAAACAGGCAAGTGTCAAAAGCAAGCACCTTGACAAAGCTGACTCCAGACACCTCCCTGAGAAGCTTGTCCACTTGTCCCCAAGGTCACTGCAGGGCTTCAAGGTAGCACAATGAGAGGAACCTCCGAAGGCTACCCGAGTCCCTGTGCTCTGACTTGCTGATGTTCCTGCATGTCCACGTGGCATCTGCAGATGTGGCTGTTGAGTCCGTTTGACAAGCTGCGGTCCCCACTGGAGGAGAGTGAGCTTTCTGGCCCTGACATGCTGGCTGCTGAGAGCCACGTTAATGAGAGTCAGCCCCCTTAGAGACCGGGCCAGGCAGGGCACCAGCGCCAGGTGTTGTGCCTCCGCGTCTGGACCGTGGGTCTTCCCCAAGGCCAACAGCAGCCACAGCAACTTCAGGCCTTCTCCTAGGCCCTGTTTATTCCTTTCTCTGTCTTCTCCCAGTGGCAACAGGCCCTTTTCTTAACAAACATAGAGCCTTTCTCCAACTCAAAATTAATTAATTACTTAAGGAACAAAGCAAAACTTAAAACGTTATTTCCCCATCTGTTTTTGGCTACCTACTTTATTCAGGACACTTTGTAAACTTGACCCTTGTCCTTACTTCCTTCCCCCAAAGTCCTGGTGCATTTGAGATATGGAAAGGCAAGGTCCCCCTCTCCCGGTCCCTGCACCACCACCTTCTCAGCCGGCGCCGAAGCAGACGGCCTTTCTCCCTGGCCCGCGGCCTTTGCGCACTGTCTCACGCACCGTCAAGCAAGCGGAGGGAGCGGTTGATAACTGCATCAGCGGCGTCATGATAAAAAATCAAGAAAACAAATTTTTTTAAATGTCTATTAGAAAACAGATACAGTTTTCTCAGAGAATAATAGCTTACTAGTTGTCAGCAGATTGGCATCGTAAAATGCTAGAACTAGGCTGGGCTGAGAAATCATCCCATCCACCTCCTTCCTGTCCTGGTGGGAAAATCCTTACGAAAACAACTGGAGCGGGAGAGGAGGGAGCGCTGAGGGAGAGCGAGCGAGTAGGCACACGGGAGCCCGCACGAGTCAGAGCTGGCGAAAATTCTGACGTGTCACGTGCCTACAGAAAACCGCGCGAGTCACGCGGCGAGCACGTGCATGCGTGACAGCCTGGGCCAGCTTCACGCTCCGCTGGCGCTGCGGGACCAGCCCCTCTTGCTCCTGCTGAGCTTTGGACGTGGGTGTTTGTCCCCACTAAAGCTCATGCTGAAATTTGACCCCCAGTGTTGGAGGTGAGGTCTAATGGGCGGTGTTTGGGTCGTGGGGCCAGATCCCTCCTGAGGAGATTAATGCCCTCTCTTGGGGCCAGCGAGTGCTCACTCCCTGAGCTCCTGAGAGCTGGTTTGAAAAGAGCCTGGCAGCCCCTCGTTTCCTGTCTTGCCGTGTGATCTCTGCACACTGTGCCCCCCCTGTGCCTTCTGCCATGAGTGGAAGCAGCCTGAGGCCTCACCAGATGCCCAATCTCGAACTATTCCAGACGTCAGAATTGTGAGCCAAATAAATCTTTCTTTCTTTATAGACTACCTGGTCTCAGGGATTCCTTTGTAACAACACAAAACAGACTGAGACACTCCCCCTGGAAGACTACTTTCTGTTTTATGCTATTCACATGCACATTTAAAAATCCATAGTCTTTGTACCATTCATGCATTCCTAAAACTTGTATTTTAGTTTTCCCCTTTTTATACACTTTGTAATGATGATCTCAAATATGCCTTTTTCTGGTCTATCTTTGCTTACTCAGTTTTATTTTTGTTTTTTCATATTCATCTGTGTTGTGGCATTAGCTGTGGCTGACTGGTTTTCATGGCAGAATAGAATTTCACGGCATGAATATTCCCATCTATTTCCTATTTTTTTGTTGGACATTTGAATTGTTTCAAGTTGTTGGCTACTATGACTATCGTCTGTTGCTCTGATTTTGTTAAGACTGTTGATACACATGCTAAGTCACAGCATGTGCACATATTCAAGTTCTTACTGCCACACAGACCAATGTCTGATGGAATGCAGGGACCCATGCTGGGCTGGTTCCCAGAGGAATAGGGACAAGGAGACCTTTAAAAGATGCAAGAAAGTGATATAAATACTTGTGGAGCTGGAGATATAAATGCCCTGTCTGAGAGCAGGAAATAAGATGAGGGATCTTAAACTGAAAATTTTAGGCCACACACACACTGGCTCACACCTGTAATCCTAACACTTTGGGAGGCCGGGGAGAAAGGATCCTTTGAAGCCAGGAGTTTGAGACCAGCCTGAGCAAAGTGAGACCCCATCTCTACAAAAAATAGAAAACTTAGCTAGGAGTATTGGTACTTGGGAGGCTGAGGCAGGAGAGTCACTTGAGCCCAGGACATTGAGGTTGCAGTGAGCTATGATGATGCCACTGCACTCTAGTCCAGGTGACAGAGTGAGAACTTGTCTCAAAAAATGAGAAAAAGAAAAGAAAAGAAAAGAAAGTTTTACTAAAAGACTTGACAGAAAACAAACTGTTTCTTCCAAGAATATCTAAATATAATCCTTGATGCCAGGTTGCCCCTCAGAGACCATGGTAATGATTTGTACGTTATTATAATTGCAGAAATGTTGTCACATTAGTCTTGTGTAATCATGTGTAGGCTAATTTCTACAACTAACTAGCCTTGGATCACTGCTTAAGTTCATTTTATGATGAAACTGCAGGATATGGTCATATGTGTAACAAAAACACTCTTTTGATAAGTCCTGAGACAAGTATAATATTTTAGATTTGAAGTATTTTATAAATATTAAATATGTTACATTTTTCATCTGCCTATAGATTGAGACGCTATTTAAATCAAAAATTGCCTAGAAAAGAAAGTAAGTCGTGTGGATTTGGCAGGGCTGAAAATTTGAAACTTGCTGCTTTGGATCCAGAGAATTACGCTAGAGGCAAGCTGAACTGTGGCAGAACATCACACTGCTGCATGTGGTTCCTAGACCATCCGCAAGTAAATAACACCACAAGAGAACATTCTGGATTCAGTGAACAAGTTGCCTCCATAGCTTCTGGACATATTGAGAAAAAATATTAGCCTGTAAGATGAAAAGAAAATAGCTGAGTGCTTCCTCAGTGTGCGATGCGGGAGTGCGTGACACGGTTTCTCCTCCAGAGGTGTGCTGTAGTAAAGAAAAAGCTCTTCACAAATTGCTGCCTTGTCCCGCGGACACTGACAGAATGTCAGCCTGGAATGGTGGGGCCCGTGGGGCATCTGAGGCAGCAGTCACCTGTGGTCAGACTGAGTGGCCTTGGGCAAGCGACAGGCTCTGCGATTTCCTGCCTTTCTCTCGGTTCAGTGGCTGACAGCACCCTCCCGGCACGGCCCTGTGAGCATCGAGGAGTGTGTGGGGAGTGGACCACGTTCCCGGGAACCTTGTGGGGACTCAATAGCGGGCGTTTTCTTGGCATTCATTCAACAAGTAATTCTTGAGCACTTGCTATTTGCCAAGAACGGTTCTCGGTGCAGGGGACAGTGGAAGCTGGGGGAAAACCCTCCTTCATGGAACTGCCATTGCAGTTTTCTGAGGGGAAAGAGCAAAAGCAGCCACAGGACTGCAAGTGCACAGTATCTCAGGAAATAATACGTGCTGTGGAAAGCAGGAAGGGGGCAGGGAGTGCCGGTGTCCCCTCCACGGGAGACTGTGGCAGCCTCGGACATGTGCCATTTGGATCCACTGTCAAGAAACAACCTGCCTTTCAGCTGTCAGGTGTGCAGCTGGCTGCAACACTGAGCTGAGGGCACACTGTCTGTAGGCGGCCTGGTGACAGCGTGGCTGTGTCCTCGAGTCGGGTATTTCCTCTCCGGGCAACCTCTGCACCGGAGCTCAGCGCTGGGCTAGCCGGGACTCGGTCAGAGCCGCGCTGCGGTCCGAGGCCTTTCTCCCCCAGCCACCTTGTCCCTCTCTCCTCTCACAGCGCCACAGCCTGCCCACGGCCAGGGGCTCTCCACGCCTCTCCTGCTTCCTGCCCTTCCACGGTCACACATGGCTGTGTCTTGGGCCTGCTTCCTGGAAGATACACCTGACACAAATGGGTACCTGTGGGAGGAAAGTGGAGGGAGACGCCCCAGTGGAACCGTGCAGGGTCGGTCCCTGCGCTGCTGCTGAGGTGTTCGCTGCAAGCTGCGGAGGCTCCAGCCCCACCTGCACCTCTGACCCCAGAGACTTGTCGGTGCGGACGCTAGAAATTCACGGAGAAGTATCCAGTTTTAGAAAGACAGTTGCTCCAACTATATTACCTTATTCGAGTAAGTTCTGTAATCCAGGCACTGAAAGTAACTCACCAACCCGAGTCCCCCTTTCCACTGCGGCGCGGTGTGGCGGGAGAGGGGAGTTGATCACGGCCCCCTGGGCACCCGCTGCCCGGTGCGCGCTGCAGATTCACACCTGCTGCAGGCTGAGTGAGTGGTCGCCGAATCACTTTTTATTTAGAAAGGCTCACACGTTACGAATGCAGGGTGGCAGACAGGGAGAGCAATTTGGCTCCCTGGCAGCTGCGGTGGAACTCTGAAGGCAGCTCACCTCACAAATGGCTTCCCTGAAGGCTGTCCTGCCCTGGCGGGGAGCCGCTGGGAGGTGGGCACAGGTGGGGCAGGAGTGTGGAAGCTGTGCCTCCAGGTGTGCACCAGCCAACTGGCCGTGGCAAAGCCAGTGCTTTGGAAAAGGCTCTTGGGAAGCTCTGGGGAGACACACACTGCCTGTCATCTCCACCAGTCCTCCTCCGCACTCCGCTCCACAAGTGTATTTCGCACCCGCACAGCTCACAACTTGCAGCTGCCACTAAGACCGAAAGGCAAAGGCGTTCTGGAGGAGCCACCCTCACTGGTAACATCTGAGCTAGAGCCCGAACCATGTAGGACTGTCCAGGTGGTCAACAATATTGTGAGGAATGAGGACAGCGTTTGCAACACACAGGGGTGAGAGACCAAAGAGGAGTCATTATATTTACGTTAAGTAAGAAAATGTCCAGAATTGATACTGGAGATGGAGGCAAATGACAAATGGCAAAGTTCCTTTGCTACAGACTTTACATGCTGAGCGAGCAGCCCCATTCTAGGGACTACTCTTTTGCAAAATCCATGTCACATGTCCCAAACTCCCTTCATGTGTAATAAGGACAACAGATGTTAGGGACAAAATAATGAATGGCTAGAGGAAGCAGCTACTGTCAGAACATACTCTGAAAAGGGACAAGAAGTGTCTGTTCTCTTCACCTTCAATCACACAAAAGAAATTTTTTTCATTGGCTTGGCAAGGTATGAAGTTCTATTAGTCAAGAGTCATTCCTTTTTGACTTTATTTTATTCCTATAAATGTTCCCTCAATGCATTTAGCAGTGCTAACACTTATCATTAGCTAACAACTTAGTGGATAAATCAATGGTCCCGGAAGAAAATAAACTCCTGGAGTTGGGAAGTACCACTGAAAACAAAATGCAGACATTGGGACTTCTCTTCAATTTGACCCAGGATCAGACTTGACCATTCTTTTTTAGTCTGGGAATCATATCATTGAACTAAGAATAAAAATGTCTTGTAGTTGTGATATTTAGTTCCACACCAGCCATTATCCTTAAGCCGCACCAGAGTGAAACTGCAGGGAACACAACGGTATCAAACTGCAAGTCCTGTGGTGAGTGCAGATTTGGCTGCCCGCAGGTGCTGTGCTGTGTAGCCAGACTGAGAACTGCTGCTCAAGACTGAACCCTCTGGATTCCAAGAACCACACTCCAGACTCAGGCCAGCAAGGGAGCTGCTGCAGCTTCTACACCAGGAAGTTAGTGGCTCTGAAATCTCACTACCATCATGGTCAGCCCCACACAGAACTAAACCTCTGATAGATAACTACAGCCACCTGCGACATGGAGTGGATTTCCTGTGGCTTCCATCTGAAAGGTAGTGAACGGTTACCGGAACTCAATTACAGTCATGCCTTGCTTAATGACAAGGATTTATCCTGAGACATGCACATGAGGGGATTCCTTATTGTGTGGCATCACAGAGCGCACTTACACAAAACTAGATGCGATAGCCTACCACACGCCGAGGCTGTGCTGGGGCTCGAAAACTGATACCCTTAAATATGGTGTTTTGTACATGCCAAACTGAAAAAGAAGCCTCGAGATCTCTCTGACCTCTCCCTTCACTATCCAGCTCTCTCAAAGCACAGGCTTTGGAAAGAGGAAAAATGAGATAGGTCAGAACTTTACATACATATTTATCTACATAAAGAAAGGAAGGGAGTTTGAGAAAGAATTAATAACTTAAAATAAAATCTTTTGTTTTTCTCATTCTTAGCTGATGTAATAGATAACAGTATGTTCAATATTATCAGGTCAACAATAGCTGCGTGATTGTAGCTTATGCATAAATAAAATGAATGACAGCAATGTTATAAGGAACAGGAAGCAGGAATTAAGAATACTCTGTTAGGAGGTACCTGTGGTGCCTGTGAAGCAGTATAGTGTTATTTAAGAGATATTACCTTTAGATTGGATGTGTGTGTATATATGTTTTTACATATACACACATATTTATAGCACATATATGTTTTGTGTATATATACACATATGCACGTATATATAGCATATATATATAAAACCCTAAGGTAAACAGTTAAAAAAAAAACAAGCATAATTGATATGCTAAGAGAGGAGAGAACAGTAAATCAAACCAGAATAGTCAAAAAAAAAAAAGAAAGAAAAAAAAGAAGAGGTGCAATGAATAGACAACAATTATAAATATGACATATATTAGCACAACTATATCAACACTCACTTTAATGTGAATGGTCTAAAGACACCAATTAAAAGACAGAGCATATAAAATAAAAGATCAAAAAATATAAACAGATTTAAACTTAGGGACATCAATCAACTGAATTCATAGAATTCATTACCTAACAACAAAAAATTAAACATTCTTCTCAAACTCATGTGAAACATTCACCAAGAAAGCACACATTTTGGGCCACAAAATACACCTTAAAATTTTAAAAGAATAGAAATCTTATAAAGTATGCCCTCAGACCACAATGGCATTAAATTGGAAAAATAGCTCAAAAATCCCAAAATATCTGAATATTAAACAAAACACTTCTAAATAACACATAGTCAAAGAAAAAATGGCAAGAGAATTGTTAAAAAATATTTTAAACTAAATAAAAGTGAAAATACAATGTATTAAAATTAGAGATCAGAGAAAGGAGTGTTCAGAGGGAAACATATCATTGAATGTACATTTTAGAAATGAAGAAAGATAGAAAATAAATATGCTAAGCTTCAAACTTGAGAAACTAGAGAACGAAGAGCAATATAAACCTGAAACAAGCAAAAGGAAAGAAAAAATAAAATTAAAGCAGAAATCAAAAACATTGAAAGAGAAAAACAATAGAGAAAATCAATGAAAACTAAAACCTGTTTCTTTGAAAAGATAAATAAAATGGACAAATCTCTAGTTAGGCTAATGAGAGAAAATAGAAGACCCAAATTACTAATATCATAAACAAAATGAAAGCCATTACCACTGATCCCATAGGCATTAAAAGAATAATAAAAATATCATGAACTGTATGCCCACAAATTTGATAATTTTGATAAGATGAACCAACTCCATAAAAAAACACAATGTACCTAAACACATACCAGGAGAAATGGATAATCAGAATAAGTCTATATTGATTTAAGAAAATGAATCAATAGTTAATAGTACTTCAGAAACCCCCGCAAGGTCCAGGTGGTATCACTGGTAAATTCTACCAAACATTTAATAAAAAAAAAAAGATACCAAATCATCTACAATATTTTCCAGTAAATAGAACCAGAGGGGAACCTCCTAATATATTCTATGAGGCCAGCATTACCTTAACACCAAAACCAGATAGAAATTTCAAGAAAGGAAATCTAAGACTAGTATCTTTTGTGAATGTAAATACAAAAATAATCAACAAAATATTAGCAAACTGAGTCCAGAAATGTATAAAAGAATTATACACCATGATTAAGTAAGATTTATTCCTAGGATGCAAGGATGGTTTAACATATGAAAAATAATCAAAGTAATACACCACATTAACAGAATGAAGGAGGAAAAAAACCCACATGGTCACGTAAATTGATACAGAAAAAGCTTTGACAAAATTCAATATCCCTGGATGATGAACACATTGAACTACCTCACCATGATAAAAGCTATATATAAAAGCCCACAGCTATCATTATTCTTAGTGGTGAAGGACTGACAGCTTTTCCTCCAGATCAGAAGCAAGATGAGGATGTCCGCTTTTGCCACTTCTATTTGACATAGGACTGGAAGACCCAGCCAGAAGCAGTAAAATCATTTCTCTTTGCAAATGGCATGTTCTTATATGTAGAAACCCTCAAAGATTCCACAAAAGAATTGTTAGTACAATAAACAGAATTATCAAAGTTTCAAGATACAAAATTAACATGCAAATACAGTTTTGTTTCTATATACTATCAACGAACTGTTAGTATATAGAATTTCATTTTCAGACTGTGGCATATTATTATGATATGAAAATGAAATTAAGAAGATAATTTTTTACAGTAACATCAAAAAATAAAATACTTCAGAATAAATGTAACTAAGATGGCTAAAGAACTGTACATTGAAAACTAAAAAACATCATTGGAAGGAATTAAAGATGGCACAATAAGTGAAAAGACATTCCATGTTCATAAACTGGAAGACTTACATTGTTAAGATGGCACTACTACTCAAAGAGGTCTACAGATTCAATGCAATCCCTATTAAAATTTCGATGGTGTTTTTCAAGACAGACAAAATCCATCTTAAAATTTGTGAGGAATCTGAAGGACTGAAAAAAAATCTTGGACCTTGAAAACAATCTTGCAAAAGAAGAACAGAATTGGAGGTTTCACACTTCCTGATTTCAAATCTACAGTCATGCAAGCAGTGTAGTACTGTCCTTAAGACAGTCATAGAGACTGGTGGAATAGAATAGAGAGTTCAGAAATATACCCTCACATATATAGTGAGATGCTTTTCCATAAGGATCCCAAGATCATTCAATAGGGAGAAATAGTCTATTCAACAAATGGTGTTGAGGAAACAATCTATTCACATACGAACAAATGAAGTTGAACCTCTGTCTTATACCATATGCAAAAATTAACTCAAATAGATCAAAGGACCTAAGATTATAAAACCCTGAGAAGAAAGCATAGGGGAAACTGCATGAGATTGGATTTGGCAAATGATTTTTGGGATCTGATGCCAAAAGCACAAGCAACAAATCTAAAAATAGACGAAGTAGACTACATCAAAATTAAAAACTTCTGTGCATCAAAGCAGCAGAGTGAAAAGGCAACCTATGGAATGGGAGAAAATACTGGCAAATTGTATATCTGACAAGGGGTTAATATTCAGAACATATAAAGAACTTCAACTCAAAACAACAAAACAAATAACCAGATTAAAAAATGGGCAAAAGATTTTAGTAGACATTCCTCCAAAGAATATATACAAATGGCAAATAGGCATATGAAAAGATCCTCAATATCACTAAGTATAGAGAAATTCAAGTCAAAGCCACAATGAGATATCACCTCAAACCCATTACAATGGCTACTCTAAAAAAATAAAATAAAATCACAAGTCTTGGTGAGGATGTGAAGAAATTGGAACGCTTGTGATTGTTGGTGAAAAGCAAAATGGTACAGCCACTATGAGAAACAGTATTGTGGTTCCTCAAAAAAATTAAACACAGAATTACCAATGTGATCCAGCAATCCCACTTCTGGATGTATATGAAAAAGAATTGAAAACAGGGTCCTGAAAAGGTATTTGTACACTCAGGTTCATAGCAGTAATATTCAAAATAGCTGAGAAGTGGAAGGCTGCAAATGTCCACCAACAGATGAATGGATAAAAAATGACGTGCATACAATTGTGATTAAATAGTACTCAATCTTAAAAAGCAAGGAAATTCTGACACAGGCTACAACATGGATGAACCTTGCGGACATTATGCTTAGTAAAATAAGCCAGTCACAAAGAGTCAAATGCTGTGTGATTCCAATTATCTGTGATATTTAAGGTAGTCAAATTCACAAAAATTGAAAGTAGAATGATGGTTGCCATGGGTTGGAGGGAGGAGGAACTGAGGAATAGTTTTTTAATGGACAGTTTTTGTTCTGCAAGATGAAAAAGTTCTGGAGATTGGTTGCACAACAATGTGAAACTCCTTAACACCACTGACCCATACACTTAAATATATCTAAGATCATAAGTTTTATGTTATGTGTGTTTTGCCACAATTTAAAATAACAATAATTAATCAATAAAATATGGCATATTAACAGCATAAAGAAAAATAACTGCATCATCAACTCAGTAGATGCAGAAAAAGGATCTGAAAAAATTCAGCATCTTTTCAAGATAAAAGCCCTGAAAAATATAGTATCAGAAATTGAATTTCTTCAACCTAATAAAGTCTAGTTAGGAATAAACCACAGATAACATCAAACTTGTTGGTGAAGGACTAAATACTTTCCCTTGAACAGGAGGAAAAAGACAAAGATACACACTCTTGCAACTTTTTATTCAACATTATACTGAAGTCTCCATTTAGGACAATTAGGCAAGAAAATAAAAGGTATTTAGATTGGAAAAAATAAGTAAAATTATGTTCACTTGCATATGACATAATCCTGTATATAGATAATCCTAAGGAATCCACTAAAAATATTGTAACTAAGAAATTAGTTTAAAAAGGTAAAAGAATGAAATCAGCTTATAGAATTCAATTGCATTTCTGTACAGTTTCAATGACAAATCTGAAAATGAAATTAAGAAAACAATTTAATTCACAATGGCATCAACAGGAAGAAAGCAGGAATAAATTTAGAAGAAAAGGGCAAAACTTACACACTGAAAACTACAGAACATTGTTGAAAGAAATTAAAGATGATCTAAATAAATGGAAAGATTTCTTATGTTCATAGATTGAAAGAATATTGTTAATGTAGCAATATTCCTCAAAAGATCTACAGATTTATCATAATCTCTTTCAAAATCCTAGTCAGCTAATTTTTTTTTTTTGAAATTGATGTGGTCATCATAACATTCACATGGAAATTCTATGTTCCCTTAATAGCCAAAACAATTCTGAAAATGAAGAACAAAGTGGTAGTACATACACTTCCCAATTTTAAAATTTATTACAAAGCTACAGTAATCAAGATTGTATAGGATTAGTATAAGAATAGGTACATACATCATCAGACAGAAAGAAATCAGCCCTTACTTTTATGGGTAATTGATTTTTGACAATAGAGCCAAGAAAACTCAGTGAGGAACAAATAGTCTTCTCAACAAATGGTGCTAGAACAACTGGGTATCCACATGCACAAAAAAGATGTGGGACCCTTCCCTCACATGACAGGAAAAATTCACTCAAAATAGACCTCTTGCCTAAATGTAGAAGTTAAACCTATAAAACTCTTAGAAGACAATTTAGGTGCCAACTTTAATGACCTAAGGTTAGCCAATATGTGACATGAAAAGCACCAAACATCAATGGAAAAGAAAGAGATGTATTGGATTTCATCGAAATTAAAAGAAAAATTGTGCTGCAAATGATACCACCAAGAAAGTGAAAGGGCAACTCACACAAGGGAAGAAAATGTTTGCAAATCATACATCTGATAAGGTACTTGTATCCAGAATGTATAAAGAATTCATAAATTCAATAATAAAATGTAAATAACCTAATTGAAAAATGTGCAAATGATTTGAATAGACGCTTTTCCAAATGAGGGACAAAAATGACCAACATACACAAGAAAAAATGCACAAAGCATTAACCATCAGGAAAATTGAAATCAAAACCATAACGAGATACCATTTCCCCCCCCATGATGGCTCTAACAACAACAAAAAAAGACAGTCCAAAACAAGTGTTGGCAAGGACGCAGAGAAATTGGAACACTCATAGAATGCTGGTGGGAATGTAAAATGGGGCAAACACTTTGGTGGTTTCTCAAAGGTTGCACACAGTGTTACCATACAACCCAGCAATTCTACTCCTAGGTATGTCCCCAAGAGAAATGAAAACTTATGTCCACACAAAGACATAAATGTTCAAGGTAGCATTATTCAAAATAATCCAAAACAGGAAACAACTGAAATATTTATCAACTGATAAATGAAAAAAGAAAATGCAGTATATTGATACGATGAAAATTATTTGTTAATTAAAAGATACTGATATGCTACAACTTGGATGAATCTGGAAAATATTATTCTAAGTAAAGAAGCCAGTCACAGAAGACCACATGTTATATGACTGCACTGATATGAAATTTCCAGGACAGACAAATCTACAAAGGTTTAGGTGAATGGCTGCCTACAGGGAATGTGGAGTGACTGGTAATGGATAAGAGGTTTCTTTTTGGGAGTGAAGTGACAGAATGTTCCAAAATTGATTATGGTAATGGTTGCACAGCTCTATGAATAGAATAAAACAAACTGAATTGTAACTTTAAATGGATGAATTTTATGTTATGTTAATTATAACTCAGGAATGCTTTTTAAAAATGATATCATTTAGTTGTCCAGGCAAAATGAAGGCATTTTTTTTTTTTATAATTGCAGGGATTCAGAAAGAATTCAGCCAGTGAATTTTATCAGAGGAAGACACTTGAAGCTCTTAACCGAAATGTTAACTGGAGCAGAACAAATATGTCCAAACAGCGGTAGATAATTGTCAAACAGTGATGGGCAAGGACTTTTACAACAGGCAGAGTTAGTAGATGGTGATGATGAGGCTGAGATTCAGGTGTAAAGGGTCGCTGTACATTTTTGAGAGGGAACACACTGCACTATAAGAGAGCTTTAATAGAAGCTTGACACACCTGAACGTCTCCAGCCAATCTCAAGACTTACAACAGGGCTAAGTGAGGTCTCCTAATCAGATCTCTTGTGTGTGGGGAAAAGTAGATAAGGATTGGGTTCAAAATGCTGCTTTTTCGTGGGGAGAGAAATGAGTAATAAGTCATCTTAGTGAGTGGCCTAATAATTATTTAGTTTTTATTAATAGATTATGACAAAGAAATAGACTGTGAAGAATAAAAATATTAACATTGGTAGAACTGAAAAGCAGAGTTAGACTCGAACTGTAACAGAGGAAGGGACAGAAACATGACAAAACCAGCAAAAATACAGAATGGGAGAAAAAACGAAGCATAGACACAATATAACATTGTTATTACAAAATCATATGGACAGAACAATATCTAAGGTATCAGTTGTCACATTGTCTTTAAAGACTTCTGACCAAGGTTACAGTAGCCAGAGCTTTATGCCTTAATTTAGTCAACACATTTTACTGAGCCCTGCAATGTCTTTTAGAGAAGCTACAGGTCACCTGGGCTTCTGAGTTCCTGAAATGTGGCGAGTCCAAGTTAAGACAGATTAGCTGTGAGTGTAAGATACACACTGGATGTGATTTAAAGAAATCTTTAATACTGATTACGTGTTAAAATGATAGTATTTTAAATAAACTGTATCATTAAAATTTACTTCAGGGCCAGGTACAGTGGCTCAGGCCTGTAATCTTAGCACTCTGGGAGGCCGAGGTGGGCCGATTGTTTGAGCTCAGGAGTTCGAGACTAGCCTGAGTAAGAGCAAGACCCCATCTCTACTAAAAATAGAAAGAAATTATATGGACAACTAAAAATATATGTAGAAAAAAATTAGCCGGGCATTAGGGCATACCTATAGTCCCAGCTACTCGGGAGGCTGAGGCAGGAGGATCGCTTGAGCCCAGGAGTTTGAGGTTGCTGTGAGCTAGGCTGACGCCACAACACTCACTCTAGCCCGGGCAACAGAGTGAGACTCTGTCTCAAAAACAGGAAAAAAAAAGTATATAAAAAAAAATTCATTTCACTTTTCAAAACCTTTAAAAATGTATCTTGTAGAAACTTTAAAATGACACATCTGGCTCGCCTTGTATTTTGATTAAACAGCGTGAGTTCAAACACTTTTCTGCCTTCTTGGACAAATGAGCTCACCGCACCTGGGTATTTTGTGTTCTAAACAAAGGAAGCAGACAAAAGCAAAGGAAATTACCGGGCGAGGCAACTGTACCTGCTGGGAAGTTGTATGGTCAGTGTGATGTCTCGGAAGTGCCCGGGCTGGAGCTTCGCGGCCAGAGCCGAGAAGAGAGGGCGAGGCTGGGGAAGGCGCGGGCGCGGGCCGGGCAGGGCAGCGCGCGACAGACACCTGCGCCTGACAGTGGGACGCGGCTGGGCTGCTGGCATCTCGTCAGCCGAGTCAGACGGAAAGCGGCTCCTGAAAGGCCTCTTGTGTCCCCTGGTCGCCTCCTGCCCCGCAGCGAAGCACTGGCTCTCCACTAGGGTAGTGAGGAGCTGTCTTTCCAAAGGAAAACGGCCAGAGCTGAACGGGCTTTGGCGAACCATTCCGGGGTCCTCCGCTGTGACTCTCCCGTCGGGGCCCGCCCCGCCACAGAGAGGACGTCCTATTCGGCTGCTGCTGTTCCTCCCAGGGTCCCGCGCGGGCCCAGTGGCGAGGCCAAGTGGGACGGCAGTCCGACCGGCCGGGGAGCTGCGTCCCACCCAGGGCCGCACTCAGACCCCACATCCCGCCAGGCCGGAGCGCAAGCCGCAGACGTGGAACGCGCTGCCTGCGAAAGCCGCAGAGCCCGGTGGCACGAGGGCAGGGCCCGCGGGATTCTCGCCTTTGCAGAGGACGCCTCTTAAGTCCCAGCAGGACTCCCGATAATTTCACCGCCGCTTTTCGTGGGATTTAGACCCTCGCTCTTAACAAACCTCAGGACCTGTCAGTGCCGGGTGTCAACATGGCAAACTGGGATAGTGCAGTCAGGGTCGCCTGGAGCTAAGCAGTTGACATACCCTTGGAAATCACACGGGAAAGGCGGGCGCGCTGCTGTTCTGGCTGCGTGGAAGTCAGTCGGCTCTGGTGGCGTGGGGACTTGCAGTGGGGAAGCGAGTGGCCTCCCAGGTGGGCAGCGCCAGTGCAAGAGGCTTTAGCGATCTGCTCCAGCAAGGAAAATACCCCCGGAGCATCATTCTGATGCTTTTATAAATAAAATTTTATGTAAAACATGCTAAAAAGCTTTTTAAAGATTTTTATGGTATTTTATTTAACATTATAAAAATGGTATTATTCTATATTTAACTATCTGAAACTTGTTCACATTCTATTGCTACATATTGTTAGGGTTGACCCACATGGCTTTGTGTAGCTGCCATTTGGACTATTACGTATTTCATCGTGTGACTGTGTACTGCAGTAATTTAGTCACTCTTCTGCTGATGGGCATTTTGGTTGTTTCCAAGATATTTCTAATAAAAACAGTGCTGTCATGAACACTCACATGTTTCCTAATGTGCACTTGCAAGAGTTTTCCTTGGGAATGTTCCCAGGAAGGAAATTTCCTAGGATATGCAAATATTCCACTTTACGGTAAGATTCTAAATTGTTTTCTGAAGTAGTTATATCAGTATACATTTCCACACACAATATACACAGATTCTTGATTCACATCATCTCCAAATCTTGGTATTGACAGGTTTCTCAAGTAATGGCAATGTAATTGGTATAAAATATTATTTTATCATAGCTTTATTTGCTCTCCTCATTAAAGAGGTTAAATTTAAATATATCTTTCATATATTTATTGACTGTGTTTGTCTTTCTCTTTTATGAAATGCCATTCTTGTCTTTGAAGGTTTTTTTGTTCTTTAGGTATTTATTTCTAGCTCTTTATTATTTTATGATATTGCTTTTCTATTTGTTGCATAACACATTACTCTAAACTTAGTGGCTTGCAACATCACAAATGTATCATCTTGCAGTTTCTGTGTGTCAAAAGTCCAGCACGGCCTGTCTAGATTCCCTGCTCAGGGTCTCACAGGCTGGAATCAAGGAGTCAGCAGTTCTCACCTGAGGCTCGAGTCTCCTCCAACCTCGCTGGTTGTTGGCAACATTCATTTCTGTGTGGCTCCATGATGGAGGGCCCCGTTATTCTGTTAGCTGCTGCCCAGGGACCACTGTCAGCACCTAGAAGCTACCTGCAGTTCCTTGCCACGTGGTTCTCCCAGGTAGTTCATGGCTGGGGCCAGGCAGAGCACATGTCTGACTTCCTCTTCTGAGACCAGCTGGAAACTCAGCTGTAAGAGGTTCTTTGAATTACTGGAGAAGGGATGTATCTACCAGGGCCTGGGAATTTGACGGTCATTTTAGACCCTTGTCTGTCACAGTGACAAATTCTGTCCCAGTTAAAGGTGTCACAAATATCTTGTACATATTTTAATTTGTATTTCCATTTTTCTTACACTTGATTTTAGCCAAAAGGCAGAGAAGCAATTCATTTTCCTTATGGTATCTAATTTTTGTTTTGAAAGACGTCTTTTTTTAATTATTAACTAAACTTTATTCAGATTTTATTATAATAGTATTTCTGTTTCCTAACATCTTTTCTCCATGTCAGGATCCTACCCAGGGTTCCACATTGTGCTGAGTCATCCTGTCTCCTGAGGCTCCTCCTGACTGTGATTAGTTTGTCGGGCTTCCCTTGTTTTTAATGACCTTGACAGTTTTGACGAGTACTGGCTTAGTATTTTGTAGATTGTTCCTCAATTCGGGTTTGTCTGGTTATTTTTCTCATGGTTAGACTGGGGTTTGGGTTTTGGGGAGGAAAAGCACAGAGATGAAGTGGCATTCTCAGCACATCCTAGCAAGAGGTTATGCTTATCAACATGACTTATCACTGATGATGTTACCTTGATCACTTGGCTAATGTAGTGTTGGTCAGATTAAGGTATTGGGTACTGACATTTTTATATACTGTAGGATTTGAGTTGTTAAAATTTTGTTTAGGGTAATTGCATCTGTACAGTCCTCCCTTCATATTCACAGAAGATGCATCCCAGGAACCCCCTACAGATTCCAAAATCCAAGCACATTCAAATTCCTGATACAAAATGGCATAGTTTTTGGCATATAACCTACGCACATCCTCCTCGGTACCTTAACCCATTTCTAGGTTACTTATACTACCTAATGCAATGTAAATGCTATGTAAATAGTTATTTTACTGTGTTGTTTTTTCATTACATTATTTTTTATTGCTTTTTCCAAATACTTTTGATCCACGATTGTCTGAATCCATGGATGTGGAACCGAGGGTGACAATTGTATTTGTGAGTGAACTAGGTAGGACTGTAATCTTCTTGTCTTGTGCTGTGCTTGTCAGGTTTTCCCAGTGATTGTACTGGTTTTATAAAGTAGGTATAGGAGTCTTCCTTAAAAGACTGTATATACTGGGATGATCCCAGTGATGAGAATTTAGTATTCAGCTACAAAAGCATATGACATAGTGCTTTTCTTTGTCAAAATTTTTAGCTATTATGAGAGTTTCTTTAATAGACTATGCATGAAATCTAGTTTTACTTGTTAGATTTATTAAGTTATACAGTGAAAGAATTTTTCCATTTCATCTAAGCTTTCAAATGTGTTAGGTTAAAGTTGTTGATATCATTCTGTTAGAATAGTATTAATGACTGAGTTATCTATGGTTGTATTTGTGTTCTTTTTTTTTATTCATGGCATTATTTTTGTCTTCTCTTTACTAGATAAATTTTGCTGCAATTTTGTCTTTTTGATATAGGGTGACCATATAAATTCTCTTTCAAACCAGGGAGCAGCAGGGGACCCCCCAAAGTAATTAAAATTATATAAAAGATAGAAATGCAGGAAATTATTACATACTAAAAATAATTATTTAAAAAAATAATTTTCTAAAATATGTATGTGTGATTGCTCATGCAAAGAGGATCAAAATACTTGTTAATGAATATGCAAACATTAAAAATTACTAAAACAGTACCATTTTTGATGAATATTTATATATTTCAATTTCTTCACTGTAACTTTCTCTAATACCATATCTTGGAAAATTTTCAGAATAATATATTTTTAAATATATAGTCTTATTATTTTTGCTTTGTAAAATAAAACCTCCATAGTCTTCTTCAAAGTTGCTTTTCATAATTAATAAATTTGACACCTTCAATAAATTTGACACTTTCTTTGTAAATCATGGTATATTTCAATATGAAAATGTTTCTACAGAGCTGTAGAAACTGAAAAATAGAGTTTGATAGAAGTTATTCTCAATTCTAAAATTTAAATTAAAATTGTAAATATTTTAGCCCAAATATTTTCACAGCTATCACAATTTGCTTTCACTCAATTTCATTACAAATATATTACAATCCCTAACTCATCAAACAGCTTGTTTCTATAATTTTTCGGAATGTTTTGCCAAATTGAGATGTCATAAAATTGTTAGTCATCTCGTTTTCTTTCAGTATTTTTGTAGACATTCCTATGTTTTGAGACTTTTTATTTATTTGAAATAAAATGCAAGACTAAATTTGAAAGACTCATTTATAAAAATTTAATATTGCTGATCACGTGGGCTACTTTATGAAGTTGTTACTTCAATGGTTCAAAGATCTAAACTATGATTTGTGATAGGTAAAAAAAGGAACAAAGTGTATTCCATTATGCTATTTTTAATTTAATTGTCAGCTTCTTCACATTTTCTTGTTCAGTTAATGAGCTGTGAACATATAAAATATTTCTAAAGTTAGTGATCTATATTTTTGTTCCAGTTGGCAAAACATTGGAATTTATTTGGAAAAGTGATGAGTTGTATGTGCCCTATAATCAATTTCTAGTATATTTCTGCTCATAGGTTTTTTTTTTTTAACAACTTTGTGCACTACCAAAGTTTTCCTTCTTATTATCACAGATATAAATACTTTTATATTTATAGTTGAACTTTTTAACTCAAATGCTGGTAACATTCACATAATATCAGACGTTGCACCTTCAACAAATTAAGCTTCCAAAGACCTACTTTGATTCCATAGATTAGATCAAAATATCAAGGCAGTATTGGAATTTAATACCTGTTCAGTTTGAAGCATTCAATTGATTGATATAAATCTGGCATCATTTAATTGTTGATCATGTTCTTCCGCTCACTGAAGCCAAAACATTTATAGCTGTTGCCACACTTTGTACAGATGCCAGGAAAACAGAACATGAAAGTGAAAAGAGCTATTTGGTCTAAATGAAAAGTTTTCCTTCCCAATATGCTATGTAAACACATTTTCTGAAGATATATTCAATTTTCACCTTCAAGCACGGTCTTCTTATAATAATTCCTAACCTTTAAAGGATATATATCCTATGATTTCTATGTTGTCACTTCTCATTTCCATGTATTCACCATGGTCCCCATTGTAGGTGGTCAATACCAAGAAACATTTTGTGCAAGGTAATTATCTATCATCAATTTTCTTGAGAAATAGAATTTCAATATATAATGTTTAATTAAGCATAAACTTTTGGATTTTTTTAGCTCATTCATTACTGCAAAATAATTGCAAAACAAAACACTGAATTGTACATTTAAAGCGTACATACATATGTATATATAATATACAATATGTCATAATAATAAATAGTCATAGATTCACCTTACATTACATGAGGACAGCACTGTAACAAGAATGTTCAGACTATACACACTCTATGGAAGAATTGGTCTACTTCCATTTCCTATGCATATTTCACATATGCTTGTCCTTTACTTTCCCACATTTAGTCATTGTCTCACCGAGAATCAGCAACTGGCTGGCACACCACATGCGTGGCAGGGGCATCAGAGCTGGATGCCTTTCCACCTCCAGGAGTCATTAGCTCCCCCTAACTGCCTGCATCTAGTGACACTCTGTTGGTCAGCAAATACTGCTTGCTGTCCCTCCAAGGGAGGTGCTAATCATGTCCTATCTGAAAAGAAATGAAAAAAGAGAGACAAATTATCACAGGTCATCTTTTAGATTTAACCACATATGAAAATGAGATTTCTGTCCAATTTCTGTCTAATTACTTTAGACATTTTGCCCATCAATTTTTAACTTTACTACTTTTTGCTATAAATATTTAAGGCTTTAAGTTTTACTTCAAACCTGTCTCCCACAAGCTTTCAGTAACACAGCTAGTTTTGAGAATCCAGCGTGGCCGTGACCCGACGATGCCTCTCCCCACAAGTGCTCAGGGCCGGATAATGCCTGGAGTGAACAATCGCATTAGCGATGCTTCCTCGGTTTGGAAGGGAAAACGATAATGGGGAGGCTATGATTTAACCGGAATTTGAACAGGGGAAATGGGACGTTCAATGTACACATTTAATATGCAAGTTTATTAAAAATTGCTCACATTGAAAAACAGATGCATCAGTTCCATCCGCTCCCTCCGACACACACAGCAATGCACAATCCAGACACAGTTATGTTACCAGTGTCAGCTCAAAGTCATTAAGGAAGCACTGAGATGCAGATAAATTCTAGAAAATATCAGAGGCTAGAAAATATTCATAAAGCTCTTAGTTGTCATAGTAACAGATAAACTCTGGCATCAGAAATTGAAGAAATCAGAATTTGAGGGTTTGTATGACATGACTTTTCTATGGTTTTTTAAGGGATAAGAGGGAAACTTGTCTAGTTAGGTTGTTTTTCCCCCAGGGCCTTATTGAGTTTAGCAGACGGCTGTTGGGAAGGACATTAGCCAAGGTGGTGGGATAAGTGCTCCGCGGACTTCTCCATGCCCAGAGAGAGGAAGCAGTCCAAAGGTGAAGACTGGCTTCTGGATCCTCCTCTGTCACACCCCGTGAGAGCCAGAACACCAGCGAGGCTGAAGGCAGAGCTGTGGAGGGTTCATTTTCATGCACTACTCACAACCTGCTGAGGAAAGACAGGTGCGCTGCCCTCTCGGGCAAAACCTGGACCCCTGCAGCAGGAGCTGGCTTCGCCTCCTGTGTCCTCACTTTGAGCAGCTGCCACGCTCCCTCTGCGTGAGCACTAATGTCCCTCTCCCTCCTAACGCAGTCCCCAGTGGTGGACAGGCCTGCAGTCCGTGTGGGATGGTGGAAATGAGTCTTCATTTTCAGGTGGGATCTCCAAAATTGATTCTTAAATATGTGAAAGAAAAACTTTTGCTCACACTTGGGAATAGACAAAAGGCCGATTATGTGATGCTTTGGTATCTTGCTAGAGAGTATTTATTAGGACTGCCTGAACCTCACTGCACACCCCCAGGGAATGTCTGTGTGTTGTCAGAGTACACAGAATTCTTTAAACAGTGATCAGGTTACATAACCACATTTTAGCATAACAGCTCTTGAAAAACTACAACCACTTTCTGGATGACTAATCTTGGGGGGAATATAATGCCACTTTCATACAAAACACACTAAATAAGTATCTATCAGAAGTGACATTTTGACACCATATTTTAGGCAAGGACACACTTACCAATTCACTCCGCCCAGCATTTCCCAGTCAGAGAGCAGCCCACGGCTGGTTCGCGCCACGCCTGGCAAACACAGGGTGCGCTCTGCCTGTGCGGGCCCAGGGCGGGGTGCAGAGGTAGGTAGGTCTTCTACAACTGTGTGTGTGTGTGCGAAGTGTAGTATTTGCGTATGTTTCCAGGCACTGAAGACATTTTTCTTTGCTCTAACTTTAAGTGCATTCGGAGTATAAGACAACCATAAACTGCATGAAGATGGAAAGTTATTGAAGAAAGAAGCATTTGCCTTCGAAAGGGTAAAGGTCCCCATGCCCTTCTCTGTGGCTCCCAGCCACGGTCACGTCCTCCTCCCGTGGAGAACACACCAAACCCTCATTAAACTACAGCGCTGGACACGCTCTGTGTCGCTGTTTACTGTTTACAATCGCTGGTTATTATGTCTCTGAACTTCTTTCAGTCATCAATCAACATGCTTTCTCTGTGTGAAAATCGTTTCCGATGTCTCATTTTTCCTGTTAAAATGAGTGGGCCTATTTTTCCACTGGTGGCTTTTCACTTAGAGGCAGGATTTTCAGGAAGAAACAAGAACTTTAAGTGTATTTGGCCAGGAGGGGACAGAAAGTGCAGCTGGCTTGTGAGCAGGTGGGCCAGAGGCGGCGTGGGGCTGCGGGTGCTCCACTTTCACAGCCTGGGGCAGAGGCGTCCCTACGATGCCGATGCCGTGGCACTGGCGTCCTGCAGAAGGTAACCAGTCCCCTAAGTGACAGCATTCTTACTCAGGACTTTGCGACCCCGACTGGGTGCTCCTGTTCCTCAAATGCTCTTGGAATCAGTTCTTTTTGTCCTGTCTTTCCTGCGGGTTCTCTCCCTAATGAGTCCGTAATGCTCTTATACCTGAGCAGTCATCACTGGTGTGTGAATTTGGTTGTTCACAGGCACAATCCAAATCCAGTACACTTGAAGAAGGAACAGTGTTTTATCTTCCGTCTCTGTCTTGGCCTTCAGGGACAATGGAACTTCCATTTCTGCTGAGGCAGTGGATCCTGTCCCCTGCCTGGGCCGCCTGGTGTGTTACAGCCATACACATGGTGAAGACTACATGTGGCCTCTAAGAGCTCTCTCTTTGTGGCCAGAGTTAGAGGGACAGACCCCACTAACCTACTTTGAGTTTTTGTGTCTTCCAGTTGTGAGTGTCTTCCAGTTCTTCCTGCCATAAACAGAGTTGTGCTGTGGCTACGCACCCCGCCTCCAAATGCTCGGGACAGTGTAGCTTTTGTAGTTTCTGTTACCCATCCAGACTTCGTTACACGCAGTCAGTCCTAGACTTTGTAAGCGTGAGCTCCTTTCTAACCCACTGGGAAGCAGGCTAGCTCATGCTTGCTACAGCAAGCTGCCTTCCATATTTATCTTTTTAAAGTAAAGGAGCCTCATTTTAAGGTAAAAGTTCCATTTTTCAAAGTAATTACACGTTCCCTTTATGCTCTCTGGGTGGATGAGGGCTCACTGGGAACTCACTGGGAGAGGGGACCAGCGTCTGCTGGGAGTTCTCGGGACCTGCTCCCATGGAGAGCCAGATGGCTCCGATGGTCTGTCAGTGGGATGAGTGTCCCCCTGGGGACCAGCTTCGGGGGCTGGCACCTTCTGCTGAAGGTCACGGTCTGCTCTGCCTGTAACTGGTCGGTCTAAGCCCAGACCTGGCGTGGCCGGCTGCCTGTGCCAGCGCCACAACACCCCATGCCCCTCCGTGCCGGGCTGTGCTTTCCACAAAGGGCAGCGTCCACATCCACCCCATCCCGGTTGCTCTTCTTTGCAGAAGAGCTGACGATGCTCCTCCCCTGGGGAGGGTCCGTGTTGCTGCACTTGTCTGGATGCACCTTGTGACGGCCTGTGGAGGAGGTGACAGTGGCCTGTGGAGGAGGTCATGTGACACAGAGGCTGGGCTGTGCCCGTGAGGCAGCTTCAGCCTGACTCTTTCTCTCAGGACCTACTTTCCAGAGAGGAAATGGGGTTCAGTTTAGATTTTCCCCGGTTTCCTCCCCCACTCACAAACAATGCTGCTTTCAGGTCCAGGCCGCTTGGCCCTTCGGCACCTGCCCTAGCCTGTGTCCACCCGAATGTCCTCCTGCACAGTGCCTGGACGTTCCTGCCACTGAAGCATTGATACTGGCAGGCATCGAGCACGCAGCCCCTCTCCTCCACACCCCTGTTGCCAGGATGTTGCCTCCTCTGGGCCTGAGCCCCCCACAGCCATGTCCCACACACCCTGTGGCAGAGCCAGGGGAAGAGGCAGCTCTGCCGCCAGGCACGTGTGGCCTGGGCAGGGCCTGGTGGCTGGGGTGGCCGCAGGGTGTGTGCCACAGGAGGGTCAGCAGATCAGTGGTGGGGCTGCATGTGCAGTGTGGTAGGACATCTCTGGCTTCTTTTTGGGAACGGAATTGTAGAAAGGCCGGAAGGGAAGCAGGAAAGACAACTTTGGAGTTTTTAAGAGCAGTTCCTGCAAGAGATGAGGGAGGCTTAGAAGAGACCGGTTTGTGTACTGCATGAGCCAAGAGCCCAACCCCGATTTCTCCTCCTATTACACCCCTCGCAGCTGCTCCCCTGGGTTGAATTGTGGATTCCATTTTCTTCTTTTTTAGCTTTATGAAGCTATAATTAACCAATCATATATATTTATGGTGTACAGCATGATGCTTTGATATGTGTGCATTGTAAAGTGATTAAATCAACTTACTTAACACACCCATCCCTGCTGCTGTGTTGTCTCCAGGTGTAGCTCTGCCTGGGACTCCCCAGTCCCAAGGGCGATGCCAAGGGTGTAAGGATTTCTCTGACTGAAGGAGGACGGGGACTTGGGGCTGCTTTCCACTTCCTAGCAGTCTGCTCCCCGGATCCCACCCACGCACTCTGGTGTCTGGCTGCCTGTCCCGTT
The DNA here is from genome assembly GCF_020740605.2 of Lemur catta. NCBI lineage: Eukaryota > Metazoa > Chordata > Mammalia > Primates > Lemuridae > Lemur > Lemur catta. Next base: position 89,363,719 of record NC_059137.1, read on the forward strand.
CCCTCTGGGCAGTGACCTCCTCTTCACCCCAAACATCTGCCACAAAGTGGTTGCCCTGGTTTAGCCCTGGCAGACTTGCAGGAGGCAGAAGCCCATTAGGAACCACTTATGGGAATGTCAAAGTGCCAGCTTGGGGGCGGGGCACAGGGACATTGTCCATTTAGCTTTTTCTCTTGCCGTTACAAGGGACTGCTCTGAGTCACACACAGCAGGGTCTGCACTGTAGAGCAAATAGGCTCCATGAGACGAGCTGCAGAACACAGGAGTCAGAGCGGAGGAAAGGTCGTTGCTTCCCAGAGGAAGCACTTCTCCAGCACCCGGGACCAACAAACACAGTCTGGAAGCTGCACAACACCAGGACAGATAGTGGGGAGATGCTGACAAGGCCACTGACATTTCTTCCTTGGGGACATTTGTTCAACTCCAGGCTATGGGAGCAGCTGAAGAGACTACCAGGTAACACTTTTACAGTGGAGAAGATCTCTTGCCACTCCTCTTACTAATAGCCCCTGTGAAGGATGCTGCACCCCAAACCCCCCATTAGGAAAAATAAAACCTCATATTTGGACCCCTAAATGGTTGCTGCAGGATTTGACCATCTATAGAATTTTAAAAAATACCTATCAGGAATTTTAAAGTCAACGTAGTGGGAAATAAAAAATAAAACATAGTAGCATTCCGACAGGGGACTGAGAGTGTGCATTATGAGTGGGCTGCACGACTCAACACTCGTAAGTTACACTGGAAACAAAATTATTACTGTAGATCCAGAGCTACAAAACGAAGTTCAGGCAGAGAATACGCCCTGGAGTCAGGTCTGTAGAGCAGTCTCTCTGCAGAGTCAATGTTTACTGCAAACAAAAGCATGTTCATGTAGAAGAAATGTTTCTTTTGAAACAAACAAAAAATGGCTAGTCATATATGGAAATAAGGGGAAAACGTTTTTCTTTGTTCCTGCTCCCTCCAAGAGTTAGATAAAAGTAATTCATATATATCTAAATATTTCCCCCTTTGCAAATCCTAGAAATCTTTATTTTCTTTATATGAAGCTATAAATCTTTTTTCATGAGTAGTGGTATGAAAATATAATAGATAAAAATTGTGTCTAGCCTTGAAGGAATCTGATATCGACGACAGTAGAGACAAGTGGCCAGCCCCAGGTGGGTCTTGAGAAACCAGTCCCCACCCAGCAGAGGGTTCATGGCTCTGTTCTGCCCCTGGCTTGACTGTTCCCAGTCGGTGGACACTGGCACAAGCCGTGTCATCAGTCCAGCCCTCAGCCTCCTCCTGTGTAGAGGGGTGTGCGTAGCTTCCACTCCCGGGATGTTCTGAGGGTGACACTAGGTCAGCATGAGCTGTGCGAGAGAAACACTGCTGCAAGCTCACGGCGGGAGGGCTTCTTGATGTGTCACCTTGGCACAGCTAAAATAGGGCCCCCAAATTCCCTTTCTAGCATGTTTCTGGCTAGGGCAGGTTACAAGGGGTATTCCCTGGTGAGAATAGGAGGCCCCTGGGAGGCAGCCACTGTGTAGTCTGCAGCCACCTCCTCCCAGTCATTCACTCAAACGTGAATCCAAGTGCTGCTGGGAAGGGACTCTGCAGATGGGATTAAAATCCCTAATCACCTGACTGTAGAGTAATCCAAAGTGAGCTTATCCTAGGGGGCCTGAGTTAATCAACTGGAAAGTCTTTAAAAGAGAGTTTAGGCCTCCCTGATGTAGAAACTCGGGACAGCAGCTGGGTCTGAAACTGCCCTTTCCTCCTTCCGTTTTGCCCTGCCTGTGGGCGACACGCTCAGCTTGGGCCTGTGGGGTCCAGATCACTGATGAGGGGCCCTCCGCTGCCTGCCCTGCGGCCTCAGACTTGCTCAGCTCAGCCCCATGACCGCATATGCCAATTTCTTGTAATAAGTCCTTTGATGTATTAATAATAGGTCCCGAGATATAATAATAAGTTCCTTTATGTTTTATCGTGTGCATGTATATAAATATGTTTATATCCCAGTGGTTCCGCTTTTCCGGTTGAACTCTCACTGACACACGCAGCAAGAAGCCCCAACATGTGTGAGGTATACTTTCTTTTGTTGATTGCAGATGTCTCTTTCCCTTGCACCGAGTGCAAGTGTAGCCCCCCGTGGGACCAGGAAGGAATGGCTAGTTCTGTGAAAGGGACTCTCTCGGCTTGGATGTCCAGAGGCCCCATTGCACCCTATGTAAGTCACACAGTCTCATGACTTCATAAAGACTTAAATAAAAATACAGGTTCTTCTTTTTATTAATTGTATGACTTTGGCAACCTTTACTTTCTATTTGATGGAACTGATGATGCTGACTTAACAGTGTTGTCAGCGCTAAACGAAATAACATTTGTAAAATGCCAACAAAATGTGTAGCACAGAGAAAGCTCTTTGAACAATAGTGGTTGTCAGGGCTGCTGCTGTTTTTGATTCCCTCAGTGCTTTGGTGGTGGTGCAATCCACCTTTTAGTCAGGAAATGTTTAATGCTTTATTTTTATTTTCATTGATTAGGGAAAGTGATGAAAATATCGTCTTTAGCACCTTTGCAGCTACATTACGTGTCTCCAAAGGGCAGGGCAAATTTACTGATGGGAGAGGAAGAGAACCACAGTCATTGACAAAACCTCAAAGCCAAAGCTCTCATAGAGTTCAACAACATCCAGCCCATAATGAGGAGTCAACAGCAGTTACAGCAGCAGAATGGACCGTGGCAAAGCTCTTGTACCCAGTGCAGTGGGAGAAGTAGATGATGTGACGCATTTCAGCTGGTCGTGTCGGCTGTGCACGCACAGCTTGGTGGTGGCTTCACCATCTACAGTGGCCGGACTCTGCTCTAACCTCATCTGCAAAGCCTAAACTGTGCTTGTCCAGAAGAGAGAGAATGGGTAAGAACTTAGGTCATAGATAACAGATACAACATTCAAATTTCCCCTGAACAACAGCTATTTTTCTCTCCCCCAAGTGCAGAACACAGCCCATTTGGGGCAGGAATGTATTATTTTCTACCACACAGTTCTAGATTCCACTGTTAAAATTTATGGCATCCTCTTGATCCCTGTTAAATTTTGTTCAGCACCGGAGAGAATAAATTGGGATAATTTGTTTCAGAATTATTAGAATTATACAAAGTCACATTTGTACTTTTGAATAAATTGTTCTGTCTCATACTAAGACTGAAGAGCAGGAAGACTGGTAGGCTAAAAAATTTAAAAAACCAAAATCCTTCTTGGAAGTGTTAAAAGCACTTGCAGTGAAAATCTGCCTGATATGTCAAAACTTCTGGGCAGCACTGAGGAGGTTTACTAGAAATGTTTCATAAACTGTTTTTTATCTTTTAGAAATTAAGGCAATAAATGAAATGGTGAATAATTTAGCTGATATCGATGGTACTTTGTTAATAGATTTTAAGTGTTTTCTAATGTCACATTACATTAGTAGATTTTTGTTTGCATCTGATCAGTTTTGTTCACAAATTATCAAGCCAAACATTTTAACACATTCCAAATGCCTTCCCCTTTCATACCGTGACACTTTCCCTTCTTACTCAAACTTCTGTGATTTAGATGATGGAGTTGAACAAAGAGTTTGACATTTAGTTAACACCTTCAAACTTGCTGATATTTAATAGAAGAACACCATTTATATTGGAAATTATTTCCCCCATCCCCACACCTCTCCCCCCGCAGGCATTTCGTGTGCTGAATGTGACATTCTTCAACTGAAACATGTGCAATGCCAGGGCTATTAGATTAAATGAGTCAAATGATCCTACAAGGAGAAAGGAGCTCCTCTCACCCCCACTCCCACCTCGAACTTCTAGAAACAATCTTGGGTGTCTCCTCTTGTGTCTGCCTCTCTTATAATATCTCACTGTCTCTTGTCTTTCACTTGGAGATATTATCTGCTGATTTCCTGATATGAGAGGGAGGTTTTGTGCTTTTGCACCGTTTGCTCTCTGCACCCCTAAAAACACACTCTTCCTCTGCCCCACCCTCCCATCTCCAGAGCGTAAGTGCCATCCTTGTGCTGAATGGGTGGGCCTCCCCTGGGGAAAGCGGGAGCAAAGTGCCTCGCAGACCTTTCAATCTAAGCTGCAGTCTGCTCCTACCTACTCCTTCATGTAATCTAGAGTAACCAACTGTAAGATATTTTGTGTCATTTTTAGATAATAAAATGAATTCCAGTTACTCTGTGTCACCAAATAAAATTCACAATTCAAATGTTTAGTTCTGTATAGCGTCAGAATTTTAACATATTAAAGCCAGCAGCCCCTCTCCCAGGGCAGCAAGGCTGCAGTGGGAAAGGAAAACAGGGCCTGATCCTTCATTTTCCTCTCCTCTTTGTCTTTATCTCTTCTTTCTGCCCCTACCCCCCAACTAGAAGGAAATATGGCTCCTCTGGGGATGAATCGGTAATTAATCATTTGGAAAGGGGTAATTGACGTATAAGGGCCTCGAGGACGGCCGTAGCCTGGAACTGGGGGCTGCTCTCTAGGCTTGGCAGGCCTCCATCTCTCTGTCTCTCTCTCCCTTCCGAGGGGACTTCCTAATGAATTTCCACACTGAAAACAACTGACTCAGCCCTCTGGCCTGGACAATTCTCTTCCTGTTGGCAGGTGCTTATGGCTTCTTCCACCTCCACTTAGTGCCTTCAGCCTCCCTGCTACAGTAATCTGCCTCCTGGGTGAGTCCCTCTTGAAACCACCATTAAAGTCTCTTCTTTCTGAGTAGCCCACATCTAGTCCATGAGAAATATACACTATGGTAAGAAGACATGTTTCAAACTTAGAAATTAGATTTTTTTAAAAAGTGGGTAGCATGTTTTTTCAGTGCCATATGAGGCTCAGCACCCCACAAGGATTATTGAATCATCTGGGGGAATGTCCCTTGGTTGACTTACTGTTCATTACTTTCTAAAGGTCCCTGGATTTCATGAATTTGCAAAGAAACTCACAGGTTTTTGTCCAGCAGAGATGCAAATGATTTCCATCTGGTAGAAAAAAAAACCCTAATGGTTGAAGCTAATTGCCCTGTTGACCACTAATCAGCACTGCAATTTACCCAGTAATCTCATTCACATGTTCACTCACCATGCTTTCTATGCACATCCAGAAATGTTCCCCCTTCAATGTTCTTTAGGTCAACCATACCATCTTACCACTTCCCTAATGGATTAATGAGTTGAATTAAATATCTGACATGTGTTCATCTGCATGTTTGTATAGGAGTCATGCTTTGAGCTTTTTAAAAATGATACTCTATCACCTGCACTCATGTTTGTACACATTTCGTTGTGGGGGTGAGGGGAAACTTCACCTTCACCCCGGAAGCTTCACTGAAAGATCAACTCACAATAAGACAGATCAATAAGAGAAAGAGATTTATTTACTGTGCACAGGGGGAGAATCACAGAGCGATTGCCCAATATCCCAGTGGGGTCCAGAAATTTAAATGCCCTCATTTTAGAGGGGAGGAGGGATGAGGCATATAGGTAATTCTGTTTGGGCCAATAAATGGTTGATACGGAGGGTGGACAGATTCTTGGGAGAAGAGATGGATGTGGGGAATTAGACTTACTTGTAAATGACTCTCTCTGGTGATTAAATTAACCTGAGAGACAGGTGTTATGTTTAAAATTATTTGGGCCAGGTCTAGTTGCGTTCTTGATCTTCTTTCCTGCAATATACTGAGATAACAGGGAGGAGAAAGGAAGTCAATTGTTCTTTTTCTTGGGTCTGTCTGGTTTATGCAGATAGAGGGGAAGCCCCCTCCAAGGCCTGTTGATCTCTAAGGGCCTTTCATTCAAAATACGCTTTATACCAAAGAGTCATATTTTGGGGTGAAATTTCTGGAGCTCCTTCACCATATAAAGTCACTTCTTTTCTCTTTGCACAAAACCAATGAATGTCCACAGCTTCTCACCCTGAAAACTTTTCAAATATAAGCTTCACACTGGCCTATTATCTCTAGTCAGATCCAAGGAAGCCACTCCAATCTCTCTGATCAGGCTCTCAGACCTCTCTGGGCTGAGCCAAGTGGAAGTCACAGCCTCCTTCCTCTCTGTGAGAGCGAAAAATATTCCAGTCCTCCAAAATCATCTCTGAAAAATTACTTCTTCATGAGTCTTTTATGCCTTAGAACCAAGATTCTAAGTTAGAATCACATTATATGCACTTTTGGTTGTTAGGTAAATAAATATTCAGGGTTTATAGTACAAAGACTTTGTAAATGTCATTCACAGCTGAGCTAAGTAATTAATGGTATGTATAGTTACGTTAAACTATTGTCTTTTGAAGTTGCTGTTGAGAAGTCCTAGTCATTCAGATTCCCAAAAAGTTCTCTATGTGATCACTTTCTTTTTCCTATTCTCAGGAAGGTTTTATGATCTAATAGTTAGTGTTAATATTCCGAAGTTTTACTCTAGGTACTTTGTATGGAACATTTTTTAACTCTTTGCTTTGAGTTTTTCAGTGATACTTTCAAATCTGGAAACTCGTATGCTCCTGTTGTGAATAATTTTCTTTAATGTTTGTTTTTCAAATTTTTTTTTTGTTTGTTTTTACATTATGAAACACTGATTGCTTAACTGGACCCTTTAGAAGGATTACCTAATATTATTACCTTTCTTACATTCCCCTTATCTGTTTCTTTTAGCCCTGATTTGTGGTATATCTCCTTTAGTTTGTGATCATTCAATTAGATTTTTCTCCACTTCTGTGTTTTTAAAAATTAATTTTTATTCTTTGTTTCTTTTTCTAGCATGTTCTTTCTTCACGAATTCAATCTTTTCTTGTTACTTTGAAGATAGTAATTGTAGTGTTTAAAAAGCATTTTGTTCTGTTTCCGGCACGAGTTTCTCCACTTCGGCGGAGACGCTTTTTCTCCGCTTCCGCAGACGCCTGGGACCCCTGCGCCAGAGGCCGTGGGAAGCGCCGCCTGCCCCCGCGGCTTCCTGCAGGGCTCCCTCGGCAGGCCGGGCCCTCAGGTCGGGCAGGACATGCTGCCCGGTCTCGAACCTCCAGGCGCTTCCCCGGAGGCCCCCTCTCCTGTTTTTGCCTTGGTGGGTGTTATGCAACCCCCCTTCCTTGAAGCAGATTTAGATGGAAGTCCACTCTTCCGTGTTCCATCAGAGGTCTCATTTATTCATTCTTCTGTCTCTGCAGTGATCGCCTTGTTTCTTCTGTGAAATTCAGATTCTCTGTATTTCCATCCAAAACAAAAAGTCCAAAAGAGAGTCATGTCATAATTACAATAGTAAATTTAAAAAACACCCTAAGTAATAAAGCTTCATGACCCTTCTACTGTGTCCATGTTATATTTAAATGGCAGAACATGGATTTTAATTCCGAGGCATTATTACTGTTTTCTCAGCCAACCTGGTTGGTTTGGGAGCCCACCTTACCAGCAGGTGCCAGTCACATCGTTCAGTCCGAGTCTCTACTCAGCACTGGTGCTTGAGCCCTTTGCAAAGACGTCAGTCCTGCTCCGGCTCCAGCCAGCGCCCACCCGGGCGGCACCGCCGGACCTCAGCTCCCGGCCGCTGTCGCGGCTCGTGTCCCGCGCTCGGATGTGGAGCCCCAAGGTTTCCGTTTGCGTCAGACACAGTCTCATTCCTTCCCATTTTTTTTTAATTCCTAATTCATCAAAGGACTGACTAACTTGGTTCGTCTTCTGCACCTGCAGGCGAGGTTCAGCATTTTCCGTGGCTCCCACTCCATCTGCCAGGCAGATGGGGCTTCTTCCTCCGCCTGGGGCTCCAGAGTGTTCTCCCACCAACTCCTCCGCAGAATCTGCTCCCCGTTCCCAGAGGAAATGCGGCCTCTCTACCTCCATTTCTGCTTTCATTCTTCCCGCACCCGACTGAAGCCGCAGGCAGGGGAGTGGCGGTGACTGAATTTCCATGCATTCTCCTGCGCTCGGGAGTGTATTACGTGCCCCGCTAAATGCCCCTGAAAGCTCCTCTAAACTAGTTATTCAAGACGTGTTAACCCAGTGATTTCGGAGTAAGTTCCTGACTGTTGATTCTGACAAGCCCCCTAACGAGTTGTCTGGTGACCGTTTACCTGCTTCAGGATCACAGCCATGCTGGAGGGGGCAGCAGGCGGCTCGCAGGATGCCCACTGTCCTGCGCCAGCCGCGTGACTGGCTGCCAGAGGAAGCAGCAGCCGTCGCACTCCTTGGCCTTCGACTGAGGTGGGCAGAGGATGCCCACCTGTGCATTCCACATGCTGAAAGAAGGTGGGTTAACGTGTTAACAGAGAAAATGAACCTCATAGAATAATGTAGTAGGAGAAACAAAATAGCCTCTCAAAATACAGTAGGATTTTTTCAGGAAACGTATGCTTTGTAAAATCAACATAGATAAAAACACAGGAAAAATGTAATAGTATAATAAAAATGTTACTTCTGGCCAGACTATAGCTCTGCCACGTACAGAGGACCCACCTGGCAAACAGAAAAACTGCCTGGATGTGGTTTCTTGCTACAAGGACAGTACAGACTACTGCAGAAACAAACGGATGGCATGCACGTTTACTTTTTTTGTTTTTTGTTTCGTATTTTTTTTTAATGTATCTAAGATAAGGAAAGATCTTGGTCCTTCAAATATGTAAGCTCACTCAGCTTTTAATGAAATTATCTATCACAGCTTAACATTAGAGTTAAAAATGAGCCAAAAAATTTAAGGAAATACAATGAGCTTTATCAGTTGTCATTTTATTTTATTTTATTTTATTTTATTTATTTTATTTTATTTTATTTTCAGTTGTCATTTTAATATACACTCTAAGAAGTTGTGTAACTGATTCGAGTGTTAATTATTTTTCTGGTAACAAAGCAAACGCAGATGCCCTTGTCTTTTGGGTACAACCACTGTCTCTTCATCTTGGGCAGATACCATTGGACGACTGGTGTCAGGACATGATACAGAGTTTACATACCTGCCAGGCTTCCCACAACCAAGGTCTGTGCAGCTGTTGGAGGATGCACGCTGTGTTTCCCAGCTGCCAGGGTATGGGGAGCATTCCTGGCCTCTGGCAGAGGAAGCCCACAGTGATCACAGGTTAATTAAGGAGTCTGCTGGACTTGAGAAAGTGGATGGTGGGGTGTGGAGCTAAGCGAGTAGGCAGAGGCCACTCTGAAGTGATGGTGAAGAATCCCCATTCGATTAGTAGCTGAGGAGCTCGGGTCTGAGCTTGCGTGCCTGGAACCCAGCAGTGCCATAGCCTTGCTGAGTTCCCTGTGGCCCTTCTGGCCAAGACTGGCCCTTGTCTCTGCCTCTTTGCATGCCCTGAGCACTTGCTTCTTCCCTATTAGACTCTAAACTCCTGGCTGCCAGGGGCTGGGATTACTCATTTGGATCTGAGCCAATGAGTAGCAGCAGCTCAGAAATTCCCTTTAATGTTGAAGCGCCGCCCTATTTGGCTTTCACCCTGAGCTCCATCTGCCAATTATAATCATGAGTTGTTGATAAAAGTAAACTCATGTCAATCTTTGATGTAGGGAGAGGCAAGGGAGCATGTCTGAGGTTGGGAGCCAGGCGGGCGGCATCAGGGAGAGCGAGGCACTGAGCTCACTAAACAAAGCAGGGCCAGATGGGAAAGGCAGCACACCATCTGGACCCTACACAACCTCCTGGCAGCAGGGCCCTGGCCTGGCCGCCTGCCTGTTCAGCTTTGCCACAGGTCCCTGCTATTCCTATGACCCTGATGAAAAAAGTGAGAGTCAACTCCAAAGATAAATAATAATATGCATAAAACAGGAGGTCTCCAGTGAGCTATATTAATCCAAAGGTGTTTTTCACAGGAGGTTCCAGAACATTCAAGGCAAAAGTCCTGGATACAGATGCAACAACTGGATATTACCTTGTTTAATCCATGGCCATATTTAAAGCTGGGCAAGGAATGCATTAAAATTAGAATCAATCTCAACAAGAAAAGAATAGAATGAACCCCCAAATCCCTGCTTAACCTTTTTTTTCAGTTTCCATCAACAAATGACAATTTCTATTATCCTGAGAAATATACTGGAATCTGTCACTGACCTGCTATTCACACACTTTGCAAGTGCAAACCTGAATACAAAGAACCAAGAAAATAAAAACCCATACATTTAGGAATAGATAAATCTTACCGTGTTCGACCTGATTAAAATGCACTTCAATGAGATTTTGGATTTTTTTTTTTTTCACTAAAGAGAAGCTGCTAGTGTAACTTAAACTTGCTTTATGTCTTCTTTATGATTTATAAATTTTCTTTATGATTCCAAAGATAAATTTTCTTATAATCTTAGAGAAACTTATAGATGAAAATAAATCTAAGACCTATAAAGTGAAAGTGCTTGGCCAAGTTCACACAATCAAAACTGGACCAATAGCTCCTATCTTTGGCCTAGAACCAAGAATGAGACAATTGACAGGCAGTGTTAGAATTGTAGCAGAGGCAGAATTACTTTGTTTATAAAGTTAAGTCTTATTATTTCAATCTTCTGTTATCAAGAGTTTTTTAATTAATATTTTATTTTTTAACTTGTGCTATAATCTAAATGTTTATGCCCCAGCAAAATTCATATGTTGATGTCCAAACACAAATGCAGTAGTATTGAGAAGTAGGGCCTTTAGGAGTTGATTAGGCTGTAAGTAAATGACCTAAAACTTTCCCTACTTGCAGAAAATAAATAAAACTTTTCCTGTTTGCAGATAGCATAATGATGTACATAGAGGATTACAAGAAATCTACAAAAAAATCTCCTACAACAACTGCGTTTAGCAATTTCACAAGATACAAGATCTCTATGCAAGACCAATGTTCTAGCAACGAACACATGGAAACTGAAATTAAAAACACCAATAGCACATATAATTACATTATATATAAAAGTTTTAAGAATAAAATAGTTGCAAACCCTAATAAAAACACGGGCAGGATCTGAATGTTAAAAACTAGAAGATACTGATGAAAGAAATCAAAGATTTAAATAAATGGAAAGATATTCTTGGTTAATGGACTAGAAAACTGAACACAGTGAAGATGTTGATTCTCTCCAAATTAATACATAGATTTAACACAATTTCTATCAAAATCCCAGAAAGATATTTTGTAGATATAGACAAGATTATTCTAAAAGTTACATGGAAAGGCAAAGGAACTAGAATATCTAAAATAATTATGGAGGAGAAGAATAAAGTGGGAGGAATCAGTCTACCCAGTTTTAAGACTCTTTGTATGGCTACCATAATCAGGAATGTACAGTATTGGTGGAGGGAGATACAGAGAGGTCAACAAAGAACCCAGGAAACGAGTAACTCGGGTATGATTAACCGGTTTCTGGTAGCATTGCAAAGGTAAATCAACGGAGAAAGGAAAACCTTTTCAACAAATGATATTAGAGCAATTGAATATACATAAGCAAAAAAAATAAAAAACAGCAAACTTGACATATACCTCACACCTTATACAAAAATAAACTCAAAACTGATCATAGATTTAAAGAATTTGCTATAAAATTTTTAGAAGATAATATAAATCTTCCAGACATAATCCCAAATACTGGTGAGTATTGCATCTCTCATACATTGTTAGTGGGAACGCAAAATGAAAACACGGCTTTTAGAAAATAGTTTGATAGTTTCTTAAAAAGTGAAAATTCATTTGTCCATAAATCCAACAATCACACTCCCGGATATTCATGCCAGAGAAATGAACACTTAACCACGTAAAAACTTTTTACATAATCGTCCTAAGCAGCTTTATTTGTAATAACCAAAACTAGAAACAGTCAAAATGTTCCTCAGTAGATGAATGGTTAAACAAACTGTGGTACAGCTGCACGTATGTTTGGAATATACTCAGCAATAAAAAGAGCAAACTATTAACACGCGTGACAGTTTGCATGGATCTCAAGGGCACTATGCTGAGTGAGAAAAGCTGTTCTCTAAAGGTCATATACTGTATGATTTCATTTATATGTCATCTATAAATGACAATATTGCAGGCAGGGAGAACAGATTAGTGGGTGCTGGGTGTTAGGCATGGTGAGACGTGTAATATAAATTGGTAACACAAGGAAGATCTTTGTGATGATAGACTTGTTCTGTATCTTGACTACACTGGTGGTTACATGAATTTGCACGTTTGATAAAATCACGTAGAGCTATATGCACACATTGTTCCACAGGCAAATCCCTTGTTTCCATACTGTACTATAATTATATAAGAAGTAACTACATAGAAGAAATGGCTTAAGAGAACTTATGACCTTTTGTATTATATCTGCAACTTCCTGTGAATCTATAATTTCAAAAATTAAATATTCACAGAATATTAATGTAATCATCATTGAACACAAGCACAGAGGGAGGGTATCGTTATTTCAAATCAAGCAACAATGAGGGTCTCCCCAATAAGACCTTAAGGGAAAGTCTGTGGCAGCCTGATTCTTCTTTTTTTAAGTAGCCTGTTTTTAGTTACTGCCTTCGCTCCAGTTGTAGGACTGTCTTAGTGAACTTCTGAAAAGTTATAAAAATGTATACAGTTATGTGGCTTTTAATTACATTTTTCATGTTTGGTAAGAGTAAGCCTTTTAAATAAAAACAATGAAGTCTTTATTTAGCCCAAGGATTGAATTTTACCTTTTATTATTGTTTTTTATATTATTTCTTTTTCTTTTGAAAAATACATGTAGATAAATATTGAATCTTCTGAATATCTGCAAGTCCATGTATATTTCTATCACTTGTTCCTCTAAATATTAATTCAATATTTAGCTATTTACTTAATTATATTTAAATACTGATTCATTTTTTTAAATATCCAGCAACTTTTTTCTTGTTTTCTGATGATTCTATAGCACTCTTTTTCTTGAACACCTCTTCTTCAACCTTCTTAACTTTCTAATTTCCCTGTTTTTTAGTGCTGATTGTTGATGTTTTCTGTATCGGCGCTTCTTTTGAGCCACTTGATCACTCTAGTGTTTTTAATTTTCTTTAAAAAGTGTGCTGTATCTGCAGTTGTATTGGTCTCTGCAAATATTTTCTCCTTAGGGCAGGGGTGGGGAACCTGCAGCCTTAAGACCACACGTGGCCTTCTAAGTCCTTAAATGTGGCCTTTTCACTGAATCTAAATTTTACAGAACAAATCCTTTTATTTTTATTAATACATTTTTGTTCATCTTTAATATTTTTATTTTATTTGTAAAATGAATGTATTTAAAATACCAAAGAATAAAATGAATTTCAATGAAATAATCCTCCCAGATTGACTGGCACAATTAGAACGTCAGTAAGCCGTAAGGGCTAAACTGATGGCCGCTACCCTCAGGATTTAGTTCTAACTTTCCCTGCCTGACTGGCTCCACTACTACATGAGGCTGGCTGGCGAGAGTTTATGGGGGTCCAGTACGCCAGTCTGTTATCAGCATTTGACAGTGATGCACTATGTTTCGGTTTGAAGTGGAATTTGTGAAGAGTTACACAGCTTGACAGTATTTTTTAATTCTGTCTGCTTAACAGCGCATCATGTCAAAGAAGTTTAAGAGAACATTGAAGGAAGAAAACAGATTTTTTAATGAGGATTGGGAATTGCAATATTATCCTGTTTCTGCTAAAGATAACATAATTTGCTTGCTTTGTGATATTGCAATATCAACATTAAAGAAATTCAATGCTCATCAGCATTATAACTCATAAAAACCACAAATATTTTAAATTAGAGGGAGAGGCATGAAAGGTTCTATTGCAGAAATTAAAAGATGAAAAGCTAAAGCAAAGACCATTCTTTTAAGCAGCAATAAGACCTGGAAATAATGCCAGCAACTGAAGCAGCTTATAAAGTAGCTTATATCCCGGCGGAGGGGAAAAAAGGGAAGCCATTCAGTGATGTAGAAATTGTGAAAGAATGCATTGTCAAAGTCATAGAATGCTTACACCCTGATAGCATTGCAAAGTGTAAACAACTGCCCCCTTCAAAGAGAAGCGTAACTGATCAGCAGCATGCATTAGTCTTCAACTTAGAGCAGCTTCTGTGCACTACTTCAAAAGGAAAATGTATATTATGTAATCACTTTAGATGAATCAATTGATACTACTGACTGTGTGCAGGTTTTATACTTCATTTGAGAGATAACGGAAGATTTTCTTTGCTAAGAAGAGTTGCTCACGTTGGACACTTGCAAACAGAACATGGGGAATAGATATCGTCAACAACTTTCAAGATAAATGTCATGAAGTTGGGCTGAATTTGATAAATTTAGTGAGTGTATGTATAGACAGTGTACCTACCATGACAGGAAAACATGAAAGGTTTATTGCACAGATTAAAAAAAAGTATTAACAGATCCAGACGCTCTCATTTCTTTCCATTGTATCTCGCATCAGCAAAACCTCTGTGCTAAAACTACTATTTTAAGTCACACTTTGCAACAAGTTATAAGTATTGTTATCTATATTCCTGCACATACAACATGGCATCCTCAGTTTCATAACATGCCAAAGTTGAACTGTGAGGTGTTCAGTGTGGATTTGCCGTATCATTCTAAGGTATGTTGGCTATCACAGGGACAAGTATTAGCCAAAATTTTATCTCTGTGAGAACAGATAGTTGAATTATATGAAGAACAGATTCAGCAATGTGAATTATTGATAGAAGATTTCTATAAGAATGCAGCATTTCTGTGTGATATCATGTCACACCAAAACAACTTAAATATTTCCTTGCAAGGTAAAACTAAGTCTATATATGATAGCTAAGTGGCTAAAAAAAAAAATTCAAGCATTTCAAAAAAAGCTATCTTTTTTCAAAACACTTCTTCAAAAGGAAATTTCAGATGAACATTTTCCCCAGTTAGCAAAGGTCATTGATGAGCAGGATGATATACGTGACTCATTTGAAGAATTCACAGCTGTTTAAACCTATTAATTGGAGAATACAATGAAAAGTTCACTGACTTTGAGAATCATGACATCATACTCAAATTAGCATTTCATCCTCACCGAGTTGATATCACCAAGGCACCTGAAGAACTACAGATGCAATTGATTGAGCTCTCAGTAGATGACATTTCAAAGTTATTGTTGATGCTAAGAAAGATCCAATTGAAATGTGGAAATATGCAGTGGATATCCACACCTTTGGCAATAGCCAGAAAAATGCTTTCTTGCTTTTCAACCACTTATTGCTGGGAATCTACATTCTCTTACCTAACCCAAATCAAGATTCCCTTAAGGTCACAAATGACTGATGCCCATCTAGAGGATCAACTGAAACTGCAGACCCGCACACTGCAACCAAATATTCAATGCCTTCCAACAAAAATCCGACACAACAAAGTCACTGAAAGATTAGTTAACTTTAAAATTAACAAATAGTTTTCATTTTTTGAAATTATTAAGTACATAACAGTTAGATTTTTACAAAGTAATGTACATTTTTAAGTATATCTAATTGAAGTTTCTTGAATGTAGGCTTATTTGATTACAGCTAAATTATATGGGTTTCCAACATGAAAAGGTTCCCCACTCTGCCTTAGGGGAAGAGAGACAGGTGTGCTGAGCAGCCAGTAGGGGGGTATTCCCATTATTTTCAATGCATGAAGGCAGTGCTGAGCGCATTTCACATCTGTTTTCACATACTTGCTGCTCTCTTGGTGTTCTGCCTGCTGCTTGTGGAGATCTGAGTGTGTGGTGGGCTTTGCTCAGCCTTTCTTCCACCCCCCACACTCACATGTGGGAGCTCTGGAAGATGAGCCTGCTTTGTGGACAGGTCTGCTGTCACACTTTCACCTGGCACTAGCACTAACGCCAGCAGCAGAAAGAAAAGAAGGTGCAGTAGTTGGATTATTGATCCAGTTATTCTATAGTAAGTCTCAATTACCTTAATGATTGTTCCATGGCCTAACCTTCTCTGTGATTTTCTTGATCTTTTAAAAGAAACTTTATTGAGGTATAATTTATGTACCATAAAATTTACTCACTTTAAGTGCACAATTCAATAATGTTTAGTAAACTTGTAGAGTTATGCAACCAAAAGCACAATCAAAATTTTAGAATATATCCATCCAAGAGCCCTTGTACCCAGAGTAGTCACTCCCATTCCCAGCCTTAGGCCCAGTCAGTAGTCTACTTTCTGTCTCTAGATTTGCCTTTTCTTTACTTTTGTTTTCTGAAAAACTCCATTATGTTCCAACCTTTTCTGTATTTATAAGTGAAATCGTACAATATGTGATTTTTATGTCTGGCTTCTTTAACTTAGCATAATAGTTTTGAGGTTCTTCCATGTTTTATCACATGCCAGTATTTTGTTGTTTTTTTATTGCTGAATAGTATGTCACTATATAGATATACCAGATGAATATATTTCCTCAGTTACTAGACATTTGAGTTTGTTCAAGTTAGGGCTATTATAAATCATGCTTCCATGAACATTCATGTACAGCTCTGAATGTGAATATATACTTTCATTTCTCTCGTGTAGATCTTAGGAATGGATCTAAGTTTGTATAGTTTGGTTTGTATAGTTAATTTATGCTTAACCTTTAAAGAAACTGCCAAACTGTTTTCCATTTTACATTCCTGTTAGCATATATGATAGTTCCATTTTTTCCATGCCTTTGTTAACACTTTTTCTCATCTGTCTTTTTGATTATAGTTATTCTACAGGTTGCAGATTGTACTTCATAGTAGTTTAGTCTGCCTTTCCTAAATGACGAATGATGGTGAACATTTTCTCACATGCCTTTTGGCAATTTGTCTACATTCTTAGCTGAAATATCTATTCAAATCTTTTGCCCCTTTTAATTAGCTTTTTAAATTTTTGTGATTGAGTTATAAGAGTTCTGTATATATTGCAGGTATAAGTCTGTTATCAGATATATTATCAAATGTATTTAATATATTAGACATATTATCAGAAAATAAAATATTTCTCCCAATCTGTGGCTTGTCTTTTTATTTCCTTAATGGCATCTTTGTAGCACTTTTTAAAACTTTTGATGAATTTTTTTTCTTTTGTGCATTTTGCTTTGATAAGCTTTCCAAACCCAAGGCCAAGTTCACAAAGACTTACACATATGTTTCTTTCTAATAGTTTTATAGTTTTCATTCTTATATTTAGATCTTGACCCATTTTGAGTTACATTTTGTATGTGGGGTGAGATAGGGGTCTAGTTTCATTCTTTTACATGTAGGTATTCAGTTGTCCCTGCACTATTTATTAAAGAGACTATTCTTTCCCCATTAAATGATCCTGGTACTCTTGTCAAAAATCAATGTGTCATAGATGTATGGGTTGATTTCTGAATTCCTCTTTGTATTGCCTTGTTTTATATGCCTATCCTATGGATGTATCACAGTCTCTTGATTACTGTAACTTTGTAGTAACTTTTGAACTTGAGAAATACGTGTTCTCGAACTTTGGTCTTTTTCAAGATTCTTTTGGCTAGTCTGGGTCCTTTGCATTTATATGAAATAATATTTACCAACTCGAGTATATAGCTTAAATGCACTTTTTGTCTTTCGATCCACAGTTTCCAGTCAAAACACTATTTTCCAAAGTTCCTTTTTTCTATTCCCCCTCAAGTTAAGTTGTGTCATGTATTTGTAATATAGCAAGATTCATCTGTCACAGTCTGATTTCCATCCTGATATCCCATAACATCCTGGTTGATGTTTTAAAATGTTCAAACATTAAAGTTCACTTTTGTGGTGAGTGCATAGAGCCATGGATCCTACCCCAGTACCCATCACCCTAAAAGTGCTCCCTGTGCAATTCTTTTGTAGTCAATCATTCTCTCCTCCCACAACCATTGGGAATGAGCATGTGCTCATCCCATAGTGTTTCCCTTTTCCCAAATTTCGTATGAATGGAATCTCACAGTATGTAGCCTTTTGTGGCTGGCTTCTTTCACTTAGCAAAATACACTGTTTCATCCATGTTGTTGAATGAATCAATCATTGTTCTCTTTTTTATCCTCGAGTAGTATTCCATTTTATACATGCATCACACTTTGTTTTATCAAATCCTCTATTGAAGGGCATATTGTTTGTTTTTTCCCCAGGTTTTAACAATTACAAATAAAGCTTCTATAAACATTCAAGTACAAATTTTGTGCTAATTTGTTTTCAATTTCCTTCAGTAAATACCTAGGCGTTCAATTGGTGAATTATATGGTAACTACATATTTAACTTTAAAGAAACTGCCAAATTATCGTCCAAAGTGACTGCATCATTTTGTGGGCCCATGAGCAATGATGAGTGACACTATTGCTCTGCGTTCTTGCCAGTGTGGGGTATCATCAGTACTTTTGTATTTTAGCTATTTCAATAAATATGTAGT
The DNA here is from genome assembly GCF_020740605.2 of Lemur catta. Classification (NCBI taxonomy): domain Eukaryota; kingdom Metazoa; phylum Chordata; class Mammalia; order Primates; family Lemuridae; genus Lemur; species Lemur catta. The sequence goes on from NC_059137.1 coordinate 89,382,062, forward strand.
GGTACATCATTGAGGTTTTAATTTGCATTTCCCTAATGATGAATGGTGTTGAGCCTTTTTTATGCATTACTTGCCACCCATATAGCTTTCTGGAAGTGTATGTTCAGATCTTTTGCCCAATTTAAAAATTAAAAGATATTTTTCTTCTTTCTAATATATGGTTTTGGTTGCTTTTTGGCTTTTCACAAACTAACCAAACCTCTAGGTAAGAAAATTTAAAAACTTTTTTATATTACATGAAAGCAAATTTTTCATGAGACTATGGCTTGTATTTTTCCCTTCAGTCTACAACTACCTTCTTAAATAGGATCTGTTTGTCTGCACAGCCAGCACCTGGACCACTGCAGCCTGTGAGGCTGGTTCACAGCCACCTGCGCCCTGAGACTTAGGCTGTCACTGCAGATGCCACCTTCTGAGACACGTTCACCATCTCCAGAATCTCCCCATGTTCACCTTTACTGCTTGTCCCTGGGCATGTCCCAGGGAATGGGCCACCACTACAAGTCCCATTTCCATGCATTCCCCATCCCAGTACCACCAGTGTTCTATTCATCACCCCCATTCTGGAAACTTCCTCAAGGCCAAGAATTAACTATTCAATATGCTAGCAGCAAACACAGGATTTGGTTACTTTATGTGGGCATTTTCAATTAGTAGTCCTTAATAAAGGTGGGCCAATGGAAATACACATTATATAGTGTCTCATTTTCCCCAGAGAGGAGGTTCAGTGTCCTTTATGACATGCTAACAACTTTTAATATTGACATAATCATAAATAACAAAATGTTGCAAAAACAGTGCAGAGTGGCCACCTGCATTTTTGCCTATGTTTCTCCAGTCATCAGACTAGGAAATTGGCATCAGTACAATCTACAGACCTTTGCAGATTTTACCAGTTTTAAATGCACTTGTGTTTGTGGTGTGTATGTGTGTGTGTGTGTGTGTGTGTGTGTGTGTGTGTAGTTCATTTTATTACACATGTAGATGTGTGTGACCACCACTGTGGTCAAGATACAAAACTACTCCACAATCACAAAAAAGTACCTTTGTGCTATCTCTAACCCCTAAAACAACTAGTCTGTTTTCCACTTCTATAATTTTAAAATTAGGAGAATGTTATATAAACGGAATTACACATATGTAACCTTTTGATGTTGGCTTTTTTTTCATTAACCCCTTTGAGAGCCATTCAATCTGCCACATGTATCAATAGTCTTTTAATTGCTGGATATTGTTCCATGATAGGTATTTACCAGAATTTGTTTAACCATTCATCCATTAAAAGACATTTGAGCTTCCATTTTGGAGTTATTGTGTATAAAGTTGCTATGAATATTTGGATACAGGTTCTTGTGTTGATATAATCTTCATTTCTCTGGGATAAATAACCAGAAGTGTGATTGCTGTATTTTAGGGTAAGTCTACGTTTAACTATTTTCCAGAATGGTATATTATGGGCGATCCAGTTTCTCTGCATCCTTGCTGGCATTTGGTGGTGTCACTATTATTTTTATTTCAGATACATATATTCATATATATATATACATATATGTATCATTGGGGTTTTAATTTGAATTTCCTAAGAACTATTGCTGTCAAATATCTTTTAACGTGCTCATTTTATATTGTTTATTTTTCTGTTGTGTTCTGAGAATTTTGTAATATATTCTAGATATGAGTCCTCTGTTAGAGTTTTAAATTTGCAGTTGCAAATAATTGTGTTGTTTGCAATTATGTTCTCCCAATTTGTAGAATTTCTTTTCATCTTCTTAACAGGATCCATATTATCTTTCTTTTGGCATCATGTCTAAAAGCTTTCCACCTAACCTAACCTCTGAAGATTTTTTCCTATATATTTTTAAAAGTTTTATATTTTTATGTTTTATATTTAAAAAATAATCCAGTTGATTTAAGTTACGTAAAGCATAGGGCTTATATTGAAAATCACTTTTCTTAAACTATGAATGTGTAATTACTTCAGCATTTGTTGTAAAGATTATTTTTCCTCCAATGAATTACTCTTTTGCCTTGTCAAAAATCAGTTGGCCACACTTCTGTGGGTCTATTTCTTAGTTTTCTAGCTCGTTCCTTTAAATATGTGTCTATATCTTTACCAATTCAATGCAGACTTGATTATTGTAGCTACATAAGCTTTATAATTGAGAAAAGTGATTTCTCCCACTTTATTCTTATTTTTGAAAAATCATTTCAGCTATTCTAGTTCTTTTGTCTTTCTATATAAATTTGAGAGTATGTTTATTTATAGCTATAGAAAATCTTCCTGTGATTTAGATAGGAATTATGTTAATCCTGTGTCAATTTGAGGAGAACTGATATCCCTCTGTGTTTAGTCCTCCAATCCATGAAGATGGATTGTCTTTCCAATTATTTATGTCATCTTTGATTTCTTTATCAGCATTTTGTAGTTTTCTTTGTGTACATCTAAGTACTTTTTGAGCAATTTTAAATACTACATTTTTAATTTGGCTTCCACATGTTCATTGTTAGTATATAGAAATGTGATTACTTTTTGTACATTGATCTTATAGTCTGTAATATTGATGGACTATTGTATTAGTTCTAGGAATTTTTTGTAGATTCCTTGAGATGTGCAATGTAGACCGTAATATCTTCTGCAAAATAGGGCAGTTTTGTTTTTTTATTTCTGATTTCAAGCATTTTGTTTTATTTTTTCTTGCTTTATTTAACTGGCTAGAACTTCAGTACGATGTTGAATAGTAGTGTCAAAAATAGACATCCTTGCCTTCTTGTTCGTTTTAGAAAGAAAATAATCTTCATAAAATATCGTGTTAGCTCTATGTCTTATTTACATATTCTTTACCAGTTTGAGGAAGTTCCTCTTTATGCACTTTTGCTGAACATGTTGATTATGAATTGTTGAATTTTGTCAAATGTTTTTACTGCATCAATTGATATGTTTATATGATTTAAAAATATGACCGATTACATTGATTGATATTAGAATATGGATATAGCCTTGCATTGGTGTAATAAATCCCTATGGTCATGGTGTATAATTCTTTTTGTATATTTGATTTACTTTTTTCCCAGGGTTTTGTGTCTATATTCATGAGGAATATTAGTGAATAGCTTTTTTGCAATGTCTTTGGTTTTGTTACAGGGTAATACTGGGTTCATGGAATGAAGTGGGAAGTACTTCGTTGTCTTATGTTTTTTGGAAGATATTGTATAAAATTGTTCTTTATTCTTCTAATTCTTTCTAAATGTTAGGTAGGAGTTTTGGTCCCAGAGAGTTACTTTGGGGGGAGTTTTTTCAAGTATTAGTTTAATTTCATTAATAGTTACTTTAATTATTTAAGACTGAGTAAATTTTAGTACTGATGTCTACAGTGATAGTCTCTTTTCATTCAAGATTTTAACAGTCTGTGTCTTCTCTCTTTTTTTCTTCATAAATCCTGATAAAGACTTGCCAATTTAATTGATGTTTAAAAAAGCCTCAGCTATTTGTTTCTTCAATTTTCTCTATCTGCTTTCAGTTTCATTTTCTCTTACCTTTATTATTTCCTTTCATCTGCTTGTTTTGGGTTTATTTTTCTCTCCTTTTTCTACTTTCTTAAGTTTAAGCCTTAGATGATTGATTTTTAGACCAATTTCTTCCTGATATAAGAATTTAGTGCTATATATTTGCCTCTCATCACTGCTTTAGCTGCTTCCCTCAAGCTTTGATGTATTTTTATTTTTATTGTCATTGAGCTCAATATATTTCTGTCTTCTGTTCACATGATGTAATTTCATTTGTTATATCTTTAAGTTGACTCACTTTCACTCTGTTACAGCTATCCCGATAGTAAGTCTTTATTTAGATTTTTCTATTTTCCAGTTCTAAAATTTCCATTTGTTGTTTTTTTTTAATCTTCTATTTCTTTGCTGATTTTTTTCTACTTTTATTTGTTTCAAGTACTTTTGTAATTTCTTACTCTTGTCAGATAAGTCCAACATCTGTGACATTTTCTTATTGAAGTCTATTAATTGTCTGTTTTTATTCAAGTTGATATCTCTTGGTTCTTGGTACAATGATGATTTTTACATTATGTTCTGGGCATTTTGAGTATTATGAGACTCTGGATCTTATTTAAAGCTTCTGATTTAGCACTGGAAGAACATAGGGTGCCACCCCAGCCTTGGCAGGTGACGGTGGGTATCTAGGCTTTCCAAGCATTCTCCACCTTACCAGGTGGAGAGAAGGAGGAGGGTCCCTTGTGACTGCAGGTAGGTTTGGAAATCTAAGCTCCTCATTTGGCCTCTAACAATACCATGGGGTAGAGGAGGGGTGCCTTGTTATCTCTGAGTAGGGGATGGAAATCCTAATCTGCACTCTGTCTCCCTGGATATCACTGTGTTGGGGAGAGGGAAGGGGTGTCTCATTGCTGCCAGATTGGCACTGATGTTCAGGCTTTCCAGTAAGGCCCCCACAGACACCAACTCAGAGATGAGCCAATGTGTGCCTCTGTAAGATCTAAGTCTCAGATTCCCTAAGTTGAGGCAAGGTCTCACTACCATGGTGTGGTGGCAAAAGTCCCAGCACCCCACGTAGTTCCATCTGCTACCACCCTAGCAGGGCATAGGAGGACTGCCTCATTGCTTTCAGGTCAGGGTGGATGTTTAGCCTCCCACTCAATCTCTGTAGGCACCACGGGGAGGGCAGGAGGGCTTTCTTACCCTTGGGCTGGAAACCCTCAGGCTCAAGTGACCCAGGTGACCACCTCTGACACCACCGCAGTGGGGAGGAGGAGGAATGCCTCATGGCTGTTGAGCAAGGTGGGATTCTAGGTTATCCACTCAGGTTTGCTGATGGGGTGGGGAGGCCACATTATTTTTTCTCTGTGTTTGGCTAAAGAAGAATGATTATTGTCAAAAAAGTTTCTGTCTTGCTAAATTGTTGCTTTCTTTGTCCTTTGGCTGAAGAGAGCAATCTTTAATTAAAGATTTTGTTTTTTGTCTGCACCCACTGGTGTTCTGGGCTGCAAACTTCTCCAGCATCTAAGCTGGGATATTTAGGAGGCAAAGAAAAAAATTAAAAGAACACTCACCGCCCTGTTCTTCCATAAGGCCCAAGGTCCCTAGCGAGTCTGTATTTTTATATTTGTTTTATGGCTAACATCCAGAGTTTTAGGTGTGCATAATAGAAGGAACAGAAAGAAATGTATCCAGCCATACTGTTCCTAACTGGAAGTCTTCTCTCTTGACATCTTTAAAATCTACTTTATTTTTTAGAACAATTTCAGATTTATAGAAAAATTAAGAAGATAATACAGGAACTTCTCATATAACCCATACTTAGTTTCTCCTATTATTAACATTTTACATTACTATGATACATTTGTTATAATTAATGAACCAATATTGATACATTATTAACTAGAGACCACTGATTTTTTCACTATCTCTATAGTTTTGCCTTTTCCAGAATCCATATAATTGTAATTATACAGTATGTAGCCTTTTCAGACTAGCTTGTTTCACTTAGCAATTCTCATAATACTTTGACATTTTAAATTAAAAAGAAATGTCTAATCCGTGATAATTAGAAGATAAGAATATACAACAACGTGGGCCTGCACTGTGAGGACAAGGGTTTCCCAGCATGAAAAATAATTGTATTCCAAAATGCATTTGTAAATCTGTGTTCTAAAATTTGGATTTCAGTTTCTCTTGGTAGATGTTGTATTTAAACAGTCTCTATTGACTGAGCACAGGACATGTAAATGAAAACAACTGTTGAACTTTTACTGAGAATATTGGATCATCCATCCTTTTTGAGAACTCTCCTCCCTAAGTAGCCTGTCGGTACCAAACACACTGATGTCTTTGCCTCCTGCCTGCTGCCATCTCAAGAAACCTTGGTGGCTTGAAGGAGCCAAAGGTAAATTATTGAGCATATGCAATGGTTCATCAGAGCACAGCGTTCAGGAAACAAGGAACAAAGACCTTTTACCCTTAGTAACAGGCAAAAACATTGGCAAAACTTGCTGGGATCCCAAATTTTTCGGCTCTTTCCGCAGCCTCCTCTTGCATCAATCATGCAGCCATCTGAACCTTGGCATAATCTCTTGAAGACAGTCTCAAACCAGTCCCCTGTTTCCAATTTTGCTCACCTACAGTTTACTCTGAACATAGCAGCAGAGAGACCTTTCCTCTTTCCAGTCCTCTGATGGCCTCCCCAGACTCCTTCCCCTTGTTTGAAAAGCTTCATCTGGAATGGCCTCTGTCTGCCTGTCCATCTTAGCGTCCCAGAGCTCAGTCTCGCTTTCGCCACAGCAGAGCTACTCCAGCTCCTGCTATCTGTGGTTCATCTCAAGCTTGTTTCTGACTCCAGGCCATTGCCAGTCCCCTGTCCTGGAGGCTCTTCTCTTGAGATCTTTCCATGGCTTCTTCCAGCTAGTCAGGACTCATTCACACATGACCCCTCAGAGAGGCTTTCCCAAATCCCCAGCACAGAAGGCATTACTTTGCTATATTTTCTTTCTAGCACCATCACCATCTGCATTGTTTTTCTAAATCTATTTTTTCTGCCCTCCCCACAGTTGGATGTGTGCTCTGTGATAGCAGTGGCCTTTGCAGCTGTGTTGGTGCTGTATCGTAACATCTAGGATACGTTGGCCCCTCCAGAGGTAGACTTGCTGAACGGATAAATCAGTGAATGCCTGGTGGCATGCTGCTAACACTAGAGCAATTTCCTGGCAGCAGCCACATGCCTGTGTGTTCCCAGCCTAACATTTTTCCACGGCCTGCAGGAAAGGACAGATCTTCTTTCTTATAATCCTCAGACTAATCAAATTTTCTGCCCTTGAATTAATGGCTGTCCCATAAAACTGACAGAAAGAATGCCTACTTTATTACTTCTATAGCCTAAATATACCATGATAAAACAAAACAAAACCCTCATTTGCTACACAGACTCTATTTCCACTGTGAAATGTAGGAAGCGAATTTACCTGCTGAGGGAAACAGGCCACCATAAAATTTCTTCTTTAGTATTTACTATCAACACCCAGAAAATATGTATCACAATTTTTTAAATTTTTATAAACATCAAAAATGACTTCTTAAAGCATTTATCTAGTAGAACTGCAGCATGTGATTTGCACCCAGTCAAAAAAATATTACCCTAGAAGGACATAAGCACTCAGAAAAGATAGATATTTGTCCAGAATGTTGCAACACACTATTATCAAGAAATTTTCAAGAGAGGCACCTAGGCAGTCAAAGACTCTGACTCATTTTCCTAATGTTATGTCCTTAAGTGTGAAATATTCTTGCAGCAAGTGAAATCACAAATGCATATTTAAGGACTGAGCACCTTGTGGAAAGAAGTCATTGCAGGGGATAAAACTGACACCTACCTCAAGCAATCTCTGTCTTCTACAGACCTGCATAATTCATCTGAAAACAATGACCTGCATTGCCAGCATCCTCTTCTGTGAAGATGTTCAAAAGAACATGGTTCTATTTTGCTATGCAGTTGAAATATGTTTTTACTTTTAAATGTAAAGTTCTTAACTTTTTCAATTTAGATAAGACAACTTCCATTGCTGAGCACCTACCACAAGCCAGGTGCCTTCCAAGTGCTTCCTGTTTGTTCTTCCTGACAATCATTCCTTAATTCTCACAGCAGTGCCATGAGGTCCTATAGCCACAGAGAATTGAGGCTTAACACAACCAAGTACCCTCTCCCAGAGTCACAGAGCTGGACTTTGCCAAGGTCCTGCAGCTGACAACTGCACACTACGGATTCAAGTTCAAGCCAGCTGGGTTTTAATGACTTTGGCCCACACTCACTTCTTCCAATACTTTGAACCTCGTCCTCCCGAATGAGGGAAGAAACAGTATTTCCTTTATAAACTAGGGACATAATGAGACCGGATAAGGATTAAATGGCTAAAAACATTTATGTGTTTGAATATTTTACATCAAAGTAAAATTATTTGCTTTATTTAAATGCACACATGCACACACCCCTGACAGTTCACAGCCCCAGTCTGGGAAGTTCAGACCTGTCCACCGTCAGCTTGTCACATAAGGATGGTGAAGTACTGTGTTTTGCGTTAAAGATAAAGGAAAAAGGCAAAACACACTTAATTTGTAAATAAAATAATTTTTAAAATTTGAGAGTTTTTTTCCCCTCTGACTACTCTTGCTTGAGGAAAAGTACATGGAATATAACAGGCTAACTAGTCAGTAGAGATCCAGATGGGGCCTGTCCATGGGGTTCCAGGGCGGGTGCTGGGGCTCCCGGCCTTCCTCTGCCCTCCCCAGTGCTGCATGTGGCGTGTACCGACCTGCTGTCCCTGTGAGGCCTGCGGGGGTTACGTATGACGTGAAGGTTGGGAAGAAAGTGGGGGGAAGTTCATTGGTGACTACTGAGGGAAGTGGGGAGTTACAGGGCACGTGTGCGCCCCTATGGGAATGAAATGACCTCAATTGCCAGCAGGACAAGAAAGATACAATGTGGGAAACAAGTGGGTGAGAAAAATAGTGAGTTGTAAATGTGTGCATGTCAACTTTTTAGCCATGGTTTAAGCTCTTCTTTAGCGACAACTAAGTGTCATTTCTGTCTGTATTCCCTGCCCTCAGTGCCTGATGCTAGGACACCCTGAGCAAACGCTCGCAGACTATGTGAGACAATTACTCCAGAGAGGAGGAAGACAGTATTTCCCCTCCACCCTCCTAGCGTTTGGGGCCAGGCTTCTGTAAGTTACGCTGAGAGGAGGAAAGCAAACAAGCGTTTACTGACATGTGCATGCGTGGTGCGGAGCTCCGAGGGGTGGCTAGAGCTTGGGCTTATGTAGCATCTTAACAAGGAATAAAGTCATGGAGAACTGAGAAGACAAGGGAAAAGGGTTTGGAGGGCTGCAAACAGGGGGAAGGTAGTATGTGGAGGGCTCTAGTGGGAGGCAGGCGTTACTGGTGCGGGGCCATCTTGGAGCTGAATTCTTCGTGGCCAGGAAGACTTCCTTGGAGGGAGGATGGACAGCAGTCCTGATGTCTCAGACATTTCTGGGTTTACTCAGACAAAGGAAGCTCCAGGAAAGCTTCTCTTCTGCATCTGTTCATTCTCACTTGCCTCCAGCTCAAAATAATCTTCATGCCAAAGTGGTATATTTTGGGGTTGCCTATTCCGTGACCCTCACTTCATACTGGTAGCAACAAGATGAGATTGGTCACTAGGGCTGGATGGACAAGGGCCAAGTAACGGGGCACTGCTCCTCTTTGGTTTCTAGAAGGCAGTCTGTAAGGCAGGGCTCCGAGTGTGCGAGGTGTTCTGGGAGACGGCCGTGAGGAGGAAAGAAAGACGCAGAAGACTGGACAGAGAGACAGCGTAGGCTGCGGTCTGCTCCCGGCGCCTCCGCCAGCCACCTGCGGAGCTCGGACGTCGGGAAGGGGTCCCAGCGTGGGCCTGGGCTGGGGAGGGGCTGGGCCTTGACGTGCCCACACGGACTCTGGCAAGGGGATCCCGGGCACCGGCACAGGGACCTTCTTCAGTTGAATCCCTCCCAGAAAGGGCCGCCAGGAGCAGGGAATGAGCCCCAGCGCAGAAGGAGGCTTTGTGCTGTGTCCACAGCACCCCCTACAGGTTAGCCCACCGGGCTACTTTCAAATTCCTTGCAACAAACGGCGTCTTTAACAAAAACGTAGGGTACATGTAGCCAAAACTCCATTACTTTATTGTAAACAAATTATATATATATATATATTTAGCTATGAGGGTCCAACATTAATAACCACTGACTAACCAAAATTAAATCGAGATTTCATAAAAATGTGTGAAAGCAGTGTCCAGCATTTGGCAGTATAAAGCCAAGTTCCATCAGGAGGAGTGAAAGTATAAACCATCAAGTACAGTACTATTTTGGAACTGAAACTATATACAGAAGAATAGTAGCACTAGGTCTTGTTAAACTACATTTTGACCTACAATATAAGCATTCGTTTTAAAATTGCTGTAGCATTCAAGTTAAGCATGTTGTTTATGTAGGAATACCTATAATTGTATGTGTCTATTGTGTATACAATATCAGATAAAGTTTTATGTGTGTCAGTTTCTTCTAATTTGCTTCTATTAAATAATTGACCATAATTTTACCCTTAATATCTCATACTAGGTGTTAACTTTAAGTGGTATTTCCACTCATTGACCATTATTCTGTAAACTGATCAGTATGCATTCTTTAAAAGGGATCAGAAAGTTTTTTTTTTTTTTTTTTTTTTTTTTTTTTTTTTTTGAGACAGAGTCTTGCTCTGTTGCCTGGGCTAGAGTGCCGTGGCACCAGGCTAGCTCACAGCAACCTCAAACTCCTGGGCTCAAGCGATCCTCCTGCCTCAGCCTCTCGAGTAGCTGGGACTACAGGCATGTGCCACCATGCCCGGCTAATTTTTTTCTATATATTTTTAATTATCTAGCTAATTTCTTTCTATTTTTAGTAGAGATGGGGTTTCACTCTTGCTCAGGCCGGTCTTGAACTCCTGACCTTGAGCAATCCCCCTGCCTTGGCCTCCCAGAGTGCTAGGATTACAAGCGTGAGCCACCATGCCCAGTCAGAAATTTTTTGAAATATGATTTTTACTCCTTTTCCTGATGGTTTCAGTGACCCACAAGGATATCCACCAGTCTTTTACCAAAGGGTATGAGTAGAGGTGGGGTGAAAATAGGACTCTCAGTCCTATTAACTTTCCAGGACCATGTGAACTTTGCAGAGGTTCCCCGGGGGAGGTGACGGTGGACTCACATCGATGAACATTGTCTAGTTCGTTGGGAAAGGCCTCTAGTCCATTTGCTGGCCTTGGGCAGAATAAGGGGATGCGGAGATTAGTGAAAACCACTATTCTTAGATTTTGGAATCACAGAATGGGGGTAAAAATCCTGGCCCAGTTCTGGAGTAGCCATGTGATTTGGGGAAATTTCCTCAGCTTTTATAGCCTCTACAGAAACCACTCAATTTACAGAGTTCTTGTAAGAATGAATAACAAACTCAAGACAACTTTATGTCCAATATATTCATTTTACAATTCAACAAGAATCCCAGAGAAACCATTTCTAAATCTCACCTGCAGCTCTGGTACTCCGGCCCAGGTCCATTTGTCCCCTAGGGAGTCTCTGTGGTAGCTCCCACCATCACCCTCCTCTGTCTCCACACCTTCCCTGGGCTCCTATTTCTGTCTCAGCAATCCGGGTGGCTTGAGTCTTTCCTCCAGGGCCTTGTGCTGATTAACTGCTCATAATTAAAATTAAATTTGATGAACTGGAACCGAAGCTTTTAGTTGGCTTCTCTTCATCACTTTGCTCACTTAATGTACTAAAACCTAGAAAAGGAAAAGAGTATAATTTTCTGCTTATTAGAGGAAGTCTGAAAAATAGAGTAATTTTATGAATAAAAAAGATATACTCAATTAATTGTTTTGTGTGAGTATATCTGAACTTACTATTGTAAAAAAGAAAATCTCTTTGGTGTACAAAAGCAGCTCAGGTTGTTAGGAGATTTACTTGCTAGCTGCAAAAAAATTTTGGAATATATTTGTGGAATAACATTTGATTTTTTATTAGTGGAGAGAGTACCATTTACATAAAAGTTTTACTTTATTTTTAAACTCATTTCTTAATGGAAGCAAATATGTGTGTGAAAAATTCCAAAAAATATAATATCTTAAATTTATAGATAGAAAAGCTCAAATGTCCAAAGAAATTAAGATTTTTTAAAGTTTATTTTATAATTAATCAAACAGCCTTAAATATATACACGTAAAAGACTAAAGCTGTGATGCATAGAAAGTGGAGGAAGATGAAGGTGTCTGTTGGGAGACTGAGGACTGGGAAGAACCTTAGACATTTCTAGGACAGCCTGGGCTGTGTAAACAGCTAGGACTCCGACAGCATCAAACTCCATTAGGAGCGTGTAGCCTACTAGGGGATGCCACAGCGGGCGGCCTCCCCAACAAACACTCATTTTCCTTCCTCCCTATATGTCACGTATAAAATATAATCATATTATTATAATTTTTTGTGCAAGAAGTGCTTTTCCCACAAGACTGTGAACTCTAAAAACCAGATATATGTCTACATTATCTTTTAATTTTTCCCCCACATCTTAACATAATGACTGGCACATAGCACATGCTCGATACATGTGTGTTCAAGAATGGATTGAGGTACTTCCATTTGTAGCACAATTACAGGTCAGATAATCTTAAGATCTCTTTTACAAAACACCTAGAAATGCTGCATAAAATGTAGGAGTTTCCCTCTACCAGGGGGAGGAGAAGAGTTTCCCTGTGAAATATGCCCAGAACTTTCTCCATAACAAAGGCCTACTCTCCACTGTGAAAGACAGCCAGAGTGTTATCCCACCTAAAGGAGAACATTTACCTGAATTCAGACCCCTCTGCCCTTCCTGTCTCACCTAAGGGAGGAGAAAAAGATAGGAAACATTTATGAAGGTTACAGACCAGGGACAAGGGCCCACTAAGAGAATGAGGCTCAGTCTAGGATTACAAAGTGCCTCGTCTCCAGGTCTTCTTACCGTCTCACCGACAGGGCTCCTGTCCAAGAGCAGAGCATTGCAGCCAAAGGATCCGCATGAGGGGAGCTCCCTCTGAGGAGGAGTATTCAGGGAAGCTCACGGGTAACAATGGAGACAGTGACAAATGCACTGAAGGAATTTGAAAGTTCTGGTACCTACCTACCTACAGCAAACCTAAAACACAGCCCAATTCATAGGTTAACATAAAACTTCACACCAAAGGCCTATTTACCTCAGTTCCTACTCCCTAATACATCATGTTCCGATTTCCATAAAAAGCTACAAAGCATGCTAAGAGACAAGGAAAAACACAGTCTGAGAGACAAAGAAAGCTCAGAACCAGACTCAGATATGACACAGACATTAGATGCATCAGACAGAGAATTTTAAATGGCTGTGATTAATGTCTTAAAGACTCTAATAGAAAAAGCAGACATTATGCAGGAAGAGATGGACAATGCAAGCAGGAAGATGGAAAATACATAAAAGAATCAAAGGACATGCTATGAACTGAAAACAATGTAGTAGAAATGAAGGATGCCTTTGATGAGTTAATAATTACACTGAAATCAGCCAAGAAAAGAATCTGTGAACTTGAGGATAGATCAATAGAAAATTTCCAAACCGAAATGTAAAGAGAAAAAAGTATGAAAAAAATTCCAAATGATCCACGAGCTGTCAGATAATTAAAAAAGACATAGAACATCCATAACTGGAATGCCAGAGGAAACAGAAAAAGAGAACACGGCAGAAAAAACATCTGAAGTGAAGTAATAATAGCTGAGAATTTCCAAAAATTAATGACGGACACCAAAACACAGATCCAGAAAGCTCAGAAAACACCAAGCATAATAAGTAGCAAAAAAATCTATACCTAAGGAAATGAAAGAAGCCTAGAGAAATACAGAACTTTGTGTAGAAAGAAGCAAGATAAGTATTACAGCTGACTTTTCATCAGAAATCATGCAAGCAAGGGGAGAGTGGAGTGAATATTTAAAATGTTGGAAGAGAAAAATCACCAGCCTAGAATTCCATACCCAGAGAAAGTACCTCTGAAAGAGAAGAAGTAAAGACTTTCTCAGAAAAATAAAAATTCAAAGAATTCATTACCAGCAGACCAGTCCTTCAAGAAGTATTGATGGAAGTTCTTCTGGGAAAAGGAAAATTATGTCTTTTAGTAATTCTGATCTATATAAAGAAAGGAAGAACATCATTGAAATAATAAATGAAGGTAGAATAAAGCCTTTGTTTTTTATTCATATTAATCTAATGTATAAATTTTTATTTAAGATAATTATAGCAACAATATATTGGGTTATTATTGCCTAGGCCTGAGTAAAATGACAGTGATGCCATAAACAAGGAGAAGAAACAACTATGAAAACTCTGTTCCAAGGCACCGGAACTACATTTGAAGCAGCATAGCGTTACTTTAAGGCAGCCTTACATTAGTTAAAAACATATATTGTACCTTCAGGGAAGCTACTTGTATTTAAATTTCCCTGCAGAAATCAGGAAGAGAGGTATGGGGACATGAGGACAGCAGGTGTGGTGGAGAGCAGAGGTGAGACACAGGCTTGAAAATAGTTCAGTACAGGTCTGCCTAGAAAGTCCCTGGGCATCACATTCCCCTTTCCTGACTCCTTCCCCAAACACCTGAAAGCAGCCCTCCTGCAACGCCCCAGGGGTGGGGTGATGGGGTGGTAGTGCAGAGAGATATTTTCTAACTCATTGACTTCCAGTCAGTCTATTTGCCAGCAGCCCAATATCTCATCCCCATCTTCTTTGAGACTGAACTCGGCAGCTGAGCATTTCAAAGGATCTGTAGCCTAAAAGCCATTATCATGTTTCTCTGTAGACACTTGCTTTCGTCTTCACTGGTTACCAACTGTCTCCACTGTGTCTTTCAAACGTCTGCCCTTACCACTTCTCTGTTGCTATCCGGTGTCCTGACCTTTCTGCCTCTTTGTTTTTAGCCTTTTTGTTCTTTACTATCTCTTTTAAACTTCTCTGTCCTCCCTCCACCTCCAATCAATCCAACTCCCAAGCTCTCATAATGTATTTTCAGGAAAATAGCAGATGTTCAACAAACCTTCATTTTTACAAACTGATGCAACTTTTTTCATTTCCACAAAATTTTAACTTTAATCCATAGATGAATTCCGCCACATCCTTTCCCACTTCCTCCCCATCATGTATGTACAGATCCATTTGCGGAAGGATTGCCCAAGCTATATTTTCCTAGGAGCAGAATACCTCAAGAGAAGGTCTGGCACCCTTGGTTCTGTCAGAGCCTCACGACCGGTGCTGCTGGTGTGTGCTCGGGTGAGGTGTGTGCTCGGGTGAGCTGTCTCTGAAGCAGAACGAAAGTCAGCTTAGAGAGAAGCCCCCAGAGTGCTGTGTCTATGCAGACGCTCTGTTCCCACCCCACAGCCAAGCTGTGCTCTCTGTAGCCACGGGCTTTTCTGAAACTACTCTGCTTTCTTTTGTTTCACCGATTCGTGCGGCACCCAGCCCAGAAAACCAGTTACTGACACTTCCCACATCTTCTGGTTTTCCCCAAAACAGAAGAGTGAGGCCATGGAAAATAAAAAGAACATTTCTACCCAGTCAATTGAGGAATTAAAAGAACACTTTTTCCTTGCATGTTCTTTCTCTACCCACTTTGTAGATATTATTGTTCTCTCTTCAGCTATTAAAAATTCTGTGGAAAAAGTTTGAGATCAGCTATAACGATTTTTGTCTTATTTCGTTAATCTTTCAAGCTTAGTAATTTCATCAGATATGACTTGAAATTGATCATTCTGATCCATTGTGTGCCTTTTAAATATTTAGACTGAGATGATCTTTGAACTAGGAAAATTGTATTTTCTCTTTGAAAAAAGAAATACATTTCCTTTTCCTTCATCATGAAAACACTAATCATATGGAGTTGGCTTTCCGTTGCCCGACGTTTGCATCGATCAGCTTCTCTCCAGATATTTTATCTCTGTGTTCTTCCCTATTTTCCATTTCCTTCTACGCAATTTAGTCTAATCTCCCCAGTCCTGACTGAGTCTTCAATGCAAACTTCATTTCTGTAATGGTTTTGGTTTGGTTTTGCATTTCTTTCTGCTAACTTGAATGTTCTCTTCAATTATTCAAATTTCTCTTCTTTGATTTCATATCTTTGTTGTAATTTTTTTCATATATGTCACATTTACTTTAATTGCCTAAAGGAAATGGGTAAAACTTTATTTTAAAATCTCTTGTTTCCTGTACTAATTCTTCAGAATGATATTCTACCGTTGTTCCTCTTGCATGTGCGTGTGTTTACACACGGGTCACCTCGTGCCTCTCTTTTCTGCCCTAGTAGGGGCTGCTCTCTCCAGGGAACTGTCCCTGGACCCATTTTTCTCACCGTGTGACGCGCGTGCAGCCCAGGGGACTCCCTCCTCTTCACGGTCCCCAGGGACCTCAGCAGGGAGAGGAGGCCGCCCCGCGCGCAGCACCGCGGCCGTCCCCCCTGGGGGACGCGTCTGCTCTTTCTGCTGGTCTGAATCAAAGGGCAGCACACACTCGTCCGCGTCACCTTCCCTCCGCTTTCCACCTCCAGTTTAATCGACTCTGGCAGGTGGGGAGGCCAGGCCGCAGGCAGTTAGAATGTTGTTTATCTGAAGAATTTATCATTTTAACGCTAATCCCTCTTCCATTCTGTGGTGCTTAACTCGATACCTTAGGCGATGTTCTCAGATTTCCCACTCATGTGCTCTATCTCACTGTGTCATGAAGGACTGTCACCTGAGACTCTCCTGCGAAGCGCGACATGCGCATGTGCGTTCCCTGAGCCCTGCGTTCCCCAGCAGCCCCACTCGGTGGCTTCAGAACTTAGCCGCATGCAAGCGCGTCTTCTTACCAAGACAGGAAACAAATCTAAGTTCTGAAAGGCTATTCGAAAGCCCATTTTTAAAAGTACAGACTCCTGAAATATTTAAATAATATTAGCCAAAAAGACACTCAACAATCCCTCACTGTTAGACTGATCACTGGTCATCTACCAATACGTTTAAATTTTTATATTCACTTTGTTACTTTGTCTTATATTTTGCAATTCTTCTGAGTGTCCATTGACAATAATTTTCATGTGGTGCATGAGTCGCCCTTTGACCTTCTGAACTGTTCCTACTTTTAAATGACTCATTCCATAAGTACATGAAACACTTCTTTTTCTTGTTCTTTTTAATTTTGACTTACATCTATTTTCATATCAGTTTTAATCATGTCCTTGTTTCATGGCACTTTTAACAATCCCATTGTTCTTTCTTAATTTATTAGACCAAAGGGCACACAGAGAACGACATTCCTGGGAGCCCTGCAGTGCTGAGAAGGCTGTTCCCACCGACGGGGAGCAGCAGAGGGGACGCACTGGGCGTGTCTTGGTTTGCGCTCCTCAAATCTGTTACCTGAGAACTTACAAGTTGGGAGATTCTGTATTCAGCAGATACTTTTCAGAGTCTTAGGCTTGGGGACGTAGTTTGCAAGTAACATTAGATATAATGATTTTTCCCCTTTGCAAGTAACATTAGATATAATGACTTTTCCCCTCATTTTATTTTATTTTTGTGAGTTTTGGCAAGTTGCAGATGTAATATGTTAAAATCAATGAGCAGACAAAGGGACATTAGGAATATTCCAAATTCAAAATCTGGTCCAAGATGTGAACATGGCTTCTCACAAACCACTGCAAGCTGGTATATGTTAGGTTTGTTCCGGGTGGGAACCTGAAAAGTAAGTATAGGACAGAATGTGGTTAATGGAAAACTTAGGCTCATAAAACAATAGCTGCGGGAGTCTAGAGAGTCCCGGACATTGTAAATCTAACAGACAGCTGCAGCCAGCACTCCTGTCCCCCGATAAGGATGAAGCTACTCCCTCCCTTATCTCTGCAGTATGAAACTGATGCAGGGGTCCCTGAATTTGGTTGTTTAAAAAATTTTATTATAGCGGTTGCTCTGGCCTAGGTGCTCACTCCCCACCCTGGAGAAACCCTCTATAAAACCCAAGGCTCTCCCCTCCCTTGGGGTGGACACTCTTTCACCTCCACCCATCTGCACCCAGATGCCCAAAATAAACAGCATTTTGCTACACATGAGACTTCGTGTGCCTCCCTCTCAGCTCCTGACCTAACAATGTAGATGGTTGTTCTATTTAAATTTTTAAATTTTCTTTATTTTTATTGCTTTCTTTTTTGGTGAACAATATTAGATATGAATAAAAACA
Source organism: Lemur catta (assembly GCF_020740605.2). Classification (NCBI taxonomy): domain Eukaryota; kingdom Metazoa; phylum Chordata; class Mammalia; order Primates; family Lemuridae; genus Lemur; species Lemur catta. The sequence continues at coordinate 89,399,878 of NC_059137.1, forward strand.
TTTCTTTCCAAGACTTATAATATTTTAAACTCCATTACATACTGGAACTAAACATATTTCCAAGCCTTGCACACACACACAATACTGTAGGTTTGGAGCTGAGGGGAGACGCAGACTTTCCGGGTCCCCACCCTGAGCAAACCTAACAAATACTACTTCGAACTAAGAAATCTGACAACCCCAAATAAGTCACTGAAACAAAGCTCTCAATGGATGGAGGTTTATTAAGCCAAAGTTTGAGGACATACCCGGGAAAAACACAACCCACAGATGCATCCATGACTTTTTTGTGAAGAGGAACTTGGGAACTTCAGCATTTAAGGGGAGGGGACACACAGAAAGAAAAAGAAGGAGGTGTGGGCAGTGAGACAGATGTCTCCATTCTTATGAAGCCCAGGAAATCTATATTTTACATGAGGTAAGGTGAATGTTTGAAGAGAAAAGGGGAGTAAAGGAAGAACTAATTAGGCCAGCAAAACATTTCCTTATGAATGCCCTGTGGAGGCAGTCCTTGTGGATGCCCTTTCTGGGGGACCTGGCTAATGCAAAATGTTAGCAACAGCTGTTGATTTGGAAGGGGGTGTTGCTGACTCAGCTTCCAGGCTTGAGCTTCCGTTTTGCCTAAGGAGTTGGGGGTGGGTGGCGGTCCTGAGATTTTTATTTTCCTTTACAGATCTAACAAATGAAATTTTACTTTCTATTAATACAGTGAACGGGCCAGGCGCGGTGGCTCACACCTGTAATCCTAGCACTCTGGGAAGCCAAGGCAGGCGGATTGTTTGAGCTCAGGAGTTCGAGACCAGCCTGAGAAAGAGCGAGACCCTGTCTCTACTAAAAATAGAAAGAAATTATATGGACAGCTAAAAATATATGTAGAAAAAGTTAGCCAGGCATGGTGGCACATGCCTGTAGTCCCAGCTACTTGGGAGGCTGAGGCAGGAGGATCGCTCCAGCCCAGGAGTTTGAGGTTGCTGTGAGCTAGCCTGGTGCCACGGCACTCTAGCCCGGGCAACAGAGTGAGACTCTGTCTCAAAAATAAAAAATAAGAAACCAAACAAACAAAAACACAATACAGTGGAAGACTATAGGCTTCTGCTTAGGATGTAAAAAAATAGAAAGAATGTCACTCCTACTCTAACAAAAGAAAAATCCAGATATTGACAAAACAACATTTTCTAAATCAATCAGAGAGCTAAGGTGGAAGGCCAGTGAAGGAGCCTGAGATCTAAGGACAGAGAAGCACCTCATGGGATGGATGAGATACAAGCTCTGACCTACCTGGGCAGGGGTAGCCAGGATGGCCTTGCAAGCCATGCAGGCAGGTAAGAAGCCAATCAACATGTGCAATGAAGTCTTGAAGGCTTACAGTGGAGTGCAGAACCTTGGGAATCTCAGACACAAGGTGAGTTTACGTTCACTCACAGATTCTTCTTCATGGTCTTCACACACACAAAAATATTTTTGTCAAGCCAGAAGCCAGAGCGAGCGCCCATGGAGGACAGGCCTGAGGGAAGGCCTGCTGTGCAGGACATGCAGAAAGCCTCAGCTACATTGCTCTCCCCTATGACACAGAAGCTTAAACCACTGGCTGAAAGAAAGGAAAACCCTCTTCCACCTAAAGAACAGGTGAAAATTTGCTGCAGGTTAAGGAAGCAAAAAAAAAAAAAAAAAAAGAAAAGAAAAGAAAAGAAAAGAAAAGAAACCGTCCAATCCTGGGGGAGAGAGGAAATCATCCTGGGCTCAGAGGACTAGAGATTGCCTACTGCCGGCAAACGGCAGGGTTGCTGGCAAAGCTCCACCCTGTGTCTCAGGAACAGGGAGCTGCCTCCACATTCCGGATGAAGATTTCAACACTCTACTGTAGGGAGAGGCTGAGATTGTGAAGAAAGATTGCCTTCCAGGACCAGGTACGTGGGGAAGTGCTGGAGCTGAAGGTGCCAAAGTGGCCCTACCCTAAGCTAGAGTTAGCGCTGGAGGAATTTGAATCCTGCCATAGTTTGAGGGTAACCGTAGCAAAAGAATAGCTAACCCAGTTTAAGTTGTGATAAATTGACTTAATGTCTTCTCCCCCACAACATTAAAACCTATGAAGAATGAGTATGCCCATTTTCAGGCATAAATACTATTTATCTCATTCTGTGCTATAATATACTCAATGTCTAGCTTTTAACCAAAAATTATGAGACACACAGACAGCAGGAAAAAAACAGACCATTTTCAATACTAATGTCAATAGACAAATCAATCAATCAAAACTGAATTCAGATATAAACCTGATGTTCAAACTATTAACCAGGGCATTTTTAAGAAATCTGTAAAGTGCTATGTTAAAAGCTCTAGAACATGAATGAACAGCTATAGAATATTATCAGGAAGATGGAAGCTAAAAGAAAGAATCAAATGGAAATTCCAGGAAAAAACACTAATGGATATGAGGAATTACACTGAGGAGGTCATCAGTAGACAGGAAGCAGTTGAGGAAGAAATCAGCAAACATTAAGATATGGTAATTGAAATTAGCAAAACTAAAACACAAAGAGAAAAAGAGTTAAAAAAATGTAGAACAAAGCATTCAAGAGCTATGGGGTAATATCAAATGATATAATGTGTGTGTAATATAGGATTCCCAGGAGGAATAAAGAGAATGGGACATAAGAAATATTTGAAGATATATTAGCCGTATTTAAAAACACTAATAAAAGACATAGACCCAAGGAACTCAGAGAATGTAAAGCAAGATAAATATCCAAGGATACAGGAGGAAAATAAGTGTATCAGATTTAAACTGCTGAAAAAATGAAGAGAAATTCTTGAAGACAGCCAGAAAAAAAGTGACACATTATAGACAGAGGAACCATGATAAGCATTATGGAAACATTTAATTAAAAAACATGAAATTCAGAAGAAAATAGAGTGACATTTTTAAAGTGATGAAAGAAAAAAAAGCTGTCCATCAACAGAATTCTATACTCTGTGAATATAGCTTTTAAAAATGAATATATTTTCATACAAACAAAATCATAAAATCCGCTACCAACAGACCTGTACTACATGAAATGGTGAAAAGTTCCTCAGGTGGAGGAAATGTTGTAAAAGACCAAAACTTTGATGACCACAAAGAAATGAAGATATCCAGAAATCATTAAAATTAGAGTAAACATAAAGCCATTTTCATAGATTTAATTACTCTAAAAGGTAACCATTCAAAGGAAAAATAGTAGCAATGTATTGTGGGTTTGTAGCATATGTAAAAATACAATGTATAATCAATGGCACAAAGGACATGAAAGAGGAAATAGTTGTATGCAGTTATATTGTTCTAATACCGCACATGAGACTGTACAATACTATTTGAAGGTAGATTATGATTAATTTAAAATATATATTACAAACACTACAGCAATCAATAAATTATTTTTAGTAGTTATAAATAAGCCAATACTAGAGCCAAATTAGAATAATAAAAATAAGAAAAAAGGTGTAAAATAGGAAAAAAGAAAGAGCAGATGGACTAAATAGAAATTTAAAAATCATGATGGTATATTTTAACCTAGTCATATCAATAATTAAATGTGAGTGGTCTAAGGTACTCATTAAAAGATAGAGATTGTCAGATTGGACAAAAAGTAAAATCCAACTATAAAAACTAACTTTAATAAGAGAAAAACGTAGGTTAAGTATAAAAGAATTGGAAAGTATATACCATGCAAACTAACCAAAATAATGTTAGAGTGGCTACATTAATATCACACAAAGTAGAGTTCAGAATAAGAAAATTGCCAGAGTTGACAAAGAGATTATTTAATAATAAAGAGGTCAATGCAATAGAAAGAGATATCAATCGTAAATGTGTATGCTTGTAAATTCTTGGGTATTCCATCTATCCTCTTTCAGTAACAGATAAATAATTACAGAAAAAAACTAGTAAGAACAGAGAAGAGTTGTACAACTCTATCAACTAACTGGACTTAGATAACACTGGTAGAATACTCTAAGCAATAACTGCTGAATACACATTCCTTTCAAGTGCATATAGAATATTCTTTAAGATAGAACATATTATGGGCATAAAACAGACCTTAACAAATTAAAAAGTATTAGAATCATACAAATATTGTTCTTTTATCATAAAAAAATTTAACAAGGAATGAAATTTATATCTAGGAAATACCTAACTATTTGGAAATTAAAAATAACACACTTAAATACCTAGGAGTCAAAAGAAGATAAAACAGAAATTAGAAAATGGTTATAATTAAACTAAAATGAAAACACCACATATTGATATTTGTTAAGTATTGCTAGAGCAGTGCTTATAGGAACATTTGCAGCATTAAAGGCTTAAATTAGAAAGACACAAAGATAGCAAAGTAATGATATAAGCTCCCATCATGAGCAACTAGGGAAAGAGAACAAATTAAAATCAAAATACGCAGAAGGAAAGAAAGAGTGATGGTAACAGAATTAGTAAAACAGAAGACTAACAAGACCGCAATAGAGATATTAAATTGCTTCACTGAAAAGATTGATGAAATTGCTAAACATTTAGCCAGACCTTTGAAAATCAGAGATGGAGGGAGGGGGAGAGAAGGAAACGGGTGAGAGGGGTAGGGAGAAAGAGAGAGATTACCAATACAAAGATAAAAGAGGAGACATCACTATTTATCTTACACACATTTAAAAAGACATATTAAGAACAACTTTATATCCCCAAATTCAACAACTTAAATGAAATAAACAAACTTCTTCAAAGTCACCTACTATTAAAAGTTACTAATAATATATATTCTGAATACTTCTGTATCTATTAAAGAAATCAAATTCATAGTTTAAAACCTCCCAAAAAATAAAATTCCTGGTGTATGTGGCTTCACTGCCAAATTCTACAAAACATTTAAGCAAGAAATATTCCCAGAAAATAAGTATAGTTACATCTTAAATCATTTAAAGGGGCCAATATTACCTTAATACCAAAATCAAACCAAGAAATTATAAGAAAAATAATTCAGACCAGTATCTTTCTTAAGCATAAATGAAAATACCCTCAATAACTATTAACAAATTAAATCCAACAATATATAAAAGTGGTAATATGTTATGACACAATTTATCCCTGGAATGCAAGACTTGTTTGACAATCAAAAAATCAATGTCAATTACATATCTACAGACTAAAGAAGAAGAAAAAAACCATGATCAGGTGAATAAATTCAGAAAAAGCACATGACTAAATCCATCATGTATTCATGAAAAAGCTATCAGCAAACTGGGAGTAGAAGGGAATTTCCTTAATCTGATAAAGAACATCCACACAGACTTACAGATAAGATTATAATTAATGATAAAAACCTTCATGCTTTTCACCTAAGACTGGGAAAAATGTTTGCTCTCAGCACTCCTATTCAATGCTACAGTAGAGTTCCTAACCAGTGCAATAAGAGAAGAAAAAGAAATAACATCCAAATAGATCAGAAAGGAAGAAATAAACATTTCTCTATTCATATAATTATCTATGGAGAAAATTCCATGAAATCTCTTCTTTAAAAAGCTGTTCAAAGTAATAAGTGAGTTTAATAAATTTGTAAGATGCAATGTCAATATATAAAAATCAATTATAACTCTATAGTTTAGTAATGGACACTTAATTTTTAAAAAGCATCATCTACTTTAGCATAAAAAATGAAATATGAAATATGTAGGTATAAATCTAGCAAAATATGTGCAAGATATGTATGCTAAAAACTACAAAACACTGATGAAAGAAATCAAAGAAGACCTAAAATTGAGAAATATACTATGTAAATGGAATGGAAAATTCAGTATTGTTAAAATGTTAATTACCCCAAATTGAGCTACAGATTCAACACAACACAAAATGAAGTTCCAATAGGAACTATTATAGCAGTCAATGAGCTTATTCTAAAACATATGAAAAGGCAAAATATCCTAAAATAACCAAAATAATTTTTACAAAGAACATTATTGAAGGACTCACACCATTTGATTTTAAGACATAGTAATCATGACAGGTGGGTATATTTGAGAGGGTAGACAAATAGATCAATAGAATTAAATGAAAAGTCTAAAAATACATCTACACATATGTGATGTAATGATATTAAACAAATTCAAAAGGCAATTCATAGACAAAAATCTTTTCAATAAATTATGATAGAAAAATTATAAATAACTATAAAAAATCCTTAAACCATATCCCACGCTATATATAAAAATCAACTCAAAGTGAATCATAGATGTAAGTATAAAACCTAAAATTATAAAATTTCTAAAAGAAAACAAATGAGAATATGTTTTTGATTTCTCAGACACATATCTAAAGCATGACTTTGAAGAGACAGCCAAAATTTAAATCTTTTTTCTCTTTGAAAGACATTGTTAAGAGAATAAAATATCACTCAGAAACTAAGCAAAAATATTTGCAAAACATATGTCTAATACAGGATTTGTACCCAGAATACATGAACAACTAACTAAAACTTAATTCTATGAAACAAACAATTCCATTATTAAAGGTGCAAAAGATTTGAAGACACTTTATGAAAGAAGATACATTGGTGTCAAATAAGTATATAAAAATATTATCAATATTATTAAGAATATGCAACTTAAAAAGCAAATATCATTGTACACTTTTTAGAATGGCAAAAAAAAAAAAAATCCAATGCCACCAAGAGTTACAAGTGCTGGCAAGAGGCAGGTGGAGCAACTGGAACTCTCATACATTGCTGGTGTGAATGAAAAATAGTACAGTTACTTTGGAAAACAGTTTGGTAATTTCTTATAAAATTGAGCACACATGTACCATATGACCCAGCAATTCCATTCTTCTTCAACATTACCCAAGAGAAATGAAAACTTTTGTTTACTCCAAAACCTATATGCAAATGGTTATAGTGACATTATTCATCTTGCCAAAAGCTGCAAACATTGAAAATGTCTTTCAGTGAGTGAACAGGTAAACTCTTGTATATGTATACAAAGAAATGTTATTCGGCACTAAAAGAACAAACTACTGATATACAAAATTTCATAGATGAACCTCAAACTGATTTATATTAAGGATGCATACTGTAGGGTCCCATTTATATGAAATTCCAAAAAACACAAAACAATATGAATAGAAAACAGAGCAGGTGTGGACAGAGACTGGGGTGGAGAGAAGGGCTGATTCTAAACGATCACAAGAAAATTTGCCTGTTAGAATTCCTATATCCACAACATTCTTGTTCTCAACAAATTAAGCTACATTTCATTAAACAATCATAAAGAACTATGTTTCCTGGCTCCTGAAAATTAAGAATAAATTTCATTTTGAAGATACCTATACCGCTGTATGTATTCTACAGATGGCATTGCTTGAATTAGGAAGAAAGCCTGCAATGTGTGTTAGTTTTGTGCTAAATGTCTATGAATATCTATGCATGAGGTACATAGATATTCATAGACATTTTGAAGTAGGAGTGAAAAGAAAGGAAGTAAGTGAGAAAATGAGAACTTCTATTCTTCATCATTCCATCTGCCAGATTATTTTTCTTTTTGAAAAAAACACAAAATAATGCACTTATCTTAATTTGTCATTTGTAATTGTTTTAGTTAGCATGGACCCAAGAATCTCTTTTAAATTATTTTTAAAGTGAAAAGTAAAGCTGCTAAGATTTATACTTCATGAAGGTGTTAAAATGTTAGACCAGAGATATAAAATTAATTTTCCTGCTTTGGTATACTATAATTTTATTTTTTATAGTTCATAAGAGTCAGAACTTGTAGCCAAGCAACCTTTACTAAAAACATCATTAATTCATCTCCCTGTATACAGCCAAGAAGCATTTTTTATTCTTTTCTTTAAAAAAAAAATCATGAAAAGTAATTTCTAGACTGAAAATAGTGCACTCTCAGTGGTCTAAGGACTAGTCTGGATCACAGCAATCTCAAGAATACTGAAAGATTGATTGATGTTACTTCACACTTAGGCACCTCAATCACGGAATAGAAAATGCTTTCAGTTGGTTCATAGGTGACTTCACAGTTACTGATCAGATAATAGCACAAGAAATAGGAAATTTGATTTAAATTGAAAAATTAGAAAAGCAGCCAGAGACAAGCATAGTGAAAAACATGAAAGTGGAACAAAGGACAGATGAACTTTGAATATAATTCAATTACTCAACATTTATTCTATGTATCTCTGTAAACAATTTATAATGCATTATGATATGTGTTTCAAAATTACAGTCTTGTAGCATGTATAAAACTTATAGATGAAAAAGACAACAAAATGGATCCTCATAACTAATGAAAGATACTGAGAAGAGGGAAATGTATTTTCTAGTCAGATGACCAAGTAAAGTTTCAGGGAAAATAAGATTTGGCATTTGCACAGAGTTTTAAATGTATAGAGGATGTAGGTAGGTGGTGATGAGGGGAAATTTTACAGATCCTTGGAGCTCTTATCAAAACAATGAGCAAATGATGGTTAAAAAAAGAGAGAGAACAAAGAAATGAATGTGGATTATTATAGTTTAGAGATAGAAACACTGATTTAAGATTTTTGAACTTGGCTTTTAGTTGTGAGTTTGCCAATACCTAGTGCTTTGATCTTGGACAATTAATCTTTTCAGTTTAATCTTCTGTAATATTAAAAGGGAAGACCAAAGATCTCTGAGATTCTTTCCAAAATCCATGGTATATACTCTTTTGAATCCAATAGTCAGTGTTCCCTGTGGATCATAGCCATGCTGCAGTAGTCCCATTTCAGTGGCTGTCATGTCCATTAATGTGGCTCTATCACCTCTGCCAGCTGAGACCAAAGTAGCCTGGGAGGGGTACAAGGATGAGTGCATACTGGTCATAGGGATTGAAAGTGGATTCTGGCAAAACCATCTTTGCTAATCGACAGGAACAAAATCCCCAGGAAAGAGGTTATGTTTGTTTTGTTTCAAGTTGTCTTTTTTAAATCAAACTTTGTTTTTAAATAAATGTAGATTTGCATGTAGTTCTAAAAAGGATAATACAAAGACTATTTACACACATTATAATATCTTGCAAAACTGTACCACACTATCACAACCAAGATATTGGTATTCACAGAGTCGAGGTACAGAAAGAAGGATCTGTTGTGTTGCCCCTTTTAGAGGCAAATACCCCCCAGTCATCCCTGGTTCTGGGATCCATTAGTCTGTGTGCTCCATTTCTAAATTTTGTCATTTCAAAAATGTAATATAAATTGAATCATTCATATCACCTTTTTGAAATGGCTTTTCTTCATTCACCATATTTCTCTGAGATTTATCCAAATTGCTGCCTGCATCAATAGTTCATTCCTTTTTAACGATGCCTGCTGTTCCATGGTATGGATCTATGACAGTTTGTTTAACCACTCACTCATTGAGGTTTCCAGTTTGTGAGTATTATGAACAAAAAGCTACTAAGAATCTTTGTGTACAGATTTTCGAGTGAACATAAATCTTTTTTTCTCTGGTACACAATTGCCCAGTGTGCAATTGCTGGGTTATATGGTAACACCTATAGTTTTACAAGAAAATGACAAACTGTTTTCCGGACTAGATATTGGTTTTACATTCCCACCAGTAATGTATGAGTGCTCCAGTTTCTTTGCATCCTTACCAGCATTTGAAGTTTTCATAATTTATTTTAGCCATTCTGATAGTTGTGTAGTGATATCTCATTGTAGTTTCAACTTGTGTTTGCCTGACGGCTAATAAAGTTGAACATCTATCCAATGCTGTTTGCCATCTATATATATATATTTTTGGAGGGCATATTCCCATTTCGTTCTTGATTTTCAATATTGTTTCAGCTATTTGAGGATTTGTGCTTTTCCATATAAATATTTTAATAAGCTCGTCTATGTTTAAAAAAGTCTTTGCTGGAATTTTGATAGGATTGTATTAAATCTTAGGTCAATTTAAGGAGAATTGATATCTTTCCTATGTTAAGTCTTCTAATACATGAACGTGGTATGTCTATCCATTTATTTTGGTCTTTGATTTCATTCATTAGCATTTTGCCATAGCATGCAGATCTTGTACTTCTTTTGTTATGCATTTGCCTCAATATTTTGTTATCTTTGGAGTATTTGTAAATGATATTTTATTTTTGATTTCAGTTTTTACATATTCATTGTTATTATAATATATAGAACTGTAATTGATATGTTGATAGTGTATTCTGTGACCCTGCTGCAGCCCCTCACTTACTAGTTCTAGGAGACTTTTTTGGTAGATTTTTTTGAGGTTTTCTACATAAGTCTTGCCACTTGCAAATAGGAATAATTTTACTTCTTTCCCAATTTGTATTCCTTTTACTTCCTCTTGTTTTATTGTATATTGTAACATTTCCAGTACTATGTTTAATAAGGGTGGTGAGAATGAAAATCCTTTTCTTATTTCTGATCTTAGAGAAAAAGCTTCAGTCTTTTACCTTAAGAATGATGTTACTGTAGAGTATTTTATAAATTCTATCAATTTGTTCCTCAGTTGCTGGGAATTTTTTTCATAGAATTCATCAGATGTTTTTCTGTGTTCATTGACATGATTATAAAATTGTTCTTTTTTGGTCTGTTAGTCTTGTAGATTGCATTGATTGGTTTGTAACGGTTGAACCAGCCTTGCATAGCTGGAACAAATACCACTTGGTTATGGTGTATAATTTATATATACATATATATATTATACACACACACACTGCTAGATTCAGCAATTCTGCTAAGGATTTTTGCATTGAAATTCATAGAAAATATTGGTCTTTGTAAATGCTGTTTTTGTTTTCTTTTTTATATGAAGTAATACTGATATTATAAAATGAGTTGGGAAGTGTTCTCTTATGCTTTCTGGAAGAGATTGGGTGAAATTCATATTAATTCTTCATTAATGTTTGGTAGAATTCTTCAATGAAACCACTTGGGTCTAAAAGTTCCTTTTGAAGAAGTATATTAGTTACAAATTTAGTTTTCTTAATAATGCGGGGACTATCCAAATAATCTTTTTCATATTTGACGAGTTGTGATAGTTTGTACTTTTCAAGGAGTTGTTCCATTTTATAAAAGTTGTCAAATTTACATGTGCTGAGTAGTTGGTAGTATTCCCTTATCCTTTTGGTATCTGTCTGTACTGATATCTCCTTTATCATTCCTGGTATTAGTAATGGTGTCTTCTCTCTTTTCTCTTTGTCAGTTTTGCAAGAGGTTTGCCAATTGTGTGGATATTTTCAAAGAGCCAGTTTTTTTATTTTGTTGATTTACTCTATTGTTTTCTATTTTCAAATTCATTGATTTCTGCTCTTTATTATTTCCCTCCTTCTACTTGGCTTGGGTTTATTTTGTTCTTATATTTCTAATTTCTTAAGCTAGAAACTTAGATGATTCCTCTTTTCTGATGAAAGCAAGTGGTACTATGAATTTTTCTCTCAGCCTTGCTTTACCTGTACTTACACATCTTGAAATGTATTTTCATTTTCATTCAGTTTTAGGTTTTCAATTTTATTTCCTCTGGGACTTCTTCTTTGATTCATGTATTATTTATAAATGTGTTGTTCAATTTTCAAGTATTAGAGTTTGTTTTTTTCTGTTATCGATTTCTAATTTGATTCAGATATAATCACAGGACTTTGTATAATGTATAATTTCAGTCCTATGAAATTTGTGGTTACTTTTATTTCCGAAGCTATGAGTTATCTTGGTAAGTTTTCCATGGTCCTTTGAAATATACAGTTGACCCTTAAACGATGTAGGAATTGGGGGCACTGACCACCTCTGCACTCAGTTGAAAATTTACATGTAATTTTGACTTTCCCAAAACTTTACTAATAGTCTACTGTTGACTGGAAGCCTTACCAACAACATAAACAGTAGATTAACACATATTGTGAATGTTATATGTATTATATACTGTATTCTTATAATAAAGTAAGCTAGAAAAAAATGCTATTACATTAAGAAACTCATAAGAGAAAATATATTTATTATTCACTGAGTGGAAGTGGGTCATCATAAAGGTCTTCATCCTCATTGTTTTCACACTGAGGAAGAGGAGGAAGAGGAGGAAGAGGAGGGATTGATCTTGCTGTCTCAAGGGTAGCAGAGGTAGAGGAAACGGAAGGGGAGGTGGAAAGGGAGGCAGGAGAGACAGGCATACTCAGTGTCAGTGTAATGTTTATTGAAAACAATCCACATATAAGTGGACCCACGTGGTTCAAACCTGTGTTTGAGGGTCAACTGTATATTCTGCTGCTATTAGGTGGAGTGTTCTATATACGTCAATTAGATCTGTGGCTAAATGTGTTGTCCAGTTCTATACATTTACTGTTCAATATTTCCATTAATTGCTGTGAGTGGATTGTAAAAGTCTCCACTATAATTATAGATATGTTTATTTCTTTCAGCTCTATCAATGTTTGCTTTTTATATTTTGAGAATCTGTTGTTTGGTGCTTACACATTTAGGATCACCATGGGTTTATTTTTTCATTTTTTATGTAATACATCTCTTTGTCACTAGTACGTTTTGCTTTGCTTAAATTTGCTTAACCCTATTTTGTTTGATATTAACATAACCGTGTTTACTTTCTTTCTTTAAGCATCCATGGTGCAATGATTATTATCTGTCTACTTGACTGGGCTAGAGGGTGACCAGAAATTTGAGCTTATTCTCTGTGAGAGTACTTTTGAATTAGATGAACCTTTGAATCAGTAGACTGGGTAAAGCAGATTCCCCTCCCAAAAAGTCCTTGGGACTTGTTGAATCTGTTGGGAATCTGAATAAAACAAAAATGCTGACCCCACCCCGCCCACAAGCATTATAAAAGGGAACTCCTCCTGCCTCACTGCTTTGCACTGGGACATCCTCCCCGCTTTTATCTCCTTCTGGGTCTCTGGTAATACAAAGGTGAGCTTTTCTGAATTGTACCTCAAGTACTTGACACTCTGTTCATTTTTTCTATTTTGTTCATTTGTTCTATTTTCCCTGCATTGTTTAAATTGGTTAAATCCTATTCATCCGTCCTCATGTTCACTGATTCTATACTCCGTCATCTCTCCACCCTTCTATTAAGACCATTCATTGAGGTGGGTTTTTTTTTTTTTTGTATTTGGATGATTTCATTTTTCAGTTCTATAATTTCCACTTGCTTCTTTTTTTAGTTTTTATGTTTTTGCTGAGGTTTTATACTTTTCAAATTGTTTCAAGAGGATTCATAATTGCTTATCAAAGAATTTTGATGGTTGTTGCTTTAAAATCATTTTCAGACAATTCCAACATCTGATTCATCTAGGTGTTGTTTCTTTTATCTTTTCTTGATCATGTTATGGTTTTCCTGGTTCCTGATATTGTGAGTGATTGTTGCGTTATATTTTTCACACTTTGGACATTGTATTAAGATACTCTATATCCTATTTAATCAATTCTTAAAGAGATAATCCTGCTGAAGTGTATCCCTAGGGCCCCCTTGGGCAACACTGCTCAGGAATGTCCAGCCAATACTCTCACCCCACAGCAACAAATCTGTGTTTCTAAGGAAGCCCACGTGGAGATGGCTATACGCCTTGGATCTTCCATCCACCTGGCTGAGACCATCCTCCAAGAATACTGGCCTCATCTTCACCTCCATTTTCCAAATCTTGAAACACAGCTCATAGATCATTGCTGTCTCATTTGTATCACCAAAAATCAGACTCTCTTTTCTCTAATAAAGTTGTAAACACGTACAATTCTTTATTTTGCATAAAATACTAGACGGCTGCCCTTTTAAGAAAATAATTGGCATGACCATGTGGGAACAGAGTGGCCCAAGTGTAGTATGCTGAGCTCTCCTGGGAGAAATTTACCAAGATCTCATGTCTGCAAAAGAATGAGGTGTTGTCACAGATGGATGGCCAAGTCTCTTTTTGCACCTGTTGGGGCAAGGCTGTCTAGTGCCCTCAGGCCACAGTGACCACGTCATGTGAAGGCAGAATCTACACATAGATTGGCCCAGGCATGTTTACAGAAACTGCATGCTTCCTGGCACACCACCAGGATGCAATTATAACTCAAGCAATACAATAATTTTTATATTTTCAGTAAGATGTCACAATATCCACTTTATTGCTATTTTGCTTGTGCTTTTTAACTCAAAAGTCATCAGTATTTTTAGAAAATATTATTTTTATAGTTTGACTTATCATTATAGAATTGCTGGAAATTATATTTCATGATGCTATCTAGTTTATTAAGATTTTCTATGGGTCATTATCCTGAGACTATATTATTTTCCCAGGCCCAATTATTTGCCTTGAAAGTATCTAGAAAAGCATCTATATAGATGAAAGAATGAAGAGATTGGGGAAAGAATATTGTATTAAAATGACAAAATCTGAAGACAATCTTTCAAATTTGTATTTATTTTTGTATTATTTTTTCATTATATTTTTTAAAAAGAAAAATAAAGAGATGACAAGTAAATGAAAAAAAATGCATGGGTTCACAGACAAAGAACTGTTCTTTCAGTGGGCTCTCTAACCGCGTGGTGTTTGTTCGTCCTGAGGGCATTGTTAACTGGGAAAGGCTGCTCCACACACCGCTGTTTATGCAGGAACGATTTTCCTCTAAGAATCTGTACGACCTCCGTGCAGATTATTCCCTGCTCGCTTGCAAGTTCTTCTCAATGTATCAGTGATCTTGAACAGAAAAGTAATACACTGAATTGAGAAAGCAAACAATAATAATATTTTCCCCTTCTGAGTGTGGAGCCATTTGAAATGTAGGACACAAGAGAGCCCTTCAGCCCTGAACGTCAGTCCCATCACTGATAAACATGCTGTGGAAGGAGAGTGGGGCCTCGCAGCCGGCTTCAGCCCGTGCGCTCCATCACAGGCACGGAGAGAGCCACCGAGGAAGGGAGCAGGGAGCGGTCTGGCTCTGCGGCAGAGGGAACCCCAGGAGGTCCTGAAGAAACGATGCTCCTTCTCACCTCACCCAGCAGATCAGTCCCTTCCTCCACCAAAACAGCCCAGGCACGGGACACGCCCATCACTACCCGCATCCCGCACGCTGTGCTTCCACGACCGTGTCCAGCTGCTTCTTGCCGCTCCCTGACCCATCCATCAACCCTGCCAACCATTCATCTAGCCTCTGCTTCTAATCTTGTCACTGATGCTCACACTGCTTTGTTAACAATTGTTTTTAGTACAGTTTGCTACCTGGAAAAGCAAATATACTTGCCTTCTTGATTGCTTTTATAAAATTATTTTAAATAAATGTGTGTCCATTTTCTTATTTTGTTAATTTTCTGAGAAGTTTTCAACACCCATAAAAAAATCTGCTGGGACTTTCATTGGAATTACATTAACTTAATAAATCAGTTTGAGGAAAACTCTCACCTTCCCAAACAAGTGTATGGTATTTCTCTAGATTAATTCAAATTATATTATCTGTCTTTTAGTATAATTTCATAATTTGCTTCATACAATTTTTAGAAATTATGATTAGGTGTATTCCTAGGTACTTTAGGTGTGCCACAATTTTAAATATGATCCATTTGTCCTATAGTCAATTTTCAAATTGGTTACTCTTGAGTTACGGAAAAACTACGGGATATTGCATACTGCTTATATATCTCATTATTCTATTGAACTAGATCTTTTTCATTTGCTTCTTTGAGGTTTTATCTCACAGAAAATTATATTGTCTATAAATAATCCCAGCATTGGCCAGGTGTGGTGGATCACTCCTGCAATCCCAGCGCTTAGGCTGAGCTGGGAGGATTGCTTGAGGCCAGGGTTTGAGACCAACCTGGGGAATATAGCAAGACCCCATCTCTACAGAAAAATTTTTAAAAATTAGCCAGGCATGGTGGCATGTGTCTAGAGTCCCAGATACTGGAGAGGCTGAGGCAGGAGGATTGCTTGAGTACAGGAATTTGAGGTTACAGTGAGCTATGATCACGCCATGGCACTCCAGCCTGGGTGACAGAGCAAGACACCATCTCCAAAAATAAATTAATTAATAATAAAATAAAATAATGACAATGTTGTCTCTTCCTATCCAATACGTGCCCTTCTGTTTGTATTTCTCGTCTTACCGTCATGGCTACCTTCTTTAGTCCATTATATGTGGACCACTAGCTGGGATAGAGACCATCCCTCACTTGTTCCTTTTGATTTCCTAATAAAATATTTATAATGATTGACTGTTAATACTTCATTGGCTATAGCTTGTTTGGTACAAACATTTTTAGCTCTAAGTGTTTTTATTCACATGAATTATTTTCATAATTACTTATTCTTTTGTTTTCAAAATTAAGATTCTTCAGACAGATCTCTTTTCCCAGATTTAGATATGTGCATATTTTCATAGATTACTACCTGCTTCATGCCTTAGGAGCACTTCAAACTCAAAAATCAAGCTCAATATCTTCCTTCCAAATATGCCTCTTACACTGTGTACCTGAAGTAATAGAATTACCATATCCCTATCACACATGCCAAATTCCAAGCATTATCTTTGACTTTTCATTCCTTTAGGAAGAGAGAAAGATAGAAACCTGTGGACAGAAACTTGGTAAACACGTTTATAAACAGATAACATTAAAGCAAACGTCTATGTGTCTGTGCATACATGTGTGTATGTGCATGTTTGCTCATGTGTATATATGTATATATGCAGATGTACATAGACTATATATCAAACATCATACTGATTGTTTTCTGAAGAGGAAAACTGGACTGGAAACAAAACTCCAAGTACTCTGATTTGATTAATATGCATTATATTAATATACCTGTATCAAGATATCACAGATACCCTCTATAAATATATACAACTATTATGTACCCCCTATAATTAAAAATAAAATATTTTAAAAATTAAAGAAAATAAAAAGTATATCTAAGATAATATTTCTTTTTAAAGAAAAGATCTAAAACAAATTATTCTGGGCAGTAGGCATGCAGCTGATTGTTATAATATTCTCCATACTTTATATTAATTAAGATATTTCTAAAGAAACATTCCAAATCAAAGACCACAGTAGATTTTTCTAAAAACTGGCAATGTTAAAAGGAAACAGGCTGGTAGGTATGAAACAGGAGTGTGAGCCCGAGGCTGACACCATTAGTGTCTGAAGATGCAGCACGGCTCCAACTTGTACACGGTTCCTAATAACTCTGATTATCCTTTCCAGAATTCTTTGCCTGACGGTGCTTAAAAGGAAATGCCAACTTCAGTTTTCACAAAGCACGCAGATTCTGGCTAAATCACTCACTCCAGCTGTTTACAGAACACACCTGTCACTCTTCACCTACACCCATGCATGGATTTGCACTAAGAGAATAGCTTCTCATTTAGTAAGTGCTTATTAAGCAAAGCATCAATTACAAGATTTTCCTAATTATATTTAGTACCCAGGTGTAGAAAAGTCTTTTGTTGAAGAACGTTGGAGATCAAGGCGATAAAGACAACTGACTAAATCAGCTGTATCTATAAGCAAATACTGTGAAACTATAAATTTTTCTTCTCTCTGTCTTTCACCCTTCCCCTTGCAGTTGTAAATGCTCATTTACAGAGGGGCAGCCTACGGAATGACAGTGTGAGGGACTCTGTGGACTCTCTCCCAACCAAGTCAACCATCTGTCACTGTGGAAAATATTTTTAAAAGTTATTTCAAGCCTCTGGAAACAGCGTGGCGGTCTACCCAGAGCATGACAGGCCAAGAACATGGGGACCTGATCATCCTGGGCCCATTGCCACCACAGGGCAGAAGTTCCTCGCTGGGAGAGAAACGGGAGGACTGGAGGCTTTGCCACAGTCCAGCACGCTGTGCATAAAGCAGGTGCCACCCTGAAAGAGGTGGGTCACTCTCCAGCCAGGAACTCAGAGATTTTGCCCACGTAGAGAGGCAGGTCATGAGAACACAGAGCTCTGGAGCTCTCCCAGAGGGACTAACGTCATTTGTAGCAGGATATAAGGAAGTTCAAGCCTAAAGTTGCTCTCTCAGTCAGGGAGACTTTGTTGTCAAGCGATTAGGATGAGGTGGCTCCCTTGGTGGTGGCACTAAGCTAAACCATAGACCAGTCTACCAGAGTGAGCCAGGGAATGACACGGAGGAGGAGCAGAGCTTCCTGGACTACGAACAGAGCTCAAAGACTGGTCTCACACACTCTTCCTGAAAAAAGCCAGGGTTTAATTGACTCTGACCACAGAGCAAATTATTAGGTCATTAAATATGAAATGTCCCATTTCAAATCAAAAGTTTAGTTTATTCTATCTCAAGCAAACAGCAATACAATCAGCGAAGTGTGCACCTAAACTATTGGCACAGTTTGCCATCTTAACGGTAGCTTATTTATGCCAGCAATGAAGACGCCTGGAGGGTGAGTGGCGATGAAATTGCAAAAGGCGTTTTCCACAGGTTTTTGAGAATTCAGTATTGTTCCTTGCAGGAAGTGGCCCAAAACCTGGAAGAAGTGGTAGTCAGTTGGTGCAAGGTCTGGTGAGTACGGTGGATGACACAGAGTTTCCACGTCTGGCTTTGGTAGTTTGAGCAGTGTTGTCTTTTGCGACTGTGGTCTTGCAAGAGGATTGGCCTGTCTCTAGTGACCAGTCTTGGCTGCTTAATCACAAGCATCCTCCTCATTTCATCCAGTTGGTTGCAGTAGACATCCGCTGTACTCAATTGACCGGGTTTCATGAAGCTGCAGTGAAAATACCAGCACTGGACCAAACAGACACCATTAGCTTTTATCGATGAATATTGGGTTTTGGACTGTGTTTCAGCACTTCATCTTTATCCAACCATTGTGCTGAATGCTTGCGATTGTCAAAAAGAATCCATTTTTCATCACATGAACAATATGGTGTAGAAATGATTCACCTTTATGTCTTGACAGCAAAGAAAGGCAAGCTTCGAGACAATTTCTCTTTTGACACTGGTTTAATTCATGTGGCAGCCATCTGTCCAGCTTCTTTACCTTGCCCAGTTGTCTGAAACGGTCCAATATTGTTGGAATAGTAACCTCAAACCTTGCTGCTAATTCACGCGTAGGTTGAGATGGATTCGCTTCCACCACAGCTTTCAGCTCATCCTTATCCTTGGTCTCAGGTCGCGCCCATTGTTCATTTTCAAGATTACAATTACCAGGATAGAACTTCTCAAACCATCGATGTACAGTGCATTCATTAGCCACATCCTTCCTGAACACTTTGTTGATATTTCAAGCTGCCTGCACTGCACTGGTTCCATGATGGAACTCATATTTAAAAATAATGCAAATTTTTTACTTATCCATGGTTTCACAAAAATTGTTCTAAAAGAAAATTGAAAGACAAGGCAAAACATGTGTTTGAAAGAATGAGGATGTACTCTCACAATTTTTAAAAAAAGTGTCAAAATGAAATGTCAGGGGTATCAACTGTCAAACTTAGTACTTGAGGAAATCAGACATTCCATACTTGAAAACCTAATATGTCCCAGGAAATTGTCAAGTAATAGAGCAACCACTTGGTAATTAGTGGAGCTGGGCTCAAAGCTGATAGGCCAATAGAGCCAGAGAGTTTTACATAGAGATAAGGGAAAAATACCCTTATCTCTTTGAGGTGGGAAAAAAGCCCACCTCAAAACACTGTCATCTTAGGGTGGCGGTGGGCATTTCCATGGCTGTGTATGCCCTCCCTCTGAGAGGTGACATCAGATCCTTCACACAACAGTATAAACAGACATCTCTGCAATAATCCCACCAAGTTACTAAACAAACACACAAGCAAAAAACCGTCACTAGCAGCCCCAGAAGACAGTGCAATAAGTATCCAAAGTTGCTACAACGCACAACCTAAAATGCCAGTTTTCAACAAAAAATGAATCATTAGAATAAAAACAGCAAAATGTTACAGATACAGAAAGAAAAACCAGACATGACAGAAAGTGCCCATAAAAGGGCCACATGCCAGACTTACCACAGCAGTCATTATACAAATATTTTACAAATTAAAGGAAATCATACTTAAGTCAAAGAAAGTATGATAATGCTCCTCATCAAATAGAGAATGTCAATAAAATAATAGAAATTATAATAAAGAGCAAAATAGAAATTTTGAAACAGAAAATTATAACTGAAATTCTAAAAATCACTACAGGGGCTCAATAGTACATTTGAGCTGGCAGAAACAAGAATCAATGAACTTGAGGGTAGATCAATTATCAAATCCAAAGAACAGAGAGAAAACAGAATGAAGGACATGAGCAGAGGCCCAGAGAAATGTGGGGTAGCCTAAGCATGCTCCCAACATGCAGTGGGATTGCCAGAAAGGACGGAGGGAGCAGAGGAGCAGAAGAATATAGTCAGACACAGCGGCTGAAATTTTCTCAAATTTAATGAAAAACATTAATGTACACATTCAAAAAGGTCAACAAAATATAAGATAAATGTAAAATTTTACACTCAGAAACATAGTTTTGAGGAAAGGAAAATCTTGAAAGTGGCAAAAGATAACTTTTCAATAAAACTCTTGTATGAAAAGAAAATTGTATTTCTAAGATGAAGGTGAAATAAAGACATGTCCAGATAAACAAAACTTAGGGGTATGTAACAGCCAGACCTGCCGTACAGGAAATACTAAAGGGTGCCCTTCAGCCCGAAAGCAAGTGACTCCGGACAGCGCCCCAAATCCACACATGTGCACACGCACGAGGAGCCCCAGTGAACGTGATAATAAAAAACAGTACACAAGCATATTTCTTTTTCTTCTTTCTCTTACCTTTTTCATAAAGCAATTGTATAAAACAACATGTTTATAATTTCATCATTAGGTCTACAACACACAGGAATTAATACAGGCATACTTCATTTTAGTGCACTTCACTTTATTGAGCTTTGCAGATACTGTGTTTTTTACAAGTCGGTGGCAGCCCTGAGTTGAACAAGTCTATTGGCATCATTTTTCCAACAGCATGTCTAATGTAGACAAAGCATCCTTATGTTGAAAGAAGATGCCATCTAGGACTTTCGTTGCTAGAGAAAAGAAGTCAATGCCTGGCTTCAAATTTTCAAAGGACCAGCTGACTCTCTTATTAGGGGTTAATGCAGGTGGTGACTTTAAATTAAAGCCAATGTTCATTTACCATTCTGAAAATACTAAGACCCTTAAAAATTATGCTAAATCTGCTCTGCTTGTCCTCTATACATGAAACAACAAGGCCTGGATGACAGCACATCTGTTTACAGCATGATTTACTGAATATTTTAAGCCCACTATTGAAATGTACTGCTCAGAAGAAAAGATTCCTTTCAAAATATTACTGCTCATTGACAATGTAAGTAGTCATCTAAGAGCTCTGATGGAGATGTACAAGGAGATAAATGTTGTTTTCATATTTGCTAACACAACATCCATTCTGCAGTCCATGGATCAAGGAGTAGTATAGTTTTAACTTTCATATCTTTTTACTTAAGAAATACATTTCATAAGGCTATAGGTGCCATAGACAGTGATTGCTCTGATGGATCTAGGCACAGTAAACTGAAACCCTTCTGGAAAGTATTCACCATTCTAGATAGCATTAAGAACATTTATGATTCCTCAGAGGAGGTCAAAATATCAATACTAAAGGAGTTTGGAAGAAGGTTCCAAACCTCATGAATGATTTTGAGGAATTCAAGACTTCAGTGGAGGAAGTCACTGGAGATGTGATGGAAATAAAAAGGGAAGAATAATTAGAAGTGGAGCCTGAAGACGTGACTGAATTGCTGCAATCTCATGATAAAACTTGAAAGGATGAGAAATTATTTCTTATGGATAAGCAAAGAAAATGGTTTCTTCAGATGGAATCTACTCCTGGTGAAGATCCTGTGAACACTATTGAAATGACAGTAATGGATTTAGAATATTACATAAGCCTAGTTAATAAAGCAGCAACAGGGTTTGAGAAGATTGACCCCAATTTCAAAAGAAGTTCTATTGTGGGTAAAATGCTATCAAATGGCATTGCATGCTACAGAGAAATCTTTCATAAAAGGAATAGTCAATCAATGCAGCAAACTTCATCATTGTCTTATTTTAAGAAATGGCCAGAGCCACCCTAACTGTCAGAAACCACCACCTTGATTCGTCAGCATCCATCAGCATCAAGGCAAGACTCCACCAACAAAACGATTAAGGTTTGCCAAAGGCTCAGATGATTATTAGCATTTTTAGCAACATTTTTAAATTAAGGGTTTGTTTAAAGATATAATGCTATTGCACAGTTAATGGACTACAGTACAGTATAAACATAACTTTTATGTGCACTGGGAAACCAAAAATTTATGCGATTCACTTTATTGTGACATTTGCTTTATTGTGGTGGTCCGAAACCAAACTCACAATACCCCTGATCATGCCAGCACAGAGGAGGTGGGTGGCATTAACGCTGAACTGGAGTAAGGAAATGACACCAAATTATTACTAGAACCCATAGCAACCCATAGGCACAGAGGAGGTGGGTGGCATTAACGCTGAACTGGAGTAAGGAAATGACACCAAATTATTACTAGAACCCATAGCAACCCATAGGCACAAGTGAAGAGAAACAGAAATGGGAAATAAGAAAACTGACATTTCATACTCTGTAATTATGCATTTTTCATCTTTCTTCTCATACTCTTATTTAAAAGCCATATAATTGTATAAAGTAATAATTATAACAATGCATTTCTGGGTTTCAAAATATAGTGAATATATATAATATGTATAATACTTCAAAAATATCGTAACAAAATAATTAAATAAATTAAAATATTATACTAGATACCATTTGCTTTATGCAAAAAAAAGCTTATAAAGAATGAATGTTGAAACAAATATACACACATAGAAAATGAAAAGTATAACGGCAGGTGTAAAGGTGTAAATCTAAGCATCTAAAAATAGAATCACATTTAATGGATTAAAAATCCAATCAAAGGACAGTGTTTGCCAGACTTGATTTTTTAAAAGATCCAATTATGTGTTATCTATAGGAAGCATATTTATTTTTTATTTTTGGTTGGAAGTAAATGCCAAAGCTTCCATAAGAAAGCTGAAGTGGTTGTACTAATATCAGACAAAATAAACTCTAAGATGAACAAATAGAATGTGTTTAGGAATGAAAGGAATACTTAGTAAAAATAAAAGGATCAATCCATCAGGAGGATATACCAATTATAAACATATATGCACCTTATAACAGAGCTCTAAAACACATGAAGAAATCTGACATAAATGAAGAATAATAATCACTGTAGACTTCAGTATCCCACTTCGTAAATAATGGGTCAAACAACTAACAAAATATCAAAAAGAATGCAGAGTAACTGAACAACTTTATGAAGCCAGGAGACCTAACAGACATCTATCAAACACACGACCCAACAACAGCACAAACACATTCTTCTTAAGAGCATGTGGAACATTCTCCAGGATAGACTATGAGATAGGCTATGAAACAAGCCCCAACATATGTAAAAGAATTGAATCATAAAAAGTGTACTGATCATAATGGAATGAACTAATAACAACAAAAGGAAATTTGGGGAACCCCCAAATAAGCATGAAACAAGACACTGCTAAATAACCAAAAAGTCAGAGAACAAATCACAAAGGAAATCAGAAAATACTTTGAGGTAATTTAAATGAAGACATAACACATGAATATACATAGGCTACAGCTAAAACAGAACTTGGAGGAAAATTTATAGCTGTAAACATCTCCATTAAAGAAGAACAATTTCAAATCGATACCATCATTTTCCTCCAAAGACACTGGACAAAGAAGAGCAAACTAAATCTAAAGCAAACAAAATGAAGAAAATAATAAACATTAGAGTGGAACATAACAAAATTGTAAATAGAAAACAATAAAGATAATCAATGAAACCAAACATTTATTCTTTGAAAAGTTTAACAAATTTGACAAACCTCTGGTAACACTGGCCAAGGGAAAACGAAAGAAGACTCAACTTACTAAAGTCAGGCATAAAAGAGAGGATGTTAGTATTGAGCTTACAGAAATAAAAGGATTATAAGAAAACACTATGAAAAGTTGAATGACAAATTAGGTAAGATAGATGCATTACACAAATCCCTAGAAACACACAAACTATTAGAACCAATTCAATAACAACTGTAATAAGTAAAGTGATTGAATTAGTAATTTTTAAACTTTCCACAAAGAAAAGCTCAACCTTACATAGTTTTACCGGTCAACTCTACTGAGCACTTAAAAAATAATTAGTACCAAGTCTTTATGAAATTTTTCCAGAACATGAGGTGAGAACACTCCCTAACTCATTCTACGAGACCAGTATTACATGGATACAAAACCAAATAGAGACCTCACAAGAAAAGAAAACTACAGACTATAATGTACTTTATAAATTCAGACACAAAAATCTTCAAAAAATAATAGTAAATAGAATCTAACAACATACACCATGACCAAGTAGAATTTATCCTAGCAATGTAAGGTCAATTTAACATTCAGAAATCGATTAGTATCATATACCATATTAATTGAATAAAGAACAAAAACTACGTGATCATCTCAACAAAGAAACTGTCCTTTAAAATATGCAATACCTTTCATGATAAGAGAAATTAAGAATTGAGAGGAATTTTTCCACCTTAAAAAGGGCCTCGGTGAAAAGCCCACAGCTCACATCACACATAATGGAGAAAGACGGAGTGGTGTCCCACTAAGATTAAATAAAGGGTGGGCGTCCACTCTGGTGCCTCTATTCAGCAGTGTCCTGCTACACACATTCGACACAAACCATAACAAAATCCCAGCTGGCATCTTTGCAGAAATCGACAGGACTGATACTCAAATTCGTGTGGAAATTCAAGAGACCTAGAGTAGCCAGCACAATCACGGGAAAAGAACAAACTTGGAGAAGCCATGCTTCCAGATTTCAAAACTTGCTACAAAGCTACAGAAATCAAAGTGCTTATTTGAACAATACCAGCAGATTTTTTCAGAACAAAGAACTTTCAATGTCCTTCCTCATGTGTTATTCATGCAAAAATTTTTCAACTGATGACTTGCAAATGGACACATTATATAGCGAAATTATACTGCATGCGTTTATCCACATAAACATCTCTTAGTGCTGGATATAAGTAAGTATTTAGAATAAAATAAATAAAAGTTCTTGCTTGAAGTTATACCAGTGTCACCACACAATTATTAAATATACAAACAACTAAACTTTCCTTTGCCTTTTTGATCATCTACAGGTGTTGCCGTACTAGAGTTTACAGCCAAAACTTGGCCTGCAGCCTGCTCTGGCACAGTCTCTGAGCAAATAATGTTTTCACATGTTTAAAGGGAGAAGAAGAAGAGGAAAGAAAGAAAGAAAGAGGAGGAGGAGGAGGAGGAGGAGGAAGGAAGAGAAGGAAGAAGAAGAAAAAAAAAAGAAGAAAGAGAAGGAAAAAAGCAGAAAAATAATAAGAAGACGCAACTGAGACCACGAGGGCCTGCAAAACCTAAAGTAAGTATTATCTGCCACTTTATAGAGAACACTCACGAGCCCCTGATGCACACTTCGAGCTGCAATCATTGGTGTGTGATGACTGCAAAAGAGCTCCAATTCCTTCCCTGTAATCATGGGCTTTACAATGTGATTTTATAACTCTCCCATTAAAAAGTGGAGTCTATTTCCAACCCCCTAAATCTGGGCTGGCCTGGTGCTTTTTATTTTTATTTGTTTGGCCCAGAGAAAGTAGCGGAAGTAACGGCATGCCAGTTCCGAGCCTTCACTGGAAAAGGTCTTGCACACTCTGCTCCTGTCCGTGGAGCCCATAAGCGCAAGCCCGGGCCAGCCAGCTGGAAGGTGAGAGAAGGAGGGGAGAGTTAGGCCCCCAGCCTCCTGAAAGCTGACCCCAGACACGCGACAGAGTCCAGCCAATTTCGGCAGAACCACTTTCCGCCCAGCTCGCCGGACCCACAGCTAACTATGGCAGTAGTTCCGCAGCAGAGGAACCGCTCGGTTGCCCTGCACCCCCATGAACCATAATAAAAATGTATTGCTTGAAGCCGTATAAATTTTGGGATGGTTTGTTGTACAGCAAAACCTAACTGGTACACAAATGTAAAATAATAGGAAGGATTAAATCCTGTGCACTCTGCAGCAACTTAAATTTCTGAATTTGAGATGATCAGATTCCTGCAGCTCAGGGGTTTGGTTCCTGCTGCCTGGTCTCCGTATTAGTCCCACTGGTATGTGTTTTTCAAACCTAGGAAACCTGGGATGAACGGCAAGTCTGAGCACAGAGCGCGGCGCCTAAGGTGGGCATGTCACTACCCGCAGCCCGCCCTTCATCCGGCTTCCTCTCAGAAGTCTCCTTTGTCTCTCGCCCTTCGCTCACTTTACTTTTCTTTACAGTGTTGGGAAGGAAACTCTTCCTCTATCAGGTTAGAGCCCAGTGATCAGGAGCCGGAGAATTAACTGGCAAAAACAGATTGTTGGGAGAAAAGACAAAATTTATCCACAAGGCGTGGGACCAACGGCTGGAGTGATGGTTTCCGTATCAGCTTGGTCAAAAGGGGGCAGGGCTAGTGCCTCAGTGGGAGAGAATGGATGGCCAGTTTGTTCACAGTGTCAAGGGGTTAAAGGTCTCAGTCACCTGCTGACCGAAACTTCCTCGTTGGATTCATAGCTGCTGAATTCTCTGGAGTCTTTGCTGTAGTCAGATCAGGAAAGTTCGGATGAGACTTTGCGTCTGCTGTAAGCATTGGTAGTCCTTTCAACAACACGTTGTGTTATGGATTGACTTGTGTCCCCCCCCCCCACAAAAATATGTTGAAGTCGCAACCCCCTGCATTTCAGAACGTGACCTTATTTGAAAATAGGGTCATAGCAGCTGTCCTGGAGGCTGTGTGGGAGCAGGGTGGGCCTTAACCGTAACCTGCTGGGACTGGAGTCCTCGTGAGAGCGCAGCGTGTGAAGACAGACACACGCAGAGCCGCCCTGGGGCCCTGAAGGCACAGGCTGGTCTCGCAGCTGCAAGCCCCGGAGCACCAGGCGCTGCTGGCTGAGCACCGGCGGCCGGAAGCCACGCGGACGCGTTCAGAGGGAGCGTGGCCCTGCTGTTGCCGGGATCTCACACGCCCTGCCTCCAGAGCTGCAAGACGATGCATATCCGTTGTTTTAAGCCACCTCTTTGTGGTCCTTTGTTATGGCACACGTGCAGCTACCTTAGATTCCCCTGCAGGCGTGTCTGCTTGTTGTCTCTCCCCGGGACTTGAATGCAGGCTCTGATTGAGGACACGGGCTCTCCGGGCACCACAGGACAGAGCCTGGCTCGTAATAAAAGTGGCAAACAGCAATGCACCCCGCCTATGCACCGAGCTCTAACTCTAAGGGCATTACCTGCATTAAATTCTTAGTCCACACAACAACCCCGTGAGAAAAGTGTCATTTTGATCCCCCTTTTCACCGAGCATTTAGACTGAGATTTTAAGTAACCCTTTCATGCTCACATCGCTAGTAAAGCGGCCAAGCGGGGACTGGAACCCAGGCAGCCAGGGAGGACAAGTGCTCTCAGATGCATTCCCCTCCCGCCCCACGCTCAGCGCCACTCTGCCGTCCTCCGCTGTCCCACTGGCCCCGTGGCCCCCGTCAGGAGCCGCCTCCTTTCAGCGTCTCTTCATTTACTCAGCAGCTCTCTTCCTGCCACCTCTGACCCGCTGGACAGGTTCCAGCTGCGAGGACACAGGGGGTGCTGAGCAGTTTCAGCCTCGCTGCCTACACTTCAGACCCTTTTTTCACTTCACGTTACTGAACTTGGGGTGCCGGGGTGGCCCTGAAATTGGACATTTACCTAAAGAATGCGGCAGCCCTTCTTATACTCACTCATTGTCAAAACCTCCAAAATAAGGACTTTATTAATAACATGAGTCCCTTTTTTATTTCTCTCTCTTCTAGCTAAACTCTTTTTGCTAGACATGCTAACGCGTCTCCCACATTTATGACCAAGAGGTTTATCTCGTTTCTCTACCTGTCCTTCTGTGGGGAGGGGCTCCAGCAGGATGATTTTTACTCCCAGCCCATGTGGCAGGGCCCAGGACTCTTAATGACGAGCAGAGTCAGTGTTCCAGAGAATTCTACCAGATTCATACTTGCAGAGGATGAATTATTACACAGAGTTATTCACCCAGCTGACAAAAAAAGCAGGAAGGAATGTCATAATTAATTAAACTTTTTATTTGACATCATTTTAGAATTACAGAGCAGTTGCAAAAATAGTAAAGAGCGTGACTATGGCCCAGCAAGAAGATCAGTGAATTCTCTCCCTCAAAAGCAAATATAAAGTTAAAAAAAACTTCAGAAACCACCATATTGGGGCCCTGGAAATTGACAAGCTGTTGACTTTGAGTAGGAGCAGTGGTAACGTGTGGCATTCTGGCCCAGGGGCCCTCAGCCCCAGCCTAGTCGCTATGGAGGTCCTGCTAGGCCAGGGCTTTCTGTCCTCTGCCACAGTCAAAGGAAGTCACTTGCTGTAGAGCAGTGGTGATGCCCACAGCCAACGGTGTCATCAGGGAAATGACTTTTCAGAGCAGGGTAAGTGGAGGAGAGCTAACTTTTGTCTCCATGAGCCTGAGGTTGTGTCAAGATTGGGAAGCACATACTCCTGGTTCAGGCTGCACATTGATACAGTGGGGCTCAGGGGGCTCGTGTTATCCACTCCCTCCTGCCTGACCTACACGCACATGCACAGAGATTCCACAGGGCCCCTGGGAAAGCAGCAGCCCAGCAGACTTGCAAAGGACTGCAGTCTGTGCTTTCCTGCCCACAGTGACCTGTCAGCAGAGGATGGAACCCTTACTGGCTGCAGTTATTTGAGTAGCTGACCACTAAGCTCGGATGACACAGGTACAACTCCTAGGAAGTAAGTTTAAAAAGAATTCAACAGCAAAAGCAACAAACATCTGAGCCAAATTATCAGTGATTGCACATCGTAGGAGACAGATTATCTTGGCCCAGAAGAGTTCCTAAACAAAAAAACAGCATCAACAAAAGCCTTCAGGGGAAAAATAGCAGAACACAGAGTTGCTACAAAATGTTTATGATGTAAAATGTCTACCATTCACCAACAATTATGGACAGGCAAAGAAACTGAGAAGTTTAACCAAAGTATGTTGGGGGTAGTTGATAGAATCTATCTCTGAAAGGATCCAGTTGATGGGTTTAATAATCAAAAGACTTCAAAGTAGCTATTATAAATATATTCATAGAACTATAGGCATTCAAGTTTAAAGAGTTAAAGTAAAACAACAATGAATTAACAAATAGAGATTCTCAATAAAGATATACAAATAATAAAAAAGAACCAAATGAAAATTTTAGAGGTGACAAATACAATAACCTGAAATGAAAAATCTACTAGAGAAGCTCCTGCAGATCTGAGATGGTAGATGAAATACTTAGTAAACTTAGGGACAGATTAACAGAAATTATCCAATGTAAAGAGCATAGAGAAAAAAATTGAAAATAAAATACACCGTATCAAAGACCTATGGGAATAAATGCAGTGTATCAATGTAAGCATATGGGAGTCGCAGAAAAAGAGGGGAGAGAAAGGGGAGGAAAAAATATACAAAGAAATACGGGGCTGAAAATTTCACAAATTTGGTGAAAGCATTAATTTATACATGCAGAAGCTCAAGACACCTCAATGAGCAAAAGCTGTATGGGAAAGATTATGTATTGTGTGTTTCATTTATATGATATATTTACAAAGGGCAAGTTTATAGCTAGAGAAAGCAGATTAGTAGCTGCCTGGGGCTGGGAGTGGGAGCAGCGGTTGACTGCAAGTGGACACGGGATACTTTTCAGAGTTGTGGAAATGTCTAAACCTGTATTGTGATGATGACCACACAACTCAAAGTGAATAAATCATTGAATTGCACACTTACAATGGGTTAATTTTTATATGTAAATTGTTTAAGTTTAAGTGATACATTAACATAGGCAAAATCCAAGCATTACACACACAAATAAAATACATTATAGCCTCCCAAACCATCTCAGAAATTTTCTCATGGGAAAATCATCATAAATATGATATATTAATAATACTGTGGAAAGAACTCTGGACTTGGACTCATAAAATGTGAAATAAAATACTTGTTCTATCATTTACCATCCATATAACATTGGCTAGCTTGCTTTTCTTCTTTGAATCAAGCTTCCTACCTTTAAATGAAAATTTAATAAGAGTATACATAAAGCATCTAATACACTGCACGAGCCAGTTAATGCTCAGTGTTATACCTTTGCTTTTACTCTGTTACTGTGGCTGCCACCTGGGGGCACGTGGCACAGAACTCGAAAGTGGTCGCGGTCAGCAAATGCCGCTCCTCCCCCTGTTTCTCCCTCCAACGCCAGCCTTCATCTTCTCTCAAGCATCTCCTCACCCACCCCAGGAAAGTGCACTCCTCACCCACCCCAGGAAAGTGCACCCCTCATTCTGCTGCTCACACTCATCCTGTTTAGACCCCCCCCCCGTGCTGCTGCACAATTGTGCCCGCACATTCGCACTGTGTGGCTCCCCCGCTCTGCTCCCTGGTTCCACGTCCGTCTCCACCACTGGATCGCAAGCTCCAGAGCAGAGACCACATTTTACTTTGTGTACTCAGGACCTACCACCGTGTCTGGAGCATCATAAAAATTTACTAAAGGTATGATTATCTAAACTGAACTGAAAACTGTAGAGATGAGATTTTATAGATGGGATGTTCAAGGTCATGGAAACTGCAAGTAGCAACAAATCATGGAATATGGAGAAAACAGATTTAGAAGTAAACTGTCATGTTCTGAATAACAATTGAGTTACACTGTATCCCACACACTTTTCATTACATTATTTATTTTTTCAAAACAACCCAGTGAGAGAAGTTTTATTGTCACTATTTCAAAAACTCTCAGAAATTGTTTTTGCCTATTTATGGTGACCTTGCTGGAGAATGTCAAAGCCAGGATCTGACCCCAGAATCATCGGATGTCTCAACCATTCTCTGCCATTCCCTGAATTCACTGATTTCACAAATACCCAGTTCCCATTTTGTGTTAGGTACAGTTCCACACTGTGTCCTTCCTTAAGCGCCACTGGGACAAGTGAACTGCAGGTGACCCAGGTGAAATTAAGTAGTCCCAAACTGACTCAAGGCATCAGAATGCAGACCAAATCCCGACCAACAGAAAGAGCATGAGGGTGGCCAAGAACTTCAGGCTCCAAGGCAACTCCCTCCGTGGTGTAGAGAAGCTGTGACTCCCTTTCCCTCCCAGTTGTTTTTCTCCTTTGGACACTTCTCTGTCCCTGAATACTGTATTGCTAGCAGTCTCTGCATCACACACGTGGAGAGTACAGAATAATCCTACA
This sequence comes from Lemur catta, assembly GCF_020740605.2. Lineage (NCBI taxonomy): Eukaryota > Metazoa > Chordata > Mammalia > Primates > Lemuridae > Lemur > Lemur catta. The sequence goes on from NC_059137.1 coordinate 89,431,283, forward strand.
GAAGCCATTTGTGTAACACTTCTCACATCTGCCCTTTTAATTCCATTCTCCTTTCCCCTATTTGAATGTAGGATTTGCTCCCCAGCCTCTACAGGTGTGAGTGCAGAACTGGACATAGAACCCAGATCTTTGGCCAGCCATGCCTGCTCCATGGGGCCTCACTCCATTCGTGTTGGAGATCACCTGGAAAAGAGGAGGAGGTGTGGCCAGAGAGCAGCCTGGCACTGTCCCCCTCACCCAGGTCCACCCTGCCATGTGCTCTCCCGGACACTTTTTCCACCTGCTGCCCCCACTGGTCCAGCTGTTCCCTGGGCACGATGCCACTGTTTCCCATTTGGCTCTATCAAGACAGAGGTGCTCCTTCCTCTTCCTGCTTTTATGTTTTTCCTGAAAGTTATGATCCTCTGTGCTACAGTGAAGTTAGTGATAAAGATAAATGGTTGTAACAAGCATAAGTTATAAACAACAGGTGTGATTCTAAGATAAAAGTAAAACGTAGAACAATGAGAGTTTCCACAACTTCATGATGATTAAAATAACTCTACATTGATGGATTAGTTGTCACTGTTATGACTACTGTAATTAAGACTTAGGAAATAGTTTATGTTAACAAACCAATAAATGAGGAGGGTCATTAAATATTTAGGGAGTGTGTATCTAAAAAGTTGTCAAAGGAGATGTCTTTCTAAACAAAGATTTCATAAAAATAGCAAGGAAGACAATTTTTTTAAGGTGTACAGTTTGCTAGGTAGACAAAGTATTAAATGTTTTACTTTTAATTCTCACAAAAATATATGAAAAGTTTCTTTTATTGTTCCCATTCTACAGATGAAGTTACTAAGGCACAGAAAAGTTAAGTAATTTGCCCAAGGTCACACAGATAAGTAGCAGATCTTGGATTCAATTCCAAAGACACACTTCCTAAGAAAGACTTATCTGGAATTGTTCTACCTCAAGTCTCCTAAAACAATTTCTATTTCAATGGATGTGATGTGAGGACTCAGAACACCAGTCAAAAATGCATTCTTCAATGTGGGAGGGACAAAACTTCACTTGGAAGAGTGGAGTATCTGCTCTAGTAAAGAAACGGCTCTGATTTAATATATCATGTTCCTACAGGCAGTAGGAACCATTGGGACTTTGTAAAAACCCAGTCTATGTGTCAGAGATCTAGAGATCTTAATATTATGAGACATACTTTTGAAAGCGCATTTCTTTGATCAACAGTGTTATTTCTGCTTTACCGGCTAATGCTGAACCTGACATCATGTGGGAACTAAGTTGTGTGCACATTAGGAGCTGGGTCTGTGCAGTTAGCAATGACATTTTGTGATTTGTTAGGACGCAGAAGTGGAAACTCTGGGTCTGTTAAATATTAGAATAGAAAATTGTTCTTCCTAATCACAAGTCCAAACATATGCTGAGGAGGACTTGGATAGCATTCCAAATTTTAGAGACATATCACTGCAAGTATTTTTGAGACAATGTGTAATTGTCCTATAGTGATCAAGATGCTTTGAAAAATTCTATGACATGCATCACTTCCTTATTCACTTTTCCTTCCACCCGGATTCCAAGAAGTCGACAAATATGTGTTGAGGGTTAAAATATCTCCTTCATTGTGATAAAGCTGAGTTGGAGAACTCATCCTGGATCCAATAAAAAGGAGATTGTTTCTATTTCCCACCTGAACTGAAGTGAGCTGGCCACATCCAGCAATAGCAAACCAAAAACCTCACATCGTGTGTACAGGATGCCATTGAGGAAGGGGCTGGCGAGGCCAGACATACCGACCCGATCACCTTGTGTTAATCTCCCCATCAGGAGAAATAAAGAGTGATGGAGTGAAAGGCAGAGGCTGACTCCCCCTGCTGTGGGTGGGCATGAAATTCCATTTTGTGGCTGAGGCAGGAGCACAGAAAGATTGAGGAAAAGCTGCTTCTCTGGAATATGAAAGTTCAGTTCTGAAGCAAACGTTAACTAGTGATTCGAAGTATTAAATATGATCTCCCCACCTACTTATGTGGCTGCCTCTTGTCTGTGTGGCCTCCCGCTACTCACTGGAACACACAGACCTTCCCCTCCAGGAAGATGGAAGGAGGACTGTGCACACAAATATTTAATTCAATACTAAATGACACAACGAGGCTGTCGCAATACACCAGATGCTCTCAGAAAGTATATAAATATCATGAGAAGCTTGTGAATTCTGATGCGGATGAGATATCATTGCTGACTGAGGCATTAGGGGACTGGTCCTTGCATACAGAAACTTATTCTTCAAGGGCTGCCAAGGTAGTATGATGCAGACTGGGATATGCGGAGAGGCAGGTGCGGGTGTCGTGTGTGTGTGTGTGTCGGGGAGGGCAGCGTGTGGTCCCTGCCGGCTGGAGAGCGAGTAGAAAGGCTGAAGTGTAAGTTTAATCAGGTCTCATGGAGTGAAAAACCGAGGAGTCTTTGAGGATAATTGACAAGAATGAAACATTCTTAAGCTACAGTGATGCCCTAGGAGGGTCTGGGAAACCTGAGCCTCATTCACTGGGAGGGGGAGATCAGAGATCACTAAGACAAAGAGGCCTCGGGGGGTTTGAGAGAAATAGCCCAGTGGGACCTGCTGAGGAGTGAGTGGCTACTTCTGACCAGAGAAGTATTGCTAATGAGGTTTAAATAATAAATGGATAAAGAAACAGCTCGGATATTTCTGAAGGGAGAATTAGTGGGCTAAAACCAAGATATATAACACTAAGTCCATACCCAGACATATTGAAGTAAAACTTCAGAACATCAAGATTAATGAGCAAATATATACAAAGGACCATTAATTGAATAGACAGCTTACTTCTTTCTCAGCAATTGAGGAGCATTTGAGGAGAATTTCAGTAGCTTAAAAATCTTCAAATTTCTGAGGAAAATTAACTGTTAACTTAGAATTAAAAGAGAATAAGAGAAAAAAGGACACTTCAGACATAGGAAGATTTAAAAACAAAAGGAGTACAGAAAACATTATCCAATGGGAGAGAATATCTGTTAACTGTACATTTAACAAGTGGTTAATATCGAAAATATATAAGGAACTGAACAACTCAACAGCAAAAAAAAAAAAAAAAAAAACATGCAAGACAAATTTAAAAATAGGCAAAATACCTAAATAGACATTTCTCAAAAGAAGACATATAAATGGCCAACAAGTATATGAAAAAATACTCAACATCACTAATCATCAGGGAAATGAAAGTAAAACCCATGAAGAGATACCAATATCCCCTCCACCCCAGTTAGAATAGCTAACATCAAAATGATAAAAGACAACAAGTGCTGGCAAGGATGTGGGGGAGGGGGAAGTCTTCATATACTGTCAGCGAGAATGTAAATTAGTATGGCCTTTATGAAAAACTATATGGAGGTTCCTCAAAAAATTAAAAATAGAACTACCATATGATCCAGCAATCTATCTAGTGGGTGTGTATATATGTATGCATATATATATATATATGTGTGTGTGTGTGTGTGTGTGTGTGTATACACACACAGATATGTATACACCCAAAGGAAAGGAATGTCTGCACTCCCATGTTTATTACAGCACTATTTCACAATAGCTAAACATAAAATCAACCTTAGTGTCCATCAGTGGATGAATGGATAAAGAAAATGTGGTACATACACAATGGACTATTATTCAGTTATAAAAAAGAAGAAAATCCTAGCACTTGTGGCAACATGGATGAACATGGAGGACATTGTGTTAAATGAAATAAGCCAGACACAGAAAGACAAATACCACATGACCTCACTTGCATGTTGAATCTTAAAAAAATTGATTGCATATAAGTAAAGAGTAGAATGGTAGTTCCCAGAGTCTGGGATGGTTGTGGGAGAGGGCAAATGAGGAGATGTTGATTAAAGGACACATAATCACAGATAGGAGGAATAAATTTCAAGAGATCTATTCTATAGCAAGATGACTATAGTTAATGATGTTGTATTGCATTCTTTAAAAAAGTGAAGATATTTTATGTTCTATGTTTTTACCACAAAAATGATAACTGTGTGATGTAATGTATTTGTTAATTAGCTAGATTTAGCCATTCCACAATGTATGCGTACTTCAAAATACCAAGTTGTGCATGACAAAATCATATAATATTATCTGTGGAATTAAAAAAAATCAGGACAATCTAGATATGCAACAATCAGACTGTTCTCGAAGAAGATGACTTCCAGTTTAAAGCTTATTTAATAAACTATGGAATGCACAGGGAAGAAAAGAAAGATAGAGTTGGAACCCATTCTACTAAGTGAAGTATCCCAAGAATGGAAAAATAAGCACACATGTACTCACCATCAAATTGGTTTCACTGATCATCACCTAAGAGCACATTCAGGAATAACATTATTCGGGTGTCCGGCAGATGTGGGGGGGGATGGGTGTATACATACATAATGAGTGCGATGTGCACTGTCTAGGGGATGGACATGTTTGAAGCTCTGATTCGGGGGGGTCGGGGGGCAAGGGCAATATACATAACCTAAACTTTTGTACTCCCACAATATGCTGAAATAATAATAATAAAAAAGAGAACATTATCCAAAAGAAGATAGGGAAAGAGAAAATAAATGAACAATTAAATAGCACAAAGGGAACAAGGAAAAAGGAAAAAGAGTATTAAAGAAAACCCACCATAATACAGTTAAATTCAAGTATATTGGAATCTCCATAAATGGAAATGCATTCAAGTTCATTTATTAAAAGACAGAAAAAAACTTTTACTGGATTTACAAAATGTAGCTCTAAGCTGGTTATAGGAGCCCTGTTACACACACACACACACACACACACAAACACACACATATATACACACCCACAGAAAAATAATAAAGGGATGGAGTGAAATATGCTGTATCAGTAGCAAACAAAAAAACTAGTATGGTGATATTAATAACAGGCAAAATAGATTTTAAGTCAAAAAGCAATAATAAAACATTGCCTAACCATAAATGGAAAAATGAACCCAATATCCATACCAGTTACATCTATAGGCAGGTAAAATTCACATCCTTGAAATGTATACAGCAAAATCTCACAGAAATTCAAAGAGAAATTGACAAATACATAATCATAGTAGGATATTTTTAATGGGCCAATGTCAGAAACTGGTAGAAAAATCAGATCAGATATTAGTGAGAGTGTAGAATATTAGAATAGTAAAATCAATGAGTTTTGTTTGATAAAAATGTACATCAGAAAGTACTCTAACCAAGGGAAATATACAATGTTTTCAAGTACACAAATATTATTTGTAAATATTGCCAAAATATCCTTAGAATGGAACTTAACTGAGCAGTTAAAATAGAGATTTATAAATTAAATTTCAAAAACATAATTTTAAGAGAAAATAGCAAGTTGTACAATGTGCACACATTATGATACCATTTGTATAAAAATTAAAAGCCTCTGAACAATGCAATATATATATATATACACACACATACACATACATATATACGTGCATGTATGTGTGTGTATGCCTATAGAGGTAAAAAACTATAAACATACACATGAAATTCATGATAGTGGTTGTATATGGGGAGAGAAAGAATAGAACTAGGTCTCTGATAGAAATGCCATGAACCTGAACTCTATTTGTAAAGTTCTAATATTTGTAAAATCTGCAAAAAATATGATTTTATATCCATTTATAAAGTTTGGTGGTAGTAGATGTATGCTTATTCTATTTTTTCTATTTATTTTTGTATAAATAGAAATAATGCTTGTATATTGTATACTACTTATTGCATACTATTTGTGCTTGTATAAATACATACTTATAATAAAAATCCCTTGAGATACTGTAAATGGTCAAATTATAAGAAAAAAACTGTCTTGTAAACCAAGAAAATATCTTACGTGGACTAGAATCATAACTTATTTTTTGCAATTCTACGTAACTTTGTGAATTCCAAATTCTATATCCTCTACCTGGACTTCAGTGAGAAGACTGATTTTTCTACCAGCATCTACGTCAGAACCTGCAACTCTAACGTTCTTTAAATTTCCTTATGAGAATATAAAATAAAAATGTGGAACAAGTTCGATGTTCATTGTTTCTGACAGTAAATGTTTATGTTCATCCTCCTTGAGATCAAGAGCCGCACAGGCAAAGAGGAGGCCGGATGGAGCTGGCACCTGGCAGCTGGCGCTCTCTCCTTAACGCCCGCTGGAGAGAGGCAGCAGTTCCTCTGTTGAAAGCTTTATAATTCTCTGGTGTTAGGGCAACAGCAGCTCACTCTGCATGATGCTGCTGCATTTGGGGGGCCGAGGTTTTAGCTGGCTTTAGTATTGTTTAACAGATTTCAATTTAGAACACTGACAAATGATTTTTCTCACTTGTGATTAAATTTGTTTCCCCAGTTAGCAAATAAATATTTGTAGGTAAAAATTGCATAATTTCAATAAAATATAGTTTTTGCTCTTTAATCATGGAACGGTTTGTTTCTTCTTATGACAGTGCCTTGGCTCCTCTCAATACTACATTGAATCTCATTCTTCCTCAGAAACAGATTTCCCTACTAAAATGTTAAAAACCAAATCAAAAACATGTGAATGAACAAAGCCAGTGAGGAACAATAGGTAGAACTCCATACAATAAGACAAAATTTTCTGGTCTGTGTAATTGTATTGCCAATTGAATTGCCAATACTGCTAAAATCCCAGACCCTGTCGACCGTCAGAATTAACTAGGGATTCTTTGCTTCCACTTCAAATCAGCTAAATCAGAACCTTGATTTGGTGGTGGGAAGAAGGAATTTTTATTTTTAGTAAGGTCCAGAGGATGATCTTGGTGATTATCAGTGGTTCTCAGTCTTGGTTCTCACCTGGCGAAAGTGTCAATTAATTTGATTGTAATAATTATTAGGCAATGTATATGTATATCAAATTATTATGTTTTATACCTTGAATAAATACAGCCTTGAATAAATAACATGTATTTGTCAATTCAATATATATTTTAAATCCCAATGTTCAGGCCATTCTCCAAATTGATTAAATCACACTCTCTGGAAATAGAGCTCAGGCATCAGCCCTTAAAAAGTTGTTCCGGTGATTCCCGCATCTCACAAAGATTGAGAACTATTAACCATGTACTGGTTCAGAAATATTTTTTAAATGCCTAGAAGTTTGGGATGCAGTGACAAAATGACTCATCTACCTCCAAAGAAGGCCAAATGGAAATAAATATTTACATTATCTCTTTAAAGAAAAGTATTTTTTCAACTTCTAACCTATCTTCTAATCCCCCAACAGAATGATTCACAATTTCTTGTAAAGCTCATAAGGCCATCCGTTAAAGAGCAGCCACATGTTTTCTTTTATGTATGTTTACAAGCACCTGGTCAATAACCAGGCTTCTCCTAAGAAGATAAGAAGATAAGTATTTTCAATCAATAATTATGCTTCAGCTGAAAAATAAATTACTAAAATAACTAACAATTACCTAAGGATTTGTAAAACTTTTTTAAGTGAAGTTTTTAAGGGAGATTCAGAGAAGCACAAATATCTAGGCACAATTTGATACCATGTTCATGTTAAAGTATAACTTTCAAAAGGAAGAAAATGGCCTTCACACAAACATAAAATAAATGCATAGCCAAGATTTTATTCAACTTGTTAATTAACAAGGGAATCAGTAAGATTGTAAAGCTGGTCTAAAGAGTATTCAAAGAAGTGAGTCTTTACAGGCAATTTAACAAAAGAATGTCATTCTGAGTTTGCCAAGTTAGCTACAAAACAGCTAATGTCCGACTGGTCGTCATCTGTAAACTTGGGAGTTTTCTCTGCCAGGCAGAAACTATTTGCATCCTACTGGTCAAAAATCCACAAGTTAAAATGCAACTTCACTAATTTGGGGACCATTAACTAGCAATGAGTCAGACAAAGTCTCTTTTCCTAAATAATCCTTGGCTAGGCCTTTTAAATCTGCCCTTTGCCAAAGGACATTGAAAAATAAACCACTCCCATATTTGTTTAATGGTCATGTTTTAAATAATTTTTCCTATACTTACTATATATATCATCTACTTACTTAACTCTATTTTCCTTGAGCAACTTTATTTTTTCATTTAATTTTTTGGTTTTTGAGACAGGATCTCACTCTGTCTCCCAGGCTAGAGTGCAGTGGCCTCATCACAGCTCACTGCAACCTCAAACTCCTGGGCTCAAGTGATCCTCCTGCCTCAGCCTCCCAAAATGCTAGGATTACAGGCGTCGGCCACCAGGCCGGCCTCTGAGTATAATTTAATATTCACTATGGGGCAATAAAGTTATAGCAGTAGAGGTAAAGCATACAAAAATAAGTTCAGAGTAGGTCGGATGAAGTTAAAAAACAAAAAAAACCAACTACTGTGGTCTTAAGTATTAATATTGTCTTTAATTTATAAAGAATATACAAGTACAACCTAATTAAAGAATACAGCGAGACACACCCCCCACCGCGACCTACCATCATCCTGTCTCTGGTCACAGTCCTGTTTCCTCCGGCTCGTCCCTGTCTCCCATTCCGAGTCTTCTTTCCCGCAGCACCCTCCCCTCCCCCACGCCAGGCTGCCCTTTCTAGACTCTTCTCCCTGAGAGGAAGACTTCCCAGGTCTTCAGCCCGAAACCCCCTCACTGGCTCGCCCCGGCAATTCCTCTCGCTCTGTTCCCGGTTCCTCTCCACCTTCCCGGTGAGCGCTCCAGGGACCTGCGCTTCGCCCCAGCGCCCCGGCCCCAGCTGCTGGGCCCCATCTGCCCGCCTCCCCCGAGCCCGGCTGCGGGCACGTGACTGCTCGGCCTTCTCACCCAGACTCCACTTAAGTAGATGTCAGACGGCCTAAGTCACCCCGGACCTTCTCAGAATCATCTTGCCACTACGGAAAAGTATAAATTTGGAGATTTCTCCATTAACCAAGGAGTAATATACCATTGTCCCCTGTTTGGGGCCTAGTTTTGACTACCGCTGACACAAAATCACAGAAGTGCTAAGTAGTAAAACCAGTGGAAAACTCATTAGCCTAGAATAAAATAAACATCTGACCTTCGATGAAGAAGAATTGACGGAAGACTTCTAGGAGGGATACCAACACCAAGACCCATTTACAAATCTCCTTAAAATAAATTTGAAGAAGATGACTTCCTCCACTTTAGGAAAAGAATGTAACCGCATACTGACAACTTCACAGTGCATTGAACCTGATGCAATAATGTTTTGAAACAAATTGGAAGACACTGGGGCCGATAAAATCCTCAAGATGCCAAACATAACTTGGCCTCGCAAGAATGACCTCAGTGAGTCTCTGCAGGAACCACTCCCAGCAGTGGAAGCCGTCTGCTTTTTAAGAAAACAATTATTCCTGACACTTGTAAAGAACTGCACGGCAGACTTTATTCTGGGGGACTGCGACAATGAGGCCTCGCAGTGGGTGAGAGAGTGGACTCAGGTCTGCCAAGGAACGCAGCAGGGGTGGGGGGTGGACAAGAAATTACTAAGAGGGTAGAAGGATTCTTTGCTGGCCTGAGCTAACAGGATTCCTGCTGAAAGCAGGCCAGGCCAATCAGGCACGACCCAGGGGTCGGGAAGGGTGAGGAATTTGGTCAGGTATGGAGGGTGATCATATCTTGAGGGTGATAGATTCTGGCTAAACTGACTTGACAGGATTCTTGCTAAAACTGGGCTCTTGAGAACATGCCCAAGGATGAGCATAGTTAAAAAAGCTCAGAGGAGCCTGACTAGAGTTTGGTCAAGGAAAGAATCTTTGTCACAGATCAAATGCCAGGAACAGGCACCAATTAGAGGATGACCCCTGAGTTCACACTGGTGATTAGTAAATCTGGTTAGTTCAGATTGGTGAACTCAGGGAGGGAGCAGGCAAGGAGCTATTTTAATCAGTTCTGTCTTTTTAAATTAAAAAAAATGCAACTGGACCCATGTCAACAGTCCAGCTGCTGATGAAAGGCAGCCTTGAAAAAGAAAGGCCTCATGGAGCCACCCAGCCAAGCCTCGTGAACTGTGAGCAATTGCTCCAAACCAGACTTTACACCGGCAACCTGCCCAACCGGAAGTGGGGCAGACAGCCCACACCAAATGGACAAGACTATAAAAAGATGTTCAGACTCTGGTGTTTACAGAAAATGCAAACTAAATATAAACATTCTTCACCCATCCCATTGGCAAAAAATAAAATCATTAATGAGCACTAATAATGTGAAGGATGCAGGTGCTGGTACTCTCTTCAAAAGGTATTGGTGATTCTGTAAAATGGTGGAAACTCGTTGGAAAGCAGTTTTACTCTAGGTATGACATTATAAAATAAGCTTGCCTTTTAAAAGAACAATTCCACTCCTAGAGTTGTACTTAAAAAATAATTTCACATGAATATATAGAACCATGTGCATGGATATTTATTGCATCTATCAGTATAGAAGTATTGATATGCATCTATCGATAAGCATATGAAAGTATGGACTCTACATTTTGTCTAGGTAACTGTTGAAAAGAAACAGGTAATCTCCTTACATGGAACTGAATATACTGCTAAGACATACTGTAAGCTAGTAAGTTACAGAACAATACTTATTCATGTAAAATGCATCTGTAGATGCATAAATATGTAAATATGGGTATGCATGCATAAAAACAGAAGGAAAAGGATGCAAACCAAATTTTTGGCCATGACAACCCCCAGGGAGAGTAACAGTGAGAGTTGAAAAGGAAATTTCTACTTTTTCTATATTTTTCTTTTTTTTCCTTATTTTATAAAATTAAAGTGGATTCATGAATTACACTTACTATAAAAACAGAAGAAACATAGCAGAAATTAATTAATTAATACAAGAAAAAAGAGGTTTGATAAATAAATTCAGACTTTGTTTCTTGAAAATGTAACAAAAAATAGCAATACTAATCAGAATAAAAGATAATATAAATATATAATACATACAGATAACATAAATAAGCTAATTTTAAAAAATTACAATAACCAAATGTCCCAAGTGTTAGAATCTTTTAAACTAATTTTAACAGACTGCTTTGTAGAAAGCTACAACAATAACAAACACTTATTTTGTGCACATTATATGTAAGGGATTGTTTATGTGTTTTATAAATATTATTTTATGAAAACTCTATGAGATAGGTGTCATTGTCCTCATTGTACAGATTAGGAAATTGAGGCACAGAGAGTTTAAGTAATTTCTGTGATGCTGCAGAGTTTCAAGATGAAAGAGTTTGGACGGAATGCGGTAAATATGGCTCTTGAGTCTGTGTTCTGAACCTCTGTGTTCCACCACTTCCCTCTGCACAAACCAACACTCAGCACGATGCTTAATTGCAAAGCATCAAATGCTTTTTCACTACCGTCACTAATAATTCAAGTTCCCAGCCACATGCCAATGGTATCTAGAGAGAGAATGCAATAAGATGGAACAATGTTAAAAGCAGGCAATAAAGTGGCTGCTATTTGCAAATGAAAGGATGGAGCAACTGAGGAAAAATTTTAGACAACCAACCAAGAATGTTATAAGCCAGAAGCTACTTTATAACATGACAAAATTAATACATAACATTTAAAGTTTCTTATATATCACCAACACAATTAGAAAATGAAACAATTTATTAAAAGTAACAAAACTCAATAAAATATCTGAAGGAATTTACCTATGTTCATAAACTATTAGCAATGTAAATAAATGAAGATATACAAATATATAAGCTACATGAAAATAAGAATAAATAAACGTGAGTGCTTCTTTGACAGGAAAGTTTGTTATTCCTATAATGTCACTAATCCCCCAATATGACTAAAAATCCAATCTGATTCCAACCAAAGTCATGAAGGAATTTTTTTTATTGTCTCTTGAATAACATTAATTCTAAAGTTCACTCAGACAAACCTGGAGGGGAGAAAAGGTGAAGAGGGAAAGAGAATTGAAAAATCTTGAAAATTAAGAGTAATGAATCAAGATGGTGGACAAGAAAAACTGCCAACCAGAGCATCTCTGCAAGAAAGATAGATTTTAGATGAAAGTGAAAAAAACAAATAGGCAGACATAGATTGGATGAGGGTTGGAAGGAAACGTGCCTGAAATGACAAGACATTCCACAGGAAGAAGTTGCAGAGGAGAACTGGAAGGAGAAAGGCCCCCCAAGAGGTGTGGAGGTCAGCGACAAGAATAGGTGGAGTGGCTAAATTTCCCCTCCCTTGCATCTCGGACTGCTGGGGGGCTCCTGAGCGGTTGGAGAGACCTGCCACCACCAGCCCAGAGACAGCCACCGCCAGTGAGTGGTGAGCCTCTTGCAGACATGACATCAGGCTCCCAGCTTCCTCAGGCACCTCCAGGCCCACAGACCTGAGCCAGTCAGCGGGTGCCATATTGCTTCATTCTCCCCTTCCCCCTCCCCTTCCCTACCCATGGCTGCTGAGAGACACAATTTAGCCACCACTTGGAGGCATCTGCAGGGAATGGGAACTTTCCTTTTGGGGCCCTCCAGCAGACTGACGGGTACTCAGATTGTGAGCTCTCCCTCCCGCCAGCCCTCCCAGGTACTGCTTGCCTGGTGACTCCAGGAGATCAGGGCAAATTCTGAGGTGGAGAGACATCTGTCCAGCTTGGGCACCTCGTGGGTGACTTGAGACCAGCACTCTTCTCCCTGGCAGGGTCAGGGATTGATCTCCAGGGCCCAGGGGACAGCCCTGCATACCAAACCTTCTACACCCAGGTTTTGATTGTATTGCCTGGAGGCACAGAAGGGATATTTGTGAGCTAGTCTACTGCGGTGTGTGTGCCTTCAGGGGCAGATCAGAGTGGGTCCTAGCTGCAGCATGCTAGAGGGGCAACCTTCCTCCCATGGGAGGGCCATGCTCCCAGCTCAGGCTGTGATTCTGGGCAGGAAACCTCCCAGCCCGCGTCACAGTTGGGGGAGATCTGCTGTCTTGAGGTCCTGCCTGCCAGCAGAGGCCTGGGAGAAACCACAGAATAGGGGAAGGTGGAAAGGAGTGAGGCCTGCTCCAGACTGCAGGTCTCAGACAGCCCCACCCCCCACACACAGACTTTTTGACTGAGTGGGGCCATTTCACCCGCTCCCTGGCAGCTTTACACAGAAGCAGGGAACAGATCTTTGACCCCTGCTAACAGCATTTGTGAAACCTGAGGGCAGACTCACCTAACCCAGCCCCACTCAGACTCACTCCTCCACCTGCCCCTTGCTGAGGTGGGGAATAAAGGCACACCTAGAAGTCCCAGGGCCCCACCCACCACCTGAGGTGCTAGAGTGCCTCTTCAGAGGAACAAGAGCTGGTTACAGGACCCCAAAACAACACTGCAGCCTGCTCCTCCCAGCAAGTGGCACCTACTGATAGGGAGGTCAGTTTGCAACATTTTTACTGCATTTACAGGGTGTGGTTGAATCTCACCCATAAACACCACCTACTGGCTCAGAGACTAAACTAGGCATGTCATTATCTAAACGAAAATCTAAAGGTGAGAAGCAACAGTTGCTCCAGATGGGAGGAATTAGTGAAAGAACTCTGGAAATATGAAGAATCAAATGGAAAGCACACCCCTAAAGGGGAACACTAGCTCTCCAGTAATCGACATCAACCAAATTCAGAGCATTAAAATGACAGATGAAGAATTTGAAACATGGACTATAAGAAAACTCAATGATAGGCAACAGAAAATAGATACCCAACACAAAGAAATCACACACACACACACACACACACACAAAAATCCAGAACCTGGAAGAAAAATTCATTAAAGAAATTGAACTATTAAAGAAAAATCAAACATAACTTCTGGAAATGAAGAATTTATTCAAGGAATTACAAAACACAGTGGAAACCCTCAAGAATAGCGTAGATCAAACAGAAGAAAGAATCTCAGGGATTGAAGATAACACCTTCCAATTAAATAAGTCAGTCAAAGAGATAAAGCAGATAAATAAGAGAAAAGATCAAAGCCTATAAGAAATGTGGGATTATGTGAAGAGGCCTAACATGGGAATTATAGGCATCATCGAGGGTGAAGAAGAAATTACACAGGGTTGGATAATCTGTTTGAGGATATAATGGAGGGGAACATTTCCCTGGCCTTGCTAAAAATCTAGATAGCCAGGCACAAGAAGCTTTAAAGGACTCCTGGGAGATTCATTGCAAACAGGAAGACACCATGACACATAGTCATCAGAGTGACCAAAATAAACATGAAATAGTTCCTCTTACAAGCTGTAAGGTGAAAGAAGCAGGTAAGCTACATAGGAAAACCCATCAGAATAACAGCAGACTTCTCAACTGGACCTTACAAGCCAGAAGAGACTGGGGCCCCATTCTCACTCTTCTCAAACAGAATAATTCCCACCCTAGAATCTTGTACCCTGGGAAACTAAGTTTCTTATATAAAAGAGAAATAAACACCTTCTCAGACAAGCAAAGACTAAGGGAATTCAAAACAAGACCTATCCTCCAGGAAGTACTCAGAACAGCATTACCTATGGATCAGCACAATAAATTCTCACCAGTGTAAAATCATCCAAAACCTAATGGTCAAAGGCCAGATACCACAATGGCTCAAGAGGGAAAACAAAGGAACAAAGCTCAACTCAACAGGATAAGTGGAAATCTGCTCCACATATGAATATGTTCAGTAAATGTGAATGGCTTGAACTGCCCACTAAAGAGACATAGGTGGGCCAAGTGGATAAATATATACAAGCCAAGTATCTGCTGTCTTCAGGAAACACATCTAGCCCAGAAGGATGCATTCAGACAGAAGCAGATGGGATGAAAACAATATTTCAAGCAAAAGGAAGCCAAAAGAAAGCTGGCATGGCAGTTCTGATTTCAGATAACTTAGTCTTCAAATCAACAAAAGTAATGAATGACATAGATGGTCACTATATAATGATGAAGGGTACAATTCAACAACAAGACATAACAATTCTAAATATTTATGCACCTAACACAGGTGCACCCAGATTCTTAAAGCAAATCCTACTTGATCTAAACAAAATGATAAACAGCAGCACCATAATTCCAGGGACTTCAACAACCCTCTGACAGAACAGGAAAGATCCTCCAAACAGAAAGTAAACAAAGAAACAATGGACTTAAACAGAACTCTAGAACAAATGGGACTGACTGACATTTACAGAACATTCTACCCCAAAACCACTGAATATTCATTTTTCTCATCAGCTCATGGGACATTCTCTAAGATTGACCATAACATAGGCCACAAAGCATGTCTCAACAAATTACAAAAAAAAATAGAAATCATACCATGCATCTCCTCAGACCACAGTAGAATAAAATTAGAAATCAATTCCAACAGAAACTCTCATTTCTACACAAAGTCATGGAAACTAAACTACCTTCTGCTGAATTATCATTGCATTAAGGTGGAAATTAAGGTAGAAATCAAAAGATTCTTTGAAATAAATGATAAAGGAGAAACAAGTTATCAAAATCTGTGGGATACAGCTAAGGCAGTCCTGAGAGGAAAATTTATATCCATAAATGCCTACATCCAAAAGACAGAAAGATTACAAGTCAATAATCTAATGAATCATCTCAAAGAACTGGAAAAGCATGAGCAAACCAATCCCAAACCCAGCAGAAGAAAAGGAATAACAAAGATCAGAGCAGAACTAAATGAAATAGATAATAAAAAAACTACATGGAGATTAATAAAACAAAATGTTGGTTCTTTGAAAAAATAAACAAAATTGGTATGCCTCTGGCTAGATTAAGAAGAAGCAGAAAACAAAGAACTCTAATAAGCTCTATCAGGAATGAAAAGGGAGAAATTACAACTGATACTATGGAAATACAAAATATCATTTATGAATACTATAAAAATCTCTAGGCACATAAACATGAAAATGTGGAGGAAATGAACAAATTCTTAGAAACACAGAGCTCCCTAGGCTCAATCAGGAAGAAATGGAAATCCTGCACAGACCAATATCAAATATCGAAATTGAAGGAGCAATAAAAAAACCTTCCTTAAAAGAAAAGTCTTGGACCAAATGTTTTCACACCCGAATTTTACAAGACCTATAAAGAAGAACTGGTGCGGCAGACATTATTCCACAACAATGAGAAGGAAGGAATCCAGCAAAGGAGAACTAGAGCCCTATTAACCCAGAGGTAAGAGAAGAGAAAACAGATGAGAAGAAACCAGCAAAAGAACCCTGGCAACATGAAAAAAATAAAATAGTTTGACATCACCAAGAGAACACAATGGAGCTACAATAGTGGACTCCACACACAAGGATATGGTTGAAATGACAGAAATGGAATTCAGAATATGGATGCCAAAT
This sequence comes from Lemur catta, assembly GCF_020740605.2. NCBI lineage: Eukaryota > Metazoa > Chordata > Mammalia > Primates > Lemuridae > Lemur > Lemur catta. The sequence goes on from NC_059137.1 coordinate 89,447,641, forward strand.
AGGATGACTGGAATTGAAGAGAGATTTGAAAACCAACAAAGAAGCCAAAAAAAGTTTTCAGAAAATCAATGAAAAAAAAACAAAAAAAGTCACTAGAGAGCTAGACAACAAAAGATATATCATACAGCTTAAAGAAATGAAAGAGTCATTCGGGGAATTTCAAAATGCAATTGAAAGCTTTAACAACTGATTAAACCAAGGAGAAGAAAGAATCTCAGAGCTTGAAGACAAGGCTCTTGAGATAATCCAGTCATTCAAAGAGGCAGAGAAGAATATGAAAAAAATTTAGGTAATCACTGAAAGAGATATGAGACGATATGAAGCATGCTAACATTTGAATTATAGATATCCCTGAGGGTGAAGAAGAAAGAGCTAAAAGCATGGGAACCTATTTGAGGAAATTACTGAGGAAAACTTTCTGGACAGTACCAGAAATTCAGACATACAGATAAAATACGGACATTGAATACAGGGAAGGTTTATAGCAAATAGATCATCTCCAAACCACATAGTAATCAACCTGGCCAAAGTTAAAATGAAGGAGAAAATTTTGCAAGGAGGACAATGAAAGCATCATATAACCTACAAAGGAAAACCTATCTGCATAACTGAAGACTTTTCAGTGGAAACCTTACAAGCCAGAATGGATTTGCGCCCCACCTTCAATCGACTTAAACTGAACAATCGCCAGCCTAGAATTTTGTATCCAACAAAACTAAGTTTCACAATAGGTGAAGGAATTAGGCCCTTTCTAGATAAGCAAACACTAAGGGAATTTGTCATGAGCAGACCTGCTGTGCAGAAAATACTCAGAACAGCACTATACACAAATCAGCACAACAGACACCAACTAGTGCAAGTTCACATAAACAAACCCCCAAAACTCACAACTTCTAAAAAATAATAGAGAAAGAGATAAAACAGAGCAATAAGGGGTTATCCAACAGAACAAACAGACCAACATCCCACATATCAATGCTATCAATCAACATGATTGGACTGAATGTTCCTCCCAAAAAACATAGGCTGCCTGAATGGATGAAAAAACACAACCCAACTATCTTCTGTCTCCAGGAAACACATTTAAACCACAAGGACATACAGAGAGTAATCATGAAAAGATGGAAAATATATTCCATGCAAATAGAAATCAAAAGAGTGCAGGTATAGCCATTCTCATATCAGATAAAGTTGATGTTAAGCCAACAAAGGTAAAGAAACACAAAGATGATCATTATATAATGGTAAAGGGAGCTATCCAACAAGAAGAAATAACAATCCTAAACACATATGTGCCAAAAACAGGAGCTCCCAGATACATAAAGTAAATCTTACCTGAGCTAAGCAAGGAAATAAATAGTACCATCAAACTACCAAGGACCACAACACCCCATTGTCAGAGTTTGATAAGTCATCTAAGCAAAAAATAAATGAAGAAATAATGGACCTAAACCAAACTCTAAATCAAATATACTTAGCAGACATTTATAGAAAATTATACCTCAAAACTGGAGAATACACATTATTCTCAGCAGCACATGGGACATTTTAAAGATTGATTGTATTTTAGGCCATAAAACTGTTCTCAACCAATTCAAAAAAATAGAAATCATACCATGTTTGTTTTCAGACCACAGTAGAATAAAACTAGAAATCAGTCACAAGACAAGCATTCAACCCTACACAAAGTGATGGAAATTAAACAATGTGCTGCTGAATGATCATTGGATCAAGTATAAAATTAAGACAAAGACCAAAAAACTCTTTGAACTGAATGAAAAAGGGGACAGAAAGTATCAAAATCTTTGGGATACAGCAAAAGCATTCCTCAGGAAAAATTCATAGCCTTAAATGCCTAAATCAAAAAGAAAGAAAGATCACAAACTGATAACTTAATGCACACATTAAGGAACTAGAAAAGAAAAAGCAAACCAACCCCCAAGCCAACAGAAGAAAATAAATAACAAAGGTCAAACCAGAAAGCAATAAATTGGAGAACAAAAAAAAAAAAAAAAAAAAAAAGCTCACAAATGATTAACAAAACAAAAAGTTGGTTCCTTGAAAAGGTAAAAAATATCAACAGACCTCTTCCTAGATTAACTAAGGAGAGAAGAGAAAGAACTTAATTAAGCTCATCAGAAATGAAAAATGTAACATTACAATTGATATGACAGAAATACAGAACATCATCCATGAATACTACAAAAATATCTATATGCATAAATTAGAGAACATAAAGGAAATGGATAAGTTTCTGAAAGCACGAAACCTCCCAAGACTCAACCAGGAAGAAATAAAACTCCTTAACAGACCAATAATGATCAGTAATATCAAATCAATAATAAAAAACCACCCAAGAAAAATAACAAAAAACCCAGTTCCAGATGGATTCACAATTGAATTCCAAGACCTACAAAGAACACATGGTACTCATAACACAAAACTATTCTACAACATAGAGAAGGAAATTTTCCCCAACTCTTTTTACAAAGCCATTATCACCTTGATATCAAAGCCAGGAAAGAACACAGCAAAAAAAGAAAACTACAGACCAATATCCCTTATGAAGGCAGATGCATAAGTCCTCAATAAAATATGAGCAAACTGAGTTCAATGGCACATAAAAGAAATAAACCACCAGGACTAAGTGCACTTCTTCCCAGGGATACAAGGATGGTTCAACATATATAAGCCAATAAATGTGATTAAGTACATGAATGAAAGCAAATAAAAAAAAAGACCACATGATTATCTTACTAGATGCAGAAAAAGCATTGAATGAAATCCTACACTCTTTCAAGAGAAAAACCCTCAACATACCAGGCATAGGAGGAACATCCCTCAGAATTTAAAAAGCCACATATGACAAACCCACAGGCAACATCATACTGAATGCAGAAAAATTGAAAGTATTCCCCTCTAAGAGCTGGAACAAGACAAGGATGCAAACTGTCACCACTCCTATTCACCATAGTGTTGGAAGTCCTAGCCAAGGCAATCAGGCAAGAGAAGAATATTAAGGGTATCCAAGGCTGGGCACAGTGGCTCACGCCTATAATCCTAGCATTCTGGGAGGCCGAGGAGGGAGGATAGCTTGAGATCAGCAGTTTGAGACCAGCCTGAGCAAGAGCAAGACCATGTCTCTACTAAAAATAGAAAGAAATTAGCTGAACAACTAAAAATATATAGAAAAAAATAGCAGGGCATGGTGGCAAATACATGTAGTCCCATCCACTCAGGAGGCTGAGGCAGAAAAATTGCTTAAGCCCAGGAGTTTGAGGTTGCTGTGAGCTAGGCTGATGCCACAGCACTCTAGCCCAGGCAACAGAGCGAGACTCTGTCTCCAAAAAAATAAAAATAAAAAAGAGTATCCAAATCAGGAAAGAGAACGTCAAACTGTGGCTTTTTTCATATGATATGATCTTGTATCTAGAAAAACCCAAATATTCAACCATGAGATTCTTGGAATTGATAAATAAATTCAGCAAAGTCTCAGATTACAAAATCAATGTACATAAATTAGTAGCATTTCTATATACTAATAATAATCAAGCCAAGAGTCAAATCAAAGACTCAATATCATTCACAATAGCTACAAAGAAAGTAAAATACCTAGGAATCTACTTAACCAAGGAGGTGAAAGATCTCTACAAGGAGAACCATGAACCTTTGAGAAAAGAATGTGGAGAGGAAATAAACAAATGGAAAAATATATTATGCTCATGGGTAGGTAAAATCAATATTGTTAAATGTCCATACTAACCAAAGTGATTTACATATACAATGCAACTCCCACCAAGTTACTAAAGTCACACGTCATCAATCTAGAAAAAATAATTGTATATTTCATTTGGAACCAGAAAAGAACCCAAATAGCCAAAGCAATATTAAGCAAAAAGAATGAAATTGGTGGCATTACATTACCAAATTTCAACTATACTACAAGGCTATACTAATCAAAACAGCAAGGCATTGGTACAAAAATAGAGACATAGACCAGTGGAACAAATCAGATAACCAGACATAAAACCATGTACCTACTACCAACTGATTTTTCACAAAGCAGACAACAACATACACTGAGGAAAAGAAGTTCTATTCAATAAATGGTGCTTGGAAAATTGGACAGCCACATGCAGAAGAATGAAACAGGACCCCTACCTCTCACCACGAACAAAAATTAATTCAAGATGGATAAAAGACTTAGATCTAAGGCACAAAACCATAAAAATTCTAGAAGAATGTAGAAAAACTCTTCTGGTGTCAGCCTAGGCAAAGAACTTATGAAGAAGAACCCAATGGCAATCATGGCAATAAGAAAAATTAATAAATGGGATTTGGTAAACAAAAAAGCTTCTGCACAGCTAAGGAAACAACAGAGCAAATAGACAATTTACAAAATGGGAGAAAATATTCACAAGCTACATATTTAATAAAGGGCTAATAATAAGAATTTACAAAGAACTCTAGCAAATCGGCAAGAAAAAAACCAAACAACCCCATTAAAAAGTGGGCAAAAGACATGAATAGAAGCTTTTCAAAAGAAGAAAGACAAATGGCAAATAAACATATGAAAAAATGCTCAATATTATTAATCATCAGAGAAATGTATATTAAAACTATAATGAGATATCTTACCCCAGTTAGATTGGTTTTTATTAAAAAGTCCAAAAACAATAGGTGTTGGCAAAGATGCAGAGAGAAAGAAATGCTTATATACTATTAATGGGACTGCAAATTAGTATAACCTCTAAGGAAAGCAGTATGGAGATTCCTCAAAGAACTAAAAGTAGACCTACCATCTGATCCAGCAATTCCACTACTGAGTATTTACCCAAAGGAAAAGAAGTCATCTTATCAAAAAGACAGGTACTCTCTAATGTTTATTACAAGATTATTCACAACTGTAAAGATATGGAACCAATGCAAGTGCACATCACTTCATGAGTGGATTAATAAAATGTGATATATGTACACCATGGAGTAATACTCAACCATAAAAAAATCAATTAATACCTTGTGCAGCAATATGGATGAAACTGGAGACCATTCTCCTAAGTGAAGTATCCCAGGAATGTAAAAATGAACACCATGTATACTCACTATAAAATTGGAACTAACCAATGAGCACACAAGTGCACAGAGGAAAGTAAAACTCAGTGGAAAGCAAGGAGGGAGTAGGGGGAAGTAGCAGAGGAAAATAATCCAACATAATGGGTACTATGAACACTATTTGGATGATGGGCACACCTATAGCCAGGACTCAAGCGTTAGAAAAATGATCCATGTAACCTAAAACATTGTACTTCCTTAATATTTTGAAATAATAAAAAAACTTTATAACACATATGGATTCATGATCACCACAATCATGATACTGATTTGAACTCAAAGAAAATTCCTCATGTTACCACTTAATAGTCACACCTGTTCTCAAACCTGTCAGCTGCCAACCACTAATCTGTTCTTCATCACTATAATTATATCAGTTCAAGACTATTATGTAAATGGAATCATACATTATATAAACTTTTTTTGAATATGAACATTTATTTTGAAATTATTGTAGAGTCACATGAAGTTGTAATAAATAATAAAGATCTCATATTTTTCCCATTTCCCACAATCTTAACATTTTTCAAAATCTGAGTAAAATCTCACAAAGAGTATATTGATAGAAACCACTGATCTTATTCAGATTTGCTCAGGTTTACTTGTACTATATGTGTGCGTGTGTGTGTGTGTTTACTTCTATGCAATTTTATTACATGTGCAAGTTTTTGTATCTATTACCACAGATTATACAGAACAGTTCTATCAACACAAGGATTTCTGATGTTGCCCCTTTTATAGTAATACTTACCTTCCTCATATCCACCCCCACCCCCATACATCTTTAAACCCTGGAAGCCACTAATCTTTTCTTCATTTAGAAAATTTTAGTATTTCAAAGATATTAGATACAGTACAGATATTATAGTACAGTATGTAAGCTGTTGGGATTAGCTTTTTTCACTCAGCATCAATTCCTGAAGATTAATCCAAGCTGTGGTGTGTATCCATAGTTTGTTCCTTTTTATTGCAGAGTATTATCCCAAGGTATAGATGAATCATAATTTTACCATTCATGCACTGAAGACATTTGAGTTCTTTCTAGATTTGGCGGTTATGAATAAAACATCTATGAAAATCTATGTACAGGTTTTTCTGTGAACATAAGTTTTCATCACTTGGGAATAAATGCAAAAGAGTGCAATTCCTGAGTCACATGGTAATTGAAGGTTTAGTTTTATCACAAACTGCCAAAGTGTTTTCAGAGTAATTGTAACATTTTGCATTCCCCCCAACAATGTATGAGTGATTCATTTTCTCTGCATCCTCATCAGAATTGGGTGCTGTCATGTTTTTAAAAATTTTAGCCATTCTGATAGTGTGGACTGATATCTTAATGTTATTCAAGTTTGTATTTCCCTAATAGTAATGTTTTTGAATATCTTCTCATGTACTTATTTGCCATCTGTGGCACTATGTAAACCAAGCAGACCAAAATAGCACCACAATGATCCTCATAAGATTGAGAGTTGATTATCCATTAGAAAATATGGAGGCCAGAATACAGTGGGTGACATATTCAAAGTTCTAAAAGAAAAACACTGTCAACAAAAAATTCTGTATTCACTAAATCTATCTTTCAAAAACACATGAGAATTAAGATATTCACAGAATAAAACAAATACTGAGAAAATTCATCATTAGACCATCTGCCCTACAAGAAATATTAAAAAGAAAACTTCCAGCTCAAAAGAACACACTGGTCAGTAATTTAAAATCCTCATTAAAAAAATAAAAAATAAAGAATATTGGTAAAGATAACTATACAGGTAAACACAAAAAAGTGTAAATATATTTTTGTTTTTCTTTGTAACTCTTTTTTTTGTTCTACTTAATTTAAAAGACAACTGAATAAAGCAATAATTATAAAACTGTGTTTATGGACTTACAATACATAAAGAGGTAATTTGTATGATTATAGAACCCAGGAGAAGGGATAGAACAGTGCCCTATAATAGCAAAGCTGCTGTATACTAATATTAGGTTAGTATTAATAAAAATAAGATTGTTACAAATTAAGATGTTAGTTTAATCACTGAGGCAGCCACTAAGACTATAATTTGAAAAATATAGTAAAAGAAAAGTCAAAACAATTCATAACATATGCTAGAAAATATCTATGTCACACAAAAGAATACAATAATGGAGTATTAAATGAACAAAAATGATATATAGAAAACAAATAGCACAAGGAAAGCACAAAACATACTTTAAAAGTTACATTAAATTTAAGTGGACAGAGATTAAAAGATTGCGTAAAACAAAACAAAATTAAAATGATCCAACTATATGTTGACTACGAGAGAAATATGTTAAAGACATACAAGTTGAAAGAAGAAGAATGGAAAAATAAATTATGCAAACATTAACTATAAGAAAGTTGGAATGGCTATACACACAGACAAATAGCCTTTAATGCAAAAAAATGTCAGTGGGCATAGAAAGCAGCATTTCATAATGATAAAAGGATCAATCCATTAAGAAGGTATATCAATTATAAAAATATATGAACCTAAAAATAGAGGCCTAAAATACATGAAGCAAAAAAATGATAGAATTGAAGAGAAAAATAGACAATCCAATAATACTACTTGGTGACTTCAATACCACATTTTCAATAATGTGTATAATAATTAGAAGAAAAACCAGCAAATAGAAAACTTGAAAATAATATATACCCATAACACTTAACAGACATTTTTAGAACTCTCTCCTTAAGAACAGCACAATAGACATTCTCCTCAGGTATACATAAAACATTCTCCAGACTGACCATATATTAGGTCATAAAACAAGTCTCAATAAATTTAAAAAGATTGAAATTATATAAAGTATCTTCTTTGATCACATGGAATAAAGTTAGAAATCAATAACAGAAGAAAAATTTGAAATCAAAGTATATGAAAATAAACAACCTGCTACCAAATAGCTGATTCAAAAGGAAATTTAAAAAACAGAAATTTAGAAAATACTTTGATATGAGTGGAAAAGAAGACACAAAACGCCAGTTTGGCATGCACACTAAAGCAGTGAATCCTTATTTTGGAATGCAGCTAAAGTGATGCTTAGAGAGACTATAGCCGAAAACACCTATATTAAAAAAGAAGGAAGATCTGAAATGAATGACCTAGATTTTCCCCTTAAGATTAGAGAAAAAGTAAAGCAAGCTTAACTGAAAACAAGCAGAAGGAAGGAAATAATAAAGATTAGAGCAGAAACAAATGACATAAAGCATATAAAAACATAGATTAAAAGAGTGTAGAAAAACCGAATATTATACAACTATATGCTGTCAACAAGAGACATAGATTATATTTAATACAGAAAATCAACAATACCAAAAGTTGGTTCTTTGGAAAACATCAATAAAATTGATAAAACTTAGCCACAATGACCATTGAAAAAAGGGTTCAATTGATTTTTGACAAGTATGCCATTATCATTCAATGGAGAAAGAACAGCATCACTTCAAGAAATGATGATAGAAAAAAGTGGATATCCACATAAAAAACATAAGGTTTGACCCTTACCTTAAACTATGTACAAAAAATTATCTCAAGATTCAACAAGGAACTCAATTTAAGAGCTAAAACAATAAAACTCTCAGAAGAAAACATAAGGACAACTCTTTATGATCTTGGATTTAGCAATGGTTTTTTAGATATGACCTAAAAAGTGTAGACAATAAAAGAAAAAAGATAAATATGACTTCATTAAAATTAAAAACCTTTGTGAGTCAAAAGACATTTTGAAGACAGTGAGTGAAAAGATAAATCACAGAATGGGGAAAACCACACATCTGGTAAGAATTTAATACCCAAAATATATAAAATCTTTTATTACTCAATAACAAAAAAAAATTCAATTAAAATTTGGACAAAGAACTTGAATAGATATTTCTCCAAAGACATGCAATAGCGAAAAAGCACATAAAAAGATCACAAATGCCATTTATCATTACAGAAATGCAAATCAAAATCACAATGAGATACCACTTCAAATCTACTAGGATGGCTATAATAAAACAAAACAAATCTAAAGAAAAACTAAAACATAAAAAGTCTTGGCAAGAATATAGAGAAATTGAAATCCTTGTATATTTTTTACTGAAATGTAAAGTGATACAGCCACTGTAGAAAACAGTTTGGTAGTTCCTCAAAAACCTACACATAGAATTATCATTTGACCCAGCATTTTCACCCCTAGTTATATACCCAAAATATCTGAAAACAGAGACTTAAAAAGATACTTGTACACCCGTGTTCATAGCAGCATTATTCACGACAGTTGAAAGGTTAAAACAACACAAGTGCCCATTAAGAGATGCACAGATAAATAAAATGTGGTATATTCATATAGCAGAATATTACTCAGCCTTAAAAGGAAGGAAATTCTGATAGATGCTACAACATGGATAAACTTTAAAAACACTATGCTAAGTAAAAAACGCCAGACACAAAAGGAGAAGTATGATTTCACTTACAGAAGTTACCTAGAATAGGCAAATTTATAGATAAAGAAAGTAGACTAGAGATTACCAGGGGCTGTGATAGAGAGGAATGGAGATTTATCACTTAATGGGTACAGAGTTTCTGTTCAGGGTATGAAAATGTTTTGAAATGATTTAGGTGAAATGGTGATGGTTGTACAACACAGTGAATGTAATTGAAGCACTGAATTGTGTACATAAAATGGTAAAAATGGAAAAAAAAATATTTTACATATACTTTACCACAATAGAAAATTTGGTGGTATAATTTTTTTGAGACTTTTTAAATTTCAAAACATTACAGGGCTACAAATGCTTTTGGTTATATGTATTGCTTTTGCAATACTTGAGTCAGAGTTATAAGTGTTCTCATCACCCAGATAGTGTTCGTTATACACATGAGGTAGGTTTCCATCCATCCCTTCCTCTCCTCTCCCCACTGCTTGATTTCCACTGAGCTTTACTTCTCTCTTTGTACGTGTGTGCTCATTGGTTAGTTACAATATAATAGCAAGCACATGTGCTATTTGTTTTTCCATTCTTTACATACTGCATTTAGGATAATAATCTCCAGTTCCATCCAAATTTTTGCAAAGGCATTAATTCATCCTTCTTCGTGACTGAGTAGTATTCAATGGTATACATACACCACATTTTCTTAATCCACTTCTGAATTGATGGGCACTTGGGTTGATTCTACATCTTTGCAATTGTGAATTTTCCTGCAGTAAACATTAGAGTGTAGGTGTCTTTTTGATAAAATGACTTCTCTTCCTTTGGGTAAATACTCAGCAGTGGGCTTGCAGAATCAAACGTTAGGTCTATTTTTAGTTCTTTGAGGAATCTCCATACTGTTTTCCATAGAGGTAGGACTAATCTGAAGTCTCACGATAAGTATATAAGCATTCCTTTCTCTTTGCATCCATGCCAGCATCTATCGTTTTTGGACTTTTTAATAAAAACCATTCTAACTAGGGAAAGGTGATTTCTCATTGTGGTTTTAATATGCATTTCTCTGATGATTAGTAATGTTGAGCATTTTTTTCATATCTTTATGTCCACTTTTCTTTTGAAAAACTTCTGTTCATGTCTTTTCCCCACTTTTTAATGGGGCTGTTTGATTATTTTTTCTTGCTGATTTGCTAGAGTTCTTTGTAAATTCTGGTTATTAGCCCTTTATTGAATATGTAGCTTGTGAATATTTTCTCCCATTTTGTAAATTGTCTATTTGCTCTGTTGATTGTTTCCTTAGCTGTGCAGAAGCTTTTTTGTTTACCAAATCCCATTTGTTAATTTTTATTGTTGCCATGATTGCCTTTGGATTCTTCATAAGTTCTTTGCCTAGGCTGATACCAGAAGAGTTATTTCTACATTTTCTTCTAGAATTCTTATGGTTTCATGCCTTACATGTAAGGCATTTATACATCTTGAATTAATTTTTGTTCGTGGTGAGAGGTAGAGGTCCTGTTTCATTCTTCTGCATGTGGCTATTCAATTTCCCAAGCACCATTTATTGAATAGAGCTTCTTTTCTGAGTGTTTGTTGTTGTCTGATTCATCAAAGATCCGTTAGTTCTAGGTAGATGGTTTTATGTCTGTGTTCTCTGGTCTGTTCCATTGGTCTATGTCTCTATTTTTGTACCAATACCATGCTGTTTTTGTTACTATAGCTCCAAGTCTGGTAATGTGATGCCTCCAGATTTGTTCTTTTTGCTTAAGATTGCTTTGACTATTTGGACTCTTTTCTAGTTCAACACAAAGCCTAGAATTATTTTTTCTAGATCTGTGAAATATGATATTGGCATTTTGATGGGGATTACATTGAATCTGTAAATTGCTTTGGGTAATATGGACATTTTAACAATGTTGATTCTACCTATCCATGAACATGATATATTTTTCCATTTGTTATATCCTCTGCAACTTCTTTCCTCAGTTTTTAATCAATCTTTTTGTAGAGGTTTTTCAACTCCTTGGTTAAGTATATTCCTAGGTATTTTATTTTGTTAGTAGCTATTGTAAATGGTATTGAGTCTTTGATTTGACTCTCAGCTTCACTGTTATTGGTGTACAGAAATCCTATAACTGATTTGGGTACATTGATTTTGTAACCTGAGATTTGCTAAATTTGTTTATCAATTCTGGGAGTCCCTTTGTGGAGTCTTTGGGGTTTTCCACATATAAGATCATATGTTCAGCAAAGACATAGTTTTACCTCCTGTTTTCCCATTTGGATATCCTTTATTTTTGTCTATTGCCTGATTACTCAGGCTAGTACTTCTAGTACTATGTGGAATAGAAGTAGTAACAGCGAACATCCTTGTCTGTTCCAGTTCTTAAGGAGAATGCTTTCAATTTTCCCCTATTTAGTATGATGTTTGATGTGGGTTTGTCATATATGATTTTTATAATTTTGAGATATGTCCTTTCTATGCCTAGTTTCTTGAGGATTTTTATCATGAAAGTGTGATCAATTTTGTCAAATGTTTTTTCTGCATCTGTTGAGGTGATAATAGTCTTTGTTTTTGCTTCTGTTCATGTGGTGAATCACATTTATTGATTTACACACATTAAACCATCCTTGTATCCCTGGGTGAAGCCCACTTGGTCATGGTGGATTATTATTATTTATTTTATTTTATTTTTTTATGTACTGCTGAATTTGGTTTGCTAGTATTTTATTGAGTTTTTTTGTATCATAAGGGATATTGGTCTGTAGGGGTTTTTTTGTTCTGTCATTTCCAGGCTTTGGTTTCAAGGTGATACTGGGTTCATAGAATGAGTTGGGGAGGATTCCCCCATTTTAGATGTTATGGAATAATTTCTGCAGCATAGGCACCATACCTTCTTTATAGATCTTGTAAAGTTAAGCTGTGAATCCATCTTGTCAAGGGCTTTTTTGTTGTCATTGGAAGCTTTTTAATTACTGCTTCAATTTCACTGTTCATTATTGGTATATTCAGGAGTTCTATTTCTTCCTGATTGAGTCTTTAGAGGTTGTGTGTTTCTAGGAATTTGCCCATTTCCTCTATGTTTTCTAGTTTATGTGTGTGGAGATTTCAGAGTATTCACAGATAATATTTTGTATTTTTGTATTTTCAGTTCTAATATTTCCTTCTTCATTTTTTATTGAGCTTATTTGAGTCCTTTCTCTTCTACTCCTCCTTAATCTAGCAAGACTTCTATCAATTTTATCTTTTCAAAGAACCACCTTTTTTTCCCATTGATCCTTTTTATTGTTTTTTGTTTTCCATTTCATTTAGTTCTGCTCTGACCTTTGTTATTTGTTTTCTCTGCTGAGTCTGGGTTTTGTTTGCTCTTCCTTTTCTAGTTCTTTGACATGTGTCATTAGATTGTTATTTTATGATATTTCTGTCTTCTTGATGTAGGCATTTAAGACTATGAATTTTCCCCTTAGGAATGCTTTTGCTGAATTTCAAAGATTTTGATAGCTGTGTCCCCCTTGTCAATTTGGTTTGAGGAATCTTTTGATTTCCATCTTAATTTTATTCTTGACCTAATAATTGTTCAGCAGGAGGTTGTTTAATCTCTATGATTTTATATAGAATTCAGTGTTTCTCTTGGAGTTGATTTCTAGCTTTATTCCACTGTAGTCTGAGAAGATACATGGTATGATTTCTATTTTCTTCAATTTGTTGAGACATGTTTTGTGGCCTAAGATATGATCAATCTTGTGGAATGTTCCATGTGCTGATGAGTAGAATATATATTCAGTAGTTTTGGGGTAAAATGTTGTGTAAATATCCATTAGACCAATTTGTTCTAGAGTCTTATTTAATTCTACTGTTTTTATTTATGCTCTGTTTGGATGATCTGTCCATGTGTGTCAGTAGGGTGTTGAAATCTCTGGCAGTTACAATGCTGCTGTTTATCTCTTTACTTAGATCTGTTGGGTTTGCTTTATGAATCTAGGCACTCCTGTGTTAGATGCATAAATATTTAGGATTGTTATGTCTTCTTGTTGAATTGCTCCCCTTACCATTATATAATGACCGTCTTTGTCTTTCTTTATTACTGTTAATTTTAAGTCAATTTTATCATATATGAAAAGAGCTACAATTGCTTTCTTTTGGTTTCAATTAGCATGAAATATTTTTTCCATCTCTTTACCTTATGTCTGTATGAATCTTTTTGGTTAGATGTGTTTCCTGGAGATAGAAGATAGTTGGGTTGTATTTTTTCATCAATTCCGCCAGCCTATGTCTGTTAAGTGGGGCATTGAGGTTGCTCATGTTGACTGATAGAATTGAAATATGAGTTGTCGTGTTCATCCTGTTAGGTAGTACCTTATTGCTTTGTGTTACCTCTTGTGCAATTTTTTTTATATGAGCTCTGAGCTGTAGCGTTTGGGTGGTTTTACACTTGTGAGTGTCTATTGTGCTGTTCCATGTGTAATGTCATTCTGAGTATTTCCTGCATGGTAGGTCTGGTCTTGACACATTCCTTCAGTGTTTGCCTTCCTAGGAAAATCTTTATTTCTCCTTCATATTTGAAACTTAGTTTTGCAGAAAATAACATTCTAGGCTGGCAGTTGTTCTGTTTAAAAAGATTGAAGATGGGGCCCCAATCCCTTCTGGCTTGTAAGGTCTCAGTTGAGGAGTCTACAGTTAGCCTGACTTGTTTTTCCTTTTGTAAGTTAGTTAATGTTTTACATCATGGCTTGCAGGAGTGACTACTTCATGTTGGCTTTGGCCAGTCTAATGACTATGTGTGTTGGTGATTGCCTATTTACAATGAATCTCCCAGGTGTTTCTTTGAGGTTCTTGTACCTGGATGTCTAAATCCCTAGGAAGACCAGGGAAATTTTCCTCAATTATTTGCTCAAATGGCTTTTCAGTCCTTGTGAATTTTCTCCTTCACCCTCAGGGATGTCTATGATTCTTATGTCTCACCATTTTACACAATCCCATGTTTCTTGTAGGCTTTGTTCATTTCTCTTAATTCTCTATTCTTTATTTTTGACTGACTGATTTAATTCAAAAGAGTTGTCCTCAAGCTCTAAGATTCTTTGTTCTGCCTCATCTAGTCTATTCTTAAAACTTTCTACTGTGTTTATTTCCTTAAATAAATTTTTCATCTCCAGATGTTCTATTTGGTTTTGTTTTAGTATGTCAATTGTTTAGTGAATTTTTCAGTCATTTCCTGAATTGTTTTTCTGGTTTCTTTGAGTTGGTTTTCTATTTTCTCTTGGATTTCATTGAGCTTCCTTACAATCCACATTTGGAATTCTTTATCTATCATTTCCATATTTTCATTTTGTTTGGTATCCATTGCTAGAGAGCTGATGTTCCCTTTTGGGAGTGTACTTTCACTTTGATTTTTCATGCTTCTGGAGTTCTTTTCCTGCTTCCTTCTCATCTGGAGAATTTTTGAATTTTCTTTTGTTTAGATGGAGCTTCCCCTGCTCACACACACTCATAAGTTTCTGTCTATAGCATATGTCAGGTAAAGACCTTTGGCTTTGCTTGTGAATGCTTTGATGGTGACATAGGCTCTGGATGAATGCCTTGGTCATAGATATCTTTGGTGTGGTCTTTTTCTGTTACTAGTTGTTTGTAGGCTGTAGCAGTACTCAGCTATGAGTGTGGGCAGATTCCCTGTTTCTCTTTGATGAGGGAAGATGGAGGTCATTAAAATCAATTGTCTTTCCCCAGCCCTGCCCTGCAGTTTTCTTAATAGTGTGAATTGTATTGGCACACCCCATTTAATCTCTGACACAGTAGGTGATGCCTGTGGGTAAAAATCAACCACACCCTATATGATTGAGTCAGTAAATGCTGTAAAGGGCTGTGCAAATTTGCCTCCCTGTCAGTGTTCATTTGAGGACATGTGACTGGATCTAGCCCCTCAGGAGAAGCATTCAAATGCCCAAGGTCCTGGGTACATCCCTGAAAATTCCAGATGAGTCCTTATTCTCTACCACAGCAGAGAGGTGGAGTGGGGCTGGGTTGGGTAAGCTAGCCTTCAATCTCCACAAAAGCTGGTAAAGTAGCTGTTTCAGCAGGGGTCAAAGGTCCACTTCCAGGCTTCTTGGGAAAGTCTCCAGGAGGGGCTGAGGGGGCCCCACCCAACCAGAGAGTCTCCTTGTGGGGGGCAGGGCCATCTGAGATTCACAATCTGGCTATCAGGAGCAAGTTTTTTTCTTTTCCCAGTACCTGCCAACAGATAAGGGCTCAAACTAAGTGAGCTCCACTGTAGGCTAGGAGCTTCCCTGTCCAGGATCCTGCCCTGATCTGAGAGCACAGCCTTCCTGTGGAGGGAGGGGTTCTCTGCATGTGTGCTGTGGCTGGGGCCAACACCGTACTCTCTTTTCAGTTCTGCCCATGAGGCCTCCTGATATTCATTCACAAATCTTCCCTCTGTGCCACTGAACAACATGATCGAGTACTGGGGGTATTGGATCTTGCCTGCAGGCCCTGTCTCTGAGTCCCTCAAGATCAATCCCTGACCATGCCAGGGAGAACCATGCTGGTCCCAAGTTGCCTATGTGGTGCTCAAGCAGATTTGATGTCCCTCTGCTTTGGGGTGTGCCCTACTCTGATGGAGCAGCTGGGGAAGTAGCACTGGGGTGGGCCAATAAGCACAGAGCTCACAGTCCAAGCACCCCTTAGTTTGCTGCAGGTCTTTAAGAGGAAAGCCTTGAGTCCCACTCTCTGTGGAAGCCCCAGTGTTGTGGATGCACTAACAGAGCAGAGGTAGCAGCTCCTGAGAGACCTGGCTCAATCACTTTCCTGGCAGCCATGGGCAGGGGAGGGAAAAGAGAGGAAAAGAGCCTGAATGGAGGAAAGCTAGCATTCTGGTCATATCTGTCCATCTCTTCAGAAGGTAGGCCACCTTGTATGCCCAGGTTCTGGGGTTGGACAGATCCCCTGGGACCCACCAGGCCCCTGTGACTCCCATAGTCTGGCCCAGAGTTGGAAAACATTTGCATGGGAACGAGAAAAATAAAAACTGAGTGGCTAAATCCCACTGGGGAGGACAAAGGTGCATGGTGGATGGAGAATTAATATGGCATCTGCCATCTTGGCTCCAGTCTTTTGTTATAGAAAGTGCCCCAAGGGGGCAGGCAGTCTGGTCCTTTGCCTTTAAGAAGCTCCCATTTCACTGGTGGCAGCAGCTTTGGGGCTCATGAAGGTAGAAGGACTCTCCAACAGCCTGGAGCCAGCTGACTGCCAGAGATGTGAGGGAGGGAGAAACAAACTACTCCACCTGCCTTTTCCACCGGACTCCACACCTCTCAGGGGTTGCCCTCTGCCAATATCTTGTTCCTTCTTGTTCTGCTCTGCAACTTCTTCCCATGGAATCTCTTGTAAATTCTGGCACTTTTCCCTTGGAATTATACCTAATCTATGTTTGTTCTTTTGTCTGTTTTTTTCTTTTTCATCCAAAACTTTTTCTTCTTTCTGAGACTACCTGGCAGCTAGTGTCCTTGGTCAGCCATCTTCTGATCTGGGTAGTGTGATTTTTTTCCACTTTATTCTTTCTTGAAAATATTTGATCTCTTTCATTTGTTTCTCCATATAAATTTTAGAATCAGTTTTTCTGTATCTACAAAGAATGCTATTGGGATTTTGATACAAATTACACTAGACATGTAGATTAATTTGAGGAGAACTGACACCTTTATTATGAAGATGAACACAGTGTGTCTATTTATTTAGGTTTTCTTTGATTTGTTTCATTAGCATTTTGTAGTTTTCACTACAAAGAATCAAGTTTTGTTAGAATATAGACTTTATTTCCTTTTTGGTTTCTTTGTTTGTTTTTTAGCAATTGTAAATGGCATAATGCTTTTAAATTTTAATTTTGGTTTGCAATTTTCCACTGCTAGTATACAAACAGATGACTGATTTTTATGTGTTGAGTTTGTATCTTGCAACTGAGTTTTTTGTAGATTCCTTGGAATTTTTTCTGGAGGCAATTATGTCATCTGTAAGTAGAGAGAATTCCATTTCTTTCTTTCCAATCTCCATGCCTCTTGCTGCCTTTTCTTTGCCTCATTGCCCTGGCGAGCACTTGCAGCACTGTAGCAAATGGTAGCAGGAGGGTTAACTGCCAGGAGCTTAGCCTGCTTGGAGAGAGTTAATCTTCCAAGTTTTGGAATGGCCAGTTACTAGACCAATGCTATAAGCCAACAATAAAAGCATAGTTGAGACTTTAAGTGTGCATAGCAGTTGTATTAGCAAGAAGCTAAACCAGGGAAGACATTGATTCTGCTCCTCCCTCATAAAATGGCCTGTGGGTAAACAGTCTGGCAGACTAACCCAGATATGCGGGCCGGGGGTCATCTCACTGTGGAGGGATCCCCCAACAAACGGCTTCTGTGGTTTTATGCACCCTGGGGGCTGAGGGTGGAGCAGGGCAAGGACTGTAAAACACTGAGTACTGAGTCAGAGTGGGGAGGCGGTCTTCAGGTCACCCCTCCCCTCAGAAGGAGGTCTTGACAGAAGTGCCTGGGAAGCTCTGCAGGAGGCCTCCAGATGTGGCCAACTTGGCTGGAAAAGCAGATGTGCATGAGAACACGCCTGGCTGGAGGGCCTGAGTCCTTGACTGCAGCTCCCTTCATAGCGGGATGTCCTGGCTGTGCCCAGGGCCAGGGCAGGCAGGGCAGCTGTGTGAAGCCTGTGTAGCTGCCTGAGTTGGACCTTGGTCTAGATCCCCGAGTGCAGCCCCTCAACCAAATCCAAACTTCACAGATCAAGTATCTCTATTAAAAGAATTTGTTCTGTAAAATTTAGATTCAGTTAAAAGGCTGCACTCAAAGATACACAAGTCCACCTGTGGGGCCACAGGTTCCCCATCCTGTGTGTGTCAAGGGCCAGGTGATTAGTTAGAGTCAAGCATAGACCGAGGCCTGGGGCTGTGTCCATGTCCCTCCCAGTAGGGTGACTGGGCCCACCTGGAGGTCTGGGTCTCAGTGTGAGCTCTGAATCTCAACACAGCAGCTACTTGGCCAGGAGGAGGAGGAGGAGGAGGAGAGGGAGGAGGGGGCGGAGGGGGAAGAGGAGGAGGATGGGGAGAAGGAGAGGGGGAGGAGGAGCAGGAGGAAGTGGAGGAGGAGGAGGGGGAGGGGGAGGAGAGGGGGAGGGGGGAGGAGAAGGAGGGGGAGGAAGAGGAGGAGAAGGAGAAGAAGGAAGAAGAAGAAAGGAAGAAGAAAAGAAAAAGAAGAAAGAAGAAGAAGAAGAAAGAAGAAAGAAGAAGAAGAAGAAGAAGAAGAAGAAGAAGAAGAAGAAGAAGAAGAAAGAAGGAAGAAGAAGAAGAAGAAGAAGAAGAAGAAGAAAGAAGAAGAAGAAGAAGAAGAAGAAGAAGAAGAAGAAGAAGAAGAAGAAGAAGAAAGAAGAAAGAAGAAGAAGAAGAAGAAAGAAGAAGAAGAGAAAAAAGAAAAAAGAAAAAAAAGGGGGGGGGTGGGGGTGGGGGGGGGGAGTCTGCTGGACCATCTGGTCTACTTCCGAGAGTTGGGAGTTTTTCACAAAAGTTTTCATGTGAACCTTTGCTTGGTTGAGCATAGCCTGAATGAGGCTGTGTCGTAAGTGTCCCCAGGCAGTAGCAATGGCAGGAAAATCAGGTACACACACGAGAAGGGTGATCCCAGACGGCACACATGGTCCCTCCGCCTGAAGGACATAAAGGGTGTGTGATGTCAGGGCACCCTGAGCAGGACATCTATTAATGAGGTAGTCAGGTTAACAGGGTTTTTAATGTAGCCTTTTATCATGGGGCCTCTTGTCCTGGGCTTTTTAGTTTCACCTGAGTAACTTGGTGTCTGGCTTTAGGGGAACTCCTGAGCCAGTCAGTTTCCCACAGGGTTGTTTGCCTGTGGCCTCAGGACATCAGTCTCAGGAGTGTGGATGACATCTGGAGCAGTTCCCAGGTTGCTGCATCAGCATCCATGTTGTCAGTGTGACCGTAGGGTTGACTGTCTGAATCCACGGCACCCACAGGTTCAGAGCGTGGTGGGGATTTTTGTGTGTGTTTGTTTTTGTATCTTTAGTTTTCTATTTTCAGGATGCAGAGAAATCTTTTAGGAATATGTAGTCTGAAAAAACAAAGATTACTAATGTCTTTCCCGCTCCCCTGTACCTTTCTAGGAATTGGGTTTTTGTGCTTCATTTTGGTGGTTGTTGCAGTTAGCAGTGTTTCTTATTTAGTAACCAAAACTTCATATTCTTTAAAATTATCTTTTAATTTTTATTTAGAGTTTTTGTTTGAAAGGATTGTAAGTCGGGCAAAGTATTTTCACAGAAAAATATTTGATTATAACTTAACTAGGAAAACACATCATGTTTAAAATTAGATTAACATAAAATTTTGAATTTTTAAAAGATTTTAAAATATGTTTCCATAATTTGTCAATATTTGTTCAAGTACCATTTAATTTTTTATCTATTTGAGTCTTTAAAAATGGGCCAAAGGGGAGGAAGCCCCCTGCACCGTCTCCCACAGAAGCCAAAGGGCCTGTGACCGTAGAACAAGGGATCACAGTTGAAGGACGGGCAGCTGCTCAGACCCAGCTGTAGGCAAATGAGAAGTGTCCTCTGGGCACCGCTGCCTTGAGATCCCAACTGCTCACCTGGATATGCAGTCTAGACTGGGTTAGTTTGTCTCCTTTATTCAGCTGCTTAAGCCTGTTTGTAAATTGTTTAATAAAACATTTCATCACCCCTGCAGCTTGGGAGTGACATGGAGCCTAGAGAATCCACTGTATGCCCCAGGATGGGACCACCTGGTGTACAGCTGGCCCAAATCTAGGCTGTCACCAGATGCAGCGTGTTGAGGACACCTGCTCAGGAAACAAACGTGGTCTGTAGGCCTGGATAGTGTGGCCCAAGTCAGTGGAACATTCAAAGGTGGCTGGATAAACCCAGAGAGAGTGTCAACTACAGTCAGGATCCAGAGGAATACATTGGATGGGGAGAGCATCCCAGTGTGACCCGGCTGCCAACAACGTCCTGGCCTGTGGGCCCAGGAACCTGTCCCTGGGCAGTGTGTGTAGCCTCAGCCAGGGGATGGCAAAAAGTGCAACTTTTCCATGATGTTTGGCATCTTCTGAGGAAAGTGGCAGTCATGCCTGTGGGCCACTGTAGGACAGTGTCTGAGTTTTTATGGGCCATCTTCTTGTGGATCCAGTAGGTGATCAGTCACACATTTACTTGCTCTCAGGTGGACGTTTCAGTTTCCACATTTTGTTGACAAGTGTGGTCTGCTCATTGGTTCATTGGTTCATTGGTTATGATTTCTCTTATTAACTTAGTGGTCTTTCTAGTGACTACATTGACAACTCCATTAGGAGGAGAACTGATTTTTACATAAATATCTTGCCCCATGGGGCAGCTTGTTTTATATGTGAGCCTGAAGCTGAGCCACAGCCCATGAGTGAGGGAAACTATGGCAGCGGTCTTCCGTTGGGTGGCCTGGATAGCCCTCTGTACCCCATGAAGTGCTGCTCATTGAGCAGAATGTCCTCTGTACCATCCCGAGAGGGACGGGTCTCTCCTAGGTTGGATGACAGTACACTCTGTTGCAGCCTGGCAGACTTTAACCCTGAACCAGGCCCACATGTGGTCAGGAAATCTCTACATATGACCCCCACTGACCAGTGGGGACAGCAGCTGCTTGGGCAGTATGCAGGGGAGGTGGAAGGGCACTCCTGGGATCTTGCCATGCAGTTGCAGGACCCCAGATACTCCGGGTCTTGCCCACTCTTGCAGGTACCATTTTTGCTTTACTACTGAAGGTCCCTGAGTTTCCCCCACTCAGTATTTTCAGACTTTTTTTAGACCCACAACATAATTGGGATTTTTGGTTTTAAGATGATTTTACAGCCATGGGTCATGTGCTCAGTATTTACAGAAGCCCAATAGCAAGCCAGTAATTTTCTCTCAATGGTTGTATACTTTTTAGCTGACTCTGAAAGATAATGGGTCTCAAAGTGCAATAGGGCTCTCTGGCCTGTGGTGGAAATTTGTGCCATAGGCTCTAATTGGCAGAGCCTGTTGGGGGGGGAGGGATTAACAAGACCTACAACTCAAATGGCAAAGTGGGGCCACAAGAGGGTGACCAGGGTAGCCCACTGGAGGGTCTCCAGAGTGTTCTCTTGATAGGGGCCCCACTCAAAGGTAACCTGGGAGACATGTACCCTCGAGAGCTCTGTGTGGCATGTGAGGGCAGAGTCTTATTGAGCACAGGGCTCTATTTCTACTTGTTGGGGCAGAGAGGGCCAATGCTTGGCAGTCATCTCTTCTGGAATGAGCCACTGTGTTCTTTAATCCTTCTTCCCTGCAGGAATTTTACTTGAGTGTTAGTTTCTTGTAGTTTGTCTGTGTTAATGGAGCGGCATGTAAACGCCTATATCCTGATGGTACTTTTCCATCTGGCACTCATCACAGAGAAAGGATTTTTCCTTCTGGGCCTGTGACTTCAGAAATAAGGTGGGAGGGACGTAAGTGTCGAGGGAATGGCAGGATACAGCAGCCTTCTCAAATACTGTTACGTCCTATCGTTTCCTCATCTGTCATGCCGTGTGTGACATCCTAAGCATGCCCAGGCATACCTTCTGTCTTCAGCATTCCAAACACTTTGCAGTGTAACCTCTATGAGTGAGCAGCAGCGGGTCCCTCAGCCACCAGGAAGGCACTGTGGGATGTTCAGATCCGCACTGCCCACGGTTCCTGGTCTACGGAAATGCATCTCCTAAGAGGAAACAGCTTAATGTTGGTCCAAACTTCGTGTAGGTGACAAGCACTCTTCATTGTTCATATTTGGGGCTGTGGTGTGCCTGTTTCCTGCTTTTCTATATATGTAGGTGTCTCTTCTGTTTTTACACTTTTTGGTTGTTATTTGTTGCTTTCTAGACATAGGTGGATGAACCATTTCCACTCTTCCATCTTAAACAGACCTTCAAAGCATCATATATTTTAAATATTAGAAATATGATAATTACCTGTAAACAACTGTTCAAACATTTCTTTTCAAATGATAAACAAAAATGTTTAATATTTTTCTTCATCTTCCTTTAACATTTCCCTGATAAAGAAAGGTGCAAATAAAATTATTTTTGCAAAGAAAATTGCTCAATTTACTCTTTGTAGAGATTTTAGAATTTCAATGTCTTGAGTATCATAACTGTAGTAAAGATTTATCAAGTAATTGTGGGCAAGTCGAGTATTGTTTGTTTAATGCAATGCTTGGGTTACCAGAATAACTATTAATTTTAAGTCAAGTATTTTTCAAGTGGATTATTTGTCAAAGTGAAATATTAGTTGTGCTATTTATTGATACTTTAAATGAATAAGCCCAGAAATACTAAGTTTTAGATGCGGGATTGCTATGTGCGAGTGGCTTCATATTCATTACTTCATGTGTTCCTGTAACAGACCTGGAGTGGCTGCTCTCGTCCCCATTCTAGGGCTAAGGACACGGAGTGTCAAAGGGCTTCAGTCGCTCGGCCAACCTCGCGTGAACAGCACGCAGAGAAGGTGCGGGAAACCCTCATCCCTGCTCCAGCTCCCTGTCCCAGCCTCCCCGTCTCTCCTCTGCCACTCCCGGTCCGTTCCCAAAGCAGCACTTAGGCTGCTGTTGAAAACCGAAGTCGCGGCGTGGCTGTTAGGAGACAAGTGTCCGTGGATTTCTTGCGCTGCTGCCCAGTCGGGGCCTTCCGAGCCAAGGGCGTCTGTGAGCGGCGGGCGGCTTGGGCGGCGGGAGGCAGCGCAGCCCTGGGGAGAGACTCGGAGACCCGCCGCCCCGAGCCTCCGTGGGGGCAGAGGGGAGGCGCCTCCTCCCCGAGACGCCCGCGTCCGTCCTGGGGCAGTGCGGCCTCTCGCTTCCGAGCAGAGGACGGCACAGTGACCCACACAGCAGCCCCGTGACGGCTCGCGGCCACCCGGCCGTGCGTTCCTCCGCCGTGGCGCCCGCGATGCCCACGGCGCCCGTGCAGGCGACACGCGGCCCTCCCGCGCCCGCGGCGCTCTGGACGCGGGGCGCCCGCGTGAGGCGGCCCCGCAGCTGCCGGCTCCGCCGGGAGGAGGCGCGGTCGGCGTCTGCGGTCGACGCGTACAGGGAACAGCGGCAGGGGACTTGTTAAGGGCAGGTCAGTGAGCGGGGTCGCAGCTCAGGCCCTTCACAGTTCATGGCTGTACCGTGACTTAGAAACCCCTCCGCTTAATGCCCGTCCTCCCACCCCACAGAAGGGACGTGCAGAAGCCTTGTCGAGGCTTCTGTTGGCACAGGGACCCCACGGGACGCCCCCGCCCCTCCCGCCACCAGCTGCGCCGCTTTCTCTCCTGCTTGCCCGCTCCCTCAGAAACACGGGCTTCTTTGCTGACCCTTGAAACCAACCGGCAGCCTCTTGCCTCGGGAGTTTGCATCTGCTGTTCCCTCTGCCGGGAAAGGCCGTTCCCCGCCGGTCTGCGCGGCCCACTGTCCCCGCGCGAGGCGGTGTCCCGCGACGCATGCGCAGTAGGGCTGCCCTGCAGGGCTCTCCCGCGCCGCCCGCGCCTGCTCTCCCCTCCGCTGCGCTGCGCGTGTTTGCCTCGTCCCCTCCGCGCCCTCTCCGGCCCGTGAGCCCCAAAGGAACGGGAGTCTGCGCCTTTGCTCACCGCTGTCCTCGCAGCCTAAATCGCCGGCTGGCCACAGCGGGGAACCGAGAAGTGTCTGTTGAATGAATAAATGAATTCGTAACTCTGAGTCTATGTTGTTCTCACTTCTACGCTATGTTCTTTATGGCATCTTTTACTGGAAGAAAACTAACAATGTTTGAAGTGAAAACTAGTTCAGGCCACTTTTGAGAAAAGAAAATCATGAGTTTAACAAATAAAATAGTAACAATTATGATGGAGAAGACCTGAATTAAAGGTTATGGAACTTAACATGTATGCCTTAAAAAATTGACAATTTTGAAAACAAGCACACTTGTTCTGGGTAGATGCGTCCAACCATCTTCCTTTGGAAATTACATCTTTTGGGGATTAATGCATCTTTCTTGGTGGGCAATTAGGCAACATATTGAGCTCCAAAATGTCTGATTCTTAGGTACTTTACCCCAAGCCAAGACAATCAACTAGGCTTGGTAGGTGGCTCAAAATGTCTTGATTCGTATTTTTCTGGGTCAAGAGTGTCCAGAAACGTTTTTGCAGGTGCCATTTCTTTTATAATAGTGTTGTGAGTCATTTGGAAATGGTTCCCTCAATTTTTAGGAGTGATTTTCTAGGATTAAAACTCTAGAGGTATGAACAAGTCAGGATCTGGTAGGTTCCACTGGTTTTCTAGAAAGATAAGGAGGAAGAAACCGAGGAGCACTGAGATCGCGCAATTTGCACTCTTCTCCGTGAGACCCTGAGCAAGTCCCTAACGTACCTGGGCTCCAGCCTCCTCACAGATGAAAGAGGGAGTAACGCCCAGCTCGGAGGAGAGCGAGAACATTGAAGGAGATAAAGAAGGAAAGTTGCATCGTGTTGTACAGATTCAAAGATTCAGACTGAAAAAACGGAGAGAGAAGAGATGGTTTTATAAAATACAGAAATTATTTTGTCACTGGTGAGGAGATACATTTCCCCAAGCCCCAGCCAAATCCAGGATGTTTTATATAATCCGTGTGACGGGAGGTGATCTGCGGTAAAACTAGACACATTCCAGGAAGTGCTTCTAGTCACGACTGAACAAATATGAACTACTCACGTGACTAACACTCTGCAGTCACACAGCACCTACTTGACTTGTGAAAATCTTTATCTGCTGAATGTTAAATTTAATATAAATTAAAGTTTCTGAGGCCCTCCCTGCCGGTGCTTGAAAGCCCCAGATCCTGCTGTTCGGGGACATGCGTGAGTGAGCGTGTGTGTGAGCTGACCCTCTGCCTCCCTGTTTTCGCTGTGTCCCTAGACAGACATGCAGAGGACAGCAATGCCGTCACATGTGTCAGTGCGGGAGAGTCTTTCCACACATGAAAACAATTTATTCTCCGACAAACAGGATGTATTATGTCGAATTGGAGAATCAATGAAACTAAAAATAGGAAAAAGAATGGTCTTTTCCAGATCATTAACGAAAATATAACGAAAATATGCTCAAGTGTAGCAGCGGCAGCGAGGGCAGCTCTCTGCCCAGCCCCAACACTCACGAACCCAGACGCTGATCTCAGTCAATCCTGTTCTCCCCGGGAGAAACCAGGACTGCTTCGTGGGTATTTTATCTCGTAATTCTTGGCAGTAAAGAATCATGATGCTTCCAGAAAATCTAGAGCTTCCATGCTTTAAAACTGTTACTGGAAGGGCTGAGAGTACACAGCTAAATTTTGACAAGCTAAGTAAACAAAATAATTAATAATAGTTAATAACGAGTTAAATTGATGGGGTCCGGAGCTCATAATGACAAAAGAGAAACATTGATTTACAGTGGAAACAATGATATATAATAACAAGATGACTATGATAGACACATTTAATGTGATTTTAATGAGTTTAGCAAGTTGGAAGGTACTCATGCATATGGATTGCATGTGGTTAGTATATGTCTGCGTGTAAGGAATTGGTTTGTTCTGGTTTCCAGCTATGAGAGCAGGAACGAGCAACCCCTGAGAACTGTGAAAAACCCACATAGCCCTGGGAGAAGTAGAAATACAGCCAGAATGTTTAGATTACAACAAATGTTGTACCAGTAAGGGGGAGCCACAGGAGGCAGTCTCAGTGGTCTTGCCTGGTAACCAAATGCCTTATCAGTAAATCCCAAAGGTAGAATTAGCCACATCCTCTAAAGCAGCACCATTCAAAGAAGTATAATGTGACCCACATTTGAAATGTTAAATATCCTAGTGATTACATTTTTTAAAAAAAGGAAAATGAATCAGGTGAAGCTAATTTTAACAAGATATTTAATTTATCCCAATATATCCAAAGCATTACCATTTCTAATTGTGGTACTAGACACATTTGAAGGGCTCAGTTGTCATATGTGGCCGTTCTACAGAGAAGGACTATCTAAGCAACTCATTCTTTCTCTCTTGAGAGATGAAATCTTACAGCTGCACTAACATATGCAAATACTGGCAAAGAGTGCGTACGTGCTGAATGGCCACATGGACCAGGGTGTTCTGGCTTGATGGCAGGCACAGTGTGTGCCACAGTGAGGTGCACAGAACATAGAGACCTCCTGCCTCCAAAGATTACATCCTAGAGCACACACAGGGCCGGGAGAGCCTGGCAGTGTAAGAAGTGAAAACCTGTTACAGACAGGACTGGGCCCCTGGCTGGAGGACCAGCAGCACAATCCCCCCTCCCCCAGACGCTGCAATGCCAGCTGCTCTGGGACAGTGCCACTTTTTCATAGGGGAGAAGGAATGGACTTATCTGGAGTAGGGGAGGAAGGCTGCAAAGTTGGAGAAAATCTATCAACCCAGCTGTAAAAGAGTTCCTTCGAATCGCTGACTCGTCCAGCCAGATGCCCCAAACGTTGCAGAAGAGCCTCACGCCTGGGCAGCACCTGGTGACTGAATCACTGGCCTGGCAGTGTTTTGTTCTACCATGTGCAGGCAGTTGCATTATGGATCCCACTTCCTGTGTTGTGACGGTGTGGCTGGGTGAAGACGCCCTTTGAGCCTGGCGCTGTGCAGGGCTACACTTCCCACGTGCTGCCAGTGGACCCGCAGGGAGACTCGACTTCCCCACAGCTACTTCTCTCCGCTCCACGCACACTCTCTGAATAATGCTGGAAAACTCTGCTCACAGTTTAACCGTGCACTCTATATTAAGCAACTTGTAGGGCAAGTTATCAAGGTAATAGCAAGTCTCTTGAAAGCCCAGAAGCTGCATTTCATTATCTGCAAAACAGAACCTCAGCCGTTCTTTATGATGCTGGTGGGTGTGCAGGTGTCTCATAATCAGAAGCCAAAGGGTCCTAAGGAAACCGGCAAAGGGACAGTCTCCCTCTGCTCTGGTTTGAGCTTCGCTCCCTCACCAGGCCCCTCTGTTCCCTGTTTCCAGCTCATAGTTGGAAACATGCCGGAATAGTCTCTCCTCACCCAGACGGAGCGCCTGGGCTGAATTCCTTTCAAACACTTTCCTTCGTTTCCCAAAACTCCTATACAGAATCTAGGTTCCATGAAAATAAAAGATTTTAAAAGCCAATAAAAAGCTTTTTAAGACAGAAGCAGAAAGGTAAGGGTCAAAATCAGCAGAACGCAGAAGCCGCTGTTTCCATTGCAATTTTTCTGCTGCCCCCTAAGCAGCCGGCGGCTGCAGGTCTCTAGGAAATGAACCCCCGCACAGGCCGATCTGTTTACTTCAAAGTTTGGCGAATACCACCCAGAAAGGTGTATGGAAGCGCATAGAATCTGGGATCAGACCGCCTGGACTCCGATCCTGCTCGGGCACTCACTTCCCCTGCGGCCTTGGGTAAACCATGTAACCTCTCTGTGTTCCGTATAAAAATTGTAGAATACGGTTAAAATGGCATCTGCCTCACAGGCTACTGTAGTAAGGTTCAAATAAGTTCATACACGTGTCCATTTATAATAGGGTGTCTGTAAAGAAGCTTTAGAATCACTCACAAGTAAAGAAATTGAACAGCAGGCTGAGGCCCCAATCAAGTCTAGAAACTCAAAGTTACAGTAGCACCATCGGCAGAGTCGGGGAATTTTCTGCAGGGCTCAGCTGCTATGAGGCAGCAGATGATAGCCCTGGTAGGGAATCAGAATCTGCGGCATCGAGCACAGTGAAAAAATAAGGTGCTGAGAGAGGTGAGGATTTGGGGGAAACGTCGGGTTCAGTAGTAAGCTAGGGGACCAGGGTAGGAAGGAAACATGGCTGCCCAAGGGCCTCGGAACAAAGGCGCAAAGGGAATAAGTGAGCTTAAGGTGGGAAGACTGCGGGTTTGGATTCTGCTAGAGGAATCGGGGTTTGATAGTTCAGGAATGAACAGTTTAATGAGATGGTCCAGCATTCCTAGGGAGCAGCTGGAAACTTCAAAGTAAAAGTAAAGACTTATCAATATTTTTAAATCAATAGACTATAATTCAGATACAGATGGAAGTCCAAGGTCACAGATTTAATTTTATTTATTTGCTTTGTTTCTTGAGGTAAGGAAACATATAAAACTCTCAAGTAGTCGTTTTGATCTAAAAATAGCAATCATATTAATACTTGATAAATATAAAAAGTAACTCAAAGCACTCCATTTTTATAATATAAATATGATTAAAGCATGCATTTTCAGTAGGAGCAGTATCACTGCCAAGGTGGTGACAACTCAATTCTTGAAGGCAAAAAGTCCCTGGTTATTACAATTATTTCTGGCTCTCCAAAGCTCAACTTTGCTTAACAAAACCTTATTCCCCGGTATTTAATTTCTCCTACTGAGTTTTCTTGGATATCACAAGAGCAGCATTGACACTGAGCTCAGAGGCATAGGCCCAAAATGTATGCAAGGTCAGGCTACAAAACCATGCCAAACAGATGGCTGTAGAGGAGGCTTTCTCTCCATGCATCGGTCCACCTTCAAGTCGCAGGGCAAGATGTGGCCTGCGCCCACCGGCTGCCACTGGCTGCCTTGAGAACTTTGTTTCTCATATAATCTCAGTGATTTCATGTGTGACTTGGGCTTTGTGTATTAAATATAACAATTTATATTTTATCATTTAATTCCAAAAATTTTACTCAGTTCACCATTATGTCAAGTGCTGAAAAGGAAAAATCATTAATGAATTATAGTTAAAAATTATCTTTTCATATCAAGCAAAAGTTCAAAGTTAATTTCACTAATTTTTCTAAGAAATTAATTTTTTAATTATTTTTGTTTTGCTCAGAAAAAGCAGTTATGAATGATTTTTTAAATTTGTACTCTATTGTTATATATTTATAATGTGATGTATTACAAATTATATAAAGCAGTAAATTACATTAAACTTTATTCAGCTTAAATTTTTATTGTAAGTTTTAGCTTAAACACTTTATTTAGTCATTATTAACCCAGTAGTGAATAAATTGAGTAAGGTTTGTACTTTCTCTTGTTTTGCATGAAGCACAAACACATGTAACGCATGAACAGACACCTGTGGTATGTCCACAGTCTTACAATTTCTTGGGAGTGATGATTGGGCAAAATCTGATGTTTGTTTTCTCTTCCCCAAATGCTACATAATGTTAGTAGTAATGTCATAAGGTCGTCTAGCACTAGCATTAGGCAAAGTTCTGACTTGTCAATAACAGAGTTTGAGAAATTCTCTCATTAAAAAGTAGGCAAACATTCTCCATTGCCCTGACATCCAATGAATACCTTACATTGGCTTGGATTCTTTTTGTTCATGATTTTGTGTTTTTTCTAAATACAAACAGACCTACAGCAAATCAAACAACACTATATATTCTCACAAGTTGCTTTTTACAATTATATTTTTAAAAACCTAGCTTTGAGTGAATATGCATTGATGTTTATTCCTGCAATCTGGATACATTAAAATTAAACTTCTGAGCTGGATCCTTGCTATAGGCTTCAATTTTCTGACTCAGTCTTCATGATAATGCCAAGCTCCAAATATTAATATAGGAAATGGAGTCGTTTCTGTCTTAAGACTAAAAAACAGTTAATACAAAGCCTCCATTTTAAGTTTACTGTTTTATCCATAGAGCAGAGAAGCTAAGTGGGTGGATAAGGGGGCCCTGCCCTGAACAGATATGCTTCCTGTGAACAAACGTTCTTTGTGGGGATTTGAATTAGCAAAACAGACCACTGGTCAGGAGGCAGGCGGGGCGGTGTGTGTGGATTAAGGGTAACATTACCCGCCGACTGGCTTAGTATGATTTAGATGCATACACGTTCACGGCACTGCACGTGCTCAGGAAGACATTTGTCTTGTCCTATTGATGGAGCATGATGACAAAGTCAAAAGAAATAGCAAGAAAACAAATCATTAAAATGAGAGCAGAAATCATTGAAATTGAAAATAAAAACCAGTAGAGAAAATTAACTAAATCAAAATCTGGTTATTTGACAATATTAATAAAATTGATAAGCCTCTAGCCACATTAATCAGAAAAAAAATTAAAGATATAAATTACAATATCAGTAACAAAAGACAGTTTGTTACTATTGATCTCATGGACATTAAACGGGTAATAAAGGAGTAACATGGACAGCTCCATGCCCACAGGTCTGATAACTTAGATGAAACTGAACAATTCCTTGAAAGATACAGACTATGCAAGCTTACACAAGGAGAAATAGATAATTGGTTTATATATATTAAAGAAATTGAATCCATAATTAATAACCTTTAACAAAAGAAAGCACCAGTCTCAGATGGTCTCACTGGTAAATTCTACCAAGCACTCAGGGAAGAAATGATAGTTATTCTTCACAATGTCTTACAGAAAATGGGAAAAGAAAAAACACTTCTTAACTCATCTGTGAGGCCAACATTACCCTAGGACCAAAATCAAGTAAGGCATCACAGGACAGAAAAACTACCTCAATAAAATATTAATAAATCAAACCCAACAATGTATAAAAAGAGTTATACATTATGACAAAGTGGAACTTATTCCAAGCAGGCAAGGTTGTTTCCACATTTGGAAATCAATCAAGGTAATTCATCAAATCAATAGGCTAAGGAAGAAAGGAACAGAGCATGGAGACATGTAAAAAAAATTGAATGAATCTCAAAAGCATTTTGCCGAGTAAAAGAAAAGCCAATCTGAAAAACTTCTATATTATATGATGAAAAACATATAAATAGTTGCCAGTTTGAATTGGGAATATCAACATAAACTCACAAATTGTTTTAGCTATATATATAATGATAATAGATTAAGCATCCAAATACAGGTAAATCTCTGAATTCATAATGATATTACAAAATAAACTGGTGACTCCCTGAAGGTGATAAGGAACCCGTTCACTAGGTTAGGGATTGTGGGCAGCAGAGGGGTTTGGGATGATTTTAAAGGGGTGCCACAGAAGAGATATTCTAGTGGTAGAATAGTCTAACATTGTGACTGTGGTGGTGGCTACATTAACCTACTCATGAGAAAATGATACAGAACTATACACGCACATTGTGCCAGTGTCGAATTGCTGTATAATTGGTGGAAACATGGCCAAGTGTGCATAGGGCCTCTCTACACTGTCTTTGTCAAATTCCTATGAATCTACTATAATTTCAAAATATAAAGTTACAGAAAATAAATACTCAGAGTGAACTACAAAGCACCAAAAAAAAAAAAGAAAGAAAGAAAGAAAGAAAGAAAGAAAGAAAGAAAGAAAGAAAGAAAGAAAGAAGAGAGATGATAAAAGATATAAAAAAGCTTTGAGAAAAGTGACAAAATGGAATACAGGCAAGTAAGATCCAAAATAGGAACAATGGGAATCCTTGAAGAAGAAACCAAAGCAAGGAGTACAGAACAAATAGTAAAAACCATAAGAAATCTTCCCTTAAATGGAAAGCAAAGTGATTTTGATCTGTATACTGAAACACGATGGGTCTGCAGATATTGACCCAGTATGACCAACATAAAAACATATTCTAGTGAAACAACTAAACTTGACAACCATCTAGGCACAACGAGCCAGTGATTTATAAAAAAATACTTAGGCTACCATCAGGCTTATTGACAGCAATGCCAGGAGAAGTGCAGACTAACGTACTAAAGATGGTCAGGGAAAGAGAAAACTGACCTTCAAGTAAAAAAGGTGCAATTATAATCAACCTACAAAAGTCCAGGGCACATTTTCCCCTTTAGCCTTTCCTAAGACTCCTACTGGAGAAAGAACTTCAGAAACTCTGACTTTCCGGAGAGCGTTAATGGAGGTGAACATTAAATAGGTAATTATTTGTGGATGTCTACATAAGGGTTAAATGAGTGACTAGATGTCTAATGGGAATGTGATGTGCCAATATAGATTTGATGTAGTCATTTAAAAAATGGATATATATATATATATATATATATGAAAAACTAACTATTTCCAGTAATTATTAATATAACCAGTAGTGGTAGAATTAGCATTGTATTTTGAATTTAGTATATGTGTAATACGGAATAAAAAATAGTAATTATGAAGTATTCTTACTCTGTTTGCCTCTGTGTCTTTCAGTACAAAGATTTTCAATTTGGAGGAAAAGAAATGCTGATATAATATAAAAAAGTTCAAGTAAAACCCTGTAGTCTTGAACTTTGAGAATATCAGTATGAACTCACAAATAGTTTTAGCTTTAAATATAATAATAAACATTCAAATACATTTAAATCCCTGAATTCATAATGACTTTATAAAGGATAACTGGTGACTTCCTGAAGCTGGTGAGGAATCCATTCACTAGGTTGAAAACTGGGAGATGAGAGGAACAGCCTGGTCTCCTTCCTGGTGAGCTACGCTGCTGGTTAAGCAAAGCACGGCTGAGGGGCAGCGCCTCCTCAGAAGGCTACTGGTGTCACCCGGATGAAACGACACGCCGTCCCTGACAGTCTGACAGATTCACTGAATGGCTCCAGCCTTAGTGTAGTCGAACCTCCAGATCTTGTGGCCAATTTGCAAAAAATGCAGAGGGCAAAGGAACATGCTGAAATGTACTTTAGTTTGAATCAACAAAAGCCAGATTGTGGGAGACCATAGGTCAAGTGACCTGGGTTTTCCAACAGATAGATAAACTGTGAGAATAAGAAACATTATATTAAAGGGCTCAGGAAACAAAGACATTTTAAAAATCAACTGAACCATAGAGGAATGTAGAGGTGTACACCAAAGTGATAAAACTGGAAATAGACACAGTGATTGTGCAATTCTTATCCTTCTTGAAGTTCAAATCACATCTTCTTTGGCCAGCAGAAGTCCCTGCAAGTTGGCCCCTGAGTCCTCTTGACATGACCCCAGTAACCTTTGAGCACTTTTGTGCATTCTGATATGACAAGATGCTCCAGGCTCAACTTACACATTTCCTGCCCTAGACCTGGAATCAGCCATGTTTCCAAAGAGCCTTGGTTCCTTTGAGATGGCAGTGCTATTTCAAGACCACAGTCCGGTGCTAGGTTCCTAGATCGTGTCTGTGAATAGGGCTAGGATATTTTTAAAGATGAAATACACTTTCAATTCAAATTCAGGAATATAGGTTTTTTATATAACATCTTCTGTCTTATATTTTTATCTATTTTCTCCCACACTGAATACCTTACCAAGACCCATTTAATGACAGTGAGCCTTGTCCAATAGAGAGGGGAACAGCAAAGCATGGGGTTAAATCCCCAGGGCTTGGATTCAGAAGAACTGCACTAAAATACCCCACTTTATTAGCAAGTTACCTAAGTATTTTGTAAGAGTCAGTGCTCTGATCTGTAAAGAATCATGCCTTTATCACAGTGTTGTGATGAAGATTAGTCAACCTGGAAAACAAATGCTTCCTTTGAGGGTGTCTTGGGGTGGTCAGGCAACTGTCAATGGCTGCATCCAAATATTGCTTGGACTGTAAGGCTCTTCCCGTTTTAAAACATCCATGAGAAGTTAACTGCGGAATGTTGAGGTTCACACATTTGGGAAGGAGAGTTTCATTTCTCAGGAAGGGTTGCAGCCTGCAGGGGGCCATTCTGGCAGGCTGGGAAGCAACAGCCTTAGGCAGATACCGAGAGCACACGCTGGAGGGAAGGACAACAGGAACAGGAGCAGGTGACCAGATATGCATACTTAATAAGCTACAAGAGGCGTCATTATTATTTGTGAAAGCAGAAGCACGTGCGCGCGCACTGGGGCTTCATGCTACTTCACGCGATCCGTGTTCAGAAACTGGCCGCATTAGCATGACCCAAGGGTGCGGTTTTCGGCCCTCTGATGTGACAAGGTGAAGTGCAGGACACAGAAGCCCCCTCCGCGAAGCCTCCCCAGGCTGGGCAGACTCTCTGGGCCGCTCTGCCCGGGAAGGAACGCGGCTTGGTGGCGCTGAGACCGCAAGGGGAGGAGCAGCGGGCGGGGATGGGAATCCGCAGGGGGCGAGTCTTTCCGCAGGGTCCTGTGTCACCCCCAGGAAAGAGCCTGACGGCGGGCTGGCACCCGCAGGCGGACGAAAAGGAGTGTCTGACCTCCTCCTGTCCACCACGGCCAGGAACTCAGTTTTAAGGTTTCTCTGGGGGTCCCCTTGGCCCGGAAGGGGTCTGCTCAGTTGGTTGCGGGGTTTAGGGTTTTCTTTTTATTTCTCAGATGCGAAGCATCTTGATAGCCTAGCAAGCAGGCAACCTTGGATTAACTTTTAACTTCCGATATGATGGAACATAACTCCAATTAGATCACTCCTAATTTTGCCATTCCATTAATTTCAAAATTCCAGATGAATTGTAATAAAATAAAATTGTACACTTAAAATGATAAATTTCATGTTATGTATATTCACCACAATTTTTAAAAACTACGTAAATGAGTCCAAAGAATGAGAAATGTTTTAGTGATTGGAGAGTAAATTTTAATAATAAAATAAAATAGAACTTCCATAATTTTCTTTATAAAAATTGTAAACACAATAATCATTGCATGCAAAAGTTAGGGGTCAGGGCTGGAAAGAAAGCAGTGCAAAGAAATTAAATGTTTAACATGCAAAGTGCTGTGATTTGAGTTTTTATTGAATCTAACAATAAGCCTCAACCAACTTCTGCCTGTGTCTTTTCCTAGCATAAAACACGGGTAAGAGTGTTGTTTTTTCTGGTAAGCATTT
The DNA here is from genome assembly GCF_020740605.2 of Lemur catta. Classification (NCBI taxonomy): domain Eukaryota; kingdom Metazoa; phylum Chordata; class Mammalia; order Primates; family Lemuridae; genus Lemur; species Lemur catta. The sequence continues at coordinate 89,482,940 of NC_059137.1, forward strand.
CCCTAAATGGGGGGGCGGGGGCTAATGTGAACGCCTGCTGATGAAAAGGCAAGATTTAGGATTTAGTTTTAAGTGCCTCTAGAGAGAGTGGAAGAATAATCATGACCCTTTGCACTCTGCATTCCGAGGAGAGCACTGAGCACGTGGGGAGACCCAGTACTGTTCTCCTCTACTGGACCCGCCCAACTCCGGAGGAGAGTGCTGGCCTCTCATTAACTCCAGAAGCTCTTCACAAATGCTAAGCTTATCTGCTTTGTTTACAGAAGGCAAGCACAAGCTTCGCCTAGGGAAAGAGTTCTGCAAGATGCTGCCGTTCCTGGGACTGGGGAATTTACATGTGGGAGTGGGCTTCTTCAAAATGCCAGCAAAGAGATAATCAGATACTAGATAATTTCTTTTTCCATTTTAAGGTGCTTCATGCATGTTATCACTCAACAGTTCCCAATTCCAGAATGGTGAAGAACGGGAATTGTTTAAAAAAAAAAAAAGTGTGCTCTCTTTGATTCTAACGGATGCTAATTGCTTCTCTAAATATGGTTTGCTGACCTCACTTAAGTGGAGCCAGGAGGGTCGTAACAGGACCCGGGGAGATAACGGCAAGTTACTTCCTGATAAAGGGCTGGGGAGTCCCGGGGCCCTCCAACCAATTAACCAGATGAGAAGGGCAAGGCATAATCAGAAACCTGTCCCGCAACTTAAAAACCAACCAATCAAAAGCCAGTCCCGTGGCTTGAAAACCAACCAATCAGGAGCCAGGACAATCAGCCACTTTTGAAAGAGCAAATGAATTAAGGGAGGGAGGGGGAATGGCATGCCCCGTGCATGTACTCTGCTAAAAAGTATAAAAGACATGAGCCCCCGCTGCGCGGGGTCCCTGCCCATGGAAAGAGACCACTGCGTTGGTGCTTGGGGCTTGGACCCTAGCTCGAGCTAGTCAATAAAACTCCTTTGCCTTTTTGCAGACTCAGTGACTCTGTCTTTCTGTTCCCGGGGCCGAGGGGAACCGGCTCTAACATTTTGGGGGCTCGTCCGGGATTCCAAAATACCCGGAATAGAATCTGGATCCCAGGAGGAGTTGGAGCTCTGAGAATCCGTACAGTGTAGGTAACTGGGCCCTGGGAAGTGACCGGCAGGAGACTTAGGCAGAGGCGCTGGTGGGTCGCTGGTCGGGTGTGACGGGAGACGTCCCTGCACCCAGTGCGTTCCGTTTCTCTTTTGTTTTTGCAAAGAGTGGGAGGCACTGGAGGGGGGTAAGTCTGGGGCTACTCGGTGGAAACTCTATTTGGGAAAGCGAAACCAAGTGGATCCGCTTGACGTGGAATCCAAGCAGTAGCCAGCTAAAATTTCTGTTGATGTCTGTTGCTCCTTTGTCTTTTGTTTTCCAACAAGCGAGAGGCACCCTGAGAGGGGACAAGTCCGGGGCCACTTGGTGGAAGGCACTTTCCAACGGGCGGGAGGCACCCCGAGAGGGCGTAAGTCCGGGGCCACTCGGTGGAAATTCTGGTTCTATTTGTCTGAGTTTTAGATCATTAACACAGGACCGGTCTAGTATTGTCTGTTTGTGCCTTTGTGGATTACTTTTGAGTGATATTGGCCAATTTGTGAGAGAAAGACCAAGAAACAAGTCCGGACTCTTAGGTCAGGCATGTGACTGGAATTAATGCTTACTGTGTGAGTGTCTGTAAGTGCAACTAATGGTGAATGAGATTCGTGGGTGAGTCTGCTGAGCCGAGGTGCTGCTGAGTGGAGCAGCCCAACAGCTTCTCCTTTTTCTGTGGCCCTCTCAATCTCTGGATTTACAATCTCCTGGTTACAGATTGTTCTTTGGGGGCTCCCTTCCCTGTTGGCGCTACTGTTTGGTATTGGCTTGTATGCTGTGACCCCTCAATCTTGGGGACTTCTAAAGAAGGCTGCCTTCACACTTCTCTACTGGCTCTTGGTGGGACTCCTTGTGTGGCTGCGAACTGCCCCCCCGTTCTAGTGGCTTTGTGTCGTTCGGTGTCTTTTGAACATTTTCATTTGTCTTTTGAACGTTTTCATTGCCCCCTTTATAACTAATAACTCTTTTTCTCCTCACATGACTCAGGAGGACGGGGCGTCCTCTGAGGCCCCACTGCGGAAAGAAATAAAACTAAAACAGGATCTGATCAAGGTCAAGACCTGCTGCCCATTTTGTGCAAGGAACCAGAAAAACCAGTGGGCAACAAGAGCGGGCAGCAGGAACTCGCTAGTGATGCCAGATCAGCTGGTGGCACCAAAGCAGACCAACTAACGGTGTCTGTTTCCTTGCAGGAGTGCGGCGCAGACATGGGACAGACACCATCGACTCCCCTGTCCATTATTGTGGGCCATTTTAAGGATGTTAAGGAAAGGGCGCACAGCCTTTCCCTAAAAGTAAAGAAAAAAAAATTCATCACCCTGTGCGAGGCGGAGTGGCCGACCTTTGGGGTGGGATGGCCACGGGAAGGGGCATTCGATGCTGAGCCTATTGAGAAAATAAAAGGGGTAGTCTTTGGTCATCACGGCCATCCGGACCAAGCCCCCTATATTATAGTCTGGCAGGACTTGGTCCAGGATCCGCCACCTTGGCTAAAGACCCTCTTGCCAGCATCGAGGAAGAAGACACAAGCCCTAGTTACAAAAGAGGTAAAGAAAAGTGGGGTGCAAGACCCGCAGCCCATGGGATCACCTGTGCTGTCGGACTCTAATCTATATCCAGATTTAATAGACCTAGAGTGGCATACACCTCTACCTTATAATCCTAGAGTGGCCCCAGCGGCCCAAGCAGCCCAGGTGGCCCAGGCAGCTCCAGCGGCCCATGGGAGGACGGGATGGCACTAGACAATGGACTGGACAAACTCCAGATCTTGAACCAGTGACGGTGCTTTCCTTGAGGGCCGTGGGCCCCCCGGGAGTGGACGGGGAGCAGGCGTATCAGTACTGGCCCTTCTCCACCAGTGATCTTTATAATTGGAAATCTCAAAATGCAAATTTTTCTGATAAAGCAAGAGATCTAATTAACCTTTTAGATTCTGTGCTTTTCACTCATCAACCCACATGGGACAACTACCAACAGTTGCTTAATGTTCTTTTTATCATGGAGGAGGGAGCGAATCCAGGGAGAGGCACGAAAGTTAGTTCCTGGAGAGGATGGCAGGCCTACCATCAACCCTCGAGTCATCGACCAGACCTTTCCCCTTGAACGGCCGCCCTGGGACTACAATGAGGCTGAAGGTAGGGAGCGTCTCCGGGTCTACCGCCAGACTCTGATGGCCAGTCTCCGGGCGGTGGCACGGAAGCCGACCAATTTGGCTAAGGTAGGGGATGTTCGCCAGGGGCCCAAGGAGAGTCCGGTGGCTTATCTAGAGAGGATTATGGAGGCTTTCAGACAGTACACTCCCATAGATCCTACTGCAGAAGAGAGCAAGGCGACAGTAATGATGGCTTTTGTTAACCAGGCAGCCCCTAACATTAGGCGTAAGGTGCAGAAAATAGAGAGGTTAAGTGAGAAAACTCTGAGAGACCTGCTGGAAGTGGCAGAAAAAGTCTATAACAATAGGGAGACACCGGAAGAGAAGTTAGAAAGAATGAGACAGGAGGATAGGAAGTTCCAGGCGGGTGAGGCACGTAAGGCAAATAAGGAGATGGCCAAGATCCTACTTGCAGCCATGGGAGGGGGTCAGTTAGGGGCAAACGGCCGAGAACGACCTCGGAGGGAGAGGCTAGGCAAGGATCAGTGCGCATACTGCAAAGGGCATGGGCATTGGGCTAGGAGCTGTCCCAAAAGGAAGGAGGGACATGGGGTTGGACCCTCTGGAAAGGTTATGGTGCTGGGGCAGGATGAAGACAAATAGGGGAGATGGGGTTCGGTGCCCCTCCCCGAGCCCAGGGTAACTTTGCAAGTGGAGGGGAACCCAGTTAGCTTCCTCATGGACACGGGGGCAGAATACTCGGTGATTACCAAAACTACTGGAAAACTATCCAATAAGACTAGCTGGGTGCAGGGGGTGACTGGAACTAAGCCCTACCAATGGACCACTCAACAAAAGTTAGATTTAAGCTCGGGGCAAGTGAGTCATGCTTTTATGGTCATTCCAGAATGCCCCACCCCATTATTAGGAAGGGACGTACTCACAAAATTAAAGGCCCATGTCTACTTTGAAGAAGAAGGAATAATAATAAGTGATGACAAAGGCAACCTTATCAGTAGCCCCCGGGTTACTCAAGTCTTGACCTTGGCTCAGGCAGACGAGTACAGACTGTATCAGCCCATGAAGATCAGTCAGGAAGGGGAAATGGGCTACTGGCTTCACGAGTTTCCTGAAGCCTGGGCTGAGACAGGGGGAGCAGGATGGGCAAAGCATCGGCGGCCTCTCCATATTGAACTGAAACCAGGAGCTGAACCAGCCCGGGTCAGGCAGTATCCCATGCCCCAGGAGGCCATGATGGGCATAACGCCCCACATTCGAAGGCTTCTAGATGCTGGAATCCTCCGAAAGTGCCAGTCAGCTTGAAACACTCCGTTGTTGCCAGTGAGGAAACCGGGTGGGAAGGATTATTGGCCAGTGCAGGACCTCAGGGAGGTCAACGCGCGGGTCTTAGACATCCACCCTATGGTTCCCAACCTCTATACCCTGCTAAGCTCCCTTCCCCCGACACAAACCTGGTACACCATTTTGGATTTAAAGGATGCTTTCTTCAGTTTGGCAGTAGCCCCGCGCAGCCAGGAAATATTTGCCTTTGAATGGCAAGATGAGGAAAGGGGAATCCAGGGGCAGCTGACATGAACAAGGCTGCCTCAAGGGTTTAAGAACTCACCCACCTTGTTCAACGAGGCCCTTTACGATGACTTCGGTGAGTATCGTGCCAACCACCCAGAAGTGACCTTGCTACAGTATGTAGATTATCTGCTACTAGCTGCCCCGACCCCACAGACCTGCTTAGAGGGCACCAAGGACCTGCTTAGGGTGCTAGGCGAATGGGGATACCGGGCCAGTGCAAACAAGGCCCAGATTTGTGAGGAAGAAGTCACCTATCTAGGATATAAAATAAAAGGAGGTCAGAGATGGCTGACTGAGGCAATGAAACAGACTGTTAGGGATACCCACTCCGACTTCATGTCAAGAAGTACGAGAATTCCTGGGGTCAGTGGGGTACTGCCATCTCTGGATCCCGGGTTTTGCAGAAAAATCTCGACCCTTATATGAAGGATGTAAATCAGGTCAGGCATGGGAATGGACTATGCAAATGGAGGGCACCTTCTGAGCCCTGAAAACAGCTATGTTAGAGGCCCCGGCCCTAGCACTCCCTGACCTCACAAAGGAGTTCCACCTGTTTATAGATGAGAGAAAGGAAATAGCTAAGGGGGTGCTCACGCAGACACTAGGACCTTGGGGGTGGCCGGTAGCGTACCTGTCCAAAAAGCTAGACCCGGTGGCAGCAGGGTGGCCTGCGTGCCTGCAAATCATCGCAGCTACTGCTTTGCTGGTCAAAGACGCCGACAAGCTCACCCTGGGCCAGCGTCTGCACATCACCACCGCTCACGCCATAGAGGGGATCTTGAAGCAGCTGCCGGGACGATGGATCACAAACGCGAGGCTGACTCACTACCAGGGACTTCTGTTAGATGCCCCTCGCATCGGATTCCGGACTCCTGCCATCCTGAACCCAGCCACGCTTCTGCCAGATCCGGTGCCAACAATACCTGAACATAGCTGCCTTGAGATTCTGGCTGAGACCCAGATGGCCCGGAGTGATCTGCAAGACCGCCCCCTCGCGAACAGCGACCTGACCTGGTTCACGGATGGGAGCAGCTTCATCCGGGACGGACACAGGTATGCAGGGGCGGCCGTAGTATCTGGACAAGGCAAGCTTATCTGGGCCACGCGCCTTCCACAGGGGACCTCGGCTCAGAAGGCTGAACTGGTCGCATTGACAGAAGCCCTTCGCTGGGCCCAGGGGAAGAGGCTGACGGTGTACACTGACAGCCACTGTGCCTTTGGGACAGTACATATACACAGAGCCCTCTACAGAGAAAGGGGCTTCGTTACAGCTGAAGGCAAGGAGATTAAGCACAAGCCAGAGATACTCCAATTACTGGAAGCCATCCTGCTACCCAAGGCAGTGGCTGTAGTCCATACCCCGGGGCACCAGGGGGGGTGGACTCCCTTGAGTCCTTGAGGGCACCAGGACTCCCTTGAGGCCAGGGGCAACCGGGCCATGGACACTGAGGCAAGAAGGGCTGTGGAGGGACCAGTACTAACTGATGTTCTACATCTGAGCTTGAGCTTGTCGCCCCCTGGGATGGGGAAGATGCCCCCCCAACCAGACTATTCCAGCACGGACATAAGGTGGGCCACAGAAAAACTGCAGGTGACGCCGAACAAGGACGGCTGGTTCCAAGACGGAGAACATCACCTGATAGTCCCTGAGACCTTAGGGAATCACCTACTAGGGCACTTGCACCAGACAACGTATCTTGGCAAGAAGAAGATGTTACAGCTTCTGGCCATGGCACGACTCAGATTCAAATCACAAGAGAAGACAGCAGAGGACATTGTCAAAAACTGCCATGTCTGCCAGGTTATGCAGCCGGGGAAGGTCAGAGGGACCCATACAGGTACCAGGGAACGGGGGAGGCAACCTGGGTTGTTTTGGGAAATAGATTTTACAGAGGTAAGACCAGGGAAATATGGGTACAAATACTTACTGGTCATGGTAGATACCTTCTCAGGGTGGGTAGAAGCCTTTCCTACTAAAGGAGAAACTGCTTTAATAGTGGCAAAGAAAATATTAGAGGAAATAGTTCCCAGGTATGGGCTGCTGGAGAGCATAGGGTCTGACAATGGACCAGCCTTCACAAGTCAAGTTAGTCAGGGGCTAGCCCGGGCTCTGGGGACAGATTGGAAATTACATTGTGCATATAATCCCCAGAGCTCGGGGCAGGTTGAAAGAATGAACAGAACCCTAAAGGAGACTTTGACTAAATTGGTCCTGGAGACTGGCGGAGACTGGGTGACCCTCCTTCCCTTCGCCCTGTTCCGAGCCCGGAACACCCCCTATCATTTAGGCCTAACTCCCTTTGAGATTGTATACGGTGCTCCTCCACCTGTAATACCAAAAATGACTTCTGGGGCTCTGCCTGAAATCCCTAAAGGAGTGCTGCAGGCTGTACCGGCCCTGCAACGAGTTCAGGGCCAGATCTGGCCTGCGCTCCGAGCCTTTTATCAGGCAGCCCGACAGGAGGGAAAAGAGGTTGCCGGGCACCCCTACCAGCCGGGAGATTGGGTATGGGGAAAAGGCATAATAACAAAACCCTAGAGCCCAGGTGGAAGGGACCTTTTCAGATTATTCTTGTCACCCCCACTGCCCTAAAGGTTGATGGAGTGGCGACCTGGATACACCACTCTCACGTGAGACCTGCCAACGAGGACGAGCGAGAGCAGCAGGAAGTTCAGTGGAGAGCCTCGGCAGATCCAGAGAATCCACTGAAGACCAGACTTACTTGCATGACAACCAGACCGCCACAGAACCAATGATAAAGACACACAGAATAAAAATGCTTGTAGTGATTGCTATATTCATAACTCTTATGGGAAAAACAATGACTGACCCAAATCCCCACATGCCCTAGAACCTCACCTGGGAAATCACTAACTTAGAAACCCATGAAGTTTATAATAGGACTTCAGGAACGGCCCCACTAAACACTTGGTGGCCGGACCTATATTTTAACTTAGAACAATTGCCAGGCATGGACAATCTGCAGTATGACCCTAAGCAGCAGGGATTGGGCTACGAATATCAATATACTCAACGCCAGGCCCAGATAGAGCTAAGTAGGAATGGGTTTTATGCATGTGCAGGATTTAGAACAGGGAAAATAAGACGCACATGTGGGGGGATCCAGTCCCTCTACTGTGCAGCCTGGAAGTGTGTGACCACCAATGACGGAGAGTGGAAATGGCTGGTCCAACCTCTTTTCATCGAAATGTCTTATGTCCAGCCATGCTCACGAACCAGGTATGCCTCTGACTGTAACCTGATACGTGTAAGGTTCACAGATGAAGGAAAAAAGGACAGACGGTGGGTCTCGGGACTATACTGGGGATTGACTCTCTATGACCCCCAACGGGGGGGGGGGGGCGGGGCACTGTAATACAATTTAAACTGAGGGTTTCTCCCATCTCGGGCACTGTAGGTCCCAATCCAGTGCTGGGAGGAACCGGTTCTAACATTTTGGGGGTGCTAGGGGGAGAACAAAATAGCCCACGCCCGACTGTCGCCCCACCCACACTTTTAAGGACCCCGGTGGCAGAGGTGGAAGCGCTAGTAACCCCCGGAACAAAAGAGTCAGGAGATCCCTTATGGAAAATGCTGACAGCAGCATATGAGGCATTAAACCGTTCTGATCCCAGTGCTACGGAAGCTTGTTGGTTATGCTATGACATCAGACCCCCTTTCTGTGAAGCAGTAGGAATAGATGCCCCCTTCAACCATATGGGAGAGGAGGCCCCTAGGTCCTGCTCATGGGACCACAAGGGCCCGGGGCTAACACTTCAGGGAATGAACCTGCGTAAGAAAGATGCCCCCTAGCCATGCACAGTTTTGTGCCAAAACCCACCCATCTGTAAACCGGACTGGAGGAACAAAATGGGTGATTCCAGCGCTCAATGGATGGTGGGTTTGTTCTAAAACAGGCCTGACTCTATGCCTCAGACTGTCTGTTTTTAATGAGTCAGAGGAAGTCTGCATCATGGTGCTAGTGTTCCCTAAGGTTATCTACCACCAAGAGAATATAGTATATGATGCATGGGCGAAAGGCACAGAAGGTGCCAGGTTGACTACAAAAACAAGAGAGCCCTTTACAGCAATAACCGTAGCCACCCTTTTCGGTCTGGGCGCAATAGGAACAGGGACAGGAATCTCATCCTTAGCAATACAACATAGGGGGTTCGATAATTTGAGGGCCGCTGTAGATGAAAACATAGCCAGAATTGAAAAATCCATCTCTCTTTTAGAGAAGTCCCTAACCTCACTGTCTGAGGTGGTGCTACAGAACCGGAGGGGACTGGACCTCATATTTCTCCAACAGGGAGGGCTATGTGCGGCCCTTGGGGAAGAGTGCTGTTTCTACGCCGACCATACTGGGATAGTTAGAGACACCAGGGCTAAAGTCAGGGAAGGACTGGCAAAGAGGAAACGGGAGCATGAACAAAGAGAAGGATGGTTTGAGTCATGGTTCGATAGCTCCCCTTGGCTGACTACTTTGCTTTCCACTATATTAGGACCCCTAATTGTGCTCCTGCTCATCCTCACTTTCAGACCGTGTATTCTAAATAGATTAGTTACTTTTGTAAAAGAGCAGGTCAATACCATACAATTGATGGTATTGGGGCAGCAATACCAAAAGCTAAACCGTGATACCCGCTTAGAAATAGAGGAGGTGCGAGACCCCATGTACGAGCAAGAGTGCTCGTAGGTAAAAGAAAAAGGGGGGAATGAAGAACGAGAATTGTTTAAAAAAAAAAAAAAAGTGTGCTCTCTTTGATTCTAACGGATGCTAATTGCTTCTCTAAATATGGTTTGCTGACCTAGCTTAAGTGGAGCCCAGACGGCCGTAACAGGCCCCGACGGTTGTAACAGGACCCGGGGAGATAACCGCAAGTTACTTCCCGATAAAGGGCTGGAGAGTCCAGGGGCCCTCCAACCAATTAACCAGATAAGAAGGGCAAGGCATGATCAGAAGCCTGTCCCGCAACTTAAAAACCAACCAATCAAAAGCCAGTCCTGTGGCTTGAAAACCAACCAATCAGGAGCCAGGACAATCAGCCACTTTTGAAAGAGCAAATGAATTAAGGGAGGGAGGGGGGATCCATCGCCCCCGTGCACATACTCTGCTAAAAAAAAAGGTATAAAAGACATGCGCCCCCGCTGTGTGGGGTCCCTGCCCATGGAAAGAGACCACTGCGTTGGTGCTCGGGCTTGGACCCTAGCTCGAGCTAGTCAATAAAACTCCTTTGCCTTTTTGCAGCCTCAGTGACAATGTCTTTCTGTTCCTGGGGCCGAGGGGAACCGGCTCTAACAAAACCAATCTGCTCAAGCACAGGAGGGAAGAAAATAGCTCTGCAGACCTGCGGAGAGCTCATCTGAACCTGCGATCTGCCCGTTTCCTGAGGAGCAAATCACCCTCCCAGTGGTTTTAATTATATGTCGTTTTCCCTAATGCAAGCTTTAAAGCAGAGTTCCTGGAAGATGTGAACCCACTCTAGGTAGAAATTTTCATTAAGTTTTGTAGCTAATGCAATTCAGTCCCAGAAGTCACACACACACACACACACACACGTACACCTGTTTGTCTTAGGGGCCACTCTGTGGGTCCAGGGCAAATCGGCCCCTCCTTCCCTAGCCTGGCCTTGCCTCTGGCCCCAGCAGCACGTTTGTTTGATATCTTTATACAGAAAGATTGTGCTGTGTAAGGTTTCATCGAGAGGGAAAAGCATTCACTTGCTTTAAATATTCTGAGAATCAGTGATATAACCCACTGGGAAACACTGATATGCAACAAGGAATGACTGAATGAGTGACGCAGAAAATCGCTTCGTGACGAAGATGTCTGTACTGTTAGAACGTCTCACCCTGACTCTCCCAGTCTGCAGAGGTCACCAGTCCTTCCCCCAGGCGCCTGCAAATGTGACTTCACCAGCAATCAGCAAGCTACACTCTGGCGTTTTTAGTCTCTGACTTGTAATGTGTTAGATTCCTCTCATTTAATTATCACTAAAATGTGGCTTTCCTACAAATGGGATTCATGTCACCTCACGTTCTCTGTCATGTTAATTAATTTAGCTCTAGCTGAAAAGTGTTGGTGATGGTATTTGCATTTCTTGCCCTAAATCGTCTAAGTGCCAGCGGGGCACACTCTGCTGCTTTCTCCGCGTGGAAATACATCAAGCTTTTCTTGAGAGCATCCCCAAGTGCCTCGTGAGTCTCAGCAACAGCCCTGTGACCCTGGCCTGAAGGACATAATTATCTTTACAGCTTTTTGACTGAGCATCTGTCTATTTTTGTTAAACACTTGTCCCCCGTTTGTGTGGCAGTGAGTGCCCCCCGTCCCACCCCCACTACCTGGTACACAGCAAGGACAGATGGCAGAAGGGCTCTCTAGCAATAGAATGCAACACATGGAAAGAGATACACTTTTTGCACAAAAATGAACAAACAGACTAAACAAAGGTTAATTTGGGACTTGAAAAAAGGTTGGCTATGTCTGAAATAACCCACTCTGAGCCCAGTCCAGAGGGCCTCCCTCCCCTGAAGATCCTGAGGTCCGCGCTGAGGAAGGTTGAGGGGAGACGTGGGCTGTCATCCCGACTGTGGATGGCAAGGCTCCCTGCTCCAGGGCCAGTGGGTGACAGAGTGGGTCAAGGAGTGTTTGGATGCAGGACATCTGCACACCAAGAAGAGCAATAGTGATGTCCCCAGAAGAGCAACCGTGAGGCCTAGACCTTCCCTTAGGACCGGAGGGCACGCAAAGAGGCCTGACACAGGCGTGAGCCCCACGCTAGGGCTGCTGGATGCAGTGGGTGTTGGAGAAGGAGTTTCTGCAGCTGAGCAAGGGAGTCGCGATGAGACCGTGATGTCTGTTTACTGGGTCGGTTTCCCTGTGGGTTTCCAAGAGCGAGTGTGAGGGGAGGTGAGCCCCTGGAGAGTGGCTTACAACCCCACGGAGGCCTACAAAGATCGTTCGGAGAGCACGGTATTGAAAGAGGAGAAGATCCGTGGCTAGCCATGCCCTGGCGGAGCTGGTAGGACTCAGGTGACATTGGATTCAGGGGTGGCTGCAGGAAAGCCAGGCTCTAAGGAGGCAGACTTTGCCAAGTGCTGTCAAGCACCGAAGGCCCGAGTGTCCCAGGGGGGCCCTTGGGGAGGAGGAGAAGTTGGAGCAGAGCTGAGCCCAGAATGGATGAGGACGGTCAGAGAGGAAAAAGGGACAGAAGGCTCCGGAGCTGCAGGGAACATAGGTTAAAAGTCAGGAATGAAGCACGTGTTTGACACCGGATGGTTCTCACTCTGAGAGTAAGATTTGGTGAGGCCCGAGGATGGCCTGGAGGTATTTGCCAACATCTTGGTCACCTGGCAGCTACAGGCCAAGGCACCGGAGAACAGCACTCACAACCTGACTGTGGCCCAGCTCAGCAGTGGGGGGCAGGCCCGCCCGGCTGTCCGGGTCAGCCTCGGGGTGCACACCGCCTCCTTCAGGGCCCTCAGAGAATCCCCTGCCCCTGTGTGAATGTGGGGAACCAGGAGAAAACCAGCGGTGCCGACGCTAGGAACAAGCCATGCAGCTGGGCTGTCATCCGCCACGGCGGCGCCAGTGCCGTCTCCAAGGCAGGCTAAAGCAGGAGCAGGGCGTGCTCCAAAGGCCACGGGCACCGACGCGACCCAAGTCCCCACCCTCTCCAGGTGACATGTTGGGTGCTCTCAGCTAACTCATACTTCCCTCCTCAATGGGATAATTCCTCCTGGGTAGAAATTCGGAAGTGCTGGGATCCACCAGAAAAAGGGTTTGGGGCTACAGACGGGGGAGCCCCACCCCACCTGAACTGGGCCGGACCCACGGCTGCCCGGCCGCTCCCCAGGGTCACGAGCAGCGCTGAGCCCCCCCACTCGAGGATCGGCGAGGCCCCCGCTCCCCGCCCAGGCCAGCTGAGGTTAAGGAGCAACCTCAGCAGGGGACGATGAACCATGAAACCTCGTTTCACGTCCAGTTTTGGTCCACAGGCCACTGTGATCCTCAGCCCTCGCTAGTTCTCCGCGGTGTCCCTGTGGCTTGAGCACAGAGTCACCATATCGGGGGGCCTGTAACTTCTGAGGAAGCCAGGGCTTCTGCTCTGGCAGTGTTTCTGGACCGTGCTGCCTTGCCTGGAGCAGGGACCCTTTGGCTGTCCCCCTCTCAGTGTCTCCAGCGGCCTGGGAGTGACATCCGGCCACGGTCCCCCGCTGCAGGCACCGTGTGAGTGCGCACTGCCGAGAGAGGCCCGCTATGGCCGGGCTGCCCGTGACTCCTCGCACGCCGTCTGGACCGGGAGCGTCAGGAGCTCCTCCTTAATAGCAGGAGAAGCGTCAGACCGCGTAATGCAACCGTCAGGGCTCTGAGGAGCCTCCTAGACGTTCCCTGCCTCAAAGAACCCTGGGCCTGTGGTAGGAAACGTTAAAAAGTGTGATGTGTGCGGACTGTCAGACTCTAAAGCCAAGTTGATCGAAACTGGAACATCGTGTCTGCCAAAACCCAAAACTATTGGCCTGGAGCAGAGCTTCACAATTCGCCAACGCTGAGCTGCCATTGTTTTCCCATAAGGTACAAAGCCTGATTTATGGACACTTACTCACTCATTCATTCTCGTAGTTATTCATTCCAAGTGCATGTTGTCTTCCTCACCCCCAAAATGGCCTTTCCCTTTCCTTTTTACCGTGGTGCAAGCCTCGAAGTAGCCCTAACACCTTCCTCCCCCCCTGCAACCAGTCTACGGTCGAGGCTGTTCTTCCTCCCTAAGAGCTCAGAAAGTTTCTCTGTCTCCATCTAGTCAGGAAACGTCACTGAGCACCCCTAAGTCCAGGAGGATGCGCTGGTGCACAAAAAAGCACAGGCTTGTGCTCTCCTGGAGCTTCGAGGGAGGAAAAAAATGAACCGGCAGAAACAAGAAGCACGTTGGAGTCAGTCAGTCCTCACTTAACAACCTCAGGTGGTTCTTGGAAACTTCAAATGAAACAATGCACAACAAACGCAGTTTTCCCATGGGCTAATTGACATAAACAAGTGTTAAGTTCCTATGGCATATTTCTGGTCACAAAAACATCACCAAGTGCTAAATAAAGACCCAGACACTTCTGATGTTAAACAATGAAATAAATGTGAACTATACACATGTTGAATAAAGATTAAAAAAAACAAGTAAGAGAATTATTGACCCAATTTTTGGTGACGTCCCACCACTGTCCCACTACCAGTGGAGGTGAGTTAAATCAGAGAATAAATATTTTCAAAGCAAAAATTATCAGGGGCACCTCCTGCCACCAAGCCAACCAACAACCACAAACAGGGCAGCCTGTGGACCCCTGTCCTCCCACGTCATTTACCGTCGTGCATCTGTACAATCACCATACACCTTATGGATTTTTATTTGGCAACAATTTGTATTCATTCATTCATTCATTTTTTCCAACTTACTCCTTCCAGTTTATGGTCAGGGGTGACCAGAGCTTGTCCCAGCAGCTCCAGCACCAGACAGGAGCCAGCCCAGTCAAGGATGCCATCCCGCCACGGGGCACACTGGCACTGGGACAGTGTAGACAAGCCACTTCACCTAATGCTCACAGCTGTGGATTGCAGGAGGAAGCCAGAGTACCCCGAGGTACAGCGCCAGCTGTGCCTTCTCCCCTCCACTCGTCCCCACCCTCCTGCAAGCGCCTTCCTTCAGTCCTGCCGTCCACTGTGCTTGGACACGTGACGTTTTCCCTGGGTAGAGGGCCCTTTTCTTCTCTGTTTTCCTGGTAAATAAGGCTCATCCTTCAGATTCCAAATTACCCACCTTACCTGGGGAAGCCTTCCCTGACCTATTTTCTGTAAGCAGATGCCCCAGCTGCATGTATTCAGGGCACAGTGGCCTCTTTTTATAGCACGGAGTGCTCTGGAAATGTCTCATGTAATTTAGGGTTATTTCACTAACATCTGTCTGTAAGATTCTACAGAGGAGCTCCTGCTGGAACTACGCTTAGAATAGCATCTTTAACGTGTTGCATTAATGAATAAAATTGTGAATAACTTTCATGAATTTGATAGTTGATCACATAAGGAAGACATTGTCACGTGTGTAGGTGATGAGTGTGTTTGTGTGTGTAGTATGTACATGTACAGGTGATATGTGTGTGTGATACAAGTGCGTGTGGTATCTGTGGTGTGTGCATGGTCTGTGTATGTGTGTGGTGTGAGTAGGTGGATGATGTGTGTCATGTGTGTGACTTGTGTTTGTGTGTGTGGATGTGTGTGTGGTGTGTATGGTATGTGTGTGGTGGGAGTAGGTGAGTCGTGTGGTGTGAATAGGCATGTGGTGTGGTGTGTGTGCTGTGTGTGTGCCATGTGTGTGGCTTGTGTCATGTTTGCATGTGTGGATGTGTGTGTGATGTGTGGTATGTGTACTGTGTGTGGTGTGTGTGTAATGTGTGTGTGCTGTGGTGTATGTATGTGGCATGTGTGTCATGTGTGAAATATATATGCATGTGCTCTGGTGTGTGTGTGATATGTGTATGTGTGACGTGTAGTATGTGTGTGGTATGCACATGGTGTGGGGCTGTGTTGTGTGTGTGTGTGTATGATGGGTGTGTGTGCTGAGGTGTATGTGGTGTGTGCGTGTTTGTGTGTGTGATGTGTGGTCCGAGAAGAGGAGATGATGAGCATTATTAAATAATCCTCAAGTCTCTGCACTGTATGTTTTATCAGCTCCTAGTAGAAGATGGTTTTTGTTTTGCTTTGTTTTTTATTTTTATTTTTTTTAGGTTTTATTATTGCATTTTCATACCAGAGTAAGCATTCTGAAAAAGTAATAAGTCATATTAAATAATTTCAGAAGAACTCTAAGACAGAATTGGAGAAAATCAGGTAACTTATCGTTTAATAAAGAGTGTCTTTTATTTAAGCCCCAAATATACAAGATACACATAAGAAAGCCCTTGATAAATATTTTAAAAATAAGCTTTATTTCCTGCAGAGATTACTTTTTTTATTTATTGCAAAGTAGAAAATCTAATTTTCTTGACATGTGTAAACAGATTTCATGACACAGAAATGTGGTGTGTAGAAACACTCGTGGACGCCCAGTAGCATGTCCCTGGCTCCGCCCAGGCCTCTCTGCCCCAGCCTTACTGCCCCGTAGATAGCTGTGGCAATCCCAAGGTTATCTTCCATGTCATCTCAGAGTCTTTGTGGCCACCTGCCAGTGACCAGTGAAGACCCCACAGCCAGTGCTGGCTGCTGGTGGCTGCAGCAAAATCAGCATTTCCGAGTCCTCCCTCCCCTGCCGCGACTGTCCACAGTCTTCCGAGGCTGCAGGCCCAGGTCTTCCTGGGCCTCTGCTCTCAGTATTCTGTGAAGGTTTTGAAAAAACAGATATTTCCGTCCCTCTTGGATTGGATTGATTGGACGGGGAAGAATCTAAGCTTGGTTTGGAAAATGATCTAAGCAAAAGATATTTTTCATAGACTCCAAATGACACCTTCCAGCCCTTACTTGCCAAGTCAAATCACAATATAATCTTCTTTGATATAAATTTTTTAAATAGTCAGCAAAGATCTTCAAAACAATTTTCCCCGCAAACCTGAGGCACAGCCCCCATCATGACTCATATATCAGCACAAGGTGACATTGTGAAACTGTCTCCATTGAAGATAAGTCCCCAAGACTATCCCATCAATATGCACTGGTCAGAAGTCAGAAGCTTACACAAATGCCGCCAGCACGCGTCGCTGGCTGCAGACTGGCAGACAAAGGCTCTAAGACCTACTATTTTCTCTCTCCCACCTTCAACAGTACTTCCCCTGTTACCCTCTTATTATGACATGTTTGCCCATAAACATAAAACAAAGCTATACTAGGATTATATCATAAAATTCCGCATCTCTCTGCACTTAAGCTGGCTTGTGTTACTATTAATTTACCTTCACGTGTTGGTTGTTTATTTTTTGTAATCACCTGTGCGAAGATAACAGGCCAGAACCTTTTTGCATGAGGATAAAGCTCTGAAAGAAAAGGTGGGTAGGAAACAGAAGAGAGTCGCAGGGGAAATGCTGTGTGTAGGTGATCGCCTCCACAGCGCCTGCAGAGCTGTAATTATCTATAACACCGAAAGGTTTAGATGGAAAGATTTTGGATCACTTCTACAAAACCTCTAGGACTAGAATTATCTACAGTACTTACAGGGTTAGGTGAAAATTTTTCAGAAAAAAAAACTTTTTTTTTTTTTTGCATAACTAAGCCTAAAGCCTCTGTGAATCCCAGCAAGTATGTGTTGCTTAATTACTGTTAGGGAGAAGGTGTTGTCAAAAGACTGTCCCACTTCAGCTTTCTGGGGAGAAAAGATCACATAAGTGAAACACTAAGAGGTCACCTCTCAGTGCAAGAGAACAGCTCATTGTTCTGCGCACTCTGCAGATGCGGCTCACGGGAGAGCTGTGATGTGGGTTTTGGACGTATGATATCACAGCTATGGGAATTATATGTTGTGTTTTTGCTGTTCACCATTAGAGGAAACATAACATTTCCCTAATGAGAAACAATTGCCTCAGAGCAGGCTCTGATGACTTTATTTGCACTGAGGAACGTAGCTGTGCTCACCCTGTAATTACAGTGACACAACAAACCCTGGCAAACGCCGGCACAGCAGAGCACCCTTGGCATCACAGAGTCCCGAGATACAGGAGAACTCGGAGGTGCTCGGCCCGTCTCAGAGGCTTCGTGTGCACCTGCCGTGTGTCATGCCCAGTGCTCCCGGGGGATTATGTTCCATCGTATGTCTGAAAGGCCCAATAGCCAGAGAACACAGAATCCATATGTACATAGAGACCCAGGCCCCACCCTGGACCTGCTGCTTCAGAATCTCCAGGGAAGGGCCTGGGGATGTGAATGCGGACATTTTTATTATTGACCAATTTGGGAAATGCTGAGGAATCCCTGAAGTCTCCTTTGGGTTTAACTGTCTATGATAATCTCAGTTTACTGATCTCAATGAGACAAAAGGAACACGTAAGCAAGAATGGCCCTCACATGTTTCCTGTCCAATAACATTTCCATGCACAGGGCACACTTTTAAGCTCCACAGATAGTATAATAAGATAATGCAACTTTCCTGACTGCATGACACTTTCAAGTTGGATAGAAAAGGAAAATACCTCAAAGTCAAATAAAAGTGCATGTCCACAATATAACAGATGTCCCAAAGAAGAACATGGTTGAGGCTCATATACCAATATAATAAATAGATGCCTTGAAAATGAGACTTCATTACGATCGGAGAGGATGGGCAAGATTGGGGCACTCAACAGCAGGAATGGAGGGGGAGGCATAACATGGCAAAGAAGCTGCTTGTGGAAGAAAACACAGAAATTAAGAGAAGAGTGAATTTTCTAACCCTGGAAAAGCTAATTTGCCCCTGCGTCAGATGGCATAGATTGTTGTTTTGCTTTTGAAATGAAATTTGTCTATCCTTTGCACACACAAAATTTGAGTGTGTGATAATTTGCATTAATGTCAACAATATTGAGTAACTAGGAGGTATATCATGAGTACTGAACTCTGACATTTTTATTCTCTTGCCCAGATTTCTGTCTAAGAGGCCTGGTGAGTCATGCCTACCAATGATACAATCTCATTAAATAGGCTATTATTAACCTGTTATAATGTGGGTTACTTTCCAAACTGATTCCAGCATAGCATTGCATGACAACTAGAAGACTCCCTATCTTAATTCTAGCATTCTGCTCTACTAACTCCAGGTTTTTAGACAAAGCTTGACTTTTTCAACCAATTGCCAACTAAAGAACCCCTAAAACCTACTTATGACTTACAAGCCCCACGTTGAGATGTTCCACCTTTCTGAGTGAAACCAATGTATTCCTTTAATGTATTTACTTATGGTTTTACCTGTAATTCCTGTCTCCATAAATGTATAAAACCAAACTGTAACCTGGCCACCTCGGGCACATTTTCTCAAGACTTCAGGAGACCATGTTCCCCAGGCTGTGGTCACATATATTCAGCTCTGAATAAATCTCTTTAAATTAGCTTACAGAGTTTGGGTCTCTTTCCAATAACAATGGAAATGATTATCTATCCTAAGAACTGAAAAATCTAGATCCAAATGATGAGGACAACCATAACAAGTTCACTGTGGTAAAAAGGAGGAAGAAATTTGAGAGTAGATATCTATCAAAAGCACCAACCAAAATTAAAGACTCAAGTAGTGAACAGGGTGCACCTGCCTGATATAAGTAAGAAAAATAAGAATTGATGAGTTGGGCAGACGTCACATGGGACACGAGGACCCCTGTGTAAAGGGGCATCCCTAAGCTATGTATTTTGAGAAACTGGGTGTGGGCACAATCACAGATCCTGCATTTTAATTACACGTAGATCCTTCTGGAAGTGAAATCTCAAGTGAGTGGAATCTCAACTGAGAGTGGTAAATCTTATGGGTTGGTGGGTCAAGACAACTGAAATCATACCATGTATCTTCTCAGACCATAGTGGAATAAAACTAGAAATCAATTTCAAGAGAAACACTCAAATCTACACAAAGTCATGGAAATTAAACAAGTTGCTGCTGAATGATTATTGGGTCAATAATGAAATTAAGATGAAAATAAAAATATTCCTTGAACTGAACAACAAAGGGGATACAAGCTATCAAAATCTAAGAGAGTCAGCAAAAGCATCCCTAAGGGGAAATTCATAGCCTTAAATGCCCACATTGAAAAGACAGAAAGATCACAAATTAACAACCTAATCTCACATGTCAAGGAACTAGACAAAGGAGAGCAAATCAAACCCAAAGCCAGCAGAAGAAAACAAATAGCAAAGGTCAGAGCAGTAAATGAAATGGGAAAAGAAATACAATACAAAGGGTTGCTGAACCAAAAAGATGGTTCTTTGAAAAGGTAAACAAAATTGATAAACCTCTTGCTAATTAACCATTAATAGAAGAGAAAGGACCCAAATAAGCTCAATCAGAAATCAAAAAGGAGATATTACAACTGATACCACAGAAATACAATGAATACTATGAAAATATCTATGCTCATAAACTAGAAAATTTACAGGAAATAGACAAATTTCTGGAAACATACAACCTCCCAAGACTCAGCCAGAAGGAAACAGAACTCCTGAACAGAACAGTAATGAGTAGAGAGATTGAAGCAATAATAAAATTCTTCCAACAGAAAAAAGCCCCAAAGCAGATGGATCCACAGCCAAATTCTACCATACCTGTAAAGAAGAACTGCTGTCCATACTACAGAAATTATTTCATAACATCGAGAAGGCGGAAATCCTCCCCAACTCATTCTATGAAGCCAGTACCACCTTGATACAAAAGCCAGGAAAGGACACAACAAAAAAGAAAACTACAAAACAATATCCCTGATGAATATAGATGCAAAAATCCTCAATAAAATACTAGCAAACCAAATTCAACAGCACATGAAAAAAATAATCCACCATGATCAAGTAGGCTTCATCCCAGGGATGCAAGCATGATTCAACATATATAAATCAATAAATGTGATTCAACACTTAAACAGAAGCAAAAACAAAGACTATATGATCATCTCAATAGATTAAGAAAAAGCATTCAACAAAATCCAGCACACTTGCATGATAAAAGCACTCAACAAACTAGGCATAGAAGGAATATATCTCAAAATGATAATACCCATATATGACAAACCCATACTCATCATACTGAACAGGGAAAAGTTGAAAGCATTCCTTCCAAGAACTGGAACAAGACATGGGTACCCACTGTCACCACTTCTATTCAACATAGTGCTGGAATTTCTAGCCATGCAAATTAGGCAAGAGAAAGAAATAAAGAATATCTAAATTGGGAAAGAGCAGGTCAAACAATCACTTTTCACTGATGATATGATCTTGTATCTAGAAAACCCTAAAGACTCCACCAAGAGACTCCTGGAATTGATAAATAAATTCAGCAAAGTCTCAGGTTACAAAATCAACATACACAAATCAGTAGCATTTCTATATACTAATAACAGTGAAGCTGAGAGTTAAATCAAAGACTCTGTATCATTCACAATAGCTACGAAGAAAATAAATACCTAGAAATATACTTAACCAAGGAGGTGAAAGATCTCTACAAGGAGAACTATAAAACACTAAGGAAAGAAATCACAAATGACACAAACAAATGGAAAAACACATCACGTTCTTGAATTGGTAGAATCAACATTGTTAAAATATCCATACTACCCAAAGTGATTTACAGATTCAATTCAATCCCCATCAAAATACTAACATCATATGTCACAGATCTAGAAAAAATAATTCTATGCTTCATTTGGAACCAGAAAAGAGCCTGGATAGCCAAAGCAACCTTAAGCAAAACAACAAATCTGGAAACATCACATTACCAGATTTCACATTATACTACAAGGCTATAGTAACCAAAACAGCATGATATTGCTACAAAAATAGAGACACAGACCAATGGAACAGAATAGAGAACCCAGATATAAAACCATCTACCTACAGCCAAATGATCTTTGACAGAACAGACAAGAATGTACACTGGGGAAAAGAAGCCCTATTCAATCAATGGTGCTGGGAAAATTGGATAGACACATGCAGAAGAAAGAAACAAGACCCCTCTCTCTCACCACTCACCAAAATTAATTCAAGATGGATAAAAGACTTAAATTTAAGGCATGAAACCATTAGAATTCTAGAAGAAAATGCAGGGAAAACTCTTCTAGATATCAGCCTACACAAAGAATTTATGACTAAGACCCCAATGACAATCACAGCAACAATAAAAATAAATAAATAGGACTTGACTTAAATTAAAAATCTTCTGCACAGCAAAGGAAATAATCAACAGTGCAAATAGACAACCTACAGAAAGAGAGAAATATTTACAAACTATACATCTAATAAAATAATAATATCCAGAATCTATAAAGAACTCAAACACATCAGCAAGAAAAACACAAATGACCCCATTAAAAAGTGGGCAAAAGACATGAACACTGGCCGGGCGCGGTGGCTCACGCCTGTAATCCTAGCACTCTGGGAGGCCGAGGCAGGTGGATCGTTCAAGGTCAGGAGTTCAAGACCAGCCTGAGCAAGAGCGAGACTCCGTGTCTACTGAAAATAGAAAGAAATAATCTGGCCAACTAAAATATATATAGAAAAAATTAGCCGGGCATGGTGGCACATGCCTGTAGTCCCAGCTACCCAGGAGGCTGAGACAGTAGGATCGTTGAAGCCCAGGAGTTTGAGGTTGACTCACTCTAGCCCAGGCAGCAAAGCGAGACTCTGTCTCAAAAAAAAAAAAAAAAAAAAAAGACATGAACACAAGCTTTTCAAAAGTAGACAGACAAATGGCCAACAGACATATGAAAAAATGCTCAGTGTCACTAATCATCAGGGAAATGCAAATTAAAACCACAATGAGATATCACCTTACTCCTGTTAAAATGGCTTTTATTAAAAAGTCCAAAAACAATAGATGCTGGCATAGATGCAGAGAGAAAGGAATAATTATACACTGTCAGTGGGACTGCAAATTAGTACAATCTCTATGGAAAACAGTATGGAGATTTCTCAAAGAAATAAAAGTAGATCTACCATTCAATCCCGTAATTCCACTACTGGGTATCTACCCCAAGGAAAAGAAGTCACTTTATCAAAAAGACACCTCGTACTCAAATGTTTACCTCAGCACAATTTACAATTGCAAAGATGTGGAATCAACCCAAGTGCCCATTAATTCATGAGTAGATTAACAAAATGTGGTATATGTATACCATGTAGTACTACTCAGCCATAAAAAAGATTAATTAATGCCTTCTGCAGCAAATTGGAAGGAATTGGAGACATTATCTTAAGCAAAGTATCTCAAGAATGGAAAAATAAGCACCACATGTACTCTCTAATAAATTGGGACTAACCAGTGGGTACACAAGGGCACAGAGGGAAGTAAAACTCAGTGGAAAACAAGTGGGGAGCGGGGGGAGAGGAAAGGAGCAAAAACCTACCTAACAGGTACTGTTTGGGTGATGGGTACACTTACAGCTCTGACTCAAGCATTACAAAAGTGCTTCATGTAACAAAAACATTTGCACCCGCTTAATATTTTGAAATAAAAAAAAGATTTTCTCAGTTAAAAGTAAACAAAACTATTTACTAGAACTGTACAATAGAGTATAATCTTATATTTACACACACTTGCCCTATAAATATTTTAACCATGAATTTATACAAGTGCATATACACTGATATTTTTACAGGAAGTTAAAAATCCTCCTGGAAGAAATTTCACCAAAATGATAAGACTTGGTCTTAATACTGTGGTTAAAAGCAATTTTCACTTTTTACATTTTTCTTAGTTTTTCAAAGGTGTGAATTTCTTGTGCAATTAAATACATATTATGAGTAAAAACCAGGGGGGGTGCCTTTTAAGTATTCAGAGTTAATATCATAATCACTTACTTTAAACAGTTGCCAAGGGTTTGTGAAGTCGCTGTCAAGAGGCAGCTGAGGGGAGGGCGTGCTCGGGTGGAGAGCCAGCTGCTCAGAGGAGAGGTGGGGAGGTGCTGCAGAGCTAGGCCGCCTTCCCCGGGCTGCCGCAGACCAGCAGCCCCTCCAATACCCTGTCTCGTGGCACTGTAGCTGCCTGGACTTGCCAGTCAGGCTGCCAACCAATGGTAATAGATTTGATTTTACACTCTGCCTCCACCACCACAGTGCGCACCCAAAACTGTCCTAGGGGACATCCTAAGTGCTCAAAAGAGTCCACGTGGGGAAGAGGCTTGTACAGGGCCAGGAACTGGGCTCCAGGCCTTTGAGGTTGAGAATTCTGGGATCCTGGGTGCCTTTTAAAGTGATCGGGAGGGGAAGGCCAGGGCCTGTTCTGTTGGCACCACCAACTCCTAGCATGGGAGCAGGGCGGAGCCGCAGGAAGGCCAGAGCAGACACCTCCAAAGCGCGGGGTCCATGGCAGAGGTCTCAGGTGCCAGGTCCAGTGGTATCTGGAATAAATGAAAATAAAAATGCACTGATTCAAAGTGTTTGCCAACTTTCATGACATGAATTCTCCCAGTATCCAACTTCAAACTACTTAATGGTTTTAAGAAAAGAAGGCAAAACTCCCTAATATTTAAAAATTCGCTTTAGCCAGCTGCTGCAAGCTAACAGCAGCACACCACTGCCCAGCTCAGCGGTGGCATGCCACTTGCACTTCGTGTGTAGCCTGGCAACTCCCATAAATTTGCAAATGGAAGCAGTATCATCCTCATTAATAAGAGGCCAACAGGATTCTGATAAAGGTAAAAGTCATAGCCTTGGCAACAAGTCACAGTTCCCTGTTTTCCACTCTCAAAACAATCAGCATGTTCCCTTTACAAACAGGCCTTGAACCACCCCACCCCCCCGCCCCCGACACACACAAACACCCATCATTCCAATCTTCGCATTCTAAGTTCATCCTAAGATGAGTGGAATGGGCTACCAAAAGGACATTCAAATTCCAGTTCACAATCTGCCTGCAAATGTGTGATTTTCATCAAAGCATTGCAAATTGGTGTTGATATTACCTAATTCATAAGACTGTTGTAAAAATTCAGAAAATTGATGCATGAACACAATTTGGAAAATATGAAGTACTCTTCAAATATTACTTAGAAATAATATTATTACACTGTTTGTGGATACAATCAATGGCTTGGGAATTTCTGTCTAAAAGAGGCTCAGGGCAACAGGCAGGGGCGGGCACTGCAGTCCCCACCCCCCAGGGCAAGGACCGATATGGGTCCATGGCCTGTTAGGGACCGGGCAGCAGAGCTCCGCCACCTCCCTCCTCCATCCATGGAAAAATTGTCTTTCATGAAACTTAAGAATGCAGGGAGGGGGGTACGTTGTCTTCCATTAAACCCGTCTCTGGTGACAAAAAGGTTGGAGACCACTGCTCTAGAGACTGTGATTTTCTGTCTTATTGGAAGAATAAGATAAATTATTATACATGAATTTTTATGGCAAAGATTCATGTAATTATTTTTAAAAATTTGTATGAGTTGGTAATTATATTTCACATGATGCATGGATATATCTTCAGTGTGAATCAAAGTATATAAATTGGAATGTTTTCCCGTTACACAGTTTGATATTTTATTTTACTGTCAATTATATTTCAATGGGTAGTGCCTCTTCATATTTTAGCTTGATGTTTCTTCATTCCTCCTACTTTCAGTCTCCCTAACACACACGCACACACACACACACACACTGTCATGCCCTTTCTCAAATTCCCTGGATGAGTATTTCTTAAAACATTTCCTGAAATGCAAATAATGAGTTCTAATTTATCTTTCTGAGAATATGGAATGATTTTGCATTGCGAATCAAACTGTTATGAAACACTGATATCTACATAGAATCTTGAGGCTAACAGAAACCTAAGCAATCAACTAATCAAAACTTCTCATTGCACAAATAGGAAAACTGGGCACCCAAAGCGTGGGATTGCCAAAATTAAAAGGACAACTTCATTCCAGAGGTTGGTCCAAAACCCGGGTGAGACTTTCTCTTCTGGCACTGTGCACAAAGCATGTGCTACAGGAGAGAAGAAATTTCATTAGTTGGGGCTTAGACCTTTCACATTTCTTAACTCAACAGAAGGTTAATAATTAGGGAGTAGTTAAATCCCAGAAGTTTAAATAGACTAAGGGGGCAGTCTGTGCTCCCCAGTCTCTTGTCCTCATGCCCCTGTTGCTCTGTGTCCCCACTGTTTCCTGGTGTCTTCTAGAAACCATGATCTCTGCTTCATCCTCCAACCTTCTGTAATAGTTACTACTTTCCGTACAGCAATCTGGCCTCCACTCTACTTCTCAGTCAAAGCTACTGTCTCAAGGTCACTGTCTTAGGCTGTTCGAGCTGCTGTACCAAAGCACCATAGACTCGGCAGCTCATAAACAATAGAAATCTATTTCTCACAGTTCTGGATGCTGGGAAGTCCAACATCAAAGCCCCAGCAGATCCGGCATCTGGTGAGGGCCTGCCTCTTGGTTCACGGATGCCCCTTCTCACCGTGTGGGAGGAGCAAGCAGCTCTCTGGGCCTCTTTTACAAGGGCGCTGATCCCATTCCTGAGGGCTCCACCCTCATGACTGAATCACCTCCCGAATGCCCCCTCCCTGCTCCCGTCACTGTGGGGGTTAGCATTTCAATGTATGCATTTGGGGGGACATAACATTCAGACCATAGCAGTCTCTGAAAACCTCTTTTGCGTAAATGCCGTGGACACTGTCAGCCTCTTTCCTACTTCACCTCCAAGAAGCTCTGGACAGTGTAGACAATGCCCTCTTCCTGGAAGTTCTCTTGTAAACTCCCTGCCCTGGCCCTTCTCCATTCTGTGGCCCTTGGTCAGCCTTCTTTTCTGACCTTTCCACACTGGTTGAGACAGCATGGTACTGCATAAAGACAGACGTACAGACCACTGCAATGGAATAAAGAGCCAGAAATGAACCCACATACACACAGGCAGCTAAATCAATAAGGGCGCCAAGAATGCACACTAGGGAAAGGACCGTCTCTTCGATAAATGGCACTGGGGAAACTGGATGTCCACGTGCAGAAATAGACCCTTATCTCATACCACACACAAAAATCAATTTAAAATGAATTACACACTTAAACATAAGACCAAAAGCTGTAAAGCTCCTAGAGGAAAAGTAGTGGAAAAGCTTCTTGACTTGGGTCCGGGCGGCAAGAGCCTGCATATTCCTTCCACGACCAACAGGCCTGTAGAGGCTCTGGCTCCTGACACTCCCCACGTTCATCTTCAGCTCCCTGCTGCTCATTTCTCAGCTCCTGTCCAGTGGCCCCCTTGCTCTCCTTGAAAACACCAGTGAAAGCCTACTGTCTGGATGAGGATGTGGAGCAATTACAACCCTTGTGCCTTGCTGGTGGGGATGTTAGATGATGCAGCCACTGGGCAAAACATTTGGTGGTTTCTCAGAGAGTTAAACACAGCATTACCATAGGACCCAGCAATTCCACTCCTAGGTATACAGCAAAAAGGACTGAAAACAGGTACTCAAGTAAGTACAGGTACCCCCATGCTCGTAGCACACAACAGCCAAAACGTGGAAACAGCACAAATGGCCACCAGTGGATACACGGATGAACAAACTGTGGTACATACATGCAACAGAATATTATACAGCCATAAAAATAATGATATACCCATATGTGCTACAATGTGGATGAACCACCAAAACGTTTGCTACGTTAAAGGAGCCAGGCACAAAAGATGCACATTATATGATTCCATTTAAATGAAATATTCAAAATAGATAAATGCGTAGAGACAGAAAGCAGACTGGTGGTTGCCAGTGGCTGGGGGCGGTGGAGAGGCACTGCGTAATGGTGTAAGGGCTCCACGCTGGAATGATGGACATGCTTTGGAACTGGACCAAGGTGGTGGCAACATAACATTGTGGATGTACCAAATGCCACTAAAGTGTTCCTTTAAAATGGTTACTTTTATGTTATGTGAATCTCACCTCAATACATTATGTTTAATCTAATCTCAGGGCATTGCCATTTGTGTTCCCTCTGCCAGCCAAGTGGCTTGTGGCTCACTTTATTTAGGTCTCAGCCTACATGTCATTTACATAGAGGACTTCTAAAAGTCGCACCTCTCTTCACTCTCTTTTTCCTTAGCTTACTTTATTTTGCCTAATCATAACAATGTTCTCTGCCATATGTATGTATGTGTATGTGTATGTGTGTATATATAACCATACACATATGATTTACCATGGGTTTATATCTTTATTCTGCTACTATTTAGTATGCAGCTATGTGGCTTCAGTTAAGTTGCCTGAACTTCTTTAATCCTCAATTAAGTGCAAATGGAGATATTAAAATTATTGCAGTAATTTTGTCATCAGAATTAAGTGTGATAATACATATGAAATGATTGATATAGTGTCTGGGCACACATTAGGTACTTAGCAAATGAGATTATTAACTTCGGCTTCTAAAGAGCAGGCGTGAGCAGGAGCAGTGAAGGAGTGCGAAGGCGCCTGCAGAGGTCGTGTGATCTGCTGAGCCCCAGACCAAGGCGGCTCTGCAGACTCCAGTGGAGGAAAGTGTAGACAGCAGGCCCCACGTCTGTGTCTAGTGGGTGGAAAAGTTAATGCGAGCTGCTGGCTTAGTCTATTCTAACTGCTATAGCTAAATACTCAAGACTGGGAAATTTATAAATGATAGACATTTATTTCTCACCATTCTCATGGCTGGAAATCCAAGGTCAAGGTGCGGGCAGATTCAGTGTCTGGTGAGTGCTGCTCTCCGATTCCAAGATGTGGCCTTGTTGCTGTGCCCTCATATGCCAGACAGTGGAAGAGAGGGAACCCACTCCCTCAAGCTTTCTAATAAAGGCCCTAATCCCATTGGTGGGGGCTCTTCCCTCATGACTAAAACCCTCCTAAATGTCCCACCTCTTAATATTGCCACATTAGCCACTAAGTTTCAACACATGGGTTTGGGGCCACAGTCAGGGCACAGAAGCTGCAGAGAAACTGTCACTGAGAGCAACAGGCAAAGTGGGGGCTTTGGGCCTGACTGGAAGGCAAGTCAAGGAATGAGTCATTGGCTTCTCTGGTGCTGGTTTTGGAGGGAGCCTTACACATGCTTGAAGGTGCGCGGTAATGAGGAGAACATCAAAGGTCCAGAAGTGACCAACAGAGCAAAACTGCAAGAAGGTAGAGCTGATGGACCATAAGGTAGCCTGTGACCTCAGAGAAACCAGCATTGGCCATGAGCTCAGACACGTCTACAAACTTTGCCTTTCTGAGCTTATTATGCTCCAAGAACCATCCTCAGTACGTTGGTTTTGAGTTAAAATTGCAGTTGCTTCTATGCTCTATTTTGCCAGCCACTCTCCCTCTCGTGAGGAAGGGAAGGAGGAGAATCCGGGAGTGTGAGTATATGCTGTGATTCAGGTACACAGACTGGGGAGCTGGGGGGCATGGATAAGATCCAATAGCTCATCTATGTTTTAGAACAAATGACTGTTTTATAATGGGAATTAGGGAAATGGTATATTTTCCAGGTTCAGTGTATTTCAAGTTTTTATACACATCCTGTACCATATATTGGAGCTATAGTGAAAGCTTTCAAACACTCACATCCAGACCAACAGTAATCAGATTTTGCTGCACTTGCTTCATTTATTCCTGTTTTGTCTGTTGTTGAAGTACTTTAAAACAAACCAAGACTTCCCATCATTTCACTTCTACCATACTTCACCATATAATTCAAGAGAAAAAGTCTTTTTTACCTAATCTCAATGTCTTTTAAACAATCAACAGGATTAATATTAATGATAATTTCTCAGTAACATACATAATAATAATGACTCCGTATTCAAATGTCTATAATCATATTCAAAACATCTTTTTATTTTTGTTTTGTTCAAATCTGGAACAAAAAATATCCCACACACTTTCTTTGATTTAGCTTCTTGATCCTTTTTAAATTTAGCCTCTTTCCTATCCCTTTTTTAAAGATTTAATTTGATGAAGAAACTGGGTCAAATGTTCCATGGAATACCCTGTATTCTGGATTTGTCTCCCCTCCTCAACTCGTTGGTTAGATTATTCTATGATTCTCTATGGTGCCTGTAAACTGGAAGCTCCAAAGACTTGTGTAGACCCAGATTCACCACTCTGACAAGCGCCAGCCACATCACCCAATTGGCACGTAATGTCCAGTGCCCCCTCTCTAATGATGCTAAGCCTGAGCAGGGAATGAGGATGATGGGGGTCTAGTCTCTTTCTCAACACATTTTCCACCCACCTCTTTGGTCTCTTGTCAGCCACAATGACCATCACCTAAATGAGAGATTTCATGAGAGAATACAAAATGGGTATTCTCCACTCCTGGCATTTCTTCCACAATTATCATCTGGAATTCATCTATAGAAAAAATATTCCCACATCAACTTCAGCTATTTGGTTTCCCTGAAATACAGTTTGAACCATAAAGGCAGCATTTTTTAATAAAGTTGTTTCTTCAGTCATGACCAATAATGGTGTTGTTTGTTATTGTTGTTTCTCTATTTATTTGTTTCATATATAATTATAAACTCTTGGATTTTGTATATTCAATTAGTTTCATTTAGTTTAATTATGATTTCAGTGGGAGTCTCGTCCTGTTCCTCCTCTCTTTATTTGGCAAGACCCATCTATTTTGTATCATATGACAGTAATTTGTTTTATATCCTAAAGTTGAAGGATTTAAACAATTACCTCACTAAAAGGTAATGTGTGTGTCCACACAACAACCTGTGCACAGATGTGTACAGCAGTTTTGTTCATAATCGCTGAAACTTGAGAGTAACCAAGATGCCCTTCCATATGCAAATGGCCAAAATGTGGTACATCCAGACCATGGGATATTATGCAGCACGAAGAAGGAACGAGCTATCAAGGCACAAAAAGACATGGAGGAACGTTAAATCCCTATGACTAAGGGAAAGAAGCCAGGCTGAAAAGCCAGCATACCACGTGCCATCAACTAGGTGACATTCTTAAAAAGGCAAAACTATGAAGACAGTACAAAGATGGGTGGTTGCCAGGGGTTACGGGAGTGGAGGGATGAAAGGTGGAGCGCAGAGGGTGTGGAGGGCAGGGAACCTGCTCTGTGCGACAGTGCGATGGCAGATGCGTTTGTTCAGATGTGTAGACGGCACAGCACCCAGAGCCAACGCTAATGTAAGCTACGGCCTCACATAACGATGTGTCACTGCAGCTTCCTCAGTTGTGACAAAGGTCACATCCTGGTAGGCGATGCTGATGGTGGAGGAGGCTGTGCGGCTGCTGAGGCAGGGGCTAGATGGGACCTCTCTGCTCTTTCTGCTGCATTTTGCTATGAACCTAAAAAGGATCTAAAAAGTGAAGGATATTCAACAATAAAAAGTGAACATATGAAATACATCTCACCTACTTTATTTTTAACAAAACTTAGTATAAGAAGTTTATTTTGCATGTAAGTTCTAGTCGATACAAAAGTCATCTCTTTTTGCCAAAATAAGAATTTTGCTTCACTTTATAATCTTCTGGCCACAAATGAGCCCAGTGCTCAGGTTTATAAAAGTCAATGGTAAACAGAGTCTTTTGTCGTTTTGGAAATCAGAGAAAAACCCAGCTTTTCTGAGTCTAACAGTGACAAATAAGATGTGTGCTTTACTCCTAAAGCAAGGTCAGTCATGTCTCGGATAACGCTAAAAGGCCCACTTAGTCATGTTAACTGGCTTTTACCGTGGTTTTAAGCTATGGCGCTAGCTAACTAATGCGTATTCAATAGCGGTACTGAATGAAATAATTTCATACATCATTATCAACAATGTAATGGCATCAAATATCATTATCTAGGAATCCTAAACCTATTTCCAAAGGGACAGTATATCTGAAGGGAACTCGAATCGGGTCCTACTGAAAGCGGCTCTTTTCTTCGAGCTCTGTGTTTTGTCTCCCTTCCTCCCTCCCTCCCTCCTTCCCTCCCTCCCTTTCTTTCTCCGCATCACGCTCTCTCCCAGCTCCTCCTTCTTCTCTTCCTTCCCGTCATTGTCATCTTCTTCCCTCCCTGTTGTAGCTTTCTTTTTCTCTTGCTGCGTTGGGGGAACACACACATGGCTGGGACTGGCTCGTAGCCATGTTTCGTGGTCAATGTGCAGAGTCTGTATCGGGAAGTCTGGGCTCTCCCAAGGTGTGTTTCCGCGGGCCATCTGCGGGTGGGTTCCGACTCAGGGACGCACACGGGTGCGCACCCAGACACGCGGCTGCAGCACAGGAACAGTGGGACTCAGTGGCACCAATCTGCCAGCAGACGTTTCGCTCAGGGCAAAGCCCGCGCAGGCCTGCAGGCGTCACTGTCCCACAGCAGGCTCTTTGTTCTCACGTCCCAGCCGTCCTGTGGAAAGGCAGCCGGGTCTGTGGATGTATTTGCCTGCAGAGCGCTGGTTCCCAGAGTCCGGCCAGGGCGGTGCTGACGAGCTCCTGTCGCCGGCAGAGCCGTTCTTGTCCCCGGGCAGCACCTGCGTACCGCCATGGGCATGACTGAACTGTGTTAAATGGCTGGTAGTCAGTGTTGACCTACTTAAATAACAGTTTCACATGGCTAATCCTAATGCCAGTTACGCTCACACACACACATTCATATAAACATATGATCCCCGCTGGTCCGAGTGCAGCGCTGTTTGTGACTAATTGGTCACAGCCAGTTACAGATGCCTCTGTCCTTCCCACTCCCACTGCTTCACCTGACCGGCCTAAACTGCATACGTAAATGTATTATCTTTGAATCTATGGGAAGCTCTTGTGAAGTGTGTCAGACCTCACTGAATTCACGGTTGCATTTTTATCTTTCTTGCTGGAGCAATTGAGTCAAAAGGGGATGATGTGGCAGGAGCATGTTTTAGTTTCCTATAAAGGTTGCAACAAACAATCACAAATTTAGTGGCTTGAAATGAATTGATGATATTTATTATCAACCAAAGTATCAGCAGGGCTACCTTCCTTCTGGACATTCTAGGGGAATATGATTTTCATGCCTTTTCCAACTTATAGGGGCTGCCTGTGTTCCTTGGCTCAAAGCTAGCAGAATCCGGTTGAATCTCTCACGTGGACTCATTGTGACAGACCTTCTGCCTCCCTCCTCCTCATTTAAGGACCCTCATAATTACACTGAGTCCACTCAAGTAATCCAGTATAACCTCCTCATCTTTAGGTCAATTGGGTAGCAACTTTAATTCCTCCTTCCACGTAACATACATTCACAGGTTCTAGGGATTAGGACATGGGCCCTTTGGGGGAAGCCATTCTAGTATTCTGTCTTACTTTTCCTTGGGGGGTTGTCTGAAAAAAACAAAAACAAAAATAAATGGGACAAGAGGTAGAAGTCATAGAATACAGAAAAGACTTGTTGGCAAAAATTAAACACAGCAACAGGAACTGAACTTGGAGGGAACAAGCTGAACTGAGTGAGGCCCTGAAGATGAGGCCAGAGGGACTGCTCCGCAGAGCGACGTCCCGGAGAAGGCACAGCCAGGCAGGGCCAGGGTGCAGGCAGGGAAGGTGCTGGGAGGACTGCGCTGGAGGATGGGGGGCAGGTAGACTGCTCTGTATTTGGAGCAGGGATAGAAATATAAAGAACTTTATTGTTTTTTATGGAAAATAGGAGATAAAGTTATGGGCTGGGACTGGGGGGAAAAGATGAACTCAGTCAGTCTTAAAATGTGTCAGTGGCCAGGGAGACATGAAAAGATGACCCAGCAAGGCTGCCCGTCCCCTGGGGGTTGGAGACCATGGGTGGCTCTATGCCAGCCACCAAACACTGGGCCACACCATGCTTTCCTCAGGTGCCCATCAGCCCAGGGGTGAATATGGGCATGCAGGTGGTGAGAGTGGTGTCAATTTGTCAATCTGTAAGAGAGACCATAAGGGCAGACATGTGGACACCCTGGCGTCTGAGCCTTGGAGGTCATGAAGTCATGAGTAAAGAACAGAGGAGCCAAAGGACTGAAACCCTCTGCAGCTGGGATCACCTTCACGAGGAAGGGGCAGGAGGCCGGCCCACTGAAGACTGCAATGTCAACGTGGTCCTGGGCCGGCTTCTCACAATGTCTAGGCTGTAGTCCTGGGCAGGGCTGACATGACAAGGATGTAGAGGAGATTCACATCATCGGATCTGAGGCTGAGCTTCCCTTTGAGTGTCTGCAGAATAGGAACACAAACGCATGGCTGCATAATGGCGAGGAGGAATATATGAGACAGACGACCGCAGTAAGGCAGGATTTCAGACAGGCAACTCGGAGGACCCTCAGGCTGACGATAGATTTCGCTCGGAATGTGAACACCTGTTAGATAAGCATTCATTTTCAAGAAACCCTACAGTCCCCAGGACACTCTGTCCTACCTAGGACCCTCGATTTCATTTGTCAGATACCCCTAGCATTCTAGTTTGAGAGCCCTGACAGATCGAGAGACTCGGTCAATAAGTCAGGACATATTCAGTAAGTCATGGTCGTGGCATCAAGGATGATGAGAAGAGAGTGTTAAATGGAGAAATAAGAAGGAAGACTATTTCTTGCTTAAAAGATGTTAAATTTTTGTATAAGATCCAAATGCATCTGGGCAAATGTGTATAGCTGTGACATGTTTTATATTTTGCCTATGTTAGCATATTACTAGCAGAGATTGTCAGTTTAACTCTCAATTCAGGAGTCTCTGCCTCTCTGAATTGGCACTTTCTCCCCGTTAAACCCACACCTAAAAATACTAGTCACTGCAAATGGGCAAACTAATATACAGGAAAAGGTAAGGAGGGAGCATCCAGAGTTTCCTTTAATTGCAAACAGCATCCTTTGAGATTAGCCATGAGTTTGTAAGTGTTGAAGCTGGGAAATGTGTCCATGGCAGCTGATTACACTCCACGTTTGAGTCTATGGCTCCTTAATAAAAAAAAGTATACGTCCTTCACTCTGCCAGACAGTGCACCCGGCACAGTCCAGCCCCCTGTGTACACCTGCAGCTGAGAGTTCAAAGTCAGACCAGATTTTCTGGGAGCAAAATGTGTCTGTGGACCGGTACCTAAAAGCAGCTTTCAGAACTGCTATTGCTGGTGACTCTGAGACTGCACAGTAACGCAAAGCCATTGTCCCCAGAAGAACCCTATTGCATCTTCCATGGTAAATTCGTCCTTGGGCAAGTTAGTGATTTCTGAGACTCTTTGCTCCTCTGTGTAGAGGAAGTACTAAATGATGCCCATTCCTCCCGTTGCTGAGAAAACAATGAAGAAAATGTGTGCAGATACCTGGTACTTAGGGGCTCCTTAGGAGTTAACAACTATTTCCATAGTTTCTACCATAACTTATGCACCTGTGCCTCGCTGGCCTCCAGGTCACAACCATTTTGTGGTACTCATGCTGTTCTACTCGAGGTTGTGTTTCTGTGAATTTTTAAGACATTTCTTTCACCTGCCAGCTTCTAGTCACATTGACTTAATAGTTGACAGCTGTTTGGAAGCTTATTTCTGATTACAATGTCATTTGAAATTCACTGGATTTGGCAACAACTTTAAGCCATTGCTTATCTAATGTCCTGGAAACATAGCTATAAAAGCAGATGGTGTAGTTTTAAGGTATTTCTAGGGGTGGATTTATTTTTCCAGGAAATGCCCTAAAACTCAATAGCTTTGAGTCAGTCTTTATTTCAAACTTTTAGAAATTTCATCTTTTTCTTTTAGGAGAATTTCAGAATGAGTAGCCACAGGGATATTTTGGACAGAAATAACAGAACTTTCTGTGCAGTGTAAATTATTAACTTGAAGGTGGAAGTCACATTCTTTCAAATGATTTTCTCGTGGTCAAAAATCCTGGCTTTTAAAGTAAGACTTACCTATGTCCACTTTCCAGTTTTGAATCTCGCTAGCTCTGTGACCTGAAACAAACTACTTAGGGTCTCTGAGCATCAGTTTTCTCATTTGTAAAACAGGATGATTCATGTTTTTCTTGCTATTGCACTAGTATGCTAATATCATATCTTTCTTTCTATTCTTGGAATTAAATAATCATCTTATATATGAGCCTGGCTAATGGCAATAAGGCTAGTTTTCTTTCCTTCCCTGCAGAAATTGCCTTCCACGTTCTAGGAATTGTCAGGATCATTCAACGTGTTCTCCACGTGTCTTCCCACTTGCAAGCTCTCTCCTTGTGGGCTCAGACCCACTCTCTTATCTTTCTTGCACCAAGTTCTTTGATCAAATGTGAAAAAGAATCTCTGCTGATTATTTTTAAAAATTGCATTGCATTTAGAAGGAAAACGTGTCAAACCCTATGACTAATTCAAGATTATCAGAAAAGGTCATCTTTCTGCCCCTCTACCCAATGTTCTTTCTCCAAGTTCTTCTCCGTGCATTACTTGTCTTATTCCAACGTGTGTGCTCATTGTGCACCCTCCTTCCCTCGTGATCTTTGATGATCTTACACGTGAGGAACGAATCTGGTCCGGGTGAATCCACAAGGATCACTGGATGTGCCCGTGGGGAGCCGTCTCCTCTGCACTCCAGCTCCCTCCCCTCCCTGACTAGTCAGCACTAGTTTCTCAGCCATTCAAGGACAGACCAACACTGCTGTCCTCAGGCCATCCTCACTGCAGCTGTTCTTCCCTGTACCCTCCAGCTATGTCTTCCGGTCCCCATTTGAAACCTTCCCACACTCTGTTTGTCTTCTGAGGTTCAGACATGAGCACAGCACTCTAGTGCATCTGGCCATGAGACGAGCAAGGGCAATCCAGGTCATTGCCAAAGACCATGCATTAGTGTCCTGTGGCTGATGTAACAAAGTCCCACAGACTGCACGACTTCAACAATGGGAATTTATTCTCTCACAATTTTGGAGACCAGAAGTCGAAGTCAAGGTCTCAGGAAGGTTGGCTCCTTCTGAGTCTGTGAAGGAGGCTCTGTCCCGGCCTCTCCCCAGCTTCTGATGGTTTGCAGCCATCCTTGGCTTGTGAACCTCTGTCTTCAGTTTCACATCTCCTTGCACGCATGTATGTCCCATGTCCAGATTCCCTTTTATAAGGACACTGGTCACACTGGATTCAGGCCCACTCCTATGACCTCACCTTGAGTTGACCTTCTGAAAAGACCCTATTTTCTAATAAAATCCCATCCACAAGTACTGGAGGTTAGGAGTTTAACAACTTTTTGGATGACACAATTTAACTGTGGTCAAGACACCTATGTTTTCCTTTCCTGTTTGCTAAGCAGAACGTCCGCAGGCGATCTGTACGGGACTTGAGCACAGACGCCGCCTTCCCCGCGTGGGCAGAGGTGGGAGCAGCTGCGCTCCATCTCACCGGGCCCTGCAAATGGCCCATCTCCTCCGCCAGCAGCCTCCTGCTCTCCTGGCTGGAAATGCGGTCCGAGGAAGGGACTGCAATTTGCTAAAACAATTACCACGGCTGAGAATGGATGATTCGTTTTTTAGGTCATACAATTTGAAAACGTTAAGGTAAGATCGTTACTTTTTGGATACCGTTAATCTTCCAGCATTTTTATGAAAAATATATATCAAAATAATTTCTGTTGACTGTACTTATAAACTGTTTATCTTCAATTGTTTGGCTTCTGGAAAATATGCGTTAGAAGTGTTTCTTTGGGGATTCATGTATGTTAAAAATGCAGACAGTGTGAATTCTACACAAAGATTCAGTCAATAAGCAATTACTCAGGAGGTGCTGAGTGCAGACACCCTGCAGAGATTCTCTGGAATTCACAATTCGATCCTGCGAAGTGGATAGCATGTACCATTTTGTGGTCTCACAGAAATTGTGATGGGCTCAATCCCACGAAGCTGAGGGCTTTCATATTCCAGTATGTTCCATGTGACAGGACTTTTCTAAGAATATAGCCCAGATGAGCGTTGTCATCTCTGATGTCAGCCAGCCTAGGTTTGAGTCCAGGCCCCACACTAGCTGTGTGAACCTAGACAAGTGACTCAGTGTCTCACAGCCAAATACACAGCACTTCTCTGTAGGGTTGCTATGGGAATCACATCAGATTGTGTTCATAAAGTATCTAAAATAGTTCCTGGCACATAGGAAGCATGTGACACATAGTCGTGCCATGGTAGGTAATGAAGTAGTAAAGTGGCAGAAAATGGATTATTATAACTGACTACAAAATAAGGACAAAGAGTTTAGGGAAGGAGACGCCACTGCCTGTTGGAACGTAGGTCTCGCGTTATTGGCAGTAACCCGGCCGTGCTGTCTGCTACAGGCAGCAAAGCTGTCCTCTCGCCCAGGCAGCCAAGGACACCCCGCCGAACTGAACTCTCCACGGGTGTTTGTACCTCCCATGAGGGACATGAGCCCCTGGTGGCGGCAGGTGGAGGGCGAGGCCGTGGTCAGTGCCGGAGCCTGTTCTTGGCAGAGCGGGTTTGAGCTCACACACGCCCAGGCCACGCTGAGGGCCACCCAGCACGGCCACACCAGTTTTGCTCGAACTCAACTTTCCCACATCCAGGTGACGCTGAAAATGTAACAGGGGGAATGGCCTTCAAAACATGCCAAAAATATTTTCTGTCTCTAAAGCCCAGGAGGGGCAGGGTGAGTCTTTTGTTACTTGTGCAACAGGAGATGGCCCAGCCCGGCCTGGTAAAGGGAGGTCCTGGGCGGAGGCCATGAGATTGTTTTCGGAGCTGGGATGATCAGAATTCTCAACTGTAGTTGAGCAATAATTGCCTGAAACTGAGAACCCGCGCTTTAAAGCTCTGTATTTCTGTGAATGTTCAGGGAAATTGGGACTTTGAGATGAGAAAGTCTGCCATTTTCCTCTTTTGCTGGCAAAGTAAACTCTCTTTCCTTCCCCCTCAAACCATTTGTCCTCATTATTTGGGCTCGTGGACAAGTGCCAAGTTTTCAGTAATAAAAGGTGACAAAATTATTTGCTTTTATGAAAAGCACATTCTCAAAGTCTAAAAGTTGACACTTCAAAGCTATTGCTGCTTCTGCAAGGAAGCTGGAGAAGCTCCCCATGGGCTTTTTAAGAGGGCCTTTGGGCCACAGGGAGGGAGCAGGGCTGCTGTGTGCATCTCGACTTCGTAGATGTATTTAAGTTGCCACCCAGCCCTGCAGCCTCAGGAATTCAGGAAAGCATTGTGTGATTTCAGACTTAAATTGGTAAAGTGCAGTTGGATATGAAAATCTTCCTATTCTGGAACAGAGAATGAGTCAACGTGGAAAGGAGAGGAACCCTAAGGCAGGACAAGGTGCACAGCACATATTTAAATGAATGCTTTGCTGGCTCGTGGCCTGCAATGATGGAGACAAAGGATTGTCCAAAAATGCTGAAAACCCAGCTTTCGCCCTGTGCTGCCTGGAGGGACATTGGGAGGAGCTGACAAGGTCCAGGTAGAGCTCACAGGAGCCCTGGACTGGGAGAGGCCATGAGAGCAGCACAAGGGTGGCCTTTCCACCCGCCTCGTCCTGCAGGAGCAGCAGCCGCAAACCAGCCACAGCCCTGGGAGGGTCCACTCTGGCTACTCCCTCAAGGGAGAGAACCAGAGGAAACAAAGGAAGGAAGGACCTGCTTGTCTTGAGCAATGAATAGACATTCAGGCCAGTAGATTGTAGGTAGGTGACACACACAAGAATACCTCAGAAAGGCCTTGTGGAGTCCCCACAGGGGCCCCGTCCCATTCCACTGAGCCCGTTTCTGCTTCCAGGAGGGGCAAGAGCTGCGGGGTGGGAGGGCTGAGGGCAGGGACCAGCCCCCTCAGTCAGAGGGAGGCTGTGGGTACAGGCCCCTAACAGGACGTAGGACACAACCCCGAGAAGGTGCAAGGCTACATCAGGTTCACAGTCACGGGTGGGCCGCAGGACACTTCCCTTGACTTCAAGATACTCAAGAGGACTGCAGAGCAGAAGGCTGCATCTAGGACGGCCCGTCATGCTGCCCGCAGTCCCCTCTGAGCCCTGTCCCTCCCTGCGTGGAACCTCAGGCCCTGAGCGTGCGGTCACCGCAGTGCTGTGTGGGGAAGTGAGGCCGCTCCACGCTGCATGAGGAGGATCTACCACACAGAAATGTTAGCACAAATGGAAGCTCTGGGCAGAGCCGTCCACCTTCAACACAATGAGATTTATGCAGCAATCACTACCTAAGGGAGAGGGGGAGGAAGGGGGAGACAGGAGACCCGGCAAGGGGAAGGAAAGAGGGGAATTGGGACGCAAAAGAAAGAGGAAGAAAAAAAGTCTTAATCGAAGGAAATGAAAAGTTACTAGTACTTTAACTTACGTAGAAGAATATATGAATATTGAGTTAATTTTTAAAGGAGCTCAAACATGTGGTATTAAAATAATCATAGCCAAAGATAGAGATTGTAGAGAGTAGAAAATTACCAATAAACTCAACACACTACTGAATAAAAAGAAATAGAAACGGGAAAGGAAAAGGGAAAATAGCTTAAAACTAACTTACAGATATAGGTGAAAAGGTTTTAACTAATCACCCTGAATGCAGAGTAAGAAATAAGTTTATTAAAACAATTAAAGGAGAGATAATACCTTGCGGACAACACATGGGTAATCTAACACTAAGATAATTAATGTCTTTGTAATAAAGAATTCCCAGAAGGGAAGCAAAATTTTATTCAAAGATACAATGAAAGAGAATTTTACAGAAATAAAAGGATAACTGCTTGTACAGACCACAAAGGCATACTGAGTCCAGGAAAATTGACATAAAATGCCCAACACTGAAGCATACACTATTTGTTAGTGAATTTTAATGAAAAAGAAAATTCTTTAGACCACTGGCAGATGAAGCAAGTTACTTAAAAAGAAGAAAACCAAATTGGCCTCAGATTTCCCCAGAGCAGCATCTAATGGCAGAAAAGGCTGTTGTGGGGGGCAGAGGGCAGAGAGCAAGATGCGCTGCCTCACCACGTGTCATTCGAGGGGGAGGGAGCAGCAGAGCCTCCCCAGCTGGACACACTCAGGAGCATGGCCCCCAGGGACACCTCCAGCCAGCCTGAAGTGGCCAAGCAAGAGTTCCAGTTGGAAGCTGGAAACATTCTGGTGTAAGTCCATAAACACTGCTACATGTAGAAAAATGACTGAACTGTGGAAAACATGGTGCAAAAGGTACTTGCTCTAAATCTCAGCGTTGTGTTAAAGGATCTTTTTTCATAAAAAAAAGAAAGGGAAGCATATAACAATCACACAAATATAAAATGAACATATGTCAAATATTTAACTTAAAAAAATTGCGAGAACTTATAAGATGTTCCAACCAACTCTAAAGAGAATGCCAAAAACCCACAGATATCTAGGAAATGAAGACTTCTGAAATCAATTTACAAACAGATACAAAAGCCAGTTCTATCCACAGGGGAATAATCAATTGCAATCCACAACTAATTTGCATTTCTATGGATAAGAACGTTTTCATTATTATCAGTTTCCACAACTTACAGAGTTGTACAATAGCTCAAAGACCATGAAAACCAGAATAACCCACGTGGATGAGTGAGACAGGCTCACTCAACAGCTTTGGTCCCCTGTTGTAGTCTTTCATAGCTTTTTCTGACAACTGCAAAAGTTATAATATATGAAGAAAACACAAAAAAATGGAAGAAAGTTTACATGTGTTATTTTTCTTATTTTAACTTAAAGATACTTGGTAACATCTATGGTATACAAATTAAGGAAAATGTATTGAAGTTTATTTCCTAAAGGCACTATCAAAGCCAACAGAAAAAAAAATCTGACATTGATGAAACGGTTAATTCCATGTGTCAACTGGAGTGGGCCACAGAGTTTCCGGATTGAGCACTCTTTCTGCGTGTGTCTGTGAGGGCGTTTCTGGCTGAGGTCAGCATGTGAACCTGGTGGGGGGAAAGCAGACGGCTCTCCCCGCTGGGGATGGGCAGCATCTGATCCACGGAGGCCTGAACAGAACAGAAAGGGGAGAAAGAAGGAACTTGCCCCCTTTTCCCTGCTTGACTGTGTCAAGGCCAAGGTCCTTGCCCCACTGAAGTTTCACTGAAAATCACTGACACGAGGCAGATTGATTAATAGGAGAAACGACGTACAAGTCTATTTAGTGTGTATATAAGCGAGCCTTCAGAATGAAGACCCAATGCCCCGGTGGGGTGCAGAAGCTTACAGACAGAATGCAAGCTCAGAGCATGGCCAAAAATAGGTTATGGGGGTAAACCAGACAGGTTAGGCGAGTGAGAGAGGAAGAGGCCTCGCTAGCAGGTGGTCTTGTTATGTAGATGAAACCCCAC
The DNA here is from genome assembly GCF_020740605.2 of Lemur catta. Lineage (NCBI taxonomy): Eukaryota > Metazoa > Chordata > Mammalia > Primates > Lemuridae > Lemur > Lemur catta. The sequence continues at coordinate 89,524,584 of NC_059137.1, forward strand.
AGGTAGCAGCCCTTAGAGACAATAGATGGTAAATGTTTCTTTCAGATCCTCAAGGGGTCAGCTCAGGTAATCTCCCCCGGATGCAGACAAGGGAAGGGCTGGCTGCATTAATGCAGATGCTTCACAGATCTAGAGATGCAAACCTGTCCCCCAAAAGGCAGCCTTGCAGGGCCACTTCTGTTTGCTGCCCCCCTCCCGGAAGCCATCTCAAAATATGTCAAACAAATATATTTTGGGGGTAAAATATTTTGATATCCTTCCACTGCTTATGATAAGACATTCACCTTCGCTTGTCCTCAGACTGAGATTTACATCATCAGCTCCTCTGCTTCTAAGGCCTTCAAGTTCAGACTGATTGACAGCACTGGCTGCCCCGGTTCTCCAGCCTGCAGGCGGCGGGTCATGGGGCCTCTCAGCCTCCGTGGTCATGTGAGCTGATTCCTGTAATAAAACACTCTCTTTCTCTCTCAATCTCTCTGTCTGTCTCTAATTCTCTCTGTCTCTCTGCTTCTCTCTCTCTCCGTCTCTCTCTTTCCATGTCTCTCCCTCTCTTTCTCTCTCTCTCTATATATATAGATATACACATATAGACATAGATATATATCTTTGCTTTTTAATGTTTTTTCTACTTCAAATGTTAAGTGTTGAAAATTTAATACATTGAATGCAATGTGAGTTGTATTTAACTCAGGATAAAAAATAACAAATTAGAAAGGATTGTTTTGTGTTCATAAAACACCATGGCGCCAGGGAAAAAAATTTTTTTCTAGTGTGGCAGTCAGTGTGTCAATCCCCAAAACAACAGTGTTGGGAGGGTAGAACCCTCATGAGTGGATGATGCCACTGTAAAAAGGGATTGCAGGAGTGGGTTCTCTCTCCTCTGCTCCTCTGCCATGTGAGGACATATATCGCTTCTCCCCTCAGAGGATGCAGCGTCCAAGGCACCATCTTGAAGGCAAAGAGACTGAGCGTACCCTGCAGCACCCTGATCTTGGACTTCCCAGCCTCTGGACTGTGAGATAATAAATTCCTGTTCTCTGTAAATTATTCACTCTGTGGTTCTGCTATAGCAACAGGAAACAGACTAAGACATACACACACACACACACACACACACACACACACGCACTTATTACTGGTTCTTTTCCTCTGGAAAACTTTAATGCAATTAAGAATACAGATAACCAAAATGGGAAGGAGTCAAGAAAAAATGTGAGTGTGAGAATAGATTATTAATTTTTATATAATTTGTAATATAGAGTCCATTGGTACAGTACGTTAAAGATAAATTATTCTAACAGCTGTTAAAAATGGCAAGAAAGTCTTTATTCAATACTATTACAATAGGAGTAATTGTACTGCAGTCAGAGAGTGATTAAGCTCAACTCCAAATACAGCAAAGACAAGTAGGGATTTATAGTCTGTGCACAGGTTGGGGAGAGGATGGGAAGTTACTAAGAGGAACATAGTTAGGTACCAAAGGTGACAAAGGAAGAGGAGCACGATTGGATAGCAACAGTGGGTGATTCTGGATAAACTGAAACTGCCCTTTACAAATCAACAAAGGGGTGCAAGGCGAGAACTGTGGTAAGGGCCTAAACTCTGCGACAGTGCAGGCCTGGCTAAAAATAATGACAATAATCAGCCACTGTCCCCTGTTTGCTTCTCTGTAATTGCTACTCTAGAGTCCCATAGCTGGTGGTCATAAAGATTCTTAGCTTTCTCCATAGATAACATCACCTTTTCAAAACCTGAAGGTAGTTTCTGAGATTTCTTCCAGGCCCGTATTCCAGTGGCCTGGCTGACCTGCCCAGACCAAGAAACTGACTCAACTGGAACTGTGACCCCAACAGAAGTAGGACCCCAACCCAGGAACTGGCTTGACACAGAAGATGATTTCTACACCCCTATGATTTTGCCCTGAACCTAGCCAACTAGCAGACCCAATTGCCTAGTCCTTTGCCTGCGAAACCATGTTTAAAAACCCTGTCTCCCAAATTCTCAGGCAGGCGGATTTGAGAAATTCCCCCTGTCTTTCTGCTTAGTGCTCTGCAGAATTAAACCCTTTCTCCATTGCAACCCTGACTGCCTCAGTGTGTTGGCTCTTCTCTGTGCAGCAGGCAACAACCCGCTTGGGCGGCAGCAAAACCGTCTTGGTGGATTCTTTGCTAAAGCTGGACTCAGGCCGCAGACGGGGCCAAGAATGAGGCCTAGATTAAAGAGGATCAAAGGACCCTGACTAAAGTTCAGTCAAGGAGGGAGTCCTTGTCAAGTAATAAGTTAATAAATCACAAAAAGTGAAGTAAAATGTCTAAAGTTATGTTGAAGAAAAAACATAACAAAGAAAATTGTAATAAATTCAAAGAGCAGAAAAATTAAGGATCATGTTTTATACTGAAAAATATTTAAACCTCAATATTAAAATTCAAGGCAAAATTTAAAATAAATAAATTACTTTTGAAAACGTCATGTATTTAATTAGTCCATATGGACAACAACAAATTAACCAGTATCTTTCACTTCTGTTGAAACATTAACTTTTCCTGTGTTTCTCTGTCATTTGAGTTTTCAGAGGGTGTCCCCGCCGACAGGACGCTTGCTGACACGTGGACTCTCTGAGCACAGATGGATGTGCATCCTCTACATAACACTGCTGTGTGTCCTCCCCACCAAAGAGCAGAGGATCTTGGTCCTTACACACCTTGTATTAAATTCCAGCATCCATATTTCCATTCAGATCAGTGTCAAAGTTGTGAAATCTACTCTCTCAATTTTGAAGATATTTCTACAACCTTGATGATGGTGTGGTACACAATATTGCTATTCTTACCATCAAACCAGGTGCTTGTTTTTCAGTATAAAGCTTTAGCAAAATCATCAAATTATAGTTTGTGAGAGTCTTTTATTAGGATGCTTCCAGGCAAAATAATGATTATGAAAGATTTTAAAATATATATGACATATTATCGGGATAATCATTTTTGAAAGATGAAAATCTATCAACAAATAATTTTCTTTCCTTTCTCTCCTTTCCTCTGTTTCTCTTCTTCTTACCTTTGAATTCATTTTTTTTTTTTTTTTTTTTTTGAGACAGAGTCTCGCTCTGTTGCCCGGGCTAGAGTGAGTGCCGTGGCGTCAGCCTAGCTCACAGCAACCTCAAACTCCTGGGCTTAAACGATGCTACTGCCTCAGCCTCCCGAGTAGCTGGGACTACGGGCATGCACCACCATGCCCGGCTAATTTTTTCTATATATATTTTTAGTTGACCAGATAATTTCTTTCTATTTTTAGTAGAGATGGGGTCTCGCTCAGGCTGGCCTCGAACTCCTGACCTCGAGTGACCCACCCGCCTCGGCCTCCCAAAGGGCTAGGATTACAGGTGTGAGCCACCATGCCCAGCCCCTTTGAATTCTTCATCCTTTATTTTCCTGTTGTGTTTATATTATTCATTTTAGAACTATGTAACTTTAGGGTTCAGTCACTGTATTCCCATCACCAAATGTTTTAGGAAAAACTTGCCACTTTAGAAAAGTAACCTGTCACAATATTAATTTAACTTTCTAAGTGAGGCAGGAGGGAACACAGGTGGGCAGAACGATAGGAACAAAGTTAGGGTTACGTATCAATGAAAACAAAAGCTGTGGTTGAGCTGCGACTGTAACCCTTACAGAAACACCCTGTTTGCTCCAGTTTGGGGAAACCCCACACAGACACCTGTGCAGATGGGGGACAAAAGTGCCCTCAGGTAACTCTGACTTCCTTCTACCAACGTTACCAGCAATTATTGCCCCTCACCAAGGGGCTCTGGAAGCCATGACACATCCAGGCCTGAATCAAATGAAATAAAAACTCCCCTGCCTGATGGATGGGAGGAGATGACATTTTCATTGGCCAGAGGGATGGCAACACAAGAATGAGGAAGTCACAAGAAAGGAAAGGGAAACCGGGAGAGACTCAAGGGCCACTGTGGGCTTGGAGGTGTGCCCACTCCTGCCCCCTTCTGGAGTGTACTATCGCTGGCTAATTTTTCTTGACACCCCCTCCATGTCTGGAGGTATACTTGCTTAGTGAACCTTTTCACTCTGCTCTGCTGCTTTGGTGTTTGGTTTCAATTCTTTGTCTCCAAATACAAGGACCAAGGACAATCACTCACTGGTAACATGAGTACCAAGAATTTTTTCAATTTTGCTTTACTAGAAAATATAACATTCTCAAAATGCAAACTTTTTTTTAGAAACTATTTTTAAACTTTTTATTTATGGAAAATTTTAAACGTACCAAAAGCAGATATTATGTTATAATAACCCCCTTGTATCTATCTTAAATAATTAGCAACTCATAATGGTTTTATTTCACTCATCTCCTCAATTCTATTTTGGGACTCTGGAATATTTCAGAGCAAATCTCAGGGATCACGCCATTTCACCTATAAATATTTCACCATGCACTGTTAACACATGCTTTCTTTTTAGATCTTCACCATGCTGTTATCACACCTAATACAATTAAAATATTCCTTTATGTTATCTAATACATAGTTTATGCTCAAATTTCCCTGATTATCTTAAAAATATCTTTTCATGGTAAAATTATTTAAATTAGAATTCAAAAAATGTCCATAAATTGTAGTTGGTTCTTATACCTACTCAGTGTTTTTTTGGGGGGGCGGGGGGAGTCAGAGAATCTGAATCATTTATCCCATGGAATCCTCTCGTGCTGTATTTGGCTCATTGATCTTCGTGGTACCATTTAACATGCTCCTTTTTCTCAATGAGTGTCCTTTACGCAGATAGTGAGATGCAGAGTTAAGATTAGCTCAAGTTAATTTTTTTCAACAATACTTCATAATTGATGTTGTGAACTTCCTATGTTATGAGGAATTTAATTTTTTACTGTCTCACTTCTAGTGATGCTAAGATTACGCCAAAGGTTTAGATGGTGTCAGTCTGATCTTTCCAATATGAAATTTCATATCAATCAGTCCTTGCAAACTGCTGATTTTGTAGTTTTATTACTTCTGTATTTATTACTTGAAATTTACACAAATAAAACCTTTTACTCTGTAATAGTTGGCTACTTTGAAAAAGGAAATAAATGCTTCATTCTTTCCAATTATTTTTAAATGTTTACAACAATGAGTTGGTATCTTGATAATTACCAATAGTAATCAATAAGATTTTTTAAAATATCATTTTGTAATGATAGATATTCAAAATAAACTTTTTATTTTACAATAGCTTGAGATTTAGAGAAAGGTTGTGAAGATAATCTATCAGGCAGGGTTCTCCAGAAAAATAGAATCAGATCTGTCTCTCTGCCTCTCTCTCTATCGCTTCTATCTCTCTCTCTCTATCATCTGTCATCACCTCCCTGTCTGTCTATAAAAAGATTTATTTTGAGGCATTGGCTCACCTGATTGTGGGGGCTGGCAAGTCCAAAATCTGGACAGTAAGTAAGAAGGGTGGAAACTCCTGGGTAGCAGTTGATGCTTCAGTCTTGAGGCAGATTTCTTCAGGGAAAAGTCAGTTTTGCTTTTAAGGCCTTCCAACCAACTGAATGAGGCCTATCCACATGGTACAGAATAATCTCTTTACTTAAAGTCAACAGATTGCAGATATCGACCACATGTATAAAATACCTTTACAGAAACACCTAGGTTAGTATTTTATTGAACAACCTAGCCTAGCCAAGTTGACACATATATGTAATCATCACAGACAGTAAAGAGAATTTCCACATACCCCACACCCAGTTTCACTTGTTGACATATTCCATTAGAAAGGATCTATCACATTTAATGAAATGATATTGATTATTAACTAAAGTCCATGTTATAGTCAGATTTTTTTTTTAGTTTAAAGAGCTTTATTCTGAACTTAGTGTGTATGTCCAATGGTCCGGAGCACATGTTTTCAAGAGGTGCTGAGAAAATGTGTTCATAGTAGGCAGGTTGCGGTTTGGTTCTATACATTCATGGAGACAGGAATTGCACATAAGATCATAAGTCAGTAGTGGAAGGTGTACACTGTTTGGCCCTGTATTCAGATTTTTTTTCTTACTTTTTTATCTAATATCCTGTTTTCTGTTCCAGAATTTCAACCAAAAATGGTACATTACCTTTAGTCACCATGTCTCCTTAGGCCCTCTTGGCTATGATAATTTTTAGACTTTTCCTGGTTTTGATGACCTTGGAAGTTTTAAGAAGTACTGGTCAGATAGTTTGTAAAATGTACCTCAATTGTAGTTTGTGTGAAGTTTTTCTTATGATTAGACTGGGGTTTTTAATTTTTGGAAGGAAAGGCACAGAAGTGAAGTGCCAATCTGAACACATCCTACTGCGGGTACCTACTGTCAACATGACTTATGCTGTCGATGTTGACCTTGATCACCCAGCTCAAGTACTATTTGTTAGGTTTCTCCACTGTAACGTTACTTTTTTTCCACTTTCCACAATACTCTTTGGAAAAGAAGTCACCATGTACAGCCTATACGTAAGGAGTGGGAAGCTCCACCTCCTTAAAAGTGAGATATCTACATAAATAATTTGGATTTATTCTGCACTAGGGAATAGTGCAGAATATTTTTTCTAGTGCAGAATCTTTCTCCATTTATTTATTTATCTAATCATCGAGTTATATAATTAATTAATTAATTACAGTATAGACCCATAGATATTTATTTTAAATCTTGGGTTGTAATCAATACATTATTTATATTTTTGATCAAATTTTTCCACCTTTGGCCATTGGAAACTCTTTCAGTTTGTGTCTGTGTCTCTCAGACATGACCCGTTGTTGGAGTTCAGGGGAATACTTCCTTACTTTTTGGCACCATGAAGTGCTCCAGGAACATCCTATATTCTCCCTTTCTCAGCCTTTGAGTCAGCAACTTCTCCAAGGAGTTCTGGTTCCTCTCATTGGGGAATGGTTTCTAAACCATGATTTGGTACCAAGTATGATGATTGCTACAGAGATGTCATTGCTTCTGGTCATTCTCAGTTGACAGAGCAAGGAGGAGTATGTATATCCAATGTGTGCCTGTGTATATACATACATGTATATATATTTCTATCTGTATCAATTTGTTTGTATATTAAGCTAACTCTGAGTTCATACTGATGTCCCCAACTCTAATGCATGATCACATGGATCATTCTAGCCTCCTTTCTTTGCTTGTCTGTAACTTTCTACTCCAATAGTAAGGAACCTGACATCTACCATCTGCCACCAATTTAATTAATTGCTCAATTTATACACACACACACACACACACACATATGTATTTAGCAGGATGAAAATTCTTAACCCCGCACCCCCATGGGGAAATACTTTATCAACTACAGTACAGTATCTATGCACAGTTCCTTTTGCTTTTACTCTTTTTTTTTTTTTATTTCAGCTCTTCATGTGGATACAAAACCTCAGGTTACATACATTGTCCATGTCCCGCCAATCCCCCTGAGTCAGAGCCCCAGGCGCGTCCATTCTCCAGACAGTGCGCCTGGCATACACCATGCAGTCATACCTCCATCCCCTCCCCCCCTCCCCGAGTTAGCACCTTCAAGCATGACCATTCCCCAGGGGGTGCGCAACGCACTCATCATGCAGGCATGAATCCATCCCCTCCCCCCATCCCCGTCTCAGTCTGATATCTAGTTGGTATCCTTCCCCGATGTGCATTTAGGTGATGATCAGGGAAACCAATTTTCTGGTGAGTACATGTGATGCTTGTTTTTCCATTCTTTGGATACTTCACTTAATATAACGGGTTCCAACTCTCTCCAGGAGAACCAAAGAGATGTCGTATCATCTTTATTTCTCATAGCTGAGTAATACTCCATGGTATACATATACCACAGTTTACTAATCCATTCGTGGATTGATGGGCACTTGGGTTGTTTCCACATCTTTGCAATTGTGAATTGTGTTGCTATAAACATTCAGGTACAGGTGTCTTTGTTATAGAATGACTTTTGTTCTTCTGGGTATATGCCCAATAATGGGATTGCTGGATCGAATGGTAGGTCTACTTGAATCTGTTTAAGGTATTTCCATAATGCTTTCCACAGGGATTGCACTAGTTTGCATTCCCACCAGCAGTGTATGAGTGTTCCTGTCTCTCCGCATCCACACCAACATGTGTTTTTTTGGAATTTTTTGATAAAGGCCATTCTCACCAGAGTTAAGTGGTATCTCATTGTGGTTTTGATTTGCATTTCCCTGATGATTAGGGATGCTGAGCATTTTTTCATATGTTTGTTAGCCATTCTTATATCTTCTTTTGAAAAATTTCTATTCATGTCATTTGCCCACTTTTTGATAGGGTTGTTTGATTTTTTCTTGCTGATTTTCCTGAGTTCTAAATAGATTTTTGTTATCAGTCTTTTATCTGGTGTGTAGTATGTGAAATTTTTTTCCCATTCTGTAGGCTGTCTGTTTATTTTCGTGACTGTTTCTTTGGCTGTGCAGAAGCTTTTTAATTTCATAAGGTCCCATTCGTTTATTTTTGTTGTTGCTGTGATTGCCTTAGGGGTTTTCTTCATAAATTCTTTGCCTAGACCAATGTCTGTAAGAGTCACAGTGGAATGAAAGTAATAATGAACCCTAACAGGAACTCTCATTCCTACTCAAAGTCATGGAAGCTAAACAACCTTCTCCTGAACAACTATTTTGTAAAGGAAGAAATCAAGTCAGAAATCAAAACATTCTTTGAATTAAATGACAAAGGAGACACAACTTATCAAAATCTATGAGACGCAGCTAAAGCAGTCCTGAGAGGAAAATTCATTTCCATAAATGCCTATTTCAAAAAGACAGACAACTTACAAATAGACAACTTAATGAATAGACACAAAGAGCTGGAGAAAGAAGAACAGACTGACCCCAAACCCAGCTGAAGGCGAGAAATTATTAAGATCAAATCAGAATTAAATGAAAAGGACAACAAAAATACTATAAGGGAAATTAATAAAACAAAAAGTTGGTTCTTTGAAAAGATAAATAAAATAGACACACCACTGGCTAGACTAACCAAGAGCAGAAAAGAAAAATCTCTAATAACTTCCATCAGGAACATGAAAGGAGAAATCACGACCAATGCCACAGAGATACATGACATCATCTATGAATTTTACAAAAATCTTTATGCACACAAATTGGAAAATGAGGAGGAAATGGACAAATTTTTAGAAAAACATAGCCTTCCCAAGCTCAATCAGGAAGAAATAGAATTCCTGAATAGACCAATATCAAGAACTGAAATTGAAACAGCAATAAAAAACCTTGCCTTTACTCTTAAAGTCTCCACTTTTCCCCAAAGTTGTTTGGGAAAGCATACTTTCCCCTACATTCTTCAGTAAGTTTATTTCATAAATTAATAATATTATGTTGATAATGTCAGATTCTCACAATCTGCATTCCATCCTAGGATCTGGGTCTTCCAACTTCCCAAATGACTTTTTTTTAAAAAAAATCTTTATATAGTAAAGTTCACTCATTATGCCATTAAGTTCTGAGTCTTGACAAAAGCATAGTCTTATATTCACTATGACAATATAATACAGAATAATTTTACTGCCCTAAAATATCCCTTGTGATTAATCTTCACTATCCTCCCATCAGTCCAGAGCTAGAAACCACTAATCTGTTAAATTAAATCAATCAATAATTTATATATTAATTATTTGTAATATGAACCCATATAGATATCTGTTTTAAAGTTTGGGTTGTATTCCAACGTTACTTTATTTATTTACTACATGTATAGTTTTCCTTTTCCAGAATGGCATTATTGGAATCATACTGTATGCAGCCTTTTCAGATTGGCCTCTTTCACTTGGTAATATGCATTTAAGATTTCCTCATGTTTTCATGTGTTTTGATAGGTCATTCCTTTTTATCAATAGATAATGTTCCGTTATGTGTGTGTGCCACAGTTTGTTTATGCTTTCATCTATTAAAGGACTTCTTGCTGGTTTTGTTTTAGGCAATTATGAAGAAAGTTAATATAAACATTTGCAGGAAGGTTTTTGAGAACACATAAGTTTTCAAATAAGTTAGAGAAATACTCAGGAGCACATATACTGGAATGCATAATAGATTATTTTTAGCTTTATAGAAATTGCCAAACTGTCTTTCAAAGTGGCTGTACCGTCTTGCATTCCCATCAGCAGTGAATGAGAGTCTTGTTGCCTTGAATCCTTATCAGCAATTGGTATTGTCAAATTTTTCAATTTAGTCACTTTAGGTATCTTGTTGCTTGAATCTGCAATTCCCTAATGACAAATGAGATTAAGTATCTTTTCATATGCTAGTTTACCATTTCTATATTTTCTTCTGCAAGAATGTCTGTTTAAGACGTTTGCCCATTTTTAATTGGGTTATCTTATTGCTGATATGTAATAGTACTTTGTATATTTTAGATAGTACTTTAACACATATGTAATTTTCAAGTAATTTTAAGTTTCTTAATAGTGTTTTTCACAGAACAAAAGCTTTTAATTTTCACTATGTCCAACTTATTAAACTTTTCTTTTATTAGTGTTTTGGGTATTAAATCTAAAAACTCATTGCCAAACTCAAGTTCCTGTAGAGTTTCTCCTATTTTTTATATTTTATAATTTTTCACTTTAAATTTTGGTCTATGGTCCACATTAAGTAACTTTTTTTGCAAGGCAAAATGTCTGTATCTAGTTCATTTTTCACATATGAATGACTAATTTTTTTCTACACTAATTTGCTGAAAACATAATTCTTTTTCCACTAATCTGCCTTTTAACTTTCATGAAAAGTCAATTGACTATATTTGTGTGGGTCTATTTCTAGCCTCTTTATTTTGTTCTATTGATCTATGTGTCCATTTTTTCGCTGATATCACACTGTCTTGAATACTATAGTTTTACAGTAAATCATGAAATCGGGTAACATGAAGAATTTTGTTCTTTTACTTCAGTATTGCGTTGTCTATGCTATGTCCTTTGCCTTTCATATAAATTTTAAAATCTGTTCATAGACGTCTTCGAAAAGTTTGCCAGAAATTTGAATGTGATTTTGTTGAATCTATAGATTAAGTTGAGAAGATATGATATTTTCACAAAACCAAGTCTTCTGATCCATGAACATGGAATATCTCTCCATTTATTTAGACCTTGTTTGTTTTCTTTCACCAGTGTTTTATAGTCTTTCACATAGAGATCTATTTTGATAGATGTACCTAATTGATAGATGTACACCTTAGTACATCTTGGTACTATATAAATAGTACTCCTTTTTTAATTCAAGTTCCAATTGTTCAGTACAGGTACACAGGAGTTCATTTAACTTTTGTGTATTAAATTTGTATCCTGCAACCATGCTGAACTAACATTTAAAGTGATACAGGTGGACTAATCTTTACCATTATTGGAATTGTGTTCTATTTATTGCATTTACCCTCTCTTTCCTTTTTTTCTCCATTTTTCTTCCTTCTCTAGTTTTAACTGAGCATTTTATATTTTATTTTAGCAGCACTCTTAGTGTATCACGTACTTTTCTTGTTAATGTTTTAACTATTTTTTTCATAGAATTTATGATACACACTATTAAATAATCTAAGCCCACCTTAAAATCACAGTATAATCCTTCATGTGTAGTGCTGGTAACTCATAACAGGGTATTTTAAATTAACATTGTATCATTTATTTCCTTTATTCATATGCTGTAATCACCCAATACATTGTTACTATTATTACTTAAATAAGCAGTTACATTTTATATCAATTGAGAATAATTAATACACAAAATTATGTTACTTTCATTAACTCCTTCTGTGATGAAGTTCCCTTTTTATAAAGATCATAGTTTCCAATTTATATTATTTTCCTTCTCCCTGAAGAACTTCTTTTAAGATTTCACATTTCATACAGGGCATGCTTGCTGGCAAAAAGAAAATGGCACAAGCAAGTTGTATGTTAATTCAACTATATGAATAATCACTTTAAATGTAAATTATCTAAAAACACTAGAAATTGTCAGAATGGCCATACCTTTACTCAGTTTTTGTTTACCTGAGAAAGTATTTTTCCTTCAATTTTTTCCAGTTTTATTGAAGTACAATTTTTATACAAAAAGCTGCACATAATTAATGTATACAATTTGGTAAGCTTAGACATATATAATATATTCATGTTACTACCACAGTTCAGGTAATAAATATATATATTATCCCCCAAAGTTTCTTTATGTCCTTTTTTTATTGTTCATTTTTATTTGGTTGATTTTTTTTTTTTTTTGAGACAGAATCTCGCTTTGTTGCCCGGGCTAGAGTGAGTGCCGTGGCATCAGCCTAGCTCACAGCAACCTCAAACTCCTGGGCTTAAGCGATCCTACTGCCTCAGCCTCCCGAGTAGCTGGGACTACAGGCATGCGCCACCATGCTTGGCTAATTTTTTCTATACATATATTTTAGTTGGCCAGATAATTTCTTTCTATTTTTAGTAGAGACGGGGTCTCGCTCTTGCTCAGGCTGGTCTCGAACTCCTGAACTCAAGCGATCCACCCGCCTCGGCCTCCCAGAGTGTTAGGATTACAGGCCTGAGCCACTGCGCCCGGCCCCTGGTTGGTTATTTTTGATTTTTGGCTTTGTGGTAAAAATGCTTAATACAAGATTCTCTCTCTCAACACATTTTTAAGTACACAATATTTTATTGTAAACTATAGATACTATGTTGTATAGCAGATCTATGGAACATACTTATATAATGGTAACTTTATACCCATTGAGTACAACTCCTCATGTTCCACTTCCTGCATCCCACTGTAACTATCATTTTCTTCTTTACTTCTATAACTTTGAGTATTTTAGATGCCTCATATAAAAGAAATCATGTAGTATTTGTCTTTCTGTTAGTGACTTCACATACCAAATTGTCTTCCAAGTCCATCCATGTTGTCACAAATGGTAGGATTTCCTTCTTTTTTAAGGGTGAATAATATTCCATTGTGTGTGTGCATGTGTGCACGAATATCACATTTTCCTTATACATTCATCTCTCAATAAATATTTGTGTTGTTTCCATATCTTGACTATTGTGAATAATGCTGCAATAAACATGAGAGTGCAGGTATCTCTTCAAGGTCTTGATTTCAATTCTTTAGGAAATATACTCACAAGTAGAATTGTTAGATTACATGGTAGTTCTACTTTGAGTTTTTTGAGGAAGTGCCACACTGTTTTTCATAGTGGCTGTACCTCTTTACATCCCCAGTAACAACGTACAGAGGTTCCAGTTTCTCAACAACTTCACAAACACTTATTATTGTTATTGTTTTTTGGGTAATAGCTTTTCTAACAAGTGTGAGGTGACATCTCATTGTAGTTTTGATTTGCGTTTACCTGATGATTAGCCATGTTGAGATCTTTTTGTATACCTATTGGCCATTTGCATGTCTTCTTTAGAAAAGTGTCTATTCAAGTTTAAGCCCTTTGAATTTTTTTATTCACTTTATTTCACTCTTTACTATTGAGTTTTAGGAGTTCCTTATATATTTTAGAAATTAACCCCTTGTCAGATATACAGTTTGCAAATATTTTCTCCCATTCTGTAGGTTGCATTTTTACATTGTTGATCTTTTTTTTTTCTTTTTGCTGTGCAAAAGCTTTATAGGTTAATGCAATTCCACTTCTCTATTTTCCCTATCATATGTTCTTGTCACACATTTTGAACACCAGTTGTCTATGGACACATAGATTTATTTGAGGGCCCTCTATTCTGTCCCATTTGTCTATGTGCCTGTTTTTATGCAAGTACCATACTGTTTTGATTACTGTAGCTGTGTAATATAATTTGAAATCAGGCAGCTTTGTTCTTTTTGTTCAACATTCCTTTGGCTATTCAGAGTCTTTTGTGGTTCCATACAAATTTTAAGATAGTTTTTTCTATTTCTGTAAAAAAAGAACTTTGGGATTTAGATAGGAAATGCATTGAATCTGTAGATGGCTTTGGGTTGTATAGAATTTTAACAATATTAATTCTTGCAATCTGTGAACACAGAATGCCTTTCCATTTGCTTGTGTTGCCTTTAATTTCTTTCATCAGTGATTTATAGTTTTCAGTATACAAGCCTTTGATCTCTGGTTAGGTTTTTTCCTAAACATTTTGTGTGTGTGTGTGTGTGTGTGTGTGTGTGTGTGTGTGCGCGCGCTATTGTAATCCAGATTCTTTTCTTAATTTGGGGAGAAGATAGTTCATTGTTGGTGCATAGAAATACAACTGATTTTCGTACTTTGATTTCGTATCCTTCAAAGTTGCTGAATTTATTATTCTAACAAGTTTTTATGAAGGTATTCAGGTTTTCTATGTATCAAATAATGTCATCTGCAAACAGAGACAATGTTATTTCTTCCTTTTCGATTTAGATGTGTTTTATTTCTTTTTCTTGCCTAATTGCCCTGGGTAGGACTTCTAATGCTATGCTGGTAGCAGTAGTGAGAGTAGACATTCTTGACTTTTCCAAATTTTAGGAGAAAAGTTTTCAGTTTTTCATCATTGAATGCAGTTTAGCTGTGGGCATTTTATAAATGATCTTTATTGTGCTGAGTTCTTCTATTCCTAGTTTATTGTTTTTATTAAAAAATGGTGTTAAATTTTGTCAAATGCATGTCTATTAAGATGATCATGGAGTTTTCATCCATTCTATCAGTGTAGTGTATAACATTGATTGATTTGTGCATGTTTAACCATCCTTGCATCTGATGGGTAAATCTCATTTTTTTGTAGTGCATGATCCTTTTAAAGTGCTGTTGAATTTGGTTTGCTAGTATTTTGATGAGGGATTTGCATCTATAATCATTTGAAATATTGGCCTCTAGTTTTGTTCTTATGGTTTCTTTTTCTGGCTTTGGTGTCACAGACATGATGGCTTTATAAAATGAGTTCATAAGTTATCCTTTTTCTTCTATTTTTTGGAAGAATTTAAGAAGGATTGGTATTCATTCTTAGTTAAATTTTGAATAAAATTCACCTATGGAGACATTTAGTTCTAAGCTTTTCTTTGTTTGAAGGTTTTAGATTATTGATACAGTCTCTTTCTTTGTTATTAATCCATTTAGGATTTCAGTTTTGTCTTATTCAGTCTAGGTAGGTTGTGTGTTTCTAGAAAGTTATTCACTTTATCTAAGTTGTTGAATTTGTTAATATATTATTGTTCACAATGGTCTCATATGATTGTCTTTTATATCTGATCCATTTGTTTTCACGCCTCCTCATTCATTTCTGATTTCATTTGAGTCATATTCATTTTTTCCTTAGTCTAGCTAAGTGCTTGACAATTTTCCTTATCTTTTTTAAAAAAATAGTCTTGTCAATTTTTTTCTATTGGTTTTCTCATATCCATTTTTTCTGCTCTGATCTATATTATTATCTTCCTCCTACTAACCTCAGTTCTCAGTTTTAATTTGATTTCTTTTTCTTTTTCTTTCTTTTTCCTTGAAGTGTAAATTTCAGTTGTTTACTTATGATCTTTCTTCTTTTTTGATGTAGGCATTTATTACTACAAACTTCCCTTTTAGCTTCCCCCTTCAGCTTTTGCTGAATCCCACAAGTTTCGGGATGTATTATTTTCCTTTTGTTTGTCTCAAGACATCTTGTAAACTTTTTTTGAATTTCTTGTTTAACCCAATGGCTGCTCAAGAGTGTGTTGTTTAATTTCCATGTATTTGTGATTTTTCCTGATTCCCTTATGTTATTGTTTTCTGTTTTTATTCCATTGCACTCAGAAAAGATACTTGGAATGATTTCAACCTTCTTAAGACTTACTTTGTGACCTAGCATGCAATTCATCCTAGAGAATGCTCTGTGATCACTTGAAAAGAATGTGTATTCTGCTGCTGTTGGGTGGATGTTCTTTATATATCTGTTAGGTCCATCTGGTTTATAGTGTTTTTCACGTCTGCTGTTTCCTTATTAATTTTCTGTCTGAATGTTCTATCCATTATTAAAAGTAGGATATTGAAGTCTTCTACTTTCATTGTACTGCTGTCTACTTCACCCTTCAGATCTGTCAAAGTTTGCTTTATATATTTTGGTACATTGATTTTTGATGTGTATATATTTACAACTGTTATATCTTCCTGTTGAATTGACCCTTTTATATTTGTGAGATGATATTTTTTGTTTCTTGTGACACTTTTGATAGAAAGCCTATTTTGTCTGCTATTAGTATACCAAAGTCTACTCTTTATTGGTTACCATTTGCATGGATTTTATTTTTCCATCCCTTCACTTTCAGTCTTTGTGGGTCCTTAAATCTATAGTGAGTCTCTCATAGACTGCGTACAGTTGAGTTTGCTTTTTTATGCAGTCAGACACGCCACATCTTTTGACTTGTGAGTTTAATCCATCCACATGTAGAGTGATTATTGGCAGGTGAGGACTTACTATTGTTATTTGTTAATTGCTTTTTTCATCTGTTTTCTAGTTCTCTTGTTCTTCTCTTTTTCTCTTGCTTTCTTTGTGGCTTAATGAATATTTTAGTGATAAGTTTTATTCTTTTCTCTTTACATTTGTGTGTCTACTACAGCCTTTTTTCTCATATAGTTATAACAGTCTAATTGAAACTGCTAAAAACTTAACCTCAATGTCATACAAAAGCTACAAAGTTTTACTCCCTCCCCCATACTTAAATTATTGATGTCAGAGTTTCTTTCTTTTTATATCATGTATTCATGAAGAAGTTTGGGGGGTTAGAGTTATTCTTAGTACTTTTTTCTTTTAACTGTTATAGTGTTAAAAGTGATTTATGTACAACACTTAAAGTATTATTATATTCTGTGTTTGTCTACATATTTATCTTTACTAGTGAAATTTATACCTTAATTAGTTTTTGTATTGTTATTTAATATTTTTTAAAATTTCAACTAGAAGAACTCCTATTAACACTTTTTGGAAAGCAGGTCTAGTGGTAATCAATTCCCTAAGTTTTTGGTTATCTGACACAGATTCTACCACTTCTTCATTTTTGAAGGATTATTTTTCACAGACACAATATTCTTGGTTGCCAGGGATTTTTTCTTTCAGTGCTTGAATTTATTATTCCACTTTCTCCTGGCTTGCAAGGTTTGTGCTGAGACATCCAGAGTTAATTTTATGGAAGTTCTCCTATGTGTGTTCAAGTTGCATTTCTCTTCCTGTTTTCAAAATTTCTCTTTGTCTTAGACTTTTGACAAATTAATTACAATGGGTCTTGGCCTATTCAGGTTTCAGGTACGTAGACATTTTTTGGTTTCATGTATCTGGATATCTGTTTCCCTCCCCTGATTTGGGAAGCTTTCAGTCATTATTTCCTTAAATAGACTTTCTGCCTCTTTATTCTTCCCTTTGTCTTCTGGAAATCTCATAATATGTATTAGTGTCATGTGATTTCACTTGATGGTGTCCCATATTCACCTAGGCATTCTTCACTTTTATTTTCTTATTCTCTATGCTTCTTTGATTGGATAATTTCAAATGACTTGTCTTTAAATTCACTAAGTGTTTCTTTTGTTTGATTGAGTCTGCTGTTGAAGATCTATATTGAATTTTTCAACTCAGTCATTGTATTTTTCGGCTCTACGATGCCCGTTTGTTTTTAGGGATTTATTTTTTATTGTTGAACATCCAATTTTGTTCATGTATTGTTTTTGTGATTTTGTTTGGTTGTGTGTCTGTGATGTCTTGAAGTTCACTGAGCTTATGTAAAATAAGTATTTTGCATGCTTCCTCAGATGGTTTGTAGTTCTCTAATTCTTTAGGGTTCATAACTAGAAGTTTATTAGTTTCTTTGGGTGGTGCTAAGTTTCACTGATTTTTCCTGATCTTTGTTTCCTTTCACTGGTGTCTCATATTTGAGGAAGTAATAACTTCTTCCAGTGTTTAAAGTTTGTCCTCAGCAAGGAAAAGCCTTCACTAGTTAGCCTACCCTTTGGTTCTCTGAAAGTCAGATGGCAGCATCTGTGGGTGGGTGGGGCATGCTGCTGGTACTCTGATCTTTGGTGGAGCTGCTCTCTTGGCTCCTCAGCAGGGTAAGATTTGTGCCTGGGCTCTGCAGATTTTCCAAGGGATGCTGGCTGGACCCTCCTGCTGGGTGGGGCCACTGACTGGACTCTGCCATTGGACAGGGACAGTTAAAGGAGCTCCATGGTCAGATGAGGTTTTTTGTTTTTTGTATGTCTCCTCCATCTAGCAAGGCCCTTAAAAGAGGGCCTTTGTTGGGAGTTTGGGGCTACTACTAAGATCTGCACACCAGTCACTGTGAGCCCTTGTCCCTTTTCACCATTTCTAGCTGTCCCCAGGTGGTCTGGCCATGCCAATTCCCCAAGTGTTCCACATGAGGCAAGACAGAAGTAGGCCTCTGAGGTATTGCCCCCAAATGCTGGGAACATCAAATATCACCCTCTGTCTCTCTTTCCCCCATTTGATAAATCAAAGGCCAAAGTGGCTGTGTCATCTCGGAGGATAAATCACAGGCAGAGTAAAAGTGTTCCTCTTGGCCAGGCACAGAGGCTCATGCCTGTAATCCTAGCACTCTGAGAGGCTGAGGCAGGAGAATTGCTTGAATTAAGGAGTTTGAGACTAACCTGAGACCCTTGTCTCTACAAAAAATACAAAAATTGGCCAGTGTGGTGGTGCTTGTCTGTAGTCCCATCTACTCAGGAGGCTGAGGCAGGAAAATTGCTTGAGCCTAGGAAGAGTTTGAGGTTGCAGTGAGCTCTAATGAAGCCACTGCACTCTACCCAGGGTGACGAAACAAGACTCTGTCTCAAAACAGAAACAAAAACAAAAACCTGTTTCTCTTACCCTTATTGATGCAGCTTTTGTGCTCCACTTTGGTACTGCTAGCCCTCGCCTGAGCCCCAGCTTCTCACACAGGCAGTCCCATCTATGGGTACTTACTCAGGTGGTGTTTCTGTGAGGGAACTAAGACCGGGGACCTCCTCCACCGCCATATTACTGATGGCACTCTTGCCTTCCCTTTGGAAGGAAGTGTCTTCTAAATATGGAATTCTAGGCTGTTGAAGGAAAATTTGAAAACTTTATGTAGTTCAGCCTACTCTATTCTTGCTTGCATAGTCCTTGATGAGACCTCACTGTAATTCTTAACTTTGTTTCTCTATTTGTAAGGTATTGTTTTACTTCAAGACTTGCTATTTGTCTTTGGTGTTCTGCAGTTTGACTAAGATAACCTAAGTGTGTTGCTTTTATTTATCCTGCTTTGTGTTCACACTATGGGGACCATGTCCCTCAGTGAGTGACAGGGAGTATAGGAAAAATGAACAGTCAGCAAAGAGTATATGAAGAGATAATGTGGAAGGCCTGGAGGACAGGTTGGGGGACTGACAAACAGTACAACCCCTAACTTGATCCAATATGCACTTTTCACCACACACATTTCCTATGATTGTGCTATACAACTCTGTGTGTGTGTATTACATGCATATGATGTAAATAATGTGAAATACCTTTAAAGCAAGGTGCATCAATGAAATCCACTGAGATCCCTATGTTTCCTGTGTTTCTAGTAACTTGGTAATATTTTACTCTCCATCTGTTAAAAGGAGTCTCAAATCTCTTCTTAGATTTTGCAATTGGTTCTACTGCTTTTTTTTAGTAACCACCCTATTGCACTGAAACTATCTTTAGCAAAATACAGAGTGCAAAATGGGGCTAAATAAGTAATTTAGCTTCATTCCAAATGAGTGGATGTGAAAATCTTAAGTGTTAAATCTTTTCTAACTATACCAGTTAAAAGATATTTTGGTCTCAAAGTCACTTATTTAACTTCCTGCAAATTGTTAACATATTCTTCAGCCACTTTAAATGGATTAGTAACCAGGTCTAGTATATCGAGTTGAGAGAGAGATCTTTAAATCAATTATTTATACATTTCAAATAGTATCTAATTGTGAGCAATATATTTCTAAATTAGAACCTGTTTGTGAATACTTATGCAAGTTTCAGTCAGTGAGGTTATGCATAATACAGTTATTGATAATCCCTTTTCAATTATCTAATTTCTTTACAACTTAGGAAGGATCCATTTAACATTTTAAATATGTCTACAAAGTATATCCCATATTTTCTTAATATTTCAGTTTTCAACATATACTTTTTCAGTGAATAAATTTAAAAGTCATTTAATAACATCAAAAAGTGAACAATTAAAAAAAAAAAAACCATTCTCCTTAGCAGAGCTACTTCTTTTGTTGTACAGAACAAGACATACAAATACTTCTGCCCTGTCACTGCACAGTCCACAGAATAATCTGTTATCCCGGGGAGCACTCTCCATGTCACTGGGAGCAGTAACAACAACAATGGCGATATGTGACCTCTCACTGTGACTCTGGGCACCCATGTGTGGAGCACAAGACAAGCAGTTGCTAAAACACCTTTGCAGCGTCTTGAAGTCCTCCTGCTGTTTGCTCCCCTGACCCGGCGTGGCTGCTGCTCCCTCTGCTGCTGAGCCAGCGGCTCTGAGAAATGAACTGCTCTCTATGAATCTGAAGGGTTTCACGTAATGGAAGTTTATTCATATCCACTGTCAGTAATTTTGAAAATAACATTTGCTCTGTGACTCTTTATTTCTTACAAATTTAATATATGCAAACAGTAAATCTTCATCATCACCTGAGATATTTCTTCACCTACAATGAATATTTACTTAACTGCAATGCATGATACCATTGTATTTGAAATCTTTCCCCACCTAAAAATTCTTCTCCAACATGGAAATTACTTGATGAAAAAGAAAAAATATATACTTTCCTTGAATTTCTTTCCACTTGCATATTAATAATCACTCATACAGCTAAGAAGATAATTTTCTCTAGTATTGTGTAGCTTGCTATATTTTACTTTAGTTTTTACATTGGTATTATCTAAGAAGCAGTGATAAATTTTCCTTCTGATCCAAAAGTGCTATCAATGTTTCATTTATGTTATTATTCTTTTGCAATCATTTCTTTGTGTCTTGGAGGTACAATATGTACTTGGCATCTCTCTCTATTGGTATATACTTTTGGAAAATGTTTGCCTAATTTATGTTTTTACTCTGTTTTGGCAGAATAAATATTGGAAAAAAGTCAATATTAATTATATAGTTGAACATTGGCACTAGCCTTATAGTTAACATTTTTAAATAAGTGCTAAATCTGCATGTGTATACGTAAAATCACTGTAAACAGGACAGCTGCAAATACAGGTTGATAGAATGTGCTTTACTGGTGACACAAATACCAGGAATGAACTTCTTGATGGCAGCACACTTTTCTAAAATAACGAACAACTCTCAGTAAAGTGCCAGACAAAGCAATGTGTACTTTCTCCTTAATTTCTGTGGTAGATCCATTTGTGGACAGTCAACGCGTATCCCAGTCGCATAAAAGCATCATACTTAGCAGTAAACAAAGAGCAGGCTCTTCATTCTCACTGAAACATCCAAAAGGAATCTGGGACACAGCATGGTTTGCTAGGGTATAGAAAGGTGTATTCTGGATTTTGGAGGATTCTAGATGTTGTAGGATGACTAGAGCCCCAGTCCTTGCTAAGTGCCCAGTAAATTTCCAAGCTTCCCCTCAGAGGCGGCATGGCCTCCAGTGGGAACCACTGGTATCACACAGTGCTCTCTGAGCAGCACTGGAAACATAGTGTCTCAATTGAAAAAAAGGAAACAGGCTCAGACTGAAAACATAATGCCCTGTCACAGTTACCCAGCTAATACGTGGGAGCGCTGGGGTGCAAATTCAGGTCTGTGTGTGTCAGGGCCCAGCCCTTTCCACTAGGCCGTGCTGGCGCCAATCTGGCTTGACTGAATGAACACATGAATCAGTAAGCAATAACTGAATGAACGACTCATATTTGAACTCACAGGTCTTCTGCAGCCCCAACGTCCTCTTGCAGGGAAGGAAACTGAGGCCTACGCAGGCTATTTTACTTTGTACTATGGGAAGTCTTGTCCACACTGTGGCGATTTCACATTCTGCGAACCCAGCTGGTTCTCCTGGGTGGATGTGAAGCCACTGGAGGCAAAACCACTGCTGTTCTCACTGTGTGGGTCTTTACTGCTTCCTCCTATCTTGTGAACTGATAACGAATTGCAGTTGTATTGCAGAATTGGGCTTTTTCTTGGCTGTGAGGTTTGGAAAATTAAACAGGTTGAGCTAATTTTGCTAGTTTGTGACCTTTTCATGTTGAAAAACTGCATCACTTCTCTCAAAGACAGGTTATCCTCAAACACTTTCACTATTGAAATGATAGAGTTAAAAGTATAAATCAAATGAGTTTGATAGACAGATTGTGCAACTCAACACACAACACGTAATTAACTCTGCAAAGTGATAAAATGACTGACAATGAGGTTTCATGCACAATGTGAGGAAATGATTTCACTGCATTTGAAACAAGCTAATTTTCAGAGAAAGATTTTGAAAGCAGTTTCTAATTGATAATGTATAAAAAGTTAATTATGATCACTAATTATTACTATTGCCCCATTTAGGAGAAAGCATCAAGCACTATATATTCTGCATATCTGTCTTATGTAATCCTTGTGAAGCATAAAATATTTTTTCAATTTTACATCTGAGAAAAGTGAGGCTGAGAAACTTAAAATAAATTGCAGGATCCAGAATCACAAAACCAGTAGTGTCAGATGCAATAATCCCACCCAGGTCTGTCCTCCTCCAAAGGCTACATCTGAAACTTAGCCTGTACTGTTTATCCATGGAATATGCCCAGTGCACCACCCACCACGTGTGTTCAGTGCTAGCTAAGAAGGTTCTGAGAAGCATCATGCATTTATGTAGCCCAAATGTCCCCGCATTAACCATGACTCTCAAACAAAACTACACTCTTTCTTATTAGTTCTAATTTTATTGAAGCAACCATGCACATAATTTTTAAAAATACTAATAAAAACCAAATGGGAATCTTCTCATCTTTGCTTTTGCTGAGGTATGAAGACATAGATGAGTCATTTCAAAGTAAGACCAAGATAAAAAGGGTGCCAAATCAATGTGCTAGAACCATGATTCTCAATAAGCTTACCATTTGCTCTTATAAAAGAGGCTGGGCAAGCTGAAACAGGAGAGAACACAGGGTGAGAGAAATGTTAGAGCAGGGCTGTGGTTCTCCTCCTCCAAGGCCAAACAAGGGACAGTGCTCACCTCTCCCTTCTAGCTGAATGATTTCTTGCAGTCGGTGCCTGACAACAGCCTGGAAAATGTAGAGTCAAAGAAGGTCTCTAGAGAGTGACTGATGGGCAAGGCAGGGGAAGTGGTTGCACTGGGAAAATCACTGGGCCAAAGCGCATGTATGTTTCCTCTGGACCTGTGTTCTAGAAGACAGAGCCAGCTCCACCATCACAGGTTCTGCTCACGAGGACCTGAGGAAAGGGAAGTGAGATTTCAGCAGTGAGATGATGCAGGACGCCTGGGGCCTGGGGAGGAGTGAATGAGTCTGAGGAGGAGGCCTCTCTCAAATCAAGGCTGCCAAATGAGAGCCCTAAGAATGGGCACCAGCGATGTAGCAAATAAAGATTGAGCCTGATCCATGCCATAAGAGCAGAACAGTCACCAAGGTGACTATTGTCCAAGTTCCTGAGACACAAAATCATGATATTTAATAAAATTGTGGTTATTTTAAGCCATTATATTCTGGGATGTTCTGTTATTCACCAAGCAAGTCACTTTGAAGAACCATTAAAAACACTCATTAGAAGGCCAGGCATGGAGGCTCACACCAGTTAATCCTAGCCCTTTGGAAGGTTGAGGAGGGAGGATCTCTTGAGGCTAAGAGTTAAAGACCAGCTTGAGCAATGTAGTGAGACCCAATCACTGAAAAAAAAAATTCAAAAAAAATTATCTTGGTAGTCCTAGCTGAAGAGGGCAGATTGCTTGAGTTTGGGAGTTTGAGGTTGTGGTGAGCCGTGATCATACCACTTCACTCCACCTGGGTACCCTGTCTCTTAAAAATGAAACAAAAGAAAACAAAACTTCATTAGAGATGAACTTAACACAAATTATCTGCCAATCTGCCAGCCACAGAGAGCCTGAGCCCGGCTCAGGAAAGCTCCAATTAGGTAAAATTTTTCTTATTCTTCCCTATCTCCAAAGAGTCTTAGAAGCTCTAAATTAGCACAGAGAGAATGAAACTAACTTTTTCCCCATAAAGGGGAAATTGTCCATCAGCAGAGATGTTTGGTACTTCAATTACTTGTTACTGACAATGTTAATTATTTATCAGAGGATTTCATGTTACCCAAAAAAGAACAGATTTTTGGGCCTGCTTAAGTTTTCATCAAAGGCAGGAGAAAAACTTATTCCAGAAAATAAATTTTAAACAAGATATTTTATAATTACATTCCATAAATTATGCTATTCCAACTTATCAAAGGACTAGAGCAAAACCTTTCAACTCCTCTAGTGGTATCTTCTTATGCTCAAATATCTTTCTTCTAAATTCTGCAACTGCATGAGTGATTCCAAGGGAAAGCAGTCCAGACAAATTCAACCCAAAGAACTAGAAAGATAATAATTAATTGCTGTTAAGGCCACTAACTTTTTTTTCTTTTTTTAAAAGTTTGTTTCAAATATTGTGATTCATAGCTCTAATATTGAGCCTAGATCATGCATCCACATACTCCACAGTCAAACTTGGCAGAGATGGAAGAGCTCTCAAACTTTAGAGGTTGAATTAAAAGAGAACCTAGAAAACCGTTAGACAGTTATAGTCAAGGCAAAGCATACATTGCAAGGGGGATATGATCCCAATGACTCCAAAACTCTTGTGTTCAAGCTTCACCCATAGCTGTTAAAATCTTTCTCTTATTTATGGGAAGTCATAACATGGCCCTGGAGATCTTTGCAGGCACAGAAGTAATCTGAATTAAGCCAGGAACGTTTGGAGTGGTTTGTCATGCAGAAATAGGTAAAAGGTACAACTACACACATTGAAGTTATGACAGGAAAGCTGAAAGACCTGCAAAGAGATCAGAAGCTGCATCATGCACTCCTGAACTGACCCATGTTGCAAAAACCTATCCCTGTACTTGTTTTACATGAAGAAATAAACCCATGTTTGTTTTAGCCTCTGTGAATGTGTTTTCTGGAACTTGTGGACAAATGCATTTCTAAATGGCATCATTATTTTTTCATTCCATAGATCAAGTACACATCAGCACCCATTATATGGCAGTCTTTCCAGTACTGAGGTTACATGATGAGTGAGACAGATGCCTGCCCTGGCAAGGTAGCATTACATTGAGAAGACACAGGTGAACAGATGAAGAAGTCCTATACATTCAGACCATAACAGGTTTCATGAGAAAAAGAAAAACAGGCCAAAGGAGGGAAAAGATAAACCTGGGGGTGATCCTAGCAGCAATGGTCAGGAAATGACTTCTTGAAGTGCAGCCTGTGACCACATACTGAAGGGTGAAGGTATGGGCTGTGGGAAGATCCTAGGCAGAGAGCACTGCAGGGGGAGTAAGCCCCAGTCCAAAGTCCTCAGGCAGAAAGCAGCATGGAAGAACAGTGGGGAGGAGGAAGGGGGGGAGGAGGCTTGTGGGTGGGGGACAATAAAAGAGATTCAGAGCAGGGGGAGCCAAAGTCACAGGGGGAATGGGAGGAGTTTGGAGTTCATTTCAAGCATGATATAGAAAAACCTTATTTTTCTCCACCACTTGGCCATAAATTGTGGAAAATCTGCCTTACTCATTTCCAGAATCCAGCACAATATTTTGTACATGTTATGAGTCCAATACATAATTTTAAACTGAAGACATAAAGCCTGCTTGCAGAGGAAGAGAGAGGTGATATTCAATAGTCATTGACTCACTGATGCTTAGCAAAAATAGTTTCACTCAGCATGTTTGAAAAGCATGGGGAAAGTGACAGGTTTTCTGTCTAAGAGATTATGCAGGTGCCACCATAGCCTCTAAGTACCCACCAGGCAGGCTTTGGAGGGGGTCACATAGCCAAAAACTCAAAGACCAAATTTATTCAATCCATTTAAAACACATAGTGACCAACAGCTGATCAAGATGGGAAGAACTCAGCAAAAGAACTCTGAAAGTATGAAGAATCAAATGGAAAGCACACCCCCAAAGGGGAACACCAGCTCTCTAGCAATGAACATCAACAAAATTCAGAACACTAAAATGACAGAAAAAGAATTTTGAACATGGGTTGTAAGAAAAAAATGCAAGAAAAAAATGGATAACCAACACAAAGAAACCACAGAAAAAAATCTAGGACTTGGAAGAAAAATTCAATAAAGAAATTGAAATACTAAAGAAAAATCAAACCAAACTCCTGGAAATGAAGAATTTATTCAAGGAATTACAAAACACAGTGGAAAGCCTCAAGAACGGTAGCTCAAACAGAAGAAAGAATCTCAGGGAGTGAAGATAGCACCTTTCAATTAAATAAGTGAGTCACAGAGATAGAGCAGAGAAATAAGAGAAAAGAGAAAAGCCTACAAGAAATATGGGATTATGTGAAGAAGCCTAATGTGAGAATCATAGGCATCCCTGAGGGTGAAGAAGAAAATACACAAGGGTTGGCTAAGCTATTTGAGGATATAATAGAGGAAAATTTCCCACACCTTGCTAAAAATCTAGATATCCAGGTACAAGAAGCTCAAAGGACTCCTGGGATTTTCATCACAAACAAGAAGACACCACAACACACAGTCATTATACTGACCAAAATAATCACCAAAGAGGCCCTCCTATGAGTTGTACGGTGAAAGAAACAGGTAACCTACAAATGAAAACCCATCGAAATAACACCAGACTTCTCAACTGAAACCTTATAAGCAAGAAGAGACTGGGGCCCCATTCTCACTCTTCTGAAACAGAATAATGCACAACCTAGAATCTTGTACCCTGAAAAACTAAGTTTTGTATACAAAAGAAATAAAGACATTCTCAGATAAGCAAAGACTGTGGGAATTCAAGACAAGACCTGCCCTCCAGGAAGTACTCAGAACAGTGTTACACATGGATCAGCACAATAAACACTCAACAATGTAAAATCACCCAAAAGCTAAAGGTCAAAGGCCGGATACCACAATGGCTCAAGAAAGAAAACAAAGCAACAGGCTGGGCACAGTGGCTCATGCCTGTAATCCTAGCACTCAGAGAGACCAAGGCAGGCAGATCATTGGAGCTTAGGAGTTCAAGACCAGCCTGAGCAAGAGCAAGACCCTGTCTCTACTAAAAAAATAGAAAGAAATTAGTGGGACAACTAAAAATATATAGAAAAAATTAGCCAGGTGTGGTGGTACATGCCTGTAGTCCCAGCTATTCTGGAGGCTGAGGCAGTAGGATTGCTTGAGCCCAGGAGTTTGAGGTTGCTGTGAGCTAGACTGACACCATGGCACTCTAGCCTGGGCAACAGAGTGAGACTCTATCTTGCAAGAAAGAAAGATGAAAGAAAGAAAGAAAGAAAGAAAGAAAGAAAGAAAGAAAGAAAGAAAGAAAGAAAGAAAGAAAGAAAGAAAGAAAGAAAGAAAGAAAGAAAGAGAGAGAGAGAGAGAGAGAGAGAGAGAGAGAGAGAGAGAGAGAGAAAGAAAGAAAGAAAGAAAGAAAGAAAGAAAGAAAGAAAGAAAGAAAGAAAGAGAGAGAGAGAGAGAGAGAAAACAAAGCAACAAACTTCAACTCAATGGGATGAACAGAAATCTGCCCCACGTATCAATTCTCTCAATAAATGTGAATGGCTTGAACTACCCACTAAAGAGACATAGGGTGGTCAAATGAATAAATATACACAAGCCAAGAATCTGCTGTCTTCAGGAAACTCATCTAACACACAAGGATGCACTCAGACTCAAGGTGAAGGGGTGGAAAATAATATTTCAAGCAAATGGAAGCCAAAAGAAAGCTGGTGTGGCAGTTCTGGTTTCCAATAACTAAGTTTTCAAAGCAACAAAAGTAATGAAAGACAAAGAGGGTCACTATGTAATGGTGAAGGGTATAGTTCAACAAGAAGACATAACAATGCTAAATATTTATCCACCTAACTCGGGTGTACCCAGATTCATAAAGCAAATGCTACTTGATCTAAACAAAATGATAAACAGCAGCACCATAATAGCTGGAGACTTCAACACTCCTCTGACCGAACAGGACAGATCCTCCAAACAGAAAATTAACAAAGAAACAATGGACTTAAACAGAACTCTAAAACAAATGGCCTGACTGATATGTATAGAATATTCTACCCAAAACCCACTGAATATACTTTTTTTTCTCATCATCTCATGGAACATTCTCTAAGATTGACCATATCCTAGGGCACAAAGCATGTCTCAAAAAATTTTAAAAAATAGAAATTATACTATGCATCTTCTCAGACCACAGCAGAATAAAATTAAAAATAAACTCCAATAGAAATGCTCATCTCTACACAAAGTCATGGAAACTAAACAACCTTCTGCTGAATGATTATTTCATTAAGGAGGAAATCAAGATGGAAATCAAAAGATTCTTTGAACTAAATGACAAAGAGAAACAAGTTATTAAAATCTGTGGGACACAGCTAAAGCAGTCCTGAGAGGAAAATTTATATCCATAAATTCCTACATCTAAAAGACAGAAAGATCACAAATCAACAATCTAAGGAATCATCTCAAAGAACCAGAAAAGAATGAGCAAACCGACCTCAAACCCAGCAGAAGAAAAGAGATAACAAAGATCAGAGCAGAACTAAATGAAATAGATAATAAAAAACTATACAGAAGATTAATAAAACAAAAAGTTGGTTCTTTGAAAAAATAAACAAAATTA